>NC_056630.2:277359832-278609832 GCF_002870075.4 Lactuca sativa
ACTACACCCAATTCTCAGAGAGCAAGAAAAGCATTATTCCTTCTACTGTTCATCATCTCTCCCAAATTCTCTTTAATGGCGGACTCATCCTCAGTTCATGCAACTTCTCACATTCTGCTGATTCGTCCTCAACAAAGCCTGATCATCGATCTCACTCCACACGTTTACGATGCCTTTATGTTTCCGATCATCGAATGTCTCAAATATTCGCCGCTAGCTCCCGCTCTCACCAAAGTTGAAGCTGTTCCAATGGAGTGTTTGTCACAAATCTTCTCCACAGCCCACTATGATAAGTCTATCGATCGAATCTTCTTCGACATTCTTGATCACAAGGCCTCCATCTCCAAGCAGCGATTATGTTCGCTTTTAGGGTTTCAACCTGATGAATCTAGGGTTAATCCTGAATCCATCCCGGTGGCACAGTTATTTTCCATGTTTTATAACATGGGATACACTGAGGTTCTGACGACGGTCACCAAATTCAAGAAATCGTGCTTGCCTCCTCAGTGGAACGGGTTCTTCACAGTGTTGTTCAAGGGATTATCGGAACGCAGTGCCGGTTCAGACGGAGCGAGTCGTCTGTTTATAACGATTCTTTATGGGGTATACCACGGCATCAACCTTGACTATGGGTCAGTTTTATGGCAGCAGCTGATTCAGAGTCTTGTATCTACATCTCGCCATTCAGAGATCTCCTACGCTCGCTTCTGGATGCTGATCACAAAATGGGTGATGGACAAGCATCACGTTCTAATTGTTGCTGATTCTCCACTCTCTTCGATAGGTACTTTCCACATTATGAAGATCATTGTCTCTGATTCTTCTAAGTTTCAGTTCATTGGCTCAATCCCTGAGTCGATGTTTGGAGACGTTCCAAGCGACAGCCGCATCATCAGAGTCTACAAGGAGTTTCGTCGCTCTGGTCCTAGAGAGCTCACTCCTGATATGATTAAATCAATCCATGATGCTGATAGGCCCGCTCCGAGGGGAAAGAAAAATGAAAACGGAAAAGACAAGAAGGTTGTCAAGGGAGCGAAAGGCCCTTCTCCGAAGAAACGCAAACCTACCAAGGTGGCTCAATATCCTCCACTGAAGAAGAGGAAAACCCAACCTAGGCGAAAGCTGATACTTGCCTCCTCCTCCAGCGATTCTGAGGGAGAAAGTTCTGACTCCGAAGAGTCCCCCTGTGGTAACACTCCTCCTCGATCGCCTACCCCAGAGGTACACGTTTCCACTTCACCTGTCTCTTCTCCACCAATCTCCATTTCTATTTCCATTCCCCCCATAACCTCCACTACTGAAATACCACCTACCTCTATCCCAATATCCCTCCCATTTTCACTGAAGCTACCACAACCACCGCTGAAGTAAGAACCAACGTATCTGATATGGGGGCTCCTACTAAAGCACCCGAACCCACTCCTACTATCGAACCTACTTTCACAACCGAGCCTCCACCCTCACCTCCTCCCTCATCTCCTGCTCACTCCGCAGATAATGAAGAACCTTTTCTTGGTAGGGAGAACATGACATTTGATTCGGTCTATTACAGTCCGTATCAGATGCAAAGTGATGATGACGATGATGCTCCTGTAACCAAGAAGCATCTCAAGGAGCTTCACGAGAAGATTGATTCTCTCATTGCTTCCTCCTCTACTTCCTCACAGTCTACCATCTCCGAGGCTGCTATTCAGGGGATTATTGATGCTTTTAATAAGGCTCATGAAGCCTCCATCAGCTTAGCCACTGCTGCTATTGACGCTTCAACCAAGACATGTGTTGCTGCGACCGAAAAAGTCGAAAAACTATTTGTTGATGCTTCTTCCATTTTGCAGTCTTTATAGGGAACTGCTGATTCAAACGCAGCGCGGCTTGACTCTCTTGTCAACCAAATTGCCACCTCAGTTGCCTCTGAACTGCAATCGTTGGCCAGTCTTCGTCAGGCTCTCAGTGATGGCCACTCATCGTTTACGGCGACTATGGAGGAGCGCCTAACTAAGCTACAAGAAGATCTAGCTGCCGAGAACTCACTCATGGACGCTCTCGCTCGAAAGACCACTGCTCTTAAGGTCAAGAATCTTCAGCTCTGCAATTCTCAAAAGGAAATTGAATCTCTTTGATCTGAACGAGAGATTGTTTCTTCATGTGTTTCGGATGTCCACGCCGCCCTTTCCAACCTCCTTGAAGCACATGATCCAATACTGAATTACTCAGTGAGGCATACTCTCGCAGAAAAGCTTGCTCCTGGCCTTTCTCTCCTAAGCAAAATTGAAGGGCTCCTTAAGTTCGTGTCCATTCCGAAACAAGAGGGAGAAGATGTATCCCAACCACCTCCCACTTCTACAGCAACAAAAACAACCGAACCTCCTTCAACAGGTCAAGCCTCAGGTTCGGGTGTCAAAGACAAAGGAAAGAAAATTGCTGAAGACAGTGATGACGATGATAAAGAGACGATTGCAGATCTCTTAAAGAAACAGGGTCGTGATAAAGAAGCTGACATGAGCGCTCGTGTTGCCAGAGAGGCTGAGGCGAACGAAAGGAAAATGAAGGAGGCTCATGACCTTCTTGAGAGTAGGAAAACGCTTTTTCCTCCGTGGACTCTTGAGAAGCTGTTGAAAGAAGCGATTGAAACTCCCAGCATTTTATGGCTTGAACCGGTGATTTCATTGGATCGCATCAACTCGGTCGATTCACAATTTGACATGCCACTGACCCGAAAGGCCTTCATCTTCCATGCCTTTGATAACGTGGCTGATATCCCTCATCCTCATCCAAAGGTTGATAGGGATCTCATCGAATTCTATCTGAAGTCTGCCCAACCACAGTATCAAACTTGGAGCACTCAGAAGATTGTCAACGTTCGGGTCCTCAAGCCACTTCGAGAGGGGAACTTCACGAACGTTCGGTTTAAGGTGTTGAGGGGTTCTGCTAAGACCGAACATGCCATATCGCTTGCTGATCTTCCCAACCTGAATCCACATGATTGGATTATTTTGCACAACATCCTTCTTACAAATGAAGCAGAGTATGGTCCGATTATTGATCACTTCAAAAGGATGCTTGTATGCTACATTATGGAAGTTGCCAAGATGGATCAGGAGATCACTAGCATTTTCAAGAAAAAACCCACTATCTCATCTGTTGGCTCAGCTAGTGATTTGAACATGATGCAGATGGGAAAGATTGACCCGAAACGAAATTATGTCATGTTTACAAGTAATGAAGGCCAAAAATGCCTGTTCGCTTTGGCAGACAAACATCTATACACCACTGCATGCCTGGAACATGTTCTGGGAATCATTCATCGTTGCAAGCAGAATTCAGCAGACGACAAGAAGTACTTCGATGACATGATCCAGTGGTACATTCGCTTCAGACAGACAATCCTTGCTCTCATCCCACGTCTGTTTGAAACTACTAAGAAAGTTCCAGCAGCTGGACCCAGCAAGAAGAAGTCATAGTCTCGCTCCAATTGATGCAAAGGGGGAGATTGTTAGGTCCAGAAGGTGTTGCGTCTTGGGCTCGATATTTAGTCCATTTAATCTCCGGTATGGGCTTGTCCATCCGTGAGTTATTTTGTAGGGTTTTATATTTATAGATGCTTGCATGCATCCTAGAACGTAAGATTTTGAGAGATAATTTAATAGCGTTCATTGTTCTTATCTTTTGTAACCCAAGTATCCTCTACGGCGGAAGTTCTTCATCGAGCTCTGTTGAGGATTGATTTAGTTTGAATCATTCGACACATTCAGATTCATTCTTGAGTTTTACATTAATGTTTTTGCTTTCATGATTTACCTGTTATAAGATCTAAATGATCTAAGATTTTGATAAACTCATCAGTTTGCTCATATACATACAAAGTAACTTCTTGATTATTGCAACAAACTTTGTTTCTCATTATAGCAATGAACTTTTATTATTGGAAACTTATATACTTGTTTTAGCAATGAAATTGTTTGCTCCTTGTAACACCGGACTTTGTTTCTCATTATATCAACAAACTTTTATGACTAGAAACATATTTACTTGTCTTAGCAACGAACTTGGTTGTTCCTTGTAACAACGAACTTGCATGCTCCTTTTAGCAACAAACTTGATTGCTCATTATAGCAATGTAACTTGTTTACTCCTTTTAGTAACGAACTTTATTTCCCATGAGAATATGAACGTTGCATCTCATTTGGGCAACATACATTATCTCCCATGATGATAACAAACTTTGTTTACGCAAACTTATTTACTCATTTTTGCAATATATTTCTATTTATGGAAACTTCTATCAACACTTTGATTACGATTCATGAAACCAAGTTTATTTTTAACTTGTGAACTCACCAACTATTTTAATAGTTGACACTCGTTTTACATGCTTTTTCAGGAATCACCCAGTAAGAGGCAAGAGACACAACACTTGTAGGAGCATTTGCATGTGTTGTCCTTCAAATACATTGTAATTTATTTTAAAAAGATGTTAAAATTCATTGTGAATTGTAATAATTTTTAATACTATGGTTGGTGTTGTCTTTTCACTTTTGCTATGAAGTTCTACTGTCGCGTCCCGTGTTTCCACTTTAGCAGGGTGTGACACGCTTCCTGGTCTTTCATACAAATTGTCAAGGGTTAACCCCGGTTCTTCCTACAATACATAAACCAAAAGGTCTGGCATTGGTGCCTTCGACCCATAGAACAGTGAGGAGATTCACCTCGAATGCAGAAGCTCACTGAAAGAAATCCCTAGCTCCTGCCCTGACAACTTCTATAACAACCCGAAATTTATTCCGTCATTTTTAACCCCTTCTTCCGTTAATAAGCCTCGTTTTATTTAATTGTCCGTTAACTTTTGAACTAGTTAATTAATTTGGGACTTTTTGAATGACTTCAGGAAGGTTGAAATAAATTAGAAACACCCCAAAATTTCCCTTTGAAAAATTTTAGTTTCAACCAAGTCAAAATACGACCACTAAATCGGGTGCGACCAAAAGCCCCGTTTAACGGCAGTATCGGGTAGATTTCCACTGAGCCCCAACTCCAACCTCTATATAAGGGAGAGTAAACTCCATTCCACCCTTTTTACTCTCTCTCTCTACAACTTATTTTTCGAGCCAAAAATCGTCCGTTTCGAGCCCCAAACGAGTAAGCAATCTACCCTAACTTGTTGTATAGCTTATCTAGCATGCAAATTCGAGTTTAAGACTTAAATTAGGGGCAAGATTTTGTGTTTATGGCCCAAGAACACTCTTGGACCGTGAACACCATTTAAGGGGTTTTTAAGCCCCAAAACCCCTCTAAACTACCCCTAAGGCTTAGATATGGCTAAATGGCTTATGGAATCGGACTTTGAACACCTTGAACTAATATTTTGGGGAGTAAACTTAAGTTTACTGCCCAAGAACATGCTTAGGCTATAAACTCCTCTTCATGGGGAGTAAACTCAAGTTTAAGTGTTAGAAATGCCCACAAACACCTTCTGATGCCTTGGAAAAATGTCTAGAAGCAATCCCATTGAAGTAAAGGCATTAAACTTCAATAAATCCAAGGAAATAGGAGTTCACAGCCGTAAACCCCCCTAGGAAAGGTTCATGGGCCGTAAACTCCCATTAAGTGCCCAAATGATGCCCTAAACTCCCCATTTGACTTGGAAAAATGCTTAGGATTTTATTCTCTATCATTTAAGCCCTTAAAACACCAAAAGAATATGTACATGGGAGCTTACGGTCGTAAACTCCTTGTTTAGGGCCGTAAACTCCTATTTGGTCCATTTAGATGCCATTTGGACTTAGCATAAATCTACAAGTGATATGAGACATTTAGGCATCCTAGAACACCCTCACCATGAGTTTATGGCCATAAACTCATGGGGAGTTAGTCCCAGGGCCGTGAACTCTATAAATAGTTTACTCTTGAAGAGTAAACTCCCTATCTAAGCCATATACACCCTTAGATGTTACCCGGGACACTCCAAGCACTTAACCAAAGTGTTTTCCGCACTTTAGGATGCGTATACTTGTTTAATTAGTATTATATGTACTAATTGTATGTAAACATATGTTATCATATGTTAATAGGTCACTAAGTGTGTTCAAGTCTTTACTTGACACCAAGCACCCAACCGACACCTTCGTCGGATCCACTTACATCAGGTGAGTTCATACCCCTGAATTAACCTTTTTAAATGTTTTTACATGTTTTATGGGGGGGGGGGGGGGGGGATACAAGTTAAACATGCAGTTATCATATCAATCACATGTGATTGATAACCCGCATGCACAAGGATTTATTACACCGTTAACTGTTTTACCAAATTTGATACGGTAAATGTTTTTCTAAAATGTCTTTACTTGTTCAAATCTTTACTCATATTGTTTATCAAAGTTATAATCAAATGCGTTTATGAAAGGTTTTCTCAGGTTTTTTAAAGGCTTACAAACTTATTTTACAAAAGAATACCAAGTCGTGATTTTCTTATGTATAAAGGTTTTTCCTAAAGTTTTTCATCAAAGATTTCTCCCATGTTTTTATACTCCTACTTGGCTAAGATACCACTGCTTCACTTCTACTTAGTTTAAACTCCTACTTGGTAACGCTTTCACTTCGTGATACGCTTATACTTGTTATCACTTTTACTTCACTTATACTTGTTACGCTTATACTTCACTTATACTTGTTATCACTTTTACTTCAGTTATACTTGTTAACGCTTATACTCCACTTATACTTGTAACGCCTTTACTTCGTAATACGCTCCTACTTATTTATGCTTATACTTCACGATACGCTTATACTTCACGATACGCTTATACTTCACGATACACTTATACTTCACGATACGCTCTTACTTGTTAACGCTTATACTTTGTGAAACACTTCTACTTCGTTAAACACTTAAACTTAGTTAAATGCATGCATGTGCTTGTATAGATATATATAAATAATGTTTAAAAGACTTAGGAAGGCTTGTTCTCCCTATTTCCTTTTCTTCGTTGAGACGTGGTCTGGTGGGATCGGATGTCCTCCCAAAGGTCGTTTGATCATTAGTTATATATTATGTATACAAGCATAGCCATATAGGTTTACATTAGTCAGTTCAGTTGTGAGTCTCTATCATTAGTCCAGTATTTTACATCAGATCTCACTACACGAGATACATCTTCAGTACACGGTCTTGTCCATTGTCAAGTTGGTAACCAGAGTCTCTTGTAGGGAGAGAGGACATTGTGTGTATAGATCTATACGGGATTGACACCCCCACACCCTGACTGCTAGATACAATCCACGACCTACCAAGCCAAGGGGTGACAAATGTCATACTTACACCGACGCTTGCAGGGCGTCAAGTTCTCTAGTGTCTATCAGTATGGTTACGAGTATCTCGGGGTTACCTTATAATTCATGGCTTTAAGGTAACGAGTTTTCACTGTATTCACTGTTTTTAGACCTTGCTAGACGCATCATTCAGTTGACACTGTCTGGGGTCTGTTCTCACTGTTTAGACCTTGCTAGACTTATCATTCAGTTGACACTGTCTGGGGTCTGTTCTTACTGTTTTAGACCTTGCTAGACTTATCATTCAGTTGACACTGTCTGGGATCTGTTCTCACTGTTTTTAGGCCTTGCTAGACGTATCTTTCATTTGATACTGTCTGGGGTCTGTGTCTCCTTTTGTTACACTGAGCCAGGCATACCGTTCATTCGATACTCTCCTAGAGTCTATGATTTCTTTTTGCCTTAGTCAGCAGTCCTCACTGCTGAGGCATATGTTATTTTTCCCTGATATTCTTCTACTTTCCTTAAAGTCAAACACCGTATTTTGATAACGATAGTGTTTAAGGGAAAACTACTTTTTACCACATAACTCTGTCCAGTCTTGGTAGAAGACTACTTTTAATTAGAAAATATAGGATTTTCTGGAAAGGACTCTAATTCACTGTATACTTTAAAACTACTACTTATATAAAGTTATTTGGATAAAATGACACTATATACTTATGAACTCACCAGCATTTGTAAAATTGCTGATACTCGCTTTCAAATAACTTGTATTCTCAGGTCAGCAATAGACAGGTACATTCCAGGAGCTTTTGATGAAGACGGTTTAGTACCAAGCTGCACCTATACTATTACTTGTATTACTTTGATGTTTCTATGTAATGTAAACCATGTAAAACTATTACTATTAATGCAATAGTTGTTGTACTTTGATTACTATACTGCATATGTTGTGATACTTGACATGACGTCATCCACCCCACAACGTTTCCGCCGTTCCGGTTTTGGGGTGTGACAACTTCTCCGTCTATCAATACCAAAATAACACCCAATTAGCAATTAGGTTCCAAACTATGATCCATAATCCATACTTGGGGTAAAATAACCATTTTACCCCTAACCCAACATGAACCAAAACTGAGGCCCAAGTCGAAAACCAAAAAGGCCCGAACTCCAAGATCAATAAAATCCCACTAATGGCCCAATTTACCAAATTAGGCTCAATCTCATATGGGCCTTATCCTAAAGCCCAATAATAAATCTCAGTTGGCCCAAAATCCCAAAGCAACAAAGTGGCCCAAGGATGCGAAGCCCAAAACACAACAAACCAAAACCCATCTACTCAACGAACGCAGGACGTAGGCTCAGCTACGATGGGCGTACTCGACGAATGATGGATCACGACCAAAAGAAGGTATGTTGGGCGTACCATCAGTTACGCGGGGCGTAACCGAAACTTCTCCAAAACTCAAAACACATCTTAATCCTTTTAGTCCATGCATCAAAACCTCATAAGACCTTCAAACTAAGCTCTTAATGCATAAAGTCGGAACCTTTATGCATTTACATGACTCAATGGGACCCAAAAACTAACTTAATCCAATAAGACCAGACATAATCCAACTAGAACATGCATGGACCATTCTTAAGCATCAAGAAAGCATTTTTCTGAACTAGAAACATCAGAAGAGGCAAGATTTATCACTCCAAGCTCCTGGAGTGGATCAAACTCACAAGGAGAACATAATACACCATAAAAACCCTTAATCTTTCACTAAACTCAACTAGCATAATAAGAAGTCAAGATGAGAACTTTATACCTTGAATGAGCTGGAAATGAAGCCAAAAGTCTGGATCTAAATGTCCTGCTTTGAACCACAAGCTAGCACCAAGCACCATTTTCTTGGAAATGAGAAAGAACACACCAAAAAGCACACTTAGATCTCTCAAACACGAAGAAAAATAAAATAAAATAAAGTCTTTAATTAAATACCTTCATGTGTTACTGTTGGATTAGGTGTCTAAGCCCATAACTATTTTAGGTATGTACTTGATTTGATTATGAGCATGGTCCTTTTGGGTTTCCTTCACTCATGTAACTTGATAGGATGACAAGAGGAGAGAGAGTAGATTTTATTATATGAATAATAAATTGGTACACGAAAATGGTTTTGTTAATATATTACAAGTTTACTATATTATTTGCAAATCATATTATCTAATTAGCATTGATCAGAAATTTATTTGGTATTAATTTGGTGATCAAAAGAGACTGATTAAATAAAGGGGACTGATATTGCAATTAATTGTTAGTTGCTAGTTGGGCTGATGGACTCCATAGAGTGGAGTGGACGAAATTTATGGGGAAGCCCATAAGATTTTGTCCAAGGGCTCTAAGGAAGCAATCCATGGGTCGCTTAAGGCTTAAGCATTCATATTAGGGTTTCCACCAAAACCCTAGCAGCCACAAGTATATATAGACCCCATGACTAAGGGATTTCCGTCCAATGCTTGAGGAAATCTAAGGTGGCCGAAAATCCTTCTCTCATACTTCATCCTTTTCATAGAGTGTTTGTGACTCCATTAGAGGTGCAACACTTGGGGCACTAGGCTTTCATAAATCAAGATCAAGAAGGATTGTGATTGTTATCGCTACATAACAATCAAGGTAAGATCTAAACCCTAATCATATGTGTTTTTTAGATTTGTATGCTAGTCATTTAGGGTTTATTGCTTTGGTATTCGATGTTGTATGTTTACTTAGAAAAACCTAGATCAAAGCAATTAGGGTTGCATGATCACCATAGGATTGATGTTATGCTCATAACCCTTCAGTGGTATCAGCGCCTAGGTCGTTTTTTCTAGTGAATAGATGCAAAAATGAACCACCAAAGATCTTGAAAATCAAAATTTTTGGCTTCTGACTGGATGACTCGCCGAGTCCATGTATGGACTCGACGAGTCCATGTATGGACTCGACGAGTAGGTCCTACTCGACGAGTCCCAGGGTCTGTTGTCGTGATTTTCGATTTTTTGAGCAGATTTTGTTGAGGATTACTTCCAAAACTCGTTTTTCTTGCCAAAATCCGAATTTTTAAGTTTGGAATGGTTATCCTCATCAAAATTGATGGATGTGGTTAAATATGGATAATATATGATTATTATTAGTCAAACATTTAACCTAGTAAATTTGAAAAGTTTCAATTTACACCCTTTAGGTTTTGTAGTTTAAATTTGAACTTAAAAGTTTTAGTTGTTGAAATTTAAATAGTTAAACTATAATGATTTGAAAGGTTTCAAAACTTGTCCTCAAATTTTGGAATTTAAAATTTAATTAAAAGGTATTAATTTTGAAATATTAAATTCTAAAACCCTAGTATTTTGAAAAGTTCAATTTACACCCTTATGGTTTATTAAATTAATTAAATGTGTAAATAAAAGAAAGTTAATAAATCCATAATGATATGGTTTAAGTTTAATTAAATTAAAAGTATAATTTATTAAACTAGACCACCTAGTATTTTAAAAGTGTAAAATACACCCTTATACTATATAGAATTAAAAGTTTAATATTATATATGTATAAGTAAATGTTAGTCTTACCGTTAGTAGGTCTCGTTCACGAAGCAGATCTATAAGGGATGTTTAAGGAAATTGCCTATAAATGTCGATTGAATGAGTATCCATTCTTACCTACCGCACTCTTGACTAGTGGAGGGTTGTTAGCCGAAGTAACTAAACACTTTCATAAATTCCCAAATCTTAGTTACTTTAGGAAAAATGTGGAGTTGGTGCTAATCCATGAAATTGCACATTGCACCTTGTTGGTCGTTAGTGGAGCGTGTGTGGTTAACCGATACACTAATATGGGACCAATGAAGGATGAAAATGGGTAGCTTGATGTTTATCATAGATCAATGGAGCCTGTGTGGTTAACCAACACATTGATTAGGTGACTTGTAACATCGAGAGTACCAAACTAATTTGCATGGTTATCCACACCTTGTTTATGATCCTCGGGATTTCAGTCACAAACTTGAAAGGCATAATCGAGATTTAAACATGCCATTGAAAAGCTCAATGAATCTCAAAGGATCTAGGAGTTTCAATTCATTTAAAACCTAATTTTTAATTTTCATTTTTCAAGGTGGAAATTGGTAAATCGTCATTTACCTACCTTCAAATGTTCTACAATTTGAATAATGGCATCCTACTTCCAAGTTGTAGAATATTGCGTTGGATCCTAGCCTCAGTATTTCATTTGGGTGCTATATTGAGAATTTTTTCAACTAACTTGAATTTCTCCCGTTTTGTAGATGTCAAAGTCTATCAACTATGATCTTCCTGAATCCGTTGGAAAAATTTTTCCACTTGAAGATGATGTTCCATGATTGGATTATGGAAATGGAAATCATGCTTCACTTCCTCCACCTCCTCCAATAATTCTCCCTGACCCACGTGTTCAAAGGCTTGAAAAGTTCAAAGTCACTCAAGCCCTATTGGCAAAAAGACACGAAGATGGAAAGTCTGTATGTGCTCATGTATTGGATATGAAGTTACATATTGATAGATTGAGAATGTTGGGTGTCGATGTCTCAAGGAAGTTGGCTATTGACTTGGTTCTTCAGTCACTTCCTGAATCATATAGTAAGTTCATTGGAGAGTACTATATGATGGACGATGACGTGACCCTTATTGAATTGACTTATTTGCTTATTGTTGTTGAATCAGCAATTATTTGGCACACCGGTCGGGAAAATTTGTCTAATAAATCAATATCCCAACATTCTATGGGCAATGGCAACATTGAAAGTCCAGAAAAGTTTTCTCTACGAAAGAGAGAGGCTGAGTCTGAGATAGTCCCGTGTACCATTACAGAAGAATCCATAAGTTTCTATTGCCAAAAGAGGGGGCATTGGTTACGAAGTTGCCTTGACTACTTGAGAAATCTAAGAGATGGGAGAGTCAAGATGTATGACTCTGCTTCAGGTAAAATCCACAATCTAACTCTATTAAGTTCCTGTTTGTAGATTCTTAATACATGATGTGATAAGATTACATTTTGATGTTTTGTAGGATCGAAGAAAAACAAAGGAAGCTTAAAGGAAGAAGTGAGCTGAGTCTGATCGCGAAGAAATGGATTTCGATCGCATGATTCGATGATCGGATTTTTGAGCTGCTGCTTAGAGTTATGATAGATTGCTTAGGAATATGTAATAGCATATTTTTCATTTGAATTTGCGTTGTAAGGAAAAGTTTTCCGCACCTTCTATAAATAAAATAAATTTTGAGTTTTGTCTTATTTATATCTCCTTACAATGTCATTTGTGAAAATTGATGCTTGAGTGTTTCTATTATAAGCAATATTAAGTGGATCTGATTCTTAGTTATGTTATTTATGGTAGTGTCGAAATTTTCTAAGTAAGGAAAGACTCCCATTGCCCAAGTTTCAAGGGTAAAAAATTCGTTTTAATTTAACTAAAACATTAATACCATTTAACTCAAACATTTCAAATCATAGCCAAGTAAATCATTTATCAGAGTTTATCCCAAAATCATTCATTGCGGAAATCGTAGGTGTGTGCGCTGCGATCAACCCAAGCCCTTCCTTTCCAAAACAATGATACCTGAAACCATAAACAAAACCTGTAAGCACGAAGCTTAGTGAGTTTCCAAGAGCATACCATAAACACAATCCACATATCACATATCCTGTTAGCTATAAAAGCTACATGTATCACATTTCATGCTAGTTATAGAAGCTACGTATAACACATAAGTCATGCATACATAAAACTGTAAGGATGTCGTGGGCTCCCCCCAAGGTCTTACACTATTGTGCCATGGGCTACCCTACATGGTCTTATATCCGATTGCCACGGGCTCCCCCGGGGTCTTCCATGCACATATCACAAAGACAACTAGCATAACACACATCACGTAAACATATCATATATCAAAGAAATATCTACATATAACACAACCATAAACCTGTAAGGATGTCGTGGGCTCCCCCCAGGGTCTTACACCATTGTGCCATGGGTTGCCCCACATGGTCTTTACCTAGGAATGCCATGGGCTACCCCACATGGTCTTACATCTAATTTTATGGGCTACCCCACATGGTCTTTACCTAGGAATGTCACGGGCTACCCCACATGGTCTTACATCCAATGTCATGGGCTACCCCGCATGGTCTTTACCTAGGAATGCCATGGGATACGCCGTATGGTCTTACATCCAATGCCTCGGGCTCCCCCTGAGGTCTTTTATGTAATAACACACAATCATATAGCATATCAAATCACAAAAATGACTAACACATAAACCATAATCACATAATGGGCCGACCTTGGTGCCTTAGACCCATGGGTATGGTGAGAAGACTCACCTGGCACTACTGAAATCCCGCAGATAAAACTACCATTGCAGGTTGACAGATTCCCGAACTGTCAACATCAAAATGACACCGAATTAGTAATTTGATTCCAAGCCCAAGGTCCAACTCACACACCAAAGGCCCAATAGACAAGTAATGGGCCAAAGCCCAACATATGGCCCAATTTTCCAAATTGGGCCCAAACCTCTACATGGACTTATTTTAAGGCCCACCCAATTATTCTAGCCCAAACAATTGGCATTCTGATGGCCTAATAGCTAATAATCCTCAAGGCCCAATCATGGCCCACTTATGGCCCAATTTTCCAAATTGGGCCCAAGCCTTTCTAATGAGTATTATCCTGAAGCCCAATAATTTCCCTTAGTCCATAAATATGTTCCCAATTGGCCCACCAAGGCCCACAGTAGCTTAGTCCAATAAATAGCCCAACAAGCATCCAAACCTAATTAAGGTTTTTCACATAAAATGTCGATTAGGGTTAAGTATTCCTGCTTAACACATTAAGGACTTAATCCATTAAGTCCAAATATACAATGAAATCAGGCTTGAGTCATAACTTCACTCCAATGGTCCAAAATGCGTGTCCCAATAAGTCCAAACCAATAATTCCAAAATTAGGGTTTTCAAAACCCTAATTAGGGTTTCCAACCCAATTATAACCCAACAGGCCCAAAAGTAACTCCTTAGATCAATTAGAGTTTCATTAGGCCCACTAGGGCCTAATAAGTCCTATTAGGGTTTCATAAGGCGGGCACCACCCACTACCACCTCGGGTAGTGGTGGTCAACGGCGGCTCGCGGCGGCTCACGGTGGCGGTTATTATTCTAGTCTAAACATGTTTTCGCATTTCAAAAACAACTCAATCACACGCAAATGCACACTGCCACCCAAAAAGATGGCTGGTGGCGGCAGAAGGTGGCAGAAAAATTAGAAGTGGCGGAAGCCACCATGGTTAGCTGCCATTGTGGGCTCCTTTTTCGGTTTCAAGACAAGCATTGACAACATAATATGTTACAAATGAAATGTACACACACATACATCGCATTACAACCCAAAATACACCCGATCAACAATTTTTGTGGCGGCAGGCAGTGACCAGAGACAATAGCCACCACCTCTCGGTGGTGGTGATGGCTCCTCTTGTGGTTTTCGATCAAACAAAGCATACACACACTATATACGCAAGAGCATCAGAAGAAGCTCACTCATAGATCCATCTTTTACTCGTTAAATGGACCCAATCCCGCACATGTGGTGTACAACAACTCGGCAGCAACAGCAGCGCCTACAGCCGACATTGTCGGTAGCAGCGGAACCGCAACCGTGAACGATTTTGCCGGCAGCAGTTGTTCGTGATCTTGATAGCGGAGAGGGAGGGTCACAATCAACTTTTGATATCGTCGATACAACAGCTTTCAAGGTCAGCTTTGGGTCCCTAGCTTCATCGGCGACAATGGCCCATCGTGGCCTTGCTTGACTAGAACGGAAAAGGGAGGTAGGGCGGCGACGGTTGGATGAGTCATGCATGGCGGCGGCTGAAAGGTCTCCTAGGTTTAGGTCTTTGACTATGAAACGAGGGGGGAAAGTCACGGGTTTAATCCTGTGTCCATTCAAAGTTTGGTACCTTTTTGTGACAACCCGAAATTTTTATTTGTATAAACTTTGCATTTAAGCACTTCAAAAATTAGCCAAATTCATTTCAAAACATTTTTGTCTGGATTTAATCCCGTTGGAATATTTTAAATTATATTCGTCAAGCGAACCAAAAATAAGGAAGTATAAATTTAGAGTTTCCGTGTTTAAGGTAAGTCGTGAAACTTCAAAAATTTGGAGTTTACGGGAGAAAACTCGGAGTTTGGACCACAAACCCCAAAGACTATATATATGGCACTTAGCCATTTTCCTTCATTTCTCCCATTTCAAGTTAGAGAAAACCCGAATTCTCTCCTAAGGATCTTCAAGCTTTCGTCCCAACCTTCGCATAACGTAAGTACTTCTATCCTAGAGCATATTAAGGCTTGTTATACTTCATTGTATCAATGAAACACTCAAGAAACACCAAGAACAAGGTGTTTACGGTCCAAGGTGTTCTTGGACCGTAAACCCTAAAATGGGTGCCAAAGTGTGCCCTAGTTCCTTCTAAGCCTTGATAACTAGCATAGATCCTTTCCTTGATAAGTTTAGCACTTGAAAACACCAAAAATCCCCCAAGAACATGCGTTTACGGTTTGGGGACCTCCCAAAACTGTAAACACCTTCCAAAGGGTGTTTTGATGCCCTTAACACCTTATATGGCTAATATATGTGACTAAAACCTTGCATGCTTAACCTAGAACCACCAAAACACAAGATAAATGGACAAACATGGGTTTATGACCGTAAAACCATGTGTTTACGACCGTAAACACCCAAGGGAGTGGTCCAAGGACTGTAAACTCCATAAAGTGTCCATTTTGAGCCCTAGTCACTTCTATAGCCCTTGATTCAAGTCTAGCATAATTCCTTGAGTGAGATAAGACCTTTAAACACCCCATGGCACCACTACCATGAGTTTACGGCCGTAAAATCATGGAGGTTATGGTCCAAAATCCGTAAACACCCCTAAGGGCCATCATTTGAAGAGTAAACTCCAATGTGAGGCCATACTCTCTTCATATGCAACCCTTGGTACTCCTAGCACTTGTAGCAAAGTGTTTTTGTGCTTTAGGATGTCCTTAATTGCATAATTAGTTATTAACTGAACAATTAGATAATTAAATGTATCATTACTTGTTAAATAGGATCCGAGTGTGTGTTTAAGTCCTCACTTGACACTTAGCATCCTATACCATCCGTTCATCTGAATCGCCCACGTCAGGTGAGTTCGTACCCCTGAATTAACCTTTTAAATGATTATAAATGCTTTCACAGGGGGGGGGGGGGATACAAGTTGAACTATGGAGTTATTATATCAATCACATGTGATTAATAACTGTATAGCAAAATAGATTTTGCTTGTCAAACTGCTTTATCCAGCTGAAGGTTTTCAAATCTCGTTTTCAAATCTCGTTTTCAAATCTTGTTTTAAAGTATGAATTTCTCTTTTAGATTATCAAAGATTTTCCAAATGTTTTCAAAGCTTGTTTTATAAACTGACATCAAGTCATAAATTCTTAATTGTAAAGTTTTCCAAAGGTTTTACCAAAGTTTATTTCATGCTTTTATATTATTAAATGCATGCGTGTATATGTATAGTTATATAAGTAATGTTTAAAGGACTTAGGAAGGCTAGCTCGCCCTACCTCCTTTTCCTTGTTTGGATGTGGTTCTAGGGTATCGGTTATCCGTCCGAAGGTCGTTCAATTATTAGTTATATATCATGTATACATATATAGTCATAAAGGTTTCCATCAACCAGTTCATTTCCTTTGGGTAGTAAAGGCATCCTTCCATTCATTGTTCATATACCTGAAACATTAATAACTATTATAGGAATAGTTAGGAGATTCTATTTACTCTTTCTAGTACGAAGAATTCCACAAGAGTCAGTTCATTCGTGAGTCTATACTAGTACTATATTACTTTAAATAGAATGTGATGTACTATTTCTCGATACGACGCTTCCTAGCGCCATCGCCGTGTAACCAGAGTCTCCTGGAGGGAGAGCGGACATCATGTGTATAGATCTATACGGGACAGACACTCCCCCATCTTGACTGCTAGCTACAGTCCGAGCCGGTAAGGCCCATGGGTGACATAATGTTACTAACTCTACACGTGACCTAGAGGGTCATCAAGGATTCAATCGTCAATCAGCATGGTTACATACGAGGTCACATTCACCCTTTTATTCTCCTTTAGACTGAGCCAGGCGTATTGTTCATTCGATACCCTCCTGGAGTCTAGGTTTTACTTATTTTTAGACTTTGCTAGGCGTATTGTTCATTCGATACCCTCCTGGAGTCTATGTTTTATTCCATTTTAGACTGAGCCAGGCGTATTGTTCATTCGATACCCTCCTGGAGTCTATGTATTATTCTCCTTTAGACTGGGCCAGGCGTATTGTCCATTCGATACTTTCCTGGAGTCTGTGTATTTATTTACCTTTTTAGACTTTGCAAGGCGTCCCGCCTGAAGTCTATGATTTATTTACCTTTAAGCTTTGCGAGGTGTCCTGCCTGGAGTCTAGGTTTTATTTACTTTTAGCCAGCAGTGTTTCTGCTGAGGTAAAATATTATTTTTCCCTATTATTTTTACTTGTGAGTTTTCTCACAATTCCTTTAAAGTAAAAACTATATTTTGATAATGATAGTACTTTTGGGGAAATTACTCCTTAAACATAAAACCATCGGGTCTTGATAGAAGACTGCTTTTAATAGAGATACTCCTTGGTTTAAACACAAAACAATTGGGTCTTGGTAGAAGACTACTTTTATTTAGAAAATATAGGATTTTCTGGAAAGAATTCTAGTACTCTGTAGATTCTAAACTACCATCTTTCATGAGGTTATTTTGAATAAAAATGTGTATTTATACTAATGTCATTAAATACTTATGAATTCACCAGCATTATAAAAATGCTGATACTCGCTTTCAAAATAACTTGTATTCTCAGGTCATCGATAGACAGGTACATCCCGGGAGCTTTTGCGAAGTCAGCCTAGAACCAAGCTGCATCTATGTTATGTTCTGTATTTACTTTGATGTTATTGAAAAATGTAACCTATGTAAAATTATTACTATTAATGCAATGGTTGCTGTACTTTGATTACTATACTGCATATGTTGTGATACTTGACATGACGTCCTCCACCATAGAACGTTTTCGCCATTCCGGTTTTGGGGTGTGACACTTTTACATGTTTGGTCCCTCTCCATTCATCCCCTCTCTTCCATCATTCCTTCCATTTTAAGTCCTAATAGTTACCAAGCAGCCCCTGACTTCAAAAATCCTTTACAAAATAAATCTTGAATCTACACTTTAACCCCATAATAATCTAAATTATAACATTTGGCTCCCTAAAACCAACACCCCACTAAATAATATGAATTTAGGGTGACTATTCGTTCATAAATTTTATCTATTAATTTATTTAATAAACAAGATGTTACATTTCAGTTGGACAGAAGCTTGGAATCATATTATTTGATTCATGTGATGTATGGAAATCTTGGTACTTAGGAAATTAAGACTAATTTCTTGTTCACATAGGTATGTGAGTGAAGTGAAAGACTCGGAGATCTAGTACACAATGTTGTGCACTGGTGAAGTCCACCACAAATAACAATAAGATTATTCGTCATGATTTACTAAAAGTCTAGTAAATGTGGTTATGCTTACAAGATTAAGTATAATTCTGAATCAGTGAAAAGTTTCAATGAATGGCAGAACGAATAAGAACAATCAATTAGGCAGAAAGATAAAAGTTACTTTAATCTGAAAAGATGGGAGAGTACTTTAACATCATGCTTTATGATCGTCTTATTGATTATGAAACCATATCACAATTGATCCTCTAAGTAAACCTTAATACGCTAGTATGGATAAGATGAGGAATCGAAAATTGTTGAAATGGTTAAATCAAAAGGTGAATCATACTTCGTTCAAAAATCAAGTCTTAGAGTCATACTCCAAGATTGTGACTTGAGTAACACATCTTAAGAAGTTTTTGACACACTCATCAAATATGGAGTAAAAAAATGTTTTTCTTACTCTTGCACGTTTGAAATTGGTAAGTTGTGATGTCTTGGATAAGACAAAGACCAACTAAGACCAATTTTGTGTAGTGTTTGTCTTGATAAGAATCCTCACTAACTCCTGAATATTTGTTTGTCAAGAAATGTTTCTTGATAAGAGAATCTTATATGTCAAGAGGTCAGTGGGAGTCTAAATGATCTTGAAAAGGTTCAAGAACTAATCAAGAGTAAACCTACTAGACACTAGCAGATGACTTGAGGTTTGTAACCTATCGTGTTGACATATTCTTGTTTCTGTGCCATTCCAGTAAAGTTACTTATGCATATGAGTTCTACGAGTTCTTAATAGACTGCATAAAGGCAAGCACCTTGTTCAATGAAAGTACATTGACTAGTATAGGTGAGCTGCTGAACAACTTGGAAGAAATGGTGGGACTCTTTATGGCAAGAAATTAAGAATGAAAAGGTTCAGTCCATATGAGTTTGATTTGTCTTAAACCGTGTCTTACGATTATGGTTATGACAATTTACATGGATAGGAACACATACACCATAAAATCTAAGTGATAAGGTTTCTCCCCGCTTCATGAAACTAATTATGAGGAAACACTTTCACTAAGAGAGATTTTAAGGAGATAGAAATTGTGATATTTGCATTCTCAAAATCGACTATGATTACGGCATCCCTCTTCATAGTTTGAATTGTGAGAAATGTCAATAAGTCTGAATATTCGGGACTTACTGTTGTAGGTTCTGAAATAGTTTAGACACATATGTGAGCTATCTAAGGAAAGGTGTATGAGTTTGAGAAGTTTTGATAAAGGCTTATCGAAGCATATCATATTAGAAATATGAACTTTGGAAGTCAATAAGTATTGATTTCTAGAAGTCCAACCGTTTTTTGAATACGTGTCAAAGCTAGTGGGAGCATAAATGTTATGCTGGTATGGATTTAATGATGGGTTTTAGGTAAAACAAATAAACTAGAAAACAATTCCTAAGTTCACATGCAACCTACTTTGGATCTATGTTTTAACTATTGAACATACAACTTTGAATTGCAAAACAAGAACCCTAGAGGAGAGAGGCTATTTTCGAAATTTACAAACTAGGGTTTAGTAATTATATACCTTTCAATTGTTATAGTAAACAATTGATAATTCCCTTGATCTTGATCTTATTGGAAGCTTAGCACCATAAGTGTAATGCCTCTAATGGAATCACACCCAAACTAGCAAGAAGGAAACTAGAAGGAGAGAGAGGGAAGGAGTAAGCAATTTCGTCCCTATGGTTTCTTCAAAAGAAGGAGTGGCCAAAATGTGAACCAGGAGGCTCCTTATATAGCTAAGGGATCTAGCGTTTAGGGAAAACCCTAATGCTCCTTTTCTTAGGGCCTAAGCAAACCCGAGGGCCTTATCCAAGCCCCCTTGGACGAAATCCGTAGTGTTTCCCCTATAGATTTCGTCCACTTCCTTCCAAGGAGGTTCTGGAGCCTTCCACTCAACTATTAGATAATTGCAAACCAGTCCCTACACCTTATAATTAATTCTTTTAACCCCAAAATTAATTCTAATTAATTTCTGGTCAAATATTAATTAAACAAAATGATTTCTTATTAATATACTAATCTTTTAACATATTAATAAATTCATTTATATTAATTTATTAATCTTATAATAAATTAATATCTCTCCTTTCATAATTTCCTTGTCTAGTTGCTAGGTTTGAGAGCAACCCAAAAGGATTGTGCTGCTATTATTTTAAGTACATACCAATTATAGTTAAGGGCTTAGACACCTAATCCAATAGTCTCCCACTTGGATAAGTCTATAACTATAATTGTTAGTATGCCTTCTAAATTTGACCAGCAAATTGTAGCTTCCAAAAAGTGGTTGCCGAACTCTGACGCAGTCAGTTACGTGTCCTAAGATATGTGATCATATAATCCTTCGTTCTACAAGATATCTCTAGACAAAAGACATGGAATGTAATCAATCTCTTTGTCCAGAATCTATGTTTCCGATTCCTGATTTGTGATGATATAGGACTTCTAATCGAACACATCAACTCAGTCCTGGCTAGGCCCAGCACATAAGTCAACACCAAATCATCGAGGGGCCCACAGATATCGCTTTTCCCGTTAGGGCAAAAGGAACAAATAAACATTGACTCATATGCTTGTATCTTTTACTCATCAAACCATACATGACAATACGTTTTATAACACCAAGTTACTGATGCGTTTTCATATCACCAATGTATAGCCGACTTGCAAATTACAACTCATATATCTCTGTTTCAAGATCATAGATATTATCGTCTCAATATTACTTGTGATGAATTCCATGAAGCAATACTCTGAGCGTGGGTTTATCCAATACTCAAATCTCACTCTTCAAGTACTCATCAACATTGCAGCAATTCTATTGCTATGTCTATCCTTAGACAATCTGCAATCCTATTCATGACAGTCTTGATTCACTACTTATTTCCAAAAGTACGAGCGACTGTGTAGTTTGAATAATCTTATTATTCAGGAAGTCAAAAACATGCAAAGTGAAACGCAATAATAATATTAATCCTATATGGCCCCAAAGCTTTTGAGCGTAAATAAAAACACTTTTATTTAAACACCATATTGATTACTCATTATTCAGTGCTTACAGTTTCAGAAAATCAACTTATTACTCGAATTATAACCACAATTGTCCCATGCTCCAAGCATGCACACTTTGGTTTCCTATGGTCCATACTTTGTGAAATAGATCAATTGAAAAACTTTTCATCTCACAATCCCCAATCCTTATTATTAGTATAAGAATACCACATTCTTACCACTTCTAGAATATGTTAGATTCTAACATTTTATGCAATAATTCTTTTGTAATGTCATAGCACAAAAGTCACCAAGACTCGACTAATGAAATTACAAGGTATTCTATCGGAAATTGTTACAAGACAATTCCATAGACGTGAAGTCTCACATTCAAAGTACTTTCCTTTGAACATCCTTCTCGCATAAAAGTTTCTAATCTAGACATATTTCTTAATACCCAACTCCCATTATGGAAACATTTCCATATTTTCCATATGACAACTTATTCTTAATAGAATCTTATCTATTCATAATAATGTCGATATGGTCCATCCAATACCATACTTCCAACTACTTACAAGCCACAAATCCTTAGTGAACCTCAGATTTTTCCTTTGATAGTTGTTTAATTATTTTAGTCAAAACCGATTCTATTTCATTTTTCCCTCTTAATGCCCTAGGCATTTGGAAGATTTTAGAATGGTCAAATATTACAGCATATGCAATCGATTCTATACCCGAAGCGTATTGGACACGATGCATAATGTCTCACATAAAGACGTGATACTTTATCATCCTTCTGCCATGATATTTTATGTGTCCTGTTCCCATAATTTGAACTATGAAGAGGGATGCCGTAATCATAATCGAATTTGAGAATGCACAATATATCCTTGACTAAATTCATTAACGTTTCTCGATCTAAGCTTTAGAATTTTGAAATGAAGTATAATATTTGCTCCCTTAATTATAGCAAAACAACTTTTCAACCATTGCAACTTTGCAAAGTGAATCTTTGTTTTCTATAATTAATATTGCTAACTTGCAATACTTTACCATAATAATCATGCTCCCACTAACATGATGATTATTTTCTTACCAGCATAACACTTATGCTCCCACTAGCTTTGACATGTATTCAGAAAATAATTAAACTTCCAGAGAACAATGCTTATTGAATTCCTTAAGTTCATATTTCTAATACCTAATGCTTTGATAAGCCTTTATCAAAGCTTCTTAAACTCATACACCTTTGGCTTAGAAAGCTCATATGTGTGTCTAGACAAATTCAGAACTTATGTCACTAAGTCCAAAATGTTTAGACTAATTGCCAAATCTCACAATTCGAACTATGGAAAGGGATGTCGTAACCATAATCGAATTTTGAGAATACAATTTCCACAATCGCTATCTTCTTAAAATCTCTCTTAGTGAAAGCATTTCCTCACAGTCATTTTTAAAAAGGAGGTAATCTTATGACACTTAGATTTTGTGGTGTATAAGTTCCTATCCATGTGAATTTGTCAAAACCAAAGTTTGTGACAAATCCAAACTCATATGGACTGAACTTTCTTAATCTTGATTTCTTGCCTTATGGTAACACGAGTGCCCACCATGTCTTCCAAGCAGTTTAGAACCTCATCCTTACTTATCAATGTTCTTTCCATTGATCAAGGTGCTTTGTCTTTATGCATTCACATGAGAACTCATAGAACTCACATGCATAATTAACTCAATTAGAATGGCACAGAAAAAGAGTATGTCATCCACGATAGGCTGTAAACCTCAAGTCGTGTGCTAGTGATGATTCATAAGGTTTATTCTTGATTTGTTCTTGAAATCCTTTTCAAGATTATTAAAACTCCCTCTGACCTCTTGACATATATGATTCTCTTGTCAGGATACTTTCCTAGACAAAACAAATATTCAAGAGTTAATGTAGTTCTTATCAAGACAAAACACTTCACAAAATTTGTCCTAGTTGGTCTTTGTCTTATACAAGACATCACAACTTACCAATTTCAAATGTGCAAGAATAAGAAAACTTTTCAAAATTCAACATTTGATGAGTGTCATAAACCTTCTCGAGACTTGTCACTAAATTCACAATCTTGGAGTATAACTCTAAGTCTTGATGTTGGAACAAAGTATGATTGACTTCTTGATTTTAACCATTTCAACAATTCTTGATTCCTCTTCTTAGACATGCAAATGCACTAAGACTCACTTATAGGATCAATTAAGATACAGTTCCTTATCATTAAGACTTATCATAAAACACAATAAAAGGTACTCTCCCTTCTTCTTAGAATAGAGAAACTTTTATCTTTCGGCCTACTTGATTTTTCTTATTCGTTCCGCTATTGATTGAAACTCTTTTGATCAACTAAGAATTATACTTAATCTTATAAGTATAATCATATTTAATAAACTTTAGTAAATCATGATGAATATCTTTATCACTCTTGTGGTGGACTTGATCAACGCACAACCTAGTGTACTTGATCTCCTAGTCCTTCTCTTGACACTTTGCCAAAGAATTAGTCTAATTTCCAAGTATGAAGTTTATCATTCATCATGAAACCTAGTTGTATTATTTCAAGTTTCTATCCAATTGAAACTTGGGCGATGAGAATCTCTCGACATTTCCACAAATAACTTAATTAAGAATCAAATCCATTCATTGTAGTAATACACAAACATCAATTTTTCATAACGATTTCATTGCAAGGATATATATATATATATATATATATATATATATATATATATATATATATATATATATATATATATATATAATTATTCAAACCAAAATTTCTTTTATTCATAAAAGCAGCGGAAAACTTGTCCTTACAATGCAAAATCAACTGAAAAATTATGTATTTATTCCTAACAAATCTATCATAACTTTCTAAGCTCAAAATCTGATCTTCGAATCCATGCGACGGTGATCCATTTCTTCGTGATCAGACTCATCTTGCTTTTCCATCAAGCTTCCTCTCTTTTCTCTGATCCTGCAAAACATTCAAATGTAATATTATCACATTATGTATTAAGAATCAATGAATAGGAACTTGATGGAGTTAGATAGTGGATTTTACCTGAAGCAGAGCCATATTCCTTGACTCTCCCATCTCTTGGACTCTTCAGGTTCTCAGGGCAGATTTGTATCCAACGCCCCTTCTCTTGGCAGCAGAAACAGGTGGATTCTTTTGGAATGTCCTTGAAAGCATGGTTGGTTGATTCACCAAAAAAATATGCTCCACTACTTTGCCAAATCATTTCTGATTCAGCAGCAATAAGCATGTAAGTTAAGTCAATGAGGGCGGCGTCAAGATCCATCATATAATACTCTCTTTTAAACTTATTATATGATTTAGGGAGTGACTGAAGAACGTCGCACCCAACATTATCAACCTATCGATGTGTGATTTCATCCCTAGGACGTGAGCACACACGGGTTTATCATCTTCATGTTTCATTTCCAATAGGGCTTTAGTGATATTGAACTTTTCAATCCTTCGGTCTTGTGGGTTTGGGAGAACAATGGGAGGAGATGGAGGAAGTGGAATCAAGTTAGTCCACATGGCAGGGATTGATCTTTCACCTTCATAGTGGAACAGACTTTGAGCAGGAATACCTTTTCCTTTTAGATTCGGGAAGACCATGGTTAGATTTAGACATCTACAAAAACGGGAGAAAATTCAAGTTAGTTGATAAGAATCCTTGATGTAACACCCAAAAGAAACATCGAGGCTAGGATCCAACACAACATTCCACAAATTGGAAGAGGGATGCCGTAATCTAATTTGCAGAATATTTGAAGGTAGGTAAATGACGATTTACCAATTTCCACCATGAAAAACGAAAAAGAAGGTTAAGTTTTAAATGTATTGGAAACTCCTAGATCCTTTGAGATACATTGAAACTATTCAATGACATGTTTTAATCTCGGATTATGCTCTTCTATTTGTGACTGGGATGCCAAGGATCACAAACAAGATGTGAATAACCATGCAAATGTGCTTGGTAACCTCATTGTCTTTATCATTAACTATTGATGTGTCGGTAAACCACACACGCTCCATCAAAATGACAATTATGAGATACCCATTACTACTCTTTATTAGTGCCTTTTAGTGTGCCGGTTAAGCACACACACTCCACTAACGACCAATAAAGTATAATGTGCAATTTCATGGATTAGCATACTTTTCACATTTTTCCTAAAGTAACTAGATTTGGGATTTTGTAAAATAATGTTCTAGTACTTTCTTTAATAACAATATACTTTTAATGAGATGTAGTTGTCCTATCAAATCCGTTCTGCTAACGACCCTCCACTAATCAAGGAAGCGGTGGGTGAGAGTGGACACCCATTCAACTACCATTTTATAGGTCGTTTCCTTATACACCCTTATAGATTAGCTTCGTGAATCAGGCATACTAGCGATTTGACTGACCATAGTCTTATACATATATAATATTTAACTTTTAATTATAATATATATATATATATATATATATATATATATATATATATATATATATATATATAAGGTGTGTTTTAAAACATTTTAAAACTCCAAGGGTTTATATAAATTTTCGAAATTTAAACTATTAAATTTTAAATTTAAATAAACCAATTAATTAGATTTAATATTTATCTATTAAATAACTTTTAATTAATTTATTAAATCTTGTAAGGATTATCTAATTAAATTAAACAATTAACTTAATCCTAATCCATATCCCTTCTAGATTTCAAAATATGGGGATAGGATAATTTCCTTATTTTTTTCAACCAAATAACTAGATTTAATATTTATCTATTAATTATCTTTTAATTAATTAATTAAATCTAGTAAGGATTATCTAATTAAATTAAACACTTAATTTAATCCTAAGCCATATCCCTTCTAGATTTCAAAAATATGCGGATAGGATAATTTCCTTATTTTTCTCATTTATCCAACAAGGCAACTATTATCCAAAACAAAGAAACCCTAAAAGGGGGAGCATATTTCGAAATTTCAAGGGGATGAGGCTAGGGTTTTGGAAACCTTAACCCTAATTTCGACTAGGTTTCATGGAGGCTAGGGTTTTCGAAAACCCTTTGCACCAAAACCCTAAAATCGAAAATTTTGGCCTTTAGGGTTTAATGGCTATAAACCCTAATTTGCAATTCAACTATTATAGCAATTCAGTTTAAAACAAAAATGGCTCTGATACCACTGATGGGTTTTAGGTAAAACAAATAAACTAGAAAACAATTCCTAAGTTCACATGCAACCTACTTTGGATCTATGTTTTAACTATTGAACATACAACTTTGAATTGCAAAACAAGAACCCTAGAGGAGAGAGACTATTTTCGACATTTACAAACTAGGGTTTAGTAATTACATAAATTTCAATTGTTATAGTAAACAATTGATAATTCCCTTGATCTTGATCTTGATCTTCTTGGAAGCTTAGCACCACAAGTGTAATGCCTCTAATGGAATCACACCCAAACTAGCAAGAAAGAAACTAGAAGGAGAGAGAGGGAGGGAGTATGCAATTTCGGCCCTATGGTTTCTTCAAAAGAAGGAGTGGCCAAAATGTGAACCGGGAGGCTCCTTATATAGCTGAGGGATTTAGGGTTTAGGGAAAACCCTAATGCTCCTTTGCTTAGGGCCTAAGTGTAACATCTCGAAATATCCAGAGTAAAGTTGAAAGGCTAAAAGAGTAAATTGGGAAGGGGAACTTGGCGAGTCCATGGGTGGACTCGGCAAGTAGGGTCGCGACTTTGGTCGCGTGTTAAGTGGCCGACTCGGCGAGTAAGCGGATGGACTCGGCGAGTAGGCGATGAGTGGAGAAAACCCTAAATCCGGAGGATGATCCCTATATAAAGAACATAACATCCTTTCCCCCAGCCTCTCTACTCTCTCTTAAGTCCAAAAACCCTAGTTGTCATGTGTGAGAGGATCAAAGTGCATTTGGAGGCTTGAAGAAGTGATTGTTGAGGAAATCTTGAAGGTTAGGAGGCTTGGAGCAAGGGGCTTTGCTTAGATTCGGGTTTCATTGTTGTTGGGGCTTCCTTTTGAGGTATTATCTCGTTCTTGGGCTGTTATTCTTTTAGATGCATCATTTTGGGGTTTATGGGGAAACATATCTTGTGATGTATTGGAGTTTAGAGGTTAGATATGAGGTTGCTACCTCAGATCTGGAATGGAAAAGGGTTAGAATGCATAAAAGTCCCTGTTTTTGAGTGATTGAAGGAGCTATTTTGTCCCAAACCCAAACCCTAGAGTGAAAATGCCTAGATCTCCTTGGATTCACGTAAAGTTTGCCACTTTACATGATGGATGGCCTTAGGAAGGGTAGATCTATGGTTTGGATCATCTACATGGCTTGGAAAGCCTCGGTATGGATTCAGACCCGGTGGTACTCGGCGAGTCACATGGGTGGACTCGGCGGGCTTCTTGAAGATAGGCTGGAACTCGGCGAGTTGGAAGAACAACTTGGCGAGTTGGATGAAGATGGCCTGGAACTCGGCGAGTTGGAAGAACAACTCGGCAAGTAAGTTGAAGATAGCCTTAGACTCGACGAGTCTGTTCTTGGACTCTTCAAGTCTTGTCGAAGAGTCCCAATCTTTTCTGGTTGAGCCGAGAATCGGTGAGTCAAGGGATGACTCGGTGAGTTGAGTGTGAGTGGACTCAGAGTTGTTGGACTCGGGGAGTCATCGGGTTGACTCGGCGAGTAGAGTCAATCAGGGGTTGACTTTGACTTTGACCAAGGGTTGACCAGTGATTTCCAGGGGTATTTTGGTAATTGTTGGATATTGTTTTGAGTTCAGTACCTTGGTGGTTGTCCTGTGGTGGAGATCGTATCAGTGATCGGAGCAGCTTGGATTATCTGTTCAGTCGGCAGTTTCGAGGTGAGTTATCCTCACTATATCAACAGGGTCTAAGGCACCAAGGCCGGCCCTTTATCGGATTGAGATCCGGGTATTTGTTGTATGTTATATCTTTGATATGTTGCATCTTGGTAGCTAGGATGGTATATGTTAGAGACCTGGTTGAGATCGGTATCTTGAGATGTAGGGTGATGCTATGCTAGTGACCAGTTAGTTCGGTATCCTGGTTAGGATGATGGTATGTTATGTGATCTGTTTGATCGGCTTGTTGACTGTGAATTGTTATATGATCGTATGTTTATGTGCACATGGTTGTTTGGATTGGAGTTGGGTTGAGGCGGGTCCTACTTTGTGCTGTAGGCCAAGATACCCAGGGCGGACCGGTTGTCCCGAAGGCCCAGCGAGCGGTCCGGATAGGCTGTAGGCCCCAAGAGGGCGGACCGGACGTGCCGAGGCTCGGAGAGTGGACCAGGCCAACTGAAGGCCCAGCGCGGGCGGACCAGTCATATTGTAGACTCAGAGAGTGGATCGGGTGGATTGAAGGCCCGGTGCGGGCGGACCAATCACACTGTAGACTCAGAGAGTGGACCGGGTGGATTGAAGGCCCGGTGCGGGCGGACCAATCACACTGTAGACTCGATGTATATGGCTAGACTCGGAGGGTGGACCAGTTGGATTATTGGGCGGTGCGGCAGACCAGTCACATAGTAGACCCGAAGTGCATGGTTGTTCTGTGATCGGATATGTTATGGCATGTTAGGCATGTATGGTATATGTGGTTGGTATTTTGGGGATATCTCACTAAGCTTTCGGGCTTACAGTTGTGGTTTAATGTTTTTCAGGTTCTTAAGGAGACCGTGGCAAGGCAAAGGCGTGATCGTACCACTCCTCATGTTTATGTTGTGATGAGATTCTGGGAATACTTTAATTTAACTGTAATGAAAACCTTTTTGTAATAAATTAATGAAACCGGGGTGTTTTTTGAAAAGTTTAAATTGGTTGGAATTTTTAGAGTGTTACAAGTTGGTATCAGAGCCTTGGTTTGAGTGAATTGGAGGAACACTCGTGTGACTCCAGTCTCAAATCGAGGAGAGTTTTCAAAAGAGAATTTAAAATGGTTTTCAAAATGAGTAAAGGAGGACGCGGAGGTACGATCAGCCAGAGCCAGTAAGTAACCCCAAAATACCATACATGATATTTGTTTTTGAGCTTTGTTAGAACAGCATGCTAGTGCTAGGCTAGGGATCTTTAGGATTTCATGATAATGTTGCCTGATTTGTGATGCCTGTAGCCTAGGGTTTCCTTGTGGGAGATTTCCAGTGTTCCTCTAGTGGTGAGGGTTGAGCGCTTGTTTATATGTTTCTCTAGGGCGTTGTGGTAGTACTTCATACAAATATGGGTAGGTGTGGAAGGTAGTATGGGCCTGTACTACTGAAAGCACAGGACCCATACGCGTATCAGGGAAACCATGACCTCTAGGGTGGGGTTGAGAGTTGGTTCCCAGGTTATTGGGAAGTGTCTGAGATTTTGTGGTGTTGTTTCGAGTATGGAGATTCCGAGACAGGCTGGGAGTGGATCCGGATCAGGATCGGGAGCAGGAGAGGGAGATCTGGGCGGGTCAATACCGCCCGAGGTTATTGGTCAGATGAGCACGTACGAGTTGGATGCGAGGATTCGTGAGATCCTGCATGATGAGGTTGCTGCGTTGTTCCGGGCCAAGTTGTCGGAACTGTTTGGGTCGATCAAGACCGCCATGGTTGAGTATTTTGATGAGCGCTATGCAGCTCTCACAGAGACGGCTGCCGCCGCGGCTACAGTGGCTGTAGCAGTGGCGGGGGGAGGAGCTGGTCGGGGTTTTCAGTATCGGGACTTCGATACGAAGCCTCCCACCTTTGATGGAGTTACGTACCCGATTGTTGCTATGAGATGGTTATCGGACGTGGAGGGGTGTTTCTTCACGTGTTCATGACCTGCTGATCAGAGGGTAAGGTGTGCTCTGAACCTGTTGAGGCTCGGAGCGAAGGATTGGTGAAGATTGACCACGGGGTCATATTCGGATGCGTAGAGGGCTGCGGTTTCATGGGATCAGTTTAGAGAGATGTTCAACACTCGTTATGTTCCGCGAGTTGAGAGAGAGAGATTGGCTCAGGAGTTTCTTGAGCTGAAGCAGGGTTCGGAGTCGGTAACTGAGATCACCAGGATGCTCACTGAGAGGGTGATGTTCTGCCCTGAGTTCGATTCGGAGCAGGCTCAGATGTCTCGATATCTGAGCATGCTCAAGAGGGATATCAGACAGTTTGTGTCTACGCAGAGGTGCGAGACTTTGTTGGAGTTTCAGGAGGCCGCCAGGCGGCGTGAGTTAGAGATTGAGTTGCACTTGAGTGAGTTGAGGCAGGCTCCGGTGCAGTCGTAGCCGGCGCCAAAACGGTCCAAGACCGTTGATTCTAGAGTGGGAGATCTGAGTAGCCACACTTGTGGGAAGTGTGGGAGGAGCCACACCGGAGTTTGTAGGTCCGGTGGTGCATGCCGCAAGTGCGGAAAGGAGGGGTACTATGCGAGAGATTGTCGGCACTCAGAGCCGGTTCGGGATTTGAGGATTTGTTATCATTGTCATCAGGTTGGACATTTGAGGGTCAACTGTCCACAGCTCGCTGCAGGACCGGTGCAGGCTCCAGTACCGGCTACTTTGAGGATCACGGGTGGAGGTCAAGGTGGAGCGGAGCCCCTAAGGGCTTAGGGTCGTGCTTTTCAGCTTACAGCAGAGGAGGTCAGAGCAGTACCGGAGGCAGTCGTGGGTATGTTTCTTTCTTGATGTTTTGATTATCTTGTGGTTATTGTGGAGTATTGTTTATCTGCTAGTCTTATTGTGTGGTTTTCGGTGTGGTATTTATTGTTCTTTGAGGATTATGGTTTGGTTATGGATCAGTGTTGGGAATTTTGTTGGTTATCATTCATTAGGGTTATTAGTGGAAATCTGGCGTTGGTCGGAATGCCTGGTAGCATCTGCTTTCTGAGGAGTGGTTCGCTGCAGATTGAATTTCTTTCGAGCGGGATGATCGGTGTGGAAATGTGATTTTTGTGAAGGTTGCTAGTGCTAGTGGGAATCAGTCCGCGTGTAAGTGTTGGTTTTGTGCAGGGTTGTTTTGGGAGGTCGGTGATAGCGACCGGTGGTTAATAGTCAGTGCCCTAAGTGGGGGAGAATTGGAAAATTCTCCGAAAGATCGATGAGTATGTGAGATTGTTGAGCTGTCTGGGATTTAGCAGTGTTCTGTCAGCCAAGAGTGTAGGCTGGTATGAGTAAGTGGCAGGCATGCGGGGCGGGATACAGACCTAGGGCATTTGATTGTGGAAGGCCTGGGATCGGGCCGGGATCGAGTAGGTATGATAGAGATAGAGTTCGGAACCCCTAGAGGGCTAGAACAGTATGCATGGGAGGATTTCCCGGAGAGATAGCTCGGGATGATGAATGTTAGTTGAGCGGTCCGGATAGGCCGAAGGCTTGGAGAACGGTCCAGCCAGACTGAAGGCACTGGAGGGCGGTCCAGATTGGCTGAAGGTTCTGAGAGTGGTCCAGATTGGCTGAAGGCATGTTAAGGCGGTCCAGTCATGCTGAAGACTTTGCAGGTATTGTTAGATCGGTTCAAGGATATGGATTGTGTATGTTGCAGTGTGATAGCATTAGAAGGTCTGGCCCCGGGTATTGATTTTGATTAGTGAAGATAGTGCGTGGACTCGAGAGTCCTGGCGAGCAGATTCAGAGCATGTGTGTTGCATGGATAGCGGTTATGCTATAAAGGAGTGGTGTAGCGTGGGGCGAGCACCGTGGCACTTGTCGTAGTGACAAGGCGGCCAAGTGGATTTCCCCGGTAAAGGAAAGAGAGAGGAGTGTAACTCCGAGAGGGAGTGCAAATTCACGGAAGTGAAAGCAGCAGCGCAAAGTTATGTTTGGAGTAATCCAAGTATGGTCATTGAGCAGCGTGTTTGCGGCAGTGGAATGGAATCACATCCGGTTTGGGATGTCTGCTAAGGTCGCGGAAGGAATTCCGCAGGTGTAGAGCCATGAGGGCTCGGAAGGGATGCAGGGAGGGAGTCTTGGGCTCTCAGTGTGATTCTGATCAGGGAATTGTGTATGTAGTAGTGGTTCACCTTGGGGGATGTTTGGATATGTCGTCAGTGTAACGGGTTTCCCAACCCGAGGGTGCTAGAGCTAGTTCAGCATGTGTATATGATTGCAAGAGGAGAACTCATGGGAGTTGCTCTGAAGAATGTGTCTTTCTGTCAGTGGAATGGATAGAGTTGGACTCGGATCGGGAATCCGGTGGTGCATAGTTATTTCTAGCTCACATGGGTCGCGTGATGGTTGCGATTTGGAGCAGTGTTGCATCATAAGTAGCACTCAGTTGTTAAGTAAGGTTATCAGAGGGTGAAGCCGGTGGCCGGCTTGAGACGATGGTCAGGACACCGTAAGAAAGGAGAAAATGAGTTCGAGTTTCGATGGTTGTGCATTGAGGAACCTGGTTTGGTTAATTCCAGCTGGCGCGTTGAGAAGTATTTCTAGAGTTGAGTTGCCGCTGGCTTCGAGGGCAAAGCCTAATTTAAGTGGGGGAGAATTGTAACATACCGGAATATCCAGAGTAAAGTTGAAGGGATAAAAGAGTAAATTGGGAAGGGGAACTCGGCGAGTCCATGGGTGGACACGGCGAGTAGGTTCGTGACTTTGGTCGCGTGTTAAGTGGCCGACTCGGCGAGTCAGCGGATGGACTCGGCGAGTAGGCGCTGAGTGGAGAAAACCCTAAATCCAGAGGATGAGCCCTATATAAAGAACATAACATCCTTTCCCCCAGCCTCTCTACTCTCTCTTAAGTCCAGAAACCCTATTTGTCATGTGTGAGAGGATCAAAGTGCATTTGGAGGCTTGAAGAAGTGATTGTTGAGGAAATCTTGAAGGTTAGGAGGCTTGGAGCAAGGGGCTTTGCTTAGATTCAGGTTTCATTGCTGTTGGGGCTTCTTTTTGAGGTATTATCTCGTTCTTAGGTTGTTATTCATTTAGATGCATCATTTTGGGGTTTATGGGGAAACATATCTTGTGATGTATTGGAGTTTAGAGGTTAGATCTGAGGTTGCTACCTCAGATCTGGAATGGAAAAGGGTTAGAATGCATAAAAGTCCCTGTTTATGAGTGATTGAAGGAGCTATTTTGTCCCAAACCCAAACCCTAGAGTGAAAATGCCTAGATCTCCTTGGATTCACGTAAAGTTTGCCACTTTACATGATGGATGGCCTTAGGAAGGGTAGATCTATGGTTTGAATCATCTGCATGGCTTGGAAAGCCTCGGTATGGATTCAGACCCGGTGGTACTCGGCGAGTCACATGGGTGGACTCGGCGAGCTTCTTGAAGATAGGCTGGAACTCGGCGAGTTGGAAGAACAACTCGGCGAGTTGGAAGAACAACTCGGCAAGTAAGTTGAAGATAGCCTTAGACTCGACGAGTCTGTTCTTGGACTCAACAAGTCTTGTCGAAGAGTCCCAATCTTTTCTGGTTGAGCCGAGAATCGGTGAGTCAAGGGATGACTCGGTGAGTTGAGTGTGAGTGGACTCAGAGTTGTTGGACTCGGCGAGTCTCGGGGTGACTCGGCGAGTTGAGTCGCGGATTGGGGAATTTCTGAGCATGGGGACTCGGCGAGTCATCGGGTTGACTCGGCGAGTAGAGTCAGTCAGGGGTTGACTTTGACTTTGACCAAGGGTTGACCAGTGATTTCCAGGGGTATTTTGGTAATTGTTGGATATTGTTTTGAGTTCAGTACCTTGGTGGTTGTCCTGTGGTGGAGATCGTATCAGTGATCGGAGCAGCTTGGATTATCTGTTCAGTCGGCAGTTTCGAGGTGAGTTATCCTCACTATATCAACAGGGTCTAAGGCACCAAGGCCGGCCCTTTATCGGATTGAGATCCGGGTATTTGTTGTATGTTATTTCTTTGATATGTTGCATCCTGGTAGCTAGGATGGTATATGTTAAAGACCTGGTTGAGATCGGTATCCTGAGATGTAGGGTGATGCTATGCTAGTGACCGGTTAGTTTGGTATCCTGGTTAGGATGATGGTATCTTATGTGATCTGTTTGATCGGCTTGTTGACTGTGAATTGTTATATGATTGTATGTTTATGTGCACATGGTTGTTTGGATTGGAGTTGGGTTGAGGTGGGTCCTGCTTTGTGCTGTAGGCCAAGATACCCAGGGCAGACTGGTTGTCCCGAAGGCCCAGCGAGCGGTCCGGATAGGCTGTAGGCCCAAAGAGGGCGGACCAGACGTGCCGAGGCTCGGAGAGTGGACCAGGCCGACTGAAGGCCCGGCGCGGGCGGACCAATCATACTGTAGACTCAGAGAGTGGACCGGGTGGATTGAAGGCCCGGTGCGGGCGGACCAATCACACTGTAGACTCAGAGAGTGGACCGGGTGGATTGAAGGCCCGGTGCGGGCGGACCAATCAAATTGTAGACTCGATGTATATGGCTAGACTCGGAGGGTGGACCAGTTGGACTGTTGGCTGGTGAGGCGGACCAGTGACACAGTAGACCCGAAGTGCATGGCTGTTCTGTGATCAGATATGTTATGGCATGTTAGGTGTGTATGGTATATGTGGTTGGTATTTCGGGCTTACAGTTGTGGTTTAATGTTTTTTAGGTTCTTCAGGAGACCGTGGCAAGGCAAAGGCGTGATCGTACCGCTCCTCATGTTTATGTTGTGATGAGATTCTGGGAATACTTTAATTTAACTATAATGAAAACCTTTTTGTAATAAATTAATGAAACCGGGGTGTTTTTGAAAAGTTTAAATTGGTTGGAATTTTTAGAGTGTTACACTAAGCAAACCCAAGGGCCTTATCCAAGCCCCCTGGACGAAATCCTTAGGTTTTCCCCTATAGATTTCGTCCACCTCCATCCAAGGAGGTTCTGGAGCCTTCCACTCAACTATTAGATAATTACAAACTAGTCCTTACACCTTATAATTAATTCTTTTAACCACAAAATTAATTCTAATTAATTTCTGGTCAAATATTAATTAAACAAAATGATTTCTTACTAATATATTAATCTTTTAACATATTAATAAATTCATTTATATTAATTTATTAATCTTATAATAAATTAATATCTCTACTTTCATAATTTCCTTGTCCAGTTGCTAGGTTTGAGGGCAACCCAAAAGGACTGTGTTGCTATCAATTCAAGTACATACCAATTATAGTTATGGGCTTAGACACCTAATCCAACATTTAATTATCATGTTAGTGGGAGCATGATTATTATTTTAAGTATTGCAAGTTAGCAATATTAATTATAGAAAACAAAAGTTTCACTTTGCAAAGTTGCAGGGGTTGAAAAGTTGTTTTGCTATAATTAAGGGAGAGGATATTATACTTCATTCAAATCTAAAAGCTTAGATCGAGAAATTTTAATTGAATTTAGCCAAAAGACATATATGAATGTTATGTTGAAAAGGTTTAACATATGGGCATTCTATATATGGCAATATTATAGCAAGAAACCGGTAAAGTATCACGTTTTTCATTATGAATCGTGTCCCATACGCTTCGGGTATAGGATCGATTGCATATGCTGTAATATTTGAACATTCTAAATTTTCCAAATGCCTAGGGAATCAAGAGGGAAAAATGACTAGAACTGGATTTAACTAAATTAATTATACAACTGTCAAGGACAATCTAAGGTTCGCCAAGGATTGGTCACTTCTGGGCAGCTGGAAGTATAGTAATGAATGGACCATACTGACATTATCATGATTAGATATGATTCTATTAATAATGAATTGTCGCATGGAAAATATGGAAATGATTCCACATTGGGAGTTGGATATCGAGAATCTATGTCTAGATTAGAAACTTTTTTGCAAGAAGGATGTTCAAAGGAATGTACTTTGAATGTGAGACTTCATATCTATGGAATTGCCTTGTAGCAATCTCCAATAGATCACTTTGTAATATCATTGGCAAAGTCTTGGTGGCTTTGATGTTGTGACATTACAAAAGGATCGTTGCATAAAATGTTAGAATCTAACATATTCTAGTAGTGGCAAGAATCTTGTATTCTTACACTAACGATAAGGATTAGGAGTTGTGCATGCTTGGAGCATGGGGCAGCTGTTGTTATAATTCAAGTAATAAGTTGATTATATGAAACATTATACAATGAATAATGAGTAATCAATATGGTGATTAAATAAAGGTGTTTTATTTATACTCAAAAGTTTGGGGCCATATAGGATTAGTATTATTCTTGTGTTTCACTTTGCATGTTTTTGACTTCCTGAATAATAAGATTATTCAAACCATCCACACTCGATAAATACCTTAGAAGTAGGTATTGAAGCTAGACTATCATGAATACGAATGTAGATTGTCTAAAGCATTTTAGACATAGTAAATTCATGCTACAGTGTTCATGAGTACTCTTGAAATAAGATTTGAGTATTGGATTAAACCCACGCTCACTTCAAGCACTTCATGGATTTTATCACGAGTGATTAGTGAGACGATAATATCTTATATTCTTAAAACCAAGACGTGTGAGTTGTACTTTACAAGTCGGTTTCACATTGATAATATGTAAACACACCAGTAACTTGGTGTTATAAAACATATTGTTGTGTGTGATTTGAGTAGGTACAAGTGAGCATTTGAGTCGAAGTTTATCCGTTCCTTTTACTTAAAGTGGGATAAAAGCGATATTTGCGGGCCCCTCGATGATTTAGTGATGACACCTTAAGCGCTTGGCCAAGTCAGGACTAAGTTGATGTGTTCAATTATAGTCTGTTGTCAGTCGTCATAAATCGGAAATCGGAAAACAACACATGAAAAGAGAGAATGATTACAATTCATGTCTCAATTCATATGATATCTATAATGGAGGAATATATGATCCCTTATCTAAAGGACATGTTTCTGATATGATCAGAGTTCGACAACGGCTTATGAAAGCTACGATTGCTAATCAGATTCTGAAGTCATAAGCTAAATAGTTATTAGACTAATCCAAGTGGGTGACTGTTGGATTAGGTGTCTAAGCCCATAATTATTTTAGGTATGTACTTGATTTGATTATGAGCATGGTACTTTTGGGTTTCCTTCACTCATGCAACTTGATAGGATGACAAGAGGAGAGAGAGTAAATTTTATTATATTAATAATAAATTGGTACTCGAAAATGGTTTTATTAATATATTAAAAGTTTAATATATTATTTGGAAATCATATTATTTAATTAGTATTGATCATAAATTAATTTGGTATTAATTTGGTGATCAAAAGAGACTGATTAAATAAAGAGGACTGATTTTGCAATTAACTGTTAGTTGCTAGTTGGGCTAATGGACTCCATAGAGTGGAGTGGAAGAATTTTATGGGGAAGCCCATAAGATTTAGTCCAAGGGCTCTAAGGAAGGAATCCATGGGTTGCTTAAGGCTTAAGCAGTCATATTAGGGTTTCCACTAAAACCCTAGCAGCCACAAGTATATATAGAACCCATGACTAAGGGATTTTCGTCCAATGCTTGAGGAAACCCTAAGGTGGCCGAAAATCCTTCTCTCCTACTTCATCCTTTGCATAGAGTGTTTGTGACTCCATTAGAGGTGCAACACTTGGGGCACTAGGATTTCATAAGTCAAGATCAAGAAGGATTGTGATTGTTATTGCTACATAACAATCAAGGTATGATCTAAACCTTAATCATATGTGTTTTTCATATTTGTATGTTAGTCATTTAGGGTTTATTTCTTTGGTATTCAATGTTGTATGTTTACTTAGAAAAAGTTAGATCAAAGCAATTAGGGTTGCATGATCACCATAGGATTGATGTTATCGTCATAACCCTTCAGTTATGTCTTTGCGGAATTCCTCTGTCGTCTTCTGGGTCAGTCCTTCTCCTTGGACTTTTCTCTGCCGCTTGCTAAATAGTTTCCTGAGTTGTGCACATTTAAAGGGTCTAAATGGGTAAGCCTAGGGTACCAAATGAAAGGTACAACTGGCCTAGTGAGTTCGTGCTGCGCATACATGTCTACCACTAAAAAACAAATAATTTCATCATATACTTTCAATAAATCATACATTAAAACATATCACATAACATAATTTGGGGGAACGATTAATTATCCAGAGAAAGAACCAATGGCTTGATTCCCCTCTCCTTGGTATAACCTATCAATTGTACTCAAGAATTTTAAATATCCAAGAAAAAGAGTATAATTCTTAATTTCCATCCTCGTCGATCACACACATCCTTCATGTTCACGACGAGTAAACACCCCATCCGTTCCAACTAAACATGTCATCACAAAAAGACACACAATAGATAAACAAGTTAAAATAACATTTACACGCAACCATACTTATCAAAAAAACACACTGTAATAAATAATTTAAAAAATGCATATAAATCACAAGATAAACATTTATGTGCGAGCAACCACAGAACACGAAAAACTCACCTCGTTGGCCTTAGGTTTCAACAGAATCTTGTCGCGCCACACACACCCTACATTCCACCAAAAAGTTTTATAAGGCCACAATCCTAGAAAACATCTTATGTGTTCGTCTTGGTTCCACTATCCATGTGTCTCGTTTGACCAACTGATAATTATTCAATTATGCTAATTTAAACGTTCGAAATATTTTTTTTGTAAAAATATTTTTCTTTCTTCTTTTTATCTTTTACATTTCCAAAATTAGGTTTCACCCTAAAAATTAAAAAACCATGCTAAAACAATGAAACATTTAAAATATCAAGACTTATGGTTTTGAGGTTAATAATAAAACTAATATTAATAAAAACTTAGCAACTTGTTAAGACTATAGGGACCATTCTTGAAAATATCAGTTTTCAATTCAAAATGAATAAAAAGAAAGAAAATAGTTTTTTTTTCAAAAGAAAAACTGCAATAAAGTCCTTAAATATTGGGTTCATAATCGATTTAGTCCTTATATTTTTTTATTCAATTAAGTCCCAAAAACATGTAATCGTATTCAATTAACTCTTTCACCAGATCAACAGGTCATCGAGTTTTCAAAAATTACATTTTTGGTCCAGATTTCACAATGTATTACAAGCTTGGTCCAAAATTTACACTTTTGGAACAAATTTAAATATTCATTACAAATTTGGTCCAAAATTTACCTTTTTGGCTGAAAATTTATAATTTTGTTATGAATTCATCCTAACTTTAATTTTTTTTACAACGTTTTTTCTCAAAATTTTGTCTCGAATATGTTTTATCTTTATAAAATCATATTTATACGAAAAAACATATTTTCACATAAAAATTATTATATTTTCTATATAAAAACTTTATTTTAAAAAACCTTCTTGTATACGAAATACCTATTTATAAAAATAGATATTTATCAAATACATAAATATATATAAATCTGTTTTTATAAAAAAAAATTATACATGCATGCATTTTACAAAAAATATATATAGAAACACCTATTTTATTATAAATACATTTGTATGCAAATACATATTTATAAAAAATTATGTAGAAACATCTATTTCATAGTAAACGTACACATTTCTTTTGTAAACACACACACACACACACACACACACACATATATATATATATATATATATATATATATATATATATATATATATATATACAACTTGTGAGACCCATGTAATAATGGGTTAATTTTAAAAAAAAAATTAGATATAAAAGTCTAAATAATTAAGAAGTTTAAATTTATAAGAAAATAAGAAAAATAATGAATTATTAAAATTGAAGTGTTTTTTTTAATATTTTAAATTTAAACAAATAAACATAAGAAATTAATAAGCTTTAATTTGGAAATTTTGAAATTAGAAGGTAAGTCATTAATGAAATTAATATCTATTTATTACTATATTTATTGTAATTATAAGATTAAGATATTATGTGGACTTTAATAAAATAAAAAAAAACCTCATAAAATGACATGTGAAAAAAAATTAATTCAAAATAATCAAAAAAATGACATTTGATAAATTGAATAAGAATATGACATGTGGCAAAAAAAATCTTTATTTATTAGAGTACTAGTTGTGAGATCCATGTATTACCTGAGTTAATTTTTCTTAAACAATTACATGTAAATGTCAAAATATTTAAGAACTTTGATTTTATAAGAAAATAAGAAAAATAATGAATTATTATAATGAACATGTTTTTTTTCATTTAAATTTAAACAAATAATTTAAATAAATAAAAGACACTACTAAGCTTTAATTTTGGGAATTTTGAAATTAAAAGTTAAGGTCATTAATGAAATTGAAATCCATTTATTACTACATTTATTGTAATTATTACATTAAAATATTATGTGGAATTTAATAAAATAGAAAAACTCATAAAAAGCATGTGGAAAAAAATAATTCAAAAGAACTACAAAATGATATTTGGCAAAAGACAATCATTTATTAGACAGGATATATATATATATATATATATATATATATATATATATATATATATATATATATATATATATATATATATATATACACACACACACACACACGTTTACTATGAAATTGGTGTTTGTTTATATTATTTTTTTTATAAATATGTGTTTATATATAAATGTATTTATAATAAAATAGATGTTTGTATACATTGTTTTTGTAAAATACGTCTTTGTATATATTTTCTTATAAAAACGGATTTGTATATATTTATGTACTAAACAAATTCGTATTTTTATAGTTAGATATTTTGCATACTATAAAGTTTTAAAAACAAAAAAGTTTTTATATAAAAAATATAAGGTTTTTTATGTGAAAATATGTTTTTTTTCTTTCATAAACATATGATTTTATAAAGAAAAAAACATATCCACAACAAAATTTTGAGAAAAAAAAGTTGTAAAAACACTAAAATTAGGATGATCTCGTAACAAAATTCTATAATTTGGGCCAAAATAGTAAATTTTTGACCAAATTTAAAATTCAGGCCAAAAATGTAAATTTTGGACCAAATTTGTTATAAAATTTGCAATCTTGGCAAAAAAAATGTAATTTTTGAAAGTTGGATAACCTGTTGACCGGTTAAAAGGGTTAAATTGAATACGATTACCGGTTTTTGGGACTTAATTGAATAAAAAAAAAGATATAATGACTAAATCGATTATAAGACCTATATGTAAGAACTTTATTGTAGTTTTCATTTCTTCAAAACCAAAAGGACTTGTTTTGTAAATTTGAATCCTTCAAAAGTAAAAGGAAATGCACATGGCATTAACCCGTGGGCTTCCGCCATTTTTTGTTTATTATCTCTACGTTTAATTATTTTTTTTTACAACCCGGTCCTTTGCTACCCGCCCAAATAAAGCCCCGAATCCATTTTTTCTTTACCCGACACTTCTAATTTTTTTTTCCTACCATTTTTGTACCTCACAGAGCTCTGAGTTTCACCCGAATAATGTCAAATGAATTCTTAAAATCATCATTAAGTATCTCTACTTTTTATCATTAACTATCTATAAATAATTTTCAGAATCTTGCTCAAATCAAGATGATTCTTAACCTTTTATACCAAAAATTTTAACCCTTTAAATTTTGGTAACTTAAACTACTAACGGCCTAAACAGAGACATTAGGTGGAACCAAATCATGTAAAACGCATATACAAACATTTATAACGACAATAGCAAGCCTAAATTTGTGGAACATACCTAAATTTCGAGAGAAATAACGAAAATCGTCACTAACTTATTCCTCTAATTTATTCCTCATTTCTTCACTGTTTTCAAAACTTCTAGTGGAGTTTTCACAGGGTTTTTCAAGCTTTATATACTTCCTAATATTGTTTCGGGTATCTGTTGGAGCATGAAAATGTTCTACAAATTATTCGTGATAAGTTAGGTTATTTTATTACACTTTATTGTTTGTAAGGTACCTCTCTCTATAAATAGAGAGAGAGAGAGAGAAAAGTGTGTGTGGTCATTTTTCTAGAGTGCACCAAATATGTAGTCTTTTGTATTAGTCATAGAGAAAATCTCAGTTGGGATCTCTCCCACCGAGGCGTTCTTCATTCTTCATATTGTAACCTCTCTTTCTAGTAATATGTCATAACTGGCATTTTGCTAAGAAATTCTATTCCCATATAAGCATCATCCATTGTAAAAGCCTACATTCTATGCTCGTTCAAATACATCTCATATGGGCAAGTATGGGTTGGAAACCCTAGAAATCCCGGCTCAAGTCCATTATGGACTAGGATTCTCTTATTAGGCCTAAGGGACCAATAAACCATCAATTCATCAAATCTATAATATTTTGGGACCATTTAGGCCTAGAATGATCCATCTTATTTCTAATGCGCCTTATTGGGCCATAACAAATCCAATTAACCTTAATGGACCATAAATCTATTCTATTTGTACTAATTGGGCCGTGAACCCTCCTAAATGTCTAATGGGCCGAAAACTTATTTAGTGGGCCTCATATTTTCGAGCAAAAATCAAGAAAAGGCCCAAATTAATCCAAATCCTGCCTCCTAGCCCATATCTTGGCCCACACATATATAAAAAAAAGAAGACGGATAAGGATTAAACACATGCTTGACAACACATGTTTAACCCTCATGTATCAAAGATAAATCTCATGTTTCTAGGAGAGTATTATCCCACAAACAACAAAGTCTAGTCCTTTTCTCACTTTTATGCTAACTCTCGGCCAAGCCCCTCCTCTCACCCCACTCATTTTCAAGTTACAACTACTTCCAAAACCTCTCAAGAACTCCTTCACTACTCTCTAAATTTTCGAGACTATAGGGTGTTTCAAGGGAAATTCTTCATCAAGAACTCATTTATTTTGGTAAGATCTTACAAACCCAAGTGTATTACTTAATCTTTGAACACCTTTACTCCCCTTGAACTCTTGTTTTCGTAAATAATGTTCTTAGAACATGTTAGAGCTCAAGATCTATTCAAGGAAGGCTTACTAGAGCCGAACCTTTTCCATTTCTTCTTCAAAACCGAAACTACAACTCAAGGTGAGCTTCATACCCCTATTTTTTCGGATTCATATGTTTTATGGGGGAGAATACAAGAAAATGTGTAGATCTATGTGTATGTGTATGCTATGTGTGATTTTATGCATGTATGTGTGTGATTTTATGTGTTTTTGTGACAAATATGTAACCAAAAGGGGTGTTAATTCGAGATCTATGACATGAGAAAGGAAACAAACATAATCTAAGTTATTTTACACTAAACAAGTTAAGAAAATGGCTTATAAGGTTATGAGGAACATATTCTAACATAAAACCCATTTTAGGGCTTAAATTGTCAAAAATACAAAACTTGGGTTAAAAACTGTCAATTCATGGTTTCTTAAGGGTCAAAAGAGTCAAAACAATTTCTATAATCATTTTTATGAATATTAGAATTTTCAAAGGACTTGAAATGCAAAAATTTAGCTTAATGGGCTAAATATGGGCTTTTCGGCCCAATAAGCCCATAATTGCGAAATTTTGAAGTTTTTGTTGGATTAGTGTCTAAGCCAGTAACCATAATTGGTAAATACTTGACCCGATTGTGCATGGTCCTTTTGGGTTGCCTTCACCAAAGCAACTTGACTGGAGAAATAATAGAGAAAGAGGTTATTATGATTTATTAATATGTTATAAGAATTATATATTAAAGGAGTAATCATATTTGTTTAATTAATATTGGTCAATAATTAATTAGGAATTAATTTTGTGATCAAGTGTAATTAATTAAACTAGAGGGGCTGAATTGTAATTATGTGATAGTTACAAAATATGGTAATGGTTATACTAAATATGGGTTGAACGAATTCAAGGAGATAAGGATCCTTGAAATCGTCCAAAGGATAAAAGATAAGGGTTTTCAAGGCTTATCTTATGGTTGCTTGGTGGGCAAGCAACTAGATAAGGATAAGGACTGAAACCTAATCTCTACACCTATATAAATAACCCTAAGGCCATAAGAATTCGTCCATGCCTTGTCTAGGGTTCCTAGAAACGAATTTTATACCTCTTCCCTCTCTCTCTTGCTTCTCCATTTGCTCTTGGTGTTTGTGAGCCATTAGAGGCACTACACTTGTGGTGCTTGCTTTCAAGACTTTGGGTTTGAAGATTTAAGTTGTTATTACAATATAACAACAAGAGGAATGTAATCTAACCTTCTTGGTTAATTTCGAAAATAGAAATCATGATTAGGGTTTAATTATGTGTTCATAATGTTGTGTATCTAATAGTAAAAACATAGATCCAATGCTAGGGTTGCATGTACACATAGGATTGTTTGTATAAAACCCAACAGTGGTATCAGAGACTTTGGTTAACTTGTTTTCAATTAGTTTATTCAATTGTATGAACTTGACATATTAGGGTTTATGGTCAATAAACCCTAGGTGGCTAGGATTTTCGAGATTAGGGTTTGCAAACCCTAATTTGCAAGAGTTTGAATAAGATCTTCAAATCCTTTCCTTAAACCCTTAAATTTCGAAATCTAGGGTTTGTTTTAATCCCTTTATTTTCGAAATTTGGCCTCCTCCCCAAGATAAGATCCTAAATTTTAGGGATTTGGATTATCCCATATCTTGTAATTATCCTCTAATTGTTATATATGGTGATTAAAGATTTTGCATTATCCTATCCTTAAATTTCAAGATCTAGGGAGAATTTTAAGGGATTAGGATATCTTAAATGTATAAATGGTAATTATCCTCATATTTTAAATAATTCCTTATGATTTAATAATTAAATTAATAGTCTAATTCAAGATAATTATTAAAATCAAGAGTTTTAATATTTAAAATTTTAATTTATATGTCATAAATTCGAAAATTTTAAGAGACATTAAAACTCAATTGGTTTTGAAAAGTTTCAAAACTTGCCCTCAAGTTTTGGAATTTAAAAGTTGATTAAAAATGTTTAATTGGGAATGTTAAATTCTAAAACCCTAGTATTGTTTTGAAAAGTTCAAATCACACCCTATAGTTTTATCAATTAATTAAGGTGTATAATTAAAAGAGGTTTAATAAATCCATAAAAGTTTAGGTTTACAATTTAATTGAAATAAAAGTATAATTGTTAAATTAGACCACCTAGTATTTTGAAAGTATAAAATACACCCAATACTATATATAACATTAAAAGTCTAACATTATATATATATATATATATATATATATATATATATATATATATATATATATATATATATGTATGAGTAAAAGCCAGTCTTACCGTTAGTAGGCCTCATTCACGAAGCTGGTCTATAAGGGGTGTTTAAGGAAATTGCCTATAAAATGGCGATTGAATGGGTATCCACTCTTACCCACCGCACTCTTGACTAGTGGAGGGTCGTTAGCCGAACGGGTAGGATAGGACAAAAACCTTCCATTATAAGTATAATGGAGTATAAAAGTAACTAAATGTTTTCATAAAATTCCCAATCTTAGTTACTTAGGCAAAAGTGAATTGATGCAATTCCATGAAATTACACTTTGTGCCCTTGCGAAGACGTTAGTGGAGCGTGTGTGGTTTACCGGCACACTAAATGGTTCTAAGCAAAGGTAGCAAAGGGTGACTCAATGTTTGTCATAGTTCGGTGGAGCGTGTGTGGTTTACCGGCACATCGAATAAGTGACTGTAACATGTGAGGGCACCATGTAAGTTTGCATGGTTATTCACACCCGCTTTGTGATCCTCGGCATCCCGGTCACAAACAAGAGGGGCATATCGAGATTTAAACATGCCATTGAAAGTTCAATGTATCTCAAAGGATCTTGGAGTTTTCATAGATTTAAAACTTAAATTTCTTTTTTCATGGTGGAAATTAGTGAATCGTCATTCACTTACCTTCAAATGTTCTGCAATTAGGGTTACGGCATCCCTCTCCCGCGTTGTAGAATACTGTGTTGGGTCCTAGCCTTAGTATCTCATTTGGGTGATTTACTAAGGACTCAATCTATCAACTAACTTGAATTCGTTTTCTCCCATTTTATAGATGTCGGAGTTCGACAACTATGGTTTTCCCGAATCCCATGGAACAAGCATTCCACATGAAGATGATATTCCACGATTCGATCGAGGAACAAGAAATCATGCTTCGCTTCCTCCTCCTCTTCAAATTGTTCTCCCTAACCCACAAGATCGAAATATTGAAAGGTTCAATATCACTCAAGCCCTTTTGGCAAGTAAACATAAAGAAGGAAAGTCAGTGTGCGCACACGTCCTAGGGATGAAGTCACACATTGATAGGTTAAGAATGATAGGATCCGTTGTCGGTGAGGAGATGGCTGTTGATTGGGTTCTTCAGTCACTTCCTAACTCGTATAGTGAGTTCGTAAGAGAGTACTATATGATGAACCACGACGTGACCCTTATAGATCTCACCTATATGCTTATTGCTGCTGAATCAGCAATGGTTTGGCGCAATAGAAAAGCAAAGTTGATTGGTGAATCTTCCTTCATGGATATAGACAATGGCAACGAAAGACATGCTATGATCGAAAAGTCCGATCATAAGAGAAAGGCAATGTCTGAAGTAGTTCCATGTCCTATTCCAAGAGAGTGAATTTGCTTTTATTGCCAAGAGAAGGGGCATTGGAGACGAAGTTGCCATATTTACCTAAGAGATCTAAGAGATGGGAGAGTCAGAACGTATGGCTCTACTTTAGGTAGAATCCACTATCTAACTCCGTTAAGTTCCTATTCATTGATTCTTAATATATGCTGTGATAAGATTGCATTTGAATGTTTTGCAGGATCGGTGAAAAGAAAGGAAGCTTGATGATAGAGCAAGATGAATCTAATGGACTTGAAGATTAGATTTTGAGCTTAGATAGTTATGAAAGAGTTGTTAGAAATTTTCTTCATGAGATACATAGTTTTCAATGGATTTTGCATTGTAAGGACAAATGTTTTCCGCTGCTTTTATAAATAAAATAAATTTTGTTTGACTTATTTATTTATTTGTTTATTTCCTTGCAATGAAATCGTTATGAAAATTGATGTTTGCATATTTCTACAACGAATGGATATGATTCTTATTTATGTTATTTACGGAAATATCGAGAATTTACCAAATAGGGAGAGTTTCTCATCGCCCAAGTTTCAATTTGACAGAAATTTGGAATCACGCAACTTGGTTGCATGATGAATGAGAAATTTCATATTTGGAAATTAGACTAATTCGTTGACAAAGTGTCAAGTGAAGGACTAGGAGATCGAGTACACAAAGTTGTGTGTTGATCAAGTTCACCATAAGAGTAACAAAGATATTCGTCATGATTTACTAAGGTTTAGTAAATATGATTATACTTATAAGATTAAGTATAATTTGGAATTGATTAAAAAAGGTTTAAATCAATAGCAAAACGAATAAGAAGAATCAAGTAGGCAAAAGGATACAAGTTTCTCCATTCTCAGAATAAGGGAGAGTACCTTTTATGCTTTATGATAGGTCTTAATGATTAAGAACCATATCTTAATTGATCCTCTAAGTAAGTCTTAGTACAATTGTATGTTCAAGAAGAGGAATCAAGGATTGAAGAAATGGTTAAATCAAGAAGTCAATCAAACTTCATTCCAACAACAAGTCTTAAAGTTAAGATTGTGACAATGAGTGATAAGTATTAAGAAGGTTTATAACATTCATCAAATGTGGAAAGTTGTGACGTCTTGGATAAGACAAAGACCAACTAGGTCCAATTTATGAAGTGTTTTGATAAAAGCTACACTAACTCTTGAATATTTGTTTGTCAAGAAATGGTTATTGACAAAAGAATCTTATATGTCAAGGATTCAGTGGGAGTTTTAATGGTCTTGAAAAGTTTCAAGAACAAATGAAATAAACTTACCGATCATCACTAGCACACGAGTTATGGTTTACAACCTATCGTGTTGACATTTTTTATTTCTATGCCATTCCAATTGAGTTAATTATGCATGTGAGTTCTATGAGTTCTCATTTTCAACGCATAAAAGGCAAGGCATCTTAATCAATGAAAGGTACATTGACAGGAAAGGGTGAGCTGCTTAACTACTTGGAAGACATGGTGGGCAGCTATGCTACCATCAGGCAAGAAATCAAGATTAAGAAAGTTCGGTCCATATGAGTTTGAATTTGTCGTAAACTTTGGTTTTAACAAATTCACATGGATAGGAACACATACACCGCTCAAATCTAAGTGTCATAAGATTTCCTCCTTCATGAAAATGATTGTGAGGAAATGCTTTCACTAAGAAAGATTTTAAGAAGATAGTGATTGTAAAATTGCATTCTCAAATTCGATTATGGTTACGGTATCCCTTTCCATGATTTGAATTGTGAGGTTTGGCAATTAGTCTTAATTGTTTTGACACACATATGAACTATCTAAGGCAAAGGTGTATAAGTTCAAGAAGCCTTGATAAAAGATTATCAAAGCATTAAGTATTAGAAACATGGATTTAAGAAATTCAATAGGTATTGTTTTTCTGAAAGTTAAGATGTTTATGAATACATGTCGAAGCTAGTGGGAGCATAAGTGTTATGTTCTATAATAATCATCATGATAGTGGGAGCATAAATGTTATGATTGTATGATTATTAAGGCACGTATTGCAAGTTAGCAATATTAATTATAGAAAACAAGAGTTATACCTTGCAAAGTTGTAAGGGTTGTAAAGTTGTTTTGCTATAATTAAGGGAGAGAATATTATGCTTCATTTCAAATCTAAAGGATTAGGTTGAGAAATGTTAATAAATTTAGTCAAGAGTACATAGTGTCTTCTTAAAATTTCGATTATGATTACGGCGTTCCTCTTCACAATTCGAATTTTGAGAACATAGCAAATAAAACATTATGCGTCGTGTCCCATACGCTTCGGGTATAGGATCAATTGCAAATGCTTTAATGTTTGACCATTCTAAAATTTTCCAAATGTTGAGCGCATTTAGAGGGAAAAGGGACTAGAATTGGTTTTGACTAAAATAATTAAACAACTATCAAAGGACAATCCAAAGTTCGACGAGGATTGGTTGCTTGTGAGTAGTTGGAAGTATAGTATTAGAAAATATGGAAATGTTTCCATATTGGATGGACCATATCGACTCTATTATGAATAGAAAATATTCTATTAAGAATGAGTTGTCATATGGAACATATGGAAGTGTGTCCATATTGGGAATTGAATATTGAGAAATCTATGACTAGATTAGAAACTTCTATGCAAAAGGATGTTCAAAGAATGTACTTTGAGTGAGAGACATCACGTCTATGGAATTTTCTTGTAACAATCTCCGATAGAGGACTTTGTAATATCATTGGCAATAGTCTTTGTGACTTTGGTGCAGTGACATTACGAAAGGATAGTTGCATAGAATTTTAGAATCTAGCATATTCTATAAGTAGCAAGAATTTGATATTCTTTAACTAATGAAAAACGGATTTGGAGTTGTGAAATGAGAATGATTGGAAATGTGTTCAATTTGATCTATTTCACAAAGTGAGAACCATAGGTAAACATTGTGTGTATGCTAGGAGCATGGGACAAGTGTAATAATTCAAGTAAGAAGTTGATTACCCGAAACGAAAAATAATGAGTAATCGATATGGTGATAAATAAAAGGTGTTTTATTTATACTCAAAGGTTTGAGGCCATATGGGATTAGTATTATTCTTGTGTTTCACATTTGCATGTTTTGACTTCCAGAATAATTGAATTTATTAAGAATAATCGAATTATTCGAACGGGCCACAGTCGTTCATATGTTGGAAGTAGGTATGAATGAAGACTGTCATGAATTGGTGTGTGGATTGTCTAAAAGAGTATTAGACATAAGCAAATGTTTGCTGCAACGTTCGTGAGTGCTTATGAATATGAATTTGAGCATTGGATTAAACCCACGCTCACTTGGATCATTCCATGAACTGTATCACGAATGATTGGTGAGACGATAACATCTTATATTCTTGAAACCGAGATGTGTGAGTTGTATCTTGCAAATCGGTTACACATTGATAATATGTAAACGCACTAGTAACTTGGTGTTATAAAACATATTGTTGTGTGTGATTCAGTGAGTAAGTGCAAGCAAGCATTGTATCAAATTTGATCCGTTCCTTTTATCCAAGTTAGGATAAAAGCGATATCTTTGGTCCCCTCGATGATTTAGTGATGACAAACGTAAATGCTCGGCCGGGCTAGGGCTAATTTGATTTGTTCAATTAGTCAGTCGTCATAAATCGGAAATCGAGATATAGTACAAAGAGAATGATTTGAAATCATATCTCATATGATATCTAAAATAGAGGAATATATGATCCCTTATCTAAAGGACATGGTTACTAATAAGATCAGAGTGTGACAGCGTCTTTGAGAGCTACGATTACAAATCGAGGTGTACTTACATTTATAGTTACTAGACTTATCCAAGTGGAAGACTGTTGGATTAGTGTCTAAGCCAGTAACCATAATTGGTAAATACTTGACCCGATTGTGCATGGTCCTTTTGGGTTGCCTTCACCAAAGCAACTTGACTGGAGAAATAATAGAGAAAGAGGTTATTATGATTTATTAATATGTTATAAGAATAATATATTAAAGGAGTAATCATATTTGTTTAATTAATATTAGTCAATAATTAATTAGGAATTAATTTTGTGATCAAGTGTAATTAATTAAACTAGAGGGGCTGAATTGTAATTATGTGATAGTTACGAAATATGGTAATGGTTATAATAAATATGGGTTGAACGAATTCAAGGAGATAAGGATCCTTGAAATCATCCAAAGGATAAAAGATAAGGGTTTTCAAGGCTTATCTTATGGTTGCTTGGTGGGCAAGCAACTAGATAAGGATAAGGACTAAAACCTAATCTCTACACCTATATAAATAACCCTAAGGCCATAAGAATTCGTCCATGCCTTGTCTAGGGTTCCTATAAACGAATTTTATACCTCTTCCCTCTCTCTCTTGCTTCTCCATTTGCTCTTGGTGTTTGTGAGCCATTAGAGGCACTACACTTGTGGTGCTTGCTTTCAAGACTTTGGGTTTGAAGATTTAAGTTGTTATTACAATATAACAACAAGAGGTATGTAATCTAACCTTCTTGGTTAATTTCGAAAATAGCAATCATGATTAGGGTTTAATTATGTGTTCATAATGTTGTGTATCTAATAGTAAAAACATAGATCCAATGCTAGGGTTGCATGTACACATAGGATTGTTTGTATAAAACCCAACAATTTTAAGGGGCTAAATTGTAACATTCTGCAAAACAGGGGATAAGAAGTGTAATAAACTATTTCCAAGGTCAAAAATCCTTTTCAATTTCAAAAAGGATCAATAATGTAAACTTTTTAGATTTTGGGCCAAAACTGTAAAATTTGCAAAAAATGGGGTTTTAACCGAGAATTGCCATTCTGGAAGGGCTAAAGCTATTAACAAAATAAATTTTGGGTTAAAACTGTCTTTTCAACAAGTTTATGATACAAAAGTGTCAAGAAAATGTTTTAAAGACTAAAAATGAAATTATTTTATATAAAGGACTAAAAGTGTTATTTTTATAAAAGAAAGGTAGTGAAAAGGTCAAATTCTACTTTTAAACAAATTAATTCATTAAGACAAAATACAAGATCCACGACTACCGACAAAACGGAAAACTAATACACATTCAACACCAAATATCGTTATCAACGAATTGATTTGGTCTCGAATCAATACAAAACAACAATCGTTAAATCAAAACAATTCAATAGATACGTGATGACTACAATGAGTAAATCTACAAACTTTGGGCTTATGAGTTTCAAATCTTGCTTGTTGGGCCTTGCAAGCCCACCAAGATGATCTTTGGGCCCAAAGAGATAACGCTTATATGTTATTGGGCCTTCAATGATCCAATATTTTATAAAAGAACTTTCAATAGCTCTTATGTGCTAGTGGGCCAAAGTGTCCCGTTAGAAAAGCTAGTAAGGTCATAGTAATCAAGTGCGAGTTGGACCATCGTGTGTTTTGCATCCACGGTAGCCTAAGGTACTTACGATAGTAGTGGGACATAATGCTCCCCTTCTCTTCGTTCGCTAAGGCTTACGGGAATTTAAAGTAGACGAAATTAGGACGACATACAATGTGGATTAATCAATATTCATTCGTCAAGACAATGCAAAAATCAGTAATCACGAATACATTTCAACATCGGAAAACATCGGGTTTTCCAGGGTATTCAATACTACTCGCTCGAAATTTTATAACTATAATACAAAATACCCTTCATATATATGTTTTTGAAATCATTCATGCATCGACCTATGGATCTCACACTTTGATAAACAAAAGTCTTTTCAGAAAATATCGGATTTTCTGGGTTTTACCAACTACACAAATCATTTTATCACAACATTGCTTATGAACTAACCAACATTTCATATGTTGACGTTTTTCCAAAATAACTTGTATTCTCAGGTAACAGGTAAGCGGAAGAGTAATATGAAGTAATGTTAGGATTTTATGTTGTTAAAAGCACTCAAACAATTTCTGTTATGAATGTGAAATGTTAAAACAATGTACTTGATGTGAACAATCCCAGTTGTAATATATTGATGCATGGTGACGTTTATGTTATGATTCATGTATATTCATTGTGATGGTATTCAATTAAAGTCACGCGAGCCCTCAGACTTTTTCGCCGTCTGGTTCGGGGGTGTGACATGTTGGTATCAGAGCATTGTTTATAGTGAACTAGCATATCTAATCATGCAGGACATGCAACTATAAATACAATGGGACTAAACAACTCTGAACATAATAATTAAAATACATACCTTTGTGTGCATTTTAGAATAGTAACACAACAAGAACAGTAAAAGTCTTTGGAGGATTTGAACATCGCTATTAAACCCGGGCAGTTATGTAGTCGTATTGGGGGTAAATGTAGCCTGATCAACTACATTCATTCAAAATACGACCAACATGTGTGCGGGAGTAATTGTGATGGACAATGAATCAAAAACTTACCATTTAATTATCCAAAGAGCTTACAGAACAAAACCTAAACAAAACTAAATTACTATAGGAGTAATTGGTATGCTATTTGTTTCTAGTGTTTATACCCCTTCGTGCAATGCACTATAGACGAGTATTATTAGCTACGAAACCCCTATCTCCGTAGTCAGGGAATAGTAGGGTGGCTCTACCCAGAGGAAGACCCAGAAGGAGACTTAGAGAAAGAACCATAGGAGGAACACGAAGTAGAACTCGCAAATGGACCCGCCGAGTCAATAGTGGATCTCAAAGAGGAAGAGCACGAGAGCAATGATGATGATGACTTGGATGCAGAATCTGATGTCATCAATCCTCCATGTAGGGACAGAGTATCGACTTATCGTGTGGGCCCCGGTGCCCTATTCCCCCTGGGCGCACGATATTTGGAGATAGAGTCACCAGCAGGGAATACGACCACACCACGGTAGGAACTAAGGTCTCTTCGATCTTAGTCATAGAGGACCAGCTGACCGGGCCCTCCCAGTCATGGTCCGGCGCACCTGAGGTATTGATAACCAAGCTCAGGACACCCCAAATCGAAGGGAACAATTATGGTTTGCTATTGAGATGAGAAGCAAACACAGGAAGTGAACGGAGACTCTCGAGCAAGACAGTTAGTTTGGGAAGTACGACTACGAGATACCGAACAACAAGTAGCTGGCCTCCGGGGTGCATCCACTTCATTAGCACCACCACCAGACACTTTCCGCCACAATTAGGATCAGCCTTTTCTGTTTCCCCCTACTATCCGATGTGACTGTCTTTTGGGTACTAAGATGGTACTTACCAATGGAACAATTATGTGCTAACTTCATTTCAAATTACTACATAGATTCAATTATATGCACAACCGAACCCTCAAAAACCACTAGATACTTAAGGATCTCAAAACCAAAACAACCCATATACTCTAAGGATAGACGTAACGATCATGCCAAATCTGCGATTACCTACTACCGCAAATACATCATAGGAATGTAGATGGAAGCAGTGAGAATTATACGACAAGATGCAAAATTTATAGAGTATAACCAGGAATGACGGCCATTACTTGCGATCTGGCTTATTAACGTGCAGCAAGAAAATGCCATCCCGCAGGAAACAACCACACCCGTGAGGCACCGCTCCTGCAAATGGACTCTGCTATAGTCCAAGCTGTTGTAACAGCAGCGGTAACTGCTGCTATAGCACAAATCAATGCAAACAACACCAATGGAGGCAGGAATAGCATTGACAACTCCAGCCGAAGGAACGAACATGGAAACCAACAAGTGAGAGCTTATCAAGGAACTCCAAACCCCAAGCTTAAGAGCGGGAAGTAGAAGTATGGAAGTAAGAAAAAGGGACGGCCCACTCAAGGGTTCTCAAAGAAGCAACATGTAGTTGTTGTTCATCCGACCGTGACCCCTATTACACCAACAACCACGAGACCATATGCTGGAGGCCTTCCAAAATGCAACCAGTGCAATTTCCATCATAATGGAGCCTGCCGGGAGATGCATTGTAAGAAATGAAACCGAAAGAATCACACCACCAAATACTGTAGAACTTATCCATGCCAGAATCATCAGCCAAATGACAACAACAACAACCGCAACAACCCTAACAACCACACCAATGATGAGACCAGTCACACCCGCTGTGGGTGTGGAGGAACCAATCACTTCAGGCGCAATTTCCCCAAAGCTATCAATCAAGGAGCAAAAGGATCAGAAATGGTCCTGACCTTGGGTCAAGGCGAAGCAAACCAAGACCCGACAGTTGTTACTGAAGCTAAACGAAGCTTTCACGGTGGAGACGGCTAATGGGAAAACCGAATCAACCTGCGATATTTATATAGGGTACACCTTAGCACTAAACAACCATTCATTTCAAATAAATTTAATGCCAGTAAATATTAGGAGTTTTGATGTGAAAATCGACCTGGTTGGGTTAAGCCCCCACCGTGCTGATACTATGTGTCGCGAGAGGGTCGTTTGCCTTCACCTTCTCAATCACGAAACTCTAATAATCCATGGTGATAAACCTGGCACCAATCCTCTTCCTATCTCGTGCATCAAAGCACAGAAGTGCCTGCACCAGAAGAACTACGTTTTCCTCACTCTTGTTGTGGACAAGACCAAGGAAGAAGTACGCATACAGGGTATTCTAGTAGCATGCGGTTTTCCAGATGTATTTCCTGAAGAACTTCCAGGAAGACCCCAAGAGACAGGTCAAGTTTTGAATCGACCTCATACTGAGAACCACATCAATTGCTAATTCATCCTATAGGTTAGCTCCCGCCGAAAATTCAGAAGTTATCCAGTCAATTAAGAAAATTTTGTGCAAAGGATCCATCGGACCAAGCTTATCACCCTGGAGAGCTTCGGTCTTGTTCTTCAAGAAGATGAATCCTTCAGAGGGTACATGGATATTAGGAAATTGAATAATCTCCCTATCAAAAATCGATACCCACTCCCTCGAACTGACGATCTATTTGACCAGATCCAAGGAGCTAGTTACTTCTCTGAAATAGATCTAAGAACTGGTTATCATCAACTTCGAGTCCGAGAAGACGACATTCCAAAAACTGCCTTCCGAACTCATCGCGACCATTTCAAATTCATTCTGATACCCTTCGGTCTAATGAATACTCCCACGGTATTCATGGACCCTACGAACCGAGTTATCCCAACCATTCCTAGTCAACCTTTTCATGATTTTCATCAATAACATACTCGTCTGCTCACGAAGCAAGAACAAAACTCTGTCAACACCTACGACCGGTCTTGAAAGCATCAAAGCCGGAGAATATCACGAAGAAAGAGCTACATGGATGGATAAAACTCTCGGAGTCGAAGGACGAAGATTATTGTTATGAGAGTTGAGTTTGGCGTTATCTAGGTGATCGTCGATAGGTTAACCCAATCTGCCCATCTTCCCGCTAATACAGACTTTGAACAAGACGGAAAGATTAACTTGGATCTATATCAAGGAGATTGTGAGACTCCATGAAATATCGGTATTTACTATCTTGGATCAAGATAACGAAATTTCTTCAAGACTTTGACAATCACTTCAGAGGGCTATGGGAACATAGCTAGCTATAAGTGTTGCTTGCCACCTTCACACCCATAGCCAAAGCGAACGAACCATTCAACCACTCGAAGTCATACTCCGAGCCTGAGTGTTTGAATTCAGCAAGTCATGGGATACCCAGTTGCCCTTGATTGAATTCTCACGCAATGACAGTTATCGCATGAGCATCAAGGATGCTCCTTTTGAGACTCTTATTGTCGTAAATGCAGATCACTCTTCAGTACTCTCACGGGACCAGAAACCATTCGTGAAATGACAGAGAAGATAATCCAAATCAGAACTAGACTTCAAGCATCACAAGACAGACGGAAGAGTTATGATGGCAAATGACGAAAACCTCTGGAATTCCAAGATGGAGGTTGGGTACTATCGAAATTCGTTCCCTAGAAAGGAATGATTTGCTTTAGGAAAGAGGAAAACTGAACCCGCGATACATTGGACCGTTCGAGATTCTTGCCCGGATTGGTCCAATGGCTAATAGGTTGCAGCTACCTACCGAAATCAGCAATGTACACCCTATGTTCAGCGCCTCGAATCTGAAAAAGTGCCCATTAGGAAGAACTTTTATCATTCCCTTAGAAGAGATCGATATAAACGAGAATCTCCTATTCGTCGAAGAACCAATCGAGGTATTGGATAGGTAAGTAAAGCATACAAAACAAAGCCGCATTCTGATTATGAAGGTTCGACGGAACGCCAAACATGAACCGGAATTCACATGGGAACACGAAGATCAGATGAAGCAGAAGTACCCTCACCTATTCTCGCATTCTCAAACCTAGCCTCAAAAAGAATTTCGGGACGAAATTCCCTCTAACGGGGGGATGATGTCACAACTGGCATTTTGCTAGGAAATTCTATTCCCATATAAGCATCATCCATTGTAAAAGCCTACATTCTATGCTCTTTCAAATACATCTCATATGGGAAAGTAAGGGTTGGAAACCCTATAAATCCCGGCTCAAGTCCATTATGGACTAGGATTCTCTTATTGGGCCTAAGGGACCAATAAACCATCAATTCATCAAATCTATAATAATTTGGGACCATTTAGGCCTAGAATGATCCATCTTATTTCTAATGCGCCTTATTAGGCCATAACAAATCCAATTAACCTTAATGGACCATAAATCCATTCTATTTGTACTAATTGGGCCGTGAACCCTCCTAAATGTCTAATGGGCTGAAAACTTATTTAGTGGGCCTCATATTTTTGAGCAAAAATCAAGAAAAGGCCCAAATTAATCCAAATCCTGCCTCCTAGCCCAAATCTCGGCCCACACATATATAAAAAAAAAGATGGATAACGATTAAACACATGCTTGACAACACATGTTTAACCCTCATGTATCAAAGATAAATCTCATGTTTCTAGGAGAGTATTATCCCACAAACAACAAAGTCTAGTCCTTTTCTCTCTTTTATGCTAACTCTCGGCCAAGCCCCTCCTCTCACCCCACTCATTTTCAAGGTACAACTCCTTCCAAAACCTCTCAAGAACTCCTTCACTGCTCTCTAAATTTTCGAGACTATAGGGTGTTTCAAGGGAAATTCTTCATCAAGAACTCATTTATTTTGGTAAGATCTTACAAACCCAAGTGTATTACTTCATCTTTGAACACCTTTACTCCCTTTACACCCTTGTTTTCGTAAATAATGTTCTTAGAACATCTTAGAGCTCAAGATCTATTCAATAAAGGCTTGCTAGAGCCGAAACTTTTCCATTTCCTCTTCAAAACCGAAACTACAACTCAAGGTGAGCTTCATATGTCACACCCCAAAACCGGAATGGCGGAAACGTTCTGGGGTGGATGACGTCATGTCAAGTATCACAACACATGTATTATAGTAATCAAAGTACAACAAAACATTGCATTAATAGTAATAGTAATAGTTTTACATGGTTTACATAACAATACGACGAAGTAATGCAAGTAAATATAATAAGTACAACATGGTACTAAGCTATCTTCATCAGAAGCTCCGGGGATGTACCTGTCTAATGCTGACCTGAGAATACAAGTTATTTGAAAAGCGAGTATCAGCATTTTTACAAATGTTGGTGAGTTCATAAGCATTTAGTGGCATTTTATTCAAATAACTTTAATGAAAGTGGTGGTTTCAGTGTATCGATTACATTAGCGTCTTTTCCAGAAAATCCTATATTTTCTTTAATAAAAGCAGTCTTCTACCAAGACTGGACAGAGTTATGTGGTAAAAAGTAGTTTTCCATTAATCGCTATCTTTATCAGAATACAGAATTTGATTATTAAGAAAGCAAGAGAATTTAGGGAAATAACATATGCCTCAGCAGTAAGGACTGCTGACTAAGGCAAGGGAATCATAAACTCCAGGAGAGTATCGAATGAACGACACGCCTGGTTCAGTCTAACAGAAAGAGACACAGACCCCAGATGGTACCAAATGAAAGGTACATCTAGTAAGGTCTAAAACAGTGAACACAGACCCCAGACAGTATCAACTGAATGATACATCTAGCAAGGTCTAAAACAGTGAATACAGTGAATAAAGTGGATATAGTGAATACAGACCCCAGACAGTATCAAATGAATGATACGTCTAGCAAGGTCTAAAACAGTGTGACTCCAAGAGTGGGTTTTCCAGCATACAGTGTAAATTGCTGGTGAATTACCATTACCTTAAGGCCATGAATTATAAGGTAACCTGGGATACTCGTAACCATACTAACCGACACTAGAGTACTTGACGCCCTACATGCGTCTATAAAATATGACATTTGTCACCCCTTGGCTTGGTGGGTCGTGGACTGTAGCTAGCAGTCAGGGTGCGGGGGTGTCAATCCCGTATAGATCTATACACACAATGTCCGCTCTCCCTACAGGAGACTCTGGTTACCAACTAGACGACGGAGAAGGCCGTGTCCCGAAGATGCATCCCTAATAGTGGGTAGTGGGTTTCATATGTAAGTGCTGAATTAGAGGTAGAGACTCATAACTGGACTGACTAGAGTAAACCTATATGTCTATGCTCGTATACATAATATATAACTAATGAATCAAACGACCTTCGGACGGCCATCCGATCCCACCAGACCACATCTCAACGAAGAAAAGGAAATAGGGCGGACAAGCTTTCCTAAGTCCTTTAATCATTCTTTATATGCACCTATACAAGCACAGACATACATCTAACTTCGACTGAGTGTGTAACAAGTGGAAACGTATCGTAAAGTATAACCGAATTGTGGTGTGTAAACGTACAGTGTGGAATAACCAAATCGTGATATATAACGTACAGTGTGGAATAACCGACTTGTGATGTATAACGTACAGTGTGGAATAACCAAATCGTGATGTATAACGTATAGTGTGGAATAACCGAATGGTGATGTATAACGTATAGTGTGGAATAACCGAATGGTGATGTATAAGCGTACCAGATATAAGTGTATCACGAAGTAGAAGAGACAACAAGTGAAGTAAGAGCGTCTAACAGGTATAAGCGACTACAAGTATAAGCGAAATAGAGGCAATAACAAGTATAAACGCATCACAAAGTGAAAGCGTTATCAATTAGGAGTTTAAACTAAGAAGGAGTATCAAAACATGGAAGAAAACCTTTATTCTTGAGAAAATCCCGACAGGGTATTCTTTTGTAAAATAAGTTGGAAAACCTTTGGAAATTCTTTGGAAACTCTCATAAATCAGTTTTAAATGGAACATTGATAAAACAATATAAGTAAAAGGTTTGAACAAGTGAAAACATTTTAGAAAACCATTTATAGTGTCATACTCGGTAAAACAGTTTACAGTGTGGTAAATCCTTGTGCATGCAGGTTATCAATCACATGTGATTGATATGATAACTGGCATGTTTAACTTGTATTCCCCCTATAAAACATGTAAAAACATTTAAAAAGTTCATTCATGGGTATGAACTCACCTGGTGTAAGTGGATCCGACGAAGGCGCCGGTTGGGTGCTCGGTGTCAAGTAAGGACTTGGACGCACTTAGAGACCTATTTAACATATGATAACATATGTTCACATACAATTAGTATATTATATACTAATTAAACAAGTATACGCACTCTAAGGAGCGGAAAACACTTTGGTTAAGTGTTTGGGGTGTCCCAGGTAACATTTAAGGGCTCAAATGGCTTAGGAATGGAGTTTACTCTCCAAGAGTAAACTCTATACACTTAGTTTACGGCCCTGGGAAAACTCCCATGAGTTTAGGATGGGTTTTGGTCATAAGACATCCTATGTGCTCATACAAACCCTAATGCTTGGATCTAGGTTTCTCTATTGTACATGCTTTGAATCAAAGACTATAAACCCTAATTCTAGCATATGGAAATCGATATTAACATATAATTAGGTTTAGGATATTACCTTGATTGTTATGTAGCAATAACAATCCCAATTCCTCCTTGAATTTACTTTGGAAGGCTTAGAGTCACAAGTGTCACTCCTCTAATGGCTTACAAACACCAAGAGCAAATGGAGAAGGTATAAAGAGAGAGGAGAGGTATAAGAATTCATCTCTAGGACCTCTTGGGAAGGCATGGACGAATTCATGAGCCTTGGGGGTCTTTATATAGGTGTAGAGACTAGGGTTTTAGTCCTTATCCTTATCTAGTTGATTGCCCATCAAGTAACCATAAGATAAGCCTTGAAAACCCTTATCCTAGTCGAATTCTAAGGCCTTATCACCTTAAATCCGTCCAACCTATTAATAAGATAATCCTTACCTTATTTTGTAACTATCACATAATTACAATTCAGCCCCCTAGTTTAATTAATTACACTTGATCACAAAATTAATTCTTAATTAATTATTTGACCAATATTAATTAAACAAATATGATTTCTCCTTTAATATATTATTCTTATAACATATTAATAAATCATAATAACCTCTCTCTCTAGTTATTTCTCCAATCAAGTTGCTTTGGTGAAGGCAACCCAAAAGGACCATGCACCATCAGGTCAAGTACATACCAAAATAGTTATGGACTTAGACACTAATCCAACAGTCTCCCACTTGGATAAGTCTAATTAATAACTATTCTGCATATAACTTCAGATCCCGATCTGCAATCGTAGCTTTCCAAAGCCGCTGTCAACTCTGATCCTATCAGATACGCGTGTCCTTAGATAAGGGATCATATATTCCTCCATTCTAGATATCATATGAGATATGATTTCAAATCATTCTCTTTGTACTATATCTCGATTCTCGATTTATGACGACTGACTAATTGAACAAATCAAATTAGCCCAAGCCCGGCCGAGCATTTACGTTTGTCATCACTAAACCATCGAGGGGCCCAAAGATATCGCTTTTATCCTACTTTGGATAAAAGGAACGGATAAACTTTGATACAATGCTTGCTTGCACTTACTCACCGAATCACACACAACAATATGTTTTATAACACCAAGTTACTAGTGTGTTTACATATTATCAATGTGCAACCGATTTGCAAGATACAACTCACACATCTCGGTTTCAAGAATATAAGATGTTATCGTCTCACCAATCACTCGTGACACAATCCATGGAGTGATCCAAGTGAGCGTGGGTTTAATCCAATGCTCAAATCATATTCATAAGCACTCATGAACATTGCAGCAAACATTTGCTTATGTCTAATACTCTTTTAGACAATCCACACACCAATTCACGACAGTCTTCATTCATATCTACTTCCAACATATGAACGACTGTGGCCCGTTCGAATAATTCGATTATTCTTAATAAATTCAATTATTCTGGAAGTCAAAACATGCAAATGTGAAACACAAGAATAATACTAATCCCATATGGCCTCAAACCTTTGAGTATAAATAAAACACCTTTTATTTATCACCATATCGATTACTCATTATTTGTCGTTTCAAGTAATCAACTTCTTACGTGAATTATTACACTTGTCCCATGCTCCTAGCATGCACACAATGTTTACTTATGGTTCTTTCTTTGTGAAATAGATCACATTGAACACATTTCCAATCATACTCATTTCACAACTCCAAATCCTTTTTCATAAGTGTGAGAATATCAAATTTTTGTTACTTATAAAATATGCTAGAATCTAACACTTTATGCAATGATCCTTTCATAATATCACTGCACCAAAGTCACAAAGATTATTGCCAATGATATTACAAAGTCCTCTATCGGAGATTGTTATAATACAATTCCTTAGATATGATGTCTCTCACTCAAAGAACATTCCTTTGAACATCCTTTTGCATAAAAGTTTCTAATCTAGTCATAGATTTTCAATATTCAATTCCCAATATGGACATGCTTCCATATTTTCCATATGACAACTCATTCTTAATAGAATCTTATCTATTCGTAATGATGTCGATATGGTCCATCCAATATGGAAACATTTCTATATTTTCCATATGACAACTCATTCTTAATAAGGTCGATATGGTCCATTCAATACCATGCTTCCAACTACTCACAAGCGACCAATCCTCGTCAAACTTTGGATTATCCTTTGATAGTTGTTTAATTATTTTAGTCGAAACCAATTCTAGTCCCTTTTCCCTCTAAATGTGCTCGACATTTGGAAAATTTTAGAATGGTCAAACATTAAAGCATTTGCAATCGATCCTATACTCGAAGCGTATGGGACACGACGCATAATGTTTTATTTTCTATGTTCTCAAAACTCGAATTGTGAAGAGGAATGTCGTAATCATAATCGAAATTTTAAGAACACACTATGTACCCTTGACTAAATTTATTAACATTTCTCAACCTAAACCTTTAGATTTGAAATGAAGAATAATATTCTGTCCCTTAATTATAGCAAAACAACTATTTCATCCTTGCAACTTTGCAAAGAATGACTCTTGTTTTCTATAATTAATATTGCCAACTTGCAATACTTTCCTTAATAATCATACAATCATAACATTTATGCTCCCACTATCATGATGATTATTATAAAACATAACACTTATGCTCCCACTAGCTTCGACATGTATTCATAAACATCTTAACTTTCAGAAAACAATACTTATTGAATTTCTTAAGTTCATGTTTCTAATACTTAGTGCTTTGATAATCCTTTATCAAGGCTTCTTGAACTTATACACCTTTGCCTTCGATAGTTCATATGTGTGTCTAAACTATTAAGACTAATTGCCAAACCTCACAATTCAAATTATGGAAAGGGATACCATAACCATGATTGAATTCAAGAATGCAATTTTACAATTACTATCTTCTTAAAATCTTTCTTAGTGAAAGCATTTCCTCACAATCATTTTCATGAAGGAGGAAATCTTATGACACTTAGATTTAAACGGTGTATGTGTTCCTATCCATGTGAATTTGTTAAAACCAAGGTTTACGACAAATTCAAACTTATATGGATCGAACTTTCTTAATCTTGATTTCTTGCCTTATGGTAGCACAGCTGCCCACCACGTCTTCCAAGTAATTAAGCAGCTCACCTTTTCCTATCAATGTACCTTTCATCGATTAAGGTGCTTTGCCTTTTATGCGTTCAAAATGAGAACTCATAGAACTCACATGCATAATTAACTCGATTGGATTGGCACAGAAACAAAATAATGTCATCACGATAGGTTGTAAACCTCAACTCGTGTGCTAGTGATGATCGATAAGGTTTATTTGATTTGTTCTTGAAACCTTTCAAGACCATTAAGACTCCCACTGACTCCTTGACATATAAGATTCTCTTGTCAATAACCATTTCTTGACAAATATTCGAGAGTTAGTGTAGTTTTTATCAAAACACTTCATAAATTGGTCCTAGTTGGTCTTTGTCTTATTCAAGACATCACAACTTTCCACATTTGATGAATGTTATAAACCTTTAATACTTTTCACTCATTGTCACAATCTTAACTTTAAGACTTGTTATTAGAACAAAGTATGATTGACTTCTTGATTTAACCATTTCTTCAATTCTTGATTCCTCTTCTTAGACATAAAATTGTACTAAGACTCACTTAGAGGATCAATTGAGATATGGTTCTAAATCACTAAGACCTATCATAAAGCATCAAAGGTACTCTCCCTTCTTCTTAGAATGGAGAAACTTTTATCTTTCTGCCTACTTGATTCTTCTTATTCGTTCTACTATTGATTTAAACTTTTTCCAATCAATCTAGAATTACACTTAATCTTGTGAGTATAATCACATTTACTAAACCTTTAGTAAATCATGACGAATATCTTTGTTAATCTTATGGTGAACTTGATCAACACGCAACTTTGTGTGCTCGATCTCTTAGTCCTTCGCTTGACACTTTGTCAATGAATTAGTCTAATTTCCAAATATGAACTTTCTCATTCATCATGCAACCAAGTTGCGTGATTCCAAATTTATGTCCAATTGAAACTTGGGCGATGAGAAACTCTCCCTATTTGGTAAATTCTCGACTTTTCCATAAACACCATAAATAAGAATCATATCCATTTGTTGTATAAATATGCATACACCAATTTTCATAACGATTTCATTGCAAGGAAATAAATAAATAAATAAATAAGTCAAAATTTATTTTATTTATAAAAGCAGCGGAAAACATTTGTCCTTACAATGCAAAATCCATTGAAAACTATGTATTTCAAAAGAAAAAATTTCTAACAACTCTATCATAACTATCTAAGCTCAAAATCTAATCTTCAAGTCCATGCGATCAAGATCCATTCCTTGTGATTAGATTCATCTTGCTCTTTCACCAAGCTTCCTTTCTTTTCACCGATCCTGTAAAACATTCAAATGCAATCTTATCACATTATGTATTAAGAATTAATGAATAGGAGCTTAATGGAGTTAGATATTGGATTTTACCTGAAGCGCAGCCATACTCTTTGACTCTCCCATCTTCTGGAATCTTCAGGTTCTTTGGGCAGACTTGTATCCAACGCCCTTTCTTTAGGCAGCAAACGTAGGTCGGTTCTCCTAGAACGTCCTTGGAAGCATGGTCGATTGAATTTCCCAACAAATACGCTCAATTGCTTCGCCAAATCATTTCTGATTCAGCAGCAATGAGCATGTAAGTTAGGTCAATGAGGTTGTCGTCATGATCCATCATATAATACTTTCTTTTGAACTCATTATATGATTCAGGAAGTGACTGCAAAACCCAATTCACATCCAACTCATCTGGGAATGACACACCCAACATTATCAACCTATCAATGTGTGATTTCATTCCTAGAACGTGGGCACACACGGGTTTACCATCTTCATGTTTCATTTCCAATAGGGCTTTAGTGATATTGAACCTTTCAATTCTTCGATCTTGTGGGTTAGGGAGAACAATAGGAGGAGGAGGAGGAAGTGAAGCATGATTTCTCGTTCCTCGATTGAATCGTGGAATATCATCTTCATGTGGAATGCATGTTCCACGGGATTTGGGAAGACCATAGTTGTTGAACTTTGACATCGACAAAATGGGAGAAAAACAAATTCAAGTTAGTTGATTGATTGAGTCCTTAGTAAATCACCCAAATGAGATACTAAGGCTAGGACCCAACACAATATTCTACAACTCGGGAGAGGGATGTCGTAACCCTAATTGCAGAATATTTGAAGGTAAGTGAATGACGATTCACTAATTTCCACCACGAAAAACGAAAAAGAAATTTAAGTTTTAAATCTATGAAAACTCCTAGATCCTTTGAGATTCATTGAATTTTCAATGGCATGCTTAAATCTCGATATGCCCCTCTTGTTTGTGACTGGGATGCCGAGGATCACAAAGCGGGTGTAAATAACCATGCAAACTTACATGGTGCCCTCACATGTTACAGTCACCTATTTGATGTGCCGGTAAACCACACACGCTCCACCGAACTATGACAAACATTGAGTCACCCTTTGCTACCTTTGCTTAGAACCTTTTAGTGTGCCGGTTAACCACACACGCTCCACTAACGTCTTCGCAAGGGCACAAAGTGTAATTTCATGGAATTGCATCAATTCACTTTTGCCAAAGTAACTAAGATTGGGAATTTTTAAAATATTTAGTTACTTTTGTACTTTATTATACTTATAATGAAAGGTTTTTTCCTATCCTACCCGTTCGGCTAACGACCCTCCACTAGTCAAGAGTGCGGTGGGTAAGAGTGGATACCCATTCAATCGCCATTTTATAGGCAATTTCCTTAAACACCCCTTATAGACCAGCTTCGTGAATGAGGCCTACTAACGGTAAGACTGACTTTTACTCATACATATATATAATGTTAGACTTTTAATGTTATATATAGTATAGGGTGTATTTTATACTTTCAAAATACTAGGTGGTCTAATTTAACAATTATACTTTTAATTCAATTAAATTGTAAACCTAAACTTATATGGATTTATTAAACCTCTTTTAATTATACTCCTTAATTAATTAATAAAACCATAAGGGTGTAATTTGAACTTTTCAAACAATACTAGGGTTTTTAGAATTTAACATTCCTAATTAAACTTTTAATCAACTTTTAAATTCCAAAACTTGAGGGCAAGTTTTGAAACATTTCAAAACATTAGGGTTTAGAATTTAAATATACATCAAAATTAAACTATTAATCAAAATTTAAATTCCAAAACTTGCGGGCAAGTTTTGAAACCTTTTTCAAAACATTAGGGTTTTAACTATTTAAATTTCAAAACAACAAAACTTTTGGGTTCAAATTTAAACTATAAAAACTAAAGGGGAAAATATGAAACTTTTCATAACAACAAGGATCAAATAACAAATAATCTAAATTAACATTTAATCACATAATTATCCATATTTGATTTATTTAATGATTTCTTGCAAAACAATTTATGAATTTAGTCAAAATAATTAATCAATTATCACATAAGGAAACAATTATCTTATTAATTGATAAATATCTTCTATTAGATCAAGAATATAGTCAAATATATCATAAAGTCGAATTTATATTGATCTAATATGATAAGGTAACTATCCCAAAGCAAAAACGGCAAGAAATCCCGAGATATACTCTATCTGACGAGTTGACTCGTCGAGTCTGCATGGACTCAGCGAGTTCAGCTATGGACTCGGCGAGTCCAGCCTCCAGAACATCAAAAATCGAATTTTTTTTTGAACATGTAATGCATCAATACAATTGAAACCAGTCTAGGCTCTGATACCACTTATGGGTTTTGGTCATAAGACATCCTATGTGCTCATACAAACCCTAATGCTTGGATCTAGGTTTCTCTATTGTACATGCTTTGAATCCAAGACTATAAACCCTAATTCTAGCATATGGAAATCGATATTAACATATAATTAGGTTTAGGATATTACCTTGATTGTTATGTAGCAATAACAATCTCAATTCCTCCTTGAATTGACTTTGGAAGGCTTAGAGTCACAAGTGTCACTCCTCTAATGGCTTACAAACACCAAGAGCAAATGGAGAAGGTATAAAGAGAGAGGGGAGGTATAAGAATTCGTCTCTAGGACCTCTTGGGAAGGCATGGACGAATTCATGAGCCTTGGGGGTCTTTATATAGGTGTAGAGATTAGGGTTTTAGTCCTTATCCTTATCTAGTTGCTTGCCCATCAAGTAACCATAAGATAAGCCTTGAAAACCCTTATCCTAGTCGAATTCTAAGGCCTTATCACCTTAAATTCGTCCAACCTATTAATAAGATAATCCTTACCTTATTTTGTAACTATCACATAATTACAATTCAGCCCCTCTAGTTTAATTAATTATACTTGATCACAAAATTAATTCTTAATTAATTATTTGACCAATATTAATTAAACAAATATGATTTCTCCTTTAATATATTATTCTTATAACATATTAATAAATCATAATAACCTCTCTTTCTAGTTATTTCTCCAATCAAGTTGCTTTGGTGAAGGCAACCCAAAAGGACCATGCACCATCGGGTCAAGTACATACCAAAATAGTTATGGACTTAGACACTAATCCAACAGTTTACGGCCGTCAACTCATGGTGAAAGTGTTCTAGGATGTGTAAAGGCTTAATATCGATCGTGGAATTTTGCTAGGTCCAAATCTAACTTGTATGAATGGATTTAAGGCTTCACATGGACCATTGAGGAGTTTACGGCCCTAAGCAAGGGTGCTTACGGCCGTAAGATCCTATACACTCATTCTTTTGGTGTTTTCAAGTCTTAAATGGTAGAGGGTAAATTCCTAAGCATTTTTCCAAGTCAAATGGGGAGTTTAGGGCACCATTTAGGCATAAATTGGGAGTTTACGGCCCATGAACCACCCCTATGGGAGTTCACGGCCGTGAACTCCTACTCCCCTAGTTTTATTGAAGTTTAAGGCTTCTACAATGTTGGTATTGCTTCAAGGTATTTTTCCAAGGCCATAGGGGGGTGTTTGGGGCATTTCTAGCACAAAATCTTGAGTTTACTCCCCATGAAGAGGAGTTTACGGCCCAAGCATGTTCTTGGGCAGTAAACCCATGTTTACTCTTCATAAACTCATTTCAAGGTGTTCTAAGTCCGAATATATAAGCCTAAAAGTCATATCTAAGCCTTAGGGGCAATTTGGAGGGGTTTGGGGGCTTAAAAACCCCATTAAATGGTGTTCACGGCCCAAGAGTGTTCTTGGGCCGTAAACACATGATTATGTCCCTATTTTATGTTTTAAACTCGAAATTTCAGGCTAGATAAGTTATACAACGAGTTAGGATAGTTTACCTACTTGTTTGGGGCTCGAAACGGACGATTTTTGGCTCGAATTTAGGTTGTAGAGAGAGGGAGAGAGTGGGGAGAGTGTAAAAAGTCTCCAATGGACTCCACTCACCCTTATATAGGGGTTGGAGTTGGGGCTCAGTGGGATTCTACCCGATACTGCCGTTATACGGGGCTTTTGGTCGCACCCGATTTAGTGGTCGTAATAATAAAAACTAACTTTTTCCAATTAAAAGGAAATGCAACTTAAGTGTTTTTATTTACTTTATTACGACTATAACGACATAAAACATAAATAAATAAAACATTTATTTATTTGACAACCTCTTATTAACGGAACTTTTATACAGTGGAATATTCCGTTAACGGTAACGGGGTAATGTAACGGAATAACTTTGGGTTGTCACATCATACCCCTATTTTTTCGGTTTCATATGTTTTATGGGGGAGAATACAAGAAAATGTGTAGATCTATGTGTATGTGTATGCTATGTGTGATTTTATGCATGTATGTGTGTGATTTTATGTGTTTTTGTGACAAATATGTAACCAAAAGGGGTGTTAATTCGAGATCTATGAAATGAGAAAGGAAACAAACATAATCTAAGTTATTTTACACTAAACAAGTTAAGAAAAATAGCTTATAAGGTTATGAGGAACATATTCTAACATAAAACCCATTTTAGGGCTTAAATTGTCAAAAATACAAAACTTGGGTTAAAAAATGTCAATTCACGGTTTCTTCAGGGTCAAAAGAGTTAAAACAATTTATATAATCATTTTTCTGAATATTAGAATTTTCTAAGGACTTGAAATGCAAAAATTTAGCTTAATGGGCTAAATATGGGCTTTTCGGCCCAATAAGCCCATAATTGCGAAATTTAGAAGTTTTAAGGGGCTGAATTGTAACATTCTGCAAAACAAGGGATAAGAAGTGTAATAAAACTATTTCCAAGGTCAAAAATGCTTTTCAATTCCAAAAAGGATCAAAAATGTAAACTTTTTAGATTTTGGGCCAAAACTATAAAAGTTGCAAGAAAATGGGGTTTTAACCGAGAAATACCATTCTGGAAGGGCTAAAGCTGTTAACAAAATAAATTTTGGGTTAAAACTGTCTTTTCAACAAGTTTATGATAAAAAAGTGTCAAGAAAATGTTTTAAAGACTAAAAATGAAATTCTTTTATATAAAGGACTAACAGTGTTATTTTTATAAAAGAAAGGTAGTGAAAAGGTCAAATTCTACTTTTAAACAAATTAATTCATTAAGACAAAATACAAGATCCACGACTACCGACAAAACGGAAAACGAATACACATTCAACACCAAATATCGTTATCAACGAATTGATTCGGTCTCGAATCAATACAAAACAACAATCGTTAAATCAAAACAATTCAATAAATACGTGATGACTACAATGAGTAAATCTACAAACTTTGGGCTTATGAGTTTGAAATCTTGCTTGTTGGGCCTTGCAAACCCACCAACATGATCTTTGGACCCAAAGAGATAACGCTTATATGTTATTGGGCATTCAATGACCCAATATTTTATAAAAAGACTTTCAATAGCTTTTATGTGCTAGTGGGCCAAAGTGTCTCGTTAGAAAAGCTAGTGTAACAACTCAAATTTTTCAAACAAAATTTTCATTTTTAAAAACATAATTGTTTCTATTTTAAACAAGGCATAAATAGTTTAATTATTCTGTCAAATACAATTATTCAAAATCCCAAGATCATAAAGACAATCTTCAGTGTGTATCGATCATGCCGGCGCCTTCCCACGGTCCTCGCTAGTACCTGAAATACATGCACAACAACTGTAAGCATAAATGCTTAGTGAGTTCCCCAATATACACTTACGCACATACGCCTTTCCAGGCCCTGACCTTCCGGTCCTCATTACAACGCCTTCCGGCCCATACATAATTGCCTTCCGGCCCATAACATATTGCCTTCCGGCCCACATATCATACATAGCACATATAACAATTAACTTACCACATATAGCATACATATCACATAACATATCCGACCTTCCGGGTACAGTATAGTGAGAAGACTCACCTCGTAGAAGCTGAACGCTAGCAAATCCCGAAATGACTCGTGCACAACCGACGAGCTACAACCTCCCTATAGCATTACATATCTCATTAATACTTATATCTTCTAAGCGTGACTATCCCTAAGAAGTCAGACTTAGGTCAACTCTGGTCAACGGTCAACTGTCAACTCGACCGGACTCGGCGAGTACCATGGCGACTCGGCGAGTCTAGACGTCTTCCAACTTTCTGAGATTCCTTATCTACTCGTCGAGTACCCTCCTCGACCCGACGAGTTACTCCTGGAAGAATCGCGGGGCCACCCCGACTCCACTCGCCGAGTCTGAAGAACAACTCGGCGAGTCCCAGTAAATCTTCAAGCTACTCGCCGAGTCTAAAGAACAACTCGGCGAGTCCATGCCATGCAGACGAGTAACTGCTTCCTGAGATAGGTCTCGTCCCGAATTACACATGCATGGGACCTTCTGGACCTCTAAAGGTCCTACTACAAGATTATAGTCGTTGGGTAACAAGGCACTACTTCATCTAATCACTAAATGGGTCCTATAAACCCTAATTTCATAAATACATCAATATAGCAGAGCACACACGAATTCTTACCTGGATGATGTATTCTCTGTATTCCCAATCCTCAGAATGTGACCCCTTGCTGCTCCTTTAGCCAATCCTTTCTCTTCCTTGCACAACCACTCTTCTATAACCAACAATGGCCTAAGATCCTTGCTCCAGCTGCACCCAATCGATCTAGGGTTCTTCTCAGAAGGCTAAAACGAACAATGACGGCCAATGAGTCCCTTTTATACGTCCCAAACCTGAACGGTTAGGGTTTCCGCTAAACAGCGTCGACTCGCCGAGTCCATACCTGGACTCGTCGAGTCCAGTCGCGATCCTGCGACCAAGTCTGCGATCCTACTCGGCGAGTCTAGGCTCCAACTCGCCAAGTCCCCTCTTAAACCACCCAAAAACATAATTTAATAATACCTGAGATTTCGGGCTGTTACAACTCTCCCCCACTAGGATTAGACTTCGCCCTCGAAGTCTCATTCTGAAAATAGTTCCGAATGCTGCTCCCGCATCTCACGTTCCGGCTCCCAAGTCATTTCCGCTCCCTTACGGTGTTGCCATTGAACCAACACCAGAGGTACCTCCTTGTTCCTCAGAACCTTGATCTTCCGATCCCTGATAGCCACTGGTCTCTCCGCGTAATTCAGGCTCGCATCCACCTGAATATCCTCCAATGGAACCACTGCCGACTCATCGGCTATGCACTTCCTCAGCTGCGACACATGAAAAGTGTCATGGATCTGACCCAACTCTGCTGGCAATTCCAACCGATAGGCTACCCGGCCTATCCTTGCAATCACACGAAATGGCCCAATATACCGGGGCCCCAATTTGCCCCTCTTCCTGAATCGAATCACTCCTTTCCAAGGAGAGACCTTCAGGAGAACGAAGTCGCCGACCTGAAACTCAAGCTCGGATCGGCGCCTGTCTGCATAACTCTTTTGTCGGCTCTGGGCGGTCAATAACCTTTGTCTCACTTGCTGGATCTGCTCTGTCGTCTGTAGCACGATCTCCGTGCTGCCCATCACTCTTTGTCCCACCTCTCCCCAACAAATGGGAGTCCGACACCTCCTACCATACAACAGCTCGAAAGGTGGCATACCAATGCTCGAATGGTGGCTGTTGTTGTAGGAAAACTCTGCCAATGGCAAATACGCATCCCAACTACCCCCGAAGTCTAACACACACGCCCGGAGCATGTCCTCCAGCGTCTGAATTGTCCGCTCGCTCTGACCGTCTGTCTGAGGATGGTATGCGGTACTAAAATGCAATTTAGTACCCAGTTCCTCATGGAATTCCTTCCAGAACCTGGAAGTGAAGCGCACATCGCGGTCTGACACAATCGAGATCGGCACCCCGTGCCGAGATACCACCTCTTTCACGTATATCTCTGCTAACTTTTCCGCTGACGAACTCTCATTGATGGCAAGGAAGTGTGCACTCTTCGTCAACCTATCCACAATCACCCAAATTGCGTCAACTCCCCTAGCAGTCCTCGGCAATTTGGTGATAAAATCCATAGTGATTTGTTCCCACTTCCACTCGGGGATCTCCAACGGCTGCAACTTGCCATGCGGTCTCTGGTGTTCGGCCTTAACCCTACGGCAGGTCAAGCACCTCTCAACGAACCATGCTACGTCCCTCTTCATACAGGGCCACCAATATTCCTTCCTTAAATCCAAATACATCTTTGTAGCACCGGGATGGATCGAGAATTTCGATCTATGAGCCTCTTCCATCAACGTAATACGCGTACCGCCCACGAACGGTACCCAAATCCGACCCTGCAACGTCATAAGGCCTCGACTATCCTTGACAAACTCTGAGATTAACCCCACAACCCGCTCTTTCTTCTGCATTTCTGGTCGCACAGCCTCTGCCTGGGCCCCACGAATAGCGTCCAATACTGGAGTCATCACAGTCAGTCTCAAACATACATCTCGCAATGGAGTGCTCTCCGCCCTGTGGCTCAATGCATCGGCTACCACATTAGCCTTGCCTGGGTGGTACAGGATCTCACAATCATAATCCTTGACCACATCCAACCATCTCCTCTGACGCATATTTAGGTTGGGTTGATCCATCAAATACTTCAAACTCTTATGGTCCGTGTATATCGTACATCGAACCCCATACAAGTAGTGACGCCAAATTTTGAGAGCGAACACTACTGCCCCCAACTCCAAATCATGCGTGGGATATCTCGCCTCATGAGGCTTCAGCTGCCTCGACGCATAAGCTATCACATGACCCCTCTGCATCAACACTGCGCCCAGTCCCGAAATCGACGCGTCGCAATATACCACAAAGTCTTCCATCCCTTCTGGGAGGGCTAATACTGGGGCTTCGCACAATCTCTGGCGAAGTGTCTCAAAGGAGGTCTGCTGCTCGGGCCCCCATGAGAATGCAACACCCTTTCGGGTCAATCTGGTGAGTGGCACTGCGATCTTGGAGAAATCCTTGATAAATCTCCGATAATACCCTGCCAACCCAAGGAAACTCCTGATCTCAGAGGGTGACTTCGGCACCTCCCAACTCATCACCGCCTCAACCTTGGCCGGATCGACTAATATCCCTTTCTGATTAACCACATGTCCTAAAAACTGGACCTCCCGCAACCAGAAGTCACATTTGGAGAACTTTGCATAAAGCTTCTCCGACCTCAATACCTCAAGGACCTCCCTCAAATGCTCCTCATGCTGCTCTCTAGATCTCGAATACACCAGAATGTCGTCGATAAATACAATCACTGACCGATCCAACATCGGCCTGCATACCCTGTTCATGAGATCCATGAACACAGCCGGGGCATTGGTGAGTCCAAAAGGCATCACTACAAACTCATAATGCCCATATCGCGTCCTAAACGCTGTCTTCTGGACGTCCTCTTCCCGTACCCTCACCTGATGGTATCCTGATCTCAGATCGATCTTGGAAAACCAAGATGCTCCCTGCAACTGATCGAATAAATCATCGATCCTCGGCAACGGGTAACGGTTCTTGACCGTTAGCTTGTTCAACTCCCGGTAATCAATGCACATCTGGTGTGAACCATCCTTCTTCTTGACGAACAGAATAGGTGCTCCCCATGGCGAGCTGCTCGGCCGAATGAATCCCTTTCCCAGCAACTCCTGGAGTTGCGAGGACAACTCTTGCATCTCTGGAGGTGCAAGACGATAGGGCACTTTAGCAATAGGCGCGGCCCCCGGAACCAGATCGATACCAAACTCTACTTGCCTCACAGGAGGTACTCCCGACAGTTCCTCGGGAAAAACATCTGAAAACTCACGCACCACAGGGACCTCCTTAACTGACTTCGGTCTCTCGGAAACCTCCCGCGTATCCATCACATACGCCACAAAACCCTTACAGCCCTGCTGTAGACACTGCCTCGCCCTAGCGGCCGAACAAAAAGCTGTTCCTGAACGGGTACCCTCACCGTACACCGAAAGAACTCCCCCACTATGGTCTCGTATGGTCACCAACTGACGCTCGCAGTCGATGACAGCGTCGAATCGGCTCAACCAGTCCATGCCCACGATAACACATACATCCCCCATCGCAATAGGAATCAGGTCAATCGGGAATTCAACCCCGAAAATCTCTAGTACACATCCCCGAAGAACCTCCGTAGCACGAATCACTTTCTCGTCAGCTATAGAAACTCTCAAAGGTCGACTCAACGACTCACGACTAACGCCGATCTGCTGACTAAAGGCTAAGGACACAAAGGACCTACTCGCACCCGAGTCAAATAACACTAAGGCAGGCACAGAGTTCACAAGGAAAGTACCTACGCGCATAATAACATAAGCATAACATATCGGCATTAAAATAATTACACGAATTACAACATACCTGCCACAACATCGGGCGCAGCGCGGACCTCCTCCGCAGTTAGCTGAAAGGCTCTCCCACGAGCCCTCGGGGCCTCGACCTTCACCGGTCGAGTCTCAGTAGTCCTGGCAACAGGTGCAGACACCGGACGAAGCTGCGGACACTCGGCCTTCCGATGGCCGGTCTGGTTGCAATGGAAGCAAACCATAAACCCCTTGGGGCACTCCCTAGCAATGTGCCCCTCCTTGCCGCACTTGTAGCAGGCACCGGCTCGACACGCCCCATCGTGACCCTTGCCGCACTTTACGCAAGTGCGGTTCTTCGAACCTCCCGTCCTCGAATCGGCGGACTTGATCCGCTTGACTGCCGGCTGAGACTGAGCCGGCCGCCGGTCTGCCTGCCGAGACTCGGCCTCCTCCCTGGCCTGAGTCTCTAACTCGATCTCACGCTTCCTGGCATTCGCCTGAAGCTCAGTAAAAGTATGGTAAGTGGAGTTTGACACAAACTCCCGGATCTCCCTCCTCAGAACACCCAAGTACCGGCTCATCCGAGCCTGCTCTGTGGCCACCAGCTCGGGGCAAAACATCGCCCTCTCATGGAACTTCCGCGTGATCGCCGCCACCGAATCAGTACCCTGCTTGAGGGTTAAGAACTCCTGCACCAATCGTTCCCGCTCCACCGGGGGAACGTACTCATCCCTGAACATGGTAGTGAACCCCTCCCATGTCACTGCCGCAGTCTCTGCCAAAGTGAAGTTCGCCGTCACGAACTTCCACCAGTCCTTTGCTCCCAGACGGAGCTGGTTCAAAGCGAACCGTACCCTCAGGTGCTCCGGGCATGAACAAGTGTAGAAGCACCCCTCTATATCTGCGATCCACCTCATCGCAGCAATCGGATCCTGCGTCCCATCGAACTCTGGTGGCTTCGTGTTGCTGAACTCTCGGAACAGCAATGAATCACCCCCCTGTGGCCTAGCAGCGGCCACAGCTGCGGTAGCTGCAGCGGTTGCAGCCTCAGTCAATGCGGCGTACCGCTCGTCGAACGTCTCCATCAGGGTGGTCTTGATAGACCCAAACATCTCCGGGATCTCAGCCCGGATCGCCGCCGCCACCTCCTCGTGGATCATCTGACGAATATCCTCGTCACTCACACCGCTCGTACTTGCTCCGTGACGCGGTCTAACCATGATATCTCTGAAATACAACATAAAACTATCAGAGATTCTACCGAGTATAATCGTACTCGATACGCAACCCTACTCAGTCCCAGATATCCAGGGATTCTTACTTGGGCCTCCCACTGACCCGGTGTCCTCGGTAGTACGGGCCCAATACTACCGACCACACCGCATCAATGTTCATCCCAAGTCCTCCTCCCCAAACTCCGGATAGTGAGTACTCTACTTCTGATACGCTCTATCTACCCGCATACTAGCAAAGCATCTCATATAGGCAACTTCCCTAGACCAAGGCATCACAAATCAGGCCACTCTAGTCCTATCATGAATACCTAGTCTTCTAGCATGCATAACAATTCATATCATATAATATTGTAAGGTATTTTGGGGATCTTTACCGTTCGGGCGCTGACTGATCGTACACACTGCTTCTTTCTTGCTTACCACAAAACCATTTACAAAAGTTTATGCCTTTATTTGAAAAGCTTCCTCAAATCCTCGGTTTGAGTTCAGTTACCCCCTAAGGTGCACCCGAATCCCTCAAACCAAGGCTCTGATACCAATTGTAACAACTCAAATTTTTCAAACAAATTTTTCATTTTTAAAAACATAATTGTTTCTATTTTAAACAAGGCATAAATAGTTTAATTATTCTGTCAAATACAATTATTCAAAATCCCAAGATCATAAAGACAATCTTCAGTGTGTATCGATCATGCCGGCGCCTTCCCACGGTCCTCGCTAGTACCTGAAATACATGCACAACAACTGTAAGCATAAATGCTTAGTGAGTTCCCCAATATACACTTACGCACATACGCCTTTCCAGGCCCTGACCTTCCGGTCCTCATTACAACGCCTTCCGGCCCATACATAATTGCCTTCCGGCCCATAACATATTGCCTTCCGGCCCACATATCATACATAGCACATATAACAATTAACTTACCACATATAGCATACATATCACATAACATATCCGACCTTCCGGGTACAGTATAGTGAGAAGACTCACCTCGTAGAAGCTGAACGCTAGCAAATCCCGAAATGACTCGTGCACAACCGACGAGCTACAACCTCCCTATAGCATTACATATCTCATTAATACTTATATCTTCTAAGCGTGACTATCCCTAAGAAGTCAGACTTAGGTCAACTCTGGTCAACGGTCAACTGTCAACTCGACCGGACTCGGCGAGTACCATGGCGACTCGGCGAGTCTAGACGTCTTCCAACTTTCTGAGATTCCTTATCTACTCGTCGAGTACCCTCCTCGACCCGATGAGTTACTCCTGGAAGAATCGCGGGGCCACCCCGACTCCACTCGCCGAGTCTGAAGAACAACTCGGCGAGTCCCAGTAAATCTTCAAGCTACTCGCCGAGTCTAAAGAACAACTCGGCGAGTCCATGCCATGCAGACGAGTAACTGCTTCCTGAGATAGGTCTCGTCCCGAATTACACATGCATGGGACCTTCTGGACCTCTAAAGGTCCTACTACAAGATTATAGTCGTTGGGTAACAAGGCACTACTTCATCTAATCACTAAATGGGTCCTATAAACCCTAATTTCATAAATACATCAATATAGCAGAGCACACACGAATTCTTACCTGGATGATGTATTCTCTATATTCCCAATCCTCAGAATGTGACCCCTTGCTGCTCCTTTAGCCAATCCTTTCTCTTCCTTGCACAACCACTCTTCTATAACCAACAATGGCCTAAGATCCTTGCTCCAGCTGCACCCAATCGATCTAGGGTTCTTCTCAGAAGGCTAAAACGAACAATGACGGCCAATGAGTCCCTTTTATACGTCCCAAACCTGAACGGTTAGGGTTTCCGCTAAACAGCGTCGACTCGCCGAGTCCATACCTGGACTCGTCGAGTCCAGTCGCGATCCCGCGACCAAGTCTGCGATCCTACTCGGCGAGTCTAGGCTCCAACTCGCCGAGTCCCCTCTTAAACCACCCAAAAACATAATTTAATAATACCTGAGATTTCGGGCTGTTACAGCTAGTAACGTCACAATAATCAAGTGCGAGTTGGACCATCGTGTGTTTTGCATCCACGGTAGCCTAAGGTACTTACGATAGTAGTGGGACATAATGCTCCCCTTCTCTTTGTTCGCTAAGGCTTACAGGAATTCAAAGTAGACAAAATTAGGACGATATATAATTTGGATTAATGAATATTCATTCGTTAAGACAATACAAAAATAAGTAATCATGAATACATTTCAACATCGGGTTTTCCGGGGAATTCAATACTAGTCGCTCGAAATTTTATAACTATAATACAAAATAACCTTCATATATATATATATATATATATATATATATATATATATATATATATATATATATATATATATATATATATATATATATGTTTTTGAAATCATTCATGCATCAACTTATGGATCTCACACTTTGATAAACAAAAGTCTTTTTAGAAAATATCGGATTTTCTGGGTTTTACAAACTACACAAATCATTTTATCACAACATTGCTTATGAACTCACCAACATTTCATATGTTGACATTTTTCCAAAATAACTTGTATTTTCAGATAACAGGTAAGCGGAAGAGTAATATGAAGTAATGTTAGGATGTTATGTTGTTAAAAGCACTCAAACAATTTATGTTATGAATGTGAAATGTAAACAATGTACTTGATGTGAACAATCCCAGTTGTAATATATTGATGCATGGTGACGTTTATGTTATGATTCATGTATATTCATTGTGATGGTATTCAATTAAAGTCACGCGAGCCCTCGGATTTTCCGCCGTCTGGTTCGAGGGTGTGACATAATATCATTTGATTACTCATCTTATGTTCTTCATTTATATTTTTGTTATTGTTAAATATCAAGATCCTTTTATTCCGCAACTAGTCGATCATACAAATGGGCTACTACAATTGGTATCAGAGTCGTACGTTGAAGATCTAAGCGATTATTTCAATGGAATGACTCCCGATCAACTACTTTCATCTTGTATATTTTGATTTTCATACAAGAATTTATGGGTTTGCAACCGGAAATTTTTTATGATAAGTTTTCGATTTTTGAAGTGTTGATTCAAAGCTTTTTCAAGCTTTCAAGAATAATTGTTGTTGCTACTTGCTACAATTTTCTGTTGAAAATCTGGGTTTAAGAAGCGTTGATCTTGCTGTTGAAGAAAAAAGAAGAAGAAAGATGATATTTATTGTTTACCTCACTTGAAGATTTTACTCCAGTAACTTTTGTGGCTTTGGAATGAAGACAAAATATCATGGATATTTGGTGAAGACTTGATATTTGGATAAAGTATCTGCAAACCTTTGAAGATCATACTATGGATACAAGAGGTATGCTTCTTTTGCTATATTAAAATAATGATACATATGCATGTCTTTACTTCACCATTAAGTCTTCCTATACCCTCCTAACAATTCACATGTGACATGCAATCTACACCCTAAATTTTACTTAAAACCCACACCTTATCCTTACTTTTTGCCTTTCTCTCTCATACTTTCTGCCACTTTTTCCTCTTCGCAACACCCCACCTTATCCTCACATGTTTTAGAAAGCATATCCATAAATTAACACGAAGTTATAGGATAGCCCTTTCGGTATCAATTTTCATGAAAAAACGGCATTTTTCGTCATCATCCCTCTCATCCTCGGTGCTTAGCACCGAAGACCTAAAACCTGACTGAAGCCAAATCCATAACGAGGAGTTAAGCCATATTGAGGTCTGCTGAAAGCACATGCTTGCGCAACCTCTGTTGTACTCCTCTCTGCGCTATACCGAAGAGCTATTGGAAGTCCTCCCATGCGAAGACTTTGCGGTCCCTCTCAGACACCGCACACCGAACACCTTTCGCAGTCGCTACCTATTCCATGTTTTTCCTCGCCAAGCATGCTACAGACCCATCTCCTCGCCACTCCCTGATCCTCGTAGACCCTCTTAACCCACGGAAGACTTCGATATTCGATAATCAATCCCCTTCACTCTTTGCTTCAAAGCCTCACATACCGCAACCTACCCACCTTCATTGCAGACCTCTTCTCATCCAATCCTTCTCACCAGGGACCTCACGTCCTCGGTAGCCATTACCTCCTCAACATCAACTCCTCTCACCCAAACCCTCCTCAATATATCCTCTCATCTCTGCCTCGTTATCCTTCCTCCTCTTCTCAGCCCTTCTCAATACCGTAGCCCTCCTCCCTCCTCTACTTAACCTTCCTCACAACTGTTCCCCTCTTCTTAAAACCTCATTTTATCCTACTTTTACCACTGCAACCCATTTTTTTCAATATTATTTTTTTTCAGCCAATTTTTTTTCACTCCGTTACTTTTATTAATACCAATTTTTTTCACTCATTTATTTTTCTAAAAACCCAATTTTTTCGAACACCAATTTTTTTAAAAACCAATTATTTTTTTAACACCAATTTTTTTTAAAAAAACTATTTTTTTAAAACCAAGTATTTTTCTTAACACCAATTTTTACCACTGCAACCCATGATCCGAAGCACTTTTGTGAAGAATCCTTTTTTCAAGACTCGATTTATTGTCTTCACGAAAGAGTTCATTATTGGATATTTATTCAAGCTTCGATCGTCATGACAGATTACTTCTTGTTGATATTATTCTTTCCATGATGATTGCCCTTTAATCAAGGTCCGTTGACCAACATTCCTTGGATCAGTGTCTTAGAACCAATGATCTTCCATACCGCAGTCAGACATCATATTCCTCTTCGCAAAGTTGACACCGCAGTTGCATCTGATCAACAAAATTGTTTTGCAGTCTTCGCTCTACGAATACCTTTTATGACTTGTCGATTTTGATCTTCGGTTGACGAACCATGTGTCTTGATCAAGTGGAGAGTATTTATTGAAGCCGCTTTCAGGAGGTTCAGCACCGCAGTTTGGGTACGCAGAGTTCTTATTTGTCACTACGGTACCTGTTCGAGTAGTTTTCAGCAACAGAATTAACCGTCTACTTATGACCTTGGAAGTATTAATATACTTTCCGTCTTGTGTTTTATCAAGACCCTTCATACATCTAGGGAGAGCATGCAAAACTGTTGGTATCCAACACTCTCCATCCTGATTAATTTATTTATTTTGATATTCCTGGAACTGATTATCAAAAATAGGGAGATAAAATTATAAGCATCCAGATTATTGGTTATGTTTTTACAGAGTATGGATTTTGAAGATTCTTGGGAAAAGGAGGTCATTTAGTATGCGGTATGCTAATTGATCTTGGCTTATCATCTACTTGTTTAGTCAAACCGATGACATGATGATAGATTGAAGTTTGAAGTCTGGTCCTTGGGCGGATCACTGCATCTTCTATTCTTGTATCCCGACTTGTTTATTATTCCAACTCTACCACAGGATGTTTTCATGTTTTAGCAGGTTATTCTTTTGAAGAATTTTTGGTATATTATGATTTGAGTACTAGAGATGTTTCAGACTTTTGAAACCAAAGTGTGACTTGATTATGGGCTGTCCAGTTCAAGAGTTATTGGTACACTTTTGAAGTTGATCAGCTTGGTTTATTGATCACATCTATAGATTGGAATCTCACTCTTCAACACCAGAGATGATAGACTTTGTTGCTTAGAATACTTTGACTACAAACATTTCATTGCCCAGTTTCAGATATCACAGACACTTCAAAGTTTCAGACACATTTCATCATTTGGTTCTCATTATGTATCTTTTATTACCGCACTTGCTAGTTGATTACTATGTATGTTAACCTTTTATCATTGTATTTGTATCCCTCATCATTTACGAGAATTTAGGGAGAGATTGTTGGAGCATGGAAATGCTCTACAAATTATGTGTGATAAGTTAGCTTATTTTATCACACTTTATTGTTTGTAAGGTAAATCTCTTTATAAATAGAGAGAGAGAGAGAGAGAGAGAGATGGAGAGAGAGATTATATATAGGGAGAGATTTTGAGAGTTTAAACATGTAATATGCATTAATTACTTTCTTAAAATAACTAAAATGATTGGTCCAGAATCAATCATACATGCACACAATAGATAGTCAAAACAAAATAACCTAACCCTATATATATATATATATATATATATATATATATATATATATATATATATATATATATATATATATATATATATATATATATATTCAGTTAATTATAATATATATCATTTTTTTTAGTTATCACAAACTTCCCCCCTTCGGAAAATTTTGTCCTCGGATTTTGAATTAAGTAGACAAATATGGATATTTGCTCTTCATATCTCTTTCGTTTTCCCACGTAACATCTGATAATTCCTTAAGTTGGAGACATGTAACATCTTATGAATTCCATGTATTTTCCTTGGTAGCCCAATTGATAACCCACCTCTCCAACTTGTTCCTTAACTAGAAGAAGGTCCACAAGCCGAAAACTCAATTTATCTCTATCAAAATGCGTTATTTCCTTCCATGGGGACACATTCAACATGTCTTTGACTCCAACTTGGAACACTATTGGATTCATATTTAACCGTCTAACCTTTTGGTCATTCATATGCATCCTTTGAGGTTATTCCCAAAATACTAAATTTACGGTAGTTTGTCGAACGAGCTCGGTTCCAACCATGTTTTTCTCCCTTACCTCAAACCTTCATAGTGGTACACTTCCTACCATATAAAATTTCATACTTCACCATAGAACCCATTTCCTGTTGGAAACTCTTCCAAAATAACGACATAAAATGAGGGTTTTGATCAGAAATAAACAACTGAAATATCTCATCAACATACAACATAACTGACTTTTCTAGCAAGTATATTTCACCCGATGACACACTTTAAGTGAGAATTTTATATATCCAGAGAAAGAACCAATGGTCCGCTTCCCATCCCACTTGGCATGACCCATCTGTTGTGCTCAAACATTTAAAACATTTAAATATCCAAGGAAATGAGTAATGTCTCAATTCCTATCTGCTGCCAGTCACACCACACCCGTTATGTTCCCAACTATCATACACCCATGTCCTCATTAAATGTGTCATCATATATTAGGCAAACAATTCTAAAAACTTCCCACTTCTCCTCTACCGAGGATTCTTTCCAACTCTTCTTTAGTCCACCCAATAAACCGAAGGTTACATCACTCCTCATCAACTAAATCTTACGTGGTTCCTTCCTTACATACGACTTAGTGAATAAGTGACAACGTTAACCTTCCATAATTAGTAACGCTCTTACACCTTCTTTGACTCTTAGTAATCCATGCGTATCTATATTGTCCCCTCTTTTTTTCGTGACGAACACTACTAGTGCACCCCATGGTGATGTACTATGTCAAATAAAAACCTTATCAAGCAAATCTTGCAACTGCTATTAAATTCTTTCATCATTGTTGGTGTACTTTCTCACTGTCACATTTCCTTGCTCAAGTCTCAAGAAGTCTTCCTCCAACTGCTTGATTGCCGTTCAAGCACAAAATATCTTTCTAAAGATTCTTGCAAACTCGTCCCATGACATCCTATTGGTTGTATCTGACACCCTAACTACTTTTACCCTCCCCCATCAGTATAAAGCCGCAATTTTAAACATCGTCATGACATAAACCACATTGTCCATATTTTCACACTTACCGGTATCAAATGTTTCCTCTATCTATGTGATCAACGTTGATGGTACGATAGGATCAACATCCCCACGACACGTTTGTGGCTTACAAGTCATAAATGTCTTGTAACAATTACCTCTCACTTGTTGTTTACATCTTTCCTTGAACGTAGTGCAACACTAGGGTCAGAAAATGAAACCGACATACTATATCCATAGCCTTCCTCTTCATCAACCATGTTACCACCGTTCACATTCTATAGTGCATCTCGGTCCTGAACATTTACATTTGACTATGTAGCTTGCATATCCTAAGCAATCCCATCAATTAACAATTCTCGAGTAACTGTATTTGTTACACAACATTGTCCGCAATCTCGACCCTGACCACTACGTCGATTGACCACTACGTCGATTGGAGTTAGAGCTCAGTTGCACCAATTATGCTCGTACCGGTACTATGATGACACATTGACCTTTTACCCTACCCCTACCTCCACCTCGACCTTGACCGCGCCAACAACTGGAAGTACGGTTTATGAGAATCTCTAGTACTTCTCCGAGTGCAGCAACTTCGGCTCCAACTAGAATATGTTCCCGCTCTAGTGTTACCCTAGTAAGCCTCCCTAATATACTTGAGGACATGATGCCTACTAGTAAGATATGGTCTAAATTAGTTGCTAGGTTACCTCTCGCTCCTTATGTCTAAGCTTAAGTGTTTATGGAAACACCTCATCTGCTTAAAAAACGCTTTGATACCAACTTGTAACACCCCAATCTTCAAATCTCGATTAAATGATAAATAATCGTTCTAACATCTCCCAAGATAATTGTGAACTTACTTATAGACTAAACTACAGCGGAACCACAAAAAAAGTCTTCAATTGAACAACTTCGGGGTGTTACGTCTTTACGGAATTCCTCTGTCGTCTTCTAGATCAGTCATTCTCCTTGGACTTTTCTTTGCCACTTGCTAAATAGTTTCCTAGGTTGCACACATTTAAAGTTTCTAAATGGGTAAGCCTAGGGCCTATTGAGTTCGTGTTGCACATACATGTCTACCACTAAAAAACAAATAATTTCATCATATACTTTCAATAAATCATACAGTAAAACATATCATCTGATGACATAATTTAGGGGAACGATTAATTATCCAGAGAAAGAACCAATGACTCGTTTCCCCTCCTCTTGGTACAACCTATTAATTGTACTAAAAAAATTTTAATATCCAATAAAAAGAGTATAATTCTCAATTCTCATCCTCGTCGATCACACACATCCGTCATGCTCACGGCGATTAAACAGCCCACCCGTTCTCACTAAACATGTAATCCCAAAAAGACACACAATAGATAAACAAGTCAAAATAACATTTACACACAACCATACTTATCATAAAACACACTATAAATAAATAATTAAAAAATGCATATAAATCACATGATAAACACTTATGTGTGAGCAACCACATAATACGAAAAACTCACAACGTGTGCGTTAGGTCTTAACTGGTCACGCCACAATCCACAATCCTAGAAAATATCATATGTGTCCGTTTTGATTCCACTATCCATGTGTCTCGGTTGGACAACCGATAATTATTCAATTATGTTAATCTAAACGGTGGAAATATTTTTTTTGTAAAAGTATTTTTATTTCTTCTTTTTAGCCTTACATTTCCAAAATAAGGTTTCACCCTTAAAATTAAAAAATCAAGCCAAAATAGTGAAACATTTAAATATCGAGACTTATGGTTTAAGGTTAATAATAAAACTAACATTAATAAAAATTTAGCAAAATGTTAAGACTATAGGGACCATTCTTGAAAATGTCAGTTTTCAATTCAAAACAAGATGGAATTAGCTGCGCCTTGTTTCTCGTTATTTTAGGGTGTAGTAAATAAGAAAACATATTGTAATTTTTGCGAAAGGATATTACATATATGAAATGCTTGTTCATGTGAAGGCAGCAAAAGATTATTTATGTGAACATGGAAAAGCAAGATACTTGAAAGCAACAAAAGATTGTTTAAGCGAATAGTTCAAAATATAAATGGTTTTCTAAAAAATCAAATATAAGATAATAACTTTTTTGTATCAAAAATATATTGAATTTTCTTCATCCCCTATGGCCAACGTCGCCTCGATCACTTGAAAATAAAACAAATGGCCAATTTTCCTGAATTTAAATAATTAGGCCTCCATGTTATCATATTTTAAGTGTATGGAATTGTCAGGGTCCGGCTATTGTTTGGGCTAGGCCTACCACCTAAGCAAACCAAATTTTGTGGAACAACAATCTTACGATATTGAGATAATAGAAGGAATTTTGTTGCGCCGTTGGTGATGGTTTGAACAATGTTAGAAGATAAAAAGCTGGAAATAATTTTTCGAACACAAAATACGAAGAATGAAATGGTCCATTCCATGCCATTTGGCAACAGAATGAATAATTTTCATTCATTCCTTCATACCATTCTTGTTGGACGGCTACCACTATAAGAAAACCCAATAAAGTATACCAACCCTCAACTGTTGATTTGTTGCTTGAAAATGAGACCTGAATTATGGTGATGACTGAAAGGATGTTATTAGGCATAAGCAATGTGTACAATTCAATTTTTTTTTTGTGTGTTATTAAAATTGAGTAATAGTACTTACATGATTCCATTTCTTCCCCACATGACTCTTTGGATAGATCATCACATGTCATTAATGGTTACCAGTGAGCAACTCCTGACACCAGGCAACTCTTCACCAAATTCTTTCAAAATCGATTACTTATTCCATTTTCCGACCAAAACACCACCTACATCCACAGGATGAAAATCAAATATCAACATCAGGGAACCTATTATGAATAAATAAATAAATAAATAAAGATTCATGTACTAGAAACATCATGGTAGAAGGGATTTGTTATACATTACCATCTAACCTCACATTTTTTTCTTATCTTACCTTGTGGTAACCGAGGGTTCTACTTAATGGGTGATTTGGCATCTTACCTGACATGTAGATTGATCAGTTAGCATAAGCTTCTTCTTCGTCAAATTCTTACATTTATCAAATATATAGATAGACTCTTTAACTCAAACACAAACCATAAAAGATACAATTGTTGGCAAGGGCAAAATGGTCTAATTATTGGCAAGGGAAAAATAGTCAAATTAAATGTAAATTTCTCTTACCAGCAAGCATAGGAAGAAATGAACCATCAAGTGAACAGGCTAATACTCTGAAGAAATATAGGAGTGTCTCATTATGGAAAAGTTGGCGTTTAGCCGACTGCAATTATATCCAACTGTAAGAAAATAAAAATAAAAAAGTATGTATTAAGATCTCTTTCTGAGGTCTGACCTTGACTCATTCAACCGCTTGTGGTTCCACTTTTGCAAGAACATGTCGACATACATAATTAAAATGACCACAAAATAATTTCATTAGTGATTATTCACAAAAAATAATATTAAATAACACCGAATTAGAGATGCTAATAGAATACGATTGACAGTTACACGGGTGAATGCGAAATCATCAAAAATTCATGCCAACAAATCGATGTTTCCATAAAATCCCACTAAATTTAGAGTATTAGTAGAAAATAATGATATACTACATAAAAATCACCAAAATATAACATATTAAATCTCTACAATTCAAATATTACTTCTTACTAACCAGAAAGTAATTAAAAATGATTACTAACCTAAATTTAATAAATCTAATCGATTATAAGCTAAGGACTTGGAAATTCAATTCATAGACACAAAATCAAAGTAAAAAGAGAACAAAATGTTAGTACAGGATAAAATGGAATGAAGTTACACAATATTATTATTCTATCAAAGTGTAAAGTTCAATTTTCTACTGAAAAGAAGTTATAATCCATATCGATTGTGAAGTTGGAAACTGAAATCCAATTGAGAAAGATAGTCAAAGCACAATTTTTTTTAGCAGAGCTAGACTAATAAGATATAGAATCATAAATTTGAAGCTTACCAGACACATTATACATTGTGTTTGTTCATTGAATCATTTTATCAAACAGTTATTAAGCTTAGTAAAAAACCCATACATAATTAAGCTTCACAAAAGAGAAATTTTTCCTTTTGCATCCTACAGAATCATCAATTCATATCATATAATAGAATTTCTACTTAGGGCTTACAACTTACCTTGAATAAGATGAAGTAGAGCAACAACATTCACCTCACATTCGTTGACTTCATCAATATCAGAGCTCGAGCTCTCTTTGTGCTTTTCTACAAAAGTTGCACATTCTTCGACTCATAACCAAAAAGGAAATAGGTAAACTGATATTTCATCATAATTAAATTAATTTGCATTTCTTTCAAAGATTCAAATGAGTTCAACATTGATATGAATTCTAAATTTTCCAAACCAAATTTGCAAAAAACAAAGGGATAATTTCTTTTTCATCTATAGACAATTAGGTAGAGAATTAATGATCAGGGTTATTGCAATTGACAAACATAAAATGGATTTTTGGGTCTCTGTTCCTAAAGTTTATGAGAAAGATGAAGACACTCCTCAAATGTTTACCTCATGAAAACTATTTGAGGATTAGTACGAACAATTTTGAAGGAATTTGCATCTGTGAACAAAAATTAGCATACAAATAGTCATAGACGAATATACATAGACACAATGACATATACATATAGTCACAAACAGATGCATAAACACTATCATCTAATATTTTTGGAAAATCAAATATTTATGCATCGAGAAGCAGGAAAAAATAAGTTGAAAAAACCTCCTAGAATGGGTTTGTAATACATAATTTTAAGATAGTAATTAACGGTGTGCATCGCCCGCCGAAGCCCATAAAGCCTCATCCATCGCTGTAATTCAAGTAGTCGGTGTAAAACTAAGAAAGAGGAGAAGGTGCGCCGGTGGTGGAGAGCAGGGGTGCATATGGTGATAAGAACACAGCACCCGAAGAGGAAGAATGAGTGAAGAAGAAAGAAATAAGAAAAAGCAAACGAAATACTACTGGACGAGGAGCGCGGCAAGGCGACCAAAATGGATAAGAAGGAAAAGAAAAATGAGAAGTGTTGGGGCGTTTTAATGAGAAGAAAAACTGCGGCCACCAAAACGGATAAGAAGGAAAAGAAAAGAGATAACTATTGGGGCGCTTTTATCAGAAGTTAAACTTCAGTGGCAAAACAGAAAAGAGAAAGAAATATACTACATATAAGCATTTTAAGAATTTATAGTATATCTACCTCCTCTAATAAAGAAAACCTTTAATGAGCCACATGTCCCCTTTCTACATTGCTAATCTACCACGTGTCATTTTCTAAATATAATCATAAATCTAAAATTAAATTAAATTTAAAATATTGCATAAATGTAGAAAAAATCCTGAACTTTTTTCAACTTACTACATTTTTCGGATTCATATAACATTCAAAACTCAAATTAAAATTCCATGTTTTTTTTGGAAACAATAACAATTTACGTTCAATTTCATTGACTACAAATCATATCTTTTTTAAACTCTTTTCAAGATTTAAATTAATCCCAAATAATCAGGAATTTCAAAATAATATTCTCACTCCATTTATATTGTGTTTTCTCATCTTCAACATTCATTCTCATTATCAATTTTTATTTTGCTTTCTCATCTTCAATATTACGATTTTTGCATAGTCTCAACATAACAAATCTGGTTAGTTCATCTTCATAACCCAAAATTTATAACCTTTTTGTGAAAATACATTAATACCAATGCAGTTCTGTTTGCTAAAAACATCTGTTGTGAAATCATCATTCCTTATTTCAGTTTTGATGTTCTTTGAAGTGTAACTGATCATCATCAAATTCTTCCAATCCATTCATTATAAAGTCGGAATATGATGAGGTTGTAACGACATATATGAATTTGGCTAAACATATTTGGCTGTTAGTTTAACAAAATTCATAATTTTAGAAAAATATTACTTATTTTGTTTCTGTTGCGAATGAGCAAGGCTTCTTATGTCATTTGTCTTTTCCATTTACGTTCTGCAATCTTCAAAGTGTTTTATATAGGATTTTGTGTAATTAAATCAAACAATTTGGTTTTTGTGTTTCTTTCACTGTTTTTATTGATTTGTAATATGGTTTAAATGTTAATTATTTGAAATATTACTTTACTGATAATATATACTTTTTGTTATATTAAAGTTAAAAACTTTGTATTTGGTTTTTCTAATGCCTTTATTTATCTTTTCATAGTTAATTTGAAGGGTATTTCGGGAATTTACTTAAAATTATCAAACCAAAATGTAAAGTTTCATAGGATAGAGAACACGTAGTACTAATTTTATTGATTCATAGCTGGAGGGCAATAAAGGCTAATGGGTGACATTTTCCTGGTTGTGTTTGACAGAAAATGGTCCCAGTGGTAATTTAGGCTTTAATTGACTTTTTTTTTGTCATGTCTAACAAATAACTGCTTTTCTAAAAAAAAATCTCATTATACCTTTTTTGTGTATGGTTCTTATACCATGTGATTACTCCATATTTTGCGATTGTTACAACATTTTAAGGTACTATTGTGCATGGTTGTTATAATAAGTATGTTGGAAAATCTTTTCAAAAGTTGGCTCTTAGTTTTTATTTATCTAAATAGAACTTGTAATTCCCTTTTCAAGTTAAAAACTTTGTAGTTGGTTTTTCTAATACCCTTTAATTACCGTTTCATAGTTAATTGAAAATTTTACATTTTTACCCATGTGAACTATAGTTTGAAAGTATATTGTCATTTCATGTACAATACACCTCTACTTGGACAATTTACATTCGGTTTTTACTGTAACCATCGTTGTCATACATTTACATGTGTGTACCATATGATGAGAATCCTATCACATACCTTTTATTTGGTTTGTCTAATATTTCACAAATTGCCAAGGGTTATGATATATATGATTTTTGTTTACAAACTTTACGTTTTTATAGTTATTGCTTTAGGAACTCGCAAATTAGTTAGTAGTAATATTAAATCATAGAAAAGATGCAAAGTTTATAGGGTTAGCAAATTATTGTACATTTGTTTTTTATTTTTTTTATTCTTAATTTAGACCAATTAAATCACATATGTTAAATAAATAGCAACGTACTTTATCTAATGAACCCTAACATAAAGTAAAAGATTTTTAGTGAAATCGATTATTTTTACCTTTTTGGTCATTTTGGTGATTATTACCTTTTTTTTGCATATAATAGCATCCTATTTTTACTTTTCGTTGTTGTTGTTTTTTTTTTTTTTAAGTTTTGGTACAGGGAAAAAATCTTACGGATGATGTCCATGTTTTAAATAAAATTTAAAGAAATGGTTCCTGGTTAATTAAATAAGTATAAAAAATGACCATTTTATAGGTTTGCTCAATTTGTTAAATTTGAAATTTTTATTCCTTTTTAATTATTTTTCTAAAAGATAACAATTTTAACATTTTTTTCTCAATTTGACAATTTTGAGAATTTTTGTTTATTTTGGTCATTTTGACATGTTAAAAGGTAACAAAAAAGAAAACTTATATTAATATGAAACACTAAAAAAAGAAAAAATAGAGGTTTTATTGTGGTTCCATTGATCATTTGAATTTTTGGACAATATTGTCATTCTAATTAAAAACAAAAAAAGTAAAGAGAGTGAATAGGTTTATATAAAGTGAAGACACAGGAAGAGATTTACCCGTTTGATCGACCCATAACTTCTTCTTTATCTATAGACATCAATGGATGACAAAATTACAATCTCTTTTTCTTCTTTTTCAACTCTCCACCTTCTTTGACTTGCATATGAACCATTTATGTTTACACATTGACCCTTACTGTATATGTTGTATCAAAAACAAAATAAAAAAGGATGAACAAATTGAAACCTAATTAATTGGAGACAAATAACTGAAGGGTATTTTGGAAATTTACTTAAAATTATCAACCAAAATGTAAAGTTTCATAGGATAGAGAACACGTAGTACTGATAAGCGCTAGACTTTATTGATTAATAGTTGGAGGGCAAAATGAGCAAATGGGTGACATTTTCCTGGTTGTTGGACATAAAATGGTCTATGTTGAACTTTTAAGTTTTTTTTTTTAAAATCAAATAAAGTTGTACTTACTTACCATCCACAATTTAATGCATTTTTACATTTACTAATTTTTTTGTTCTATATAAATTTTTAACTTACTCCCATGGTTTTCACGGGTTACAACTTAATATAATGAATAAAAAGAAAGAATATGGTTGTTACAAGGAAACTGATCTTTTTTTCAAAACCATTCAAAAGTAAAAAGAAATGCACACGTTTTGACAGGTGGGCTTCCACCATTTTTTGTTTATTATCACCACGTTTAATTGTTACCATCCACAATTTAATGACTTTTTACATTTATTAATTTTTTTGTTCTATATAAAATTTTTAATTTATATGGGTTGTAACCTAATATAATGAATAAAAAAAAAATATATCGTTGTTACAAGTAAACTGATTTTTTTTTCAAACCATTCAAAAGTAAAAAGAAATGCACACGTTTTGACAGGTGGGCTTCCACCATTTTTTGTTTATTATCACCACGTTTAATTATTAGAATTTTTTTAGGGAGCTGATTCGTACACAACGATTTTTGGCCATCCACAACAATTTTATATAAATTGACAAATTTACCCTTTTTTATATTTTACACTTTACCCCCTTCCCCTCAAATAATCTAAAAAAACCCTACCTAAGTATTAGACGAACGACTCCACACACGACAATTCAATTCCCACAATTGATTCTGCCATCTCTAGCCTCCACGGCCGCCAATCGTCGCCGGATTGTTCCGCCGCCGTCCTATTTGTCGCCATTGCCGGCTTGCTCCACTGGTGTCCCACTGTTCTGTCATCACTTCCGGCAAAGGTACAAACAAAACTCCAAAAAAAAAATAGTCTACGGTTGTTTTCTAAATTTTATGGAATTATCATCGATCGGTGGGTTCGTCTCTTGTGGTGCTCTATGAAATTATCATCAATATTATACATCTTTTTTTAATAGACGAAGCTTTATGATATTCAATTTGAGTGGATTTACACTGTTTTGCATATTGTATTTCGTATATGAATATCACGTGCTCAAGAAGAAGATATATATGTGTATTGAATTGTTATATTACACCGTTCCATATTATTGTTTTGACACTTTGTTTTTGTTGATTAGCTAATGCAGAATATTGATTTGAACTTCCAGATTTGTTGAATAAATGGAATTGAATGAAAAAGACTATTTAACTACTTCAAAATTTGACTCGTGTGACAATTTATTAAAAAGTGTTCGAGAATTTTATTATTCTAAAGGATATGGGATATCTATTCATGGTTCAAGAAAAGACAAGCACATGATTTTGCAATGTGACAGGAGCGGTTCATATCGAGATATACGAGGTATTGCAAATAAAAGAAAAAAAACTACCGCATCTCGTTTGATCGATTGCCCTTTCAAGATTGTGGGCAAAAAATGTAGTGATGGACCTGATGGTGATGGCACTTGGACATTTAACGTGAAGGACTTGACACATAACCATGAGCCATCTACGGACATATCTGGGCATCCATCGTTTCGTCAGTTGTCATCCGAAAGCATAAAAAGTGTTAAAGAGATGACCAAAGCTGGAATTCCCCCAAGACAAATTCTTTCATCTTTACGTCAAAAAACCCCAAATCTACCGGCCATCTCTAGAACTATATATAATGTGAAGAAAAAAAATACGAAAGGAAAATTTAGGGAATCGGCCCATGATTAACGCATTATTTGAGGAGCTTGAAGAAGGTGGTTTTACATATGATATTTCACATAATTCGGAGGGACGTATATCTCGTTTGTTTATTGCACACCTTTTGTCGATTAAACTTGTCAAAGCCTTTTCTGATATCTTTGTGATGGATTGCACCTACAAAACCAATAAATATAACATGCCACTCCTTGATATCATTGGTGTTTCATGTTTCAATACATCCTTTTATTCTGGGTTTGTTTTTTTAGAAAAAGAAGATGAAGAAAATTATTCTTGGGCATTACGTGCATTTAAGGAGATTATTGGACAAGGTAATCAACCATGTGTGATTATGTCAGATAGGGAATTAGCGTTAATGAATGGCATAAAAAATATTTTTCCTACAATGACAAATCTTTTATGTGTTTGGCATATTGAAAAGAACGTATTAGCAAATTGCAAGAAATATTTTGGACGTGCCGAAGATTTTGATATTTTTATGTCAAGTTGGAATAATGTTGTATACTCGACGACGGAAGATCTCTTTGAGAAAAATTGGGATGAATTTGAGTCAATGTATATAGAGAAGAAAGATGCACTTGAGTACATAAAAAAATATGGCTTCCTTGGAAAGAAAAGTTTGTTAGTGCTTGGACCGATAAGTACTTGCATTTTGGCAATCGGTCTTCATCAAGAGCTAAAGGTGCTCATGCCAAACTTAAACAATATTTGCAAGTTTCTACAGGAGATTTGAGGGAAGTGAAAGAGAAAATTTGTCTTGCAGTCAAGCATGAATTTAATGAGATTAAAGTGAAACTCTCAAGTGAGAAACTTCAAGTTCCTCACTATTGCAATATGCCATTTTTTAGAGAGCTTCATTCTCATATTTCTCACTTTGCCTTGAAGGAGATATATAGGCAATATGATGTTGCAAAAGATGGTAATATTTATATTTTTTATTACATTTATTATTGTTTCTTAACCTTTATTATTTACCCACTTTTATTAATTATTTAGTATTTTTAGGTATTATAACTCCGTGCACCGGTCACTTTATTGCAACTATGGGTCTTCCATGTGCTCACAAAATAAAATATTGGCAAGGAACTACTTTTTCGTTGGATTTAATCCACCCTCATTGGAGGATTGACACGTTATCATTAAATGTACAAAATGATTTGCATGGTGAAGGCATCAATCGATTCGATGAGTTGCTTAATGAGTTGCGCTCAACGTATCAAAGGTGGCCCTTAAATAAGAAAGAACATGCTCTTTCAGTGATTACAAAACTTGTGAACCAATCTGTCACCGTTTTTGAGCCCATGATTTAACGACCAAAAGAAAGACCTCCAAAATCAAAAAAGAAAAGAGGAATAACGTCCACAACACGAGATCCTTCAAGATTTGAATCGGTAGAGTTATCACAAAGCCGCAATAAAGTGGATGATGAAAATAGCTTAATTGATTTAAATGTATATTCATTAGATACCTTTGATTTAGATGGTTCTTTTTGAATTCGTCATAATTTTTTTTTTTGGATAGTTATTTGGTTTTTTTATTTTGGATGGTTGCTTGATAATTTGTTTGGTAAAAATTTTGCAGATATAAATAATCTCTTTATTTTAGAAGTTATTATTAAATATTGTTTTAGATATTATATAATACACTTTTTTATTTGAAAAAAAAAACAGTAAACCAATTTACGATGAGGGTTTCTAGCATAATTTTAAGTTAAACATATATTACGTCCAATAAGCATACTAATGTAGTAAAATAAATGAAACAGTGAAACGAAATTTTGGAAAGAAATTATATACATGGAAGAAGAAATATATTAATTTAGTTGGAGGGGGTAAAATATAAAGTTTGATAAAATAAAGAAAAGGGTAAATTTGTCAATTAATAAAAATTTGTTGTGGATGGCCAAAAAACGTTGTGTACGGATCAACTCCATTTTTTTTACAACATGGTCCTTTGCTACTCGCCCAAATAAAGCCCGAATCCATTTTTTCTTTACCCAACACTTCTATTTTTTTTCCTACCATTTTTGGACCTCACAGAGCTAAATAATATCAAATAAATTCGTAAAATAATATCAAATAAATTCGTAAAATCATCATTAGGTATCCCCACTTCTTATCATTAACTATCTATAAATAACTAGGTTATAACCCGTGAAAACCACGATCAGTATCACTAAAATAATTATATTAGACAAAAATAATAATAAATGTTAAAAAAAAATATTAGTGTATTCTCGTGTGTAAGTAATTATAAATTAATTTGTTAAGTTTATCACATATTTCGAGAATATTATTAGGATATGATTTTGAATTTTCAAATTTTGAATTGAAGTTGATTTGTTAGCAACATAAAAAAATCATTGAAAATGCCACATATCAAAAGACATGCTAAAAATGGACATTTGACAATTTTATGTTTCATTTATTAGAATAGATTTTCAGAATCTTGCTCAAATCAAGATGATTTTTAGCCTTATGTTAGAATAGATTTTCAGAATCCTGTTCAAATCAAGATGATTCTTATCCTTTTATACCAAAAATTTAAACACTTTAAATTTTTGTAAATTAAACTACTACCGATCCAAATAGAGACATTAGCTGAAACCAAATCGTGTAAAATGTGTATACAAACATTTATAACGACAGTAACAAGCCTAAATTTGTGGAACATACCTAAATTTCGAGAAAAATACTGAAAATCGTCACCAACCTATTCCTCCGATTTCTTCCTCATTTCTTCACTGTTTTCAAAAATTGAAGTGGGGTTTTCACAGGGTTTTCTGAGTTTTATATACTGCCTAATATTCTTTCAGTTATCAGCTACTAAAACGTCCGGATGTAATTAATTATTATAGGTGACGGTTTTGAGAGTTTAAACCTTATTATTCTCCCTAATTAAACATAATTTTTATTTCTAGAGATGTGAGATATATATATATATATATATATATATATATATATATATATATATATATATATATATATATATATATATATATATATATATATATATAGACACACACTTGGTTTTCAGCTTTTTTATTTTTTTGTCTTTTTTATTTTCTTTGTTTTTTTTTTCTTAAAAGTTTTTAAAATCTTTTCTTTTTTCATATATTTTATTTTTTTAATGCCTTTACTACATACTTTAGGATACTAGTGTTTTTATTTATTTTTGTTTTTAATTTTTGATTGTTTTTGTTTTTTTTTTTTTAATTTTAAACTAAATATCTATTCGATTTTTTGATTTTTAACAGTTACAAAAGTTTTAAATAATATAAATGTTAAGGATCGTAATATTCTCCGTGTTGAATTAGGTGTCTAAGCCCATAACTATAATTGGTATGTACTTGACATGATAGTAGCATGGTCGCCTTTTGGGTTGCCTTCACCATAGCAACTTGATTGGATGAATTATGATGAAAGAGGTTAATTGTGATTTATTAATATATTATAAGAATAATATATTAATTGAGAAATCATATTATTTAATTAGTATTGATTAAAAAGTAATTTGGAATTAATTTGGTGATCTAAAGAGACTAATTGAATTAAGGATACTGATATTGCAATTATGTGATAGTTGCAAAGTTGGGCTTGTGGAACCTTAAGAAGGGATGGACGAAATCCTATGTATAGCTCACATAGATTTCGTCCATAAGAGGCCTTCTGGAAGGATCTAATGGATTGCTTAAGGCCTAAGCAGGGAATTAGGGTTTCAGTCAAATACCCTAATTGCACAACTATATAAAGACCCCATGACACCTTGAAATCGGCCACTTCTCTTATATTCTTCCAACTTGCTACTTGGTGTTTGTGACTCACTAGAGGTGCAACAATTGAGGCACTAAGCTCTTGAAGGTCAAGATCTACAAGCTAGAAGGAAAAGGTATTCTTCTAACTTTGTTTTATATTACAGATTCCAAAAAATTTATGCTAGTTAAGGTTCATGCTTTGGATGATTTGATTTGCATGTATATATATATATATATATATATATATATATATATATATATATATATATATGTGTGTGTGTGTGTGTGTGTGTGTGCGTGTGTGTGCGCGCGCGTGATTTTGATGGGTTTCATCGAGTCACTGATTTTGATAATGATTATTTCCGATGGTAGTTTGTGTTTTGCTAAATCAATCTTCGTAAATGGTACCCTCTCCAAAACAAATCGCCATCATCGACCTGGTAACGACGTAGTTCCAATCCTACCTTCATCCCCATAAAACCGCCCATCAACGGTTTTGAGTGTAAATTACTGGAAATTGTGATGATGGTGCGGCTGTTTTAGGGCTCCATTCTTTTTCTCAGGCTCTATTCTTGAACTCAAATCTATGACCCTGGCATGGATATGGTGATGATGGTGGAGTTGTTTTTGGTTTTTTTAATGAAGGTGTAGTAGATGACATTTATTGTGGCTGAAGGGGGTAACGATTATAGTGGTGTTGATGGGAGAGAGATAATTGTAGGTTTTGTCTTGTGGATTCTAACTTTTGTGCAGGGTTGAAGATGGGTGTGTGAGAACAAAGATCTGATTGCATAGGGACAAGGTTTGAAAACTCAAACCTTGAGTTAATGCTTACGATCAATGTCTACTTATAATTAAGTGTTCCAGTCAAGTATGACAAGATCAGTCGAGACTGAAGATGAGAATCAACAAAGTACTTCAAGTATTAAATATGGAACTATGAGTATAATCAAGGTAAAGACAATAAATGAACAAGTAGAATGTTTGAAAGAGTTTGATTTGAGAGAAAAGTGAAAGTGAGTTAAAGTGAAAATACGCTATCATTGGAAGAACAATCCGTCTACTATTCTTATCATTAATCACTCCTTATATAGGAAAAGGAGGTACAATGTACAGAACGAAGTGCATATAAAGGATTGGATAAACAAGTTAGTTCTGACACTTTGATTATCCCAATTGACAAAAAGACTAAGTCCTATGTAAGGTTACATCAAGTAAAAGAAAGGAATAATTAATGAACAGACGAATACACTATCTCGGATCATCTCTGCATCTCATACTACGAACTCTACTCCGGACTTCAACTTCCATCTCTAACCACATACTTATTTCGTATCTCAACCCACTTCGGACTCAAGACAGACTTCAAAATTCCAAGGATTAGCGATTGCTAGAGGTTCACTTTCAGGTTCGAACAGGGTGAATGTGAGAATGGTTGTAATTTGGTGGTTTGTGGAGGAATAAGGGTGGTGTTTGTAAGTTGTCAAGGTGGTTAGAGTGGGGATTGGGTGGTATTGGAGATGAATTTTTGAAAGTACATACCATGTGTGTTGGTTTATGACTTTTTTCATCTATTTCATAAGGGGCAACCGGTTTACGCATTTGTTTTTGTCTAAAGTGGCCTTATAGATTGATGTGTGTATGGGCTTGATTTAGTGACTGGGGTAGTGTTTAGGTAAATTAAGCTAGAATAACAACCACAAATATATGGAATGAAAAGGATAGATTTGATAAACAAACTAGACCTATAGCTTGTAAATCTGAAGACAAACTAAGACCTATTAGTTTGAATTCGATCAACTCAAGGATCACGTCCAAAAGATGATAATTTGTGAACTATGAAAATAATTCAAAGTGAAAATAAGGGTTCTTTGATTAAAATTCGTGTATCATCTTTCCCATGCATAAACTTGGCTTTATATGAAGCCTTTATTACAAACTTGGTGGTTACAAGCCAACCAACCAATTATTCATTAAAACTATTAAATGAAAATTAAGGAAACTCTTGAAATAACACAAAAAACGTCCAAGACACTTGAGGATGAAGAAAAAACGTTTATGCTTCATTAAGGAGCCATAAGAAGCATTAAAGTGTAACCCTAATCCACCAAAGAGTGATAAAAACGGCTAGGAGACTTTATGAAGTAAGAAGTAACGTTTTTAGCACTTATGAAGCCTTAAAAATGTTGCCCTAGCCTTCATGCAACCCTAATTCAATTTGTGGGTTACCATGCACAACCTAACCATTAAGCCCAAACCACTTTCTAGCCCACTAGTAATCACTACTCCTTCACATTTTGGGCTTTCATGATCCATGCATGGATCATCCCCTCCCCCTTTGAAAGGAATTGACGTCAATTCATCAAGTCCATCATCATCAAGATAAGGTGAAAGATCTCCCACGTTAAAGGTAGCATGGATTCCATGGTCTCCTCCCAAATCCACATTGTAACCATTATCATTTTCAAAATTTGTCACTTCCATACAAGCTTCTTCAAAAGGAATTGTCCTCAATTCAGTAAGAACCAAATTTCGTTGTTCTCCCATACAAACCTTCCATGACAACAGGTCTTGAAAACATATTTTTATTGCAGAATGTGACCATTTCTTTACTCCAAGTTGGTCTCTTCTCCACATACACATGTTCTTCAAATAACTAAAAGAACTCACCGAATGAAATCCTAACCGTGTCTTCCATTTGTGGATCAAAAACCACTTTCGTACACTCCCGTGAACAAGATTAGGACCTAGAAAGTTATCCTTGAAATAATTTAAAGGATTAACAATGGTCATATGAAATATTAGATCATGGTTTGTACTTATGGGTTGATGAACAACATGTTCCAATAACATGGCTTCCCAACTGAAGGTACACCACAAGAATAGGAATCCAAGCATTATGAACTCCCTCCCTCGTAACTGCTTGGAACTTGATGGGTCACTCCTTCTTCTAGGTTCTTAGAAAGACGGTTTGTTATAAGACGGGTATCATCATCCTTCTTAACCACAACCACATCTTCGTGGTCAAGAACCCGCTCCACCACTTCGGATTCTTCAACCTTTTCTTCAACAATTTTGTTTGTAACAACAAAATCGATTTCTCTCACAATTGTTTCAACAATTTTGTTTCCAACCACGAAATCTATTTCTTCTTCAATTTCTTCATGGTCATCTTCCCCATCAGTGGCATAGTGATACATGTGTGGAAGTGACAAATTTTGAAAATGATAATGGTTACAATGTAGATTTGGGAAGAGACCATGGAATGCATGCTACCTTTAATGTGGGAGATCTTTCACCTTATCTTGATGATGATGGATTTGATGAATTGAGGTCAATTCCTTTCAAAGGAGGAGGGGATGATCCATGCATGGATCATGAAGCCCAAAATATGATGGAGTAGTGATTACTAGTGGGCTAGAAGGTGGTTTGGGCTCAATGGTTGGGTTGTGCATGGTAACCCACAAATTGAATTAGGGTTGCATGAAGGCTAGGGCAACATTTTTAAGGCTTCATAAGTGCTAAAAACGTTACTTTTTACTTCATAAAGCCTCCTAGCCGCTTTTATCACTCTTTGGTGGATTAGGGTTACACTTTAATGCTTCTGATGGCTCATTAATGCTTCTGATGACTCCTTAATGAAGCATAGACATTTTTTCTTCATCCTCAAGTGTCTTGGATGTTTTTTTGTGTTATTTCAAGAGTTTCCTTAATTTTCATTTACTAGTTTTAATGAATAATTGGTTGGTTGACTTGTAACCACCAAGTTTGTAATAAAGGCTTCATATAAAGCCAAGTTTATGCATGGGAAAGATGATACACAAATTTTAATCAAAGAACCCTTATTTTCACTTTGAATTATTGTCATAGTTCACAAATTATCATCTTTTGGACGTGATCCTTGAGTTGATCGAATTCAAACTAATAGGTCTTAGTTTGTCTTCAGATTTACAAGCTATAGGTCTAGTTTGTTTATCAAATCTATCCTTTTCATTCCATATATTTGTGGTTGTTATTCTAGCTTAATTTACCTAAACACTACCCCACTCACTAAATCAAGCCCATACACGCATCATAAGTGGTATCAGAGCCCAGTTTTGATTGGGTGTTGTGTTCTCGTTTAACAAAAATCCTTGCTAAGTTTGTTTGATTTCACTTCCTGTTCAGAAGTTGTTGTCCAAAAATGTTGTGCAAGTTATATGATGAAGAAGACCTTAAGGAGGAAGAGGAAATTGAAGAAGAGGAGGAAGAAGATTTTGGTCCCATCTATGACACCGATGGGGAAGGGGAATTTGTTGAAAGAATCAATTTAGTGACTGGAGAAGAAATTGTTGAACACTCTAACCCTTTCTATGTGATGCGTGTATGGACTTGATTTAGTGAGTGGGGTAGTGTTTAGGTAAATTAAGCTAGAATAACAACCACAAATATATGGAAGGAAAAAGGATAGATTTGATAAACAAACTAGACCTATAGCTTGTAAATCTGAAGACAAACTAAGACCTATTAGTTTGAATTCGATCACCTCAAGGATCACGTCCAAAAGATGATAATTTGTGAACTATGACAATAATTCAAAGTGAAAATAAGGGTTCTTTGATTAAAATTCGTGTATCATCTTTCCCATGCATAAACTTGGCTTTATATGAAGCCTTTAATACAAACTTGGTGGTTACAAGCCAACCAACCAATTATTCATTAAAATTAGTAAATGAAAATTAAGAAAAATCTTGAAATAACACAAAAAAAAACGTCCAAGACACTTGAGGATGAAGAAAAACGTCTATGTTTCATTAAGGAGCCATAAGAAGTATTAATGAGCCATCAGAAGCATTAAAGTGTAACCCTAATCTACCAAAGAGTGATAAAAACAGCTAGGAGGCTTTATGAAGTAAAAAAGTAACGTTTTTAGCACTTATGAAGCCTTAAAAATGTTGCCCTAGCCTTCATGCAACCCTAATTCAATTTGTGGGTTACCATGCACAACCCAACCATTGAGCCCAAACCACCTTCTAGCCCACTAGTAATCACTACTCCATCACATTTTGGGCTTTCATGATCCATGCATGGATCATCCCCTCCTCCTTTGAAAGGAATTGACCTCAATTCATCAAGTCCATCATCATCAAGATAAGGTGAAAAATCTTCTACATTAAAGGTAGCACGCATTCCATGGTCTTCTCCCAAATCCACATTGTAACCATTATCATTTTCAAAATTTGTCACTTCCACACATGTATCATAGACCCGTCAAAATACACCTTATATCCCATAAAACAACAAAGAAAGTTCAGGATTGATTAGTCCAATTTTGAAAATATTATAGGGCTAGAATATGATTTCTTTTAATGGCAAAAATGTCTTGATATAAAAGAAGCTTATAAATAATACATTTATATTACATACTCACTATTTCACGAATATTTTTTTATTGAAAGAATCTAACCGATATCATACATACTTATAAAGCTAGCATTTTTTCTTAAATCTCATGCATTTGAAACCCCCATTTTTTAACTTCCTCAAACCACATTCATTTGAAACCCCATTTTTTAACTAATGCAACTCAAAAGTTTTCTTAATTATGATTTAACACTCAAAAGTTTTATAACTTATATTATGTTTAATTAGCATTTAGTGAAAAGTTTGCTATAAAAAGGTCAATATTTTGTGTCTTTTGGGTTATATAAAATCTTACATGTAAGTAGGATGTCATAACATCAATGTTTTGCTTGGAATATCTTTCAACCAAAACAAATGAAGATGTTCTATTCTTTATTTATATTCAGTTTCTCATTTAATTGTTATATGTGATTTGTATTTATTACTCAATCTTGAATGTGACTCTCCAAACATCAATGTTTTGCTTGGAATATCTTTCTGATTCTTCTTTTTCAAGAAAAATATTTTGATTGCAGGTTAGTGAAGAATTGTCATCAAGTTTCTATGGTTGAATGGTGTTAAATGAAGAAAGAAGATTCGGAAAACGGATATAGGTTTTTTTTTGTTTTAGCAAAGTTGATGAATATTAGTTTTTTTTTTATTTAAATGTATCTTTATGTAACATCTTTATTTATATATACAACCACCCAATGCTCTTATTTATTTATTGTAGTTTTTCTATTCTGATTATGTTTATTTTCTATTGTTTTTTTGTTGAGTTATCATACACAACATATTTAAAAGATAACGTAATTTTTAACATTTGATATGTAATTATGATAGACTTATCATGATATGTTTTTCATATGAAAGTAATTTATCCATATTACTAGGACAAGAATTACATATGACATTTACGAAAATATATATATATATTATATGTGATTTGTTTAATATGTATATGCACCTATATATGTTATAAATTTATAATTAAATATCTTTATGTTTAATAATTGAATGGATTAAAATGATGCATCAAAACCAATTATTTAGACGAATATAATAATAATAATAATAATAATAATAATAATAATAATAATAATAATAATAATAATAATAATAATAATAAAAACAACAACAATAATAATAATAATAATAATAATAATAATAATAATAATAATAATAATAATAATAACAATAATAATAATAATAAATACACATTTCCAAATACCGCATTTATTTGAAACTCACACTACAACTCATGAGTTTTCTAATTTATGTATATTTATTAGTTACAACTCAAGAGTTTTTAACTTATGATTATTAATTACTAATCACTAATAACTTTTTATTTTCCTTTCTTTTATAAGGTTGTAAAGTTTTGCTCATTAAAAACATTAATGTATTTGAAGATATTTGTGATTTAAATATGAAGAGTTAATATAAATGTTATAATATATGTTTTAGTGTTTTTATGTTATTAAAAGTTATAGTGTTTATTTTTCATATTTTTAATATTCGTTGTATATATATATATATATATATATATATATATATATATATATATATATATATATATATATATATATATATATATATATATATATATATATCTTTTTTAATACAAATGTTATAATAGATGTTTTCTATTTTTATGTTTTTAAAAGTTGTAGTTCATATTTTGTTCATACGTTTTGTTACTGTTATATTATCATTCATTTGATATATAATTTACACAATTTTAAACAATTTATAAAATTATCAAGTAGTTGTATATATCACAATGACTTAAAAATTGAACTATAATGTTTAATAAAACTAATATGGTAACTATATGTTTGCTTTACTACTAATATTTTGTTTCAAAGTAGAAATATTAAATAATAATTTGGTAAAAGTTATTATTTTAACTATATAATTCTATTCTCGCGCAACGCGCAAGGATTTGCCTAGTTTTAGTATAAAATTACATTGCATGACCAACAGAATATACTCACTAGTATTTCAAAATTTATAGTACTTTACAATCATAATTTCGTATCGAAAGAAACCAAAAGGAAACGTATCCTCGGGAATAAATGTCATTTTTTAACGGCAAAAATAATAAATGTCATTATTGAAGACTTAAGTTGCGTGTTGGAGTGATTTCTCTACAATTACCTTGCTGTTTCATTACAAGGCATCAAAATCCGTGTAGTAACCGCTTGAAATTTCATACACAATTTGATTTCATTTCGTTTCTGCATCAAATTCATCACGTGTATTAGTTAAAAATTCGAAGCATCATGGTGGAGTAGTATATAAATCGATTCTCCAATGCCCTCAAGAACATCAATTCTCCAGATCATCAGTGATACATTCACATTGCTTCATCGTGTCCCAACTCACACAACAGAAAATCAATCATGATCAAATCAAGCGATTACAAACGTGTATTTGATCACTTCGACATAGATGGCAACGGCATGATATCTCCATCAGAGCTGCAACACGGTGTTGGATTGATCTGGAACGAGGAGATTTTACTTGAAGAGGTAGAAGTTGTTGTGGAATCAACACAGGGAAACAACAGACAATTAGGGTTTGAAGACTTTGTTAGTTTAATGGAAAGCGAGAAAGAAGATGAGAAGCTTGAGGACTTGAGGAAAGCCTTCAGAATGTATGAAATGGATGGAACTGATTGCATAACTCCCAAGAGTTTAAACCGGATGCTGAATCGACTCGACGAGTTCAGAAGTGTGGATGAGTGTGCTGGGATGATAAGTCGGTTTGATCTTAATGGTGATGGAGTTCTTAACTTTGATGAATTCAAACAAATGATGCTTTGAGTCTTTCACAATTTACATCGTTTCATTTAATATCACATTCTTATTTTATGGAGTCCAAGATGTAAACATGAATTCAACATTCATATATAAGTATAACAAGAAATTAACAAAATAGATTGTTTAAACGTATTTGAAATAGCATGTCGTAGGATAAAACCTCACATTTTTCTTTCTAAAAGTAGGATTGATCCTTGGGTAAGCTTCGTCTTGTATCATCAATAATGATTACAGTTGATGCAATTAGGCTTATAAACCGGTATGATTGGCAATATTTTGTTTTTAATCAAAAACTTTATACATGAAATCATGGTTATCATCAAGTTGTTACCAAAAGCTTTACTTTAGGTGATGTTTGGTATATAGAAATGACAAGAACTATTTACCTTTAAGGTGATGTTTGGTATATGGAAAATCAAAATGACAAGAAGTGGATCGGAGTGGAGTAAACAAAACTAGAGAAATTACATGTATCGTGTATGGTGACACAAAAAGAAAAAAGAAAAAGAAAAAGAAAGGATAATCTAAATTACAATACTGTTTTTGTTGGATTCTTTATAGATTGTTCCTAATAATTTTATCAAATATTTACTATATACAAAACATTTCTTATAATGTTATAATAAGAAATCTATTTCAACATACCTATGCAAACTTGAAAGTACAAGTATTTTTTTGTTAATCTTTCAAGCCATCTTTCTCCATCATGTTTTGTATTCCATAGTTTTCCCATAGTTTTCCCGACCACTCTTTCAAGTTTCTCATGGGTTAATCGATTTTTAGTTCAAAGGTACTTTTGAAAAGTTTTAGTTTTTAGCTTTCTTTCTAGGTTTTTGAATTAGAGTCCATTTCCTTTTAGTTTACTATAAATTGGCTAATAGTCATTTTATTTTAGACCTTTTGTTTTGCTTAATAAAGAAAAGCCTTAGGCACCAAGCTTCTAATCTTATTTGTTTTTCTTCTTTTATTCATGTGTTTTTTTCCTGTTACCTTGGTGTACAAGTCTAAGTTTTTACAGAAGCCCCTTTGTTTACACTTTGGTATGAGAGCGGTTCAAGGGGATGTGAGTCGTCTTTTAGCGCAAGTTGAAACATCTTAATAACAATCCCGACTTCTTTTGATCGGACTTGTTCTAACGATAGCAAGAGACTAACCAGAGGTGCATAATAACCGGACATGAAGACATCAAAGTAGGTGGCTTTGATTTGGTTCGTTTTTCGTAGGTAACAGAAGACAATATGGTGATTGTGACCTTGTCTTCTTGATCAGTGAATAGTGCTCTCGGAACAAGCTTGATTAAAGAAGGGGGTTGTCAAAAGAGAGAGAATAGGTTGTCAATGGTTAAAGAAGGGGGTTTAATATCGTATGAAGTTCTGTGTTTGACTCCAACAAATTATCTCTTGTGGACAGTCAAAGTCAAATCAATTATCAATGCACGCAACATACGGAAGACACAGGGGCGGATTTAGGGGGGGTCACCGGTGGCATCGGCAACCCCTCACTTTTTCGGCGGCAGTGGAAAATTTTTCGAAAATTTTTAAAATTTTTATTTTTTCTATTATCGTGAAACCCCTAACTTTCCCGTGCAACCCCTACTGTGAAATCCTGCGTCCGCCCCTGGGAAGACAGTCGAATTGAGGGTGTTAGGTGAAGCATCAAATTAAAAGAAGTCAAAACAAGCTCTTGCTTTTTTTTTTTCAAGCGATACCTAAAGACATGATGTTGCAAATAGCGAGTTACACCAACCCAAATCAAGTGTGGGATGAGCTAAAAACATGGTATTTGGGTGTGGATAAGGTGAGAACAACTCGACTTGCAACCTTAAAGAGGGAGCTTGAAAGTTTGTGCATGAAGGAGGGAGGAAGGGTTGATACTGTGTGACAAAATTATTTGGTTTAGCCTCAAAATCTAGAAGCCTTGGTTACTGACTTGAAGAAATGGATTTATTGACAAGGTTACTAGACTCGATGTCTAAGTCGTTTCTTCAAATCATGGCTTCAGTAGAGCAATGTTTTGACTTGGATTCGATGTTATTTGATGAAGTCATTGGTAGATTAAAGGCATGCGAGGAGCGCATAATACGAATCGATAAATTTGATGACATTCAATGTCTATTGTTGTTGCCTAGTGAAGGAAATCCGCATGTTTGTAAGCATTGTGGCAATGGAGGTTCAAATCAGAATGACTGTGGACGTGGTCGGGGAAGAGATTGTTGGTCCAAGAAGATTCGGGATGGTAATGAACATGTCTGAGATAAAAGTCACATTAAATGTTTCAAATGTGGTGAGTTTGGTCACTATAGCAAAGAGTGTCCTAAATAGGAGAAAGATGTGGCAAATATACTCGAAGAGGAACCGACACTATTATGAACGAGTGGTATGACCAATCTGATTAAGAAGTGATTAATGGGTTAATCAGATTTTTAGTCCAGGGGTATTTTTGGAAATTTATGTTTTTAGCTTTCTTTCCAGGTTTTTGTATTAGAGTCAAATTCCTTTCAGTTTAGTATAAATATTCTAATAAACGTTGTTTTAGTTTAGACATTTTGTTTTGCTTAGTAAAGAAAAGCCTTAGGTACCAAATTAAGCTTCTAATATCCTTTTTATTTTTTATTCTATTATTCATGTGTGTTTTTTCTATTGCCTTGGTGAACAAGGCTAAGTTTTTACAACATGCCTTTGTTTATAGTTTCATGGAGGCGTTTTTTTTATGGGATCTCACATGTTTTCAATAGTATTGGGTTGAAAACTCACCACTTTAATTTTCTTTGTCATGACTTTTAGTTTCCTTCCTTGTAATTGGTAGTCACCATTTTATGTAAATCAACGTTTGTTTTTCCGTAATGCTCCGGATCTTATTCAAACTCACCAGTTTAATATGTCACAAATTCACGCTAAGTTAACTTGAACAAAAGTTATAGTATCCATATAAAAGTGAAGTTTGGAAACAGGGAAGGCTATTAGAGTGAAGATGATGGTAATGAATATTTGTGGAATTGAAGAACGATGGCGACCAAGAAGGTTGTGGCAGTAGAGGTTGACCGTAGGCATGGAAAATATTGTGATGGTACATGTAATGTTAGGAAATCAGTAGAGAATGAAAGGGAACTTTAAACCAAAATTGCTTGTTTCATTAGTTCCATCAACCTTTTTTGTGTGACTAAAATTTAGAAAAATAGTCCCATTATTTTTCGTTTTAGTGTGTTTTGGGATTGCTTTTTGAAATTTGAAAGCGTTTTTAGCGAAAGTGTTAATTAACTTTTGGTGGTAGCGAAATAAACATTTTTAAAAAGTGTTTAGATTAGATTGTGTGGTGGCAAAAAACTTTATAATTATTGTAAAATTACTAAAAAGGACATGGAAATAGATGTGAAAATAAAAAAGAAAATGAGAGAGAGTTCATTAAGGGTAGTATTGTTATTTTTAGTTTATAAAGTCATAACGACTTCAAAAAGTTAAGATCCCCTTACTTTTGAAAACCTCACTTAAAACATGATAAAACTTCACCTGAAAAACACTTAGGTAATAGTGAAACATTTTTTTAGGCTTATTGCCTTTATGACAAGCCAATAAGTCAACAAATTATTTTGAAAAGTAATCCCAAACACCTCCTTAATCCTACCGGTCTTGTCCATCTACCAAATATTACCTCCGAAATCACTTGTAGGCTTGTTTTGTTGGTGTAAATTACAATTTTTGTCCTTATTCACTTTTCTACAATTTTGGTCAGAATTGTGGAAATTTAACACTATTGATCCTCTTGGTTGGCAAATCCTTTAGTTTTGGACCCTATGGTAGTTACCGGTAATGTCATAATTTTTTAAGTATGTATAAAATGAATAAAAATCCCAAGTTTTTGTCTTTTTATAGTTTTATCTTTTTTAATATCATGAACATTCTGATTACTATTAAAATAATTAATGGGCCCACTTTATACCAAAACCAACCTATACCACCACCGCTTATCAGATCCACCATTGACCCGTCAGACTTACTACCACACCGACAACCACCACCATCACAACCATCACATATATCGCCACCACCAAAAAATCGAAAAGTAATAAAGCGAGATGATGATAGACTTAATGGTCAAAGTTGAAAGAGTGATAGAAATGATGAAAGAAAAATATGGTGGCCTTGGCTTGAAACCAAGAGAGAGGGATATATATATATATATATATATATATATATATATATATATATATATATATATATATATATATATATATATATATATATATATATATATATATTATAGGAAACCCGTGCGATGCAGCGGTACCAGATAATTTCTTTCGACATATAGTTTTTATGTGGCAATTAGTTTGATTTTCATGTCATAATTCATTAGAGCCTTTTGGTGGATTGTTTTGTATCGGATAGCTCATTTCGGCGAATAGTTTCTAGTTGGGTACGTAGATGCAGTGTAAAATATTTCCTTTTGTCCGATTATTTTGTGTTAAAAAAATTGCGTTCATTGTTTGGTTTAGACTACTCGGAGTGGGCAACGCCCACTCCCGTTATTGTGCCTCATAACACGTGATAACACCAATGAACACCGCCCCTTCCTTCCGTTATTACATGTTAAAGGCTTTCGCGTTACTTCCCATTACCACCATCACATTTGGCAACAACGTTTTTATGTTTTTTAGCCTAGTAACTCGTGTGGGCGTTGCCCACATGGCCACACCCACCTTTCTTAAAAATCAAAGTATATAATTTTTTTACGAATTATAAAAGTTTGCTATTTTTTGTGATAAAAATAAAAGTACGTTATTATTTTGATTAAAAATAAAATTATGTTGTTTTTTGGTAAAAATAATTTTTTGGTTCAAAATTAAATTATGTTTTGGTTTTGATTTATAACAAAAATATAGTGGAATACATTCAAAATTGTTAAACATAAAAAGAAATTATTGTATTTTTTTCCTAATGAGAAATTAGGATCTATGAAGTTTAGGATGTAAGGTTTGAAAAGACATAATTTTATTTGTTGTGACGATTGTTTGAAATTATAATATTTTGTCCAAAAAATTGTTTTAAATATTTTGTACTGTTTTTTTTTCGGTCTCTTTTTTTTACTTGATTTTTTTTCCGTTGTGATTTCGTTTTAGACCAATTTGGTCCTGCGGCCTTTTTCGTTCTTTTTTTTGGTTCGAGTTCAAATATTTTCGATTCAGTCTCATTATTTTGTTTCAATTTCACTTTTATGGATATTTTATGTTTGTGTTTTTGTTTCATTTCTTTGACTAAATTATATTCGTCGATTTTCATTAAATAGATTAAAACTTTAACAATAAAGATATTATATCTTGGTTAGTTCTATAATTCGTTAAAGTTTAAACAATAAATATGTTATATGAAGGTACAAAAATGTAATACTCCACAGTTCCAAAATGTTGAATTGAATCCACTATTGAATACGATACTTAATTGTAATTTGTTTAATTGTATTTTTTTTTAAAGTTTTTCAATTAGATATTCTACATTGTGATTTTTTGACATAACAAAAAGTTAAATATATAGTTTTTCTTTAAAATTGAAATTAATTATATGAGGTTTTTAACAAATCTCCAATGCAATATAAACGATAATTTCGTGTGGATTGAAAATAAAACTGAAAGCTTGAACAATCAAAGGTCGTTATTTTGAACTATTAACTCATTACTCGACACAAAAATTTAAGATTTAAAGGGAAAATTAGTTTTAGTTAAACAAAATAAGTTGTTCCTAAATATTTTTAGAGTGTCTAATTACAGTAGATAGATAGCAAATTGATGACAATGAAAAAAAAAAAAGTAAAAGGGGTAAAGGATGACACTTTAAATCAAAATCAATGGAGCATAAAAAACTAACCAAAACTTTACGTACTCCAAATTATTGTTTCTTTTAAAATAATAAGCATAAAAAATATTTGTAAGCTAAAAAAATATTATGAACCTTTATTAGATTTTTTTTTTTCAAAATTAGATTGTTATTATTATAAATAAAAAAACAAATTAATATCATTTCATTTAGAAAAAACATTTACAAAGCATGCTGCATTGGTAAAATTGTAAAATATTGGTTATTGTATCGTCTCTTCCATTCTCATAATACCATATTTATGTTGCGTGTTGGTAATCTTTGATTTCCTCAAGACCATATTTATTCTTGATCTTTTTTCAGTTTCCATTTTTCATGTTTCTTTTAATTATTTTACTTGTACACTCAATTTAAATTTAGTTATATACCCTTAGATATTAGTTATGTTATTGTGATAATCTATAAAAATAAAATAACTTTCGATGTCTAACATAATTTTATAAATTATGTTAAACCAGAAATAAGTAAAATTAAAAGATATTGTTAGGATTCATAACCAACTTTGCGTCACAAACCAAAAAATAGTTCAACAAAATTTGTAACATCATTGTAAAACCATTTTTTTTATGAAAATTGCCAATTATATGATTATTTTTTTAAATCTCCTTAATCTATAAAAAACTTTTTTTAACTCTACATTTATACAAAGATTTCTTATTACAATATTTACTTTTCTATCAAAACTCTTATTTGTATATAATTTACTCTGACCTAATTTATAAACACATGAGCAACTCTATTTTTATATAAATATTTCTTACTACAATACTTACACTTCTTTCAAATCTCCTTTTCATAAATAATTATACAAACGTTATTTATAAACACATTTAGCAGTGCCAATGGTTCTACAAAAGGTCTATAATTTATCATTAAAAGCTTGCAATGAATTTCAAAATTTTACAAACAAAACCTAAACAACAAATATCAACTTCGTTTCTTTTCTGGAAATCAACAAAAAAAAAAAAAAACAACTCAAGTTGTGTATTACCTAAATAAAAAAATAGTTTCTTATCAAAACCAGAAACATGAAAAATATAAATATTTTTAAACCTAAACAAACAAAGTCAAACACGGAGAAAGGTAATATAAACTTGAAGTCTCGATAAAGGTCAAATAAATACAATATGATGAATAAATTAAAACTTTAGGTCTTCCAGGTCTGCAGAGAAGCATGTTTTCTAAAATAAAAACCAAAATCTGGAAAAAAAAATAAATTAAAAATCATTCTTTTTTTTGAACCAGCAAATACAAATATTATAACCTACACGTAAACTAACACCTAATTTCATCTATATCCACCGCGAGACTTGAACCCTCGACCTCAAAAAGGGAGGTCACCACTTGATACCGCTGGGCTAGAAGCCCTTTGGTAATTAAAAATCATTCACTGTCTCGTTGCAAAAACTCAAACCAAAATCCATTAACTGATTTAATATTGTTACATGTCGTTGAAAATAAAATATCTACAGCGAGAAATAAAACATACGGTACCTATTACCACTCTAAAAAATACTGTATTTGGCTACAAAAAAAAGCAAGATCTAATACAAAAATTTGGCTACAGAAAAACATGCTAAAGGCCGAGCAAGAGAGTAATGATGACGATATGCAGTGTAGGAGAGTAATGACGATGATATGCGGTGTTGTCGTCAATGCGTTAGTGGTCACAACGACAATGAGTACTATGGTTGTAATTAGTGGCGAGGGGTAGCGGTGAGCATAGTGGTTTTAAGAAGCGGCATAATACGTCGATAATGGGAACAACATTAGTGGCTATAGTAAACACAGTGTTGAGGGGAGATAGTGTAAGGAGGCGTCACGTGGTACCAATGGCTAAGTGACAGCGATGGAGGTGTATTCTATCACCAGAATAGAGATGGTTCTTGTGGCGGATAATGGCCACAGTCGTGTATGGTGATGGCAAAGATTGGTGGGAGGAATTAGGAGCTTTAGATGAGTTTTTGGTAAAAGTTATTATCAATTTTAGATGCTGGAAGCAATTGTGATTTATATACATAATTTTTTTAGTTGTTTTATTTTTCATTGGTTGATTTTGTTTCACATGGATTACCAACATGGGTTATCAACTATTAAATCTAGCCTTTTAAATTTGATCCAATGGATGATATTTCATCTCCTTGTTTTAAGACGTTGGTCTTAAAATACAAGGGGCCCACTATTATATATACATTATAAAATAGTATAGATATAGATATATAGCAACCAAAGTTGTAGAAGAGTTCCAGGAAGAGTGAGAAGGTGGTGAGTGTTGGTGTTCATCATTGAAGATTGCAAGAGGAGGGAGAGACAAAGTAGATGTAGGGTAGGGATGAAAGTGGGTCCAAACCCGGACCGGGTGGACCCGGACCCGGAAAACCCGGAACCGGTTAACGGGATTTTTTAGAACCGGAAACCGGATCGGTATATAGGAACCGGTTCCGGTTCGGTTTCGGGTACGGTACCGGGTAAAGTGGGTCTAACACCAGAAAACCCGGAAACATCAAAGTGGGTAGGTTGGAACCGGATAAAGTGGGTTTAGAACCGGAAAACCCGGAAAAACCGGAATTTTTTGGTAATTACTGACTACTTAGTGGGTTGAACTTTGAAAATTTTCATATTCAATACCCGACTTTGGGAGACTGTAACTCATTGAATATGAAACCAAAATTAACAAAATTATAGTCTAAAATCATGTACAAAATCTAATATACACTCTGGAAAAAACTGCATGTCAATCCAACTTTAAACAAATGACATATGCATGTATTAATATTTTCATAGAATACAAAGTACAAAAACAAAAAGCTGAAAATTTGAAAATTTTCAGTTTTGATATCCCGACTTCGGAGGACTGTAAATCATTGAATATTAAACCAAAAATGACAAAATTATATTCTAAATTCATTTCCAAACTATAAACTACAAGTTGAAAAAACCACATGTCAATCCGACTTCAAACGAATTAGATATGTATGTTTTAAAACTTTCACCGAATACAAGAAAACTGAAAAACTAAAAAAATCCAGCTTTAATATCTCGACTTTGAGAGGTTGTAAGTCAATGAATATAAAACTAAAAATGTCAAATTTATAGTCTAAAATCATGTACATACTCTAAACTACATGTTGGAAAAACCTGCATGTCAATCGGAGTTGAAACGAATGAGATATGCATCTTTTAAACGTTTCACAAAACCCGGTTCCGACCCTAAAAGTGGTTCCGGATCCTAACACCGGTTCCGGTTCTTAGACCCGGTTTACCCGGAACCGATGGACCCAAACCCGAATTACCCGGAGCCCGGATAAAGCCAATTTTTAAACCCGGAACTGAAACCGGTTCTATATACCGGTTCCGGTTCCGGTCCGGTTTTCCGGTTCTAAATCTCATCCTTAATGTAGGGATGTCAAAAAGTTCCATGGGACCCCGAACCCGTGGGGCCCCGATCCCGAATGGGGAATATTTGTTTAAAAAGTCGGGGACGGGGGCGGGGGCGGGGGCAAGGTTAACCCCCGTTTTAGTTTCGGGGACGGGGGCGGGGGCGGGGGTGGGTAGTCCCGTCCCGAACCCCCAATGGGGACCCCGTTAATATATTATTTATATTAATATATATTAATTATAAAAATATAATAAATAATAGCAATGGTTTTGAACTTCCAAAATTCAATAAAATATCATGTTTTTAAGTTTATATTTTAACTTTTTTAAGATGTTATAATATTCCTATTTTAAATATATAAAATTGTGCTACAAATAACTATTTTTATCCAAAATGGTTTCTTTTAGCTCAAAAAATAACTTCTTTTAGCCTAAACAACACCTTCGTTCGCCTAAAAATAGTCAACCTAAATGGGGACGGGGAAACGGGGGCAGGGGTGGGGGTAATCCTGGGATTCGGGGGCGGGGACGGGGAGGCTAGAGATTTCGGGGGCGGGGACGGGGGAACTGGAAAACTTTGGGGGTGGGGGCGGGGGATGTAATCCCCGCCCCGTTTGCCCCCGTTGACATCCCTAAGTAGATGTGTTGGATTCCAACGTTGGGAAAGAGATATTGGGTGGTTTTGTCATTAGAGTTCTCGGCCACTTGGACTTGTAGGGTATGTAACGGTGGTTGAACTGGCGGAGATGGAGAAATGTAGGCGACAGTGGTTGTGTCGCCGGAGACGGAGATGACATTGTTGGCCACTGGAGGTTGAAGAGAGAGTGAGAGAGATATGAGTTGTAACTGGTGGTCTCTATATTTTGGGTTTTATTTGAGTTTCTTGTATATTTATAGAAATGGTCATTGGATTTCTTTTTAGGTTTTCTCATTTATGGTCTAAGGGAGGAAGGAGTCTTAGCGGGTTTAAGGAAGAAAGGGATGAAAGGGATGAAAGCAAGAGAGAAAGAGAGGGGTTTAGCGGTTTGAGAAACCCGCTTGGGAGACAAACCAAAGAGGAAAATTGAAGAAGATGGGGTCGGCGGTTTTGGGGTTGGATGGGTTCGATACCCTCCGCCTAGGGTTTAGTGGTTTCAGCATGAGGAGGGAAACGACTCCTTCCTCCCTAAGGGTAATCTTATCATTTTAAAGGTATATAATGGAATATGTATAACGATAACTGCTTTAATGACTATATTTGAAGGGTTTTTCAATCATCAAGACCGGTTTTGTCAAATTTCCAAAGCTAAGAAAAACTATTAGAAAAGTTTATAATAAAATAAGTAAATTATAATTTTGGTCCCTATAGGTAGTACAAATCTACAGTTTGCGTATACGTGTTCAAAAACCGATGTTGTTGGTCCTCATGGTTCCCAAATCTACCATAGTTGGTCCCTTCATTTAGTAAATTTTTTTTGATAAGTGTACTGTAACTTTTTTTTTTCTCTTTAACAAAAAATTGATTAAAATTATAAATTTTAGAGGCCTTTTTTTGAAAGTTCTTTAGAAAACATAAATAAAACCTTAAATCTAATTTTGCAGCCATCCTTTGTTCTCCAAACCCTTAGAGCAATCGGTATGGGCCAAACGAGAAACAACGCGTCTAAACGTGGCGCTTGGCGACGACTGCGTAACGGGGGGAACACCGCCCCCTGCTCGTTGCAACTTGTCGAAGGTGGATCTCGTTGGCGTGGCGACGGGAAGAAACGAATGAATTGTGACCGTTTGAGTCTTTAATTTGCAACGGTTTGAAAAAAAAATTATTAAAAAAAAACAATTTATCCTATAAATATCTCCCATTTTATTAAAAATTTCACACACTTTCTCTTCTCCTCTTTACATACTTTCAATTATCTTCAAAAAAATATGGATCATTTCGACTCGTCCGATGATTCAAATGATGATACCCAGCCCCGCTACTAGCAAAACGTGCGATGTTAAACACAAATTGCGAGGAAGGATACAAACATCTATATCGCGATTACTTTGCGGATAATTGTGTATACGGGGCGAAGGACTTCAAAAGAAGATTTCGTTTGAGTAGGGATTTGCTCTTACGAATCGCCAACGCCTTGGAAAGCCGATATCGTTTGTTTACTATATTTTTATACAAAATAAATAAAAATGTACTACATGTTTCTTTAATTTTACAACATATGCAATATATTTTTTAAATGTAGTTAATTTATGTTTAGGTACGAATTTTTTCAATTAAGATATGATGCTAGAGGTAGACGGGGGTTTACAACGTTGCAGAAATGTGCTGCGGCCATTCGTTTGATGGCTATGGGGGAGTCACCCGACACCATGGACGACTATATGAGAATGTCCGAAAGAACCGCAAGAGAGAGTTTGTATCCATTGTCAAGGGGTGTTGTTGAAACTTTTGGAGACGTGTATTTGCGGAAACCTTCGTTGCATGATTTGCAAGAATTGTACGCGGCGCATGAAGAACGCCATGGGTTTCCCGGAATGATCGGAAGCATTGATTGCACACATTGGAAATGGAAAAAATTTCCGGTAGCATGGAAAGGGCAATACGCAAGTGGTCATCACGAATCACCTTTGTTGGTGTTAGAGGCTGTCGCTTTTCAAGATTTATGGATTTTGCATGCATTTTTTGGGGTTGCGGGTTCCAACAATGTCGTCAACGTTCTTGATCAGTCGCCAATATTCAACGATCTTTTGAATGGAAAAGCCCCGGATGCTCCTTTCACGGTGAATGGAAACGAATACAAATATGAGTATTACCTTACAGGTGAAATATATCCTCAGTATTCCACATTCGTGAAGGCATTCCGCCACCCGGTTGAAGAACTAGACAAACTTTTTAAGAGAAGACAAGAAGGAGCACGTAAGGATGTAGAACGTGCTTTTGGAGTGCTGAAGGCGAAGTGGCATATAGTCGAACATGCACCAGGACCATTGGATTTAGAAACTTTACGATATATCATGTATGCATGTATCATAATGCATAACATGGTAGTAGAAGATAAAGGACGAAATATTGCACACTATATCCCAATGGAGCCCAGACACGTTCAGTTTCAACCGGGAACAGCAGATTATTTGCATCGCGTTGTTGACATTCAGGACGCAAATAAACACAGACAACTTCGAGAGGACTTGCGCGGATTATATCTTCTATGGTAACAATAACGATAATGAATATGGTTTTTTTTTTTTTTTTTTTTTTTTTTTTTTTTTTTTTTTAATTTGGATGTTATTTTATTTTTATTTTTTTTGGATATTATGTGTAATTTAGTCTTTATGTTAATTTTAATCTTTAAAAATTTTAATGTTTTTTATAATTTTTAAACATTATGTTTTATTTATTTTTTATATTTAAAAAATCTTTGTCTCAATTTAAAAAAAATCGAAATAAATAAAAAATAAATTATAAAATGGAAAAAAAGTTTGTGTCATAACAAGATACAACATGTTGTCCATTTCCTCATTTGGTGTTATAACACCATTAATGATGTGGCATGTAATGTGACACCAAAATGGTGTTACATCTAGTTGCCCACACCTTATGGTCTTAGACATTACCCTTTTCCGCCTCTTTAATCGTCAGAGCAACCTTCGCCTCAGCTTCGGTAGCGGCCACTTCTATGCCAATCATCACTTTGGTGACCAACACCACCCCCACTATGTTGATTCTTGATAGACTACCTGACACCAACCTTCACCTTATTGGTCCATCTTCTCTCTATTGGTTTCTGATGACACCGCCTCACTTGGTTGTCACCGTTCTTCGTCCACTTCCTTGCTTCACAAAATCTATCTCCATCGATGTCTCAACCTGCTCAACCGCTACCATCCCATTCCCTTCCATGTAGCAATATCTTATAATTATTAATTTCTACTTTTTCATTCTCCTACAGATGGAAATAAGGCAAGCGTTTGATATTTTACATTTAGATTTTAATAATTTTAGGGTAGCAATTCAAGCGAAAATGAATGATGGTTAACTTCGATTTAGATTTATATTGGATTGTTTATTAGAAAATCAAAGATAATCGTTAGATTTTAATTTTGTTTTCATAGTTCTCATACAAGAAGTATCCATCGATTTATATTATGTGTGTGCATGTTTGTGTGTTTGTCTATACATATATATATATATATATATATATATATATATATATATATATATATATATATATATATATGTCAGCAGAACCTCCCTCAGTGAGGTTGTAGAAGCTTCTGTCTCCATTGTAGGAGATAGGTTGTTCCTGTTCCTGACTCCATGTATTCAAGTTTGTGGCCCACAGAGGTGTGGGTCCTTGAAATGCGGGACGGGGGTTCAGGTTTGGGTTTTGAGCAGTTGGAGGTAGGTTGTTGACTTCCGGCTCCGAGTCAGAACTATCAGAAAAACCCTCAGCATAGTGATCATCCAAAGGGATTGGGTGATCATCTTCTGGTTCTTCCTCCAGCCATCCAGCGTTGCCTTGGTTTGGGAAGTACGGGTCGCCGTGGTGAAATCCAGCCATTAAAATCTACGCGAGAAAAGGGATATAAGAAATAACTAAATAGACGAACTAACTAAGATAATTACAGTAAGACCAAATACCCCTATGGTATTTCTTTGTGGTTGTGTTGGTAAGTTTTTAGACTTGTTGTCACATCACAACCATTCTTGGGCATATGCTAATCACTCCTCGGACCAACATAGTTGATCAGGCTATGCCACTCCCAAGACTGTCCATATATCCCCAGGCTTACTTGTGATATTCAACAATCGTAATACTTTTGTTCTTGTCGTTGTGACACCGATTTTAGTATAAATGCAGGCACGTATACTTACTTAAATATTTTATTATTTAAAAGTATAAACTCTTAGTCAGAGTGTTTTAATCCCAATGTATTTATAGTTAGTATATCTTTTATGGGTTGATATACTATATTCACTATAAACAATGCTCTGATACCAATCTGTCACACCCCAAAACCAAGAACGGCGGAAACATGTGTGTTCAGGGGTGGAGGACGTCATGTGAAGTATCATAACAGTGTAAAATAGTAAACAAGCAACAACATCATCCATTGCATTAAAAGTAAAGTTTTAATACATGTGTGTTCTTTCATTGTAATAAGACACCAAAATATGTAATCAAAATAAAAGACTAGTCTTGTCTGTGCTCCGTCTTCTCAAAACCTGGTCATCGTACCTGTCTACTGGTGACCTGAGAATACAAGTTATTTTGAAAGAGTAGATCAACATAAAGCTGGTGAATCCATAAGTATTTAAGTGTCATTTCTCTGTTTTGGAAAGCTGTTATGAATGCCATGTAAAGTTTTGACTGAAGCATTTGATATAAGTGTGAAAACCCTAGAAAATCTCATATTTCCTACTAGTTTAAAAGTAGTCTTCTACCAAGACCCGAATGTTTTGAAAGTAGCCTTCTACCAAGACTTGAATGTTTTGAAAGTAGTCTTCTACCAAGACCCGAATGTTTTGAAAGTAGTCTTCTACCAAGACCCGAATGTTTTGAAAGTAGTTTTCTACCAAGACTTGAATGTTTTGAAAGTAGTTTTCTACCAAGACCCGAATGTTTTGAAAGGAGTCTTCTACCAAGACTTGAATGTTTTGAAAGTAGTCCTCTACCAAGACCCGAATGTTTTGCTATAACAAAGATGGTTTTTCCCCTGTATGACTACTATTAACAATATATAGTCTACCTCATCGTTTATGTGAACGTATCACAAAATAAAAGTAATAGGGAAAGTATAGCCATATATAAGTATTATCCTTTTGTATTAGGATAAACACGACATCGCGACTGCCGAAAAGTATTAACCTTGAACCTCCGTAGATGTTCATTTTCCTCTGTAGCTAACAGTAGGTCGTAGGAATGGTTAGTCCCGTAAATGTACCCCTAGTATAAGTATTAACCGTAGGCATCCGTAGATGTTCATTACCTCTGTTGCTAACAGGTGCGTGCCGGAATGGTTAGTCCCATATAATATCCTTTTGTACTAGGATAGACAGAACTAATCTACACGTAAAGTATGTAATAGTATCAAGGTACAAGTATCCATGTAACAGGATCCATGTAAGTATATTTCTTCATATAACATTTAGTATAGACTCATTAATGAACTGACTCTGGTGTGATTCCTTGTAATAGGAATAATGTTTTGTATCCCCTAAAGTATCCCTATAATAGTTTACTGGAATGTATTTGTAGTCCAAGAAGGTTTATACACCCTTGCTACTCAAGAGTGTGGGAACCGACTGAAGAATGAAAGCTGTCATGTCAATACATACATATATATATATATATATATATATATATATATATATATATATATATATATATATATATATATATATATATATATATATATGAACATAAGTGTATAGATATAGATTTGACCAAGGACATGAAAGAGGTTTTGTAAAACATTTAAGAGTTTTGAATAATAAATAACAATGACATGATGTCATTTTATAAACATTTCAAATGTAATTCATTGGATAACAAAACATTTTAAGACAGAAAACCATTTCATGTGTCACATTTTGAAGTATGTGAAATCAGTTGGATGAAAACACAATTATGAATCACATATGATTGATTCTATAGCCTGCTGTTTTCTACCTGTATTCCCCCCATTAAAGCATTTAAAATCATTTAAAACATTGATGAAGGGGTATGAACTCACCTGTAGATGGTGGTTTGGATGAACTGAACGATGTAGGATTGCTAAGTGTCAAGTGAAGACTTGTACACACTCAAAGATCCTAGTTAACATATAATCACACATATATTTATCCAATTAGTCATTAAACAACTAATTGAAAATGTTAAGACATCCTAGAACATGCTAAACACCTTATATAAGTGTTATAAGTCCTAAGGATTGCATCTATGTTGTTGTAGGATAAAGCTATTGGGTTTAGGGTTCCAAAGAACCCCTATCTTGAGTTTACTCCCCAAGGACCATAACACAATGAGTTTACGGTCGTAAACCCTTGAGTTTACGGCCGTAATCTCCTAAGGTCTTGATTCTTTGATGGTTTGAAGCCTTACATGTCCCTTAGAAGTGTTTCTACTTGATGGATTAGTCCTTGGAAGAGATTAGGGCACCCTTTACCACCTTTAAGGAGTTCACGGCCCTAAGACCAATTCCCTTAGGGATTGCGGCCGTAATCTCTCATGGACATGGTATTTTTGTGCTTTCAAGTCCTATACACATTAAGGTATGAGTCTAGGCTAGTTTCACAAGGAAGGGAAGGGACTAGGGCACCCCTTTTGGCCCTTAAAGAAGGGTTTACGGTCCAAGGTGTTCTTGGGCCGTAAAATCTTTTATCTTGATGTTTCCTTGTGATTTCTTGATGTTTAAGACACATTACAAGCCCTATTATACTCTTAGATAGAAGGACTTACGATTTGGGATGAAAAGCTGAAGATCATTGAGAGAGAATCGGGTTTTTCTCTAGTTGGAAATGGAACAAATGAATAAATATGGCTAAGGACCATATATATACCCCTTGGGGTTTTGGACCGCAAACTCCATGTTTGGGTCTTATATTTCCAATTTCTTGTAGTATGAAATGTTATTGTTGCACAATAAGCCTTAGGACACCCCCTCTCCTGGAATCTCCTAAAGTGTTAATCACAGAATACTCAAACTTATCCCAAATAGTCTGAAAGTTAACAGTAACTGTTCTGACTTCTATTGACTTGATATGTTGTACAGAATGGAAATTTCGGGTTGTCACAGATGTACCCCGCGCAACCCTACTGAAAGTAGCGCCTCGCTCTCGCTGCTGTACAAAGAATCGGTCCGCGTTGTGGCCTCTCTCCCTGAATCACTAACTCTCCCCCGCTAGGAGTGTGAACCCTCACTAACTGCAACTCACAATCAATCGCTGCCCCATTGGGGCTCAACCAATCCATACCTACTATAACCTTATTCCCTCGCAGGGGAATAAGAACCAAGTCTACTGAGAACTGCTCATCAAATAATCGTAGCGTACAACCCTTATGAACCCCCGCGACTCTGACTGTCCTGTCATCAGCTATCTCCACATCGAGTAGGCAATCCAGCTCCCCCGGAGCTCTACTAAATCGCTTGCTAAGCGCGAGCAATACAAAAGATCGGGTAGCCCCCGAATCAAACAATACTAGAGCTGAGATGTCGTTCACTAGGAACGATCCTATAGACAAACAAATAACCATAAGCAATAAACAATAATAATACAAAGATGATGGAGAAGATACATACCCATAACCACATCAGGAGTCGTCCGAGCCTCCTCAGCTGTCAACTGGAATGCTCTGCTCTTCGCCACTAGCGTCTCGGCCTGACCCTTTCGACCGTCTGTAATCCTCAGGGTAGCAGGAGTGGGTGCCATCACTTGTCTTTGCTGATGCTAAACTCATACACTAGGACCTTCTGTGTCCCCTCTGATTGCAATGAAAGCAAATCATATCAGATGCTGGGGTGGGGGTCGCAGTGGTAGTAGCGGTACAATCCTTTCTCATGTGCCCAGTCCGACCGCACTTGTAGCAGCCGAAACTCCCCGCCTTGCACAACCCATCATGCAACCTGGCACACTTGCCACACCGACTGTGGATCTGCTGACCTTTAGACCTGTGATCAGACACCTTGGGTTTTTTTCTAGACCTGTCATTCAAATTGAGAAATGGGGGCTAACTAGTACACTAGGCGTACTACAGAGTATACTACGCGTACAGGGCTAAGCATGCATACGTGTACTGGGCTATCCATTATATCCGTGGCTTGGCATCGACTAGCGAGCATTATTGGTTATTGACTAATTGAGGTGAGTCGCCTCATCATATCCGTGGGTCGTAGGCACCAATACCGTCCCACTAGGATCTGTTATGCTAGTTATTTTTGTGACTCTTGCATGGTATGTAGGGATAGGCCCATTATATGACAGGCTAGGCCTATTTGTATGTTAGCTGGGCTTATGGATCAGGAAGGACTAGGCTTAATATATGTTATATAGGATGTTTGCTGTCTCTACGACTCTTGCATTTGTATGTTGGGTTGGGCCCATTGGTTTAGAAGGGCTAGGCCTATTATGGTGAGTTAGGCCAAATGTGCAGGCTAGTCCCGATGATATGTATGATATGAGGTATTTCGGGAAACTCACTAAGCTTTGTTCTTACTGCTTTATGGTTATGATTTTAGGTACTTCCAATTTGAAAGGGAAGGACCCAGATTGATCGTAGCACATCCACTCATGTTTCCGTAACTTTATGATTTTGTAGTTGTACTCTGATAACTGTTGTTACCCTGATATACTTTGGAATGATTGAAATGGATAATTGGTGTTTATGGTTGAATTAAAATTGAAAATTTTACCTTATGATTTTTGGGATGTTACAAAAATCAAAGGAATTTGAAGTCATTAGTATTAGGATTGTCTATATCAAAGTTGTTATAAGTACAGTAGTTGCATTGAACTGCCACTCACTGTTTTTTCTAGTAAATCTAGACCGATCAATTGTTGATGTGTAAGTGTAAGTGGGAACCGATGGAGATTAGTCTGAGAAGATATTTATTTGAGGAACTTATTTTGTTAATTAGTTAATATTTTAATTAATTAATAGTAAATAAATAGAATTTGGAATATTCCAGAATGATTTGAATACCATAGATAATTACTATTATATTTGGTATGTATCTCTAGGGCTTCAAATCATCTCCCTATAAATAGAGGGCTCCAAATCCGGTTTTGACACTTGAGAAATATACCTCTAAGCTATCAAATTTTGGAATCTTCAAAACCCTAAAAAATCCCAAATCGTTGTTCTCACGTCATGACATGCAGATCCTCACGTCATGATCGAAGAACATAATTGAGATTTCAATTTTGTTTGAGCCTAAAGTTCGAGGATTACTTGAATCTGCTTCTTGTTTGCGTCTTGGGTGCGATTACAAAAAAGAAACTCTATTTTGGGTTTTCTAGTTCAATCCATTGGCTCGTAAAAGGAAGAAACCAACTAAGAAATCAAAGGTATGTTTTCTATAGATTTCTACCATGTTGCATAGATTAGTGAGTTTAGATCCTTAACATTTTGAGTTTAGATCAAATTTTTTTTATCGTTTCTGCTGCCCTATGTTTGATCTAATGAAGCTCGAAACCCATCACTTACCACAACCACCACCGCCATCTCCACAATTGCCTCCACCGACGACTACAACTCATCTCAAATATTTGATTATGTGTGTATTGAACCAAGTTGAAATATTTAAAGATAAAATCTGGTTCTAATCTTGTTTATTTTGAGGCATCAAATAACGATTAAGAAGAATAAAACCCAATTCAGTCATGAGTATGGCGGTCTATAGTGCCGGAGATGTAGCAATACGGAGCCAAACAACTCTTCATCAGTGAGATGTGATTCCATCGAGTCTTGATCTCTTAATGACACCAAGAAGAATAATGGATCAAAAATGTTGTAGGATCTTGATTTTTTATGTGTTCATCGATGATGGAGTTTGGATCGGTTTTCCCTTTAAATTCTCAAAGTGGATGTATGCGTGTGAAGTTTGTGTGTGTTTGAGTTGCACATCAATCAAATACATGTTATTTGTAACTTCAATATGTGTGTGTATGTCATTTTCGTCTATATGTATGTATGTATGTATGTATGTATGTATGTGTTTTTCACTTTTATTGCATTTGAAATGAAGAAGTCGACACACACACACACACACACACATATATATATATATATATATATATATATATATATATATATATATATATGCACACACACATACATACATATAGAGAGGGGGGGATGGAAGGAGATTGGGGTAGGAGGGTATGGGATGGGTGTAGATGTGTACTTTCTTATTTTTTATTTTAAAGAAGATTAATTCAATAACAAGGAAATGTTATGAAATCCCAAAATAAAATTAAAAGGGTAAGGAAGTCTTTTCAAGTATTTCAGGGACCAAATCACGGGAATTTTTAGATTGTGGACCTTTCATGCAAGTTGAAAACTTTCTGAACCCTATCTACAACTTTTTTGAAAATCATATGGACCAATTTTTAAGTTTTATCTAATTATATTTAGCCCTAGTTGTCCCTTTGACCGCCAAAACCTTTGTTTGATCTTCGACATTAAGGCAAGTCATAGATTGCAATAACACCGTCATTTACGTGATTTGGATGGTTTTGGTCATATTCTTCTTCAAGGTTGTATTCAATTGTGCAATTTTTGACATCATTTCATCAAATCGATTTGACCATCTAGTACCGACCAAAGAATTTGAAGATGTCACTTTTCCTTTTTCTTTTATTTTGTCCGTTCCTATGGGATAAGGAGGTAGTTGTAATTCTACAATGTCATCATTGTTGTCACACCCCAAAACCGGAACGGCGGAAACGTTCTGGGGTGGATGACGTCATGTCAAGTATCACAACACATGCATTATAGTAATCAAAGTACAACAAAACATTGCATTAATAGTAAAAATTTTACATGGTTACATTACAACAATTCAAAGTATACAAAAAATATAATAAGTACAACAAGGTACTAAGCCGTCTTCATCAACAGCTCCGGGGGTGTACCTGTCTAATGCTAACCTGAGAATACAAGTTATTTGAAAAGCGAGTATCAGCATTTTTACAAATGTTGGTGAGTTCATAAGCATTTAGTGACATTTCAATCAAATAACTTTAATAAGTAGTAGTTTAAGTGTTTTCTGTGTATTAGAGTTCTTTCCAGAAAATCCTATATTTTCTTTAATAAAAGCAGCCTTCTACCAAGACTGGTCAGTGTTATGTGGTAAAAAGTAGTTTTCCCTTAATTGCTATCATTATCAAAATACTGAATTTGATTATTAAGAAAGCAAGAGACATCAGAGAAATACATATGCCTCAGCAGTGAGGACTGCTGACTAAGGCAAAGGAATCATAGACTCCAGGAATGTATCGAACAAACGACACGCCTGGTTCAGTCTAACAAATGGAGACACAGACCCCAGAAGGCACCAAATGAAAGGTACAGCTGGCAAGGTCTAAAACAGTGAATACAGACCCCAGACAGTATCAAATGAAAGATATGTCTTGTAAGGTCAAAACAGTGAATACAGACCCCAAACAGTATCAAATGAAAGATACGTCTTGTAAGGTCAAAAAAGTGAATACAGACCCCAGACAGTATCAAATGAAAGATACGTCTTGTAAGGTCAAAACAGTGAATACAGACCCCAGACAATATCAAATGAAAGATACGTCTTGTAAGGTCAAAACAGTGTGACTCTAAAAAAGAGTTACCAGCATACAGTGTAAATTGCTGGTGAAATACCGTTACCTTAAAGCCAATTAATTATAAGGTAACCCGGGATACTCGTAACCATACTGACTAGAGTACCAGACGCCCTACAAGCGTCTAAAATATGACATTTGTCACCCGTTGGCTTGGTAGGTCGGGACTGTAGCTAGCAGTCTGGGTGCGGGGTTGTCAATCCCGTATAGATCTATACACACAATGTCCGCTCTCCCTACAGGAGATTCTGGTTACCAACTAGACGACGGAGAAGGCCGTGTCCTGAAGATGCATCCCAAATAGTGGGTAGAGACTTCCAAATAGTGGGTAGTGTGTAAGTGTTGAACTAGAGGTAGAGACTTCCAAATAGTGGGTAGTGTGTTTCTAATGTAAGTGTAAACTAGAGGTAGAGACTCTTAACTGAACTGACTAGAGAATTCCTGTATGGCTATGCTCGTATACATAATATATAACTAATGAATCAAACGACCTTCGGACGGCCATCCGATCCCACCAGACCACATCTCAACGAAGAAAAGGAAATAGGGCGGACAAGCCTTCCTAAGTCCTTCAATCATTACTTATATGCATCTAGACAAGCACAGACATACATCTACTATGCTTGAGTGTGTAACAAATGGATTCTTATCGTGAAGTATAAGTTTGCCAAAAGTAAGTGTATCACAAAGTAGAAGCGATAACAAGTGAAGTAGGAGCGGTCGCAAGTGAAGTAGGAGTTTCGAACAAGTATAACGTATCACGAAGTAGAGACGACAATAAGTGAAGTAAGAGCGTCTATCAGGTATAAGCGACTACAAGTGTAAGTGAAATAGAGACAATAACAAGTATAAGCGCTTCAAGAAGTGAAGGCGTTACTAAGTAGGAGTATAAAATAAGTATAAGCGAAGCAGCAGTAACTAACAAGTAAATGTATTCTACGTGAAAGAGAAATTTGATGAAAACCTTGGAAAACCTTTATATTTAGGAAAATCGCATTTTGTATTCTTTGGTAAAATAAGTGTGAAAACCTTTAGAAATCTTTGGAACCTTTATAAACCGGTTTGAAATGATTTTGAATAAAACAGTATAAGTAAGAGTTTGAAACAGTTTGAAAACCTTTTTGAAAGTCATTATAGTGTCCTACTCGGTAAAACAGTATACAGTGTGGTAAAATCTTGTGCATGCGAGTTATCAATCACATGTGATTGATATGATAACTGGCATGTTTAACTTGTATTCCCCCTATAAAACATGTAAAAACATTGAAAGGTTCATTCAGGGGTATGAAATCACCTGGTGTAAGTAGGTCTGACAAAGGTGTCGTTTGGGCGTTCGGTGTCACGCAAGGACTCGAACACACACAATGACCTATTTAACATATCATAACATATGTTCACATACAATTAGTATATTTAATACTAATTAAACAAGTATACGCGCTCAAAGGAGCGGAAAACACTTTGGTTAAGTGTTTGGGTGTCCTGGGTAGCGTCTAAAGGTGTGTATGGCTTAGGAATGAAGTTTACCCTCCAAGAGTAACCTCTTATTACCTAGTTTACGGCCCAGGGACATCTCACCATGAGTTTACGGCCGTAAACTCATGGTGAGGGGTTCTAGTGTGTTTCAAAGCTTAATCTTGTTAGTGGGATTTTTCTAAGTACAATTCCTGTAGATGTTAGTTGTAAAAGTCGAATAGTGTGTCTTGTAATGATTCGCATTTTGTATGTTATTTTACTAAGTCAATATTATATGCGAAGTGTAGCATGCGAAGTTTCATTGTATAGACTTAGTATACTTTTTGTAAGTTTCCTATAAATAGGGACTTAGGCTTGAAGTAGATACATGATATCGAAACACAAAATCTCTCTTCAGCTTACTCTGTAATCAGTCTTAATAAAACGAGATCTGATTAATATTTACTTCGTGTGTTCTTTATCTTTCATCATTCAAATCTATTATTTCGTATCTTAATTCTCGATATATTCTCATCAATTGGTATCAGAGCAGAATTCAAACTGCTTAGATCTGATTTTCGTAGAATATTCATTTGCTTTTTGAGTTGCAAAATTTACTCAAAATTTTCCACGCAATTTTGGTTTTGAAAATCACTTGTGATCTTCAGATTTGAATTGATTTTGTATTTGAATTGTTAAGTCGAGTAATCGATTAGTGATTTTTGATCAATTCGTTTGATCGAATTCTGAAATTCGTCAAGTTCTCAAGTTTTCAGAGTTTTTTTTTGTTGTTCATCAATGGCGAACTTCAACATGAACATAATGACTTCTTTCTCTCATTTGCTTGGTTCTTCAACCAAAATTCCGATGTTGATTCCAGAATACTATGATCAGTGGGCTGACAGAATGGAAGATTACTTAAATGGAATAGATGACAAACTTTGGAATTGTATCGATGGAACAGTTCAAGCTCCTGCAAATGTTCAACAAATTGGTCCATCCATTGGATCTCCTGATGTTGAAGATCAACGAAAACGACTGAAGGATAATGAAAAGAGGTGCATGAGGGAACTAAGAGGTGCTCTACCTCCTGTGGTTTACAATTACATTCGTAGTTGTAAAACAGCAAAAGACATCTGGAATACTCTAAAAGAGAAGTATCAAGGTAGCGAAAAGACGAAGATCAATTCTGTGAAGCAATGTCTGATTGAACTGAAGGAATTCAGACAAAAGGATGCAGAGACTCTTGAAAGTTACTATGATCATCTGAATGAGCTTGTGTTTCGCTGCAATAGTTATGGTATCACTAGATCTATCATGGAATTCAATTTAACTTTCATTATGGGACTTCGCATGGAGTGGCAAAGTGTGAGCATGATGATTAAGAATCAACAAAGTTTTGATACAACCAAATTGAATGATCTCTACAATCAACTGAAAACACATGAATCTGAGGTCTCAAAAATGTATGAAGAATCAAAACTAGTTATTGGTGGTCCTTTGGCTCTAGTTTCAAAGGTATCAGAAAATGATGAAAAAGATGGATCAGATAATGAAGGATTTTTGATGAATTCTGATGATGAAGCTGTAGCATTCTATTCAAACAACAGAGTTAAAAAGTTTTTCAAAAAGCCTTTTAATCCAAAAGGAAAGATGAATTATGCGAAGAATGTTACAACAAGGACTGGAGGGGATGAGAGAAAGAAGATGGAGAAAATTGAGGAAAAACCGAAAAATGCGAATGAAGAGAAAAAGTTGAAAGGTGATTTAGGAATCTATTGTCATTATTGCAATGGTGCGAATCATTTTGCAGCTGACTGCATGTTGCGAAAGAGAGAAGAGAAGAAAGAAAAAGTCAAAGATGAAGCATACTACTCAGAGAAGATTGAAGAGTTACGTGCTAAGACCAAAGAAGTGTCATTGGTTGCGAAGGGAGAAACTGCTGAAGAAGAGAGTGGAACTTATCAGATCTGGTCTTCAGGATCTGATGATGAAGAAATGAGGCATCCCACACATGGAGCAATGTTCGCAAGTTTTGGAGGATTGCGAAGAGAACATTTCAGGGAGATGTTTTGTGTCCAAATCCACTGACAAATCACCCATGACAACCAAGGTACGTACAATTCTTGAATCTTTTAATATTCCTTTATCTGCTTATGATGCTGAAATTGTTTCATTTGATGATACTGTGGCTTATTTTGATTCTGTTATTGTGTCTGCTAGTAATGAAGCTAAGAAATTATATGTGCAACTTAGTGAGACACGAAGAGATTTAGAAATAAAGAAGAGCAGAGTTGAAAAATTGGAATTACAAGTCAAAAATATAGACTGTGATAGGAATAATCTTACTAACGATGTTAGGTTATTACTAGCACAGAGAACCATATATTGTAATTCTGCAAAACGTCTGTATGCAAAATTAACAGATTTACATCACTCTTCTGAGATTAGCAAAGAACAACATATAAAACTTTTACCTTTTCTTGAGTATGAACGTGAAAAAGTTGATGTTGTTTCTTATGATTGCGAAAACACAATTGCTCAATTTGACAAAATACCTGATGATAGATATGCAAGAAGAAAAGAAAGTTGGAAATCTGATGACACAGATATAAAACAAGAAGAAAAGAAAGTTTCAACTGAAACACCTCAAAGGGTTGTAGTTGATCAAGTGTTTGAAAATACAAAAGAATTTGATAAAATTTTAAATGATAAAGGCACACGTTATTTGGAAACCAACACTGTGGTATATCCAAATTTTGTATGTACTGATAAAACTATTTTTCCAAATCAAGTTTTTGTCACTACTAGAAATGCTGAGAAAGTTCATCCTGATTTTAATAAAATGATTGAAAAAGATAATCAAAAGTCCACAACTGAAGGTTTTTTTGCAAATCAAAACACAGAAGAAAACAATTTAACCAAAAATCCTTATGTGTTTCAAAAACAAAAATCAACACAAAAATGGGTGGTTAAAGGTGAAAAATCAAACAAAGTTTTTGAAAAAGATGAAAAATCAAAGGTTGAAGTGAAACTAAACTCTCATGAATTTAAATTGATGGTTGGAAATTTTTCAACAGAAAATAATGTTTCAAAAAGAAAAGCAAGAAAAGCAATATTCTGGCAAGTAGTGTCTAAGGAAAAATCAAGAGATGAAAAAGAACAAATTTCAAAAACATCATCAAGTTTTCATAAACAAATAAACTCTGTTGACAAGGTTCCATATGTTCGCAAATATGACAACAATCGAAAATTTGAGAATTCGCAAAAATTTGCAAATAATCAAAAGTTTCAAAATGTTGGCAAATTCACGAATACTTCATCAACTTTGAAGAACTCAACTCAAGTCAAAATGAAATTTTCACCAAAACAACCAAATTTTCCAAATCCTTCAACATCAAAAACAACCAAAGTTTCATATACAAAAGGAAAATCTGATGTTAGAACGTTCAATCATTGGTTTGAAGGGAAAGGAAAGAAATATCAAAGTGGAAAATTTTCAGAAGAACAAATCAAAAGTGCATTTGCTAAGTACACAAATAATTCTTCAATTGAGAGTGCATCATCTCATAATTCGCAAATTCCAGTTCAAAAATGGAAACCAGTTATCAAAAATGTGAATGTTGTGAAGGATAAGATTACAATTAATGGAAATCCAAAATTATTGAATGATTATATTTCAAAATCTAGAACTGATGATGTTGATATAATTGATTCAGTTACAAACAAAGTGAAAACATGGTTCTTAAATTCCAAATTTTTTTTTCATTCTACTAATGATGAACCCAAAAAGTCTTGGGTTCCTAAATTTTTTCAATAAATGCAGGTGATATGTGACGAGCAATATGACATGAAATGGTACATTGATAGTGGTTGTTCTCGTCACATGACTGGAAGGAAAGAAAATTTGCGAGATTACAGAAGCTTGGAAAATGATGGAGTTGTCAAATTTGGAAATAATCACAAGTGTCAATTGAAAGGATATGGGAAAATTACAAATGGAAACTTCACAGTAAACAGAGTGGCATATGTCGAAGGACTTCAACATAATTTGATAAGTGTATCACAACTTGTTGTGGGTACTGGAAATCAAGTTGTATTCAATGAAGAAGGTAGTATCATTTCAAATGTCAAGACGAATGAAATACTCCTCAAATCCAAAAGATATGGTGATATGTTTACACTGGATATCAAACCGATTGTGGGAAAACCAGCTGTGTGTTTACTATCAAAATCATCAAATGATCTTAGTTGGCTATGGCATAGAAGATTGTCACACTTGAACTTTCGAAATATAAATAAACTAGTAACTGAAGATTTAGTTCGAGGATTACCAATACTGAAATTTGACAATGATTCTTTGTGTGCAGCTTGCGAACAAGGAAAACAACATCGAAAGGGTCATCCGATTGTGATAGATTCAAAAATAGTAGATCCATTGGAACTTCTTCACATTGATTTATGTGGACCATCAACTATTGCAACAATAAACAAAAAGCGGTATATTTTAGTTGTTGTAGATGATTTCTCTAGATTTACGTGGGTGTTTTTTCTCAGGTTGAAATCTGAAGTTTCTCAGACGATGATTGATTTTATCAAAAAGATTGAAGTTAGTCTGAAGAAGAATGTGCGAAAAATTAAAAGTGATAATGGTTCTGAGTTTAAAAATCAAACTCTTGACAGTTTTCTCATAAGCAAAGGCATTTCGCATAATTTATCATCACCATATACACCACAACAAAATGGTGTAGTTGAAAGAAGAAATCGATCTCTATGCGAAGCTGCCAGAACCATGTTAACATATGCGAATCTACCTCAATATCTTTGGGCAGAAGCTGTGTCCACAACATGTTTTACTCAGAATCGATCATTCATTCATCGAAGATTTAATGTTACTCCATATGAAATAATCAATAATCGGAAACCTAATGTAAAATTCTTTCATGTTTTTGGTTGCAGGTGCTTTATCATGAATCTAAAAGATATTTTGTCCAAGTTTCAAGCTAAAGCTGATGAATGCATCTTTTTAGGATATTCACAGAATTCAGTTGCATACAGAGTGCTAATCAAACGAACAAGAAAAATTGAAGAAACTTTCAATTTAACATTTGATGATTACTATCTTAAACAGATTGATAGTAAATTTGTTAATAAACCAATACTTGTAGATTCACATAATCCAATTGATAATTCTGAAATCAATGATTTTGATTATGACTTGATTTTTGGAATTCCTGACAGGGCTATTGATGCAGAAAGTAATGCTCCTGATAATCAAACATCAGAATCCTCAAAACATACTGATGAATCAACGATAACTTGTGAAAGCACATCAGGTGTTCACAGGGAACAAGAACATCAAGTTGAGGGGGAGCCTTTGCAAACTCAACAAGAACATCAAATTGAGGGGGAGCCTTCGCAAAATCAAGAAAAAGATCAAGTTGAGGGGGAGCATTCACAAAATCAACAAGCATATCAAGATACAGATCATGTTGAGGGGGAGCATGATGAAACAGAGACAATTAATCTTGAAAATAATGAAGAATTTCATGAAGATAATGATAATTTTTCTGTTACAAGATCTGAAAATGAAGAAATGTTTGAAGATGCACCATTAGAATTTGATCCAAATTTTCCACCACTCGAGAAATGGACAAGAAATCATCCAAAAGAACAGGTAATTGGAAATCTACAAGAAGGTGTGTTGACTAGAGCTCAAATTCGTGCGAAAAATGAGGTACTAAATGCAAACCAAGAACTTTGTATGTTTAATGTTTTTATTTCGAAAATAGAGCCAAAAACTGTCAAGAATGCTATGGAACACTCAGATTGGGTTGTTGCTATGCAATATGAATTGGCAGAATTTGAACGAAACAAGGTTTGGAGATTAGTTTCTAAACCCTTTGATGTTTCAATTGTTGGATTAAAATGGATTTTTAAAAACAAAACTGACAAAGATGGCAATATTATTCGAAATAAAGCAAGACTAGTGGTAAAAGGTTATTCGCAACAAGAAGGCATTGATTATGAAGAAACATTTGCACCTGTTGCAAGAATTGAAGCAGTTCGCATATTTTTAGCCTATGCAGCTCACAAAGACTTTGATGTTTATCAAAGACTTTGATGTTTATCAAATGGATGTTAAATGTGCATTCTTAAATGGAAAACTCGAAGAAACAGTGTATGTTGAACAACCACCAGGGTTTGTAAACAGTGAGTATCCTGATCATGTGTATGTTCTTGACAAAGCTGTATATGGGTTAAAACAAGCACCAAGGGCCTGGTATGCAACACTTACAAATTTCTTGAAACAATCTAAATTTAAACAAGGATCAGTTGACCCCACATTATTTCGCAAGAAAGTTGGGTGTCATCTAATGCTTGTTCAAATTTATGTTGATGATATTATCTTTGGTTCAACTGATCCAGCATTGTCAATTGAATTTGAAAATTTAAAGAAAAGTTAGTTTGAAATGAGCATGATGGGAAAAATTAATAATTTTCTTGGTTTAAATATAAGGCAGAACAGAGAAGGAATCTTAATCAATCAAGAAAAATATACGAAGAACTTGCTTGAAAAGTTTGGAATGATAAATAGCACAAAGCTCAGAGTACCTATGGCAGTAGGAACAAGACTAACTCCTTCGTTAGATGCTCCTGCTGTTGATCTAACACTGTATCGTAGCATGATAGGGTCTTTATTGTACTTAACTGCAAGTTGACCTGATATTATGTTTTCGGTTTGTTGTTGTGCTAGATTTCAAGCTAATCCAAGAGAGCCTCATTTGACTGCAGTGAAAAATATTTTTCGCTATCTCAAGGGAACTATTTCTTTAGGACTATGGTATCCTGCGAAAACAAGATTCTTCATTCAAGCTTTTTCAGACTCAGATCTAGGAGGATGTACTTTGGACAGAAAAAGTACGACTGGTGGATGTCAACTTTTGGATGGAAAGTTAGTGAGCTGGCAATCAAAGAAACAGACTTGTGTGGCTATATCAACCGCTGAGGCAGAATACATATATGCGGCTGCTTGTACTTCGCAAATTATCTGGATTCAGAGTCAACTTCGTGATTATGCAATAAACATGAAAAAGATTCCCTTGTATTGTGATTCGCAAAGTGCAATTCGCATTTGTCACAATCCAGTACAACATTCAAAGACAAAACACATTGCTCTTCGATATCATTTTATTAAAGATCATGTGGAAGATGGGAATATTGAAATTCATTTTGTCAAAACAACTGAACAACTTGCTGATATTTTTACAAAACCTCTTGATGAAAAATCATTTGTTCGAATTTTAGCAGGTTTGGGGATGATTAATGCGAATTCAATTTTGTCATCACAAGAGTAAAAGCTTTGTTCAGCAGCTAAGAGTCGAAATCATTCAGAGGTTACTATTCATTCAGAAGGCTTCGCATGGCTTCGCAACCACAGTTTTTCGCATCTGGCTCATAATCACTATGGTAAGGTTTACGCATACTGTTTTAGTTATGAAAAATCGAAAATACAAAAAGATTTTATTTTTTTTGAAAAATTAAAAATCCAAAAAGATTTTATTTTTTTGTTCTTTATATTTGAAAAATCAAAAATACAAAAAGATTTTATTTGTTTTGATCTTTCGTTTTAAAAAAAAAATTCCAAAATCACAAAAATATTTTTGTTTTTCTTGGTTTTTTAAACTGTGTGTTGAGCATTTAATACAGGGCTACAATGCGAAGAGGTCATACATTTATGTTTCTATGGGAAGGTATTAAATTTTTTTTATAAACTAGTTAGGATGTCCCTAGAAGCATGCTGTTGTATGTAGACCTCAAGCCTCGAATGATTCTATGTGTGAAAAATGAAAGCCTTGATGAAATTATCTCGTGAACATTTCTACCTAGCAAGGCTTGTATTCGCATAAATCAACAAGAGCTACCTTACTCTTCTCAAATGAGTTAAGAGTTTTTTGTTTTGTCCACATCATAACAGAGGTACAATTCGATTCTTAAACAATCTTTTTAAACCAAACTGTTCTAAAATTCCAAAAAAAATTTTGAAAAAGATTTGTCCTTGAGGTTTTTGATCAAACCAATCAAAACCTAGACAAATCACAACTCTGTGTTAAAGATCTAACATCATGAGTCCGTGATGAAAGTGAAACCCAAAAATCATATACCTTTAAGGAATTGACGGGGAACTTTGTTCTAGATTTTTACGAAACCTTTGTTTCAGTATCAAAAATTTCGAAACTTCAAATCATATTCAATTCGCATGCGTGGTCTTGATCAAATATTTACAACCAAGAATATTTGTTACCCAACAAGATCCAAAACAAATTTTCTCTTGAATATGATTTCAGTGTAAGTTTCATTCGCAACTTCTTGTCATGATAAATAATTTCACAAGCCAACTTGTCACTGACTACACTGGTCAAACAAGTAATTTCATTTACAATTTCTCACCTTATGTTAAGGCTGATATGTAATGAAATTTCAAACCAACCTAAAATGACTTTTAAAAGAAGCCCTTTGAAACTTCTTTACAAGTATTCGATTATAATTCACGGGAAACCACACAAGCTGTTGATTATCTCTCTTGATAATTAACGAAGCAACCTTTGCCTGGGGTTTTACTGCATTCATGTCAAAATTAACTTTTTGACATCACCACATTCCAAAATCTCTTGATTCTTATCTTATTTCATTGGCACAATGCACACACGAAATCCTTGAGGTTCTGAGTAAAACCAACTCAGACTGATGATTTCGCAAGTCTGGCATATGACTTCGCTTTAAATCCCAAAAGTGAAAGAGCCTTGCTTCCATGCGAAGGGTTTTATCGGTTCGGATTCTATAACGAATACTTGACAGGCTGTATACTAAAAATGGTTGGTATTCTATCCGGTTTTCGAGGAGATGTGACAGTTACTTTTTGCTGCATAGTACTCTTTTACAGCAATGATCCGAGATTCAAGGTGCCACATCGGATAACATTAAATGCATCCCGCTTTAATTTCAAATCAAATTTTGAGTAACCTATAAAAGGGGGATGAAGGACACTGTGAACGGTTACACAAACAAGAATTCTCACAACCTTCAAAGCTTTCATCTTGATCAAAAGTTCAAATTTCTTTCAAACCCTAACAATGGCAGCCACAAACTCAAACACTGATGAGGTCCTTTCTCAATCCCTTATGAAGATTCAAAGCACAAACTATCAAGTTGATCCCAATGTTTCCGCCTATCCAGAAGATTTGAAGATGCTCATTGTGGCTTTGAAACGATCACCGTTATCAACAGTCATGTTCCGATCATTCCCAGTTCCGATGATATGGTTATCACGTGCTGCATCCACGGCTTCCTACAATCACACGGCGGATGTGATTACCTTCAACCTCGTCAACAACAAGAGGGTCAAACTGTCCAAGAACTTGTTCGTGGAGTTCTTGCAAATTCCCAACAATCCACCCTTTGTTAAACCTGTAAACTCCCAGATCATCCACATGTTCAATGAGATGGGACATCAACCGGAGTTGGAGAAGATTAGTGATTTCCGGAAGTCAGGATTGCCATGTATATGGAATTTTCTGTTTGGAATTTTCCTAAGGTGTCTTACAGGAAGATCAGTCGGCTTAGACAAAGGAAGAGTCGAAGTGTATGCCATGGTAATGGGTATATACTATGACATCAATGTCGACTATGCAACACAACTGTGGAAGGAGTTTGTGAAAAGTCTAGAAAATACGAACTCGGAGAAGGGGATATCTTGTGCCAGGTACTGGAGTCTGATCCTGGAGAAAGTATACGAGAAAGAAGCAATTCCGATCGTATCAGATGTCGAAGTTGCTGAATTTTCGCTTTACCAATTTCCCAAAGTAGTAGAAGATGACGAAGCCATATTTACCCGGGTAGCTCGCATTCCGGATGCGATGCTTCGCAAAGTATCTCCCACTCACAAAGTGTTGGTGAGATATTTGCGAAACATTGATACAGCAGATCAGTCAGGTGTATTACTCGAAGTTGCTACTCCGTCGAAGAAGAAGCAGGGGAGCAAGAAATATGCGAAGGGTTCATCTTCACCAACCGTGCAAGATGAAGTCTTAAAGAAAGATGTTTTACCTTCCAAGTCTGGAGTGTTAAAACAGATTCGCAAGGCAGAGGTGAGTAGTAAGGGAGTTACTATTCGCAGCATTCCTGCCCCAGTATCTCCTGGAAAGAAACGCCAAAGGGCCGAAGACATTGTGAAAAACATGCAACGAACACTGGGCAAGAAGAGGAAGATGGTGATTCGCAATGAATCATCAGACGAAGAAATTGTCCCAGAAACACCACCCGTCACAACCATGGTAACAGTTTCTTTACCAATCTCTCAACCTTCGCATATTTCCACCACTATTTCTCAAACCCAACCACTCGAAATAGTTCTTACCAAGTCAGTTACTGAGGAGGTACCTATTTCGGATATGGTTGTCAACGTATCTGATACGGGGGCACCTATCCCGAGTGTCGCATCCACACTACCAATATCCTTACCTATCACCACTTCATCTATATTCGATCATGCCCTTCAGAACCCATTCACCACCCTTTTTCCATCCCAATCACATGACAATCCTCCACCTTCGCAACAAATGTCGGATCCAGAAATCGAAGGAGGTACTTTTGGAGGTGTTCTCGATGACATTTCATTTGATTCCGATGAAGAAGACATTCCTGATCATATGCTGATGACAGGAAAGCAGTTCAAAATACTGAATCTAAAATTGAAGGTTATTATCCAATCGCAAGCCGATTCTGGGAGAATGTCTTCAATCTCAGCAATGGAGGTGGATGTTATGATCAAAGGAGCTGAGAAAAGAATAATGGAGAAAGTCGATCAGTCCGACAAAAATAACGAACTCCGAGTGCAAGCACAAGGGAATAATTTCACGTCTGCAGTTAAAGATCTTAAAGCTGCTACAAAAGAAAGACATCTTCTTTTTATACAAGACGTCAAGAAAGTTCGTGAGGACGTCAACTTCAAAATTCAGGAGTTGAAGTCTGACCTTGCGAAGGATCTTCAATCAGTGCATACCAGACAAGAAGATCTTCACAAGCAGGTTGTGGAAATTTCGTCTCAACTCCACAAACTCAACAACATTCCTGTTGCTGATGATCACAAAGCTGCTACCTTGGAGAAGTTTGATCACCTGATCAAATTGGTCACGGAGCTCAAATCAGCAATTTCACACTCAACGTCTTCGCAAATCCTTACTCCAGAATTCTTGTCTCTAAAGATTAACACTTTAGAACAAGCTATTCAAAAGGCTCTTGCTCCGCTATCCAATTTCACTTCTTTACTTCCGAAGGGTGCTCCACCTGTTTTCACAGGAGCGCAAGGGGGAGAGAAAAGTCGAAGCAAAGAAGGTGAAGCCAAAACAGTGGGAAAAGTCATCTCGACTCAACTGGTTGCAACTCTTCCAATTCCTACTAAAACGATTTCTTCAACAACAATAACCACAAAAACAATTTCAAAGGGAATTGTTATTGGAGGAAACGAAGGAGGTTCGAGTTCTCAACCTCAGAAAGATGTAACAGGAAAAGGTAAGGGCATCCTGTATGAGAAATCGAAGGAGGAGATAAAAGCTGATGCTGAGGATGAACTTGAAAGAATGAGACAAGTCCAGAGCATAATGAGACAACGAGCAAGTGATCCTCCCTCAATGAACAAAGGTGATCCTGCGAAATTTTACTCTTACAAAACGATAGAGTCTAAAGTTGTAGGAAGGGAGATGTGTGAGTTCGAGAAGAAGCGCAAAAGAAGTTACGACATTGCGAACTCAGATCACTGTCAGCTGGACTTCCCTATTAATGAAATGTTGTTCATTATGGCTCAATACAAGATCAGTGAGAAATTCGATAATCCGGATGACTACACTCACATGAAAATCAGATTTCATGTTGTTCTTGGGAAGAATCCTGATGAAGTCTGGTCCCTGATGAAGATCAAGAAGGTGCTCACGATAAAGAAGGATGTTCTGTTTGAAGACATGCTTCAAAATTTTCGATATTTTGTCATCAGGGCAGACAACAAACAATACGACTTCACTGTTGCTGACTTTCCATTGATGAACTACAACGATCTCATTCAAGTAGCTCTAATTCTGAAGCACATGGAAGAGAACAAACTCAAAGGATCAGAAATAGATGTTTTTAAAGTTGGATTCGCACATGTGAAGACTTATATCGACAACTACTTCGATTGTCTTGCACTTACTGATGAGGAGTTAGCGAATGTGCTTGGAAGAGAGGTGAAAGTTCCATGGGAAGATAATTTGACACAATCAGCTTTGTCGAAGTATGTTGTAGGGGAGATATGCCTTAAACCATTTGGCATGGTGTTTTCGGGAAGAGACACTAAAGGCAAACCGAAGAAGTTCTTGTTCAAAGCTTCAGAGATTGAAAGATACAATTCTTCGCAATATACGCACTTCATTGTACATATGAATAATTGCAAGAAAAATAACGAAGGTGACAAGAAGGACTTGAAGAAGGTGATCTCCTGGTATGGAGAAGTGCGAAGAACGATTCACTCTGCAATTCAAAAGCTTTTAAGTTGAATTGTATCGACTGTTTACAAAGGGGGAGAATGTAGATGTTAGTTGTAAAAGTCGAATAGTGTGTCTTGTAATGATTCGCATTTTGTATGTTATTTTACTAAGTCAATATTATATGCGAAGTGTAGCATGCGAAGTTTCATTGTATAGACTTAGTATACTTTTTGTAAGTTTCCTATAAATAGGGACTTAGGCTTGAAGTAGATACACGATATCGAAACACAAAATCTCTCTTCAGCTTACTCTGTAATCAGTCTTAATAAAACGAGATCTGATTAATATTTACTTCGTGTGTTCTTTATCTTTCATCATTCAAATCTATTATTTCGTATCTTAATTCTCGATAACAATTCTCATCAATTCCAAAAAGGCATGAGTGGGTTTAAGGCTTCTAAGGGCATTTTAAGGGAGTTTACGGCCTAGGGACAACTCCTAAGGGAGTTTACGGCTGTAAACTCTCATTCTTTGAGTTTTGTGAAGTTTCAAGCCCCTAATACCTTGCTAGTAATTTATAATGGAGTGTGAGGCCATTTGGGGGGATTAAAACTATCATTTGGGCATGTTTTGGGGAGTTTACGGCCTTGACACATGTCTGGGCCGTAAACTCCTTTTAATCCTTCAAATCCTTATGTTTAAATGTTCTAAACCCAAAAGGATAAGCCCCTAATTTATATATTAAGTCCAAGGGTGTTTTAGGAGTGTTTTTGAGGCATTTTGACATGGTTTTGAGGGGTTTACGGCCTAAGCATGTGCTTGGGCCGTAAACTCTCTTTTATGCCCTAAATTGATTGTTTTAAATGTGCAAACACTCCTAGGATAATTCCTCTATTTATTTCCAAGCTTTTAGGGACTTTGGGGGGTCATTTTGGCCTCATTTTAGGTGTTTACGGCCTAAGGAGGAGCTTAGGCCATGAACTCCTTTTCAATAGCTTAAATGGTCCAATTCTAAGCTATAAACATGATTCAATATGTTTAGAATAAGCTAGGGTAAGCGGACTTACGATTTGGAAGCGTTTGGTTGCGGATTCGGGGCGAAAACGAGTCTAGAGAGAGAGTATAGAGAGAGAGGGTTTAGGGAGTGTAAAAAGTCTCCAATGGACTTCAATCACCTTTATATAGGGGTTCGAGTCGGGGCTCAGTGGAATTTTACCCGATACTGCCGTTAAATGGGGCTTTTGGTCGCACCCGATTTAGTGGTTGTAATAATAAAACTTAACATTTTCCAAATAAATGGAAATGTGTGTTATGTGTTTTTATTTCCTTTTATCACGACTTAACGGCATATTAAATGTAAACAAATGGAATGTTTATTAAATTGAAGACCTCTAATTAACGGAACTTTTATAAACTGGAATATTCCGTTAACGGTAACGGGGAAATGTAACGAAACAATTTGGGTTGTCACAATTGTCAACATTAAGGTCGACACCGATGTGTCATCCGATAACTTTAGTTGTGAGCTCGAATATAAAGATGTTTTGCTTCTTTTTTAAGACTTGGAAATTTCTCCAATGTTGACAATTCCTTCAGCCTAATACTTTTTTACAACATCCTAAACATGTATGAATTGGAAAGGCTTTAGCATGTCGTCTTGGAACATCGCATGAGTTTTTTTAAACAAAGTGACATCACTTTCCCGCTTGCACATTGATTTCATAGTTGGTGCAAATTTCGTTCCAGTATGTGCCAAACTTGTCTAAATTAGCCCATTTTATGTTACATTGGTCATATGATTGATAATTTTCATCGTGATGCCAACCCCAACAAAACCGCTTTGTAACATGTAACCAAAACTGATCCCACAATCATTTTTCCCAATGGCTTCATATTTTGTTATGTCCTCCCAAGCCTTAGCTAATTTTGTTTCTTCTTTTTGAATCCATCTTTTACTTTCACCGCTCCTTTTTCTTTTTGGTTTAGCTTTTTTTTTGGTTTGGAATCGAAATGGGTTTTGGTTGAAGGTGTTAAACGTGGTGCTTGTGATTTCAATAGGGTTTGGGTTTGGGTTGAGAGTATTTTAGGTGCACTACTTGTAAAAAAACATTTTTACGACATGCATTGCATGTCATAAAAGGGTACAAATGACATGCAAATATGTGACATTAAAGCCCCTTTTATAAAGGAAGACAACACATATTTGTATGTCATAAGTTAACAACACATATTTACGTGTCATAAGTTTATGACACACATTTACGACGTGCATTTATCACATTCATTTACCATACACAGTTTGCGTGTCATACTTCTAAGTATTATATATATATATATATATATATATATATATATATATATATATATATATATATATATGAGTAAGATCAAATGAGAACACCTAAAAGTTTGAGAACGTGAGAATAAATCTGAAGCATTTAAAAAAGTAAATCTAAGGCTATTATCGAATGAGTCATTTATGCAAATTCTTAAAATTATAGGTCCTCTCGTTTTTTATTTTTCTAATTGTGGTGCTTAATGATGATTATGATGATGATTTAATTAGGCTTCTGAGACGGATACTGATGGCATTTCTTATGAACATACGAAACATGGAACAGGAAACCAAAAGGACGATGTTTACGTGTTTGGAGTGCTGCTTATGGAGATTTTGATAGGGAAGAAGCCGTTCGATGGGTTCGTTACATTCATCTTTGGCTTTTTCCGATGAGATCTATTGTGATTTTTTTTGAAAAAATAGAGATCCACTGAGAGACGAGAGTTCACTAGTGCAATGGGCTTCTTCTAGACTTCATGACAGTGAATTGTTGGATGAAATGGTTGAAGCATGCATCAGGAAGACAATTTCCCCAAAGGTTCTTTCGTGATTTGTTGATATTGTGTCACTTTGTACTCAGGTTGTAACATCATGTTTCGGATCGTCCATGATTAGGCATAAGGAAGCCTCGAGAGTGCGAGGAGTTGCTAGAAGCGTAGGGCATCTCGTCACCTTTTCGTGGATATGAGGTTCATTGGAAACTGAGTTATATCGAGGAAGCTATGGAAGTTTGAAGTTTTGGCAGGATAAGTCCCTATATTGAGAAAGGTGGCAGTTGAGTATGTTGGGCATATGTGTGTGTACGCTTAGCGTACACATGTCCATGACTTAGGCGGAGCCACTAAGTATGTTGGGTGTACCAAAGGGTACGCTGGGCATACTAGGCACAAAATGAAAACCCTAAATGAGGGGTTTCCCTATATAAATAATGAGATGGCCTCATTCCTGGCCACTATCCTCAGACAATAAACCCTCTCAAACCCAAATCCTTGTTCTTGAGCTTGTGGGTGTCCATTTTAGAGCCCTTAAGTGATTTTATGTGTTCTTGGAGTGAAGAAGGAGCTTTAGAGAAGAAGGAGTGAGAGTCCATGCCCTGGATATGAGCATATATGAGTTGGGAGCTTCATCAAGAGGTATAAATCTCCAATCTTTCTCACTCTTTTGTTTTGTGCATTATAATAGAGTATTTTAGGGTTTTGTCCCTAAAAGTTGGAGACTTTATGTGATATTTGAGCTCCAGAGACTATGATCAACTGCTTTGAGTGTATTTAGTGATGTAATGTCATAAAAATCAAGACTTGGACGTTGGAATCAAGCCATGCATGAGATATGAGCATTTTGAGATAAGAGAGCGAGAGTTTTGTGTGTTTGTGACCTTATCAGCCATGAAAAGGCTTAAAGTCACTGACTTTATGGAGTAAGTGCTATTAGGGAGTCCAGATCTATCATATGAGCCAAGGTATTAACTGATTAAGACCAAATGAGTAGAAAGAGTGAAGTCGGGAAATACGCTGGGCGTAATTCCAGTACGCCCCGCGTACTGACCATGTGTCCCCGATGGTCAATCTGGATTCGTGAGTACGCTGAACACACCAAGGGAGGTACGCCCCACATAATCTCACTGTAGACTTTTGGGCTAAGTCTCATTTTGGGCCTTGAGTGTTGGGCTTGGAGTTTGGGCTTGTTGCACTAGATTTTTAGTTCAGAGGAATATATATATATATATATATATATATATATATATATATATATATATATATATATATATATATATATATGTGCCTTGGACCCTTGAGTTGGGCTTGCTGCTTAGTCTTGAGAGTTGGGCCTAAGAAGAGCCCATTAGTTATTGGGCCTTGGTGGGCCCAATGGGTTTTTGGTTATGGATGGGCTGGTTAGTAGGCTACCTTTAGAACTAATGAGTGAGAGTTTGGACTTAGTTCCTAATTGGGTTAATTGTGGGTTTGGCTCAGAGATAAAGGCCGGTGTGCAGCAGCAACGTTTATAGGGGTTGTTCATCATCCGACGTGAGTCTTCTCACTATACTTACCATGAGTGGTATCTTTGTGTGACCGTGATGTCTTATGTGCTAACTTGTGTATTGTGATATTCTACATTATGTCATTGTGATTTATGTTGACTATTATTTTTATGAGCTTATCGAGTTAGGACCGGAGGGCCCACCCAAGTTGTGGGACCGGAGGGTCGTATTGAATTAGCCTCGAGTGGCTAATGTGATATGTGTGGTATTTTGGGAAACTCACTAAGCTTTGTGCTTACTGTGTTATGTGATATGTGTTTCAGGTTCTTCGTAGGATTGCGCGAAGACGTTGGCTTGATTGTACACACCAAAGAAAGAGTTATGTTTCGAGGATCCTGGATTATAAATCAAACAATTATGGACTTGTGTTTTGTAAATTAAATAAATGAGATTTTTGTGAAATGTGTTAAGAGAATTATGTGATTTTAAAAATGAAAAATTTGTTTGAAAATTTACGGTGTTACAAGTTGGTATCAAAGCCTTGGTTTGAGGGATTTGGATGTACCATCGGGTATGTCTGGACTCAAACTGGGGATTTGAGAAATAATTTCAAAAGAAATAATTTTTCTAAAACGAGCAAGAGTTTCTAAGAGAAAACGAGAAGGCGCAATGTGTACAATCAGCCAGAGCCCGAACGGTGATTTCCCAAAATACCCTTACTTATTTGTGTTATGAGTTATTATTGAGATGTTAGTGATTCATGGTAGAAGATAGGCTAGGTATTTCATATATTAGGGCTAGAGTTGTCTAATTTGTGATGCATTAGCCTAGGAATTGTTGCTATCTATGATGTGCTTTGAGTATGTACGGAGTAAGAGTATCCAGTAGGAATCTTTTAGAGAGAGCTTTGAGTAGAGGAGTAATCTAGGAAAGATACCTAGATGAGCATTGGAGGAGCCTACTGAGGGAATAGTTAGATACTTGCGAGAGGTAGGGTAGCTTGAGTTCGGTGATACCTTTTGAGTGTGAGTAGAGAAAATAGAATTGTAACCTAGAGTGGTTTTACGTGTTGGTGGAGATTATTCGATGCCCGAATGTTGTTTCCTTTGTGCTTTGTGGAAATGTTCATGATGGGATTCAGCTACTAAGTGAATATGACGATATTTAGGAGGTAGATGGTCGGCATCGAAAGGAGTTCTTCGGCAGTTGATGGCAGAGAAGTGTCAGAACCAAGGAAGAGCCTAGGGAGTGACTTTAGAGTATGCTGATAGAGAAGAGTATTCGCTGGGTAGAGACCAGGTATATCGAGATTGGTGATCAAGAAGGTTGAGCAGCTACTTAGAAAATCTGGGACGATCCGTGTGGAAAGTATGGGTAGATGTGGCAGGTAGTATGGGCCCGTACTACTGAAAGCAGAGGACCCATACTCGAAACAGGGAGAATTATAGAGGTTCAAAGAAGCATATTGAGAGGTGATAACATGGTTCGAGTACCATGATTCGTGGCAGATTGAGAGGTAATAACATGGTTCGAGTAGCATGATTCGTGGTAGATTGAGAGGTGATAACATGGTTCGAGTACCATGATTCATGGCAGTTAGTGCTTCAGAGTTTACCAGTTATCTTGTTGTGATTGATTAGACTGAGAGCATATATGATAGAGTGTAGGGCCAAAGGGCCATGTTGAACGAGTTTCGAATGAGCATACCTTGAGAGGGAAATCAAGTTAGTTTCCGAGATATTTTTAGTGAGATGCCAATTGGAGTTGCAAGATTCAGGGATGAGTAGAGATGATTCTAATTGGAGGATCACGATCTAAGTTGAGCAATCGACCGGTAGATGAGACGTCATATTCTGTGACAAGATTTGCACTATCCTCGTTTCCTAGGATAAGAAAAAGAGATAACGAGCTTCTGGTTTCAGAGTTGGAGGTAAACCCCGTGGGGTAGCATATGGTAGTGACCTTTTCACTAGTGTATTTGGGCAGCATGTCTACTATGAGGTATATTATTTATATATACCATGAAGGAGTCATTAGTGTGGACTAAGATGGGAGAGAATAAGGAAGGTTCCTTTATGAGTGAGGCATGCTTATAGCTACAGTTCCAGGTGATTAAAGATGAGTACATCGGGGCGGTGGCCCTCGTTGTCTAGATTGTGTATCGACTGTGAGAGTGAGGTCTCTTGTTTTTTTAATGATTCTCGCAATGGGAGGCTGGTCGAGGGATCAGAGACGAGGTGCGTGATAGTGCATTATATCCAGATTGAGAGTCAGGACTAATTCAGAAAAGTTGGGGTATCCAACGGTGTGTTGGTCTGAGGCTTAGAGATGACTAGAGGCGGTCATGTGGGAGGATTATGAGGTTTTTGTATGAGTCATGGGATATTTGGAGTTGCTTGGTTTCCATTGGGAAGATCACTGAGTGATTACGTCGTATGTTCCAAGAGTCAAGTGTGATGTACCTGGTCAAACAGTCTGTGGAGTATATTGTTGTTATGCCAATTGGTGATGGTTCGAATCCTGAGTAGGGGAGAATTGAGTATTCTATTGAGAGGATTAGCAATCCGTTCAAGTGCAGTTAGAGAACTGGTTATGGAGATCTGTGGTGCGGACACATGTGACCTAGGTTATTGGTGGATGAGGCGAGGTGCAAGGCGGGATGATGTATGAGTATGTGCTTAAGAAAGGAGGAGTGAATCCACAGCAAGTGGCCATTGGTTAGAGAATTTATTGTGGCTAGGGATTTTTCGGGTTTGCAAATGTTGATTTCGAGGTGGTTAGGTCGCTGAGTTCAGGGTGAAATACTTGAGATTTACGGGTATAGGTATAGATTGTGATCTATACTCAGGAGGAGCAGCAGTTGATTTGTCAACCAATTTCAGGGTCGGTATGAGTAGTTTCGTATGGATGGTGATTAGTAGAGGATGGAGCTTTGGATTTTCTTCAACGTGTTTTCAGTCATCAATGATTTCTACATGTTTTAATTTGTAAGATGGGAGAATTTCGAGGTTTCGAGTTGCGGGAGTGGAAGATCAGTGGTTGAGGCAAGACATCGTGAGATGCTGTGATGGTGTACCGAGGTACCCGTGCATGAAGTGCTAATTTTGGTCATGTTGGGACTCAAGTTGTGAGATGGTGAGTGGAGTAACGATAGACTTTTGTTCCAGTGGGAACCCGTCAGTTAAGTGTCGCAGGAGTGGGACTGTCTAAGGGTGTATCTGTGCTGAGAAAATTGCCTTGCCAACGAGAACTTACATCAGGAGTGGTAGTGCATAAGCTGGGTGGGTGTAAGCACCTATCTGTGTTGAGTTGCGGAGCATGAGTTGGTGAACTCAGTATAGTGATGACTTGATGATGAGATTATAGGGTGATAAGAGAGCAAGTGGATCCGGGTGGGAGTAATCGCTTGGGATTATCAGGGGAAACCATCGAGTGAGCCCATGGTGAGTAAGTGAGCGAGAGAGTGTTGTAAGACTACATGGATCCATAGCATCCATGAGTTAGTGGGTGAGGGTATCGTGGTACTGCGGGGAGCCGTAGTACTCACTAGTCAGCGAGAGAGTGTCGCGGTACTGTGGAGAGCCGTAGTATTCACTGGTTAGCGAGAGAGTGTTGTGATATTGTAGGAAGCCGTAGCATTCACGAGTCAGTGAGAGGGTGTCATAAGTCTGCGGGGAGCCGTAGCATTCATGAGTCAATAAAGGAATGCCTTAAAACTACGGGGGGAACCATAACACTCAGTAGTCGATAAGAGTGAATACTGTTCTGCGGGGAGCTGTAGTATTCACTAGTTAGAGTATGACACAAAGGAGTTCTTAAGCTTGGGTAGCCTTATCACTTGATTCTTTAGGAACCTGGTTGCTGAACCAGGGGTGAGACTGGGGTCTCCGTGACGGTCGGGAATTGTTATATCCCGGGTTGAGGAGGGATTACCGTAATCGGAAGGAAGTGGGAGAGATGGTGTGTGCATAAATTTGTGAATGGTGGGTATGGGTTGAGTATTAGATTTGAAATGAGTGGTTCCAGTTCTGCTGTTGAATCAAACTCTCGAGTTGAGTTTGGGACAATTCATGTATTGAGTAGGCGAGATGAAGTTTCGGATTCGTAGATGGGTTTCATTTTGAGGGGTATTGATCTCCATCTGATGTCTCAAACTGGAGTGGGTCAGTTTTGTTTGTATGGGAAGAACCGCGAGATGCATGGAACCAGTAGGTGGTAGACGACAGAGGTCGGAGGTGAGACGACTTCAGATAGGGTTGTAGTATTCGCTTGGGGTAAAGAGAACTTCGTGACTTGTGTGTCACAATGAGCCGAGATAGTTATTATGAGAAGGAAGCCGATAAATTGTTTTATTGGGTGTTCAGTGGGTAACATTTGGAGGTCCAACTTTTGGATCGGAGTTGACCTGGTGCTTAGTGTTGGAAGGGACATTTGAGATGAACTGGGGCTTATGAATAAGGGTGTCAGAGGATCGTTCTGAGCTAGCTTCACCGCTTTCTTGTCTGAGGACAGAGTTTTGAGGATCATTCCTTCATAAGAGTTCTAATAGCTATTCAGGCGGTGGGTCCTTAGTGGGATATGACTTTTCCGTTCCTTTTAAGTTATGATCGGGATCGATTAGAGAATCATATTTGGTAGAGTGTTCTTAGAACCTGTTATTCGATGAGTGATTAACATGATGATATTTTGCAAGGGTGGTCTGACAGATAGACAGACGACTAGATTTTGCAAGTTCTGGAGAGTCAGATCGAGTACCGCAGTGGCTGAAGGGTATGTCCTTCTTCGGGGTTAGGAGTTCCTATTAAGTTCAGGTGTCTTTGAAAGAGATTGTCGTATGATATGAGGTCCTTTCAAGGAAGCTATGGAAGTTTGAAGTTTTGGCAGGATAAGTCCCTTATTGAGAAAGGTGGCAGCTGAGTATGCTGGGCATATGTGTGTGTACGCTTAGCGTACACATGTCCGTGACTTAGGCGGAGCCACCTAGTATGCTGGGTGTACCAGAGGGTATGCTGGGCGTACTAGGCACAAAATGAAAACCCTAAATGAGGGGTGTCCCTATATAAATAATGAGATGGCCTCATTCCTGGCCACTATCCTCAGACAATAAACGCTCTCAAACCCAAATCCTTGTTCTTGAGCTTGTGTGTGTCCATTTGAGAGCCCTTAAGTGATTTTATGTGTTCTTGGAGTGAAGAAGGAGCTTTGGAGAAGAAGGAGTAGGGCTGTTTAGTATTCGGATAAAACCGAATTATCCAATTGGACAATTTGGATTGGACTATTTGGTTCGGATATTCGGATATTCGGATTGGATTTCAACAAAACCGAATTATTATTTTGGATTGGTTTTGGTTTATAAAATAAGAACCGAATAGTCCAAAAAAACCGAATAAACATTTATTATTTATCTATGTATAATATATATCTATAGTTATTTATTAATTTTGTAATTTATTTTTTCAAATAAGTTCAAAATGTTTCACCCGATAAAAAAAACATTAATATGCATTTTCTCTCAAAAGTTTTGTATCTATAAAATATTTAACTATAATATATCTTCTTATTAGTTGTTTATAAATTTCAAATCACAACATAATTATTTGTTTTTGGTTCTTGTGTAAAGTTGGGTAATATTATAATTATATGTCGTTTTAAAATGTTTCGGTTTTGAAAACCGAATTATAAAAACCGATCCAACCGAATTGTAATTGGATCGGATCGGATCGGATTTTAATTTAATTTGGACAATTCGGATCCATGTTTTGAAAACCGAACTCAATTTGGATTTACTTGATTGGATCGGTTCAAACCGATCCATCCAAACGAACACCCCTAAGAAGGAGTGAGAGTCCAGGCCCTAAATATGAGCATATCTGAGTTGGGAGCTTCATCAAGAGGTATAAAGCTCCAAGCTTTCTCACTCTTTTGTTTTATGCATCATAATAAAGTATTTTAGGGTTTTGTCCCCAAAAGTTGGAGACTTTATGTGATATTTGAGCTCTAGAGACTATGATCAACCCCTTTGAGTGTATTTACTGGTGTAATGTCATAAATATCAAGACTTGGATGTTGGAATCAAGCCAAGCGTGAGATATGAGCATTTTGAGATAAGAGAGTGAGAGCTTTGTGTGTTTGTGACCTTATTAGCCATGCAAAGGCTTAAAGTCACTGACTTTATGGAGTAAGAACTATTAGGGAGTCCACATATGTGATATGAGCCAACGTCTTAACTGATTAAGACCAAATTAGTAGAAAGAGTGAAGTTCGGACGTACGTTGAGCGTAATTCCAGTACGCCTCGTGTACTGACCAAGTCTCCCTGATGGCCAATCTGGATTCGTGAGTACGCTAAGTGTACCAAGGGAGATACGCCCCGCGTAACCTCACTGTGGACTTTTGGGCTAAGTCTCATTTTGGGCCTTGAGTGTTGGGCCTGGAGTTTGGGCTTCTTGCACTAGAGTTTTGGACCAAAGGAATATATATATATATATATATATATATATATATATATATATATATATATATATATATATATATATATATATGTGTGTGTGTGTGTGTGTGTGTGTTTGTGTGTGTGTGTGCCTTGGGCCCCTTGAGTTGGCTTGCCGATTGGACTTGAGAGTTGGGCCTCGGGAGAACCCATTTTTTATTGGGCCTTGGTGGGCCCAATGGGTTTTTGGTTATGGATGGGCTGGTTAGTAGGATACCTTTAGACCTAATGAGTGAGAGTTTGGACTTTGTTCCTCATTGGGTTAATTGATGTTTTGGCTCAGAGATAGAGACCGGTGCCCAGCAGCAGCGTTTATAGGGGTTGTTCATCATTCGAGGTGAGTCTTTTCACTATGCTTACCATGAGTGGTATCTTTGTGTGACCGTGATGTCTTATGTGCTTATATGTGTATTAGGATATTCTGCATTATGTCTTTGTGATTTATGATGAGTATTATTGTTATGAGCTTATTGAGTTAGGACCGTAGGGCCCACCCGAGTTGTAGGACCGGAGGGTGTTCACTGAGACACACTGTCCAAAGGGTCGTATTGAGTTAGCCTTGTGATAACCCTAAATTCATTCCGTTACTGTATCCCATTTCCATTAATAAAATTTATTTTTATTAACATTTTCCGTTAACTTTTGGATTAAGTTGATTAAAATGGGACTTTTATTTTGACTTCATAAGCATCGGAACACATTAGAAACACGTTAAAACACCCTCGACATTCATTTAGAAAAGTTTTAGTTACAACTAAGTCGGGTTACGACAATTTAATCGGGAAAAATTTTAAACCCCGTTTAACGTCGGTATTGGGTGGATTCCCACTTGGCCAAATCCTTTCTAGTGTTCAGCAAAGACTTAAGGACTTTCATGTATGAGCTTAGAACACCAAAATCATGTCATTTGAGTAGCAAACATGAGTTTACGGCCCAAGAACATTCTTGGACCATAAACACACCTTCATAGACCATAAACACCTTTTAAGGTGTTAAATTGCCCCTTAAACACCTCCAAAAGCTTCCATGAGTTCCTAGAACCTTATATTCCTTCATGTAATGCACCAAATCATACACAAATGATCCACACTTGAGTTTACGGTTTGGGAAGGTCTCCCAAAACCGTAAACACCTCCAAAGGGTGTTTAAGTGCCCTTAACACCTTGAATGGCTTAGATTTGGGTCTAGAACTTTGTACGGTTAACCTATAACCACCAAAACACATGAATCATGGACAAACATGAGTTTACGGCAATAAAATCATGTGTTTACGGTAGTAAACTCCCCAAGGGTCCTTCAAGAACCGTAAACCCCTTTTCCAAGGTCAATTCAAGTCCCGATCACTTCCTAAGCCTTTGATTCAACCTTAGAACCTTCCCTTGTGCTTTGTAAGACCTTTAAACATCCAAGAACACACCACCCATGATTTTACGGCCATAAACGCATGGGGATATGGTCTTTGGACCGTAAACACCCATAAGGGTTTACTCTTGAAGAGTAAACTCCTTATATAGGCCCTACACACCCTTAGATGCAACCCGGATCATTCCTAACACTTGAAATAAAGTGTTTTCCCGCCTCGGAGTGTATTATTTTACTTAATTAGTAGTCCAAAGTCTAATTAGATACAATTATGTATCTCCTCATGTTACATAGGACCCTCGCGCGTGTTCAAGCCTTAAACTGACACTAAGCATCCTAACCGGCACATTTCTCGTCTGGTGAGTTCATACCCCTACACCATTTTCCGTGTGTTTCATGTTTTCAGGGGGGGGGGGGGGAATACAAGCAAAATTACAAGGAAACTTGTACTCAAAACTTATTATTTCGTATGTTACAGTTACATGTTCAGTGTGCTTTTAACATTGAAATCCGTATTAACCAACCGTTTAACTTGCAGAGTTAGTTTTCTAACTAATTGCGAAACTCATTATAAAATGTTATATTTTATACTTCACAAAGGATTTCATGTCATTCGTAAAACATAATTTTTCCGCATTATTACTTGTCAATTCGTTATTCTTAAGATTGGAGACACGTCCTCTGAAACACTCTACAGAGATATGCGAGTGGAGGACCGCCCCTGTAACCAGAATCTCTTAGAAGCATAGCGTGACTTGAGTGTATAGATCTATACGGGGCTAACTACCCCACACCTTGCTGCTAGCTACAGTGGGACCGGCAGGTCTACGGGTGACAAAAGTCATAAAATGATAATGGACTTCTTATTGCCATATCTAGTCTATCGTATGGTTATGGAACTCGCAAGCTTAGATAATGGAGATTTACTTTTTAGTAATAAAGAACTTAGTAAATTAATAACCTTAGAAATTAGTTTACAACCTACTTATTAGTCTTATATACGTGTTAAAACTAATGGACTTTTCAAGGATAACCATGCTTTCAGGATACTTCACTTAAACGCTACAAGTATGGTAGATACTTGTACACTTCATTCCAAATCGATAACCAACCAACAACTTTTTAGGAAAATAAGGGTTTTTCCTGGAATAACTTTTCATAGACAGGTTGTTTAATAAATGGATAACCAACTTCTTTTATAAGGAAATATGGGATTTTCTTGGAAACAACTTTTCACAAACTTAAAGGAACAATTTCTTTCACTGAAACGAGCCGCTTATGAACTCACCAGCTTTATGCTGATATTTTCAAAACTCATTAGACAGGTAACCCGCTTTCTTTTGGAGAAGATGGAGCGTATAGAAGTCTCGTCTTTACTTTTGTTATACTGATGTATATATAAAACATGTATTACTTTGCTTTCAAACAAATGTAAATATTCCTATGTAATGTAATGGTTGTGTTTACTATGCTTACTATGTAAATTGGTTGTGATACTTCACATGACGTCCTCCGCCCCGGAACGTTTCCGCCATCGGTTTCGGGGTGTGACAAGCCTCGAGTGGCTAATGTGATATGTGTGGTATTTTGGGGAACTCACTAAGCTTCGTGCTTACTGTGTTATGTGATATGTGTTTCAGGTACTTCTCAGGATCGCGGGAAGACGCTGGCTTGATTGTACACACCAGAGAAAGAGTTATGTTTCGAGGATCCTGGATTATAAATAAAACAATTATGGAGTTGCGTTTTGTAAATTAAATAAATGAGATTTTTGTGAAATGTGTTATGAAAATTATGTGATTTTAAAATTGAAAATTTTGTTTGAAAATTTACGGTGTTACACGGGTATTGGCTTATGCATATATGATTGTGAAGATAAACTGAAAGGAATTGATTTGTTTGTAAAAGACAGTTGATGATTTTTATAAAGTTATCATCATTTACGATTACAAACATGGTTTTACATATCATTAGACGACAACGATGGTAATCATTTATAATTATAACTATCGATAATATAAATGATTAGAAAATCGATTATATCATATCATTTATGATTATAACACCACATGTTTTTGCTACTAATCATTCATTTTAATATTTTATTGATCTTTTTATGGTATTTACATGTTATTGGCATTTTGTAGGTATTTATCAAAGAAAAAGGAATTCTATCACATTTTAGGTATCACTGGTGCTCGTTACATAGGCTTCCATTTTTATCCAAATAGTAGAAGGAGGTTGCAACTGGTTCAAGAAAATGGTCGATGTATGGATGAATTTTTTAATATTTTTTTTCCCTTTGGAGTGGTTTAATCATTGTTGAATATAATCATGTATAAATGCATGAAAGTAGTATTAGCATATTTATTTATGAATATATTCTTGTGGAGTGGGTTAACCATTGGTGAATATAATCATGTATAAATGTATAAAACAAGTATTGACATATTCATTTATGAATATAAGTATATAAATGTATAAACTCAATCTTTAGAAATTTTATTTATGAATATAACAAAGTTTAATAATAAATAGAGTTTATTTATTTATTTTTTTTTACATTTTTATAAATAAAATTTGTTATCATTAAATTGTGTTTTATTCATTTACGACTACAGCTTTATAGTTTTATAAATACAAACATGTTTTACTCATTTATAATTAATAATATCTGATGAATGTTAAATTATAAAAAATGACTTTATTTAACAAAAAAATAGAAAAATTATTTGTCAAATATTAATAAAAAATAAAATAAAAATCAGTTAATCAATTATTTTAAGTAACTGTAATTAATATTGCTAAAATTTAGAAGATTAAGATTTTGTTATAATTTAAATTAAACTAGATGTGAAACCCCGCTCCACGGGGTTCGGTTATGACCATAGTTTTAATGTTTTGATTTTGTAAATTGTAAGTACAGTGCTATTCATTGCATTTATAACCTAAAAATGGAAAAGTCACCAAAATGAGAATGCAAAGAACAAAAAAAGAAAAATAGGTACAGTTTCAAAGTACATTGCTATTTAGGGCATTTTAGTACAAAAAATAGAAAATGTTCCTAATTGCAATGTAGTTAGGTTTTTGGAAAAAAAATGAAAAGAAAATGCACAAAAACAGATGAAAAACGTGAAAATTCAAAGTATGTTGCTATTTATTGCAATTATGTAAATGCTTCCATGTCACATGCAATATCAAAACAAATAATAAATAAAAACGAGTAGTTGTAATTAGAGGTCTATAACAAACAAAATTATAGTATTAGTTTAAAATTTAGCAAAAAATTAAAAATGTTGCAACCTTGCAATTATAGCTCCAAATCCAAGAATAAAATCGACCTGCAAAAACTTTGCAAAATAGATGAGTCAAATTAAGCCATAAATAACTTAAGTTGTTGTAAAGATTGATCGAATTGTGATAGTTAACTAATAGATGTAAAGGTTAATAACAGATAAAATCCTTTATTCTTAAAACCATCTATTAAGTCTTTCTTTCTTGGGTCATAATTCATAGAGATTTTGAGCAACGTACCTATAAGCCGGACAATTTTGCCCCTGCCTTGTTTTTTGGTTCAGTTAGTTGGTTTAATTTTGCCCTAGAATCAAAACCATGACATCCACAATTGAAATCACATCAATTGTTTTATATTAAAAAACATGTCAACTAACTCAAAACAATTTTTAAAAAAAAGGGAAAAATTTTAAATTGAAAGTGCAATGCTATTTATTGTATTCATAACCAAAAAATGGAAAATGAACCAAATGGCAATGTATTTTGGGTTTTAGGTAAACAAATTAAAGAAAGTGCAAAAAAAACAGAAACAAATATGTATAAATGCAAAGTTCATTGCTATTTAGGGCATACTACTCCTAAAAATGGAAAATGCACCTAATGCCAATGTAGTTAGGTTTTTGGAAAATAAATTTAAAAAAATATGAAAAAATGTGTAAATTTATAGTACATTGCTATTTACTACATTTATAATCTAAATATGGAAAAGTTTAATGTGATATAAGTTTCAAATATAGTTCAAATGCCTTATTTTCCAACTGATTATTAATGAAAAACAATAATTTTTAATTATACCACCACTTTTGACAAGTAATATGCATAATACCAGCTTCTGGTTATTTCTAAGGAAACCAATATGTGTAAGATTTTCTCACATAGTTGTTGAAAGCATTTAAATTGATATCAATTAGATTACTGACAATCTCGCAACGATGTAATGGTAGAATCAAACATACTTGGGATAGTAGTGAGTGAATTAAAAAATCATATTTATTAAATTGTTAAATAGTGAGTAGTTTACCTACTGACATTGCCACAAGAAATTGATTTCAGAAATAATCAAAATCTCTCATATAAGTCAGTTACATTAGGTAACGAACAAAATTTCTTAATAAAAAACACAGATCAATTCAATCAACCAAACCTTAGAAGCAAATTCCAGCCCCTTTTTTGCTATTATTCATGTTTTTGTCTCTTCTCACTTATCGATATATTCTTTGAACTGATACGTGGCTTTTTGAATTCTGAAACAAATCATCATACAAAATCAATTCATAAAATTGAAAAAAATAATAACTCAACATATTAGAAAACTAAAAAAGAGAGATAAAAGGAAGATTGGCATGCAATTGCAAATAGGAAAGGGAAAAGAGAATTCTCCAAACACTCGTTTGTCTCGACAACTATCCAAAAACTTTATGAGTAAATAAGAATTGTTGGATATTATATTTTGAAAATTTTAAGAAAAATTATACTTATAGGTTTACCATTTCTGAGACAAACAGGAGGGTCGGTTGTTTCTTCAAAACCTGAACGTATGATACTTTGTAGACGATATGCACATCTATCTAATATAAGCAACTGATATGTTGTATTCAAAACCTGCAAATAGGAATCACATATAAGTAAAAAAGAACCATAAGATTTAGTGGAAATCTCTATACAAACATTGATTGTAGCCTCATACTGAAGAGTAGGATCCGAAGATAGATGCATTAAGAATAATGTTAAGCCATGTAATCTAATTGAAGAAATTCAAAGCGCTACTTGCTTTCAAAAGGACAATATGTTCAACAGTAAATCAAAAGAAAAGCATTATAATTCTGATATGGAAGCGACAGTTAGTAAGAACGTGTGCTTCTTACCAATTAAACAGTGGGGCCCCATTTTTGTTTTCAAATGCCAAATTCTACACAAGAGTACAAATTTAACTTTTTGTACCAAAACTTCAACTCAAATTTTACATAATGAAAACCCCTATTTTGTTTTATAAAAGATATTTGTAAAACATAATCTTACTAGATGTTGATGTTTATTGATATAAGAAAATGTACCTGAGGAATCACGATTGCAAGATTCATAACACCAAGTGATAGACCTGTGAAATTAGAATAAATAAAAGTTAAAGTAAAACTAAAATTGAGGGGCATTATTGTCATTTACTACTTACTTGCTTTCCCAGGTATTAGCAGAACTTTTTCCAACATGAAACACAAAAAATAGATCGAATGCTTACCTCTTTATTCATAAAATAAGCAACAATGAAAGTACAAGTTAGAATTGATGCAAAACGTCTACCACCGCCTCCTGTACCATCTGTGTTGTTCAAAATAGAAATGTTGTCGACAATTTTGCTCCAGAGCGACATGATTGGAAGATTACTGAAATTCTCCATAGAAGAAGACGAAGAAGACGAAGATGACTCAAAAGGTGAAGAAGTCGACGGTACTACCATCGCCAACAACAACAGAAAAACAAATAAACAAACAGAAAAAACCCTGGCAGCTTGCACAATCGGCGCTCTGTGAAATCGGAAGGAAAATACCGTGAAATCCGGGTGGTGCGATGTTCTATTGTAGAGAAAGGGTAGTACGCTGTTCAGAGCAGTGGGCCAAGGCTAAAGTTCCCGTTTGTTGACTTAGTTTGGGCCAGATCATGGCCGCTCATCGGCACTGGATGGAAGCAGCAGAAGCACCGTCGATGGCGACGCAGGTAGAAGAAGGAGACGTCGATGTTCAATCGCTACAGCATTGTTACACCCTGCGGAAAGTCCGACGGCTGGCGTGACTAACATCACAATGAAGAAACATAACATAAACATAATACATTACAATTTACCAAGTTCACATCAAGTACATGTACTTGTCTAAATATTATATTTCCAAATGCATAGATTGTTTGAGAGTTTTCAAAACATAACATCCTAACCCGTTTGGTAGTGTTCTTCAGCTTATCTGTTACCTAAGAATACAAGTTATTTTGAAAAAGTCAACATATGGAATGTTGGTGAGTTCATAAACAGGGTTGATATGAAAATGTTTTGTGCAGTTTATAAAACCCAGAAAATCTGATATTTTCTGAAACGACCATTGTTTATACAAAAGTGTGAAGATTCATAGGTTTATGCATGAATGATTTCAAAGCGTGTATAAATGAGAAGTTTTTGCATTATTGTTATTGAAAATACAAGTGAATAATGTTGATTTCCCCCGAAAAACCCGATGTTTTCCAATAAAATAGTATGATTGTTTCAAATTATTATATCGCCACAACGAATGATTATGAATTCCTTTGATTACTTAGACAGTATTGGATTTATTATGTGAGTCGTTATAACCATGCATGATAATGACTAGTTCGTCTGTCTTGGCATTCTGTTGAACGCCGAAATTGATCTTAAGATTTTGTCACCCTAGACTAGCCGAGTCTAACTGTAGCGAACAACTGAGGTGTGGGGGAGCCACCCCCATATAGATCTATACACAAACTCTCACTCTCCCTTCAGGAGACTTTGGTTATAACTGCTAACTACATCTGACACTTAAAGGTGTCGCTCGTTATTACTCACTTAATCCAAACAAATTTAATTACCATTGATTAACGACCTGAATTTGTTTACTTGAATTAAAGGTAAGCCTAACAGACGAGGAGAAGAGGATTACGGGGTCCTACTAATTACGTATGTTATTTAAGGCTGTTGAGTATACGAAGGACGTGTTGGCCCATTTGCATATGATTTATTTGGACCTTACTAGAAATGCTAATGGGCCACTGAGGCCCAATAGCACGTAAACGCCATTGAGGGTCCCTTAAGCATGTAATTGGGTCGCAGGAGGCCCAATAGACATGTATTATAATTGTTAGGCCCAAAAATCATGTTAATGGGCCACGAAGGCCCAATAGACATGATTAGAATCTTTCAAGCCCAACTATTTAAATGTTTATTTGTTTTAGGTATAGTATAATTGTCGGAAGGTCTGATTGTTCAATTGTTAAATCGCAACGGCATGAAGTATGTCGATTGTTTATAACGATATTTGAAAATATATGTATATTTTTCATTCTATTTTCATAAGGTATAATTTGGTATTTTTGACCTAAATATCTTAATAATAAAAATAACTGACTCAAAAATATTGGTTTGACCTATTCAGCTCTTCTTTAATAAAAATGACATTTTAGGCCTTTAAACTATTTTGTTGACATTTTTGGCCAATAGACTTATTTAAATAATGTTTTTAACCCAAAATTTACTTTTTGTCAGTTTCAGCCCCTTTAGTAAAGGATTTTCATTTAAAGTCCAAACTTTTCGCAACTTTTACAATTTTGACCCAAAATCCAAAAACTTTGCATTTTTTATCCTTTTTGGCAAAAAGGGTCATTTTAACCCCTGAAATAGATTTATTTACCTTTTAACCCACTTTTTTGAGAAATTTACCATTTTAATCCCTTAAAACACATTTTTTCGCAAATTTGGGTCTATGGGCCGAAAAGCCCAAAAATTTGGCGCAATAGGCTACAATTTCATTTCTAGTCCTTTGAAGAGCATAATATTTATAAAAACTTCAATTTTAACTGTTTTGACCCTTTTGGTCCTTATGGAATCCGTGAATGACAACCTTTAACCCAACTTTTGTTTATTTGACAAATATAGCCCAAAAATGAGTTTTATGTTGTAACATGTTTAATATAACCTTAGAGGGTAATTTTCCTTGACTTGTTTAATGTAATACATCTTAGATCACGTATATTTTCCTCCTTGAGCTATAGATCTCGAGAATTCTTTCCTTTTTGGCACATATTTACCACATAAACACATGAAATCACACATAACATACACATACATATAGATTTACACATTTTATTTGTATTCTCCCACTTAAAACTTGTGAAAACCGAAAATATAGGGGTATGAACTCACCTTGCTTTGTTGCTCACGGTTTGAAGAAAGAAATGAAGAAAATTTGGTCCTAGCAAGCTCCTTGAAGAGATCTCGAATTTGAAGAGCTCTATGAAGTATGATCAACAATTTAAGGTTGTAAGAAGAGTGATTAAGTGTAGAAGTAAAACATGTTTGCAAGATCTTACCACTAGTATGTAGTTGGAAGTGATTTTTGAATGAGATTCTTCTTGAAGCCCTTATGGTTCTTGAAAATTTGGAGGAAGGATGAAGGTGTTCTAGAGAGAGTTTGAAGTAATTTTGCAATGATGATGTGTGTGTGTCTCGGCCAAAACAAGAAGAGGGGAGAGAGGAGAGAGTGAGATGAGTTGACATGCATGGGAACATGAGAAGGATGCATGGATACCCTATGTACAATTATGAGGTGGCACCATTAAAAGTCAACTCTTCTTCCCCTTTTTTTGTAGTTGGGTCGAGACAGATAGAAAGGAAAGAAAGGCTTGGGCCTTTTGTGCTAGAGTCCATAATATGGAGCCCAAATTAATGGCTTTTCAGTCCATTGGGCCTTTTAGAGTAATTCACAGCCCAATATACATCAAGGGATGAGTTTTATGGCCCATTAGGGCTAATTAGATTTGTTATGGCCCAATAAGGCCCATTAAAGATAACCTAGTTCATTTTAGGCTTATAAGGCCCAAAATGTTAAGTTTCATGCAAATGGGTCTAATTAGGGCCCATTTAAGAGTTCTAAGCCCAAAATAGTCAAATTGGAAGCTTATTGGTCCATTAGGCCCAATAAGGAAATCCTAGTCCAAAATGGACTTAAACCGGGGTTTTTAGGGTTTCCAACCTTTTGTTGACTAATTGGATGTTTGTAAGAAGTGTTTGATGAAATTTTGTTGTCATTGAGTAAGCACCATACATGCTTTCAAGTTTTAGTTACAATGTTATCCTTGTTAAGAGTTTACAAAGCATCAGAATTCCTAGTTGTGACATCATCCCCCCGTTAGAGGGAATTTCGTCCCGAAATTCTTTTTAAAGCTAGATTTAAGAATGCGAGAATAGGTGAGGGTACTTCTGCTTCATATGGTCTTCGCGTTCCCATGTGAATTATGGTCCAGGTTTCGCGTTCCATCGAACTTTCACAATCGGAATGTGACTTTGCTTAGTACGCTTCACTTCCCTATCCATGATTTCGACTGGTTCCTCGACGAACAGGAGATTCTCGTTGATTTCAATTTCTTCTAATGGAATGATGAGGGTTTCGTCAGATAAGCACTTCTTCAAATTGGAAACATGGAACACGGGGTGTACACTGCTGAGCTCAGCGGGTAGCTGCAATTTATAAGCCACTGGACCAATTCGGGCAAGAATCTCGAAGGGTCCAATGTATCGTGGGTTTAGTTTTCCCTGTTTCCCAAAACGAATCACCGCTTTCTAGGGAGAGACTTTTAACAACACCCGATCCCCGACTCGAAATTCCAAGGGCTTTTGCCGTTTATCAGCGTAACTCTTCTGTCGGTCTCGTGATGCTTGAAGTTGAGCTCTGATTTGAACTATCTTCTCTGTCGTTTCGCGTATGATTTATGGTCCTGTTAATGTATTGCTTGGTGTCTGTCCTCTTGCTAGCTGAGTGTAGGACTGTTCATTATTTGGATAAAACCGAATTGTCCAATTGGACAAATTGGATTGGACAATTTGGTTCGAATATTCGAATTTTTGGATTGGTTTTCAACAAAAACGATTTAATATTTTGGATTTCAGATTGGTTTTGGTTTATAAAATATGAACCGAATAATCCAAAAAAACCGAATAACAATTTATTATTTATTTATTTTTAATATAACTATAACTATTTATTAATTTTATAATTTATTTTTTCAAATAAGTTCAAAAAGTTTCATCTAATAAAAAACATTAATATGTATTTTCTCTTAAAAATTCTTTATCTATTGAATATTAAACTATAATATACATTCTTAGTAGTTTATAAATTTTAAATCACAACTAAATATTTTTTGCTTCTTCTATAAAAATTGGATAATATTTTAATTATATACCATTTTAAAATGTTTTAGTTTTTGAAAACCGATCCAACCGAATTGTAATTGGATCGAATCAGATCAGATTTGAATTTAGTTTGGATTATTCGGATCCATATTTTGAAAACCGATATCAATTTGCATTTACTTAATTGGATCAGATTGAACCGATCCATCCAAACGAACACCCTTAGCTGAGTGTCACCTATCTTAGTCCAACACAACGGTGATCTACATTTATGCCCATACAATGCCTCGAATGGAGCAACTTTGATGCTTGAGTGATAATTATTGTTCTACGAGAACTCGATTAAAGGCAAGTGGGTATCCCACGACCTTCCAAAGTCTATCACACATGCGCGCAGCATATCTTCAAGTATTTGAATGGTTCGCTCACTTTGACCATCCGTTTGTGGGTGGTAGGCAGTGCTCATGTCAAGTTGTGTTCCCATAGCTTTCTGAAGCGATTGCCAAAAGCGTGAAGTAAACCTACTATCTGTATCTGAGTTGATAGATATTAGCACTCCATGGAGTCTCACGATTTTCTTGATATAGGTTCTTGTCAATCGTTCCATCTTGTATGACTCTTTTATTGGCCTGAAATGAGCAGATTTTGTCAACCTGTCAACTATTACCTATATGGTATCCAAACCATCGGTTGTCTTGGGTAGTTTGGTCACAAAGTCCATAGTAATCCTTTTGTAGTGGTGTTGATTATGATGGCATGTGCGGAATTAGAAAGATCTAGTGAATCATCATGGAAAATCAAGAACACAAGGAGTAAATAAATCTTTGTAAGCTCTTATTAGATCTAGAAAGAATATACAAATGGGTTTGTAAAAAGTTTCTCTCTCTAGTCTAACACTCCAAATGGATTCACTTACATAATGGGAGTCACTCACTTCCTATTTATAGGAAAGACTCAACCCATTTACACATACAAAGAGGAAAGCCTAAAACACTACATCCAAGAGTGACTTTGCACCCTAACATTCTCCCCCTCAAAGTTAGGATTGGATGTCCGGCTTTAATCTCCAACGAGCTAGCGCGATCAAGACCAAACTCCCCCTCGAAGTAACACCGGTCTTCAAATCTGCAAATGAATATTCGACAAACCCGAGAAGCTTCGAATACCCATCATTCTCCCCCTTTTATAATCAAAAAATGATTATAAAACCCACTAAGGGTGAGAAGCGCCCGAGGAATAGTCTTCACGATACTCCCCTTGATGTGTACCAAAAATGAATCACCAAAAATCTTGCACGGAAAAACAATCACGAAAAAGCCACAAAAAATTTCCAATTTATGAAATTTTTTGACTTTTTGGGTGAAAGTTGCACGATTTTTCAAAATCCGGGTAAAAAATGTAACTTTTTGAATTCTGCAGGGACCCGTTGTGCCAAAAACAGTCAAATATGCGAAACTCTAGCCCATTTGCGAAACCGGGCATAAAGCGTAAATTTGCACAAACTGCAGGGACCAGAACTGAAAATTCTGCAATTTCTCAGCTTTTATTACCCATTTGCGAAGTTGGGTATAAACTGCCAATATTACGAAACTGCAAGTGTATGAAATGGAAATTCTGCATTTTTGTCATTTTATGACCCCATTTGCGAAAGTGCTTCTTTGAAAGTTCAGGGATGCGAATCGACATAATCTGCTTCTTCTCCACTTTGCTTCCAGATGTGAACATCTCCAAAACATCACAGATTGCGAACGAACTTCCTGTTTGACTTCCAGATTGGTACTAGATGCGAACTACCCATATCACAACCTTATATGCGAACCATTTGAGACCCAGATGCGAACTCGCACAAATCAATCTTTCGAACTCACAGAATGAACCATCAACCAAGTCGACCAATTCACAATATGAAGCCTTCGCATTCTCTAACTTAATTAACCTCAAACAACAAATCGTGAACTTCTTATGCGAGCTGATTATCAACTTTAATCACCTTCGCATCCTCCTTATACCCATCGATTATTTGCAATACAAGCTTTCATTTCATTTTAATTCGACCTTTATCATTCAAATCAGATTTCATTCTCAAGCAAAACACCAACCATTGAACTTGATTTCAACACAGGTTTGTTCTTTACTAAAACCCAATTCATCGAAATATCATTCAACCATCGTCAACAAACGAAATCAAACTTCAATTGCTTCATCTGTTCGTTCTTGACATCCATCCAAACCATGCGAATCTTCATTCCAGTTAATACCAATGAACAAACGAAAATCGACTTTTCAAAACTTAAAAGAAAACGAATTCATCGATTTTACAGTTCGTCCCAACCGTCGTTTCCAATCGATTTACAGATTTTGTCATCAAGAACACAGCTCATCCAAATTCGAAATTAAACTCAAATCTAAGTTCGATTACGACATCCATATCCCATATTCAACTTGTAACAACCGATTTCAGCCTTCAATTCATTGAATCAACCCATAGAAGTCGAGTTTGACTTTTTCTGGGATTGACTTTTCGAAAGTCAAATATGAATAAACCGCAACTTGAACAAAATCGATTTCATCATATAACAAATCATATGAAATCGATTCTCAATTTCAGATTATCAATCGACATCAACCAAAAGAAAGCAAGCAAGATTATCGAGAAAACGAGAAAAACAATCAGATGCGATCGATTAAGGAGTAAGAATAGATGCGTATGAGTTGTATGGTACAACCATTGGAAGCAAATGACTAAATCAGTGACGAATTCAACGAATCATTCTTTGTAAACGATTTTGGGCTTGAATTCAATTAACAGTAAAAAAAATTGATTGGGCTCAAGATTTGATAAAAAAAAATTAATGTTTGTTTTGGGCTTGATCTAAAAAAAATTATATTGGATCATCAATGTGGTTAAAACAGATTTGATCCAACGAGGCAAATCGATCAAAAATGAAAAATGTAAAGTATGAATCAAAATCATAGACGTTTTGGAATCCATTTGAGAATTTGAGTTACCTTTTCCACGAATCGAGATCCATTTTCAACGAACGAATCAAATTTGGAAGATCTTGGTTCTTTTGTCGGAATGAGAAAATCTCCAAATCGAACATTGTGCCACCCACCATGCGAGATGTACAACTCATTCTTTGTGTTCTTCGTGTTCTTCAACGATCCAAGAACATCTTCAAAAGAACCACCAACACATTTGGGTTTTGACTTCAAATTCAATGCAACCTTTGGTGATTGTTGCTGTGGAACCCAAATTTGCTTCACGGATTTCGACTTCACAACATTTGATGATTTTTGTTAGTTAACCCGTTTGTTTTTGCGATTAATCTTCTTTTTCTTTTTCTTTCTCATCTTTTTGCATCTTGAAGACTTGACCTCATGAACAAACCCACTTTCCACAACATCAACTTTGTGAATTTGAATCAAATCTTTAGGAGTTTGATACTTGTGATTTTCTTGGATCACCGGCTTCCGATAACGAATCATTCCTTCAAACGAATCACAAGAACACAAAATATCATCGGTTTGAACTCCAATCGAGCAAAAAACTTTTTCATCATGAACATCAACTTGAACTCCTTTTTCTTGAACATCAAGAACATCACATTGAACTCCATTATCAAGAACTTCAAGAAACTTAAGAGCACGAAGATCATTTGGGTTTTCAATTAGAGAAATGTATTTCTTATTGAAAAAATCTCTTTCTTCTCCTTCATTTTGATTTCTACTACGAACTAATATGGACAAGACAATTTTATTCAACCATGCAATCTTACAAATTGGTTGAAATACCAAGCTTCCATGATCATCCTTCAAACCTCCATAAGAAACCAAATTACCCCATGAAATCAATTTGCTTAACACTAACCCATAAAATTGATCTTCATTTACTTTGTATTTCACATCTTTAATGATCACAATCCAAGAATCATATGGCAAATCCACCATGATCACAAGAACTTGAAAATTTCTAGAGAGAGAAAGTGATTTTGAATGGGTTTTCTAAAGAGAGAAAGTAAAAATCACTTGAATTCTAGTGAAGAAAATCGAATTATGAATAGAATCAAAGATGAATTTGATTTCTAGAATCCAAAAACTCTCTAAACCACGAAGATCCAAGATCATAAAATGAATCACCAAATCAAGAAAGCCATCAAGGATCAATTCTTGATCAAATCAAGAACACCTGCTCTGATACCAATTGTAGTGGTGTTGATTATGATGGCATGTGCGAAATATGAAAGATCTAGTGAATCATCATGTAAAATCAAGAACAAAAGGAGTAAATAAATCTTTGTAAAATCTTATTAGATCTAGAAAGAATATACAAATGGGTTTGTACAAAGTTTTTCTCTCTAGTCTAACACTCCAAATGAATTCACTTACATAATGGGAGTCACTCACTTCCTATTTATAGGAAAGACTCAACCCATTTACACATACAAAGAGGAAAGCCTAAAACACTACATCCAAGAGTGACTTTTCACCCTAACACCTTTCCCATTTCCACTCGAGTATTACTGGTTGTTGTAATAACCCTGAGGGCTTCTGATATTCTACCTTTACTTTAGCACAAGTGAGGCACTTGCTAACGTAAGTGGCAATTTCTGCCTTCATGTTAGGCCACCAATAATGTTGCTTGATATCCAAGTACATTTTATCTGAACCAGGATGGATGGAGTATCGTGTCTTGTGGGCTTCATTCATGACTACTTCTCTGATTCCCCCAAGTTTAGGGATCCAGATTCAGTTCATGAAATAATATGCTCCGTCCTCCTTAACTTCGAAATTCTTTTCCATTCCACGTATCGCTTCGCTTGTTCTGTTTTCTATCTTCATAGCATCGAACTGGGCGGCTCTAATTTGCGAGGACAGATGGGATTGTATGGTTATTGAAAGAGTTTTTACACGACGATTTGAGTATTCTTTCTTACTTAAGGCATCAGCTACCACGTTAGCCTTACCTGGGTGGTACTTGATTTCGCACTCATAATCGTTTAGCAGTTCAACCCATCTTCGCTGCCTCATGTTTAACTCCTTTTGATTTAAAATGTGTTGGAGACTCTTGTGCTCAGTGAAAATTGTGCACTTTGTAACATAAAGGTAGTGCCCCCAAATCTTCAAGGCGAATACCACTGCTCCAAATTCGAGATCATGGGTGGTATAATTCACCTCATGTGTTGTTAGTTGTCGGGATGCATAAGCTATAACTGTAACATCCCAAAATTCAAGACCAAAAATTTCTTTTTAATAAAACATTACTTTAAACAAAGACATCATTCCAAAACATAATCTGAGTATAAGTTTTCAAAACACAGGTTTATTATCAGAGTAAACATTCCCAGGCTGACTAATCTATGGTGTGTGCCATGCGATCACCCCGAGCTCCTCCCTCCGCTACCGGAAGTACCTGAAACAAAACTGAAAACCGTAAGCATGAATCTTAGTGAGTTCCCCACCTTACCACATACCATGCAAAACCACATACCGCACATACTGGGCCACGCCCGCTATCCTGGGCCTCGCCCCCTACCTCGGGCCTCGCCCGATACAACGGCCCCGCCGCTCCAGGCCCCGCCTGGCTTCGAGCCACGCTCGGATACAGATCTGTTTCACTTAGGCCTCGCCTGTCACAGGGCCTCGCCCACTAACATATAATATCACCTAAACATATCACATAACATTACATAAACTAAACATATACTGACAACTCTTGCTCTAAGGCCTCGCCTATCTCTGGGCCCCGCCCGTGTCCTGCTACTGATGAGTCATGGAACCTCGTCCATACTCCTGCTGATAGTGAGGTACGGGCCCAACCCACCCTCACTCCTTTCCTAACTTGGGCCTCGCCCCTGCTCTGCTGCTACTGAGATGTGGAACACCATCCACACTCTACTATTGGTGAGATACGGGACCTCGCCCACACTCACCTCCCTACCAGGCACATACAAGTATCACACAGACAACAAGTATAAACTATCACATAAACCATTCCTTGGGCACCCGCCCGCTAACACTGGACCTCGTCCTGAACACATACTAGCATACGATGCCTAGGGCTAATCCCCGGGTCTTCTACTCATGTCTACATGGGCCGGAATTGTGGCTGTAGACCATTCATACAAAGGGAAACTCACCTGATACTACTGAACTGCTGCTGCTAACCCCTTTGACCGCTACCTGACCACTGACTCCGAACTGCTGCTCCGCTAGCTCCCCGAGCTACCAATATCAACATAACACTTAGTCTAACTGACCTTCAAAGGTCAACCAATTCAACTCTGGTCAAAGTCAACGTCCTGGTCAAAGTCAACCTTCCAGGTCAACCCTACTCGTCGAGTCACCCTACTGACTCGCCGAGTTCATAATTCCAAAGTCCTTCCACTCGTGACTCTACTCGCAGAGTCAGCCCCTGACTCGCCGAGTCTACTGATTCCCGATTCCTGCCCTGTCCAACTCATTGAGTCCTGGCTCGACTCGCTGACTCGAGACTTAACTCGAAGGGTTTGGGACCACGCGACCTGACTCGCCGAGTCTAAGAACAGACTCGCCGAGCACACGACAATCTTCATCCAACTCGCTGCGTTGTTCATCCAACTCGCCGAGTTCATGCCCATCTTCATCCGACTCGACGAGCTGTTCATCCCACTCGTCGAGTTCCTCCTCATCTTCAAGCTACTCGCCGAGTCCACTCGAAGGACTCGCCGAGTCCAATAAGATCCACTTACATGCAGAGGACTTCCGAGTCATGCATGAACTCCAAACTGTAGATCTACCCTTCCCAAGCCTATTCCCCACGTAAAGTTGCAAACTTTACGTGTAGAGAGGGAGATCTAGGCAAAATGCACTAATAACTAGGGTTTAAGACCAAGAGGCTCCAAATTCCACCCAATGGCTGATACTTTACGGGATTCTAAACCAAAACAAACATGGATCTGAGGTAGCACCCTCAGATCTGGACCTCAAGCTCAAGATTGATCTTAAACATGGCTTAAAAGCCCCAAAACTCATAACCAAGGAAAATCTGGAGGAGAGGAACAACTTAATACCTTCAAATGCTCTGAAATGCTCCCCAAACTTCGGATCCAAGACCACTCCTTGATGCTTCAAAGATTCCCACTCCTTCTTTTTCCTTAAAACCACTCAAAAATGGCTAAAAGCTTGAATGAACACAATAGAGGCTTAGGGTGCGGCGTTCTGGGTGTGAGAGACAGTAAAGGAGCCCTAGGAAGAAGATTAAGACGTTTAAATAGGCTCCAAGCCCCGGATTTAGGGTTTTCCCCGCACAGACCAGACTCGCCGAGTCCACTTGGCCGACTCGCCGAGTTAGTCACTTACTCCTCGACCCGGATCCCGCTCCGACTCGCCGAGTCCTTCCTTGGACTCGCCGAGTCCCTCTTAAATTTAGGGTTTCCTTTACTTTCTTGGCTTTCAAAATCTTGGGTGTTACAACTCTCCCCCACTTAAACTGAACTTCGTCCTCGAAGTTTACCATGGCCCACCGCCTGCGATCTGCCTCCAATACCCAACACCAGCCGCCTACCTGCGCTGGTCTTCCACCTGGTCATTCTGACTAACATCAACCTCGCGGGTAAACCTCGGGTCAAACCTGACCCTGAACAACTTAGAAATAGAACTTACTCAACCGATAATCCTTCTGGTACTCACCGAGTACTGCACTGAACCCGCAGAGGTTCTCCACTACTTTCCTTGCCTTCCCAAGGCGAGGCCTCATAACCGACTTTTCCTCTGACACTGTGAAGGTCCTATCCTTCACTAACTCCATCACCCCCCGGCTATTCCCAGAATGGGTCATCACCGTCAGCACTCACTGACACTCCTTCCTGCCAACACTTGGTGTCGAGCACCCCTCGACTCAACTAACTGAATTCCACCATACGCTGCATACTCGCACTGCCACCGACTGGCAATTATGCTATTCCTCGCCTGACTCCCTGATAAACTTAGACCACCCTGGTCCCTACCAACCTATCAATGACTGGATTACCGGCTCCCACCGGTAGCTAGTCCCAACACCATCACTGGTCGCTTTCAGCGACTTCCAAAGAAACCTCGACCACCTATAACTGCTCAATCAATCCTGCCATCCAGGCACTACAAACCTGGGATCCCCGATCCCCTAACTTGACACTAAGGTCCCTACCAGGTCCCACCTGCGCTGCTAGAACTCACGGGCCTCGCCCACGGGTCTCACCCAACCATACTACTGAGCAACCCTGCTCCCAGGTCTCACCTGCACTGCTAATCTCATACGGGCCTCGTCCACGGGTCTCACCCAACTATATCCTGGAGCGGCCTCTCCCAAGGTCTCACCTCTCTAGAGCTATATAGGCAACTCCCTACCATTCACATCCACTTACCCAATCTTGATCCCTACCTGATCACTAGGAGATAAGGGCCTAGCCCCAACTCCACTAACGGAACTGCTAAGGAATGCTACGGCTTACCCATAGGCTTACATCACCATCCATTGCTGACCTCTAGTGAATGCTACAGCTGCCCTATAGTCTTACAACACTTCCACTACTGACTGCTAATACGAAGGCACCCACGTGCCATCAGCTTCTCAAGATCCTTATTCCGACTCCCGCGAGTCCTTCAGGCGATCCACAACCTGAATTCTCAACCATAACTAACCATTACTATCTCACGCACTAGCTGATGTGGAGTTTCTCAAGCTCCCAACCCTAAAATCCTCAATCCATCAAACGTTGAACTACTTCTCTTCCCTCTCGGAGGTCACGTACTCATTCTGGGTCTGCGTGCTCCTCTCTGGGCACACCCGGAGGATTCTCCCCCACTTCGATCCTGCTTACCCCTTGCTGCTCAATACTCGAAGAGATCCCGATCTTTGCTACCATTCCATAACCCATCTACTGAGGAACCCAAACCCGCCATAGCTAGGGATTTAGCCAATCCATCACCATCACTGCACCACTCCGAACTAGCGAAACGTACCAAATCCTTCCCAAGCATGCTACAGTTACTGCATCCTTCGAAACCTTCTTCAATAGAGCACATCCCCTAACTACCATACAATTATCCAAGGTATGCAGATGGCATATAACTTGATCACAATCAACCAATCAAAATAAAATACTTTTACCGCTAATGATGCAGAACCATAACAATGAAATCATGCACAAATAAAAGAACTGAAAATGGGAAATTGCATACCTGCAACGTCCGGCGTTGCTCGCGTCTCCAAGGTCGTCATCTGAAAAGCCCTGCTCCCTGCCGCAGGTGCCTCTACCCGGCCCTGACGGCCATATGCGATCCTCAAAGTTGCAGGGGCGGGTGCCATCACCCGTCCTGCCGAAGACAAACTGGGGCACTGGTCCTTCTTGTGGCCCCGCTGGTTGCAATGAAAACATATCATGTCTGATCCCTACGCGGCGGTAATAGTACAATCCCTGCTGAAATGACCAGTCCGACCACACTTGAAGCAGCCAGACTCACCACCGCTACCACTCCTGCACGAACTCCCGTGCGCCCTGCCACACATTCCGCACCGACTGCGGTCCTGATGATCCCTCGATCTCGAGTCCGATCCCTTGGGCCTTTTGCCCAAACCCGTAGCTACCTGAACCTCATCCGGCTTCCTCTTTCGGATCTGCTCCAAATCAATTTCCCTCTCCCTAGCCCGAGAAATCATATCTTCCAGCGTCTTACAGCTGGACCTGCTCACAAACTCCCTGATGTCGTCCCTCAACATCTCATGGTACCGAGCCTTCTTCATCTCCTCATCCGCGACATACTGCGGTACAAGAAGAGCCCTCTCCCTGAACTTGGCGGTGATCTCCGCCACAGTCTCAGTAGTCTGCGTCAAATCCTGAAACTCTCGTGCCCGCTGCTGCACCTCAATAATCGGCGAAAACTCCGCCCTGAACCTGGCCGAGAAATCGCTCCAAGTCATCGCGTCCAACGCGGCATCATCCCCCAAAGCATGACCAATCTCCTCCCACCAATTCCTCGCTCTGTCCTTCAGAAGACAGGAGGCGAGTCTAACCTTGTCCCCCTCGGGACACTTGCTCGAACGAAAAGCGTTGGCAACATCAGCCAACCATCTGCTGCTCGCAATGGGGTCCCGAGCCCCATGATAATCTGGTGCCCCGCAGGCTTTGAACTCTCGAAACGTCAAGGTACGCGCTCCCATCAATGCCATCATCTCAGTACGGAAGGCTCCCAGCCTCTCAACCAAAATCTCCAGTATACCCTCCTTGACCGTGCCAAAGATCACAGGAGTCTGAGCTAGAATACTGCACGTACCCTCAGCTGATATCAATTCTCTCATCCGTTCCTCGAGCTGCTCCGTCCCTGAACCCGGGCCTGATCCCTCTTCGGCGCCTGATCCGCCCGCTGGTCTCTCTCGCAATGTCACCATGCTGAAAATATACCACAACCACTATCAGAATATTCATCACTGATACGAGACCAAACATGCCCTACCAGGTTCCCGGTCTTGTCTCTGCCCTTCCCAAATCGAGTACGGATCCTCTGCTTTCAGTAGTACGGGCCCATACTACCTTCCACATCTATCCGTACTTTCCTCAGGAATTGCTTTGACTCCACCAGGTCCCTTATCCGCTACTACTGCTCCCAGCACTATCTCATCCTAGGCTTACCCTAGGGAAACCTCTAACTCAACTCAAACCAGTCCTCAGCTGCTGAAGGTCTCCTTGTGATGCCAATTAGCCATCACCTGGATACCATCACATGCAACGAGGCTCAGATAATCCTTCAAGTAGAAGACTCGTCCCTACAACGGTTAGACTCAAACGAGAGCTGCACAATAGGGCCAATTCCAGTACTCTGAGATTATTCAACCCTGATCACATGTGACATAATGTATCCATCTAATGGCTAACTCCCATCACTCAAAATCCCACAATGCACAAAGCAAGCAGCATTCAGACAAGGGGAAAATCTAACCACAACATACTCAAGCAATCATATCCACGTAGCAAGAATCTGAACTAGCATGCAACACAAACTCATAAACTCAGGCATAACCCTAACAGGCTATCCTACTACTGTCTAATCAGCACTATCATGCAGCTCAAAAGCACAAATAACAGGCACATAAGGCATCATCCCTAGATCCTTAGTCCTATTCTAGCATGCTGTTCCATCAACTGATAATCATAACATAAACTTGTATGGGTATTTTGGGGTACTTACTTGAGCTCGGTTGATTGCATGCACCACCCCTCTTTTCTCTTTTCAAAGTTCCTTTCTTTCTAAATTCTTTTTGCTTTTCTAAAACTGTTTTTCGTTCTCAAAATTCTTTTTACAAAACTGTCTTTTCACTTTTGAAAACTTTTTATCCGACCCCTCAGTTTTAGTTCAGGCACACCCGGGAGTATGCCCGAATCCCTCAAACCAAGGCTCTGATACCAACTTGTAACATCCCAAAATTCAAGACCAAAAATTTCTTTTTAATAAAACATTACTTTAAACAAAGGCATCATTCCAAAACATAATCTGAGTATAAGTTTTCAAAACACAGGTTTATTATCAGAGTAAACATTCCCAGGCTGACTAATCTATGGTGTGTGCCATGCGATCACCCCGAGCTCCTCCCTCCGCTACCAGAAGTACCTGAAACAAAACTGAAAACCGTAAGCATGAAGCTTAGTGAGTTCCCCACCTTACCACATACCATGCAAAACCACATACCGCACATACTGGGCCACGCCCGCTATCCTGGGCCTCGCCCCCTACCTCGGGCCTCGCCCGATACAACGGCCCCGCCGCTCCAGGCCCCGCCTGGCTTCGAGCCCCACTCGGATACAGATCTGTTTCACTTAGGCCTCGCCTGTCACAGGGCCTCGCCCACTAACATATAATATCACCTAAACATATCACATAACATTACATAAACTAAACATATACTAACAACTCTTGCTCTAAGGCCTCGCCTATCTCTGGGCCCCGCCCGTGTCATGCTACTGATGAGTCATGTAACCTCGTCCATACTCCTACTGATAGTGAGGTACGGGCCTAGCCCACCCTCACTCCTTTCCTAACTTGGGCATCGCCCCTGCTCTGCTGCTACTGAGATGTGGAACACCATCCACACTCTGCTATTGGTGAGATACGGGACCTCGCCCACACTCACCTCCCTACCAGGCACATACAAGTATCACACAGACAACAAGTATAAACTATCACATAAACCATTCCTTGGGCACCCGCCCGCTAACACTGGACCTCATCCTGAACACATACTAGCATACGATGCCTAGGGCTAATCCCCGGGTCTTCTACTCATGTCTACATGGGCCGGCATTGTGGCCGTAGACCATTCATACAAAGGGAAACTCACCTGATACTGCTGAACTGCTGCTGCTAACCCCTTTGACCGCTACCTGACCACTAACTCCAAACTGCTGCTCCGCTAGCTCCCCAAGCTACCAATATCAACATAACACTTAGTCTAACTGACCTTCAAAGGTCAACCAATTCAATTCTGGTCAAAGTCAACGTCTTGGTCAAAGTCAACCTTCCAGGTCAACCCTACTCGTCGAGTCACCCTACTGACTCACCGAGTTCATAATTCCAGAGTCCTTCCACTCGTGACTCTACTCGCCGAGTCAGCCCCTGACTCGCCGAGTCTACTGATTCCTGATTCCTGCCCTATCCAACTCACTGAGTCCTGGCTCGACTCGCTGACTCGAGACTTAACTCGAAGGGTTTGGGACGACACGACCTGACTCGCCGAGTCTAAGAACAGACTCGCCGAGCACACGACAATCTTCATCCAACTCGCTGAGTTGTTCATCCAACTCGCCGAGTTCATGCCCATCTTCATCCGACTCGACGAGCTGTTCATCCCACTCGTCGAGTTCCTCCTCATCTTCAAGCTACTCGCCGAGTCCACTCGAAGGACTCGCCGAGTCCAATAAGATCCACTTACATGCAGAGGACTTCCGAGTCATGCATGAACTCCAAACTGTAGATCTACCCTTCCCAAGCCTATTCCCTACGTAAAGTTGCAAACTTTACGTGTAGAGAGGGAGATCTAGGCAAAATGCACTAATAACTAGGGTTTAAGACCAAGAGGCTCCAAATTCCACCCAATGGCTGATACTTTATGGGATTCTAAACCAAAACAAACATGGATCTGAGGTAGCACCCTCAGATCTGGACCTCAAGCTCAAGATTGATCTTAAACATGGCTTAAAAGCCCCAAAACTCATAACCAAGGAAAATCTGGAGGAGAGGAACGACTTAATACCTTCAAATGCTCTGAAATGCTCCCCAAACTTCGGATCCAAGACCACTCCTTGATGCTTCAAAGATTCCCACTCCTTCTTTTTCCTTAAAACCACTCAAAAATGGCTAAAAGCTTGAATGAACACAATGGAGGCTTAGGGTGCGGCGTTCTGGGTGTGAGAGACAGTAAAGGAGCCCTAGGAAGAAGATTGAGACGTTTAAATAGGCTCCAAGCCCCGGATTTAGGGTTTTCCTCGCACAGACCAGACTCGCCGAGTCCACTTGGCCGACTCGCCGAGTTAGTCACTTACTCCTCGACCCGGATCCCGCTCCGACTCGCCGAGTCCTTCCTTGGACTCGCCAAGTCCCTCTTAAATTTAGGGTTTCCTTTACTTTCTTGGCTTTCAAAATCTTGGGTGTTACAATAACCTTCCCACACTGCATGAGTACACAGCCTAAACCTTGATTTGAAGCATCGCAGTAAACTACGAAGTCCTCTGTTCCCTCTGGTAGTGATAGTACCGGTGCATTGCAGAGTGCTCGCTTTAGAGTTCGGAATGCAGCTTCTTACTTATCTATCCATTCAAAGGGTACACCCTTTTGTGTAAGCATGGTAAATGGCTTGGCTGTTTTGGAGAAGTTATGAATGAACCTCCTGTAATAGCCTGCGAGACCTAAAAATTGGCGAATTTTTGTGGGTGTCGTTGGGATCGCCCATCCTTCAATGGTTTTGACCTTAGAAGGATCCACATGTATACCTTCTTGACTAACAACATGACCCAAAAAGTTCACATTACGGAGCCAAAACTCACACTTAGAGAGTTTTGCGTATAACTTTTCGGTTTGTAGGGTTTCCAAGATTTGCCGGAGATGTCGGCTATGCTCCTCTTCGCTTCGAGAATAGACTAGGATATCGTCAATGAAAACAATGATAAAATTGTCGAGGAATGGTCGGCAAATTCGATTCACTAGGTCCATGAATGCGGCAGGGGCATTCGTTAGACCAAAGGGCATTACAACAAATTCGTAATGTCCATAATGAGTTCGAAAAGCAGTTTTGGGGATATCCTCTACCCGGACTTTGAGTTGGTGATATCTGGATCGCAGATGTATCTTAGATAAGTAACTTGCTCCTTGGAGCTGGTCAAATAGATCGTCGATTCGCGGAAGTGGATAGCAATTTTTGATAGTGAGCTTATTTAGTTCCATGTAGTCAATACACATCCTAAAGGATCTGTCCTTCTTCTTAACAAAAAGAACCGGAGCTCCCCAAGGTGAGAAACTGGGTCGGATGAATCCTTTGTCCAAAAGTTTGCTGAGTTGGCTGGACAGTTCTTGCATCTCCCCAGGAGCCAACTTATAAGGCGATTTGGCGATGGGTGTAGCTCCTGGTACAAGGTCAATTTGGAACTCGACTTGTCTTTCTGGGGGTATCCCCGGAAGATCTTCAGGAAAGACATCCGTAAAATCGCAAGCCAGTCGGATGTCTCGAATATTGACCTCTTCCTTGGACTTATCCACTATGTGAGCCATAGACGTCAAGTCTTTCTTTCGTAGATACTTCTGTGCCTTAATGCATGAGATAAGACGAAGGTTCGTGCTGGGTTTATCTCCGTATATAATTAGGGTTTTGCGATTTGGGAGGTGAAGGAGAACGGCCTTCTCGTGACACATAATTTCAGCATGGTGGGGGCTTAACCAGTCCATGCCGATAATCACATCAAAACTCCTAATAGCTACAGGCATCAAGTTTATTTGAAAGACGTGATGATTTAAGGTCAAGGTACATCCTATGTAGATTTCCCCAGTTGATTCTGTTTTCCCATTAGCCATTTCCACCGTAAAGGTTTCATTAAGCTTCTAGGGTTGTTGTTTTAGCAAGTGCTTGAATTTATTACTCACAAAGCTTTGTTCTGCCCCAGTATCAAATAGGATGCATGCATATGTGTGGTTTAGGAGAAACGTACCAGTGAAGACAATGGGATCCTGATCCACTTCTCCTTGACCCATGGTCAACACTCTCCCTGCTCCTCCATTCCCAGGGTTGTTGACTTTGGGGCAGTTTCGACGGAAATGCCCCGTCTTTCCACATCCATAACAGGTGTGGTTTGGCCCCGCGTTGTTGTCGTTGTTGTTGGTGTTGTTGCTGTTTGTAGTTGTTGTTGTTGTTTTCCTGCTGCTGGTTCTGGGGAGGATAGGTCCTGCAGTATTTTGACGTGTGACCCTTTTGATTGCAACTGGTACAATGCATCTCCCTACATTCGCCATTGTGATGGAGATTTCACTTGTTGCACTTTGGGAGATTCCCGGAGTACTGCCTAGGGGCACTTGGAGTAGATGAGACTGGAGCATGTGGTGTGGAGGGAACTTGGGTGGTTACAGGATTAACTTTCACTATTTGTTGCTTCTTTGACGACTCTGAGCCTTGTCGCCCCTTTCTATTGTTATTCTTTCCTTTCTTGTTGTCACTCTCCTTCTTGCCTTCAGTTTCCCCTGACTTCTCGCCCTTCTTGTTGTTGTGGTCGTACAACTTCTTGGCCAACCTCTTGGCACAGTCGAAGGTTTCAGGATTTGCAGCTATCACATTTCCTTGAATTGGGGAGGTTAACCCCCAGATGAATCGTTCGATTTTCTTTCCCTCTGAAGCAATCATGCCAGGGCACAACAGAGACAGTTCGCTAAACCTTGATATGTATGCATCAATGTCGGAGTTTCGGACGGTGAGATTCCATAACCCTTGCTCCATTTTCTGAATTTCGCCATGCGGGCAGTACTCGGCCATCACCATTTCTTTCAACTCCGCCCATGGCATGGCATTGGCTACAGGGAGAGTCATGGCCTCTACATGTCCATTCCACCAGGTGAGAACTTGGTCAACGAATGTGCATGCGGAAAACTTCACTTTCATCTCCTTGAGGCATTCACATATCTCGAACACCGATTCCACCTTTTTAATCCACATCTTTAGGGTTATCACTCCCCCTGTGCCATTAAAGATTCGTCGCTTGGCGTTGGTGAAATATTTCTAAGAGCATGTCTTGGTAGGTCCTTGATTTATTCCGTTGTTCGAACTTCCAGCCCCTTGTCCATTTCCTCCACCATTGTTCCTATTGTGGATCTGTGCTAGTGTCGTTGTGACCGCTGCAGATACAGCTGCTTGAAATGCAGCTGAGTTGATTTCTGGTGGTATCGCCTCAGGGTTTCCACGGGCGGGTCGTTGAGGCATCTTTCTGTCATGGAACGGAAAGATGTTGAGTGCCTATAATTTTTGTGAGTTTGTGGTCCTATAAGCTAGGTGTATAGCATATACTTTTGGTAGTTTTTACATATTGACATACAATCATGGAAACATAACACATAACAAATAACAGCATCACAATAGAACACATATATTTTCCACTAATAATATTCGTACTTTGATACATGAAAATTTGCTCGAAAGAGCATACATAAGGGGTACAAGTTCGGCAGCGTAACGACTCTATGAGTAGTGTAATCACTTAAACATAGAGTCGATGGTACACAACATAGATCACATAAGCATAATACTAAAGGTGGATATGACTAGTCCTAGTCATGGTGGGATGTGCCAGGGGTGGTGCTGAGGAAGTGGACGCTCCCTGAAGGCGAGCCACCTGTCGTTCCGCGTCTCATAGTCGAGCCTCCCACCTCAACTGCCTCATGTGGAACTCTTGGATAACCTCTCGCGTCTCCTGTTCTGCACGCTCAACTCTAGTCCGCATCTGGTGCATCTGATCGGCGGTGCTCTGAGCCAGATCACCAGTGTTCTGCAATCGTCTCATAATGACTGGAAGTGCGCGATCAGCCGGTCCTCACTCCCTCATGTCATAGAACTCGCGTTCCATGCCAAACGGGGATCGTTGTCTCTGCTGCCTGCTCCACCTCAAAATGTCGATGCCTCAGGGGGGTGTAGGGCCAATTGGGCCCATCCGATGAGCGGGCACCCTAATCGGGTAAGGGGGTTGATGACTTCGGACTCCGCGTCCGAATCACCGCCATCGTCATCACTGGGTTCCTCCTCAAGGTCTCCTTCAACTTCTTCTTCTTCCACGTCTACCACTGGTTCAGCAGGTCCGCCCTCGACTTCCGCCTCAGGTTCCTCTTCAGACTCCTCCTCGGGGTCTTCTTCAGGTTCCTCTTCCAACCATCCGTTATTCCCCTAGTTAGGGAAATACAGATGTCCGTGTGTGATGGAAGTCGGCCATACTGTCTGCAAGAGTGTATATAAATAAGCTACTATTATGCATAATGTTTATTATTCAGATATTTAAAAGGTTAAGTTGATGCGTTCTTCTGGGTAACAAAGGGGTATGTTTTTAAGTTTACCGACCATCGCGATTTCCCCAAGGCATGTGATTGTTGTACTCCGGAGGAAATGTAGTTGATCATGCTACATTCTCCCCTCAATACAATTGCGAACAGTCCTGGCTTAACCGAGATGTCAGGATCATTTCATTTGATTTGGTATAATGTTCTTTTTCCTATGTCGCACAAGTTCCTATGTCGCACAAGTAAAGGTGTTTTATTATTATATTTTATTTGTTTTGTTCAGAGTTGTTTAGTCCCTCTTTGGTTTATAGTTGCATATCAATGTGTGGTTAGATATGCCAGTTCACTATAAACAAAGCTCTGATGCCAACCTGTCACACCCCCGAACCAGACGACGGAAACGTCCGAGGGTCCGCGTGACTAAAATTAAATATCATCACAATGAATATACATGAAACATAACATAAACATCACCATGCATTAATACATTACAATTGACCTTGTTCACATCAAGTACATTGTCTAAATATTACATTTCCCAAGCATAAATTGTTTGACAGTTTTCAAAACATAACATCCTAACACACTTGGTAATGTTCTTCAGCTTATCTGTTACCTGAGAATACAAGTTATTTTGAAAACGTCAACATGTGGAATGTTGGTGAGTTCATAAGCAGGGTTGATATGAAAATGTTTTGTGCAGTTTATAAAACCTAGAAAATTTGATATTTTCTGAAATGACCATTGTTTATACAAAAGTGTGAAGATTCATAGGTTTATTCATGAATGATTTCCAAGCGTGTATAAATGAGATGTTTTTGCATTATTGTTATTGAAAATACAAGTGAATAGTGTTGATTTCCCCCGAAAAACCCGATGTTTTCCGATAAAATAGTATGATTGTTTCGAATTATTATACCGCCACAACGGATTTAGTGATTATGAATTCCCTTGATTACTTATATAGTATTGGATTTATTATGTGAGTCGTTATAACCATGCATGATAATGACTAGTTCGTCCGTCTTGGCACTCTGTTGAACGCCGGAATTGATCTTAAGATTTTGTCACCCTAGACTAGCCGATTCTAATTGTAGCGAACAGCTGAGGTGTGGGGGAGTCACCCCCGTATAGATCTATACACAAACTCTTGCTCTCCCTCCATGAGACTTTGATTATAAATATAGACTACGACCAACACTTAAAGGTGTCGTCCGTTATTACTCACTTAATCCAAACGAATTTGATTACCATTAATTACCGACCTGAATTTGTTTACTTGAATGGAATGTAAGCCTAACACACGAGGAGAAGAGGATTACGGGGTCCTACTAATTACGTATGTTATTTAAGGCTGTTGAGTATACGAAGTACATGTTAGCCCATTTGCATATGATTTATTTGGACCTTACTAGCAATGCTAATGGGCCACTGAGGCCCAATAGAACGTAAACGCCATTGAGGTTCCCTTAAGCATGTAATTGGGTCGCAGGAGGCCCAATAGACATGTATTATAATTGTTAGGCCCAAAAATCATGTTAATGGGTCACGAAGGACCAATAGACATGATTAGAATCTTTCAAGCCCAACAATTTAAATGTTTACTTGTTTTAGGTATAGTATAATTGTCGGAAGGTCTGATTGTTCAATTGTTAAATCGCAAAGGCATGAAGTCTGTCGATTGTTTATAACGATATTTGAAAATATATGTATATTTTTCATTCTATTTTCATAAGTTATAATTTGGTATTTTTGACCTAAATATCTTAATAATAAAAATAACTGACTCAAAAATATTTGTTTGACCTATTCAGTCATTCTTTAATAAAAGTGACAATCTTAGTCCCTTTTTATAAAAAAATGACATTTTAGGCCTTTAAACTATGTTCTTGACATTTTTGGCCCATAGACTTATTTAAATAATGATTTTAACCCAAAATTTACTTTTTGTCAGTTTCAGCCCCTTTAGTAAAGGATTTTCATTTAAATTCCAAACTTTTCGCAACTTTTACAATTTTGACCCAAAATCCAAAAACTTTGCATTTTTTATCCTTTTTGGCAAAAGGATCATTTTAACCCCTGAAATAGATTTATTTACCTTTTTACCCACTATTTTGAGAAATTTACCAATTCAATCTCTTAAAACACATTTTTTCGCAAATTTGGGCCTATGGGCCGAAAAGCCCAAAAATTTGGCGCAATAGGCTACAATTTCATTTCTAGTCCTTTGAAGAGCATAATATTTATAAAAACTTCAATTTTAACTGTCTTGACCCTTTTGGTTCTTATGGGATCCGTGAATGATAACCTTTAACCCAACTTTTGTTTATTTGACAAATATAGCCCAAAAATGAGTTTTATGTTGTAACATGTTTACCATAACCTTAGAGGGTAATTTTCCTTGACTTGTTTAATGTAATACATCTTAGATCACGTATATTTTCCTCCTTGAGCTATAGATCTCGAGAATTCTTTCCTTTTTGGCACATATTTACCACATAAACACATGAAATCACACATAACACACACATACATATAGATCTACACATTTTATTTGTATTCTCCCACATAAAACTTGTGAAAACCGAAAATATAGGGGTATGAACTCACCTTGCTTTGTTGCTCACGGTTTGAAGAAAGAAATGAAGAAAATTTGGTCCTAGCAAGCTCCTTGAAGAGATCTCGAATTTGAAGAGTTCTATGGAGTATGATCAAGAATTTAAGGTTGTAAGAAGAGTGATTAAGTGTAGAAGGAAAACATGTTTGCAAGATCTTACCACTAGTATGTAGTTAAAAGTGATTTTTAAATGAGATTCTTCTTAAAACCCTTATGGTTCTCGAAAATTTGGAGGAAGGATGAAGGTGTTCTAGAGAGAGTTTGAAGTAATTTTACAATGGTGATGTGTATGTGTGTGTCTCGGTCAAAACAAGAAGAGGGGAGAGAGGAGAGAGTGAAATGAGTTGACATGCATGGGAACATGAGAAGGATGCATGGATGCCCTATGTACAATTATGAGGTGGCACCATTAAAAGTCAACTCTTCTTCCCCTTTTTTTGTAGTTGGGTCGAGACAGATAGAAAGGAAAGAAAGGCTTGGGCCTTTTGTGCTAGAGTCCATAATATGGAGCCCAAATTAATGGTTTTTCGGTCCATTGGGCCTTTTAGAGTAATTCACGGCCCAATATACATCAAGGGATGGGTTTAATGGCCCATTAGGGCTAATTAGATTTGGTATGGACCAATAAGGCCCATTAATGATAACCTAGTTCATTTTAGGCTTATAAGGCCCAAAATGTTAAGTTTCATGCAAATGGGTCCAATTAGGGCCCATTTAAGAGTTCTAAGCCCAAAATAGTCAAATTGGAAGCTTATTGGTCCATTAGGCCCGAAATAGTCAAATTGGAAGCTTATTGGTCCATTAGGCCCAAAATAGTCAAATTGGGCTATTTGTAAGAAGTGTTTGATGAAATTTTGTTGTCATTCAATCAGCACCATACATGCTTTCAAGTTTTAGTTACAATGTTATCCTTGTTAAGTGTTTACAAAGCATCAAAATTCCTAGTTGTGACAAGCATGGCGGTGGAGGACGATTCTTGAATGGCTGAGAAAGCAAGATGATGGCGTGCGAGAAGCTTTAAGAAGAAATCTGATCGTCAAACTTTGGTTGAGTTAAAATAACCTTATGAACAGTGTGTGCGTGAGGTACTGTATATATATATATATATATATATATATATATATATATATATATATATATATATATATATATATATATATATATTAATAATTGAAGGGCCATTTTTGCCAAAAAAATAGAAGTTCACTATTCATCTTTTAACATAACTTTAATATATATATATATATATATATATATATATATATATATATATATATATATATATATATATAATACACACTTACTAATATACCCTTGTAAAATGATTGGGCAAGAACTGTTATCGCGTTCTCAACCTTTTAGGTGTTCTCATTTGATCCTTACTATGTATAGAAATACATATATAACAAAACAACCAATTTCAATGTATTAACATTCTACTTGAATCATATTCAATAATTTCATAATACAAAAAATAGAAAATACTACAAAAATGATCATCACATATATATTTTTTTAAGAAAAAGTTCAATCTAGTAAATTAAATTTTTGGATGGTGGTCTTTGAGTATATTTGGATGGGTTTTTGGTTTTTCAAAAAATTGAATTGTCCTTTTAGATATTTCTTTATTTTTTTCTATTTAATTTAATGTTTTACTAATTAGAAATATGCTCTCTCTCTCTCTCTCTCTCTCTCTCTCGTTAATCTACATCAGAGATCTCACTTAAGACCGCAACCGAGCCTTATGAAGTGAATGCATCGGCCAGAGTTGTTACCCTCAAACACATCTACACTTACGCCAAGGATTTCGTCAGAGTAAATACAATGAAGTCCTCAGTCCACACGTTCTGTCACCATGACTAAGTTTTCACTTCCTTCGTTTTCGTCTGAATTATGGCCAGAAGTGATTATGAATCGAAGCTTAAGGAATGCTATCAAAAATTCAGTGATATCCTTTTTATCTCTTTGTATCACCGGATATATCACCCAACGAAACACTCTATTGAAGCCTCACAAAAAACCTTGATAAAGATTGATATTCATCTTCCTCGTTCCTTCTTTTCGACTAGAGATCGATCACTATGTGGTCTCTATTTTTCTCATGATTTTATATACCTTTCTCTCTCATTTTCTATTTATACTAGGTGCAAGAATTTAAGTTAAAATGGATATGATTTTTATGGTTAAAATTAGCTGCCCTTTCAATCGTATCGAATATATTAGGTTATTTTTTTTTAGTAAAGAGGGTGTCTAATACACTATAAGGAAGACGACATCTATATTTTGCATATCTAACAAAGCATGCATGGATCCATGATTAACTGAAGACAAAATAGAGCACTCCAATTCCCCCTAACATCGTCGGAAAACTACCAAATTTCTCTCTCTCTCTCTCTCTCTCTCTCTCTCTCCACAGATGACTTAGTCATGGAGTTCCACTTGGAAGGAGTTTGGAAGTGATGACAGGAATGAACCAGATTAATGTTTACCTCATTCTCCTGTCATCTAACACTCTCTATTATTACATTCGTCTCACTATAAGCAACGCTGTCAGAGAAGAATGGAAACTTGCATTACTTTCTCTCTCGTATCTTTCGATCTTTTTTTATTTATAGACTAGTTGTGAGACCCATGTATTACATGAGTTAATTTAAAAACTAAATAAATATGAATGTCTAAATATTTGAGAACTTTGGATTTATAAGAAAATAAGAAAAATAATGTATTATTAAAATTGAAATGTTTTTATATATTTTAAAATTTAAAAAATAATTTAAATAAATAAACAAAAGAAACTAATGGGATTTAATTTAGGAATTTTAAAATTTGAAGGTAAGTCCATTAATGAAATTGATATCCATTTATTACTACATTTATTATAATTATTATATTAAAATATTATGTGGAATTTAATAAAATAGGAAAACTCATAAAATGACATGTGGAAAAAAATTCAAAATAATCACAAAATGACATTTGACAAATTAAATGAGGTTGTGACATGTGGCAAAAAAACCTTTATTAATTAGAGTAGATGTGAATATTACACATATACACACACTACATGCCCACATTGTTCTCTTTTGCTTCTTTCCCCATATGGACTCAAAAGAAGAATGGTGTTGGTTTAAATTCAAAGGGATGTGTATTTGAGGTAAGGATCATATGGCTTTCAAAGAATCTCAAATTACACGTTTGAATTCGACAATGAACCCGTCAAGTTTTAAACCTTGGCAGATTGCTTACTTATTCTTTGCAGTTTTTCCCACGCAACCCCAAACCTGATTTCTTTTTCATCTTTGGTTTAACACCCCCTCCCTTTCAACGAACAAAATTTGTAGAATTTATTTCCCATGCATCACGAAACTTCGATAGGTCATAACTTCATCGTTATAAATCGGATTTCGTCGTTCTTTATATGCACAGAAACCTTGTGACATATACTACAACTTGGTTAATATTATTTATTCTAAACACTCTTCTATCAAAAAGTCACTTTGGACGTTCATTGTCTCTAAATTAACTAGCCCAGATCTGCGGGCGTTACAATCTGGAGTATTGGTTGTTTCATGGGTTGAAGAATCTAAAACAACAGAGGTTGAAGGTATTGTATGGTTGTGGTCAAATTCCGCAAAATCTATGTCAACCGCTTGATCTGATCGACCACTAGATAAACGTTGAGTTGTACTTTTTTTCATTTTCTTGAAAAGAGAAAGTGTTTTCACATAAAACATCATATTGTGAGACAAAGAATACTTGTTTTTCAAGATCATAAAGTTTCCAACCTTTTTTTCCAAAAGGACACCTAACAAAAACACACTTACTGCTGGGACTGTCAAAGTTGAGTCCTTTTGACTTTTGGTTATGAACAAAGCATAAGGATCCAAAAATACGAATTGCATCGTATGACGGAGAGTAACCAAACAACTTTCCATAAGGAGTCTTATAGTCTAGAACACTAAAAGTTTTCCTATTAATCAAATGAGCTACTGCTAAAACACATTCGCCCCAAAAAATAAATTGGTAAGTTTGCTTGAAATCATAACGTCCGAGCAACATTAAGAAGATGTCGATGTTTTCGCTATACCTTCCTATTTTTTGTGGAGTGCCAACACATGAGGTTTGAAACAAGATGTCAGAAGCAGAGAAGTAATCAAGTAAGCAGTTATAATCAATTTCGTTATCACTTCGTACAATCTTAATATTTTTAGAAAACAGACGTTCAATCATGGCAACAAAATTCATGAACATATGAAAAACTTCGGTTTTATCAACCATTAGGTAAACCTACAATACGTGAGAAATCATCCAAAATGGTCAAAACTATTTAGCACCACAAGAGGACACGTGTTTGTAAGCAACCCACAAATCCATATGAATTAATTTAAAATTTTGATTACTATTATGTTCACTTAATGGAAAAAGATATCTAGGATGTTTAGCCTTAAAACAAACCTCACACGCTTTATTCAAATAATCTTTACTACTAATAGTCATAGGAAGATATTTTAGTACTTTCTCGGAAGGATGCCCCATTCTGCTATGCCACAGTGAAAAAGAAGAATCGTCTTTATTTACTTTGACTGCTTTAACTAAACTTGGTTCCTCGAAGTAGTAGAGTTCATCCTGTTTACTTCCCATTCCAAGCAGCCCCCTCATTTGGTCCTATATAGCATCATAGAGGAATTAAATACGACAATACTATCGAGATCATGACAAAGTTGGGGCACAGACTCGGCGAGTTGTTCATACAACTCGACGAGTCGGATGAAGGACCATTGGGTATCTGTGTAGAAGGAGAACTCGTCGAGTCAATGCCTAACTCGACGAGTAGGGATGGGAATGAAGACAATCGACTAGATAGGGACTCGACGAGTTGGCGAGCCAACTCGGCAAGTCGGGTCAACTGGAATTTTGACTTTGACTTTGACCTTTTAATTTAGCGGGGGTAAAATGGTCATTTTACCCTATGGACAGTTAGCAGTGTTTGACTGAGTGTTTTGTGGGAATTATAGCCGGAGGACTTCCGGAACAGCAGCAGCAGACAGACAGACAGTTCCCGCACGGATCAACAGCTACTTCGAGGTGAGTTACCTTCCAGTAGCGGTGGGTCTAAGGCCACAATGCCGGCCCACTAGTAGGAGACGTATGATAGATAATTGTCTTTGTGATATCATCTAGGTTTGCTATTACCTGATATGTTATATGCTAGCATGATATGTTGTATGTGATAGTAGTAGAGTTCGGTTGTTAGGACCGAAGGGTAGTCAGACACCCCAGATACGTCTGACAGTATATGATGATATGTTTGCATGTTGGCTTGTTATGTTGTATGCGATAGAGGTAGTAGGAGGGGAACAGTCCCCGAGTTCAGTTGTTAGGACCGAAGGGTAGTTCAGGCACCCCAGATATGTCTGATAATCTGTTATTATATGATATGTGATAATATTAGTAGCAGGGGTGAAATAGTCCCCGAGGTTCGGTCGTTAGGACTGAAGGGTAGTCAGCACCCCAGAATGGCTTGACATGGGTAGTCAGCACCCCATAATGGCTTGACATGGGTAGTCAGCACCCCAGAACGGCTTGACACGGGTAGGTCGGCACCCTAGAATGGTCGTACCGGGTAGGTCGGGCACCCCAGAATTGCCTGGTAGGATGTATGTTATGTGATTGTATGGTATGTGGTACGATGGGGGAACTCACTAAGCTTCATGCTTATGGTTTTCAATTTTGGTTTCAGGTACCTCTTCGTCGAAGGGGAAGGAGCTGGCGCGGTAGCGGCACATCATACACACGTAGTGTTTTCCGCATTTATGAGATTGTTCTGGGATTTGTACTCTGACCTTTGGATTGATTTCATGTTTTGGTTTTCAGACACTACATATGTTTATGAAATGAATTGATCAGACAATGTTTATTTGCAAATGTTTTACAAAGTATTGATTTAAAAATGAAATTTTTGGATGTGAAAATTGGGTCGTTACAGCTACCAAGGTTCGTCTATATAGTACTAAATCCATAGCTACCAAGGTTCTTCATTAGGCACTAAGACAATAGTTGTCAGGGTTCTTTAGTAGGAACTAAGAAAATAGTTGCCAGGATTCTTCATTAGGCACTAAGAAAATAGCTGCTAGGGTTTTTAGAGTACACCGGTGAACATCAAGTCCACAACACCTACAAGTTGCGAGCTTGTTAGTGTTCCACGACACTGTCTAGAATAGTCAGTGGTTATCATCCCTACTTTGTTGAATGACGGGGGCCATCGTTTGGGTAAAGGTTTCACTCATTTTTCACCTGTCACCCTCACCTCATGATCTATATCATCTTTCGTCTCATCCTCAAACTAATTTTTCATCACACACCAACTATTTCATCTACACATGTTCTACCCAACATATTTGTAGACATAAATTACATATATAGTTTAAATAATATATAAACCTGTATTAAACATTCATCCAATATTCATCTCAAATAAATAAACAATATATAAACACATAACACATATTTCTTAGCAAATACTTCATATCTATGTGTTAGAAGATAGTAACTACACACTCACTTGATAAGACGATTATCGGACAACTCTACGGCTCTTAAAATATTATTCTTCGATAAAACCGGGAGATCTTCAAAAAAACCAGGCTTCTCGTGGGCAGATTTTCGGCTCGACAACTCTATTTCTCGGGATCTTCGGGGCTTCGGGACTTGCTTCGGGTCTCGAGATTGATACCGGGGCTTCGGAGGCATAAATTGCCAAGAAAAAGGAAGAATAAGGGAGTGAAAGGAAAGAAATGAGCAACCAATTCAGTTGGACTCGCATCCTATTTATAGGAGGGGTCTGGCCTCCGAACGCAGCATGTTCCTTGGACGAACGCAGCGCGTTCCACCGTGCGTCATGGCTTACGAACTTCGGAAGTGATGGCTATGCGACTAGAGGGCGACGTGGCCAATCCGAGGCCAAGCAAAACGAAAGCGGGGCGTTCCCCTCCTGAACGCAGGGCGTTCCCTCCAGATAAGCTTCAGTATACGTGTCTCGAACTTCAAAAATTCATATCTTACGCATATCAGCTTCGTTTTCGACGTTCTTTATATCCACGTGTAGGTGAGATTATACTCTACAACTTTCGTTTAGACTCCGTCGATAAATTTTGACTTAAATTTTTATTATATTATTTTTAGTAGGCCGGGACAGAAAAACTCCGTTATAAACTCATAACTTCTTCATCCGACGTCCGTTTTCATCTGTCTTTTTACCGTTGAACTACTATCGACGAGATCTTCGATTCTCGTTTAGATTGTTTCGGCCAGAAACCATTCGATCTCATTTTCGAACTTTGGGTTGCATACCTCTAAGTCGAAACTTCGAAAAATCTTAACTTCCTCAAACGAAGTCAGATTTAGACATTCTTTTTATGCACGCTCTCGGTTTAACGTATTCTATGACTTTCGTTTAGATCGATAAGGCCAAATATCGCTCTATCATAAATTCAGTATTTACGTCACGCTGTGTCGTGCCTGTTCTGTCGCGAATAAGACTGTTCACTATTTGGATAAAACCGAATTGTCCAATTGGACAATTTGGATCGGACTATTTGGTTCGGATATTCGGATTTTTGGATTGGTTTTCAACAAAACCGAATTATTATTTTGGATTTCGGATTGGTTTTGGTTTATAAACTAAGGACCGCATAGTCCAAAAAAAACCGAATAACAACTTATTATCTATTTTTCATATATATCTTTAACAATTTATAAATTTACTAAATTATTATTTTTAGTTATTATAAATTTTCATCGAATATACTTCTTTAAAATTACTTCTTATCAAAAGTTTTTTGTCAATGAAATATTAACTATAATATATTTTCTTAGTATTTGTTCATAAATTATAATTTATAAAAAAAAAAGTTTCTTTATAGATTTTGCTAATATTCAAGTTATATAGTTTCAAAATGTCTTGCCTCTTGAAAACCGAATTGTAAAAACCGATCCAACCGAATTGTAATTTGGTTGGATCAGATCGGATTTAAATTTAGTTTGGACTATTTGGATCAATGTTTTGAAAACTGAAATCTATTCGGATTCACTTGATTGGATCGGATTAAACCGATCCATCCAAACGAACACCCCTATGCATGCATACTCGTGTAGTGTGAACTAATTTAAGGATTTGGAGGATAGTCTTAGTATTGTTGTGGAGAGAGAGAGAGAGGGAGAGAGAGAGAGAGAGAGTCATTTCTTTATTTATTTTTGTAACACTGTAAAAAATTAAGACAATTTTTTTCGCTTTTTAAAACCATTTAAATTCATTCATAATCATTTTCAAGAAAAACATTGTATCAATATTATCTCATTACAAATCCCAAGATCAAATCATAATAAACTCCGCGGGTGTGTGTGTACAGATCATGTCGGCGCCTTCCCGCGATCATTCCTGGTACCTGAGACACATAACACAAAACACTGTAAGCATAAATGCTTAGTGAGTTCCCCAAAATATCAGTCTAACACATATTAGCCACTCAAGGCTATAACTCTGCTGACGCTCTGGTCAGTGTGTTCCAGTGGGACCCTCCAGTCCCAACTCTCGGTGGGCCCTCTGGCCCTAACACTGTGGACCTAAAGGTCCTAACTCTATGGACCCACTGGTCCTAACTCTGAAACTCTAAATCATGCATATCACATATCACAATAAATCTCAACACATAAATAGCATACAAATACACTGGCACATAGCTCTAAAATATACTGCCACATAATTCTGTTACCACTCTAGGTAAATTATAGTGAGAAGACTCACCTCAGATGTCTCGGTAAATCTCTGACTCGGTAGAAATACGATCTAGCCTCCGCCTAATCACATAAAATAAATACTCTCATAAATATATCTCTCAGGACTAGACTCAACCCTCTTGGCACCCTCATAAGGGTGAAAGACCATTTTACCCCTCTCTCAGCTCAAAGACCCCATTATTGACCAAACTCTAAAAGTCAACAAAAGTCAACGGTCAACTTGACCCGACTCGTTGAGTACACTTGGGTGACTCAGCGAGTCTATACGTGTCCACTAACTCTCTAGTCTCGCTTGGCACGTCGAGTATATCCCTTTGTTCGACTAGATACACCTGGCATGAATCGTGGGGCCACCCCGACTCAACTCGTCGAGTCTCAAGATCAACTCGGCAAGTTCCGCCTTGAACTCCAGTCCTTTAATCCCCCTCTGACTCACTGAGTTATTCCCCCAACTCGGCAAGTCCACTCACTGAGCGATTTACGGGAAACCCTAACCCTAATCGCCGAGTCTGCCCTTGGACTCGGCGAGTTCATGCCATGCACAAACTCAAATGGCCTCCTGAGGTCAGATCTGTTCCTTGGATCCATAGATCTGACCTTCCCAAGCCTGATAAACACGTAAAGTTCGAATCTTGACACTCATGGGACGACTAGGAGGCTTTACTTGGCGATTTAGCCCCAAAAGTAACATCCTTAGCTCAACACCCCCAAAGCTCAACATAAAGCAGACTGAGGTAAGCTCTTTAGACCACTATGGGTCCAGATCTGAAGTCTCAAAGTGCATAGGGGCCATATCCTCACAATTTTCTTCCAAAAGAACGCATAAAAATCTACATCTATGGATTCCTTCAACAAAACAGAAAAAGGGGCGATATGATACCTCAAAGATGAAGTCTCTTGCTCGAAATCCACAGATGCACAACCTCCTTGGTCTCCTCTAAGCTGGAAACACCTCCTTCTTGCAAGAATCAACCACAAGGATCAAGAAATGGCTCTTATCCTCTCACAAACGCTCTAACTCCTTTAGGGTTTCTCTCTGGGGTTTGGTAGCGGCAAATGATAGCCCTAAGGGCCCTTAAATAGGTCCCAAACCCAGGAAATTAGGGTTTCATTAAACAGCATGGACTCGCCGAGTCCCTTCACAACCTCCAAAAATAAAAGAATAGAATAATATACTTGGGAATCCGGATGTTACAATTCTCCCCCACTAGAATCAGACTTCACCCTCGAAGTCTTACTCTGCAAACAACTCAGGATGCTGCTCCCGCATCTCTCGCTCCGGCTCCCAAGTCAACTCTGACCCTTTCCGATGTTGCCACTGCACCTGCACCAGAGGCACCTCCTTGTTCCTCAGAACCTTGATCTTCCGATCCCTAATCACCACCGGTCTCTCAACATAGTTCAGGCTCGCATCCACCTGAGTATCCTCTAATGGCACCATTGTCGACTCATCGGCTATACACTTTCTTAGCTGTGACACGTGGAAGGTGTCATGAATCTGACCCAACTCTGCAGGTAGCTCCAACCGGTAGGCTACCCTTCCTACTCTCACAGTAACCCTGAAAGGACCAATATATCAGGGCCCCAACTTGCCCCTCTTCTTGAATCGAATCACTCCTTTCCAAGGAGAGACCTTCAGGAGCACAAAGTCGCCGACCTGAAATTCGAGCTCGGACCGGCGCCTGTCCGCATAACTCTTCTAGCGACTTTGAGCGGTCAACAACCTCTGTCTGACCTGTTGTATCTGCTCTATCTTCGGAAGCACGATCTCAGTACTACCCATCACACGCTGACCTACCTCTCCCCAACAAATGGGGGTCCGACACCTCCTCCCATACAACAACTCAAAGGGTGGCATATCAATGCTCGAATGATGACTGTTGTTGTAGGAAAACTCTGCCAAGGGCAAGTACGTGTCCCAACTCCCGCCGAAATCCAACACACATGCTCGGAACATGTCCTTGAGCGTCTGAATCGTCCGCTCACTCTGCTCGTCAGTCTGTGGGTGGCATGCAGTACTAAAATGCAGTCTCGTACCCAATGCCTCATGAAATTTCTTCCATAATCTGGAAGTGAAACGCACATCTCGATCTAAGACAATCGAGATCGTCACTCCATGTCGCGATACCACCTATCTCACGTACATCTCTGTCAACCTCTCCCCGGAAGAGCTCTCACTGATAGCAAGGAAATGAGCGCTCTTTGTCAACCTGTCCACAATCACCCAAATTACATTGACACCTCTCGCAGTCCTTGGCAATTTGGTGATGAAATCCATGGTAATCAGTTCCTATTTCCACTCGGGAATCTCTAACGGCTACGGCTTACCATATGGACGCTGATGCTTAGCCTTAACCCTGCGATAGGTCAAGCATCTCTCTACAAACCATGCGACATCCCTCTTCATACAGGGTCACCAATACTCCCTCTTCAGGTCCAAATACATCTTAGTGGCCCCGGGATGGATCGAGAACTTCGATCGATGAGCCTCTTCTATCAAAATGGTACGCGTCCCGCCCACAAACGTTACCCATACCCGACCATGAAATGTCATAAGCCCCCAACTATCGGTAACGAACTCCGATACCAGCCCGACAACTCGCTCTCTCTTCTGGCTTTCTGGTCTCACGGCCTCAGCTAGGGCACCACGAATGGCGTCCAACACCGGAGTCATCACTATCAATCTCAAACAAACATCTCGTACCGGGGCGCCCTCCGCCCTACGGCTCAGTGCATCGGCTACAACATTAGACTTGCTCGGGTGGTACAGGATCTCACAATCGTAATCCTTCACCACATCCAACCATCTCCTCTGGCACATATTCAGGTTGGGCTGATCCATCAGATACTTCAGGCTCTTGTGGTCTGTGTATATGGTACACCGAACCCCATACAGGTAGTGATGCCAGATCTTGAGGGCGAACACCACTGCCCCCAACTCCAGATCGTGGGTGGGATACGTCATCTCATGAGGCTTCAACTGCCTCAATGTGTATGCTATCACATGACCCCTCTACATAAGCACCGCTCCCAACCCCGATATCGACGCGTCACAAAACACTACGAAGTCCTCCATCCCCTCCGGAAGGGCTAACAAAGGGGCCTCGCATAGTCTCTGGCGAAGTGTCTCGAAGGAGGCCTGCTGCTCTGGGCCCCATGAAAAAGCAACACCCTTCCGGGTCAACTTGGTGAGAGACACGACGATCTTGGAGAAATCCTTGATAAATTTCCGATAATAACCAGCCAACCCTAGCAAACTCCTGATCTCGGTAAGTGACCTCGGCACCTCCCATCTCATCACTACCTCAATCTTGGCCGGGTCGACCAATATCCCTTTCTGGTTAACGAGGTGCCCTAGGAACTGGACCTCTCACAACCAGAAATCACACTTGGAGAATTTGGCATAAAGCCTCTCCGATCTCAGAACTCCGAGGATCTCCCTCAAATGTTGCTCTCTAGATCTCAAATACACCAATATGTCGTCGATGAATACGATCACCGAGCGATCCAACATCGGCCTGCACACTCTGTTCATGAGATCCATGAACACCGTCGGTGCATTGGTGAGTCCGAAAGGCATCACCACAAACTTGTAATGTGCATAACGAGTCCTGGACGTTGTCTTCTGGATGTCCTCATCTCGCACCCTCACCTGATGATATCCAGACCTCAAATCGATCTTGGAGAACCAAGTTGCTCCCTACAACTGATCGAACAAATCATCGATCCTCGGCAACGGGTAACGGTTCTTGACTGTCAGCTTGTTCAACTCCCGGTAATCAATGCACATCCGGTGTGAACCATCCTTTTTCTTGACAAAAAGGATAGGCGCTCCCCACGGCGAGTTGCTCGGCCGAATGAACCCCTTCCCCAGCTGCTCCTGAAGCTGCGAGGATAACTCTTGCATCTCTGGAGGCGCAAGGCGATAGGGCGCAGCCCCCGGAACTAAATCGATACGGAACTCCACCTGCCTCTCGGGAGGCACGCCCGACAACTCCTCCGGAAATACGTCCGGGAACTCACGCACTATCGGAATCTCATCAACCGACCTCGGTCTCTCTGAATCAACCCTCGTATCCATCACATACACTACAAATCCCCTATAGCCCTGCTATAGACATTGTCTCGCTCTAGCGGCCGAACAAAATGCTGACCCAGAACGTGTACCCTCGCTGTACACCGTAAGAACTCCCCCACTAGGGTCTCGTATGGTCACCAGCTAACGCTCGCAGTCGATAACCGCTCCAAATCTGCTCAACTAGTCCATGCCCACGATGACACAGACATCTCCCATCGCGATAGGAACAAAGTCAATCGGAAACTCCACTCTGGAAATCTCGAGTACACACCCTCGGATCACCTCGATGGCATAAACCGCCCTCTCGTCAGCTATGGAAACTCTCAGAGGTCGACTCAACGCCTCTCGACTAACACTGATATGCTGACTAAAAGCCAAAGATACGAAAGACCGACTCGCACCCGAGTCAAATAACACCAAGGCAGGTACATAACTCACAAGAAAGGTACCTACGCATAACATAATATAAACACGATATCACATCATAAAAACAAATACATGAAAGAATACATACCAGCCACAGCATCGGACGTTGCGCGGACCTCCTCCGCGGTCAACTGGAAGGCTCTCCCTCATGCCTTCGGTGCCTCGGCCTTCTCTGGCTGGCTCTCAGTGGCTCTGATAGCAGCAGGGGCAGATCCCTGAGATGCTCCCTGGGCTGTCCCTCGCAACAGTGGACACTCTGCCTTGCGGTGTCCGGTCTGGTTGTAGTGAAAACATATTGTAAACCCCTTGGGGCAATCCTTGGCCATATAACCCTCCTTGCCACATTTGTAGCAAGACCCCGCTCTGCACACCCCATCGTGGCTCTTGCCACACTTGCCACAAGTGCGGACCCTCTGACTCCCAGATCTCGAATCAGCGGGCTTGGCCCGCTTGGCTGCCGGCTGAGACTGTGCCGGTCGCCGATCCCTCCCCTGACACTCAGCCTCCTCCCTAGCCTGGGTCTCCAGCTCTATCTCCCTCTTCCGGGCATTTGCCTGAAGGTCGGCAAATGTCCGGTACATCGATTTCGCTATGAACTCCCGTATATCCCTCCTCAAAATGCTCAGATATCGGCTCATACGTACCTGCTCGGAGGACACGTGCTCTGGGCAGAACATCGCCCGCTCATGGAACATCCTCGTAATCACTGTGACAGACTCAGTACCCTGCTTGAGGGTCAGAAACTCCTGGGCCAATCGCTCCCTCTCCACCTGGGGAACGTACTCATCTCGGAACATAGCAGTGAACCTATCCCAAGTCACTGCGGCAAGCTCAGCAGGAGAATAATGCGCCGTCACAAACTTCCACCAGTCCTTCGCTCCCAAGCGAAGCTGGTTCAACGTGAACCGGACTCTCAAATGCTCTAGAGAGGAGCAAGTAAAGAAACACCCCTTAATGTTCGAAATCCAACTCATCGCTGCAATCGGGTCCTGGGTCCCATCAAACTCCGATGGTTTTGTGTTGCTGAACTCTCGGAACAGCAACGCATCACCACCCTGCGGCCTAGTCACAGCTATAGCTGCAGTGGCCGCAGCAACCGCAGTCTCAGAAAGAGTAGCATATCTCTCGTTAAATGTCTCTATCAGTGTGGTCTTGATAGACCCGAACATCTCTGATATCTCTGCCATGATGGCCGCAGCCACCTCCTCGTGGATGATCCTACGGATCTCCTCATCACTCGTACCGCTGCTCTCTGGTGTGTGGCGTGTCCCTACCATGATCTCTCTCTGAAATAGAACATAAGGAATATTAGGGACTCACTCGATCATACTCACACTCGATAACTCTACCCTACTTGTTCCTTAGTACTCTGAGGATTCTTACTTGGACTGCACACTGATCCGGTGTCTTCAGTAGTACGGGCCCAATACTACCGTCCACACTGCATCAACATTCATCCCAAGTCCTCCTCCCAGAGTCCCAAATCCCAAGTACTCTATTCTTTCTAATCATATGCTACTCACGAGCAGACCTCTCATAAGCTCCTCGCTGCTATCTAAACATCTCAAGCATCTCTAGCAGCAAAACTCCTAGACTAAGGCATCACATATCAGGCCACTCTAGTCCTAATAAGAATACCTAGTCTACTCTAGCATGCATAACATAACTTATCATATAGCGTAGCATAACATATCTTATAACACTTATTGCGAGGGTATTTTGGGAAATCACCGTTCGGGAACTGGCTGATCGTACACACGGCTCTGCTCTGTTTGTCTCAAAACTCTTTTTACTCATTAAAAATTTGTTTTATTATCAAATTTTCCTCAAATCCTCAGTTTGAGTTCAGATACGCCCGAAGATGCATCTGAATCCCTCAAACCAAGGCTCTGATACCAACTTGTAACACCGTAAAAATTAAGACAATTTTTTTCGCTTTTTAAAACCATTTAAATTCATTCATAATCATTTTCAAGAAAAACATTGTATCAATATTATCTCATTACAAATCCCAAGATCAAATCATAATAAACTCCGCGGGTGTGTGTGTACAGATCATGTCGGCGCCTTCCCGCGATCATTCCTGGTACCTGAGACACATAACACAAAACACTGTAAGCATAAATGCTTAGTGAGTTCCCCAAAATATCAGTCTAACACATATTAGCCACTCAAGGCTATAACTCTGCTGACGCTCTGGTCAGTGTGTTCCAGTGGGACCCTCCAGTCCCAACTCTCGGTGGGCCCTCTGGCCCTAACACTGTGGACCTAAAGGTCCTAACTCTATGGACCCACTGGTCCTAACTCTGAAACTCTAAATCATGCATATCACATATCACAATAAATCTCAACACATAAATAGCATACAAATACACTGGCACATAGCTCTAAAATATACTGCCACATAACTCTGTTACCACTCTAGGTAAATTATAGTGAGAAGACTCACCTCAGATGTCTCGGTAAATCTCTGACTCGGTAGAAATACGATCTAGCCTCCGCCTAATCACATAAAATAAATACTCTCATAAATATATCTCTCAGGACTAGACTCAACCCTCTTGGCACCCTCATAAGGGTGAAAGACCATTTTACCCCTCTCTCAGCTCAAAGACCCCATTATTGACCAAACTCTAAAAGTCAACAAAAGTCAACGGTCAACTTGACCCGACTCGTTGAGTACACTTGGGTGACTCGGCGAGTCTATACGTGTCCACTAACTCTCTAGTCTCGCTTGTCACGTCGAGTATCTCCCTTTGTTCGACTAGATACACCTGGCATGAATCGTGGGGCCACCCCGACTCAACTCGTCGAGTCTCAAGATCAACTCGGCAAGTTCCGCCTTGAACTCCAGTCCTTTAATCCCCCTCTGACTCACTGAGTTATTCCCCCAACTCGGCAAGTCCACTCACTGAGCGATTTACGGGAAACCCTAACCCTACTCGCCGAGTCTGCCCTTGGACTCGGCGAGTTCATGCCATGCACAAACTCAAATGGCCTCCTGAGGTCAGATCTGTTCCTTGGATCCATAGATCTGACCTTCCCAAGCCTGATAAACACGTAAAGTTCGAATCTTGACACTCATGGGACGACTAGGAGGCTTTACTTGGCGATTTAGCCCCAAAAGTAACATCCTTAGCTCAACACCCCCAAAGCTCAACATAAAGCAGACTGAGGTAAGCTCTTTAGACCACTATGGGTCCAGATCTGAAGTCTCAAAGTGCATAGGGGCCATATCCTCACAATTTTCTTCCAAAAGAACGCATAAAAATCTACATCTATGGATTCCTTCAACAAAACAGAAAAAGGGGCGATATGATACCTCAAAGATGAAGTCTCTTGCTCGAAATCCACAGATGCACAACCTCCTTGGTCTCCTCTAAGCTGGAAACACCTCCTTCTTGCAAGAATCAACCACAAGGATCAAGAAATGGCTCTTATCCTCTCACAAACGCTCTAACTCCTTTAGGGTTTCTCTCTGGGGTTTGGTAGCGGCAAATGATAGCCCTAAGGGCCCTTAAATAGGTCCCAAACCCAGGAAATTAGGGTTTCATTAAACAGCGTGGACTCGCCGAGTCCACTCATGCACTCACCGAGTCCAGCCAAGAACTCGGATAAGAATCTGCAACCCTACTCGGCGAGTCTAAGCACCAACTCGCCGAGTCCCTTCACAACCTCCAAAAATAAAATAATAGAATAATATACCTGGGAATCTGGATGTTACAGTTTTTGGTAAAATAGTTAAAAAGAAAGAAAAATAAAATAAATATATTAAGGGTATGTAGTCTTTTCAAATTTTGAAGGGACCAAAACTACATACAAATAAGATTAAAAGGACAACCAATCCAAAACTTTCTTGGTTGGGACAATTTTACGAAAAAAAAAATACATACCATATGGACCATTTTTATAGTTTTCTCCAAAAATATCATGTATACACAAAATCTTTTTACATGTGGACTAAAATGTATAATCAAGACAATACCACATAAATAGTCCTTGTAGCTTACCAAATGTCAGAACATTAGTCCCTACGAATTGTTTTTAACGAACATGATCCATGTGGTTTCTAAATCTTATATGGTTGATCCCTTGGGTTTCATTTTATTACAAGTTTGTTCTGAAATTAATATAATACCCTTTTTAATTTATGTTTTACTTTTTTGACACCCAGTTCTGGTAAGGTTTCATGCTTTGCATTTCTGAGATATAAGATTTAGACTTGGGGTTTTTCCTCCCTACATCATGGTGTGTGTTCTAGTATGACGTGGTGATGACATGTCACCACAACATGGTGATAAATTTGCCACAACATGGCGCCGCAAGAGGCCTAAAACCTTAAGTCTCAAATCATGATCTTATTCAAAGAATGTGAGGGAGGGGGCTTTCCCTAACCCCAGCCTCATCTCCTCTAGAAGAAATCATCCAAACCCTAAACTCCCTCCACCCCTCTCTCCCTCTCATGTTCTAAGACTCCTTTGTGTGTGTGTTTTTTTTTTTTTTGCTTTTAGAGGAATAATTTGTGCTTTGTAGGTCACTGAGCCTTCAAGCAAGCCAACTCTAGCATTCCAAGCATCTCCTGGATCTTTGTAAGCATTCAAGATCCAATCTTTTTAGTCTATTCTTTGTAGATCTAGAGAAATAATCAAGATTCTTAAGATTTAGGTGAATGTGAGAGACTAGAATTGATAAAGTTTTTAAATTTATTATTCTCTAAAGTCCCATGAGCAACATATATTACAGATCTGAGCTAGTTCTCTTATTTGACGACATGCTTGGGGTTTTGACCTCATTTCGAACCATTTTTACCTAGGTTTGGTAAAGGACATGCATGTTCATAAAGATAAGATTTTAATGGCTCATTTTGGTGTAAAGAAGCCTTTTGTAAAGTATATTGGGTTATCTTAATGGATTAAGTGTTAAACAAAATGATAAACACGACCAGGCAGCTCACGACATGGTCAATGGGTGACAACGACATGGTGAGCAGGATTATCAGAATCTATGGTCTGAAGCGGAACAAGGTGTGGTCAATAGGTGACCACAGCGTGGTGAACAAATTTCATCACATCTATATGACCTGAATTAGACCACAACACGAGTATGGTCTTGTCACGGCACGAAGACCATTAAACGTTGACTTTTGACCGTTGACCAATTTTGACTTTTAGTCAAATGTTAGTGAATTTGTATCTTAGGCTTTTGAGTAAGGACAAAATGAACTTTTTCCCTAGGATAAGAATTAAGAGAAGAAAGACTCATTTAGTGGAAAAAGTTATGTAATGTGCTTTAATTTTTGAAGGATTATTTGTTGTATAGTGGCTTGAAGGAGTGTCAGTGCCACTTAGTTCACTGTGTGTATTAGCTTATTAGTCATTTAGGTGAGTTCTCACGAGTTTACTTACTATGTAGATTATATGTTGTATGTCAGCCAGACTAAAGATAGACCTCTCGGAGGGAATCTAGTGGAATCATGATCATGATAGACCTCTTGGAGGGAAGTCATTAATACCAGGTCAACTAGAGATAAACCTCTCAGAGGTAATCTAGTGGATTGTGGTAAGTTATGTCAACATACTAATAGTTTTATGTGTTTAGTTATATGTGTACAGTCAAAGTTTACATGCTCAGTTATGTGTAAGTTTTAGAATGCATATCATTTATATAGTGATTAAGTGTTTTGATTACTCACTAAGTCTTAGGCTTACAGTTGCTACTTTATGTTTTTAGATGTAGGTCCTTCCGGTTTGAAGGGCAGGAAGCTGGCATGATTGGGATATCTAGATATTTTCGGAGGCGCATGACATTGAGTTTAACCAATCTATGTTACGTTATGGTTTCCAAAACACTTCTTAGCTTCTTCGTTTTTACTATGAGAATGTCAATGTAATATGGAAAGGGGATTTTATGTTCAGGTACCAATATGAATGAAACCTTTTGGTAAAATCTATACTCTAATTTTCAAAATTTTCGGATGGTATTTTTTGGATGTTACAATTTTTGTTTTTTATAATTTACTTAAATAATAATAATAATAATAATAATAATAATAATAATAATAATAATAAAGACACCTACTTTAATAACTTTTCGCATTCCCTAACCCCACCTTATTCCACTCCTACTTGATCCCACAACATTCACATACCTGCATAGTGTTCACACATATACGGTTTTGTGTTTGAAGTCGGGTCTTTGATTTTCATGATAAAAAGGAGTGCGTGTGTTCTGATTCTTATAAATGATAATACTAAACAATGTCTATGTAATTATAGTATATATAGGTTCTAATTTATGAACAAAACTATAGTTTTGTTCTATAAAACATAGGAGAACTAGTGGATAAAATGATAGATGTCTCCTTATTAAAATCATATATAACCATACACTTCAATGGACTCCATCACTAGTCCCATGTTTTGTCAATAGGGAAACAATCAATCATTCTTTTTGCCGGCCACCATTCTCACCTAGCTCTCTATTACTTCCATTCAAAGATCTTTCATTGCCTCAATTGCTTCTTTTTTTAATGTCACGTGCATTTCTGTTTAATTAGTTCAAATTGGGGTTGATAATTATAATGAATAACTATATAATGAAAACCTAAATTTTGTAAGTTTGGCAAGTGAATTGATTAAATAAAAGACATTATATATATGTCAATGGTTATAATAATAATAATAATAATAATAATAATAATAATAATAACAACAACTAAAAATCAGTCAATTTGTTTATTATAAATAAGTTTAATAAGGCAAGAGTCTGATGTCTGATTTGTAATTTCCGAAAATCATTTAAGTATAAGAAATATGACCACAACATTCACCGCTAGCAGGCCAATTCAAGCCGGCGAAATAAAAAATTAGGCCCTTTAACAATAATTTTTTAAGTAAAATCGTGATTAATTGCTTAGGTTTTTGAAGAATTGGTTGAAATTTATTTGTCTTCTACACAAATTTGGCTCCAATCTCGTTTTACCTTTTTTACCGCTGCCTGCGATGACTTAATACTAAACATTTTTTCCTTACAATAGATTAATACCAAACACTCTTTTCTTAGGGAATTTGACTTATTAAGGTAACTAAGTATTTCGTATGTTCACATATGGGTAATGTTGTTTTTTTTGTACTCATTTCCCCAACTAACTTGTTTCATCCGTTCACAAATAACCAACATTACCGGGTAACGTAGGTTTGGGGTGATGTGGCTTCTACGTTGTAATACTCATCACCTATGCGGCATTGTATGTATTTTTCATGGTTTACATTATAAAAAGGGTGAGATACGACTGCTTATTAATTAAAACCGCAGATCGATCGATGGCATCTTCTTCCTCATATTTTTGTTCCAAATGACAAGACGAATTGCAACCAAATCATCCATGTGATTGCGACTTGCCATCTCGTGTGAAGACATTAAGAACCCCCAACAATCCTGGAAGGAAATTTAGAGTTTGTCAAAACTCACTGGTAAATCATTTTCTATTTTTTGTATTCCTCCTTCAGTTTAACATGTTTTATAAATTTCTTGAAGAATGGAAAAAGTCAAAGCTGTAAATTTTGGCAATGGTTGGATGAGGATGAAGGGAGGAAAGATGGAAGAAGGCATTACATGATGAAACCAGAAGAAAACTGCAATCTTACCTAGAAAATTCGTACCTTGGAGAATGAAATCAACATATGTAGGATGAAGATCGAACAAGAGAAGAACAACAATAAACAAGAACTCGACAATGTTAATTGGAAATTGTTTACTCATAGACTTGCATTGATTGTGTTGTTTCTCTTGTATGTCAAAATGTTGTTTTAAATTATTTAGTTTATTATGATATAGTATGACTAAATTATGTATGCTTTTGTGATGTTTTGAATGAAAAAGGTTACATTGGATCATTGGAATGGAACTGTACATTGTAACGGGATTGTGATTACACTTGGTATTATAAAAGATGGTAATAAACTTTGTAATGGAATTGAATCATTGGAATGGAAGTGTACAAACATTTTAATGAAATTGTGAATCATTGGAATGGAATTGTACAAACAATGTAATGGAATTGTGAATAACTATAATGGAATTGTGATTACACTTGGTATTATAAAAGATGGTAATAAATTATAAACAATACAAATGGTATTAAAAAATGTGCAAAAGATGGTAATAAATTATAAACATTCTAGGGAACATTGATTTCAAAAGATGTATCAAAAGTTATACACAACAAAGTTAAAAATTCATTGCAAACAAAAGATTCCAAACTTAAAAGATGTCAGTCAAAGATGCCAAAACATTAACAACAGTCCAAGAAGCCAAAAGCTACTCCAACTTATACAGATTGTCATCAATGCTTCCCTGTTTCCCTCCTAATTCTTTCTTATCTTAAGCTTTGTAATTCTTTCTGAAGGTTTCCTTGCCCTATGTACCACTACAACTTGAAAAGATGGTACTTCTTGCATAATCTCTTCCACTTGATCTTGAACTGCAATTTGGTCTGATATTAAGGTTAGTCGATACTCAAATCTCATTCCAAGGTCCTCAATTAGAAGGTCAGTAAACCACTTCCATGTTTCTTTACTTTCCACTTATATAACAGCCCAAGCAATAGGATATATATGGTTGTTCGCATCACTACTGATAGCAGAAAGCAACTGACCTCTGCATATGCCCTTTAAGAAGCAACCATATAGTCCAATTACCCTCCTAGAACCTTTAATCCATCCATCCTTCAATCCCTTGAAACATACATAAAACTTTGAGAAATAAGTAATTCTATCAGGCATGACATCTACATCCATCTTCACTGTTGATCAAGGGTTAGTCCTTTTTATCTCTTATCCATATCTCCATGTTTTTTCATAATGTTCTTTTAAAGAACCCTCTATCTCCTTAAATGCATACTTCTTGCATTTTTGCATTGTCCAACACTTGCAATCAAATTAAATTTCTTGTTGACTTTAGCTTTTAACTTCCTTATACTCATCTTTGGTTTCTGAAGTATTTGATTCACGAAATGATTTCCTATCCATCTATAGGTAACAATGGAACCAAATTTGAAGATTCTTGCACAATTATGCCTATCATTTAGAGATTTAATCTGGAATGATTTTTCACTGGTCATCCAGGTTGCCCACAACCTAAAGGGACAACCTTTATCCTGCTTATTTGTCTTACCTTTACAACATTTTACCAATAACCTTTTGTCACACCTTGTTAAAGCGGAAACACGAAGGGTGACAGGCTAAGGTCTCATAACACAAGGTAAATAGGAGTACCAACCAAAATCATTGAGCATTTTAAGTTTACATCATATTCGAAACAAAATTACATTTTAGTTCCCTACTACAAAGTCTAATACATAACAAAAGAAACATCAGATGTAAATTCTTGTTGATGTCTAGTTTAGATCACTAACCATTCCCTAAAAAGCATGCAAAAATGAGGGTCAACTATAAAATAGTTGGTGAGTTCACAGGTTTATAAAGGTACATCATTTCAGTAAGAAAATATAGATTTGTTCAACAAAAGTTCCAACTCAAAATGAGTGTTGAATGCCAAAGCACTCCGTTCACAATCAAGCCTAACAACCATTCTTTTCCCCATTCCATTGCGTCCATGGTTCCCATGATGTCAGTTCATAGAAATATGCACTCATGGTTCTAGGTGAGTGGGGGTTGTCTATCCTAAATAACGCTATCCATAAAAACATCGGCTCGAATACGAGTTAATAGGTTGTAGTTCGGTTCTCGGGGACTTAACATACAAAGTTCATAACATAGAGTTCTTATCAAAAGTTCATAGCACAAGTTTAAAACACAAAGTTCATAAAAGAGTATTGTTCCAAGTTCAATAAGTTCATAAACAAGATCGTTCCAAGTTCAATAAGTTCATAAAGCAAGGCTCAACAAGTTCATAAAACAAAGTTCAACAAGTTCATAAAACAATACTGATAGTTCATAAGATAATAGCATGCTTTCCACCCCAAAACATGAAAACAGTAAAAAGGGGTTATGAATACTCACTAGCAAGAGTTTGCGGTTTGAGCTTCGCGGTTCGGTGTTGTAAAGATCAATTTATACTAGTGACCTACGGAACAAATAGTTTCTAGTGAGGTACAATTCACTAAGACATTATCTAATAACCACCCATCCTACTAGTGGTGTCGTAAAGTGCCCAAAGTTTGTTCGGTTCATTATTGGTAATAATAAATTCACGGTGTCTTGCGTTCAAAAATCCATAAAGGCATTAAAATGAACTTCAAAAATTGAAAACATTTATATTCTGGTTCTAACAGAGAGTATAAGCGTCTAGAAATTTTATAGAGAATTTTGAAGGTAATTTGTTTTTTATTTGTAATTTAAGTCTAAATAATAGGAAAAATTCATAATAAATGGCAAACAGTTGCAAAAATTTCCAAAATAATTTCCACAGTTTCTCATAACGTTCCCAAACCTGAGAAAAATATTAGTTTGTGCTCATGAGTCCTAAGACCTGGTTTTGTAAATTCATGCGCTAATTAAATGAAATATCCGAATAAAATACCAAACAGTGAGCAAATTGTATGAAACTTTAGGTGATATCATTATTCTGTACATAAATAAGTTACAGAATTTTTCGAATTTTTATCTCATTTGTAAGTATTTATTTTAAAATTTTGGTCATTAAATCCTTATTTTTGTAGAAAAATAAATATTTTGTTCTAGCACTTGGAGTTTCACAGAACATCTACTAATAAGATGAGGTTTCATAAAAAAAATTGGTTTAGAATTAATTCAGAGCGAAATGGGGGTATCAAACCCCAACAATTTTAGAAATGTAGCACTAATTAGTGCAAAAGTTCCAAATGTAGTTGGAAGTTCAACAATTTTTGTATAAACTTATATAATGTTTTTGTTCATGAAATTTTAGGTCTTCTGAGAAAATTGTGTTCAGTTCCTAAAATAATTTTCTCCAGATTTATTGTGTGGTTTAAGGGCCGTGATAACGTAATGCAAAACTAGTGATCACAGAAAAAGTGCTGTTTGTGCAACTGTTTTGTAAAAATCGTCAAAAATCATATTTTTAATGTTTTGTAGTAAGGCCAACTATGTTCGAAATTTAAGTCGTGAAACTAGTCCTCGAAAATATAATATCGTGATTTGGTCAAGAAATAAGTGAGTTATGCCCTGTTAAAGTTGAGTAAACAAATATGAGAGAATGTTGAAGAGTAAAACTCATGAAAACAGAGTTCAAACTTCTATTTTACCTAATGATATCCTTTTCTTTTGTTTATATTGAGAAAGAAAAACACTATATTAAAGATATTCTGTAGAAATACTTGTTTCTAACCATTTGATCTTACATGCAACCAAGCTAGTGAGACTAAACTTTTGAAAAATCGTTTTTTGGTGCTAGATAAGGCTTGAATGTGCTCACCTTTGCTCTTGAATTTGGTTTGATCATGGACCAACACCATTTAAAGAACATGCACCATGTTTTTGGTGGTGATCTACAAACATCAAGATCGAACAAAGGTTCTTTGCAAGAACATGCCTTAAAAATCAAAAATTTGAAGGAGAAAGTGCGTAGAACTTGTAAAATTTGTTATGGATCTTCTAGTGGTGTATGATAAGAAATTACCATTTGATATGAAGCTTCAAGAACACCCAAAATAATGATGAAAATTTGTGGTTTAGGGGCTGATTTTTAGAGAGTGAAAGTGAGGTTTTTAGAGAGAAGGAAGAGAGAAAGTGAGATTTTGTCTCTCTGGATAAACCATCTCTCTCGTTGTCTCTTTGGATCTATACTCCACCAAAGTCATACACAAAACTCCGTTAACTTATGAAAAACGAAATGGAAAAATCTCACCCAGAGATAGGTTTCTAAGATCTGATTTCCTCCCTCTCAAGGCCATGCAAAATCTGACCTCGTGATTTTGCATAAAAAAGCAATATATAATGAGTGAGAGAGAGAGAGAGAGAGAGAGAGAGTGTGAGGGTTGTGTATGGCCGAATTTTTGGGGTGAAGAGAGGCTTTATAAGGGTCTTTAAAGCTGGAAATCTTAAATAATGTTGCCTCTTAACCATTTTTATAAAAATGATCTTTAGTTTTTATAAATATTTTATGTATTTTTATAAACTTCCAAGAGTTTATTTCTTGGTTTATATTCAAGTATTTTTTTAGAAATAAGTCATAAACTTATATTCTCTTGAGTTAAATTATAGAAATGATAACATATGGTTTATTTTTATAAAATCAAATTTTATATTTCATATATATGAAACAAATTTCACATATGAATGTAGGATTAGAGAATCCTTAGATTATATTTTTGGCTCATAATTCAAATTATGATATGCGGATATTATTTCCAACCTATAATTAAATCAAATTATGATTTAATTAAATTGAGTTTGCTAAGTACTCAAACTAGTTAAGCACATCATATGTTCCGATTAATAAATTAGGGTATTTAACTTACCCTTGAGACGTGATCTGTTGAACATGGTTTTGTGTTTAGTTTTGAGATTGAACTTTGGCACTTTACAACCTAGTTAGAGTATTCACATATCAACTTGACTGCTTAGTACAAGCTATGTTACACTACTTGTTCCGAGGGATTTATTAGTCGCGATCTAGATCAACTTGTTGCTTCTAAAGCCAAGTTATGTGGACACATGGAAATGATAAGGTTCTAGATGAGTCCTAACCTGAGTTTTGACGGTTGTCACGCCTTTGATGATCACTTTTCATACCATAAATCATATCCATTTTTGACTGCATAGTTGGTGATACACAACTTCAATTCCAATGGGTTAGAAAACTTCATGCCCAAAACTAGCACCATTTGCTCCCATTCTTGATTCTCATTATGTACAGGGAACACAACATCCTTATATTTTCCATTATTTGCTTCCTCTTCGTCATCATCACTTATATGCCCTGAAAGTTTGTCCAAGAATGGGTCTCCAACATTTTTATGAAAAGTATGGACCTCTTCATCACATTCATGTTCATATTCCATTCTCTCTGAAGGTTCAGAATCCTTGTCATCCTCTTCATCCAACTCATCCGACTCATACCCTTTACCATCTGCTAATAACTCGTTATCAGCCCAATTAAGAATTGGTTCATTTCGGTGTTCAATGTACACATCTAACTCACTCTTAAGACTATAAACAATTTCCATAAACTCCCAATAATCAGCATCACTGTCAATTCTTCTAATACCGTCACACAAGCTTTCCTTTCTAATACAGTAGTAGACATTATCACAGGATCCTTTAGTTAATTTCATATGCCACAAAAGAAACTCTTTATACACAAATCCCCCAAAATCCACATCACGTACACTTGTTTTTACGGGGTCTAAGTACATTAATGGTTTGGCGAAAACATTCCATTGTAATGAAAATCTACAGATACATACATACCTATAGATGAGGATGCCATGCTAACAGTCGACTTCAACTCATACCTTCAATTCTAAATCCTAATTGTTGATTTGTTGTATCGATTGATTTCTCACGGAAGAAGGTAATCAGGGTGTGTTTTTGGAGCTTGTCCCAAGTTGACGATGACGAACCCTAATTAAATGAGGAAGGGGTGTAATGGCCACGTAAGATTCCACGTAATGTTTTTAACCGAGCTAAATTAATGTTACCGGCTAAAACAGGTAATAGCCGGTAATATTGGTTATTTGTGAACGACTGAAAAATTTTAGTTGGGTAAATGAGTAAAAAAAAAAGAATATTACCCATATGTGAACATACAAAATACTTAGTTACCTTAATAAGTCAAATTCCTTGTTTCTTACAATAGCATAAGTAGATACATAAAAAATAAGCCCTAGAAATTTGGAGGCACTAGGTCATCGCTCCGCCCTGCCCCACTGATATGTCCATGACTGCTAGTAACCACCCTAGTTCACCTTTGTCAATTACTATTAGTCACCACCATTCCCATACAACACCACCACTGAAATTGAAATCTAATCCCAAAATTAAATCAAATCCAAGACCTTAAACTCCAATCTAACCTAAAACTCAAATATGAACCTCAAAAGACAAGCCTAAACATGAATATTGAAATTAAAAAGAATCTATGACTTGATCTCAAATCTAAACATGAAACTGATTTAAAAAAGAATCTGAAGTATGAAAAATTAATGAATTTACTACATACACATGTAACGAAATCCAAATTATAGATGCAAAAAATTAGAGAGTTGGAGGGATTTTCCCAAATTCATTGTAAAATTTTAAAGGAAACAAGAATCTCACCTCGATTTCCACGATTGAACCTAGAATAGGCTTGTTGAATTGATTAGAATTTTCAAACCAGGATGATGAAGGTTGATACCAGATACTTTAAAAGTTGAACCTGATCAAGGTAGGGATGTTCCAAGGAATGAAAGGGATCAGGGTATCGCAAAATCTATAATATCACCCTAGGATATAATACCATCTATTTGATATTCATAAATAAAGAAGGAGAGTGGTGAACTTTAAGGAATGAGATGATACTAGAAAATAGGAGAGTGAGGCATGGAAATGTATAAGAAAGGGATGGTGATGGTTGGTGGTAGCAAACAGGGAGCCATGGAAGGCCCATGGTGGAGGTGGTGGTGTCGATGGGCAGAGCACACCAATGTTTCTACTTACTTTTCATTTATTCCCATTGATGGCATCGGTGCATTGTGTTAAATTTAGGTTCATCATGTTAGGTCTCAATATATAATGGAAGGATGATAGTGAAGAGCAGATTCAGTGGAAGGAAATAAATGAGATCTACAGTTCAACAGTTGAGGAGATAAAGGGTTTAGGTGGCCCCATGTTTTCTTATTATTTTTAAGTAGATTAATAAGGCTATGGGGAGTGGGACTCGACACCACTCAACGAATCTGTGGTGGACTCAAAAAACACCGCCTCATCACCTCAGTAAAGGAAACTTAGCAACTTAACTCGGCATATGTTTACCGAGTTTAAACCCACTCTTTACCCAATGAGCTAATGACTCTTCTTTTAAATTATTATTTTCTTTTTTTAATACATATAGATACAACCCCACATACTGTTACCTACCACATCAAAACCTACTTCTCTATTATGTCTAAATATGTCATCTTCGTGTTCGTCGTCAGATTTTTTTGATGTGGTTTTAGATTCGGTCATAGATGTAATTCAATCAGTTGACAATAAGAGTGAAGAAGTATGTCAACAAAATCTTGAAAATACGAGGGGGAAAAAGAAGAAGATATAAAAAAAGAAATCATGAAGCTACTCGCCAATGCCTCATGGAAGATTATTTTGATGAATACGAGACTTTTCTAGGCTATTATTCTCGTTGGTGGTTCCGTACAGATGCTAGATGCTAGAAAGTAGGGAATCAGAATTACAATATATATATATATATATATATGTGTGTGTGTGTGTGTGTGTGTGTGTATATATATATATATATGTGTGTGTGTATATATATATACATATATATATATATATATATATATATATTACTTGGATAGATTCAAGGATCATGTTATGAACACTTTCTGAAATATGTAATTCCTCCCTATTGCCTAGGATACCCGGATTTAGAAGTGGGATAATCCTAGAATAAAACCAATATGTGTCACATGCCTAATTTGAATTGTGAAGCACATAATACCTTTTCTTTATGAGTTCTTTAGATATAGAGAAAATCTGATGAAAATAGTTTTCAAGTATATAAGAGTTCAACCCTTTTCCTGGAGCATTCATATCTTATTTGTACATGAAGGAAAAGTGGTTAAAATCAATTAATACAAAATTGATGCCAAAAAATGGTAGTTATTGGATATAATCAACACCTACATCATCATGATGTAATTAGTGGGTTTTGGCAGGAATATGTATGGTTGATGGCTTGAGTCCTACCCGATTTAGAAATTCATTAGCTTTCAGGATGTCCTAAGGATTGAACCCTTCAACTCATTTGAGTAACTGAAGATACTATACACATAAGTTAAACACAATATCTAATGTTTCATACTTGACATTATTACAACCATGTGTTCTTATCCATTCATGAGTTCATAAAAGCCTAGCCCAAGCTTTTTGAAGTGAAAACACTTCATACTCATATAGGTAGTCCTTCTATATTGTGCACCTATTAATACGCTTTTTCAAAAGAAAATATTAAGAACTTCATCAACCTTATTTAACTCTACATAAGTAAGCTTTCCACATTGAATTCAATTTCTAACATTCTATTAAAAAGGAATTGGATATCTCACCCATAGAGATATCAAGTGGGACTTCAACCCATCCTTATAATAGACTTTTTTTACCAAGTCTCTATCCAACCCATTTTTCAAGTGATCATCTGAATTCTGTTAATATCGAAAAAAAACTCTATAGAAACGATACCATGAGTAATGAGCTTAAGTACCATATTATGCCTAAAACCTAACTATCGTGACTTTCCATTATACACTTGACTGTATGCTTTTGCCAAGGTGGGAGCACTATCACAATGTAGTGAGATATGTGATATAGGCTTTGGCCATAAAGAAATTCATAAATCAAATTATTTAACCATTATGCTTCCTTTCCAGTAGCTGCAAGGGCTACAAACTCATATTCCATAGTTGAATTTGTGATGCACGTTTGTTTCTTAAAAGCCCATGAAATCACACCTCCACCAAGAAGAAACACCCAACCACTTGTAGAAGAGTGGTCTTTAATATTTGTAATCTAACTAACATCTGAATATCCTTCAGTGACTGGAAGAAACCGTACGTAAGTCAATCCATAATCCATGGTTTTCTTAAGATACTTTAGCACCCTCCTTACTTCTTGCAAGTGATGAGTACTAGGATTTCTAGTAAACGTACTTAGATTTCCTATAGCAAATGCATTATCAGGTCTTGTGCTAGTCATAACATACATCAAACACCCAATGACCTTTGAATACTCAAGTTATGAAACTACTTCACTAGTATTTGGCATAAGTTTCGCACTTGGATCAAGAAGAGTACGCACAGGAGAACAACCTGAACAATTGAACTTCTTAAGCACTTTCTCAATGTAACAAGACTGTGAAATTGAGATTCCTTGATGTTCCCGTTGGATTCTTATTCCAAGAATCACTTCTTCCTCCCCCATATCCTTCATGGAGAACTAAGATGATAAAAAGTCTTTAATCATTTCAACTTGCCTTTAATCTGTACCAAAGATTAACATATCATCTACACACAAGAATATGATCACTCCTTACTAAACTCATCAAATTTGCTACATAAGTACTTATCTAATTAATTCAACTTGTAACCATATGACAAGACAACATCATCAAACTTTTGATGCCATTGTTTTTGTGCTTGTTTTACTCCATTCAATGATTTAACCAATTTGCACACCTTATGTTCATTTGAAAGCATAACAAAACCCTCAGGTTGTTTCATATATACCTTCTCCTCTAAATCACCATTTAATAATTCTATTTTAACATCCACTTGGTGAATGACCAAATTATGAATTGCTACTAAGGAAATCAACAGTCTAATGGTAGATATACAAGCAACTAGAGAAGAAGTGTCAAAATAGTCAATGTTAGGTCTTTGTATAAAACCTAAAATAACCAATCGAGCCTTAAACGTGTCATTGAGCCATGAACTTCCATCTTCCTTTCGAATATCCACTTACAACCCAAAGGTTTGCATCCTTGAGGAAGATTAGGCAACAACCAAGTATTATTTCCTATGATGTAATCCATATCATCATTTATTGCTTATTTCCATAAAGCAACATCTTGAGATTTCATTATTTCATCAAATGTTTTAGGATCTTCTTCAGCACTAAAACAATATGAATATTGATTTGCAATTTCATCTCAAGAACCCTCAACTATGTAAAGCTAAAAATCATTACTAAATGATTTATCTTTTCTTTATCTTTTGTTTTTTTGAGCTAAGATGATTCATTTGAATCAGCTACAACATCCTTGATAGTTCCAATGGAACTAGGAATCATGTCCTTTCGTCTAGGTATAGATGAAAATCGGTTTCATCATATATTTCATACCTTGATTCTATAACAGTGTTAACTAAAACAGAAGCATTAGATTCTATAACATAAAACCTATAAGCCTTGGAATGCTCAGCATATCCAATAAAGATATAATCAATACCTCTTCACCCAAAGTCTTCATCTTTGGTTCAGTTAGCCTTACAACAACCCAACAACCCCAAACTTTAAGATATCCTAAGTTTGGTTTCCTTTTATACCAAAGTTCATATGGAGTTATCTTATTCCTTTTGTTTGGATTGTAACAAGTATACCAAATTCAATTAGCATAGCTTCTCCCCAGAATCCTTCACTCAAACCTGAGTATGACAGCATATAATTCACCATTCCATTTAGAACACTATTTTTCCTTTTAGAAATCCCATTTTGTTGAGGAGTATATGGAGCAGTTATTTCATGTATAATACTAATAGATTGGAAATAGCTTGGATCATAATACTCTCCACCTCGATCAGTGCAAAGTCTTTTGATGAAATCAGTTTGTTGCAATTCAACATCATTTTTATAAATTTTGAATTTATCAAGGGCTTCATCCTTGGATTGTAACTAGTATACATCGCAAAAACGAGAATAATCATCTATAAAAGTAACTATCTATTTCTTATTTCCTAAGGATTGATTTGAATGCAAATCACAAAAATCACTATGAATTAATTCAAGTATAACTTAATTCTTTTTAACATTAGGAAAATGTTGTCTAGTTATCTTAGTTAACATAAAATTTGTACATTTTCTATGTTAACATCAAGAGATGGTATTAATTCATTTTTAGACATTTCAAGCATTATTTTATAACGTAGATGTCCTAAACAAGAATGCCATAAAGAAGAATCATCAATACTAGAACAATCCATATATGTAGAATCTACAACTTTATTATATACATTTAATCGATCATTCCATTACAGTAATATCCAAACCCAAAAAATGTACCACACTTCTATAATCCATACTTATTAGATTCATAGACTTGTTTATAACCACACTTGTTTATTACACCACCAGAAACCAAGTTGTTCATAATCTTAGGAACATGAATAACATTCTTAAGAAGAAGACTTTTTCCATAACTAAAACATAAAAACATACAACCACGATCCCCAATAAGTGCTTTATTATGATCTCCCATGTATATCATCAATCCATCATTAACTACTTCATAATCCTTGAACCAAGAGCGATCTTTACACACATTACTTGTTGCTCCCCGAGTCTATCTATCATGCATGGACATCATCATAAACATAAAATGATTCAGGAATAAGTGTTACATGATATATAACAACAGTAGTAGTATTTTCATAAATAAATTTCTGACCTTTTGGTTTTGGACCTTGATCATTGGATCCCCGTCCAGAAGTGCTTACACCATTTTTGTTCTTCTTAAGCCAACAATCTTGTTTCAAGTCACCAAGTTTGTTGTAATTCCAACACACAAGTTTTGCTTTCTTGTTTGAACCTTTGTGATGGTCATCTTTTTTTTTCCTTTGTTATTTTTCTGATGTTTGTCATCTTCCACCATGTTCACAAAAGATCTAAGAACTTCATTTTGCTTTTCCTTTTCACTTTCTTGAGCCTAAATACCCTCTTTAATTCTCAGGTCACTACTAAGTTTTACCAAAGACAACTCCTCCTTTTGGTGTTTCAAAGTGTGCTTAAAGCCTTTCCATGATGGGGGAAATTTATCAATGAAACTTGAAACAAAAATGGATTCAGCCATGTGTGTCTTGTGTTGTTCAAATTATGTAACGCCCACATATCAGGACTAGTCAATTTAGAGACAATGGACATCAAAAATGATTTTTTTATGGAAGATTATTTAGAATGAGTAATCTTAACTAAGTTGTAGTATATGTTACAAGGATTCCCTACATATAAAGAACGCCGAAATCTGAGTTATAACGAAGAAGTTATGACCTGTCAAACTTTCGCGACAGAACCGGCACGACACAGAGCGACGTAAATAGTGAAGTTACGTTAGAGCGATATTTGGCCTTAGCAATCTAAATGAAAGTCGTATAATATGTTAAACTGAGAGCATGCATAAAAAGAACGTCCAAATCTGACTTCGTATGAGGAAATTATAATTTTTCTAAGTTTCAGCTTAGCAATATGCAGCCTGAAGTTCGAATATGAGATCGAGGGATTTCTAGCCGAAAAAATCTAAACAAGAATCAAATATCTCGTCGATAGTAGTTCAACGGTAAAAAGACAAACGAAAAAGGACATCGGGTGAAGAAGTTATGAGTTTATAACAAAGTTTTCCTGTCCCGGCCTACTAAAAATAATATAATAAAAATTAAATTCAAAATTAGCTGACGAAGTCTAAATGAGAGTTGTAGAGCATAATCTCACCTACGCGTGGATATAAAGAACGTCGAAAACGGAGCTCATATGCGAAAGTTATGAATTTCTGAAGTTCGGGGAGCGAACCCCAACACCGTGTAAGAGTTCACGACGTGAACTCAGTGTTGACGTCTTTTGGAGCTTGACAGAATGAACATTGCGACTACACACCTGATGACGTCCACGGCCACGACGTGAAATCTAAAATTTTAGCCCTATAAATGGAAACCGAAGGCAGCCGGGTTTGGTTGCTAATTTCTCAACCTCTCTCATACTCTACTCATCTTTAAGCCTTCTTTTAACCCCCTGAAGCCCCGATACCATCCCCGATACCCGAAGCGAGTCCCGATGCTCCGAAGATCCCGAGAAGAAAAGAGTTTCAAGCCGAATCTCTGCCCGCGAGAAACCCGGTGTGTGAAGATATCCTGGTTTCACCAGAGAATTGCTACTCAAAGAGCCGTAGTGCTATCCGAGCATCGTCTAATCAAGTGAGTGTGTAGTTACTTTCTTGTACCGCATAGATATGAAGTATTTACTATGAAATACGTGCTATGTGTTTATACATTGTTTGTTTACTTGAGATGGTTGTTGAATGAATGTTTTATACAGGTTTTTAAATGATTTAAACTATATATGTAATTTATATTTACAAATATGTTGGGTAGAACATGGGTAGATGAAATAGTTGGTGTGTGATGAAAGATGAGTTTGAGGATGAGACGAAAGATGATATAGATCATGAGGTGAGGTGATAGGTGAAAAATGAGTGAAACCTTTACCCAAACGATGGCCCCCCGTCATTCAGTAGAGTAGGGATGACAACCACGGACTATTCTAGACAGTCTTGTGGAACACTAGCAGGCTCGCAACTTGTAAGTGTTGTGGACTTGATGTTCACCGGTGTACTCTGAAAACCCATTGATATGTATTGCTAGAGGAGTCTCAGAACCAATACTGTCAATAAACGAGATAAACCCCGAAGAGTATGGAGTTAGCGCTTGGTAACTACGGATATAGTGTTTGTTGAGAAAACCCTGGCAACGATGGATTTCGTGCCGATTCCTTAGGATAATCCTTAGGAAAAAATGAACGAGGAATAGTTGATTCTTAGGGTAAGCTTTAAGAAATAAAAAGGAGATAATGGGGTGGGTAATTGGGTTGATTGTGTGATGATTAAATATAATATAATATTTTATTGTGGGTTGAAAACCCTATATGCTCACCAGGCTCGCAAGCCTGACCCACTTAGTTTTCTTTGTATCACAAGTGTCGATACGAAGACATATTTCATTGAGAGATTAAAGGAGATTGTCACAACTAGCATTTTAGCTAGGAAATTCTATTACCGTGTAACCATTCATCCATTTAAAACATGCACTCTAAGTAAATCCCACTCAATGCTCATTTAGATTCATCAATTATGTTCAACAAAGAGTCTAAAAAAACCCTAAGAATCCCGGTTCGAGTCCATATTGGACTAGAAATTTCTTATTGAGCCTAATGGATCAATAAGCCCCCAATTCAACTTTATTGGACTTAGAAGCCCTAATTAGATCCTAATTAGACCCAAATTCATAAATCTAAAACATTTTGGACCATTTGGATCTAGAATGATTCATTCTAACCTTAATGGGCCTTATTGGGCCATAACCAATCCAATTAACCTTAGTGAGCCATAAGCCATTCTTTTTATTTTATTTGCGCCGTGAATACTTCCAAGGGCCCAATCGACCGAAAAATTATATGTTTAGGATCCAAAGATCCTAACTAAAGTTAATGGGCCCAAACCACTCCACCCTTTCTCCTAGCCCAACATTTTCGGCCCATGAGTTAAAAAAAAGGAAATGGAGGTTGACTTTGGAGGTGTCGCCTCCATATTATACACCAAATAACAAGAAAATTGCATCTCATACTTCCATGCAAGCTTGTATGATCCAACATGCATCAAGATTTCTCTCTCTCCCCTCTTCTTGATATTTCGACCGAGAGCCAAAACACACACACACACACTTGAAAAATTCTCTCCAAACTTCTCTAAAATCATCCTCTTCCTTCCTCCAAGATCTCAAAAATTTGCTAGGATTCTAAGGATCTTCATCAAGTCATTCAAATATTTGGTAAGTTATTGTCAAACACAAGTATCTCCTTTCATCTTAACATGAAAAACTCTTTCTTACATGGTTTTTATTCCATGATCACACCTTAGAAGCTTCATAAACTCGAGATCCACAACAAAGGTGTGCTAAGACCAAAAATTCTTTCCACTTCTTCTTCAAAAACCGAAACATCAAGCAAAGGTGAGTTCATACCCCCTTTTTTTTGGTTTTCATATGATTTTTGGGGGATAATGCAAGTAAAATGTGTAGATATATTTGTTACATGCATGTTTTGTGTGAATTCTTAGTGTATATGGTAATAATGTGTTAGATCTTAGCAAATCTCGAAGTTTTAAGTATTATTTAGCAAAGATCTATGAACTATGACACTATATACATCACATTACCAAGCCAAAAGTGATTACATGTTTAAGATACAAAAGATTTCAACAAAAACCTTGTTAAAGGTCAAAATTGTCAAGAAAACAAAAGATAAGGGCAAAAAGTGACATTTATATTTCTATAAGGGCCAAATAGGTCCTACATGTATAAAAAAGTATTTTTATGTTAAACATACTTTAAAAAGGGCCAAAAATGCAAATTTAAGCTAATGGGCCAAAACTTTTGGGCCTCACGGTTTTGGGCCCAATTTGCGAAAAACAATGAAGTTTTGGGGTTAAAAATGTTATTTGGTCAAAGTTTGAGTCATAAATGTAAATAAACCAAATTTAGGGGTAAAAATAACATGTATTTTCAAATTGGACCAAAAATGTAAAATTTTCCAAAATTGGGCCGAAAGTGTAAATTTTTACAAACAAGGAGCTGAAAATGCACTTTTCTACAAAACAGGGTTCTAAATGTGAAAATATAACTTTTTGGGCTAAAACCGTAAATTTTTAGACATTTGGGACAAAATTGCAAATTTTTATAAATTATGGACTAAAGTGTCATTTTTACAAAACTTTGGGCCTTAATTAAAAAGTGGAGGATTATTGGCCAAAAATGTCATTTTTACAAAAAGAAAGTTTCTCATCGTCAATTTAGTAAACCTTGAGCTAAAACAAGCAACGGAACAAAATGAATGAATGGAATACGTCGATAACTATTTATTGGACCTAATATTCACGTTACTTGGCCATTGGGCCCTAAGGGCCCAATTAAGTGTATATTGAGCCCAATGTTTTCCATGATGTGTTTATTGGGTCTTACGACGCACTTACATGTTAATTTGGGCCTAAGTTATGGATTACGTTTTATTTGGGCTTTTGTGGCCCATTTACATGCTTATTGGGCCTAAATTACCCTCTTACATATTATTGGGCCTTTGTGGCCTAATTACATGCCAATAGGGCTTGGAATGGAAATTTCACATGTTAGTAGGCCGTAACTATACTTTTACGTAATCATTAAACTTTGTATACTTATATATGTACCTTTTGAATACAAAAACATACCACATATACGTAAACATTAAACATAGTACAAAAAGGGGTGAGAATCTAGTGAGACATGTCGGTTGGCACCACTGAGTGTACAACCGTAGCCTGTAGTTATAACCAGAGTTTCCTGGTAGGAAAGCGGGAGTTTATGTATAGATCTATACGGGGTGACCCTTCACGCCTTAGCTGATCGCTACAGCTAGACTAGGCCAGTCTAGGGCGACAAAATTGTGACATCCCCATTTTCATGGCCAGAAAAGACCATTTTGTTTATGCTTTATAAAAATCAGAGTACTTCTTTTCGCAAAAATGTTGCGGAATTTGTTCCCAGAAAAATACGATAAACACGTTATCAAAACATTTTCGAAGAAACGTATTTTATTCATTTTAAAACGTTTGGGATGTCATCGTCAATATAGGAACATAAGCATAAACGGAACTTACATTTATTTACACTAGTGATCTACATCTCTTTAATCTCTCAGTGTAATGTCACTTCGTATCGACACCTGTGATATAAATAAACTGAGTGGGTCAGGTTGGGAAACCTGGTGAGTACATAGGGTTTTCAACCCACAATAATATAATTATTATGTTTAATAAAACAATCAACCCGATTACTCATCCCCATTATCTTCTTTACTCTTAAGGATTTATCCTAAGAGTCATCTATCATGCATTCGTTTGTTCCGAGGTCCCTTACTTCTAGGGTTATAGGATTAGCACTTAATCCATAGCTGCCAATGCTCGTTCGTAAAGCACTAATTCCATAGCTGCTATAGTTTATTCATCGGGTACTAAATCCATAGCAACTAGTGTTTATCTAATAGGTACTAAGTCCATAGCTACCAATTCCTAACAGGTACTAAGTCCATAGCTACCAGTTCCTAACAGGTACTAAGTCCATAGCTACCAGTGTTTGTCTATTAGGCACTAAGTCCATAGTTGTCGCTGTTATTTATTAGACACTTAGTCTATAGCTGCCAATGTTTACTCACATCATCTTTTATCTCTCATCATTCATCTACCCATGTCATACCCAACATATTCGTATATATAAAATACGTATACAGTTTAAATCATTTAAAACATGTATAAAAAAACGTTCATCCAGCATAGACAGCAAGTATTCAGATAATATGCATACAAAACACGTAGTTTATATAAAATACTTCATATCTATGTGTAAGATGAAAGGGACCATGCACTCACTTGAAAGGTGGTGACTCAGCACTCGGACAGCGCTTCGATACTCTCAAAACAATTTTCCTTCGATAAAACCTAATACCAATACCACTAGGGTTTAGTCTAACGATAACCGCGACAAATTAATAGTCTAGCTATTATTATATAAGCGTTAAATAACACTCAATATAACTCATAATAATAGCCCAAATACTCATTATAAGTTCCTAATAACGTTACTATATTAAAACATAAGCTATACTAAAGATAGGGTAGGCATAGCTCACTTACAGCGGGTTTTCTCGAAAACCGGGCTTCGCTGGAGCAGCGTTCCCGAGTCGAAAGGCTCTTTTCTCGGGACTCCGGGAGCCTCGGGGCTTCCTTCGGGTGCTAAGGGGTTTACCTAGGCTTTAGGAGGGGGGGGGGGGGGTTTGGGAGGCTAGAGAGAGAAAGAAGGATTTGAAGGTGTGAGGAAATGGCAAGACCCGACACCTCTATTTATAGGGTGAATTCCTGATGGAATCGCGCGAGTCGGTTCATTGACTCGCCGAGTCAGTGCCACGTGTCATCATCTGATGGATTTCCTTGGAGAGAAAGCAATGGTTGTGCTCGCGCCACGTCACCCAATATCGCGTATCAGCCTTCAAACTTAGAAAAATCATAACTCTCGCATACGAGCTCCATTTTCGACGTTCTTTTTTTCCACGCGTAGGTAAAATCAGGATCTACAACTTTCATTTATACTTCATCGGCTAATTCTAGACCGATCTTAAATTTAACAGTAGGAGGCGTTTAGACTATTAAATGACCGCGAAGAATTCGTAACTCCTTCATGCAGACTCCGTTTTCGTCTATATTTTTACCGTTGAGTTCCTATTAATGATATCTTCAACTCTCATTTACGTTGCATAATCCAAAACCGCTCGAACTAAAATTCGAGTTTCGGGTCGTGCACTGCTAAGCTGAATCTTAGAAAAATCATAACTTCCTCATACGAAGTCAGATTTGGGCGTTCTTTTTATGGATGTTCTCGGTTTAACGTATACTACAATTTTGGTTTAGAACACTAAGGCTAAAAAGTCCTCTGTCTTAAATTCACTATTTACGTCTCCCGATGTCATGCCGGTTGTAACACTCTAAAAATTCCAACCAATTTAAACTTTTCAAAAACAACCCGATTTCATTAAATTATTACAAAAAGGTTTTCAATACAATTTATTTAGAGTATTCCCAAAATCACTTCACAACATAAACATGAGGAGCGGTACGATCACGCCTTCACCTTGCCACGGTCTCCTGAAGAACCTGAAAAACATTAAACCACAACTGTAAGCCCGAAAGCTTAGTGAGATATCCCCAAAATGATGCATCTATATGAATAACAGCCCAAGAACGAGATAATACCTCAAAAAGAAGCCCCAACAGCAATGAAACCCGAATCTAAGCAAAGCCCCTTGTTCCAAGCCTCCTAACCTTCAAGATTTCCTCAACAATCACTTCTTCAAGCCTCCAAATGCACTTTGATCCTCTCACACATGACAACTAGGGTTTCTGGACTTAAGAGAGAGTAGAGAGGCTGGGGGAAAGGATGTTATGTTCGTTATATAGGGCTCATCCTCCGGATTTAGGGTTTTCTCCACTCAGCGCCTACTCGCCGAGTCCATCCGCTGACTCGCCGAGTCGGCCACTTAACACGCGACCAAAGTCGCGACCCTACTCGCCGAGTCCACCCATGGACTTGCCGAGTTCCCCTTCCCAATTTACTCTTTTAGCCCTTCAACTTTACTCTGGATATTCCGGGATGTTACAATTCTCCCCTACTTAAATTAGGCTTCTCCCTCGAAGCCTGCGGCAACTCAACTCTAGAAATACTCCCGCAACGCGCCACCTGGCATTAACCAGACCAGGTTCCTCAAGGCACAACCATCGAAACTCGAACTCATTTTCTCCTTTCTTACGGTGTCCTGACCACCGTCTCAAGCCGGCCACCGGCTTTACCCTCTGATAACCCCACTTAACAACTGAGTACTACTCATGATGCAACACTGCTCCAAATCGCAACCGTCACGCGACCCATGTGAGCTAGAAATAACCATGCACCACCAGATTCCTGATCCGAGTCCAACTCTATTCATTCCACTGACAAAAAGACACATTCTTCAGAGCAACTCCCATGAGTTCTCCTCTTTCAATCACATACATATGTTGAACTAGCTCTAGCACCCTCGGGTTGGAAAAACCTGTTACACTGACGACATATCCAAACATTCCCCAGGATGAACCACTACTACATACACAATTCCCTGATCAGAATCACACTGAGAGCCCAAGACTCCCTCCCTGCATCCCTTCTAAGCCTTTTTGGCTCTACACCCACGGAATTCCTTCCGCGTCCTCAGCAGACATCCCAAATCGGATGTGATTCCATTCCACTGCCGCAAACACGTTGCTCAATGACCATACTTGGATTACTCCAAACATAACTCTGCACTGCTGCTTTCACTTCCGTGAATTTGCACTCCTTCTCGGAGTTACACTCCTCTCTCTTTCCTTTACCAGGGAAATCCACTTGGCCGCCTTGTCACTACGACAAGTGCCACGGTGCTTGCCCAATGCTACACCACTCCTTCATAGCGTAACCGCTATCCATCCAACACACATGCTCTGACTCTACTCGCAAGGACTCTCGAGTCCATGCACCATCTCCACTAATCAAGATCAATACCCGGGGCCAGACCTTCTAATGCTAACACATCGCAACATACTCAATCCATTTCCTCGAACCGATCCAACAATACCTGCAGAGTCTTCAGCATGACTGGACAGCCTCACCAGGCCTTCAGCCAATCTGGACCACTCTCAGAACCTTCAGTCAATCTGGACCGCCCTTCAGTGCCTTCAGTCTGGCTGGACTGTTCTCTGAGCCTTCGGCCTGACTGGTACGCCTACCGGCCTTCAGTCTATCCGGACCGCTCAACTAGCATTCCTCATTCCAAGCTATCTCTCTGGGAAATCCTCCCATGCATACTATTCTATCCCTCTAGGGGTTCCGAACTCCATCTCCATCACACATAATCGATCCCGGCCTGATCCCAGGCCCTCCACAATCAAATGCCCTAGGTCTGTATCCCGCCCCGCATGCCCGACACCTACTCCTACCAGCCTACACTCTAGGCTGGCAAAACACTGCTGAATCCCAAACAACTAAGAAACCTCACATGCTCATCGATCTTCCGGAGAATTTTCCAATTCTCCCCCACTTATAGCACTGACTATCAATCACCGGTCGCTATTACCGACCTCCCAAAACAACCCTGCACAAAACCAACACTTACACGCGGGCTGATTCCCATTAGCTCTAACAACCTTCATAAAAATCACATTTCCACACTGATCATCCCGCTCGAAAGAAACTCAGTCTGCAGCTAACCATTCTTTAGAAAGCAGATGCTACCCGACATTCAGACCAAAAGCCAATTCCCACTAATCATCCTCATGAATGATAACCAACGAAATTCCCATTACTAAACCCATAGCCACACCATGACCCTCAAAGAACAACGAATACCACACAATGAGACTAGCAGATAAACAATACTCCACAATAACCACGAGAAAATCAAGACATCAAGAAAGAAACATACCCGCGACTGCATTCGACACTGCTCTGACCTCCTCTGCTGTGAGCTGAAAAGCACGACCCTGAGCCCTTGGGGGCTCCGCTCCACCCTGACCTCCACCCGTGATCCTCAAAGTGGCCGGTGTTGGAGCCTGCACCGGTCCTGCAGCAATCTGTGGACAATTGACCCTCAAGTGCCCAACCTGATGACAATGATAACAAATCCTCAAATCCCGAACCGGCGATGACTGCCGACAATCCCTCACATAGTGCCCCTCCTTTCCGCACTTGCGACATGCACCACCGGACCTGCAAACTCCGGTGTGACTCCTCCCACACTTCCCACAAGTGGGGATACTCAGATCTCCCATCCTAGAATCAACGGTCTTGGACCGTTTCGGCGCCGGCTGCGATTGCACCGGAGCCTGCCTCAGCTCACGCAACTGCAACTCAATCTCTAACTCGCGCCGCCTGGCGGCCTCCTGCAACTCCAACAAAGTCTCGCACCTCTACGTAAACACAAATTGTCTGATATCCCTCTTGAGCATGCTCAGATATCGAGACATCTAATCCTGCTCCGAAGCGAACTCAGGGCAGAACATTGCCATCTCAGTGAACATCCTGATGATCTCCGTCACCGACTCCGAACCCTGCTTCAGCTCCAGGAACTCTTGAGCCAATCTCTCACTCTCAACCCGCGGAACATAACGAGTGCTGAACATCTCTCTGAATTGATCCCATGAAACCGCAGCCCTCTGCGCATCCGAATATGACCCCATGGTCAATCTCCACCAATCCTTCGCCCCGAGCCTTAACAGGTTCAGATCACACCTCACCCTCTGATCAGCAGGGCATGAACACGTGAAGAAACACCCCTCCACATCCGATAACCATCTCGTAGCAACAATCGGGTCCTGAACTCCATCAAAGGTAGAAGGCTTCGTATTATCGAAGCCCCGATACTGAAAACCCCGACCAGCTCCTCCCCCTGCCGCTGCTACAGCCGCTGTAGCCGCCGCGGCAGCCGTCTCTGTGAGAGATGCATAGCGCTCATCAAAATACTCAACCATGGCGGTCTTGATCGACCCAAACAGTTCCGGAAACTCGGCCCGGAACAACGCAACAACCTCATCATGCAGGATCTCACGAATCCTCGCATCCAACTCACACGTGCTCATCTGACCAATAACCTCGGGCGGTACTGACCCGCCCGAAACTCCCTCTCCTGCTCCCGATCCTGATCCGGATCCACTCCCAGCATGTCTCGGAATCTCCATACTGAAATAACACCACAAAATCTCAGACACTTCCCACTAACCCAGGAACCAACTCTCAACCCCACCCTAGAGGTCATGGTTTCCCTGATACGCGTATGGGTCCTGTGCTTTCAGTAGTATGGGCCCATACTACCTTCCACACCTACCCATATTTGTATGAAGTACCACCACAACGCCCTAGAGAAACATACAAACAAGCGCTCAACCCTCACCACTAGAGGAACACTGGAAATCTCCCACAAGGAAACCCTAGGCTACAAGCATCACAAATCAGGCAGCATTATCATGAAATCCTGAAGATCCCTAGCCTAGCACTAGAATGCTGTTCTATCAAAGCTCAAAAACAAATATCATGTATGGTATTTTGGGGTTACTTACTGGCTCCGGCTGATCGTACCTCCGCGTCCTCCTTTACTCATTTTGAAAACCATTTTAAATTCTCTTTTGAAAACTCTCCTCGATTTGAGACTGGAGTCACACGAGTGTTCCTCCAATTCACTCAAACCAAGGCTCTGATACCAACTTGTAACACTCTAAAAATTCCAACCAATTTAAACTTTTCAAAAACAACCCGATTTCATTAAATTATTACAAAAAGGTTTTCAATACAATTTATTTAGAGTATTCCCAAAATCACTTCAAAACATAAACATGAGGAGCGGTACGATCACGCCTTCGCCTTGCCACGGTCTCCTGAAGAACCTGAAAAACATTAAACCACAACTGTAAGCCCGAAAGCTTAGTGAGATATCCCCAAAATGATGCATCTATATGAATAACAGCCCAAGCACGAGATAATACCTCAAAAGAAGCCCCAACAGCAATGAAACCCGAATCTAAGCAAAGCCCCTTGTTCCAAGCCTCCTAACCTTCAAGATTTCCTCAACAATCACTTCTTCAAGCCTCCAAATGCACTTTGATCCTCTCACACATGACAACTAGGGTTTTTGGACTTAAGAGAGAGTAGAGAGGCTGGGGGAAAGGATGTTATGTTCTTTATATAGGGCTCATCCTCCGGATTTAGGGTTTTCTCCACTCAGCGCCTACTCGCCGAGTCCATCTGCTGACTCGCCGAGTCGGCCACTTAACACGCGACCAAAGTCGCGACCCTACTCGCCGAGTCCACCCATGGACTCGCCGAGTTCCCCTTCCCAATTTACTATTTTATCCCTTCAACTTTACTCTGGATATTCCGGGATGTTACACCGGTTTTGCCGAAAAACTTCGACGGGTCATAACTTCTTCGTTATAGCTCGGATTTCGGCGTTCTTTATATGTACAGAAACCTTGTGACATATACTAAAACTTGGTTCAAATTATTTATTTGAAATAATCTTTTGCCCAAAAGTCGTTTTCGACACTTATTGCATCTAAATTGACTAGCCCGGATCTACGGGTTACAAAAATCCTTAGCAAGACCGGCATTTGGAAAGAAATACCAAGACGGGCGACCTAGTCATTATCATGCATGGTTATAATGGCTCGTATAGGGATTCAATACCAAAAGTTTAACCTTTTAAAGATAAACTTTTTAATTGTGTCAATGCAAAACAACTTATTTAACGATACAAGAATCTAGACGTTGTTATAAAACAGAAAATATTGGATTTTCTAGGGAAATTATTCATATACACTTATCATTTATTCAAAATACAATCAATCTAAACTCCACTCATATAAGTTATAACTATGAAATTCATACATGTATTTATACTTGATTTTCACATCATTTTCAGACACTTTACAGAAAATATCAGATTTTCTGGGTTTTTTTGAAAGATACAAAGACTTTACTCAAACATACTTATAAACTCACCAACATTATATATGTTGACCATTTTCAAAATAACTTGTATTCTTAGGTAATCTTTAATCTAGAAGATTTGAAAGTGTGTATGGTTTCGTTTTATGTAACTGCACTTATCGTACTTTTAACAATATGAACTTATGTGTTTTAACAATGTACTTGATGTGAAAAATGTTAGTTGTATTATGTAATGTTGGTGATGATCGTGTTATGATTCATGTATATTCATTGTGATGATTATTCAATTGTTAGTCACACGAGCCTCCAGACGTTTTCGTCATCTGGTTCGGGGGTGTGACAGAGATGTAAATCATTAGTGTAAAATAATGTAAGTTCTGTTTATGCTTATGTGTCTGTATTGACCAAGACATCCCAAATGTTTTAAAATGAATAAATTGCATTTATTTGGAAATGCTTTGATAAAGAATTTATCATGTTTTCTGGGAACAAATTCCGCAACACTTTTAATCAAAGGATTACTTTGATTTTATAAAACTAAGCATAAACAAATCGGTCTTTTCTGGCTGTGAATTTGAGGATGTCACAAATTGTCCCAAAATACCCATGAGTTCATTGTATTGTTCCATGACTGACCTTGAATCCACCACTTTGTAATTGTTAAAATTACTCACAAGGAAGTTCTTACTAGAAGCATCCTCATCCATGTATTTGGATTCAAGTGTATCCTATAGATCCTTTGAAGATTTATGATTTTGATAGAGATAAAAGAGAGAGTCAGACACACCATTTAGAATGTACCCACGACAGATGTAATTATTATTTTCTCATTTGCATTTTCCTCGAGTATGTTTAAGAGTTTCATCCACCATTGGTTCTGGTGCAGGAGTGCATAAACGTAGACAACTTTCAGAGTGGTGAGAAGGAAATACATCTTCTTTTTCCAGCGACGAAAATCATTTCCCTCAAACTTATCAAGTTTCCCGAACTTAGAACTTAAGTCCCTCACAAATTCTGCCATTGTTATTCCTTTACAAAATTACAGATTTCCAATGTTAGAAAGTAGGGAATCAGAATAACAATATATATTACTTGGATAGATTCAAGGATCGTGTTATGAACACTTTCCAAAATCTGTAATTCGTCCCTATTTCCTGGGGTACAAGAATTCACAAATGGGTTAATCCAAGAGTAAAACCAATCCGAATTACAAACCTAATTAGAATTGTAAAGCACATAATACCTTTTCTTGATGTGTTCTTGAGAGTAGATAAAATCTTATGAAAATAGATTTCAAGTATATAACAGTTCAACCCTTTTTCCTGGAACATTCATATCTTATTTATACATGAAGGAAAAATGGTTAAAATTGGGTAATCCAAAATTGGAGCCAAAATATGGTAGTTATTGGAAATAACCGACACTTACATCATCATGATGTCATTAATGGGTTTGGCGGGAAAATACATGCCTGGAGCTCTACCCAATTTAGAAATCAGTTTAGGTTTTTGGGTGTTGCCAGGGACTTGGTCCCTTGTACCCTGCTAAGGGCTCTACCCCTTGGAACCCCATACCTACAAGTGCTACCACCGGTCCCCCAATCTGAAGCTCATATTATCACTCCGAGTATGCACCCCACACATCCAACCCCGATGAGTGAAATAGAACTCAACCTATCTCAATATTAATAACAACTACACTAAAACATGTTGATAACACGAAAATCACCAATACTAGAGGTACATTTGGTTTTACTGCATTATAGACATGTACGACTACACTTCATCAACTTGCATATGGTACATTACTCGATGCAATAGATGATAATCTTAGGATGTCTGGACATACTACATGACAAAAGCCTTCACAAATTTTATAAGTATGTATAAGACTATATGGTCCACGGTATTTGCATAAACATACTTGTACTGACATCTAACAATTATGTGCTTATTATCCAAATGTGCATGGCTTTCGTGGGATGTTAGGAAGCCTAGATTGTCTCCACTGGGAATGAGGCAATTTCTCGAATACATATCAAGGATAATACACCCAAGGTGATCATGGTTATCCAACTATCATACTTGAAGTGGTGACCTTACAAGATTTGTGGATATGACATACATTTTTTGGTTCTGTTGGTTCCCTAAATAACATAGATGTTCTTAGCATGTCTCCTTTATTCGACGACATGTATAACAGGACTACACCAGATTCTTTGTTTGATGTGCATGGAACGTCATATAGGTATGTGTATTATCTTGTGGACGTGATATATCATGAACATTCTTGTTTTGTAAAGTCAATGTCTTGTCCTAATGATCGGAAATTGTTGAAGTTTAAGAAAGTTCAAGAAAAAGTGAGAAAAGATGTTGAACAAGCATTTGACGCTCTTAAAAAAGTTATCATATACTTAAATATCCTTTAGTTTTTGTTGAAGATAAGAAAATGAGTGAGGTGGTGTATACTTCCATCATATTGCATAATATGATTCTCGAAGATGAAGAAAATGAAATATGTGAGTATAATGAAACTGAGATCGTTCCACCGACACAAACATTTGAGGTTGAAAGCGATGAATACTTGGCAAGAAGATGAATAATTCATGATGTTGAGATCCATCCATGATTTTCGTAGAGACTTGACAGAACATATTTAAACCGTTGATCACATCGTTCTCAACGCGGAACCGGTCGATGATTTAGAAGGCTAATTTTCCGATAAAAATGTCTTTTAGGTCTATCTATATTCCGTATTTTAATTTCTATGTTTCGTAATTTTAATTTCTATGATTTGTATTTTTAATTTCTATGTTGTATTTTTTTTAGGTTTGTTGTAATTTCCTTTCAGATTTAATGAAATTTTAGTCTTTATAAAAATAATTTGTTTAAATTCATTATTTTTATATAAATTAATTTTAGAAAAAAAAAAAGCAGGATAACAAAAGTGGCAACCCCACCATCTAAATGACAAATTTTTAATACAGCGGGGTAAATTATACGTGATGCCTCCGTGCCTGCACTGCTAACGTGACAAATATGATATCATTTCTTCATTTCCTCATGCTTAAAAAAATTAGAAAAAAGAACAAAGGATGATATAGTTTTTTCTACTATTATATGAAAAACATAGCAAACCATAGAAACAAGGCAATAATAATTATTTTATTATTATTTTTATTTTGAAGTACACACTTTTCTAAATTGGTTGAACTCCGTCGATAGGACCACATTTAGTCGTGAAATATAGTATAAAATCGACTCTAACACAAGATGTATCGGTGACCCACCCTCATCCACCGTGATAAGACGAATAACAAATTTTACAGTTGTGTCGTCCAGATTTCTTAATTCTTAACTATATAGACTTTCAATTTTGTTTTATTGTTGACATGTTATAAAATCTGTTGTTTACTGGTTTTATTATTATGGAATATTCTATTTTCCAATTTCCATTAACATGGATCCATATAAAATTTTGTTGTTTACTGGTTTTATTATTATGGAATCTTCTATTTTCCATTAACATGGATCCATTTGTTGTGGATGTAGACATATGACATGTCATAATCATTAAAACAATTTTATCAAATTTCATTTGTATTCTAATATTACAAGAAGTTTAAAGGATTAAAGAAAAGAAGGTAAACTAATAACAAATTTGTAATTTTCTGTTATAAGGGAATTTCTTTCCTATTAAAGAAAGACCAACGTCCTTTCATAAAATGTACCTTCCTTTTCATAGAAAATGAAAGATTCTTTCAACCACCAATGTGAACCATCCCATCACCAAAAATATGATTTTCTGTTACATTCCAACAAATAATAACATGACAATTAATTAGAACTTATTTATCCTTGATCAAAAAAACATAGTTCAACTCATTATTAGTTGACTTATGTTCTAATCCTTTCGAGACTCTCGGACACCGTCTTCATTCGGGGTCGAATATCAGGGTCTCGTTCAGTACACGCAAGGGCTAAGTGAAACACTGTTAGCACTTCTTTTTTTGCATGTACTTCTTGAAGTAACATCGGATCAACCATATCAGATAGTGGAGTTTCCTCTTCAAAACCCTTCCTTACCCACTTTACTAAATCTGGGAGTTCAGTTGAAGTTGAGGTTGTGGGAGACGAAAGATCAGGCGACTTTCCAGTTAGCAGTTCAAGCACAACTACACCGAAAGAATAAACATCCCATTTTTGTGTAGGTCGGTTGACTGACACTCGCGCTTCAGGTGCTCGGTAGTTGTTGACTTTTTCCGTTTGAGTTGACTTTAAGTATGGAAGGGCCCCACCCATGAAGCCGCCTGAGGATGACGGGTTGTTACCGGTGATGCTAATAAGGTTGTTCAAACCGAAATCAGATATATACGGCTGGTGCTCATTGTCGAGAAGAATATTCGAGGGCTTGATGTCTCCATGAACAAATTTTCGAGGACTACATTCATGGAGATACGCTAAGCCTCTGGCAGCTCCTTTCGTGATCCTCAACCTTGTTGACCACGTTAGGACCGTTGATGTTTGACCTATTCATTTTTATTATTTAAAGAATCCATATTATTAATATGACATATACAAAATGTAAATAAAAATCAATCTTGTTATATCAATCAAAAGCTCGAGTCGTAAATGTTTTCAAATCCCTACAAAAATTCTAGATCTAAACATGAATATTTTGATTTTACCAAAAATTAGTTCAATATGCGATATATTCTACTACTAATGAGCCAAATGTGTATATTTTACAAACTAAAACGTTGAACATGCTAAAAGTAACTCAAATATGAATTAAAAGGTTCACATGTTATTAACTATTAACCATTAAGTCGATTAATTAAAAACAGTTTATTATTGTACTAAATTTGTCATCTTTAAATTTTTAATGATATTAACTACTCCTATTTATTATTGATTAAAAAAAAAAGAAAAGATAAAAAAGTGTTGACTAATGATTCTATTGCAAATTAAAAAAGTCACGAGAAAAGAAGAAATACCACGTAATGCGGAAGCCAAATTGCCGTTAGAAATGAAATCACTGATCAGCAGCTTTTCATCGGGAGCCCAATAATAAGCTCTTAATTTCACCACATTTGGATGTTTCACCCTCCCAATTGCCTGAACCTCCGCCACAAACTCCTTATACCGCTGTTCACCGCCCTCACCCAACCGCCTCACGGCTACCGGAATCCCATTTCCTAGAACCACTTTATACACAATCCCCAGACCACTCTTCCCCAACACATAAGCAGAAGCTCTCAACAATTCATCTAACTCAAAACTAAACCCTTTATCAATCGCTACAAGCTCTCCTCCTTCTCCACCACCACCACCGCCACCGCCGCCACCACTAACACTAACGCCGCTACCCTTTTCCGACTCAATTTCTGAATCTGTGTTGGGAAATCCACCTACACATGGAAATGAACAGAATTTGGATTTCTGATTTCCGCCAAATCTACGTTTACCTGTACAACTGCAACCATTTGAATCTTTCTTCCTCCAATACAAATAAACAATAATTAATCCAATTAACGCAACACCAAATGCATCGGCCACTGAAATCAGAATAATTAAACCTGGTTTCAACCCCTTTTTGGAATCATTATCGTCGATGGTGGGCGTAACACTCTGGGTTCCTGGGGGAGTTGCCGAATTACTATCCCGGCAGGTTTTCTGCAACGGAAATCCGCAAAGTGATGGATTGTTTAAGAACGCCGTCGGGCCTTGGTTCGAGAAAGAACCTGTTTGAGGTATTTCTCCGGTGAAATTATTGTCTCGGAGATCAAAACTGACGGTCAATGGCAAATCACCTAAAGATTCTGGTAGCTTTCCGGTGAATCGGTTGAAAGAAAGATTGAGGGTTCCGGACAACGATTTCAATTGGCCGATATCGAAAGGTACCGATCCGTTGAGAGAATTTGAAGAGATATCAAGCTGAACCAAATTCGCTAACTCCGGGAAGATTCCTGACGGGATTTCGCCGGATAATTTGTTGCCGGCGAGAACTAGCCGCTGCAACTGCCGGCAATTACCTAAAAACTTCTGTATGGTTCCAGAGAGTAAATTATGAGATAAATCGACGTTTTGGAGACGAGGTGGATTGCAAATCGACGACGGTAGACGACCGGTGAGGTTGTTATCGTAAAGGAATATACTGTGAAGGGACGTTGCATTGAAGATTGGGTCTGGAATTGAACCGTAGAAGTTGTTCCCATGTAAATTGAGTCGCCGGAGATACACCAAATTCCCGAGTTCTGACGGAATGTAACCCCGGAGATTTTTCCCGGCAAGTGAAAGACCAACAACACGTGGTCCGGAAACCCCCGAAATGTTGGCGCACGTGACGCCGGTCCACTGACACGGGGTACTGTCGTCTTCGTTCCAGTTGGGAAAGGCCGTGTCGCCACCATCAATTGCGGATTTTAGAGAGAGCAGCGAGAGGCCATCGGAGGTGAGAGAGGAAGCATAATTAAGACATAACAAAAACCAGAAGACGCCATTAAGGTAAAGCTTCAACATGGTCAGACTTTCTTAAAGAAGAGTAGAAGCCTTTTCAGAAATCAAGATTTGTTTAACTGACACATTGGTATTTGATGAAATCGGGCGAGGAGAAAGAGGAGGTGTGTACCGGTGGTGGTGGAGGAGGAAGGTGGTGGTGGGTGGTCGTATTTATGAGAAATAGACAATGAGAAGGATGGGTAAGGACCCCACCCATATTGGTTCCTAGAAGTAGAAGGAAAGCAATGTGAGCTTTTAATGTGTTTTCATTCTACAAAATCTAATTATTGAAAATATAATTAATGTTATGACGTTAGTAAATTATATTATAATGACAAAACTATAAAACTGATAATTGGGGTATGTATTTTTTCTTAGTTTTATTTTAAATCTTGATTTATTATTATTATTATTATTATTATTATTATTATTATTATTATTATTATTTCGTATTGTTTTTGAATTAGTTTCGTTGGATATTTGGTTTCTCAGTAAATTAAAATGACTGTAATATCATTAGAGTATTTATTTATTATTTAAAAAATCTAATAGCTATTTATTTATTTTAATAATTAAAAAAGGAGGGGTCCATCTCTCTCTCTCTCTCTCTCTCTCTCTCTCTCATAAAGTTAAACCCCCCATCCTCATCTTCTTCTTCCCTAACCTAGTTCCCCATCCTCTTCTTCCCCACTTTGTCTTCTTCCCCACATAGTCTTCTTCACCATTTCTAGACCAAAAAAGATGCAACAAAGATACAAATCCATCACCTCCACCATAAGCATCCATCAGACCCGTCAAATCATTGAATCGAGATGAAAAGAGACTAGATACAAAAAACAAACAAAGTAGAATGAGGCATTAATTGAAAAGGAGTTTAACTCGAGGAGGTAGGGGGAAGGGTTTTGATCAGACCCTGTGAGGGTTCAATTACCGTCAGTCATGGTCACCCCTATTTCATACTTCACCTTCTATGTCCTCCTTTCTAATGCCACATGTGTCTTGTGTGCCTTTTTTATCCCCCAAAAGAAAAAAACAGGGGTCTGGTGCTTTTCTCAATTTTTCCACGGATCCATTAAAAGAATTGTAACGCTCTATTCCAAATTGACTCCTAGTATGAGGCGGTGGCTCAAAGGTCGGTCATTATAAGGATTATGGCTATTAGGAAGGTAATATCTAGCCCCTTTTGGGTGCAGGTGATGTATTAGAAGTGATCCATGTGTTCGGTTCGTGTTTTGGAGCCTAGGGGTATTTCGGTAAAGTGACAGTTTGGGCTTTTATGGAAAATGGATTTTGTTCGAAAGGTCTTAAGAGAGGTTTGAGTTGTTAGAAGTGTAGGGATTCTCGTCACCTTTCCGTGGATATAAGGATCGTCGGAATCGGGCTTATAACGAAGAAGTTATGGCCTTCGGAAGTTTCGTGGTTTTTAGGCTTAGCCGAGTAGACGGGGCATACACAAAGTGTATGCGGGGGGTACTAACAAAGAAGGTAGTACGCTGGGTATACTGACTAGGAGGATCGTGAATGTTCCCTGGAGTATGTTGGGCGTACTCCAGTCAGATCAGAACCCTATTTTAGGGTCTTGGACCCGATTTAAACTCCTTATCTCTTAACCTAACTCTAATATCTTCATCCTCCACCCCTCTAAAACCTATAAATCATATTATACCATTCATGGTGGCATTTTGATCTTATGGAGTCCATCTTTGGAGTGTTTGGCTCATTTTCAAGAAGGTGGGGTTAGATGCACAGATGGAGATCAAGAAGAAGCTTATAGATCTGGCTTTTGTGACTCATTTTCAGCTTAATGAAGGTATAAAGCTCTGAACTTGACCATTGAATGCTTAGATCTATTATGTTGAGTTTTTGGATCTTTTGGTCCCAAGAATGGAGCTTTATGGTTCCAAATCCGTTTTTAGGCTTGGGGTTGCCACCCTTAATGTTATTTGAGTCCCTAAGACAGAAAGTTGCCATCTTGATGGTCTTAATGGGTTTATGCTTGAGTTAGGGTCACTTTTATGGAAGTAGAATGCCATTTTTGGAGTTTGGGTTTGTTTAGGGCATGCAAAGTCACCAAGTCAGTGACTTTATGGGTTTAGACGTTAAGTATAGCTCAGATATGTGATTTGGACTTGTTGGATCAAGTATTAAGCACTTAATGGATGTTGTGCATGAGCTGTTTGTGCTGGATTAGTGTCTAAGTCCATAACTATTTTGGTATGTACTTGACCCGATTATGAGCGTGGTCCTTTTGGGTTGCCTTCACCATAGCAATATGCAGGATGAATTAAGGAGAGAAAGGTTTAATTATGATTTATTAATATATTATAAGAATAATATATTAAAGGAGAAATAATAATGTTTAATTAATATTAGTCAAGAATTAATTAAGAATTAATTTTGTGGTTAAAAGAGATTAATTAAACTTAGGGGACTGGAGTTGTAATTATAGATAATTACAATTGGGCTATGGATTACCTAATAATATATAGATTGGACGAATTCTATGGTAAGCCCATAAGGAATTCGTCCAAGGGATATGTTTAAGGAGTCCATGGGCTGCTTAGGGCTTAAGCAGTCAGATTAGGGTTTCCTACCTGTAAACCCTAATAGCCTACATGTATATAAAGGGCCCTTATGCCCCAAAAACGTGGCTAAGAGTTCCTTTAAGGTTTTCAACCGTTTTTGGTGTCTCCTCCCTCCTCCCTCTTCATCCAAGTTACTTAGTGGTGTTTGTGACTCCATTAGAGGTGTAGCACTTGAGGCACTAAGCTTTCTGAAGCAAAGGTTTAGATTGTTATTGCTATATAACAATCAAAGGTTAGATCTAAACCGTATTTTATGTTAATATGATTAATTGTATGCTAGATCTAGGGTTTATAGCTTTGGATATTCAATTGCTTGTTCATTAGACAAACTAGATCCAAAAGCTATTAGGGTTTGCATGTACACCATAGGAATGATGTATTGGTCAAAACCCATCAGTGGTATCAGAGCCAAGGCTGTTTGTTTGATGTATTTGATGCTATTATTGATTATTCATGCTTTAAAATCGAGAATTAGGGTTTCTAGGGGCTGGACTCGCCAAGTCCATGGCTGAACTCACCGAGTCCATGGTGAACTCGATGAGTCCATGCTTGAATTGATGAGTCAGCTGGTCAGAAAGAGGTAATTTCGGGATTTTGTGCTCCTTTGGCTGTGGGATAGTTACCAAAACGTTTTTTATTGATATAAATTAGATTTTTATGATATTGGATGATTATCCTTGCCAAAATAAAAGATAACTTCATATTAATTAAATAATTATTTCCTTATATGATAAAATTTAATTATTTGAATTATTTGGTGAATTATCTTGCAAGAAATTGGACTAGTTCAAAATTAGATAATTGCCTTATTTGAATTTTGTGATCTAGAATGTTCTTGATAAAGTTTGGAAAAGTTTCAAATTAACCCTTTAGGTTTCATAGTTTAAATTTGAGCTTAATAGTTTTAGTTTTAAAATTTAAATAGTTGAACCATAATGTTTTGAAATGTTCAAAACTTGTCCTCAAGTTTTGGAATTTAAAATTTAATTAAAAGTTTAATTTTGTAATGTTAAATTCTAAAACCCTAGTACTTTGAAAAGTTCAAATTACACCCTAATGTTTTTATTAATTAATTAAAGTGTATAATTAAAGGAGATTTAATAAAACATAAAGTTTTGGTTTACATTTAATTAAATTAAAAGTATAATTTATTAAATTAGACCACCTAGTATTTTAAAAGTGTAAAATACACCCTATACTATATATATGTAACATTAAAAGTCTAATATTATATATATATATATATATATATATATATATATATATATATATATATATATATATGAGTAAAAGTCAGTCTTACCGTTAGTAGGCCTCATTCACGATGTTGGTCTATAAGGGGTGTTTAAGGAAATTGCATATAAAATGACAATTGAATGAGTATCCACTCTTACCCACCGCACTCTTGATTAGTGGAGGGTCGTTAGCCGAGCGGGTAGGATAGGACAGAAACCTTCCATTATAAGTATAATGAAGTACAAAGTAACTAAATTCTTTTACAAATTCCCAAATCATAGTTACTTTAGGCAAAATGTGAAATTGTATGCTAATCCATGGAATTACACTTCGTACCCTTGTCAAACGTTAGTGGAGCATGTGTGGTTAACCGACACACTAATTTGGGGATGACATTGGTAGTGAAGGGTGGCTCGATGTTTGTCATAGATCAATGGAGCGTGTGTGGCTAACCGGCACATTGATTAGGTGATAGTAGCATTGAGTGCACCACGTGATTCGTATGGTTATTCACACCTTATTTGTGATCTCGGCATCCCAGTCACAAATAGAAGGGCATAATCGGGATTAAACATGCCATTGAAAAGTTCAATGAATCTCAAAAGATCTAGGAGTTTCAATTCATTTAAAACTTAAACTTCCTTTTCGTTTTTCATGGTGGAAATTGGTAAATCGTCATTTACCTACCTTCAAATATTCTGCGACTAGATTACGACATCCCTTTTCTAGGTTGTAGAGTATTGTGTTGGATCGTAGCCTTGATGTTTCATTTGGGTGTTACATCAAGAATTCTAATCAACTTAACTTGAATTTTTCTCCCATTTTGTAGATGCCTAGTTATGACAATCATGGTCTTCCCAAATCCCTTGGAACAGGTTTTCCAAACGAAGATGATATTCCACGATATGATCAAGGAACAAGAAATCGTGCTTCACTTCCTCCACCTCCTCTAATTATTCTCCCTAACCCACAAGTTCAAAGGCTTGAAAAGTTCAAGCTCACTCAAGCCCTATTGGCAATTAAGCATGAAGATGGAAAGTTTGTGTGTGCACACATCTTAGAGATGAAGTCACACATTGATAGGTTGGGTATGTTGGGTGTTGTCATCCCCAAGGAGTTGGTTGTTGACTAGGTTCTTCGGTCGCTTACTGAATCATATAGTAAGTTCGTAAGAGAGTACTATATGATGGACCACGACGTGACCCTCATTGATCTCACCTATTTGCTTATAGTTGCTGAATCAGCAATGATTTGGCGTGCTAATCAAGCAAATTTGTCTGGTGAGTCAAACTCCCAAACTTCAATGGACACTGGCAACATTGGAAGTCCAGAAAGAACTAAGTCTGTGATTGTCCAATGTGCTGTGCCAAAGGAGTCCATTTGCTTTTATTGCCAAGAGAAGGGGCATTGGAGAAGAAGCTACCCAAACTACCTGAGAGATTTAAAAGATGGGAGAGTCACGACGTATGGCTCTACTTCAGGTAAAATCCATTATCTAACTCTTTTAAGTTCCTATTCTAGATTCTTAATACATGATGTGATAAGATTACACTTTGATGTTTTGTAGGATCGAAGAAAAGAGAGGAAACTTAAGGGAAGAAGTGAGCTGAATCTAATCAGGAAGAAATGGATTTCGATCGCATTGCCTGAAGATTGGATTCTTAAGCTACTACTTGGAGTTAAAATAGATTGCTAAGAAATATGTAATAACATAGTTTTTCAATTGAATTGCATTGTAAGGACAAATTTTTTCCGCAATAAAATGAATTTTGATTTTATCTTATTTATTTATCCTTGCAATGGCGTGTATGGAAAATTGATGTTTGAAGGTTTCTATTATTAGCAAAAATGGATTTGATTCTTAATTATGTTATTTGTGGAAATGTCGAGAATTTACCAAATAGGGAGAGTTTCTCATCGCCCAAGTTTCAATTCGACAGAAACTTGGAATCATACAACTTGGTTGTGTGATGAATGAGAAATTTTGAAGGGCTTAGAATAATGGTTTGGTCTAGGTTTTGCAGTTAGTAATAGGGGTGTGTTTGTAGTTAGGTGTTAAATTTTGGTTTATGGTTGTAATAGAGTTTACGGCCGTAAACACCTTACGACCGTAAACTCTTCACGGTCTTGGGTGTATAAATAGTGGGTTGTGTCAGACGATTTTGGTTGTTGATGCCTTTTGTGTTCACGGTTCCCACCAAGTTGTATCAGACGTTTAAAGCTATAAAACGTATGCAAGCTTGGTTTGTTACTTCTTTGCTTATTATTTCATTTTGTGTGCTTGTTGTTTGCTTTTGATCTCTGGTAAGATCCGATTTTGGACCTTACAATTGGTATCAGAGCGAGACCAGTGTCAAAGGCATTCTACAGTCGTGATTAGTGCTAGTTCGTACTTCTCAGCAAAAAGGGTTTATTGTTTCATTCGGAATCTGAAGAATCCGTGTCTTCGGTCCGAGCTTACGGTCGTAAACACCGAGTTCACGACCGCAATCCCTTCGAGCTCTTAAACCGTGAACCTTAGTTCTTTGACAGTAAACCGATTTTTGGTGCAAGTCTGGTAATCTTGAAGACCTATTCTAAACCGTGTTGAACCTTGGACCGTAAAATAACCTAATCTCTTGAATTTCTGTTAAAATTTTTGAACCGAAAAATCCTCAAGTTTGCGGCCGCAAACAATTTATGGCCGCAAACAATTTCCGGCAGTAAAGACAATTTTTTTGGCAGTTAATTATTTTATTTCACTTTTAAATCTTAATTAATTTCTAATTAATTTAAAAAATATGGAATCTCAAAATCAAAACCACTTTCAAGAGCTTGATGCTGTCATGGGCACCACCACGCGAATTCCTAGGCTCATGTCTGCTGATGGGTTTCCCGAGTGAAAAGTACATAAAAATGAAAGATTTCAAGTTGTGGAAATGTGTCATCAAGACTCCAGTCAGAGTAACCACTACATTTGCAGGGCAAGTGGTTGATAAGAAAATAGAGAATTATACTGATGAAGACTTCGAAAGTGTGGAGGAGCAGGAAAAGGCGTTGGCCATATTGACTATGGCCTTGTCACCAGATATTGCTCAGGGGTTCAGAGAGTATACCTTGGCTAAAGCCTTATGGGAGGCCCTGATTGAGGTGTATGAAGGGAATGAAGATATGCGAGAAAGTCGCCAGGATATGCTGCGACAATGGTTTAATATGTTTAATTATATTCCCGGAGAGACCCTTGAATCACAACTGCAGCGGTTCACAACTCTTAATACAGAAATGACTGTGGCTGGAGTTTTCTACACAAAGTTTGAAGTGAACAAGAAGCTCCTGAATGCTCTCCCAAAATCTTGGGACATGAATGTAGCTGTCATTAAGAAAACTAAGGATCTCAGCCGCCTCTCTCTCGCTGAAGTGATGGCTGTCATTAAGTCCTGTGATATTGATGACAAGCAGAGGGAAATTAACCATGTGAACTCGTATTCGGCTGCGAATCTTGGCATTTCCTCTAACAATGCTCTTTCATCCTTTTCTGTTTCTCATCCCTTTGCAGGTTCATCTTTTAATCTGTCTCCTTCACAAGCTCAGACTCAAACTCCATCGGCTTCCTCTGCTTCAGCCATGCCCCTCTCGCAGAATAAATCATCTGTGGCTGCTCAAGCTGCTTCACCTTCAACTGGAGCATCTTCTTCAAGAGGAAAGGAGGGTGATGAAAACTTTGCTCTTGCTTCGGGACTAGTCAATTGCTACAATGCACTTGTGGCTGGGGATCTTCCACCTCAACTGTCATTTGCCGACTTGATCAGATTCATCCTGAAGACGTTGAGGAGATGGACATTACTTGGCAAATTGCCATGGCAGTTTTTAGGGCGAAGCAATTTGCCAAGAAAACTGGGAAGAATAACTGGGGAATGAATGCTGACAAGAAGGTTGGGTTCAGCAAAGGCAAGCTACGATGCTTCAACTTCCACGAGCCAGGGCATTTTGCTCATGATTGTCCGCAGCCAGACAAAAGACTCAATAATGATAGGACAGTGGTTACAGTTGGCAACAATCGTAGTGGCAGTCAAATAAACAACGAGAAGGCTATGGTCGCTCAGTCATTTGATTGGGAGGATCAGATGCAAGCGCTGAACCTGTCTGGACGTGAAGCTGCCCACTTGGCACAAGTTTGTGATGATGCACTAGCAGAGATTGTGGCAGCCAAAAGTGAGATGAAAGAGCTACAGTTTGCATTGATGGTATCCTCTTCTCAAGAACCTAATTCAGCCAAGGTAAGTCTTCCATCATGCTCTCAAGCCTGTATTGACTATGTTAAAACTTTACATGACAAAATTGAGACATTAGGCAGTGAAGTAGAAAATCTTAGGATTCTTCGTGAACTTAATGAAAAATTGATAAGAGACGTCGAAGACCTTAAATATGAAGGGTACCAACTTAGAAAAGGACAAAAACCACTCAAAGCTCAATTGGAATCGAAAATTAAGGACTTTAGGAGACTCCAGGAAGACTACAGTAATAAATGTGAAAACTATGATTATGTAGTCAAACAAAACGCTGAGCTAGTAGCTGAAGTTGACTCTTTGAAACGAAAGTTTGAAACCGCCAAACTTGATGTTAGAAAATATGACTTCTCAAGTGAGGTGGTTGGAAATATGATAGACCAAAGCATGCAGTTTAAAAGGAATCAATCAAAAAGTCTAAGGTATAACCATGTACCCCCTCCCTTCAACCATTCATATGTGCCCAAGACTTTGTCTAAAGAAGAGATTGCCAACGAATCATTTATGGTTTATGGCAAGCCATCCGGTTTTATTTCGGGAGGATTTATTAATGTTGAAAGTACTAACATTTCTACTTCTCCTGCAGATCAATCCTTGAATCAATCAAAGCACGAAGTTTAAGGATATGTTTCTGAAAATAAAATCGAGTCTAAACCTGAAGCTTTAGTTTTTAATAAAGACAATATGTTTTATGATATTTCTAAAGACAATCTTTTTTGTGATGGTGTTTTTATGACTTCTGATACTAGTTTGAATGTTTTGAAAAAGTCTGGTTTGAACAATTTGGTTGATAATTTGAATGTGTGTGATAGTACTTTTGATAAACCATCAACATCACAACCTTTTCCATCTAATGTATCCTCGCCTGCCTCACAACCAAATTCATGTTCATGTTCTTGTGAGAGAAGCAGGGGTGATAGTATGGAAAACAAATCTGATCAATGTAGCACAAGTTATAACAGTAACAAACAGATTTGTTTTAATTGTGGTGTTGGTGGTCATATAGCAAGAAACTGCCAAAATCGTATGTTTGTACATTGCAAACTCCCAAGAGGAGAGAACAAGTTCAGAGGAAGGTCTTTAAATAGAAAGTCCTCTAGAAGCCGTTCTCGAAATGATGATTGGGCAGATGAACGGAATAGAAAACGGGTTGTTTTTCAAAGACATAAAAAGGTTTTTCATCACCAAGTCCTAGGCAGTTTGCCAAAACTGAGCACGGCCAAGCCAATGTCAAACTCGTCACGAAGCCACAGTGGGTCTTCAACCAACTCTGGTAGAAGTCACACAGGCTTTAAGCAGACTGATAAACATTCTATTTCTAAATCAACCGGGATGTTTAGAAAACCTAATTATAAATGGCTGCCCAAACTTGCTCCCAATACATCATTTGTGTCCTTGGAAAAATCTAAATGTGATAAATCTGAAAAAGCATCGGGATCACCCAGGAAGGTCATGACCTAGGTACCCAAATCTAGTTAAACCCGCACATTTTGCAGGGACAATTGCGGGGAAAGGTCGTCAGACCCTGGTTCGTCGACAACGGCTGTTCCCGACATTGACGGGAGATATCGCCCAACTACACAACATTCAATCATTTAATGGGGGATATATGTAACGCCTGTAGATCCGGGTTAGTCAATTTAGAGGTAATAGGGGTCGAAAACGAATTTTCAACAAAAGATTATTAAGAATAAATAATCTCAACCAAGTTTTAGTATATGTTACAAGGTTTCCGTACATATAAAGAGAGTCAAAATCCGAGTTATAACAAAGAAGTTATGACCCGTCGAAGTTTCGCGACGGAACCGACACGATACCGGGAGGCGTAAATAGTGAATTTACGATAGAGCGAGATTTAGCCTTAGAAATCTAAACGAAAGTCGTAGTATATGTTAAACCGATAGTGTGCATCAAAAGAACATCCAAATCTGACTTCGTATGAGGAAGTTATGATTTTTTCTAAGATTTAGCATAGTAGTGCACAGCCTGAAATCTAAATTTTAGATCGGTCAATTTTTAACAAAAATAATCTAAACAATAAATGAATACATCGTTAATAGGAGTTAAACGATAAAAAGACAGTCGAAAACGGAGCTCGTATGCGAAAGATATGGATGAAGCTTAGTCCTTACTCTTCGAGCGTTGCAAATTCGATATAGTTTTGTAAATCTGAGATAGATTGAGAATTAGCCGACAGGATCTAAATGAAAGTTGTAGTACTCGTAAATACCAACGCGTGGATATAAAGAACGTCGATAATAGAGCTCGTATGCGAAAGATATGGATGAAACTTAGTCCCTACTTTTCGAGCGCGACGAATTCGATACAGTTTTGTAAATCCGAGATAGAATGAGAATTAGCCAACGAGGTCTAAATGAGAGTTGAAGATCTCATTAATAGGAACTCAACAGTAAAAAGACAGAAAAAAATAGAGCTCGTATGCGAAAGTTATGTACGAAGCTTAGTCTCTACTTTTCGAACGTGGCGAATTCGATACAGTTTTGTAAATCCGAGATAGAATGAGAATTAGCCAACGAGGTCTAAATGAGAGTTGAAGATCTCATTAATAGGAACTCAACGGTAAAAATACAGACAAAAACCGAGCTTGTATGCAAAAGTTACGGACGAAGCTTGGAGACCACTTTACTATACAATTCCTATAAATACGAGATGAACTCTTCATAATTTCCTCACACCTTCAAACCTTTCTTTCTCTCTCTAACTTCTCTCTAACCTCCCTAAACCCCTCCCAAGTCTAGGGAACCTCCCTATCACGAGAAGAAAGCCCCGGAGCGCCCGACGGCTCCGAGAAGAAAAACTTTCGGCTCGGAAACGCTGCTCCAGCGAAGCCTGGTTTTTAATAAAAACCCGCTGTAAATGAGCTACGCCTATACTATATTTAATATAGATTTTATTTAATTATAGTAACATTATTAGGACCTTAAAATAATTATTTGAGCTATTATTATGAGTTATATTGAGTGTTATTTAACGATTATATAATAGTAATAAATAATTATGGGTTGATTGTTTGATTGTTTAAACATAATAATTATAATATTGTGGGTTGAAAACCCTATGTACTCACCAGGTTTCCCAACCTGACCCACTCAGTTTATTTATATCACAGGTGTTGATACGAAGTCACATTACACTGAGAGATTAAAGAGATGTAGATCACTAGTGTAAATAAATGTAAGTTCAATTTATGCTTATGTTTCTGTATTGACGATGACATCCCAAACATTTTAAAATGAATAAAATACGTTTCTTTGAAAATATTTTGATAACGTATTTATCGTGTTTTTTCTGGGAACAAATTCCGAAACATTTTTATGAAACGAAGCACTCTGATTTTTATAAAGCATAAATAAAATCGGTCTTTTCTGGCAGTGAAAATTGGGGATGTCATTGTTGGTATCAGAGCATTAGTTTAAGCGAACTAGGAATATGGATTTATTTCTAGACTTAAACTTAGAATGCTAAGCGATGATTGTGAGGTGTGAGCACTGGCTTATTTTAGGAATTATGCCTAAAATGCTTTTATGTGCAAAATGCTTTATACCTTATATGCTGTTATTTATACGGATCTATGGTCTGTTGCCGACCGGATCTGGAAACCTTATGTGTTTAGGATTCTAAACGTACGACTACGATATTAGAACTAGCATGTAAACATTTCGGAGTGATAAGGATGATTTAAATGTCAATCCTAAGTAAAGGTCTAGAGTCACCTTATTCGGTGTATAGATCAAGATGGCAAGGACCCGTAGCGGAAAAGGTGAATGCAAACGAGAATAGGAACCAACCGCCAGTGGTTCAGCAAATACCTGTTGTAGAAGAAGTTGCACCTGAGACAGTCATCATGCCTAGAGTTCAAGCCATGATTTGGGCTATGCTAGCTGAACAAAGGGAAGAAATGTGGAGGATGTCGAATAAGGACGAACCTACTATGCCCACTGAGCAACCCGAGCTGATTCCCGAGCAATCGGAGGAAGGGAACTACATCCGCCAAGTGAGTCAAGTGGGGACTCAAGATGGCCCGGAGAGGAGAAACGACAAGGATGGGCGAATGTACAAGAATTTCTTGGGTGCGAAACCACCAAGTCTCTCAGGAAGCCCAAAGCCTGTTGAGATTATGGATTGGATCTGCGAGATGGAAATGGTGTTTGAGAGCTGCGACTGTAGCGAGAAACAGAAGACCGTCTTCGCCGTAAGACAACTGAAAACTGGAGTCTTGAGCTGGTGGAAGCTATTGGCAGATACTATGCCACGAGGAGAAGCCTTAAGGATGTCATGGGAAGATTTCTTGGAACAGTTGAAAATGCAGTACTGCTCGGAGATAGATCTGATAGACCTAAACAATAAGGTTTAGAACCTGAAGAAAGGGAAGATGAGTGTTGATGAGTATGCCACCGCATTCACCGAGAGGATGAAGCTATTCCCCTACTTGGTGCCTACTGAACTCTCCAAGATTGATATGTTTGCTAACGGAATGCCCACTGACTTGGCCCAATGGTCAAAATGGCAACTACCTTGAAAACAATTGTTAGGGCAGCTAAGAACGTAGAGGCCCAGATATGAGAAAAGGGTCTAGAAAAAGATAAGGCAGGAGAGAAGCGGAAGTTTGAAGGATCTTCAAGGTCCAACAAGGAAAGCAAATTCTCAAAGCTTGGAAGAGGAGATGGAGGTGAAGCGAGATGGTGTGATAAATGCAAGAAGAAGCATTGTGGGAAGCGCAACGAAGAAGTGACTTGTTACAAGTGTGGGAGGATTGGTCACTATTCCAAGGACTGCACACATAATGATAAAGTATGCTACGGATGTGGAGGAAAGGGGCACATGTCCAGAGACTGCCCCAGAAAAAATAAAGCAGCAAGACCAGAAACGCCACCAAGGCCAAGGACATTTCACATGATCCTCGACGAAGCAGAAAACCATGCGAGGAATCAAGGATAAGGACTTTATACCCGAAGATCAAGTTATGCAGTAGCCATAGTATCGTATGATGTAGCCCATTAGAGGCATAGTCCAGGGTGAACTTGAACACCTATGTAATAGTTTCAAGAAATAATAAAATCTTCCTTTTGTTATCTGGTGTGTTAAATTGTTATGTGATTTTCTTGTATGGTGACTTGGAAAACTGCGAGACGATACTTGGGATGAGTATGAGTAGGTGTGAATGGTAGTAGAGGCCTATACTACCGGAAGCATAGGACTCACGCTTGGATCAAGGAAAGTCACAAGGTTACCAAGAAACTAGTAATCAATTTTGTTTTATTCAAGTATGTCGTTACCATCGCTTCGGTAATGACTAAGAAGATGATTGTTATTCCGACCCTAGTGGTCATATCAAATTGAGTCCGACTACGATGAGTATGTTACGTGGTTTAGAGAACCAAGTTCGATGTAGCATCTGACTTAAGCCGAAAGATTGAAATAAAAGATAATCAAAGCGATCAGTAGAGGTATCGCGATAGTTGCTTGTAGCTAGAAATGCTACCTTTTAAGATGTGATTATATCCCATTTGAACATGAAGGAAGGTAGTCAGTTCTGGGATTTGACTCTAAGAGATGTGAGTCTAAGCGTTGCAGCATACGATGATAGATCATTAGAATATGACACACCAGTCCATTATAGTAATAAAAGAAATTATCTTAAGTTCGTATCCAGTGAGGATTGAGATTGCGACATGAAGGTCATGATTGAAAGTCTAACGAGCAGGTGCAAGACCGAGCACCGCCTGCAGTCAAGGAGTCCAAGAGTTAGATACTCGGTCGAAGCAAAATAGAAGTTACAGTTATTACCAAGGATGACGAGATAACGTATGGAGTCATTATACAATCCTGTTTCATTGATGATTCCGGGACGTAATCATCCTAAGGGGGAGATAATTGTAACGCCCGTAGATCCGGGATAGTCAATTTAGAGGGAATAGGGGTCGCAGATGACTTTTCAACAAAAGATTATTAAGAATAAATAATCTCAACCAAGTTTTAGAATATGTTACAAGGTTTCCGTACATATAAAGAGCGTCGAAATCTGAGTTATAACAAAGAAGTTATCACCCGTTGAAGTTTCGCGGCGAAACCGACACGATATCGGGAGGCGTAAATAGTGAATTTACGATAGAGCGAGATTTAGCCTTAGTGATCTAAACAAAAGTCATAGTATATGTTAAACCGATAGTGTGCATAAAAAGAACATCCAAGTTTTACTTCGTATGAGGAAGTTATGATTTTTCTAAGATTTAGCATAGCAGTGCACAACCCGAAATCTGAATTTTAGGTCGGTCGATTTTTACCCAAAATAATCTAAACGATAAATGAAGACATCGTTAATAGGAGTTAAATGATAAAAAGATAGTCGAAAACGGAGCTCGTATGCGAAAGATATGGACGAAACTTAGTCCTTACTCTTCGAGCGTTGCGAATTCGATATAGTTTTGTAAATCTGAGATAGATTGAGAATTAGCCGACAAGATCTAAATGAAAGTTGTAGTACTCGTAAATACCAACGCGTGGATATAAAGAACGTCGATAATAGAGCTCGTATGCGAAAGATATGGATGAAACTTAGTCCCTACTTTTCGAGCGCGACGAATTCGATACAGTTTTGTAAATCCGAGATAGAATGAGAATTAGCCAACGAGGTCTAAATGAGATTTGAAGATCTCATTAATAGGAACTCAACGGTAAAAGGAAAGAAAAAAATAGAGCTTGTATGCGAAAGTTATGGACGAAGCTTAGTCTCTACTTTTCAAGCGCGGCGAATTCGATATAGTTTTGTAAATCCGAGATAGAATGAGAATTAGCCAACGAGGTCTAAATGAGAGTTGAAGATCTCATTAATAGGAACTCAACGGTAAAAAGACAGACAAAAACGGAGCTCGTATGCAGAAGTTACGGACAAAGCTTGGAGACTACTTTACTATACAATTCCTATTAATAAGAGATGAACTCTTCATAATTTCCTCACGCTTTCAAACCTTTCTTTCTCTCTCTAACTTCTCTCTAACCCCCCTAAACCCCTCCCAAGTCTAAGGAACCTCCCTATCACGAAAAGAAAGTCCCAGAGTGCCCGACGGCTCCGAGAAGAAAAGCTTTCGGCTTGGAAATGCTGCTCCAGCGAAGCCCAGGTTTTGAATAAAAACCCGCTGTAAGTGAGCTACGCCTATAATATATTTAATATAGATTTTATTTAATTATAGTAACATTATTAGGACCTTAAAATAATTATTTGGGCTATTATTATGAGTTATATTGAGTGTTATTTAACGATTATATAATAGTAATAATAGCTAGACTATTAAATTAGTCTCGTCAAGCGTTAGACTAAACTCTAGTGGTAATGATACTAGGTTTCGTCAAGGGATAATTTTTTTAAGAGTAATGAAGTGGTGTCCGAGTGCCGACTCACCACCTTTCAGGTGAGTGCATAGTTACTTTCATCTTCCACATATATATGAAGTATTTTATATAAATTACATGCTAAGTGTGCATATTATTTGAGTACTTGCTGTCTATGCTGGATGAACGTTTTTATGCATGTTTTAAAGGATTGAAACTGTATATGTATTTTATATATACGAATATGTTGGGTATGACATTGGTAGGTGAACGATGAGAGATAAAAGATGATGTGAGTAAAACATTGGCAGCTATGGACTTAGTGCCTAATAAACATCGGCAGCTATGGACTTAGTGCCTATTGGACAAACACCGGTAGCTATGGATTTAGTACCTGTTGGGAATTGGTAGCTATGGACTTAGTACCTATTAGATAAACACCGGTAGCTATGAATTTATTACCCGATGAATAGACTATAGAAGCTATGGAATTAGTGCTTTACGAACGAACATTGGCAGCTATGGACTTAGTGCCAGTCCTGTAACCCTGGAAGTAAGGGACTTCGGAATAAACGAATGCAGGATAGATGACTCTTAGGTTAAATCCTTAAGAGTAAAGAAGATAATGGGGATGGGTAATTGGGTTGATTGTTTGATTGTTTAAACATAATAATTATCATATTATGGGTTGAAAACCCTATGTACTCAACAGGTTTCCCAACCTGACCTACTCAGTTTATTTATATCATAGGTGTTGATACGAAGTCACATTACACTGAGAGATTAAAGAGATGTAGATCACTAGTGTAAATAAATGTAAATTCCGTTTATGCTTATATTTCTGTATTGACGATGACATCCCAAACATTTTAAAATGAATAAAATACGTTTCTTTGAAAATGTTTTGATAACGTATTTATCCTGTTTTTTCTGGGAACAAATTCCGCAACATTTTTATGAAATGAAGTACTCTGATTTTTATAAAGCATAAACAAAATCGGTCTTTTTTTGCCATGAAAATCTGGGGATGTCACAATATATCTCTTTTTTAGGTGGAGATGGTGGTAAAATCACTCAAAGAGGAACTGTCTCAAATGGAGTTTTAAGTTTCGAAAATGTTAATTCTGCTCCCGAGTTGAAACATAGTCTGTTAAGTGTCTCTCAGATTTGTGACAAGGGCTATTCTACGCATTTCACTGACTAGCAATGCATGATTCTCAAGCCAGGCTTTGTCATCCCAGACGAGTGGATTCTTGTAAAATCTAAAAGGGATGGGAATGCCTATATCATTGACATAAATAGCAATCTTCCCGAACAAGTTACGTGGCTTTTCTCAAAGATCTCCTAACAATCTGCAATGCTGTGGCACAGAAGATTAGGTTATGCCAATGCAAAGAACTTGAATCGTCTTGCGAAGAACGAGATGGTCCGTGGATTGCCTGTCAAGGACGTCATTACGTTTGAAAAATGTGTGTCATGTGCTCAAGGAAAGCATCATAGAAAGCTGCACCTACCACAAGTCAACTCGATTAGTCAGGTGCTTCAATTGCTACATATGGATTTGTTTGGTCCAGTAAACGTCCTCAGCATCAACAACAATTCTTATTGTCTGGTTGTGATTGATGAATTCTCTCGGTTTACGTGGGTTTTCTTTCTACCCAACAAAGCTGGAGTTGCTGATTTGATCAAGAAGTTCATTGTGTTAGTTGAAAACCAAACTAACAATCGGGTGAAGGCGTTTCGTACTGACAACGGAACGGAGTTTAAGAATTCTGTTCTCGATCATTTTTGCACAGAAAAGGGTATACCGCGTCAATTTAGTTCTGATCACACACCCCAACAAAATGGTGTTGCCGAATGAAGGAACAGAATGTTAAAAGACACTGCAAGAACGATGCTGTGTGATTCAAAACTTCCAGTTTTCTTTTGGGCCGAGGTGATAAACACTACCTATTATGTTCAGAATTGAGTGTTAATCAACAAAGCTCAGATGAAAACCCCATACGAAATTCTTTATGGTTACAAGCCATCAGTCAGTCACTCCCGTGTATTTGGCTGTCCTTGCACCCTCCTTCACTTAGATGCCAACCCGAAGTTCAATGCAAAACCCGATGATTGTTATTTCGTAGGGTATGTTGCTCGCACGGCCTATAGAGTCTACAAAAAGAAGACAAAACAAATTGTGGAATCATATGACGTGCGTTGGTTGGAAGAAAACGAGACGGACGCGAGAGTGGGTCCGGATTGGCTGTTTGACTACACATCCTTGTTCAAATCAATAGACGTGTCTTCAAGTGGCTCATCTAGATCAGTTTCTAGTTTGAAGAAGTGTTCTGTAGACGAAGACGAAGAAGTTGTTTACAGATCTCCATCTGAATCCGCTCTTCGCTTACAGGGAAGTCTCCGGTTTCATCTGAGGGGGAGTCTTCTTGTAAATCCCTAATCTGCCTGTGTATCAATCAGATCCGTTTGACGGTGCAGAATCCCAATCAAACGGATGATGTCAGATCAAATAGAAGAGAAGAAGAAGAAGAATAATATGAATCTCTGTATGATTTGATTAAATTAAGATCCGGATACAAAAGATTCACACACACATGTTTCTCTCTCTCTGGCCGTAAACTCCTTCGTGTTCATCAATCTCTACTCATCACCCTAACACCTCTATTTATACTTGAATATGGGCCGGAAACAAATGGGCCGTAAATGAGTTTACGGCCGTAAGGTGTTTACGGCCGTAAACTCAGCCGTAAACTAGGCCATAAATTCATAAAATATACAGAAAAACAATTGCCGAGAAAAGTAAAGTATAAACCATGTTTTGACCCAACAATCTCCCCCTTGGTTTATAGCTTTCTTTTCTTAATTGACCCAACAAGCTCCCCTTAAAAAGTAGCTGGCTCTTCTTGTCAATCTTCAATGGGAGCTTGGCTTCAGCTTTAACCTTCGATTTCTTCACATCATCAGGATGAACATGTGAATCTTCAATGAATGACTTCATCTTGAGCACTTGAGGTTTTCTTCAGAATTTGGCATTGAACGCACGTTGGGTGAGGAGGTTTTACGTACTGATTCTTGAAAGATAGTGCTTTCAGCTTGAGAATCTTCAGAGAGAACATCAGAGAGAACTAAAATTCGAGATCACTTCAGCAGGTACAAAGATAACAGCAGATTGATTGAGGAGGCTTCAATGCAATCCGTCACATAATCTTCAATTTTCGCTTCACCTTGCTTCTAGGGTTGAAGGATTGAATTTGAAAGAATAATCTTCATTTCTTGCTCCTTCGAATGCAAATTCTTTGATGCTCACGGATGAGGCTTTGGCTCAGAAATCTTCAACACAAACTCTATGAGTCTTATCTATAGCTGAAATCACCTTTCAAGACAAAACAAAACTAAAAGAAAATTTAGCACACAAATTAAAACAAAAACAAATATATATATTTTTTGATTTTTCATATTTTCTGAAAAAGAAATAAAACAGAAATAACACTATTTTTGGATTTTTTATTTTTGATTTTTTTTTCTTTGATTTTTGAATTTTTTTGATTTTTTTTTTTATTTTTAATTCTCCCCTAATATTTAAATTAGACGAAACTATGACAAATTTAACAAAAATAAAAATGATATCTAACTTTAAGAGTGATTTGGGATCAAAGTTTTTAGACAGCCTTTATCCACTTGTCGGTACCTTCCATATTCACATCTTTGTCTGGTCGATTGTCGGTATTGTGGTCCACTTAAACACGAAAAATTATGACATATTTAGGACATACTATTTGTTACAAGATAGGGTGAACTTAGAATCCTAAAATTTATATCTGATCCTAATTCCTTAGATACTATAGCTTAAGGTCCATTCATTTGACGACGACCAGGGATATTGTTGTCCACCTAAATTGAGCAGCGAGATCTATAGACAATCTTTGAGTGTTCAATTTTAATTGTACTGGAACGTGTTTCCCGCTTCCTGATATGCCCCAGCCATCAAGAACTTCCAGAGTACTCCTTACACCGGGTGAGTAGACAACCATTCAGAGAGAGAAGAGATTCAGAATTCTATTGCTAACTACTTCAGAGGGGTTGAGAAGAAGAAGGTTGCATATTCTGTGTACTAGGTCGGATTAGAAGTTGCGCAAAGGAGACAGCATATGGCTAACAGATAAGAAGTATTTCACACATTTATATATAGCCTGCAGAGAAATAGAGTTGTATATGTTGTGTACCAGGTCGGATTGGAGGTCACGCAAAGGAGACAACATATGACTAACAGACGGAAAGAAAGAAAATGATATTCTACAGACCTAATTTATCGGAATTTACCAGTCGCCCCATCCAACCGGAATTAAGGACAGAATCCGTACATCGAGGAAAAGTTAAACCACGGTTCCAAGTATGGGTTCAATTAATGTGACGAGTAGATTCCAATATATACCTCCCTGCTCAACCTATCCGAACGTCGTATTGTCAGGCTGAATGGATCTAACTAGGTCAAGATTTGTCAAGTCTATAAATTTCCTAAGTTCAAATATCCCTAGTCAAGTCTATTTAAAATTTTTTGTGCCTACCGACGCATCAAACCAGAGCATAGACCCTTCAACTTTGGGTACGTTACGCAGACTCAGATTGCCTGTTATCACTTGATAATATCACTTCCCAAAACATCTCCCTCAAGCACATTTCATAACCAATATATATTTTTTTTTCTGATTTTCTGATGTTTTTGGATTTTTTTTTAAAATTTTAAAATTTTTGTTTTTTTTTTATTTTCTGATTTTCTGATGTTTTTGGATTTTTTTGAAATTTTTAATTTTTGTTTTGTTTTTATTTCTCCCCCTAAATTTATGCATAGGAGAGAAACAAAAGTTAATGCTTAAATTTAAACTATCCTAAAACAAAAATTAGTCTTTAAAGCGAATCAGATTAAGAAAAAATTCAGGAGTATAGAGAAGAAAACGCAAACCGTAATTCACCGATTGAATCTGCATTCAGAAGGTCTGAAAACAGCACGTGTAATCTCAGAACAGATCCGAAAATTCTTCATATCATTAAGCACTAACCCCATTTGTGATCTCTTCCTTTCTTCCTTTCCCGCAAAAGGACACATACTCTCAACAAAGGTCTGAATGTTGTACAGTTTTAGAGATGTCTCCTATCATGTGCCTGGAACAGCTACTACCAACAAACCGAAGTCTGATGATATGCCTCCATAGCTGCTCCGACACAGAGCGGGATCAGTTGGTCTTTGGAACCCAGTCCATTTTGAAACTGGGTTGACCTTTGTCATCAACACACAATACTTTCTCCCATGACATATCCTGCTTATCACAAACAGAAGATGTAAAAACATTAGATTCGTTAGTTGATTTGGGAGATTTCACCTTTGGTACCCATCTATATTCGGGTTTAACCCATTTCTTGTTCGATCCGATGGGTGCCTCGGCACTTGATTTGGAACTTGAAGTCGATCTTCGAGATGATTTTGACTTAGCCGGTCTTGGTTTCATAGGATCATCTCTTGAACTAGACTTCTGGGCCTGTATTCCCTTGTTGCCCTTGGGATTCGGATTCTTTGCCTTGTGGGTTTGATTCTTGGCCTTGTGCGCGTTCCAGTCACCAGTGTCTGAACGTGACCTGGAAGGGTTTCTTTTGAAGTATCTCCCACTTGGCGCGTTTTTCCATCCTTGTGCGTAGCAGGGAACATACGCGCGATTAGGACAATTTCTGGCAATGTGTCCAAGTGTTCCACAGTGAAAACATGTCTTTTTCTTCATTGGGAAGTTGTCTCTTCCTGTCCCTGGTGGCATAGCCTTGCCTTGTCTCTTGTTGTTCCCACACGCACACTTGCCACAAGAACTCTGTTGCGTTGGAATTGGTGGCCTGTATTTCTCAACAGCAGGTTGATCAGAAACAACTGAGTTCGAAGCAACAGATTCAGAGTTCAAGGAGATGTTGGTTTGTTCAGGAGTGCTCTCCTTGTTCTCATCTTCTGCTACTTTACCTGCACATGAAGTAGCAACATTAGTATCTTCAATATTAATAACTCCTCCTGACACAAATCCAGCTCGTTTTCCATATTGAAGATGTGCCTCCCTGTCAATTTCTTTTTTTGTCATGGGGATGGATGTGTAGTTATGATTATAAGGAGGAGGTACACTATCATACCCTAGACCCTTGTTTTGATTCCTTTTAAAATGCATGCTTTGGTCTATCATATTTGCAACCACCTCACTTGAGAAATCATATTTTCTAACATCAAGTTTGGCGGTTTCAAACTTTCCTTTCAAAGATTCAACTTCAGCCACTAGCTCAGCATTTTGTTTGACTACATAATCATAGTTTTCACATTTGTTACTGTAGTCTTCCTGAAGTTTCCTAAAGTCCTTCGTTTTTGCTTCCAACTCAGCCTTCAGGGGTTTCTGTCTTTTCCTGAGTTGATATCCTTCATATCTCAGGTCCTCAACTTTTCTTTTAAATATATCAATTTGTTCCCGAAGAAATTTAATCGTGGCTTCACAAGCTAGAGTACATGTAACTTCAGTGACCGGAATGTTTTCAGAACTCATTGTTTCTCTACACTTCAAAACATCAAGTTCTTGAATTACATCAGCAAGACTAAGACGATTGAGATCTTTTGTCTTCTTGATGATAGCCACGTTCATATTCCACGATTTCGGAAGTGAATTTAGCAGCTTTTTGTTTATCTCGGACTTAGTCAAGAAGATCCCGGCTATATTCATCTCAGTAGTGAGTGTAGTAAATCGCTGCAACTGAGTTTCGAGCGTTTCTCCAGGGACATAATCGAAAAAGTTGAAATTTTGTCTTAACATATCCCGACGACTTTCTTTCATGTTTTCAACTCCTTCGTAGACCTTAAAATTATGTGAAAAAAAAACTAGAAGCTAAAATAAAAATTAAACGTCAAACTTAAAATGCCTTTTTTTTTAATAAAAAAAATCAACCTTAAAAGTCAAATTAAAAAAATTAAACTCAAAAGTCAAACCAAAAAGTTAAATTTGAAATTTTAAAAGTTAAACGAAAAAGTCAAAGGTCAAACTTGGAAGTCAAAGTCAAAATTTAAAGTCAAAGGTCAACCTTGAAAGTCAAATTTAAAAAAAAAAACTAAACTCAAAAATCAAACTTGAAAAGTCAAACTTAAAAGTCAAATTTAAAAAGTTAAACTCAACATTTTAAATAAAAAAACAAAAATAAAAGTTAAAAATAATATATATTTAAATATTTTATTATTATTATTATTAATTAATTTATTTTATTATTTATTATTTTATTATAATTTTTTTTTATTTTGAATGAAAAATGAATTTAAAAATAAAAGAAATTGAGTTTTTGGGTTAAATTTCACAAAATTTCGAAAGTAGGTAGCGACAGCTAGTGTTTAAGTTTAATATTTCGGGGATAAGTCACAAGGGGTTGGCTAGCCGAGATGGTAGGGTGCTTGGCTATTGAAGTAGAGGTTGTTGATCGATTCCTAGCACCCTCAAAATGGCGCCCCCCTTTTTTTAATTGAAGCGCTGCTGCTGCTTAGCGAGCCGATTCTTCAAGCCGCGATCCAAGCCGAGCCGAAAACTCTGAGCCGCAAGCTCGGAAACCCTAGCCGCAAACACGAACCCCGCCGCCGGCCGTGAACAGTTTCTGGCCGTAAACTCAGGCCGTGAACTGTTTCCGGCAGTAAGCTTCGACCGAAAACCCTTCAACAATTACGTGAAAAACAACGATTTTTCGACTTTGAAGCTCCAAAACTCAATCAAAAACCATTTTTTATGAAAAACACAAAGAACAAACCCCCTTTATTTTTGCGAAATCTATCCAAAAACGCAAAAATATTTCGAAAATAAGATCAAATAATGCCCCAAAATAGAGTTTACGATCCAAGAACTCGGTGTTTACGACCGTAAGCTTGGACCGTAAGCTTGGACCGTAAACACATAATATTCGATTTTTGGATGAAACAATAAATCCTTTTGACTGATACAACTTGGCTTTGATACCAATTGTAAATCCCTAATTTGCCTGTGTATCAATCAGATCCGTTTGATGGTGCGGAATCCCAATCAAACGGATGATGTCAGATCAAATAGAAGAGAAGAAGAAGAAGAATAATATGAATCTCTGTATGATTTGATTAAATTAAGATCCGGATACAAAAGATTCACACACACATGTTTCTCTCTCTCTAGCCGTAAACTCCTTCGTGTTCATCAATCTCTACTCCTCACCCTAACACCTTTATTTATACTTGAATATGGGCCGGAAACAAATGGGCCGTAAATGAGTTTACGGTCGTAAGGTGTTTACGGCCGTAAACTAGGCCATAAATTCATAAAATATTACAGAAAAACAATTGCCCAGAAAAGTAAAGTATAAACCATATTTTGACCTAACACTTCTGCTACACCTGAAGGGGAGCATTCTGCTTCATCTGAGGGGGAGCCTTCTGCTTCATCTGAGGGGGAGTCTTCTGCTACACCTGAGGGGGAGTCCACTTATACGCCTCAAGGGGAGTCGTCTATGCAACATGAAAGTCCCAAATCGTCAGACCAAATTGATTCTCCAGATACTGAAACTACACCTCATATTTCAATAGAGAAAGAGTTATTCCCTGATGATACTTCTACTGTCTCTTCAACTTTTATGGAACTACTCTTTCCTGAGCTTATCTCAAATGAGTTTGTAGCAGAGCCGTCTGGTGCAGCTTAATCAACAAATGAAGGAGGTATCAACATTCACACTCTTCCTGTCTCTTTCAATGACATCAACCAAGAAATACCTTCTAGGATTCAACGCGATCATCCGATCGACAACGTCATTGGTCAGCTAGGTGATGGTGTTAAAACCAGAAGTCAGAGCGGAGACGTCAATGCTTGTCTTTACTCTTGCTTTATTTCTCAAATAGAGCCCAAGAATGTTGAAATGGCTCTAAATGAACCTAGCTGGGTGGATGCAATGCATGAGGAATTGCACCAATTTGAAAAACTCGGTGTTTGGAAGTTAGTTGAGTTACCGAAGGGCAAAAAATCTCTTGACACACGATGGGTTTATCGCAACAAGCAGGACGATTCAGGGGTTATTGTGCGAAACAAAGCTCGATTGGTGGTTCGTAGGTTTCGACAAGTCGAGGGTCTTGATTACACTGAAGTTTATGCTCCAGTAGCTCGCCTGGAGGCTATTCGTATCTTCTTGGCATATGCATCGTACATGAACTTTACTGTTTATCAAATGGATGTCAAGACCGCCTTCTTGTATGGCAAGGTAAAGGAAGAAATCTACGTTGATCAACCCCCTGGGTTTGTTGATTCGAAGTTTCCTAATCATGTCTACAAGCTGGATAAGGCATTGTATGGGTTACATCAAGCTCCTAGAGCGTGGTATGCGACTCTTACGAAGCACTTGCTCGAGCATGGTTATTCACGTGGTACCATTGATCAGACTTTGTTCATCAAGCATGTTGGAGATGATCAAATTCTTGTGCAAATCTATGTCGACGATATCATCTTTGGATCAACCAGTTCACAGCTCTGTAGAGAATTCGAAGGCATAATGAAGAAACGGTTCGAAATGAGTTCGCTGGGAGAGATGACCATGTTTTTGGGGCTTCAGGTTAAACAGAATTCAACCGGAATATTGCTACATCAAGCCAAGTATGTGGAGGATATTCTTGAGAAGTTCGAGTTTCGCGATGCTAAGTCTGCCACAACACCAATGGCTAAACGACCTCTTCTAACTCCAGATCCAGAAGGCGAATCCGTAGATCAAACTCTCTATCGATCGATGATTGGATCGTTGATGTATCTTACTGCAAGCCGACCGGATATCATGTTTGCAGTGTGTCAATGCGCACGCTATCAGGCTAATCCTAAACTTTCACATTTTATTGCTGTCAAAAGAATCTTTCGGTATATCAAAGGAAGCCCTAAATTGGGTCTTTGGTATCCGAAGAATTCTGAACTTGATCTTTATGCTTTTACTGACATTAATTATGGAGGCTATGAGCTTGACAGGAAATCAACCTCAGGAGGATGTCAGTACCTAGGTGACAGGTTGGTTTCGTGGCAATGCAAGAAGCAACACACTGTCTCGACTTCCACAATAGAGGCAAAATACGTTGCTGCATCAGCTTGCTGCTCTCAGGTTATCTGGATCCAACATCAGCTGTTGGATTACGGTTTGAATTATTTTGAAACCCCCATCTATTGTGATAACGAAGCTGCCATCCAAATTGCCAAAAACCCAGTCCAACACTCTAAAACCAAGCACATCGACATTAAAATTCATTTTATCAGAGACTGTTATGAGCGATCACTATCCGGCTGGAACAGGTCCACACTGATAATAATGTGGTGGACTTATTCACAAAGCCTTTTAACAAAGCTCGATTCGATGTGCTTGTAGGTTTTCTGAAAATGCTACGCTTTGAGGATTAAGTTTTTTTTTTAATTTATATTTTTTTCTTCAACTCAGTTTTATTTCTTTATTTGTTATTTATTTTTATTTTTTCATTTTATTTCCTTTTGGTCTCTTGTTTCTAGGATAGATTAAATTTGCGCATTGTGTTTTATTTTATTTTTATTTTTATTTTTACTCTCACCCATGCACAAATTTAGGGGGAGAAATATTAAAAAAAATCCAAAAACAACAAAAAAAAAATTAAAAAAAATCCAAAAACAATAAAAATCCAGAAAATAAAAAAAAAATTATTGCTGATAGTTTCGTTTGTAGGTATTGTGATGAGAAATGAAATCAACAAGTGGTAACGAGCAATCTGAATCGGCGTAACATACCTAAGTTGAATCGTCTACGCTCTGTGCTCGATGCGCTGATAGGCACGAAATTTTTTTAAATGGTCTTGACTAGGGAGAGTTGAACCTAATGAATTTAAGGACTTGACAAACTTTGACCTAGTTAGATCCGTTTAACCTGATGTCACGACGCTCAGATAGGTTGAGCAGGGAGATATACATGAGAATCTATCGGTCACATTAAATAACCCGTACTTAGAACCGTGGTTTAACTTTTCCTCGATGTGCGGATTTTGTCCTTAATTCCGGTTGGATGGGGCGACTGGTAAATTCCGATAAATTAGGTCTGTAGAATATCATTTTCTTTCTTTCTGTCTGTTAGTCATATGTTGTCTCCTTTGCGTGACTTCCAATTCGACCTGGTACACAACATATGCAACTCTATTTCTCTGCAGGCTATATATGTGAAATACTTCTTATCTGTTAGCCATATGCTGTCTCCTTTGCGTGACTTCTAATCCGACCTGGTACACAGCATATGCAACCTTCTTCTTCTCAACCCCTTTGAAGTGATAAGTAATATAATTCTGAATCTATCCTCCCTCTGAATGGTTGTCTGCTCACCCGGTGTAAGGAGTACTCTGAAAGTTCTTAATGGCTGGGGCATATCAGGAAGCGGGAAACACGTTCTAGTACACTTAAAAATTGAACACATACAGATTGTCTGTAGATCTCACTGCTCGATTTAGGTGGACAACAATATCCCTGGTTGTAGTCAGTTAAATGGTCTTAAAAAAAATTTATTTAAGAATTAGGGCAAATCATGATAATAAAGTTATAATTAGATATAAATACATGTATCATGTCATTGGTAAATTGTCAAAAACTGTCACAAATTTTTCGTGTTTAAGTGGACCACAATACTGGCGATCGATCAGACGAAGACGTGAAGATAAGGGTACCGACAAATGGAATAAGGTTGTCCAACAACTTTGATCCCAAAATCACAAATTTAGTTACAGTGGTTAAATTCTTATTCAATAGTTAAATCTTATTTTAATAAAGTTAAACTGTCTTTACTTTTATTTTTATTTTTTAATTTTATTTTTATTTTTCTCTTTTACTTTTATTTTTATTTTTAAATTTTAAATTTTTAATTCTTTTTATTACTTTTCGAAATTAAAATTTTATTTTATTTTATTTTTGTGTACAAATTTTATTTTTATTTGCGTGGTTAAAAATTTTATTATTTTTTTTTTGCGATTTTTTTTTAATTTTCCTTAATTAAAATAATCCTCAAAGGTTTTTTTTTTAAATTTTAAATTTTTTTTAACTGTGTTGGAGCTTGCTTAATGTTGGGTAATTATCAGGTAAAAGGCTCAAGATTGGTAAATATAGGGTTTACTACCGGAATCCCCTCATTTATGAGATTCCGGCCGCAAACACCTAACTCTCTCTCTACCTTCGAATTTTTTTAGTTGATTTCTGCAAATCCGCTTCAACCATTACGTAGGTAATGTATTCTAGATCACAAATATATATTTTAATACATCTTTCACCGTGTAAATTGATCGGAAATCGAGAAAACAACTCCGACGGAGCTTATGGCCATAAGCTTGGGCCGTAAACTACGTTTTGACTTTAAATCGTTGTTTTTCTGTTGCGATTCACACATTTATATGCACCTGTTAAAGTTTTGTTTATCAATTAATTGTATTGGTGTGATTTTTGTGAATTTTTCGAAATGGTGTTCATTGGCCGTAAACTCCTCGTAGGCCGTGAACTTGGAGTTTATGGCCCAAGAACGTTTAGTTTACTGCCCTCGAAATTTAGTTTAAATCATTGTGTTATTTTTGGTGTGATAAGTTTGCCATAATTCTTAGGCCGTAAACTTCGAGTTTACGGCCCAAGAACAAAAAAATTAAACGGTTATTGCTTTTCAAAAAGGGTTTGAATCAGGTGTTTGTGTCTCGACCGTAAACTCTATTTCTTAAAATTGATTTTTCAAGTAAATTTTGTTTTGATCATTTTATTTTAATAAAATATTTTTTTGGTCAAAATAAAATTCAATTTTGTTTACATGATTTTTCTTACAGTTTGTGGTTGAGTGCAGAAAAATGGCAAATTTGAAGTTTGCAGACATGCACAATCTCGCCATCGTGCTTGCAGATCCTCCGGCGATTCACTCAGACATGCGCTCAATGATTCACCGATTGCGGGAATGTTGTTTAGCGTCTGCCATCACTGTAAACCCGGTCGTGTATCAGAATTTGATCAGAGAATTTTGGGCGACCGCCAGCACAAACATGGATGATGATGGTAACTTCATGGTGAAAGCTAAGGTTCAAGGACGTGAGATTGTGATCAATGAAGGTTTCATTCGAGAGGCGCTGCTCATCGATGATCAACCTAATTTCCTGACCAAAAATGGGATTGGGGATACTCAACAAATTCTTCGAAGAATGAGCTATGAAGGAACTTCTCCACCAACACTGAAAAAGTTACTGCATCCGTATTGGAGGTTTCTAGCGCACGTGTTTGTTAGTTGCGTCTCGGGTAAAAGGTCAGGAGCGGATGAGATTTCTCAACGCACAACTGGTGCTCTCGTTTCTCTTGTTGTTGGTGTGAGGTTTAATTTTTCTAAATTCATCCTGGAAGAGTTCGTCATCAACATCAGAGCCTCCACCCGAGACACCTTCCTCTTATATCCTCATTTTATTCAGATGTTTATCAATATTCAATTTCCAGATGTGAGGAAGGAAGGAGAAACTCTCGACATGAAGTCTTTGGGTCCTCACACGGTGGGACTCATCAAGCAAAACCGCAGAGGCAAAGTTTTTTTTCAGGGGCTATATCCATTAGAGAAGTTCGGAAAGTTCACGGAGTTAGATGAACCCACAGAGTCATATGGTTCGTCTAAACAAACCTCGTTTGAGCCTGCGTCTGCGGAAAAGTCGTCTCCACCAAACAACGTTGTCATTGATATTTCTGAAGATGAGGGAACTGAGAAAGAAGATACACCAACTCCTGACACTCAAGTAGCTTCAGAACATGAAAAGGAGTTAGGTCATATTCAAGATGATGCAGAAATGAATGTTGATATGGGAGAGAATATTGGGGAAGACAGGAATGACTCTTTCAGTGATCTTGACCTCACAGGTTTCGATCATGACGATATTGCTGCTTCCTTAGCTAGCAGTGCAAATGTGGTGTCACACGAGAACCTTGATACCATTTTAAACAATGTCGATGACGTTGTTCCTCCAACAACTAAGACAAGGAAGTCAAGTGAAACTTTTGAAACTGAAACTCCAACATCAGGGCAAATGGTGACTGCTTCAATTCCTATGGAGATAGTTATAGGATGTTCCCCTCCTGTATCTGTTTCTCCTACTACTGAACCGTTTGCAAGTGTTTTTACTCCAGAGTCTGACCAACCTCCGTCTAAGAGGCTATGAAGAGATGTGAGACAATCCGAGCTGATGGCAAGTTTAATTAGCGGTCTTCCAACACCACCTGTTACTATTGCTACCACCAGACTTACAACAACTAAGATGTTTCCAACAGGTTCAAGCTCAGCGTTTAATGTCGGAGGTCCCTCTGCTCCACTTGGCTTCCCAATTCTAAGATATAATCGTGATGATGCATCTGAAAGGTTGGCTTTGTACATGGTTGAAGAACAACTTCTAACGCCAAATCCTTGAGGAAAAGGTGTTTCTATTGAAGAAGGTGGTTCTAGGGGTGATAATCTAACCCTCTCTGGTCTACAAAAGGAAATTTCACTTCTAAGCCAAAAGAATATTGAGTTAGACATTCAAGTGATGGAACTTCGTGCTGAAAATGCTAAGCTTAGTATTCAAGTCTCCGAGTTGCAATCTGATAAGTCAAGTCTTGGTGTGCAAGTGGCTAAACTCACAAAAGATAAAAGGATGAAGTCCAAGCAGATCTCTAATTTACAAGATCATTTCAACTTGCTAACTTCAAGCTATTTTGAACTGAAGAAGAAGCTTGAGGAAGACTTTGGAGACAAGTATCAAACATCCGTTGAAGAACACAGGATCAATCTTCATGTGCAAGCTTTCCCAGTTGATTTGCCTGTCGGTCAATCATCTGGTGTTGCTAGTCGTATTGATGATGCACTCCCTCAGGCTCCCCATGTGACAGAAACCATACGTCGTGATCAAGAGGAAGAAGTGAAGAAAGGGCAAATACTGTTCAAGAGGAACCCTAACCTAAATGCTTCTTGGGACGAACCATTAATCATAATGACAGATCTTGAAGTGGTTCGGTTCCGAGATACTTTTGGAGATCGATCGGGAGTTGCTTCTTGGGGATTCCATGATCCCCTAAAGATGTGGATTGTGATACGAAAAGTGGTAACTCTGAGTTGTACAGAGATAGCCATAATTTTAGTTCATTCACGAGGATTGACTTGACAGAGTTGTCTCGAGCTCCCTTCATCAATCTAATGAACAATCCACAAGTAACTCAATTCAAGCATTTCCTGGATGATCAAGTAAAAAAGGGGTTTCCTTCCATGTCGACTGCAAAATCTGTGATTTTAGAACATCTAGATGTTTTGGATCGCTCTACCGACAAGCCATTGCAAGTAGTAATGTGGCCCGCAACAAAATAGGTTAAACAGTTTCCGGTGCTTCAAGTTTATAAGGATGGGTCTCTTGGTTCGTTGGAGTGCTGGGTCTTTGACGAAATTACTTCTGGTGCAGTCCTTAAACTCAAAAATGGATGCATCAGACTCTATGATCGAAGATACCTGTTGCAATTCCGGAAGTGGGATATTCATTATCTTAGCAACTTTCAAATCAAGGTTGTTGAAGATATATATGAAGACGGTGCGAAAAGCGTATATGACGATGGTTGAAGAAATTTTGAACAAATGCATGTGGAACGGAGCTATGGGGCAGATGGATGTTATGATAGTCAACAAAGGATGACCTTGGTCTAGTCCAAACCAGGGGGGAGATTGAAGGGCTTAGAATAATGGTTTGGTCTAGGTTTTGTAGTTAGTAATAGGGGTGTGTTTGTAGTTAGCTGTTAAATTTTGGTTCACAGATGTAATAGAGTTTACGGCCGTAAACTCTTCACGGTCTCGGGTGTATAAATAGTGGGTTGTGTCAGACGATTTTGGTTGTTGATGCCTTTTGTGTTCACGGTTCCCACCAAGTTGTATCAGACGTTTAAAGCTATAAAACGTATGCAATCTTGGTTTGTTACTTCTTTGCTTATTATTTCATTTTGTGTGCTTGTTGTTTGCTTTTGATATCTGGTAAGATCCGATTTTGGACCTTACAAATTTTATATTTGGAAATTAGACTAATTCTTTGACAAAGTGTCAAGTGAAAGACTAGGAGATCGAGTACACTAGGTTGTGCGTTGATCAAGTCCATAACAAAGAGAGATAAGATATTCATCAAGATTTACTAAAAGTTTAGTAGATATGATTATACTTATGAGATTAAGTGTAATTCTGAGTTGATTGAAAGAGTTTCAATGAATAGCAGAACGAATAAAGAAGAATCAAGTAGGCAGAAAGATAAAATTTTCTCTATTCTAAGAAGAAGGGAGAGTACCGTTTATTATGTTTTATGATAAGTCTTAATGATTAAGAACCACATCTCGATTGATCCTCTAAGTGAGTCTTAGTGCATTTGTATGTCTAAGAAGAGGAATCGAGAATTGTGGAAATGGTTAAATCAAGAAGTCAATCATACTTCATTCCAATATCAAGTCTTAGGGTTATACTCCAAGATTGCGAATTGAGTGAAAGTCTTTAGTAGGTTTATAACACTCAAAAATGTGGAATTGGAAAAGGTCTTCTTATTCCTGCACATTTGAAATTGGTAAATTGTGATGTCTTGGGTAAGACAAAGACCAACTAGGACCAATTGTGTGAAGTGTTAGTCTTGATAGGATTTCGTACTAACTCTTGAATATTTGTTTTGTCTAGGAAAGTTTCTTGACAAGAGAATCATATATGTCAAGAGGTCAGTGGGAGTTTTAATGATCTTGAAAAAGGTTTCAAGAACAAATCAAGAGTAAACCTTATCATCACTAGCACACGACTTGAGGTTTACAACCTATCGTGTTGACATTATTTTGTTTCTGTTCCGTTCCAATTGAGTTAATTATGCATCTGATTTCTATGCGTTCTCATTTGAATGCATAAAGACAAAGCACCTTGGTCGATGGAAAGTACATTGATAGGTAAGGATAAGTTGCTAAACTACTTGGAAGACATGGTGGGCACTCGTGTTACCATAAGGCAAGAAATCAAGATTATGAAAGTTTAATCCATATGAGATTGGATTCGTCGCAAACTTTGGTTTTGGCAAATTCACATGGATAGGAACTCAAACCCTATAAAAATCGAAGTGTCATAAGATTCCCTCCTTCATGAAAATGACTGTGAGGAAATGCTTTCACTAAGAGATATTTTAAGAAGATAGCAATTGTGAAAATTGTATTCTCAAATTCAATTATGGTTACGACATCCCTTTCCATAGTTCGAATTGTGAGATTTGGCAATTAGCCTAACATTTAGGACTTATTGATATAAGTTCTGAATTGCTTAGACACACATATGAGCTATCTAATACAAAGGTGTATAAGTTTAAGAAGCTTGGATAAAGGCTTATCGAAGCATCTGGTATTAGAAAATATGAACTTCAGAAATTCAATAGGCATTGTTTTTTGGAAGTTCAACTATTTTCTGAATACATGTCAAAGCTAGTGGGAGCATAAGTGTTATGCTTATATGATAATAATCATCATGATAGTGGGAGAATAAGTGTTATGCTTGTATGATTATTATGGCAAGTATTGCAAGTTAGCAATATTAATTATAGAAAAACAAAGATTCAATCTGCAAAGTTGCATGGGTTGAAAAGTTGTTTTGCTATAATTAAGGGAGAGAATATTATACTTCGTTCAAAATCTAAAGCTTAGATTGCGAAATTTTAATAAATGTAGTCAAAGGATACATAGTGTGTTCTCAAATTTCGATTATGATTACGGCAAACCTCTTCATAGTTCGAATTGTGAGAACGTGACACATAAAATATTATGGCAAAAGATTGATAAAGTATCATATCTTTATGTAAGACATTATGCATCGTGTGCCATACGCTTCAGATATAGGATCGATTGCAAATGCTATAATATTTGACCATTCTAAAATTTTCCAAATGTCTAGCGCATTAAGAGGGAAAAAGGACTAGAATCGGTTTTGACTAAAATAATTAAACAACTATCAAAAGACGATCGAAAGTTCGCTAAGGGTTGGTCGCTTGTGACTAGTTGGAAGTATGGTATTGGATGGACCACGTCGACATTATTATGAATAAATACGATTCTATTAAGAATGAGTTGCCATATGGAAAATGTGGAAATGTTTCCATATTGGGAGTTGGATATTAAGAGTCTATGTCTAGTTTAGAAACTTTTATGAAAGAAGGATGTTCAAAGGAATGTACTTTGAATGTGAGACTTCATGTCTATGTAATTGTCTTGTAACAATTTCCGATAGAGTACTTTGTAATTTTCATTTGCCAAGTCTTGGTGACTTTTTGCGAAAGGATCGTTGTATAAAACGTTAGAATCTAGCATATTCTAGTAGTGGCAAGAACCTTGTGTTCTAACACTAATGATAAGGATTGAGAATTGTGAAATGAGCATCATTGGAAAAGTTTTAAATTGATCTATTTCACAAAGTATGGACCATAGGAAACATAGTGTGCATGCTTTGTGCATGGGATAGATATTGTTGTAATTTGAGTAATAAGTTGATTTTCTAAAACCGTAAACGATGAATAATGAGTAATCAATATGGTGTTTAAACAAAAGTGTTTTATTTACTCCCACAAGTTTGGGGTCGTATAGGATTAAGTATTGTTGTTGTGTTTCAGTTTGCATGTTTTGACTTCCAAAATAACTGGGTTATTCGAACCCCCACAGTCGGTCATATGTTGGAAGTAGGTATGAAGGAAGACTATCATGAAAAGTCTATAGATTGTCAGAAGAGTTAGGACATAGCACAAGTTTGCTGCAGAGTTCATGAGTGCTTTAATAAGATTAGAGTATTGGATTAAACCCACGCTCACAAGAATCATTTTATGGATTTTATCACGAGTGATTACGAGATGATAATATTGTATATTCTTGAAACTGAGACGTGTGAGTTGTTATTTGTTGGTCGGTTGCACATTGATAATAAGTAAACGCACTAGTAACTTAGTGTTATAAAACTTATTGTTGTGTGTGATTCGATTAGTGAATGCAAGCAAGCATATGAGTTAAAGTTTATCCATTCCTTTTACCCAAAGTGGGATAAAAGCGATATATGTGGGCCCCTCGATGATTTAGTGATGACACCTAAGTGCTTGGCTAAGCCGGACTAAGTTGATGTGTTCAATTGTAGTATGTTTTCAGTCGTCATAAATCGGAAGTCGGGAAACAGTATAGAGAGAATGATTGAAATTCGTGTCTTATGTCTATACGATATCTTGAGAATGGAGGAATATATAATCCCTTATCTAAAGGACACACTATCTGATAAGATCAGAGTTGACAGCACCTTTTGAAAGCTACGATTGCTGATCAGGTTCTGAAGTCATATGGAAAATAGTTATTAGACTTATCCAAGTGGGAGACTGTTGGATTAGTGTCTAAGTCCATAACTATTTTGGTATGTACTTGACCCGATTAAGAGCATGGTCCTTTTGGGTTGCCTTCGCCATAGCAATATGTAGGATGAATTAAGGAGAGAAAGATTTAATTATGATTTATTAATATATTATAAGAATAATATATTAAAGGAGAAATCATAATGTTTAATTAATATTAGTCAAGAATTAATTTTGTGGTTAAAAGAGATTAATTAAACTTAGGGGACTGGAGTTGTAATTATAAGATAATTACATTTGGGCTATGGATTGCCTAATAATATATAGGTTGGACGAATTATATGGTAAGCCCATAAGGAATTCGTCCAAGGGATATGTTTAAGGAGTCCATGGGCTGCTTAGGGCTTAAGCAGTCAGATTAGGGTTTCCTAGCTGTAAACCCTAATAGCCTACATGTATATAAAGGGCCCCTATGCCCCAAAAACGTGGCTAAGAGTTCCTTTAGAGTTTCCAGCCGTTTTTGGTGTCTCCTCTCTCCCCCTCTTCATCCAAGTTGCTTACTGGTGTTTGTAACTCCATTAGAGGTGCAACACTTGAGGCACTAAGCTTTTTGAAGCCAAGGATTAGATTGTTATTGCTATATAACAATCAAAGGTTAGGTCTAAACCCTATTTGATGTTAATATGATTAACTGTATGCTAGATCTAGGGTTTATAGCTTTGGATATTCAATTGCATGATCATTAGACAAACTAGATCCAAAAGCTATTAGGGTTTGCATGCACACCATAGGAATGATGTATTGGTCAAAACCCATCAGTTTGTATGCTAGGCGTACTATGTAGTACATTGCACGTACAGTCCATTTGCTTAGTACGCTAAGCGTACAGAAGAGGTATGTTGGGCGTACGCTCTCAGGAGGTGTTGGGCCTTAGTGAACTTCAGACCTTTGGGCCTTAATGGTTTTGGGCCTGGACTTGCAGTTTGTTGGATCTGAATGTATCTTGGGCCAATATTGGAATATTTGGGCCTATTGGGCCTTATGCCCCAATATAGAAATGGACTTCACATTTGTGGGCCTCGGTTTGGGCCAATTCTTGGAATATGTTCTTGTGGGCCTTCGTCGGGCAATTGGGTCAGGATTATTGACTAAGGAAAATATTGAGCATTAGTATAAGGTCCATTAGAAGGGTCTAGGACCAATTTGGAAAATTAGGCCATTGATGGTTTTATGGACATTATAATGTTGGACTTTTGTTTTGGGCCTTAGTTTTGGATCATATTAGGCCAGGGGTAAAATGGTGATTTTACCCCATGCATGGATTAAGGATTATGGTATGGGACCCAATTGCTAATTTGGTATATTGATTGGTAGTGACAGCTCGGATAGCTGGCAGGGCAGCAGTTAAGGAATTCATACGGGAAGCTTCGGTAGTGCAAGGTGAGTCTTCTCACCATACCAATGGGTCTAAGGCACCAAGGCCGACCCATTTTATGTTATGTTGTATGATAGTTAGCTTTATGTTAGGTGGTATGCTAGTAATTATATGATGTGTGGTATGCTAGTTGTCTTTGTGATACTTGCGTGGAAGACCCTGGGGGGTGCTCGTGGCATTGGATGTAAGACCATGTGGGGTAGCCCATGACAGTCCTAGGTAAAGACCATGTGGGGTAGCCCATGGCATTAGATGTAAGACCATGTGGGGTATCCCATGTCAGTCCTAGGTAAAGACCATGTGGGGTAGCCTATGACATTGGATGTAAGACCATGTGGGGTAGCCCATGGCAGTCCTAGGTAAAGACCATGTGGGGTAGCCCTTGACATCCTTACATATTTTTGTATGCATGGCTTCTGTGTTATATGCAGCTTTTATAGCTAGCAGGAAATGTGATACATGTAGCTTTTATAGCAACATGATATGTGATATGTGGTTTGTGTGTATGGTATGCTCTAGGAAACTCACTAAGCTTCGTGCTTACATGTTTTGTTTATGGTTTCAGGTATCATCGTTTTGGAAAGGAACGGTTCAGATTGATTGTAGTGCACACACCTATGATTTCCGCAATGAATGATTTTGGGATGAACTTTGATGAATGTTTTACTTAATGATGATTTGAATTGTTTAGAATAAATGGTATCAATGTTTTAGCTATATTAAAAATGAAATTTTTACCTTTGATTTTTGGGTCGTTACAAGAATGAGAAGCACACCCAAACCTACATCGAAAACAGGGGTCATAACAACAAATTCGTAATGGGTACACCTCATTTGGTTATAGGTTAATCTTTTAGCCTTATCAAACAACAAACTCCAATAGGAAAATGCGACATGATGGTAACGAGAGCTCAAGGTGGAAGAGGAGCGGTATTTGGAATGACGAAATTAGCTAACTCAACGGTACTGCTCTTATCGTTAGGCCTTTTCATTATAGACTTAGGCTTCAGCTTCCCACTAAGGGCGAATATCGGGCACACACCGAGAAATCGAATATATATGTTCTTGAACTCTTTTCTCTCTCTTCAAATGAAAATGTAGTTGTATGTGTAAAATCGAATTTGAACACTCCATGTGTACGTGTATGTTTAAATTCCAGATGTATGTGAAAAAAATATGAGTTGGGATTTTACAAGTGTGTGGGTGTGTTTTAACTTTTAGTGTGTGTATGTGTAGCTTGAGTTGCAGGTGAAGTGGGGAAGAAAATGGTGATGGGTTTTTTGTTGGCCGATGTGTTGTATGTGTATGTGAGAGAGAGAGAGAGAGAGAGAAAGAGAGAAAGAGAAAGAGAGATAAAGAGAGAGATATGTAGACAGAGAAAGAGAGGTGGGCCCCTATTTTTTACAATAATTAAAATAATTATTTAAATAAATAAATAACTACTAGATTTTTGAAAATGATAGAAAGATCAAAATAAATTCCCCAATGGTATTACTGTCATTCCAGTTTAGCGAGGGACTACATACATAACGAAACTAGCTTAAAAGGACCACGAAGGCAAAATAGTCGAGGTTTGACTAAACCTAAAAAAATTCATATCACAGGGACCATTTTTTCAGTTTTGTCTATTATATTATATTATTCTATATATAGAGTAGATAGAATTGTAAAAATATTCCTTAGGTAAGTATTTTTTTTGGATTTTGATATCTTTTGGTTTAATGGTCTTTTTAACCATGTTTGTATGCGGTTTTGGTCATTTCGAAAAATTGAAATTAGTAAAATATCCTTATGTATTTATTTTTTTATTTTGCTTTTATTTTTTCTTAAATTTAATAATTATTTATATATTTTATAATTAAAAAACAACAAAGGTTCTCCCTCTCTCACTAGTTGGACATCTTGTATTTTGGTCTTGTTGAATTAAGTTGTTTTAGAAGTATTGACTTTGACCTTTTCACTTCCTCTCTTTTATAAAATAAGATTTTTAGTCCTTTTTATAAAAGAATTTCATTTTTAGTCCTTAAAAACATTTTCTTGACACCTTTGTTTCATAAACTTGTTGAAAAGACATTTTTGATCCAAATTGTATTTAGTAAACAGTTTTAGCCCTTCCAAAATGGTGTTTCTCGGTTAGAACCCCAAATTTCGCAATTTTTATAGTTTTGGCCCAAAATACAAAAAGTTTACATTTTTGATCCTTTTTGGAGTTTAAAAGCATTTTTGACCTTAGAAATAGTTTTATTTCATTTCATGTCCCCTGTTTTACAGAATGTTACAATTCAGCCCCTTAAAAACTTCAATTTTTGCAATTTTGGGCTTGTTGGGCCGAAAAGCCCATATTTAGCCCAATAACTCAAATTCTTCAAGAAACCGTGACTTGATAGTTTTTACCCCAAATTTTGTATTTTTAACATTTTAAGTCCAAAAATGGGTTTTATGTTAAAGTCTGTTCCTCATAACCTTATAAGCTATTTTTCTTAACTCGCTTAGTGTAAAAGAACTTAGTTTTTGTTTGATTCTTTTCTCATGTCATAGATCTAGAGTTATCACCCCTTTTTGTTACATATTTATCACAAAAACACATAACATCACACACATACATGCATAAAATCACACATAGCATACACATACACATTGATCTACACATTTTCTTATATTCTCCCCCATAAAACATATGAAAACCGAAAATAGAGGGGTATGAAGCTCACCTTGAGTTGTAGTTTTGGTTCTGAAGAAGACTAGAAGAAGATTTCGATCCTAGCAAGTCTTCTTGGTAAATCTTGAACTTAGATGCTTCTAGGAAGCAAGATCACAAGATTGAATGGATTTAGAAGAGATTTTTGGATGAAATGAAGTAGCTAGATCATGGATCCAAACATAAACTTACCTTGGATGATGATTTTTGTGGAAAAATCTCCTTATCAAGCTCTAAATCTCGAAATTTTTATGAAGGATGGAAAGAGTTTCTTTGAGAGAGATTTTGAGTGAAATGTGTGTGTGTGTGTTTGGGTTCGGCCGAGAGGAAGAAAGAGAGGAGAAAAGAAAGAGTGAGTGATGAGATAGGTGCATAGAAGCATGTGACTTTGCATGGAAAACCTCCATGTAAAATTAAGGTGGCACCCACACAAGTCAACTCTTCCTCTTGGTGGGCTTGGGCCGAGAATGGAGAGGGGAAAAGGAAAGAATTGGGCCTTGTATGTTTAAGCCCATTATATGGTTATGTTAGATGGTTTTTGGTCCAATAAAAATCAAAGAATAATTTTTATGACCTATTAGGGCTAATATAAATTTGTTTTGGTCCAATAAGGCCCATTAAAGTTAATCTAAATTATTTTGGGTTCATAAGGCCCAAACATGTTAAGTTTCATGTATATGGGTCTAGTTAGGGCCCATTTGAGAGTTCTAGGTTCAAGATAGATAATTTGGAAGTTTATTAGTCCATTAGGCCCAATAAGGAAATCCTAGTCCAAAGTGAACTCAAATTGGAATTTCAAAGGTTTCCAATTCTTTGTTGACCACTTGTAGGGCTAGAATGTAGTATTTGATGGAGTTTTGTTGTCATAGAATAAGCATCATGCATGCTTTCATGTTATTGATTCATAATTGTTATAAGTGTTGTAGTTACAAGGCACCAAAATTTCTAGTTGTGACATCATCCCCCCGTTAGAGGAAATTTCGTCCCGAAATTCTTTTGAAAGCTAGATTTAAGAATGCGAGAATTGATGAGGGTTCTTCTACTTCATTTGATCTTCGCGTTCCCATGTGAATTCTGGCCCGCGTCTCGCGTTCCACCGAACTTTCACTATTGGAATGCAGCTCTATTTGGTACGCTTTACCTCTCGGTCCATGATTTCAACCGGCTCTTCGATGAACAGGAGGTTCTCATTGATTTCGATTTCCTCTAATGGAATGACGAGAGTCTCTTCGGATAAGCACTTCTTCAAGTTGGGGACGTGGAACACAGGGTGTACACTGCTGAGCTCGGCGGGTAGTTAAAATCTATAAGCCACTGGACCGATTCGGGCAAGAATCTCGAAGGGTCCAATGTATCGAGGGTTCACTTTGCCCTGCTTCCCAAAATGAATCACTCCTTTCCAAGGAGAGACTTTTAGTAACACCCTATCTCCGACTTCGAATTCCAAGGGCTTTCTTTGTTTATCGGCGTAGCTCTTCTGTCTATCTCGTGACGATTGTAGTCGTGCTCTGATCTGAATTATCTTCTTAGTCGTCTCACGTATGATTTCAGGTCCCGTTAAGGCGTTGTTTGGCGTTTGCCCTCTCGCTAGCTGGGTGTCTCCTACCTCAGCCCAACACAGCGGTGATCTACATTTACGCCCGTATAATGCTTCGAAAGGAGCAACTTTGATACTCGAGTGATTACTGTTGTTATACGAGAACTCGATCAAAGACAAGTGGGTATCCCATGATCTTCCAAAGTCTATTACACATGCTCGGAGCATATCTTCCAGTGGTTGAATGGTTCGCTCACTTTGACCATCCGTTTGTGGGTGGTAGGCAGTGCTCATATCGAGTTGTGTTCCCATAGCTTTTTGAAGCGATTGCCAAAAGCGTGAAGTAAATCTACTATCCATATCTGAGATGATTGATACTGGTACTCCATGGAGTCTCATGATTTCCTTGATGTAGATTCTTGTCAGGCGCTCCATCTTGTATGATTCTTTTATAGGCAGGAAATGGGCGGATTTCGTTAGTTTATCAACTATTACCCAGATCGTGTTCAAACCATCCGGCGACTTGGGTAGTTTGGTCACGAAATCCATGGTAATCCTTTCCCATTTCCACTCAGGAATTACTGGCTGCTGTAGTAATCCAGAGGGCTTCTGATATTCAACCTTTACTTTAGCACAAGTGAGGCACTTGCTCACGTAAGTGGCAATCTCTGCCTTCACATTTGGCCACCAATAATGTTGCTTAGTCCAAGTACATCTTGTCTGAACCCAGGTGGATAGAGTATCGCGTCTTGTGAGCCTCGTTCATGACTACCTCTTTGAATCCACCAAGTTTAGGGACCCATATGCGGTTCATGAAGTAGTATGCTCCATCTTCCTTCACCTCCAAGTTCTTCTCCATTCCACGCAGCGCTTCACTTGTTTTGTTTTCCGCCTTCATGGCATCTAACTGAGTCGTTCTGATTTGCGAGGTCAGGTGGGATTGGATGGTTATTGAGAGAGTTTTCACACGAAGATTTTCCGACTCAAGGCATCGGCTACTATGTTAGCCTTGCCTGGATGATACTTGATTTCGCACTCGTAGTCGTTTAGCAGTTTGACCCATCTTCGTTGCCTCATGTATAGCTCCTTTTGATTCAAGATGTGCTGAAGACTCTTGTGGTTAGTGAAGATAGTGCACTTGGTACCGTACAGGTAGTGTCTCCAAATCTTCAGGGCGAAGACCACTGCTCCCTGTTCCAGGTCGTGGGTCGTATAATTCACTTCGTGTGTCTTTAGCTGCCGGGACACGTAAGCTATCACCTTTCCATGCTGCATGAGTACACAGCCTAAACCTTGATTTGACGCATCGCAGTAGACTATAAAGTCTTCTATTCCTTTGGGTAGTGATAGTACCGGCACACTTCAGAGTGCTTTCTTCAGAGATCGAAACGCGGCTTCCTGCTTGTCTGTCCATACGAAGGGTACACCTTTTTGTGTAAGCGAGTTAAGTGGCTTGGCGGTCTTAGAGAAGTACTGCATGAATCTTCTGTAATATCCTGCGAGACCCAGAAATTGGCGAATTTCTATGGGTGTTGTTGGGATTGCCCATCCTTCGATGGCTTTGGCCTTAGAAGGATCCACATGTATTCCTTCCTGACTAACAATATGACCCAAAAAGTTCACGCTTCGGAGCCAAAACTCGCACTTGGAGAGTTTTACGTACAACTTTTCGGTTCTCAGGGTTTCTAGGATTTGTCGAAGATGTTGGGCGTGTTCTCCTTTACTTCGGGAATATACTAGGATATCATCGATGAAAAAAATTACAAAATTATCAAGAAAAGGTCGGCAGATTCGATTCATTAGGTCCATGAATGCGGCAGGAGCATTCGTTAGACCGAAGGGCATTACCACAAATTCGTAATGTCCATATCGAGTTCAGAAGGAGGTTTTTGGAATATCCTCCTCTCGGACCTTGAGTTGGTGGTATTCGGATCGCAGATCTATCTTTGAGAAGTGACTAGCTCCTTGGAGCTGGTCGCATAGGTCGTCGATTCGTGGAAGTGGATATCCGTTTTTGACAGTAAGTTTGTTAAGTTCTCTGTAGTCGATACACATCCTGAATGTACCATATTTCTTCTTGAAAAAGAGAACGGGAGCTCCCTAAGTTGAGAAACTGGGTCGGATGAATCCTTTATCCAAAAGCTCACTGAGTTGACAGGACAACTCTTGCGTCTCCATAGGAGCCAATCTGTAGGGCGATTTGGCGATAGGGGTAGCTCCTGATACAAGGTCGATTCGAAACTCAAATTGTCTTTCTGGGGGTATCCCTGGAAGATCATCAGGAAAGATGTTTGGGAATTCACGAGCTACTGGAATGTCTTGAATTTTGACCTCTTTCTTGGATTTGTCTACTATGTGAGCCAGGAACGTCAAGTCCTTCTTTCGTAGGTGCTTCGGTGCCTTAATGCACAAGATAAGACGAAGGTTCCTGGTGGGTTTGTCTCCGTAAACAAATAGGGTTTCATGATTTGGGAGATAAAGGCGAACGGCCTTCTTGTGACACATAATTTCAGCATGGTGGGGGCTTAACCAATCCATGCCAATAATCACATCAAACCTCCTATTGGAAACAGGCATTAAGTTTATTTGAACGATGTGGTAATTTAAGGTTAGGGTACATCCGATATAGATTTCCCCAGTGGATTCTGTCTTCCTATTAGCCATTTCCACCATAAAGATTTCATTAAGCTTCTGGGGTTGTTGATTTAACAGGTGTTTGAATTTATTGCTCACAAAACTCCGTTCTGCCCGGTATCAAATAGGATGCATGCATAGGTGTGGTTTAGGGAAAACGTATCAGTAACAACAGTGGGATCCTGAACTGCTTCTCCCTGACCCATAGCTAGCACCCTTCCTGTTCCTGCGTTCCCAGAGTTGTTGGAGCTGGGGAAATTTCGACGGATATGCCCTGTCTTTCCACATCCGTAGCATGTGGGGCTTGCCCCGCGTTATTGCTGCAGTTGGTGTTGTTGTTGTTGTTGTTGCGGTTGCTATTGTTGTTGTTGTTGTTGTTGTTGTTTCCTTGCGATTGATTCTGGGGAGGATAGGTCCTGCAATACTTTGCAGTGTGACCCTTTCGATTGCAGCTGGTGCAATGCATTTCCCTGCATTCGCCGTTATGGTGGTAGTTGCACTTTTTTGCACTTTGGGAGATTCCCAGAATACTACCTAGGAGCACTTGGATTAGTTGAGGCTGGAGCATGTGGTGTGAAGGGTACTTGAGTGGTTGCAGCATTGACCACCACCGTTTGTTGCTTCTTTGCTGATTCCGAGCCTTGTCATCCTTTCCTCTTATTGTTCTTCCCTTTCTTGTTGTCATTCTCTTTCTTGCCCTTGATTTCTGCTGGCTTCTCGCCCTTTTTGTTGTTGTGGTCGTACAGCTTCTTGGCTAATCTCTTGGCGCTGTCGAACGTTTCAGGTTTTGCAGCGATCACATTTCCTTGAATTGGGGAGGTCAGTCCCCAGATGAATCGTTCGATTTTCTTTCCTTCAGACGAAATCATGCCATGGCACAATAATGACAGCTCGCTAAACTTTGATATGTATGCATCTATATCAGAGTTTCGGACGGTGAGATCCCACAGCTCTAGCTCCATCTTCTAAATTTCACCGCGAGGGCAATACTCAGCCATCAGCATTTCCTTCAGCTCCGTCCATGGCATCGAGTTGGCTACAAGGAGAGTCATGGCCTCTATATGCCCATTCCACCAGGTGAGAGCCTGGTCGACAAAGGTTCACGTGACAAACTTCACTTTCAATTCCTCGGGGCATTCACATATTTCGAACACTGATTCCACCTTCTCAATCCACCTTTTCAGGGCTATGACACCACCTGTGCCATTAAAGGTTCGCGGCTTGGCATTGGTGAAATCCTTGTAGGAGCATGTTTTGGTTGGTCCTTGATTTATCCCGTTGTTTGAACTTTCGGCCCCTTGTCCGTTGACTCCTCCATTGTTCCCTTGGTGAATTTGTGCCATAGCTACAGTGACCGCAGCAGGGACAGTTGCTTGGAATGCAGCCGAGTCAACCTCTGGAGGGGTTGGTCCAGGGTTACCGCGAGTTGGTCGTCGAGGCATCTTTCTGTCATGGAACGGAAAGATGTTGAGTGTCGGTGCTTTTCTGAGATTGTGATCTTATAAACTAGGTGTGTGGCGCGAACTTAAGTAATTTCACAATTTAGCATACAATCATGAATATATAACACATAGCAGATTACAACATCACAGTGGAACACATAAAACCTTTCATTAATATTATCCGCATTTTTCGATACATGAAAATTTTGCTCGAAAGAGCAATACATAAGTGATGCAAATTCGGCAGCACAACGGCTCTATGAGTAGTGTAATCACTTAAACATAGAGTCAGGGGTACATAGCATAGATCCTAGTACTAGTAAGACAATTCTATTCCTAACACTCTAGGGAGCGCCCTATGACTGTTCCGAGATCATATGCCGAAGTGTTGAGCCAACAACTGAGCCATCTTAGTCATTTCTCCAACGACCTCATCCCTCTCATGCTCAGCTCGCACTGCACGTGCTTCCATGGCAAATAGTTGTTGCCGCAGGGCGACAATCTCAGCTTTGGGGGAGCGATTCTCCCTTGCAGGATTCACTGGTGGGGCAGGGTGGTCGTGCTACGACTCGCTGACAGGTGATGTGGCGGAGTCCTCGCTTGAGTCTTGTCCTTCCTCCATGTCATCATTGGCCTCATCGAACTCGTAGTCAGTGTCCGTGTACTCGTCAGGCCCAACGTCGTGTGCTTCCCCTTGATCTCCTTCAGGCTCATCTTCAATCATCCCATGAGCCACTAAGACCTGATGAAACTGAATGCCCTGCTGCTCCCCTTCCATAGAGAATGAGAGGAGGTATGCAAATAACTATCGTTACTCCTATGACGCTTCTATTATTGTATAGATTAAGTTGCTGTTCTCTTTTTGGTGCTAAAGGGGTAAGCTTTTAGGTTCCCTAGCCATCACGATTTCCTTGGGACATGTGATAGTTGTACCTTGGAGGAATGTAGTTGATCAGGCTACATCCACTCCTTGATATGACTATGAACAGTCCTGGCTTAACCGAGATGCTAGCATTATCTTGTTTGGTTCAGTTTTATGTTCTAATTCCTAATTCACGCAAGCAAAGATGTTTTAAAGTTGTGTTTTTATTATTTTTGTTTTGTTCAGAGTTGGGTTAGTCCCTTTTTGGTTTATACTTGCATATCAATGTGTGGTTAGATATGCTAGTTCACTATAAACAATGCTCTAATACCAACCTGTCACACACCCGAACTAGACGGTGGAAACGTCCGAGGGCTCGCGTGACTTAAATTGAATATCGTCACAATGAATATACATGAATCATAACATAAACGTCACCATGCATCAATATATTACAACTGAAATTGTTCACATCAAGTACATTGTTTTACATTACACATTCATAACATAAATAGTTCGAGTGTTTTTAACAACATAACATCTAACATTACTTCATAATACTGTTCCGCTTACCTGATACCTAAAATACAAGTTATTTTGGAAAAACTTCAACATCTGAAATGTTGGTGAGTTCATAAGCGATGTTGGGATAAAAATGATTTGTGTAGTTTTGTAAAAACCCAGAAAATCCGATATATTCTAAAAAGACTTTTGTTTATCAAACTGAGAGATCCATAAGTTGATGCATGAATGATTTTATATATATATATATATATATATATATATATATATATATATATATATATATATATATATATATATATATATATATATATATGAAGGGTATTTCGTATTATAGTTATAATATTTCGAACGAGTAGTATTGAATTCCCCGGAAAACCTGATGTTTCCCGATGCTGAAATGTATTCGTGATTACTGATTTTTGTATTGTCTTAACGAATGAATATTGAATTAATCCATATTGTATATCGTCCTAATTTTATCTACTTTGATTTCTCGTAAGCCTTAACAATGAATAGAAGGGGAGTATTATGTCCCACTACTATCGTAAGTTCCTTAGGCTGTCGTGGATGCGAAAGACACGATGGTCCAACTCGCATTTGATTACTATGACCTTACTAGCTTTTCTAGCGGGACACTTTGGCCCACTAGCACACAAAGCTATTGAAAGTCATTTTATAAAATATTGGATCATTGAAGGCCCAATAACACATAAGCGTTATCCCTTTGGGCCCAAATATCATGTTGGTGGGCTTGTAAAGCCCAACAAGTGTGATTTGAAACTCATAAGCCCAATGTTTGTAGGTTTATTCCTTTTAATCATCACATATCTATTGGAGAGTTTTGTTTTAGCGATTGTTGTTTTGTATTGATTCGAGACCGAATCAATTCGTTTATAACGATATTTGATATTGAGGTTGTATTTGTTTTTCGTTTTGTCGCTAGTCGGACATCTTGTATTTTGGTCTTATTGAATTAAGTTGTTTTAGAAGTATTGACTTTGACCTTTTCACTACCTCTCTTTTATAAAATAACATTTTTAGTCCTTTTTATAAAAGAATTTCATTTTTAGTCCTTAAAAACATTTTCTTTACGCTTTTGTATCATAAACTTGTTGAAAAGACATTTTTGATCCAAATTGCATTTAGTAAACAGTTTTAGCCCTTCCAGAATGGTGTTTCTCAGTTAGAACCCCAAATTTTGCAATTTTTATAGTTTTGGCCCAAAATACAAAAAGTTTACATTTTTTTTTATCCTTTTTGGAGTTTAAAAGCATTTTTGACCTTAGAAAAAGTTTTCTTTCATTTCATGTCCCCTGTTTTACAGAATGTTACAATTCAGCCCCTTAAAAACTTCAATTTTGACAATTTTGGGCTTGTTGGGCCGAAAAGCCCATATTTAGCCCAATAACTCAAATTTTTGCATTTTAAGTCCTTTGAAAATTCCAATATTCAGAAAAATGATTACAAAAACTGTTTTGACTCTTTTGACCTTCAAGAAACCGTGACTTGATAGTTTTTACCCCAAATTTTGTATTTTTATCATTTTAAGTCCTAAAATGGGTTTTAGGTTAAAGTATGTTCCTCATAGCCTTATAAGCTATTTTTCTTAACTAGCTTAGTGTAAAAGAACTCAGTTTTTGTTTGATTCTTTTCTCATGTCATAGATCTAGAATTATCACCCCTTTTTGTTACATATTTATCACAAAAACACATAACATCACACACATACATGCATAAAATCACACATAGCATACACATACACATAGATCTACACATTTTCTTGTATTCTCCCCCATAAAACATATAGAGGGGTATGAAGCTCACCTTGAGTTGTAGTGTTGGTTTTGAAGAAGGCTAGAAGAAGATTTCGATCCTAGCAAGTCTTCTTGGTAAATCTCGAACTTAGATGCTTCTAGGGTGCAAGATCACAAGATTGAATGGATTTAGAAGAGATTTTTGGATGAAATGAAGTAGCTAGATCATGGATCCAAACATAAACTTACCTTGGATGATGATTTTTATGGATGAATCTCCTTATCAAGCTCTAAATCTCGAAATTTTTATGAAGGATGGAAAGAGTTTCTTTGAGAGAGATTTTCAGTGAAATGTGTGTGTGTGTGTGTTTAGGTTCGACTGAGAGGAAGAAAGAGAGGAGAGAACAGAGAGTGAGTTATGAGATAGGTGCATGGAAGCATGAGACTTTGCATTGAAAACCTCCATGTAAAAATGAGGTGGCACCCACACAAGTTGTAACGCCCGCAAATCTGGGCTAGTCAAAATAGAGGCAATAGGAGTCGAAAACGCCTTTTCGACAAAAGATTATTTAGAATAAATAATCTTAACCAAGTTGTATAGTATGTTACAAGGTTTCCGTACATATAAAGAACGCCGAAATCCGAGTTATAACGAAGAAGTTATGACCCGTCGAAGTTTTGCGACGGAACCGGCACGACACCGGGAAGCGTAAATAGTGAATTTACGATAAAGCGAGATTTAGCCTTAGCGATCTAAACAAAAGTCGTAGATTATGTTAAACTAAGAACATCGATAAAAAGAACGCCCAAATCTGACTTCGTATGAAGAAGTTATGATTTTTCGAAGTTTCGGACTAGCAGTGTACAGCCTGAAATTCGAATATTTGATCGGGCGGTTTTTAGCCGACATGACCTAAACGAGAATCGAAGATCTCATTGAGTGTAGTGTAACGAGAAAAAGATGGGCGAAAACGGATGTCGGATGAAGAAGTTATGAGGATTTAACGGACCAATCCTGTCCCGGCCCGTTAATAATATAAAATTTAAAATCAAGCCAAAATTAGCCGACGAAGTCTAAACGAAATTTGTAGAGTACGTTCCCACCTTCGCGTGGATATAAAGAACGTCGAAAACGGAGTTCGTACGCGAAAGTTACGAATTTTTAAAGTTGAAATATGAAAATGCGAAGTCTGTTGCGAGGATGATGACGTGGCTGCATCTGGGCCGCCCATCGCTGAGGAAGGAACGCGCTTCGGATCTTGACACGTCGCCCTTCGCATACGCCCCGCGTCCGAAGTCTGTACGCGCCGCGTACCCTCGCCCTGATCTATTCCGAGTGAGAGACAACTGGAACCTCACTGGAGCCCTTATCTGATGGTTACGCCCCGCGTAGGTCCGAGGTACGCTCAGAGTACCGAGGCCTCGCAGGGCTATAAAAAGGGGCCGATTATCCTTCATTTTTCACACCTTTCTTCACTCTCTCTCTCTAACTTCTTTCTCTCTCTAAGTGTTCTAAACACCCCCAAACCCTAGGGAACCTCCTTAGCGCCCTAGGGAAGCCCCGAGGCTCCCAGAGTCCCGAGAAAAAGGAATTTTTCGGTTTCGAAACGCTGCTCCAATTAAGTTCCGGTTTTCGATAAAATTCGCTGTAAGTGTGCTACGCTTACGCAATTTTTAATATAGTTTTCAAATAATTATAGGAATGTTATTAGGTCCTTAAAATAATTATTTGGGCTATTATTATGAGTTATATTGAGCGTTATTAACGCTTAATAATACTCGGACTAATGAATTTGTCGCGGTTATCGTTAGATTAAACCCTAGTGGTATTGATACTAGGTTTTATCGAAGGAATATCGTTTTGAGAGTATCGAAGCGCTGTCCGAGTGCTGAGTCACCACCTACTCAGGTGAGTGCATAGTCCCTTTCATCTTACACATAGATATGAAGTATTTTATATAAACTACGTGCTATGTGTGCATATTATCTGAATACTTGTTGTCTATGTTGGATGAACGTTTTATACACGTTTTAAAGGATTTAAACTGTATACGTATTTTATATATACGAATATGTTGGGTATGAGATGGGTAGATGAATGATGAGAGATAGAAGATGACGTGAGTATACATTGGCAGCTATAGACTTAGTGCCTATGGGACAAACGCTGGTAGCTATGGACTTAGTACCCGTTAGACGTTGGTAGCTATGGACTTAGTACCTAATGGAAATTGGTAGCTATGGACTTAGTACCTATTAGTTAGACGCTGGTAGCTAAGGATTTAGTACATGTAGGAATTGGTAGCTATGGACTTAGTACCTGTTCAACATTGGTAGCTATGGACTTAGTACCTATTAGATAAAGACTGGTAGCTATGGATTTAGTACCCGATGAATAGACTATAGCAGCTATGGAATTAGTGCTTTATGAACGAACATTGGCAGCTATGGATTTAGTGCCAGTCCTATAACCCTGGAAGTAAGGGACTTCGGAATAAACGAATGCAGGATAGATGACTCTTAGGTTAAATCCTTAAAGAGTAAAGAAGATAATAGGGATGGGTAATTGGGTTGATTGTTTGATTGAACATAATAATTATATTATTGTGGGTTGAAAACCCTATGTACTCACCAGGTTTCCCAACCTGACCCACTCAGTTTATGTATATCATAGGTGACGAAGTGAAGTGACATTACACTAAGAGATTTAAAGAGATGTAGATCACTAGTGTAAATCATTGTAAGTTCTGTTTATGCTTATGTTTCGGTATTAACGATGACATCCCAAACGTTTTAAAATGAAATAAACACGTTTCTTCGAAAACGTTTTAATAACGTATTTACCATGTTTTTCTGGGAACAAATTCCGCAACCTTTTTATAAAATGAAGTACTCTGATTTTTATAAAACATAAACAAAATCGGTCTTTTCTGGCCGTGATTTTGGGGATGTCACACAAGTCAACTCTTCCTCTTGGTGGGCTTGGGCCGAGAATGGAGAGGGGAAAAGGAAAGAATTGGGCCTTGTATGTTTAAGCCCATTATATGGTTATGTTAGATGATTTTTGGTCCAATAAAAATCAAAGAATAATTTTTTATGACCTATTAGGGCTAAGATAAATTTGTTTTGGTCCAATAAGGCCCATTAAAGTTAATCCAAATTATTTTGGGCTCATAAGGCCCAAACATGTTAAGTTTCATGTATATGGGTCTAATTAGGGCCCATTTGAGAGTTCTAGGTTCAAGATAGATAATTTGGAAGTTTATTAGTCCATTAGGTTCAATAAGGAAATCCTAGTCCAAAGTGAACTCAAATTGGAATTTCAAAGGTTTCCAATTCTTTGTTGACCACTTGTAGGGCTAGAATGTAGTATTTGATGGAGTTTTGTTGTCATAGAATGAGCATCATGCATGCTTTCATGTTATTGATTCATAATTGTTAAAAGTGTTGTAGTTACAAGGCACCAAAATTTCTACTTGTGACAATATGGTTTACACTTTGTACATTTAAATACACACACACACACATATATATATATATATATATATATATATATATATATATATAGATATATGTAATACATATTCCAAGTAATAATTAAGCACATAGTTTACATATAAAAATTTTACTTGATATTTAATACTTGAATTAAAATCACGTTCATGAAAGGGACTATGCACTCACCTGACTTAGGTGGGTGACTAGAGAATTCGGAAACACTCCGCCTAACACTTTGATCTTTCCTTTGACATGAGCTAAGTATGATTTATACTTAGTCTTAGTCTAATATTCCTGGCGACTAATGATTGTCTTGATTCCTCACTAATCCCAATGTCTACATCAATATCTATCAAGTAAGGAAAATCCAGGTAGGTTCATATTGGAGGTAGGGTCCGTTCGGTAAACAAAGTATACTGTTTGGAAATTCCACTTTAAACAGCTCATTAAATCCATCATAGACATCATCCCATAAGTAGATCAATCAGTATAATGATTTGGAATTACTGATAATTCTTATTCATATATTCATTGTTGGGTTTTAAGCATAACATCATTCCTATGGTGTACATCCATCCCTAATTGCTTTGGATCTAGGTTTTCCTAATTTGAACATACAACTATGAATACCAAAGCAACAACCTTATTACTAGCATACATATATCCAAAATCACAAATGATTAGGGTTAGAATCTTTACATCTCTTGTTATGTAGCAATAACAAGTGTAATCCTTCTTGATCTGACTTCTAAAAGCCTAGTGCCCCAAGTGTTGCACCTCTAATGGAGTCACAAACACCCAATGCAATAAGATGAATTAGCAGAGATGAAGAATTCTGCTAGGGCAACTCTAAGAAGATTTAGAGCCGAATTCTCATGTCAAGGGGTTAATTTATAGTTAATGCTATTATGGTTTTAAGGTGGAAACCCTAATTTCCGTGCTTAGGCCTTAAGCAATCCATGGAACCCTTTTAGAAGGCCCCTTGGACGAAATCCTTATTGGCTTCCCATAGATTTCGTCTAATCTCTTCTATTAGGAGTCCATAGCCTAATTAGCAACTAACAGTTAATTGCAATACCAGTCCCCTTAGTTTAATCAGTCTCTTTTGATCACCAAATTAATTCCAAATTAATTTCTGATCAATACTAATTAAATAAATATGATTTCCAAATAATATATTAATCTTGTAATATATTAATAAAACCATTTCAAGTACTAATTTATTATTCATATAATAAATTCTACTCTCTCTCCTTTTGTCATCCTATCAAGTTGCATGAGTGAAGGCAACCCAAAAGGATCATGCTCATAATCAACTCAAGTACATACTCAAAATAGTTATGGGCTTAGACACCTAATCCAACAGTCTCCCACTTGGATAAGTCTAATAACTATTATTCCAAGTACGACTTCAGAATTTGATTAACAATCGTAACTTTCAAAAGCCACTGACGAACACTGATCTTATCAGCAATGCATGCTTTAGATAAGGGATCATATATTCATCCATTCTCAAGATATCATATGAACTGAGACATGGATTATAATCATTCTCTTTGTTCATGTATTGTTTCCCGATTTCCGATTTATGATGACTGACAACATACTACAATTGAACACATCGACTTAGTCCAGGCTTGACCAAGCGCTTTAGAGTGTCATCACTAAATCATCGAGGGGCCCACATATATCGCTTTTACCCCACATTAGGTAAAAGGAATGAATAAATGTCGACTCATATGCTTACACTATTTACTTATCAAGTCATACACAATAATATGTTTTATAACATCAAGTTACTTATGCGTTTATGTATTATCATTGTGCAACCGACTTGTAAACAACAACTCATGTCTCTCCATTTTAAGAATATAAGATGTTATCGTCTCACAATCACTCGTGATAAAATCCATGAAGTGATTTACGTGAGCGTGGGTTTAATCTAATACTCAAATCTTATTTCAGGAGCACTCATGAACACTACATCAAACTTTTGCTATGTCTAAACACTTTAGACAATCTACAGTCAGATTCATGACAATCTTACCTCATTACTTACTTCCAAAGTATAATTGGCTATGGATGTTTGAATAACCTAGTTATTCTGGATGTCAAAACATGCGAAGTGAAACACAAGAATAATCGAATCCAATATGATCTCAAACTTTTGAGTATAAATAAAACACTTATTATTTAATTACCATATTGATTACACATTATTCATTGTATAATGTTTCGAGTAATCAACTTAATATTTGAATTGAAACAATAGTCATCCCATGCTCCAAGCATGCACACTATGTTTACCTATGGTCCTTACTTTGTGAAATAGATCAATTGAACACATTTCCAATAATGCCCATTTCACAATGACCAATCCTTATCACAAGTGTAAGAATACCAGATTCTTGCTATGTGTTAGATTCTAACATTTTACACAATGATCCTTTTGTAATGACATAGCACCAAAGTCACAAAGACTCTGCCAATGATATTACAAAGTTCTCTATTGGAGATTGTTACAAGAAAAATCCATAGACATGAAGTCTCAAATTCAATGTACATTCCTTTGAACATTCTTGTCTAAAAGTTTCTAACCTACACATAGATTCGTAATATCTAACTCCCATTATAGAAACATTTCCATATTTTTAATATGACAACACATTCTAAATATAATCCTATCTATTCATAATAATGTCGATACGGTGCACCCATTACTATACTTCCAACTGCCCATAAGTGACCAATACTTGGCAAACCTTAGATTGTACTTAACAATTGTTTAACTCCTATAGTCATATCCGGTTATGATCCTTTTCCCTCTTAATGTCCTAGGCATTTGGAAAATACAGAACGGTCAAATATTACAGCATATGTAATCGATCCTATACTTGAAGCGCATGGGATACGATTTATAATGTCTTACATAAAGACATGATACTTTACCAGTCTCCTGCTATAATATTGCCGTATATAAAATTTCCTTATGTTTAACCTTTTCAACATAACATTCATATATATATATATATATATATATATATATATATATATATATATATATATATATATATATATATATATATATATATCATTTGACTAAATTTGATTAAAATTTCTCGATCTAAGCTTTTAGGTTTGAAATGAAGCATAAATTTATCTCCCTTAATTATAGCAAAACAACTTTTCAACCTCTACAGCTTTGCGAATTAAAAATTTTGTTTTCTGTAATAAATATTGCTAACTCGCAACAGTTAACATAATAATCATGCTCCCACTAACATGATAATTATATCCTTACCAACGTAACACTTATGCTCCCACTAGCTTTGACATGTACTCAGAAAATAGCTGGACTTCTAGAAATCAATACTTATTGATTTTCTTACCAAAGTTCATATTTCTAATACGTGATGGTTCGATAAGACTTTATCTAAGCTCATACACCTTTTATTAGAAAGCTCATATGTATGTCTAAACTATTCCAGAACTTATATTAATAAGTCCCAAATATTCATACTAACTAACAAATCTCACAATTCGAACTATGAAGAGGGATTTCGTAATCATAATCGAATTTGAGAATGAAAATATCACAATTGCTATCTCCTTAAAATCTTCATAGTGAAACCGCTTCCTCACAATCATTTTTATGAAATGGAGAGAAACCTTACCACTTAGATTTTATGGTGTATGCATTACTATCCACATGAAAAATCCAAACTCATATAGACTGAACTTGTTCAATCTTTATTTCTTGCTATCTGGAAGCACAAGGGCCTACCATGTCTTCCAAGTAGTTGAGCAGCTCACCCATACAGATGATGAAATTTCATTGATTATTGTGATTTGCCTTTATGCATTCAAATAAGAACTCATAGAACTCACTTACATAGTCAACTCAACTGGAATGGCACAGAAACAAGAATATGTCAACACGATAGTGTTGGGTTATGGGCATTCTAACAGTCTTATGGTGTACATGTAACCCTAGAAGCCTTGGTTCTATGTTTGACTAAGATACATGCAAAATGATTTTCCAAGGTTCATAATCCTATCTAGCATACATGGGGATCATTTATTCTAATAGTTAGTAAGAATTACATACCTCTTTGTAGCTTGGATTCCTTTGAAACCTTATGAGCCTAGCACCTCAAGTGTGATGCCTCAAATGTCTCACACAACACCAAGTACACTTGGAATAAACTCTAAGAGAATAAGAACACTTGCGAAATCGGTTTGCCCTCCTCTTTCTTTCTAGTGGCCGATTTTGGTGAATAGAATAACCTTTATATAGTGTGTCACAATTAGGGTTACACCATGTAAGCCCTACTTGTCATGACTTTTCATTTCCATAACCCATGGGTTATGTAACTCCCATGGAGAATCCATGGAGCATCTTATGGGTTTAACCCAACTTGATAATCCATGGAGCTTTGGCCCACTATATAAGTTATGGATGATTGACACAATCAACCCATATATTTAATTAGTCTTCTTTTGATCACATAATTAATTCTAAATTAATTATTGATCAATACTAACTAAATATTATTCTTCTTATTATTAATATATTAGAACTTATAATATATTAATAAACCATAAGTGTCTTATTTCACTCATTTAGTCTATCCAAGTGCATGATGCCATGCAACCCAAATGGACCATGCCAGGTCGGGTCAAGTACATACCAAATATAGTTATGGACTTAGACACTATATCCAATAGTCTCCCACTTGGACAAGTCTAATAACTATAGTTGCAAGTATGACTTCAGGAACCGATCAAAAATCGTAGCTGTTTCAAGGTCTCTCAGAACTGAGAAGATGATGGTGTGCCATTTTAGATAAGTGATCATATAATCCTCTGTTCTAGATATCAGCCGGACAAACACATGGAACAATGTCTTTCTATTGTCTAGCAGCTGTTTCCCAATTTCCGATTTGTTTGACATAGAACTTAATTGAACACATCAATTTAGTTCTGACTGGGCCCGGTACATGGGTCAAAACAAAATCATCGAGGGGCCCAGATATCGCTTCTAATCCAAGAAGGAACAGATAAACTTCGACTCATATGTTTGCTCTACTACTTGTTGAATTACACACAAAGGTACGTTTTATAACATCGAGTTACCAATGCGTTTTCGTACAATCAATGCATAACCAACTCATAGGTAACAAATTATATGTGTAGGTTTGAAGACTTATATGATATTACCGTCTCACGATCACTCGAGATAAATTCCATGAAGTGATACCAGTGAGCGTTGGTTGAATCCAATACTCAGAACTTATGAGCACTCATGAGTGTTGTAGCCCCCTTTGTCTAACATCTAGGAACTCTACAAACTAACCCATGACTGTCTTGATTCTTATGTACTTCCAACATACGATTGACTATGGAGAATTTGAATAATATGATATATACCATAACATAATTATTCTGGAAGTTAAAACATGCAAAAAGAAATACTAGTAAATGATTGACAAGAGATAGCAACACTTTACTCATAAATAGCAACTTTTATATATCATCAAATGTCAATTACACTTTACATATTTCAAAATTATCTAACTTCTAAAAACTAATATCATCTCTTAGCCCTATGCTCTTAGCATGCTGATGATGCTTAACCCTACTCAGTCACTTTGTGATGGGATCTTCCGGGTTCTCCTCTGATGATACCCTCTTTTCCATGAGGATTCCTTCCTCTATTCGATGTCTAATGAAGTGATATTTTATGTCGATGTTCCTGGATCTCCTATGATCCTTTGGTTCCTTTGCTAAGGCAACTACACTTTCACTATCACAGAAAATTTCCATGGGCTCCTTAATAGCTAGTACAACTCCAAGGTCTCCAATGAAGTTCCTTAGCCACATAGCCTCCTTTGCTGCTTCACTTGCTGCTATATACTCTGATTCACAAGGGGGAATCTATGACAACCGTCTAATTCTGGTCAAGTCAAATTCAAATAAAGTCAACAAGTCAAACTGGTCAACCCAACTAACCCTTGTGTGTACTAGGGCTTACATTAGGTAATTACTATACAACTCGCTATTCTAAAGACAAATCATAAATTGAAAAGTTCGTATATCTAGATTTCCTTAACCTAAAACTATGGTAAGTAACGAACCAAACCGATAAAACGATGTTGCATACTCACTGGGAGTGTGCAAGATCCTTAAACATGGCTTAACAGAGCTTACGGACCTTGCGTTGCGGAGCCAAGCACTCAAAAAGGTCATAAAAGAAGCCTCTCCCAATCTCTTTCGCTCTCTCTTCCGCTATCCTAAATCTCTCTTTGTATGAGAAATCTCTCCAAGTATGTCAAATCTGTCCCAAATCTCTCCTTGTATGAGAAATCTCTCCAAGCATGTGAAATCTCTCCCAAATCTCTATTTGTATGAGAAATCTCTCCAAGTATGTGAAATCTCTCCCAAATCTCTCCTTGTATGACAAATCTCTCCAAGTATGTGAAATCTCTCCCAAATCTCTCTCCATATGAGAAATCTCTCCAAGATTGTAAAATATCTCCCAAAATCTCTCTCAAAATCCCTTTTGATTTATTTTGATCATTTGAGGGCATCCCGGTACTTGGTTTGATGAGAAACCACTCAAAGAGGGAAGATAGTTTGGAAAATAGCCCATTAGGTCCGAAGCCTCTCTGTAGGGGCCAAGTCCTCTTGGATCCGAGGCCACTTGAATTGAGTCCGAGGCCCTTGAGCAGCCGCAGTCTTCGGACTGCAATGGAGCAGCCACAGCAAGCTGACCGCAGCCAGCGAGCCGCAGCAAGCCGGCCGCAGCAAGCGAGCCGCAACCAGCAAGCCCCGTAGCAAGCGAGCCGCAGACAGCAAAGCCCCGTAGCAAGCATCACCTCGGACCGCAGCTCCCTTTTCCTTCAGATCCGCCTCCGCGACCAAGACCAAGCCACTTCGGATTTAGGCTGCTGATGACCGAGCCTTAGCACATCCGGTCCTGAACTTCGGATTTCAGCACTTTCTACCCGGTTTTCAATATTTTTAGCATTTTAAGCCCGTTTTTAATTATTTTAACGCGGGATTTTCTCCAAAAATCATATTTTAACATATACGACTCCATAAATTCATAAATTCAACATATTTTTAGGAAAATTCATATTTAAGAATAAAATCTATTAAATGAGATCTTGTGGTGGAGTGTTGATTATCTTTGATTTATGACACAAACAACCACCACCCCCACTCCATGACTAACCCACACACCTCCCCACCATACCTTGTCACTTCCTTGTACCTTCCCACTCAATTTACAGCCTCTCCCACGTCCAAAGAGCTGAAAGACTCTCTCCCTCTCTCTTCATATTACTCACTTCACTCATTTCCACCACAAATCAAACACCACTTTTCTCTCAAATTCTCTCACACAAATTCGAGATTTCCAAGGCATTTTCCAGCTTTTCTCCTTCATTTTGGTAAGTATCATCACCCTCCTTATGATTATCACACTTCCCTTTTACTCAAATCATTGATTCGTAACACAAACATCATCACATTCATGTTAGATCTTCGAATCATCAAATGATCCTTCAAGTGTTCTTGAGTTGAACACTTCTCTTCTTCAACACTCATATACTGAAACCACTCAAGGTGAGTTCATACCCCTATATTTTCATGTTTTCTTAAGTTTTTAGGGGGGGAATACAAGTTAAAACACCAAGAACATAACTAAACTTTTCTAACAGCCTTCATCAGAAAAGTTGGACTCCATTCACGGACTGTTTTGGACAACTTAATTATTTTAGTTTTCGAAACTGTATTAGGTGCAAATGTTTCAAGTTCGTAGCTTTAAAATGACTACTTGCACATCTCTATACGATTTTTCTACAATTTATGGTGATTTTTACAAAACTGCCTATCATTTCAAACATCAATCCGGACCAGTCTGTGATTATGGACTTTCTCACACAAGTTGGAGGTCATTAAAATTCATAATAAAAATTATGAACGCACTAGACTCATTTCCCAAACTGTCAGAATTAACAGATTCTGATTTGGACCTTTGATGATTTTTCTATAAATTTTCTAAAAACAGTAAATGAAAATATTAAGAACAGAAAAATGCTATCAATTTCATTTCACCTTGTAACATGTTGAGCAAGGTGTATATCTTTATGTGAAAACATGTTCTTACAAATAGATGACATTTTGACTTAGTATATATAGTCATACATCAGAAAGCAAATGGATTTTTACCTACAAAAGTGTGGTAATTAATTTGTTGTTATAATGCATGTTGCTTCACTTTAGTAAAAAGTATATATACATATCGGTAAACAAAAGAGTTTTTACCTTCACAAATACAGTAGTTAACCATAATAAACAAAGTTATAACTATTACATTTAAACGTTTTGATAAACTATAATAGGTATGGTTTATGTTTCCATTAACACATCAAACACATTTCGGAAGGTTTTATTCGCACAGAAAAAGGTTTTACACTCACGCACACCACACGTAAACTTGTTAACTTAAATTGTGAGACATTCTCTTCCCGTACGTCCGAGTGCGGGATCCAAATTCTTGGTAGTTATATCTAGAGTCTCTTGTAGGGAGAACATGATAGTTGTGTATAGATCTATATTGGGTTAGACACCCGACACGTGAGCTGCATGCCACAGCTAGACCGGCGGGTTTGTGGTGACAAATGTCATATCAGTTTCGCGACGCCTGAGAAACGTCGTGGCAGGTTCATTCAGTCATAGTATGGTTATAGCGACTCAAATAAGAAGTTAACAACTCATAAAGCTTACGGGAATTTTCATAATCAAAAGGGGTTTTATGTCAATTTAAAATCACTTTCTACCTCAATACGTACGGATATTACTGTACACTTTCGGTCTTGGTATTTAAGACTACACGTCATTCATTACGGGGTTTTCCCTCAAATCAAAAAGGGTTTTATGCCGATTTAAAACCACGCTTATATCATTAAGTATGGAAAATACTTGTTTACTCTTGGTCCTGGGATTTAGGACCACATAACTTTTAAAAGGAAAATATTGGATTTTTCTTGGTAATACACAACACATTACAAAGAACGGTTTCCAAACTCCTTATCTCAAAAACTTATGAACTCACCAACCTTTGTGTTAACACTCTTTAAAAACTATTTGTATTCTCAGGAATTCAGGGAAACGGGAAATCAACAGTGTTTTGAGGATGGGACGATAAATCGTTAAACAGTTCATTTTGTCATCATAATGTAATTGATTTGAATCATGTAAACATATACTTTGGTGTAACTTTTTCAATTATATTTATGATGGTTGTATTTACTTTGAGCAGTATTATACTCGTTGTTGTGATACTATACATGAAGTCCTCCACCCCCGGACGTTTCCGCCATCCTTGGTTTTGGGGTGTGACAGATTGGTTTCAGAGCATTGTTTATAGTGAACTAAGTATATCGAACCACATAAGATATACAAACTATAAATGCATTGGGACTAAGGTCTCTGATTTAAAGTTTTCAAAACAACTATACTTTTAGAAATAAATAATTTCTTGTTAAAAGTATACATGCATTCATACATACTAAGGTCAGCATCATTCAAGAACAAAACAAAAAGTAATGATTGTTGAATATCACAGGTAAGCTCAGGGATGTATGGTCAGTCTTGGGAGTGGCATAGCCTGATCAACTATGCTGGTCAGAGGAGTGATTAGCACATGTGATATGTGCATATTTAGTTCATATTAAGTATAGATTTTTATTCATTTATTAGCTAAATTATTGCATTTTATGGAGAAAAGGTACTTAAAAGTGGTTGAATTATATTTTCAGTCCAAAAATGAAGCTCGGAAGCAAAAGGAAGCAGGAGAAGCGGTTGAGAGCTCGAGGATGGAACAAAGAAGAAAAACACTAAAAATAACACCTACTCGGCGAGTAGGGTCGACTACTCGGCGAGTCCAAGCGAAGATTCGAGAAGATAAAGACTCGGGATCCTAGAGACTTATCACAATAAGGGGACTGAGAGATGGACTCAACGAGTCGGCACCTGACTCGACGAGTCGATTCGTATATATAAAGATAACTCCTCAGAACGATGGGAGAGAATTCTGGAACGATTCAGAAGACTTCAGCTACGATTAAGAGGTCAGAAAAACCCTAGAAGACGAAGTTATAAGTTAGAATTCAATTCCGAAGGAAGAGTTGAGCTAAATTTCATCACTCTACTTAATCTTTTTTTTTGTCATTATGGTTAAACAATTAGACTCTGTTTGTTTGCTGTTATTTACTTCAATTATGAGCTAAAACCTTTAGACTTCTGTTTGGAGATACAAAATTGATACTATGGTTTGATTATTGGTAGGATTAATTCTAAGTTGGTGCTTTTTGTTATTTTAGCTTGCTAAAGAACCTTGTGTATGACTAATAATTAATTTTATGTTAATAGGAAGATAATTGATTAGCATGGACATCTATTGATTATCAACCTCATATGCTATGTGACCACTTTATCATATGTCTAGGATTAATGAACATGAAACTAGAGTTAATAAGAAAATTGAGTAAATTCATGTGCAAGCTTGTGTGATGACCATCAACAAGAAGTTAATTACAAGATTAAATAAGTTAACTATTGCAAGTCTAAATTAACCCGAATAATTAATCTAGTGAATTTAATTAAATTAGACAACTGACCACTGTTTAAGTTAATTTATTTGCTAAGGATTAGTGTAGTGAATGCGAATCTAGTCACTTGAATCGGTAACCAACAAAAGAATTAATCCATTGCACCATTACCTTGAAATCAACCATAGGATCAATTGAGTTGAACTAAACAGAAGTTCCTTCCCATTATTAATCTAGTTAATTCTTTGTTTTTCTAAGTTTTAGATTAAGCAATAGTTAGTAAGTTTTCTAGTCTTGCAAAACTAGAGAAAACCCCCTATTTATTAATTAATTTAGATAGAATTAGTTTTTAGTTTTAATTTGCCGTTCCCTGTGTTCGATACCCTACTTATTTAACTATACCACAATTGATAGGTTCACTGCCTTTGTGTATTATTTTATAATTGAAGTAGGTTTAAAACTAAGTGAGTTAGCACACATCAACATGCCCAAGAATGGTTGTGATATGGCGACAAGTCTAAAAACTTACCAACACTACCACATTGAGAACATTAGAACAGAACATGAGTTTAAAATACTATGGGAGTATTTGTGTTACTATAAGTGCTTATATAAGAACTAAACAGGTCTCTATCAAGTAGGTCAATAGTTGTTAAGTGTATACGCTAAGGTTATATGAAATTTAGGCGTTATAGACTCAGAATCTGTGACCGTTGCTTTACTTCCTCTTCTCGTTGGATTGTGGATTTGAAGTTAGAGTCAACTATTCGAAGGACTATCCTGCCTTGATTTCATATAACTGGTATACACTACACAAGTATTGATATAACTGATATAGATCATATAATAATTATCTAGATAGTTCGTCCAATAATTATCTTCTTACTCCTATTCTCGCACGTACAACATAGTAAGATCCTACTTACCGGACGAACCCTACTTTCCCAATCAGAGAAATGGTGGATGGTTATGAGGAGAATCAGAAGCGGAACCGGAGGTAATCAACCCTCCATGCATAGCAAGGGTTCACTCGAACCGTTTCGACTACATCGAACCTGTGCCCCGTTGGCCAACCGTGATCGAGGGTTGAAGTCGACAACAATCACATCAACCACCATGTGGGGACCAACGAGGGTGCTATGACCTCAACCACGGGGAATCAACTGACAGAACCCTCCCGGAGAAGACCCGGTAGATCGCGAACATCGGGGATTAAAACAGGAAGACTACAACCCGAGTTCAGAAAACTGCGTGCTACTACAGACCCTACCGTCTCACGTACCCGAGACTCAAAAAGAGACTACTATTTTCAGAGGCCAACATTCCTTTTAGGACCTTATCGCTGCTCGTGAATAGGAAAGAGAATGATAGGGTAGACACATGGCATTCAAAGAGAGGATGATCGCCGCCAAGCGTCGATTGGCAAAGCTGCAAGATGCATCGACTTTGCCTTAGGCATCACAAGGGACAAATTGTCATGAGTAGAGTTTGTATCCGCTCACAAGACTTGGTGAATTAAGTTTTTGAGTATGCGTTGGTGGTACTCTATTCTAGGTGTAGGCACGTCACTGCAATTTAAGTGGTCATACTAATCGAGAGATTTCGTTGTTATCAAAACTTTTCCTTGCATGGAGGTGAGACAGACCTGCATCGAGGTAAAAAATGTTCGCTGAAACCACAATTACTAGAATCATATTAACAAGATGCGTTAGAACATACCTAACATACTCGAAGGTCTATTTAGTCTTAATTATATAACTAAGCATACATCAATTGGTCATAATAAGGACCTAGCTTGGGTCAACTTACAAGGTTTCACTAGGATACAGAACTACTAAAACACATGAGTTTATCATATAAAGACTCTCGTTATGAACTGTTTACAGAACACCCTTAACAACCGAATTACATTACAAATTGAACTAAGATAAACTTAGTTAGAAAACTCGCGAAGTATAGCCATTCTAAAGACTCATTTCCATCTTACCTTTAAACATTTTGGTTGAGAGGTTCCTTCTTCGTAGACCTACGAGGTGCGATCATACTAGCACTAATACACCAGGTCCCATTAAAACTCCTCAGCCAAGTGTGTTTGGACAAACATGACCCCAAGATGAGTAAAGCTTAAACACCCATATGAAACCTACTCCTACCCACTACCATAACTCCGTCTCAGGAACGTTAGCAGAAACACTAGGAATAGTACAGTAATGTGCAAAAATTTATATGTGTAAATATAAATCATAAGGATGCACTTGAGATAATTATCCCCACTCACGAAATCGTTTTCATCGTGAAACAGAGCTATGTCTTCACCAAGAGGCAACCAACCAACTAGCAAGGCGCCAACCCTACAAATAGACTCTGCTACTTTTCAAGCTGCAGTCACGGAAGCCGTGGCAGCCGTCATGTCGTAGCTAAATGCTACCCACTCCAGCAGACACGGAGATGGTGTCAGAAATACCAACCGCATTATCAATCAAGAACACCAGCGAGTGTCTACCAATGAAAATGCCTCAGGCCACAAACCTACGAACAAGAAGCCGAAGTTTTGGAACAAAAAGGAGCGCAACCAATCTCAGAGACTCGCTAAAAGACAACAACCCATGGGCCACCCCCACAATTACGAGAACAGTCACAACACATGCCTCGACATTAGCCACAACATCTATCGCTCAAGCATCAGACAAGAAATATATGGGAGCACTCACAAAGTGTAACAAGTGTAACTACCATCACACAGGAGCTTGCCGGATTTTACACTGTAACAACTACAACAGGAAAGGACATACCATCCGTTTCTGCAAGGACCTGACCCAGCATCTCCCTTCAATCACCACCACCAAGGTAGGCCCAGTATGCTACCTATACGGTGAAACGGGACACTTCAAGAGAGAGTGTCCAACTGAGAAGAATGACGGAGGAGCAGGAGGAGTGTGATGAACACACCAGCAGGAGCAGCAAGGAAACCTATTAGGACTTTTGTAATGTTTCCAACGACAAAAACGTTTAAGTACCATATGCTTGTAATATATTTGGTATGATTGCCAAAATTACCATCTTTCTAAAAATAGTTAAAATACTGTCTCGTTCAAATCAACCCAAAGACACTCATATATGACCTTAGGATCATTACCTGTAAGTTGTGATGACCTTGTACTTACATCGGGGTTACTTATAATCAAAATACTAAAGACTTGAGACAAATCATTCCATCCTGACTCCTGTTCCCTGTCTAGTAGTAGGATTAGAGTGAAGCCACCCACTCGACGATTTCACCAACATCAAATTACATACGACGTTCATATGCCACTCGATCATAGAGCGACCTGTCAAGGATCATGATATCAAGTATCATTACTAGCTATCGAAACACACCCACTGCCATTGCTAGACACTGTGGTATGAATCATCTTTAGTAATAATAACATCGAGCAAAACGGAACACACTGAAAAGAAACACAAAATACTCTATCATTCTAATGAGCACTTCCTATGAATACAGCTCAACACATGTTTATCTAAAAAGATTCGGTTGTCACCATTTGGTTTTGATTGGTATAGTCCTCATCTTCTCGGTTTAACGACTACGAAAGGACCCTTCAGCTAACCCACCAAATATCGAAACCTTTGTCTCCCATAAACACATCCAGCACGGACCTCTGGGTCATCTCTCACTGTGAAACCCCAAAACACGTACCAGAGGAGTGTTATACTCCCCGAAACCTTATCACAAGTATTTCCAGGAGACCTTTGGGGAAGGTCACGCATACAACATACAAGGTTCAAGCACAGAAGCTTGGGACATATACAGTTAGTCTACCACTACTACGTGTATACGCGAGGATAATGTATAATTAAGATTCTACGGACATTGGATGTGTGCTTCCACCCTATTTCCTGTTCCGTGTCTGGTTGTGTCACACCCCAAAATCAAGAACGGCGGAAACGTTCTGGGGCGGAGGACGTCATGTACAGTATCACAACAATGAAAAGTAGTAAACATAAATATTTTTTAAGAAAAGATCGACTTGATGTCGATTTATAAAATGGTTTTGATGGCATGGGTTTGATAAAACGGTTTAGTATAAAGAAACATTTGTTTGAAACACAATTGTAATTAAGTTTGAAAAGTAGTATACCGAGTAAAATGTAACGAGAAATAAGGAGTTTTAAACACATAAAGTGTTTATGAAAGACATTTGAAGGAAACTGTTTGGTTAAACGGCTAATAAGTAGCCAATCATTTGAATGCTGCTTATGAATCACATGTGATTGATATAATAATTAGCATAATTCTACTTGTATCCCCCCATAAAACATTTAAAAACAGTTTAAAACATTGATTAAGGGGTATGAACTCACCTGCGGTAAGTGGATCGGAAGGAAGTGTCGGATATGTGCTTGGTGTCAAGTGAAGACTTAGACACGCACAAAGATCCTAATAACATATAAGGATATATGTATATACACAATTAGTCTTTAATCAACTAATAAACAAAATTAAGACACTCTAGGACATGCTAAACACTTTATACAAGTGTTATATGTCTCAAGGATTGCATCTAAGTGTTGTAGGGAAAGGCTAGTGTGTTTGGGGTCCAAGGGTAAACTCCCTTGGAGTTTACGGTTTTGATGGTCATGACACCAAGAGTTTACGGCAGTAAACTCTAGAGTTTACAGGCGTAAACTCTAGTCCTAATGACTAGGTGTTGCTTGGTGGTTTAACAAGCCTCTTGGAGCAATTCTACTAAGTGGTTTGGCCTTTGGAAGGGACTAGGGCAACAAAACACCTCCTTTGAGGAGTTTACGGCCTAAGGCATTTTCCTTTGGGTTCATAAACAATAAACCCATATGGAATAGTGTAAAGCCATGTTTTCAAGTCCCTAACATAATTAGGTAAGTGTATGTGCTAGTTTCTAAGCCTAAGGAAGGAAATTAACTCATTTAGACATACTTTTGGGTGTTCACGGTTTTGGGAGGTCCCCAAACCGTAAACACCTATATTTGTCAGCATTTGATGTTTTTCAAGGCTTAAACACAACAAAGGAAGGTTTAAACATGTCAAGGATGGTTTAAACATGAAACTAGGTCTTAGATAAGGACTTAGGCACACTTTGGTGCATTTTATGGTGTTTACGGCCCAAGAACATTCTTGGACCGTGAACACCTTCAATCTTGTGTTCTTGACATATTTTCTTGATGTTTAAATGTAGTACTAGCTTAAAATCACTCAAGGATAGAAGCACTTACTATTGGAAGGCTTGATTTGAGCTAAAAGGCCAAGAACACTTAGTGTGTGTTCTTGGTGTTTTGGAAAATCTAAACAAAAACCGGAAATGAATGGATGAATAGATGCACAAACACTAGATTAAGTGTTTTACTAACTTGAAAGGGTTAAAACACTTACAAGATTGAAGATTTGGAATTAAATCTTGGATGATACTTGAGAGAAAACTTGGAGTTTACTCTTTTGACTTTTTAGGGAGTAAACACAAATGACTAGTTACTTGGGGAGTAAACTCATACATAGGTATGAGTTTACGGTTTTGGTGACTTCTAAACCCAAAACATAAAAGTTTGGTCGGGTGTTTCTAATACGCGAAGTGTTTGCGGTTTTCAAAAATCAAAACCCGAGACGACACTTTCTTTCACCCGTTCGTTTAAAAATAATATTAAAATAATCAAACAAACTTTATATTTCGTAAAAATAAGAAATAATGACATTGACTTATGATACGAAGGGGTTGACTTTTAGGGTTTGACCGAATGGAAATTTCGGGTTGTCACATCATCCCCCTGTTAAAGGGAATTTCGTCCCGAAATTAGAATTTAGATAAGGAAGTAGGTATGAATGATCGAGTCGAGAGGAGGAAACTTCCTAATCGATTGGTTCTAGTGCTCCTAAGTGAAATCGGGTTCTCGGTTGGTATCCCAACGAACCTTCACTAACGGGAGACTGCGTTGCTTCGTCTGCTTGACCTCGCGGTCGAGGGTCATTGCGGTTCAAATACGACGGCGAGGATCTCTACGAGTGGAATTACAAGAGTCCTAACGGAAAGGTATGGTTTCACGATCGAGATGCGAAGAATAAAAATGTATGTTGCAGAGTTCGCGGAGTAGGTCTAGTTTATGCGAGGTACAGGACCGATTCTGGTAAGAATCCCGGAGGTCCTAACTATATTGGAATTAGCTTTCAACGCGATACGAAGCGTATTAAGCCATCTCCAGAGTGAGTTCTCCTAAAGAACTTGGTCACTCACTTGGAAATTCCAAAGGTTCCTTTTCTTGCTTAACTTCCCAGTCAAAGGCCACCCCTTTGTGGGTCAAAGTCATTCGGGCTTCTGTAATTTGCGAGGAGTTCTGAATGAACTATGAAAGTAGGTCGGTAAGACCTAGAATTTGGCAAATTTCTGTCGGCGTCTTTGGTGTCGACAAATTTTCAATGGTTTTGACAAATTGATAGAGTACTCAAAATTTTCCACATCACTAATAGTGTGTCGTAGGAAATGTAACCCTTAAATTTCAAAACTCGTGTTTAGAGAACTTTGTGTAAGTGCCTCCGACGGTAATGTTTCCATGGGTTCCTTCTTACTACGAGGGTAGATAAGTAAGTCGTTACATGGGGAATGACGAACTGATCCAAGTAAGAAAGACAGACTCTATTCATCAAACTCATGAATACTATGGGTGTATTGGTCTTATCCGAAGGGTATCACTACGGATTCGAAGTGTCCGCATCGAGTTCGGAAGATAGTCTTCCGGATATCCTTCCCTAACACTTGAAGTGGTGATATTCGGTTCTCAGATCCATTTCTGAAAGTAATTCTTTCCTTGCGTTTGCTACACCATTTCATCTATACGAGGCAGAGATAACGATTTCTAATGAAAAATCTTGACGGAGTCCTCGATATCTGAGGTACATACGATGTAATCTGCCATTCTCTGGAAGAATAAGACCGAGGTTCTCTAGGGTGAGAAGCCTAGTCTTCTAATTCTATTTCTTCATAGTTCGTTAAGTCGTCTGTACTGTTCTTGTATCTCCGTAGATGTTTAGACTGTAGGGCGATCGGTTTACGGGAGTCATACTGGGTTCGAAGTTTGTTCCATGATGATGTGGTTACTCGTAGGCTTAGGCAGTTCTCCGTCCTGAAGTTCATATTAGAATTCATACATGTTTTCACAATCACAATCTCATGTACACGAGTCGTATATAATTAAGATTGAAAAGGTAGTTGAATAACTGATTCTTCTTTAAGCTCACTTCCTTTCGAGGAAAAAGAAGTTAAAGCGGAATCATCAATTCTAAACCTGTAGAAACTTGATTATATATCACTCTTATGTATACACTCCTCAGTGGTAGATCAATCGCATGAATCCTTGGATTAAACTTGATGTACTGCACGAGTGGTACTTCGGGAATTTCTTCGGAAAGAAAATAACTAAGAGGTACTCCTGGCATGAGTACTTCGGTGTTCTGATATGACGGCTTTGCTGGAAGGGCGATTTCGAAGAAAGAGATGTACGTATGAAGCTGTTTTTGTGAGGATCAAATTGAATCGGGTCGTATGATAATGTCGGAATCATACAGAAACTTAAAGACATTAGATTTGAACATAAGGCGTTTACAGACAAAACACAACCGTGCAACCATGAACAGAGTTACAGTACTTTAGAGTTACTACAAGACTATTGTTGTGGATAAGGTATACTTACAAAAGACAAGTATACGCAGCACGAGCATCCCTATACAGACAAGATATCGCAAAAGGTAAGACTCTAGTTGCACTAGTTTTGGATAGTTTGTAAGCCTGTTACAACGAAACGCCTAAATTACATTAAAGTGGGTTCCGGAGTAGGTTCTCCTGCAGCTGTGATCCTAAGAATCTTCCCATCTGCACCCGAGTTCTTCGCTATCGGGCAGTCCTTCTTGAGGTGTCCAATTTCACCGCATTGGTGACATATATGGACAACACCCACATTGGTGGTGGAAGTGAAGTATTTAGTAGGATTTATGGGAACGCGGGTTCTTTCCTTTTTCAGGCAATCTCTTTTATAGTGCCCAAACTTACCACACTGATGGCAATCCTGGCTGGCTCTAGCGGCGGTGGTCGGTAGTATAATTCCGTTTGTGCTAGCCTTTGCTGCCTCCGGGCAGTTCCTTTTGTAGTGCCCTACCTTGCCACAACTGTAGCAAGTCTGGTTCACACCGGCGTTGGGCAAATTGTTGATTCGTCTTGTTAGGCACTTGCAGTAACGTTTGGTGTGCCCCTTTTTGTTGCAGTTTGAGCACTGCATCTCCCGACAAGGTCCATGGTGGTGATAATTACATTTGAAGCAATTTGGGAGATTTCCAGCATATTGTCGGGCTGGGTTAGGGACAACTGGTATATCCGAAGGGATGGTAGTAGGAGGTACAGATGTCGTAGCTGTGAAGGTCGTTACCGGTGGTTGTTTCTTGTTCGTCCCTCTAAGCGATTTGTCCTTATTTCTAGCCCAAAACTTCCGTTTGTTACTCTTCGTTTCGGAACTTGGGGTGTCGTGGTAGTTTGCTGCTCGTTGAGGTGTTTGATTGTTACTCGGATTGGAATTGTTGTTAACAATTCCGCTAACATTCGCGTTGTTAGCGTGGAGGTGGCTCAGAATAGTTGACACGGCAGCCGAGACTGCAGCTTGAAAAGTAGCCGCATTAATCTAAAGGGTCAGTGCTTGGTTGTTGGGTTGATCGTTTTTCTTGGGCGACATGATTCTGTTTCATGGAAAGAAAATGAATTTGTGAGCGTGCATGGTTGAACCTAGACTTAGTTCGACTGTTTATGTAAAGAATAGAAGTATGTTCACGGAGGTATGACCTACATCCCTATGATGCAGTCCTAGTACGGAATGGAAGGGAGTTCGTAGAATGGTCTCAAGACGTTTGTCGTTCAAGCCGATGTATCATTGGTTGGTGAATAACAAGATCCAACCACTGAAAGAGACTTGGAAATGTCTCCGGAGTTAAATTACAATAGTCCAATGATTTGACTAAAGCATGTTTCAGATAGACTCCAATGAAATTATGATAAGAGTACTTGAATGAAGAAGGACACGGGAGTTAGCCGACTGTCTATATCTTTGATATTCATGACGTAAAGATTCGGGAAAATAACCTTGTAAAGGTCTTAAATCATATCCAGAGAAGATAGTTCTTGACAGCCTAGAGACCTAACCAAAAGTACTTACAGTACAAGATAATTTCATAGAAAATGCCACATCGGGCATAGACTGAAAAACAATTCCTTTTAATAAAGAAAATAAAGTAAAGCGCCTACTACTGGCGATAGTCATCCCTCTGGTGAACTCTTAGTTCAGCCAATTGACGTTCCACGTCAAGTAGGTGTCTTCCGTACACCCTCTGGCGTACTCGGAGCTCTATGACTTCGGATCGTGATTCAGCCAGTGCTTGCAGCAGGGTTTCATGATTTCTCTCAGATCTCTCGCGAGCATCTTCTAGACGAATGGTGCGAAGTGTAACGCCCGGGTTTTAGGGCTAAGCACTTTTGTCAATGTAATAGTCTAGGTCAACTCTTGTAACTCTTTTTGAAGTAATAAAGATGAAATATTTGAGTATTATGTGAATTATGTGTGTTTATGTGTTTATTATTTAATTATAAATATATAATTAATAAAAAAATAAAAATGAACGTCAAAATTAAAGTGTGAGATAATCCCGATATCTCTACATAAAGTTGTAGAATATGTCTCAAGGTTTCCGTGCATATAAGGAACGCCGGAATTCGAGTTATAACGAAGAAGTTATGACCCGTCGAAGTTTCGCGACAGAACCGGCACGATACCGGGAAGCGTAAATAGTGAATTTACGATAGAGCGAGATTTAGCCTTAGCGCTCTAAACGAAAGTCGTAGAGTATGTTAAACTAAGAATATCGATAAAAAGAACGCCCAAATCTGACTTCGTATGAGGAAGTTATGATTTTTCTAAGATTTAGCATAGTAGTGCACAGCCCGAAATCTGAATTTTAGATCGGTCGATTTTTAGCCGACGGGATCTAAATGAAAGTTGTAGTACTCGTAAATACCAACGCGTGGATATAAAGAACGTCGATAATAGAACTCGTATGCGAAAGTTATGGACGAAGCTTAGTCTCTACTTTTCGAGCGCGGCAAATTCGATACAGTTTTGTAAATCCGAGATAGAATGAGAAATAGCTAACGAGGTCTAAATGAAAGTTGAAGATCTCATTAATAGGAACTCAACGGTAAAAAGACAGACAAAAACGGAGCTCGTATGCAAAAGTTACGGACGAAGCTTAGAGACTACTTTACTATAAAACTCCTATAAATACAAGGGTGAACTCCTCATATTTTCTTCACACCATAAGCCTCTCTTTCTCTCTCTAACTTCTCTCTAGCCTCCCTAAACCCCTACCAAGTCTAGGGAACCTCCCTATCATGAGAAGAAAGCCCCGGAGCGCCCGACGGCTCGGAGAAGAAAAGCTTTCGGCTCAGAAACGCTGCTCCAGCGAAGCCCGGTTTTTAATAAAAACCCATTGTAAGTGAGTTACGCCTATACTATATTTAATATAGCTTTTATTTAATTATAGTAACATTATTAGGACCTTAAAATACTTATTTGGGCTATTATTATGAGTTATATTGAGTGTTATTTAACGCTTATATAATAGTAATAATAGTTAGATTATTAATTAGTCGCGATTAACGTTAAAACTAAACTCTAGTGGTATTAATACAAGGTTTTGGTCAAGGAAAAATTGTTTTAAGAAGTAATGAAGAGCTGTCCGAGTGCCGAGTCACCACCTTACCAGGTGAGTGCATAGTTACTTTCAGCTTACACATAGATATGAAGTATTTATATATATATATTACGTGTTGTGAGTGCATAGTTACTTTCAGCTTACACATAGATATGAAGTATTTATATATATTACGTGTTGTGAGTGCATAGTTACTTTCAGCTTACACATAGATATGAAGTATTTTATATAAATTACGTGATATGTGTGCATATTACCTGAATACTTGCTATCTATGCTAGATGAACATTTTTATACATGTTTTCAAAGATTTAAACTGTATATTTATTTTATATCTACGAAAATGTTGGGGTAAAACATGGGTAGATGTATTAGTTGCTGTGTGATAAAATGAAATAATGAGAGGCCTAGTTATAGATGTTATTGATGATCTAGTCATCTAGCGGAGTATAGATGATGACCACGGACTATTCTAGACAGTCCAGTGGAACACTAGCAGGCTCGCAACCTGTAGGTGTTTATTCGAACTGTGTGTTTATTTGAACTGTGTGCTCACCAGTGTACTCCATCCCCCACATGGTTGCCTTAAGGACATTTATTGTTGAGGAATCCCCTTAGCAGTAGTGTCCGTCCCGATGATAATCCTTAGGATAGGTCCCTTATGATTGATGCTTAGGGACGTAATGTGAGGATAACGGGAACGGGTAATTGGGTTTGTTTAATTTAATGAAGTTAATAAACTTATTTATTGTGGGTTGCAAACCCTATGTGCTCACCAGGCTCCCAAGCCTGACCCACTTAGTTTTATGTATTACAGGTAGTGGCGCTTGAGCATAGATATGATGTTGGACGAGGGATTACGGATATAGGCTTGTAGATATGAAATAATGTACGATCATGACATCCCAAGTCTTTTAATGAAATACATTTCTACGGAAATGCTTTTGATAAATCTTTATCATATTTTGTTTTGGGACAAATTCCGCAACACTTTCATTTAAAATGTTACTCTGATTTTTAAACAAAGCATAAACAAACCGGTCTTTTCTGGCCGTGATTTTGGGGATGTCACAGTTGGTATTAGAGCATTAGTTTAAGCGAACTAGGAATATGGATTTCTTTCTAGACTTAAACTTAGAATGCTAAGCGATGATTGTGAGGTGTGAGCACTAGTTTATTTTAGGAATTATGCCTAAAATGCTTTATGTGCTAAATGCTTTGTGCCTAATATGCTATTATTTGTTCGGATCCATGGTCTGTTGCCGACCGGATCTGGAAACCTTATGTGTTTAGGATTCTAAACGTACGACTACGTTATTAAAGCTAGAATGTAAACGTTTCGGAGTGATAAGGATGATTTAAACGTCTATCCTAAATAAAGATCTAAATTCACCTTATTTGGTGTATAGATCAAGATGGCAAGGGCCCGTAGTGGAAGCGTGAATGCAAATGGAAACAGAAACCAACCCCCAGCGATTGAGCAAATACCGGTTGTGGAAGCCGCTGTTGAGCCAATAACAATGGCCGGAGTGCAAGCGATGATCCAAGCGATGTTGGGTCGTCAAATGGAGGAAACTAGACATTTGCTCCAGCAAAATCGTGAGGAAGCCACTATTCAGATCGAACAGCCCGAGTTGAACGAAGGGCAGACTGAGGAAGGAGACTACAGTGGAACTGTTGGTCAAGTCAACCCACCAATAGTTCAACAAAATAACCAAGATGACGGATTCGAGAGAAATGGATGCAAGTACAAGGATTTTTAGACTTGCAAGCCATCGACTTTCACAGGAAAGGAAGATCCAATCGGAGTTATGGATTGGATCTCGGAAATGGAGTTAGCTTTCATGACGTGCGGTTGCAAAGGAAAGCTACAGACCACGTTTGCAGTGCGTCAATTTCGAGGAGGCGCTGTACGTTGGTGGAATACCTTGGGGAAGACTTTAAGCCCCAACAAGCCCCTGCAACTGACATGGGCAGAATTTCTGGTGCAATTCAAATGAAAGTACTGCTCAGCTCAAAACCTGCTCAAGCTAGAGAACCAGTTTCTAACCCTGAAGAAGGGTAGCATGACAATTGATGAATACACGAACAACTTCACAGAAAAGATGGAGTTTGCCTTGCGTCTTGTTCCGGATGAGCTGACGAAAATTGATAAGTACGCAAAGGGATTACCATGGGAGTACGCGGTGCCAGTGCGTCAAGCACCTACTTGGAGGCAGCTATCTAGGCTGCGAAGTCTGTGGAGGATATGATTAAGGGAAGAGCTGCCAGCAAAGTCGAGGTTGGCGAGAAGAGAAAATTTGAAGGGTCTGCTAAACCCAACAAAAAGAAGAGCAAGTTCGGTTCAAGGAAGTTCGGGGGAGGAAATTAATTTAAATGGTGCGAGAAGTGCAAGAAGAAGCACTCGGGAAAATGTGGCGAGGAAGTAACCTTCTACAAGTGTGGGAAAACGGGGCACTATGCCAATGAGTGCACCACCAACAAGAGGGTGTGCTACGAGTTTCGTGAAGAAGGGCATATTGCTAAGGATTTCCCAAAGAAGAAAGATGCGGGAAGACCCAACATACCACCGAAGCCAAAGGCGAGAGCCTTCCAGATGACGCTCGAGGCTGCGAAGGAGGCAGCAGACGTCGCTTCAGGTACCTTTCTTGTAAATGGTTTGCCTGCAAATATACTATTTGATTCCGGAGCCAACTACTCTTTTGTGTCGCATAAATTTGGTGGGAAATTAGCATTGCTTGTAGAAAAACTTGATAATGCCCTGATTATAGAAGTTGCCAGTGGCAAATTCGTACATGTTAGTAATCGTATTAGGAACATCATCATTGACCTAAACGGAAACGAATTCCACGAAGAGCTATTACCCATAGAGTTAAACGGTTTCGACATTGTTTTGGGTATGGATTGGCTTAGCGCCAACGATGCTGAGATTCAATGCCGAAAGAAGATAGTAAGGGTGAACCCACCCAGAAAGGAATCATTTATGGTGTATGGGGACAAACGCAGAGTAAATTCTGGAATCATATCCTTGATGAAAGCCAGGAAAGTTTGTCCAAGGGATGTGCATCATACTTGGCATTCGTAATCGATGCTAAGAAGGAGAAGAAAGAGGTGCAGAATATACCGGTTGTGTGTGATTATCCGGAAGTCTTTCCCGAAGATCTTCTCGGATTACCACTTGATAGACAAGTAGAGTTCCGAATAGACTTGTTACCAGGGACGAAACCAATAGCGAAAGCACCTTACCGATTAGCACCGACAGAGATGAAGGAGCTTATGACGCAACTTCAGGAGCTGTTGGACAACGGTTTCATTCGACCTAGTTCATCACCCTGGGGAGCTCCGGTGTTATTCGTGAAGAAGAAGGACGGAAGCATGAGAATGTGTATAGACTACCGAGAGCTGAACAAGGCAACGGTGAAGAAAAAGTATCCATTGCCGAGGATTGACGACCTATTCGATCAGCTGCAAGGTTCGAGCTACTTCTCAAAAATCGATCTTAAGTCGGGATATCATCAGCTGAAAGTGAGAGATCAGGATATCGAGAAGACTGCGTTCAGAACGAGATACGGAAACTACGAGTTCTTGGTTATGTCGTTTGGACTAACCAATGCTCCAGCATCATTCATGGATTTGATGAATAGGGTTTGTAAACCATTCCTCGATAAATCCGTGATAGTGTTCATCGACGAAATTCTCATCTACTCGAAAAGTCAGGAGGAGCATGGCAAGCATCTACGAGAAGTGTTGGAAGTATTAAAGAAGGAGAAGCTTTACGCTAAGTTCTCCAAATGCGACTTTTGGATACGAGAGGTCCAGTTCTTGGGTCATGTGGTTAACCAGGAAGGGATAATGGTTGATCCCGCAAAGATCGAGGCTGTAATGAAGTGGGAATGTCCAAAGAGTCCCACGAAGATCCGAAGCTTTCTAGGATTAGCCGGATATTATCGACGATTTATCCAAGGCTTTTCTTCGATAGCTGCTCCATTAACAGCGTTGACCCACAAAGGAGCTACGTATACGTGGAGTGAGAAGCACGATGAGGCATTCGAGAAGCTAAAGAAGAAGTTATGTGAAGCACCGATACTTTCTCTACCCGATGGAGTTGAGGATTTTGCGGTTTATAGTGATGCATCTGGAGTCGGGTTGGGTTGTGTTTTGACCCAAAGAGAAAAGGTGATAGCATACGCATCTTGACAATTGAAAGAGCACGAAAAGAATTACCCCACTCATGATCTGGAGTTGGCAGCGGTAGTTTTTGCCTTAAAGATATGGAGGCATTACCTCTACGGCACGAAGTGCAAGCTCTTCACTGATCATAAGAGTCTCCAGTATCTCTTTAATCAGAAGGAGTTGAACATGAGGCAACGACGCTGGCTAGAACTTCTCAAGGACTACGACTGTGAGATACTTTACCACCCAGGTAAAGCAAATATTGTTGCTGATGCTCTCAGTCGGAAAGTCAATCTTGAAAGGAAAAGGCCAAGAGCGTTAAGAATTGAAGTCGTCTCGACGATTGTGGAAAGTATCAGGAAAGCTCAAGAAGAAGCTTTAGAGAAAAATGACCGAAAGGAAGAACGTTTGGGAAGAACGTTAGTGTTCGGTACAAACAGTCGAGGACTGAAGGTATTCCAAGATCGAATTTGGGTACCTAAGACGGGAGGAATAAGAGATCTTCTGATGGAAGAAGCACACAAGACCATGTACTCGATTCATCCCGGTAGCACTAAAATGTATAGGGACTTAAAACCCTACTACTGGTGGCCGACGATGAAGCTCGATGGTGCGAAGTATGTGGCCGAGTGCATAACATGTGCGAGGGTTAAGGCACAACATCAGAAACCATATGGGAGTTTAGAACCTTTACCTGTACCCATGGGTAAATAGGAAGACATCACCATGGATTTTGTGACTAAACTGCCCAGGACGAAGAACGGTCATGACATGATTTGGGTAGTCGTGGATCGTTTCACCAAGAGTGCACACTTCATAGCAGCCAACGAGAAGTGGTCTATGGATAAGTTGCAAATGCTTACGTGAAGGAAATTGTAAGACTTCACGGTGTCCCTCTTACGATTGTATCAGATCATGATAGTCGTTTCACATCGAGGTTTTGGAGGAGTCTACAAGAGGAGTTGGGTACAAAGTTGTGTTTGAGCACTGCTTACCATCCGCAAACCGATGGTCAGAGCGAAAGAACGATTCAGACGTTGGAAGATATGCTGAGAGCATGTACCCTCAAATTCCAAGGAAATTGGGACGAGCACTTACCTCTGGTAGAATTCTCCTACAACAATAGTTTTCACTCGAGCATCAAGATGGCTCCTTATCAAGCCTTGTATGGGCAGAAGTGTCGTACGCCGTCTTGTTGGCTTGAAGCCAGAGAGAAGCAGTTTATGGGCCCCGAGATAGTCCATGAGACTGCTGAGAAGTTGAAGGTGATTAGGGAAAGAATGTTAGCAGCTCAGGATCGTCAGAAGAGCTATGCTGACAAGAAAAGACGACCGATGACCTTCGAAGTTGGGAATTCCGTTTTGCTTAAAGTCTCACCGTGGAAGGGACTTATACGATTTGGGAAACGAGGGAAGTTGAGTCCAAGGTTTATTGGACCATTCAAAGTTCTTCAGAAGATTGGGAACCAAGCTTACAAGATGGAATTGCCCGAAGAACTCGATGGTATTCATAACACCTTCCATGTGTGTTATTTGAGGAATTCACAGGAGATGTTCCCGACATAATTCCAATCTCAGAGTTAACGATGGATGAGAACAAAAGGTTGATCGAGGAGCCTGAGGCAATTGTTGACCGTAAGACTAAGAAGTTACGACGCAAGATGGTCGAGTTGGTGCTAGTCCAATGGAAACATTCGAATGGGCCGAATCTCACTTGGGAAACAGAGGATGACATGATGAGTCGCTATCCACATCTGTTTGCTGATGCATGATTCCGGGACGGAATCATCCTAAGGGGGAGAGAATTGTAACGCCCGGGTTTCAGGGCTAAGCATTTTTGTCAATGTAATAGTCTAGGTCAACTCTTGTAACTCTTTTTGAAGTAATAAAGATGAAATATTTGAGTATTATGTGAATTATGTGTGTTTATGTGTTTATTATTTAATTATAAATGTATAATTAATAAAAAAATAAAAATGAACGTCAAAATTAAAGTGTGAGATAATCCCGATATCTCTACATAAAGTTGTAGAATATGTCTCAAGGTTTCCGTGCATATAAGGAACGTCGAAATCCGAGTTATAACGAAGAAGTTATGACCCGTCGAAGTTTCGCGACAGAACCGGCATGATACCGGAAAGCGTAAATAGTGAATTTACGATAGAGCGAGATTTAGCCTTAGCGATTTAAACGAAAGTCATAGAATATGTTAAACTAAGAACATCGATAAAAAGAACGCCCAAATCTGACTTCGTATGAGGAAGTTATGATTTTTCTAAGATTTAGCATAGCAGTGCACAACCCGAAATCTGAATTTTAGATCGGTCGATTTTTAGCCGATGGGATCTAAATTAAAGTTTTAGTACTCGTAAATACCAACGCGTGGATATAAAGAACGTCGATAATAGAACTCGTATGCGAAAGTTATGGACGAAGCTTAGTCTCTACTTTTCGATCGCGGCGAATTCGATACAGTTTTGTAAATCCGAGATAGAATGAGAAATAGCTAACGAGGTCTAAATGAAAGTTGAAGATCTCATTAATAGGAACTCAACGGTAAAAAGACAGACAAAAACGGAGCTTGTATGCAAAAGTTACGGACGAAGCTTAGAGACTACTTTACTATAAAACTCCTATAAATACAAGGGTGAACTCCTCATATTTTCTTCACACCATAAGCCTCTCTTTCTCTCTCTAACTTCTCTCTAGCCTCCCTAAACCCCTCCCAAGTCTAGGGAACCTCCCTATCACGAGAAGAAAGCCCCGGAGCGCCCGACGGCTCTGAGAAGAAAAGTTTTCGGCTCGGAAACGCTGCTCCCGCGAAGCCCGGTTTTTAATAAAAACCCATTGTAAGTGAGTTACGCCTATACTATATTTAATATAGCTTTTATTTAATTATAGTAACATTATTAGGACCTTAAAATACTTATTTGGGCTATTATTATGAGTTATATTGAGTGTTATTTAACGCTTATATAATAGTAATAATAGTTAGACTATTAATTAGTCGTGATTAACGTTAAAACTAAACTCTAGTGGTATTAATACAAGGTTTTGGTCAAGGAAAAATTGTTTTAAGAAGTAACGAAGAGCTGTCCGAGTGCCGAGTCACCACCTTACCAGGTGAGTGCATAGTTACTTTCAGCTTACACATAGATATGAAGTATTTATATATATTACGTGTTGTGAGTGCATAGTTACTTTCAGCTTACACATAGATATGAAGTATTTTATATAAATTACGTGCTATGTGTGCATATTACCTGAATACTTGCTATCTATGCTAGATGAACATTTTTATACATGTTTTCAAAGATTTAAACTATATATTTATTTTATATCTACGAAAATGTTGGGGTAAAACATGGGTAGATGTATTAGTTGCTGTGTGATAAAATGAAATAATGAGAGGCCTAGTTATAGATGTTATTGATGATCTAGTCATCTAGCGGAGTATAGATGACGACCACGGACTATTCTAGACAGTCCAGTGGAACACTAGCAGACTCGCAACCTGTAGGTGTTTATTCGAACTGTGTGTTTATTTGAACTGTGTGCTCACCAGATGTACTCCATCCCCCACATGGTTGCCTTAAGGACATATGTTGTTGAGGAATCCCCTTAGCAGTAGTGTCCGTCCCGATGATAATCCTTAGGATAGGTCCCTTATGATAGATGCTTAGGGACGTAATGTGAGGATAACGGGAACGGGTAATCGGGTTTGTTTAATTTAATGAAGTTAATAAACTTATTTATTGTGGGTTGAAAACCCTATGTGCTCACCAGGCTCCCAAGCCTGACCCACTTAGTTTTATGTATTACAGGTAGTGGCGCTTGAGCATAGATATGATGTTGGACGAGGGATTACGGATATAGGCCTGTAGATATGAAATAATGTAGTAAGGCTTATATTGTACTGTTTATGCTTTTGATCTGTACGAACATGACATCCCAAGTCTTTTATTGAAATACATTTCTACGGAAATGCTTTTGATAAATCTTTATCATATTCTGTTTTGGGACAAATTCCGCAACACTTTCATTTAAAATGTTACTCTGATTTTTAAACAAAGCATAAACAAACCGGTCTTTTCTGGCCGTGAGTTTGGGGATGTCACACGGAGGGTATGCATTCTAGCATCGGCGACAATTTCGGTAATCTGATGTAGGGTTGTCCTGCCTTGATTCTCATTTCGGGCCACTCTGCGGACCAAGATTGGCAAGGTTCTGTCTGCTGAGCCCCCATTGATTAGGTCATAAAAGCTTCAGTCACCATTAAATGGCATGGGCTGATCTTATCCTTGCCTCCATGTTTTCGAGCATTCCACCCACTCAGGCGTCGGCCATGAAAAGCCGGACGAGGGTTAGGAATTTGAAAGGAAGCTACTTGGGGTAGGTTCTCAACCTCAGGTTCGGAGTTTGCTCGTCTGAAAGGTTTTCATCATGGTGATCATTCACAGGGATAGAATTATCATTATCTGGCTCTTCTTCAAACCATCCAGCAATGACCTCATTCGGAAGGTACAGGTTGTCGTGGGGATGGAGTCCAACCATGTTATCTACGCGAGAATTGGGGTAAGAGAATAATGATTAGACAAACTATCTAGATAATTATTTAGAAAATCTTCATTAGTTACATTGCTATTTGTGAAGTGCATACCAGTTATGTGTAATCTAAAAAGGATAGACCTTCGAATAAGTGACCTTAACTCCATATTCACACAGAATAGGGGTGAAGTAAAATTTTCACAGATTCTAAGTCTATAACATCCTAATTACATATATCCTTAGTGTATCCACTTAGCAACTATCAACTTCGTAATGAAGGTCCCGTTTTAGTTCTCAAGTATAAAGTACTTATAGTAACACCAAATACTCCTATAGTATTTTAAGTTTAATGTTATGTTCTACTGTTCTCATTGTGGTAGGGTTGGTAAGATTTTAGCATTGTTGCAACCACACAACTACACTTAGGCACATGCTAGTCAACCCTCAGATAATATAGGTGATCAGGCTATATCTTCCCAGTTTTGACCATATGTCTCTAAGCCCACTTGTGTTGCCCAACAATCATAATTCTTTTGTATTGTCCTAGTGACACTGATTTTACTATGAATGCAGGCACGTATACTTTCTTAAATATTTTATTATTTAAAGTATAAACTCTTGGTCAGAGTATTTTTAATCCCTTATGCATTTATAGTTAGTATATCTTTTATGGGTTGATATACTTAATTCGCTATAAACAATGCTCTGATACCAATCTGTCACACCCCAAAACCAAGAACGGCGGAAACGTTCTGGGGCGGAGGACGTCATGTACAGTATCACAACAATGAAAAGTAGTAAACATAAATATTTTCTAAGAAAAGATCGACTTGATGTCGATTTATAAAATGGTTTTGAAGGCATGGGTTTGATAAAACGGTTTCGTATAAAGAAACATTTGTTTGAAACACAATTGTAATTAAGTTTGAAAAGTAGTATACCGAGTAAAATGTAACGAGAAATAAGGAGTTTTAAACACATAAAGTGTTTATGAAAGACATTTGAAGGAAACTGTTTGGTAAAACGGCTAATAAGTAGCCAATCATTTGAATGCTGCTTATGAATCACATGTGATTGATATAATAATTAGCATAATTCTACTTGTATCCCCCCATAAAACATTTAAAAACAGTTTAAAACATTGATTAAGGGGTATGAACTCACCTGCGGTAAGTGGATCGGAAGGAAGTGTCGGATATGTGCTTGGTGTCAAGTGAAGACTTAGACACGCACAAAGATCCTAATAACATATAAGGATATATGTATATACACAATTAGTCTTTAATCAACTAATAAACAAAATTAAGACACTCTAGGACATGCTAAACACTTTATATAAGTGTTATATGTCTCAAGGATTGCATCTAAGTGTTGTAGGGAAAGGCTAGTGTGTTTGGGGTCCAAGGGTAAACTCCCTTGGAGTTTACGGTTTTGATGTTCATGACACCAAGAGTTTACGGCAGTAAAATCTAGAGTTTACAGGCGTAAACTCTAGTCCTAATGACTAGGTGTTGCTTGGTGGTTTAACAAGCCTCTTGGAGCAATTCTACTAAGTGGTTTGGCCTTTGGAAGGGACTAGGGCAACAAAACACCTCCTTTGAGGAGTTTACGGCCTAAGGCGTTTTCCTTTGGGTTCATAAACCATAAACCCATATGGAATAGTGTAAAGCCATGTTTTCAAGTCCCTAACACAATTAGGTAAGTGTATGTGCTAGTTTCTAAGCCTAAGGAAGGAAATTAACTCATTTAGACATACTTTTAGGTGTTCACGGTTTTGGGAGGTCCCCAAACCGTAAACACCTATCTTTGTGTGCATTTGATGTTTTTCAAGGCTTAAACATAACAAAGGAAGGTTTAAACATGTCAAGGATGGTTTAAACATCAAACTAGATCTTAGATAAGGACTTAGGCACACTTTGGTGCATTTTATGGTGTTTACGGCCCAAGAACATTCTTGGACCGTGAACACCTTCAATCTTGTGTTCTTGACATATTTTCTTGATGTTTAAATGCAGTACTAGCTTAAAATCACTCAAGGATAGAAGCACTTACTATTGGAAGGCTTGATTTGAGCTAAAAGGCCAAGAACACTTAGTGTGTGTTCTTGGTGTTTTGGAAAATCTAAACAAAAACCGGAAATGAATGGATGAATAGATGCACAAACACTAGATTAAGTGTTTTACTAACTTGAAAGGGTTAAAACACTTACAAGATTGAAGATTTGGAATTAAATCTTGGATGATACTTGAGAGAAAACTTGGAGTTTACTCTTTTGACTTTTTAGGGAGTAAACACAAATGACTAGTTACTTGGGGAGTAAACTCATACATAGGTATGAGTTTACGGTTTTGGTGACTTCTAAACCCAAGACATAAAAGTTTGGTCGGGTGTTTCTAATACGCAAAGTGTTTGCGGTTTTCAAAAATCAAAACCCGAGACGACACTTTCTTTCACCCGTTCGTTTAAAAATAATATTAAAATAATCAAACGAACTTTATATTTCTTAAAAATAAGAAATAATGACATTGACTTATGATATGAAGGGGTTGACTTTTAGGGTTTGACCGAATGAAAATTCTGGGTTGTCACAGGTTGTGGACTTGGGGCAGAGTCACCCATCCAACTGTCTTGCCAACCTTAAGTACATACGATCTATATATGCAAGTTAATGATAGATAGACCAGGTACGAGTCTTGCCATGAACTTCGGACCAGGTTACCCAGGAGTGCAAGTGAACGACCTATCATCCGAATAAGTCTAGTCGTGTAATCTGAACCCATAAGTTCCTAACCGATCTAATCAAACAATAGACACTACAGCAGGCCCTATGCAGCGCTCCGAGGAGAAGTCATTACTTATGGCTTAAGACAGCTAAAGACGTACGAGGTCGGATAGGTCATGCATGACCTTGAAACTATGAGTGGTAGTGTACATCCTAGAGGTCAGGAGGCACTATCTCCACGACTCGAAGCATACAATCTTCACCGATCATAAGAACCTAGAAGGCACGGACGGCATGGCATGTTATTCCATGAACCAAATCTGGACACCGAGGTTGATGGATTCAGAAATAATGTCACGAACAAAGCACACGAAAACTTGCTACTCCCCTTCATCCAGGCTCGGACAAAATGTGTCCGGACCTCAAAAAGTTCCCGCAATGGGCGAATAGGAAAGCAGACATCATTACACATGTGGGCAAGTATCGGACTTGTGCCAATGTCAAGAGAGAATAAAGGAAGCCTTCGCGTCTCCTACAACAACCAGTGATACCTGAAAGGAAGTGGGAGCGGCTAACCATGGGCTTCATAACCAAGCTACCCAAGACAATGGACCATTTGGGTAACCGTCGACAGATTGGTCGAAAATGCACACTCCCTACTAATCAAAGAAATCGACAGGACGGAGGAATTGACTAGAACGTACATCAAAGAGATTATGCGACCGCATGGTCTATTAATATCTGTTATCCCTATCAGAGATAGTAGATTCGTTTTGTGACAATGGCGACCCTTACAGGGAACTAGGTTAGACGTGAGTATGGCCTACTAACAGCAAACCAACGGGCAGAAGAAAGGGATTCTTCAAAACTTGGGTGACATGTTAATAGCTTGAGTGATTAACTTCAGTAAAACATGGGTGTGCCCACTTACCACTTGGCGAAATCGAAATGATCGAGAGTCTTCACTTTGTAGCGGGGAGCATAAAGGCACACATAGAATACACTATCATTTCAAAACAATAACTCCTTTAAATTGACTTAGCTCAAGTTACAATAAGAAATTCCAAGGCGTCATTTAACATCAGGCAGATTGGTCCCCGCCATACAAATTTCTTGTACTACGAAAATCTTTCCCCATCTTTTCTCCAAATTCATTAAGTCCCGGTCAAAGTGCTAATTTCAGGACGAAATTCCCTCTAACGGGGGGATGATGTGACAACCGTCAAATTCTGGTCAAGTCAAAGTCAAATAAAGTCACCAAGTCAAACCGGTCAACCCAACTAACCCTTGTGTACTAGGGCTTACATTAGGTAATTACTATACAACTCGCTATTCTAAAGAGAAATCATAAATTGAAAAGTTCGTACATCTAGATTTCCTTAACCTAAAACTATGGTAAGTAACCAACCAAACCGATAAAACGATGTTGCATACTCACTGGGAGTGTGCAAGATCCTTAAACATGGCTTAACGGAGCTTACAGACCTTGTGTTGCGGAGCCAAGCACTCAAAAAGGTCATAAAAGAAGCCTCTCTCAATCTCTTTCGCTCTATCTTCCGCTATCCCAAATCTCTCCCAAATCTCTCTTTGTATGAGAAATCTCTCCAAGTATGTGAAATCTCTCCCAAATCTCTCCTTGTATGAGAAATCTCTCCAAGTATGTGAAATCTCTCCCAAATCTCTATTTGTATGAGAAATCTCTCTAAGTATGTGAAATCTCTCCTTGTATGAGAAATCTCTCCAAGTATGTGAAATCTCTCCCAAATCTCTCTCCATATGAGAAATCTCTCCAAGATTGTAAAAAATATCTCAAAATCTCTCACAAAACCCCTTTCGATTTATTTTGATCATTTGAGGGTCGGTACTTGGTTTGATGAGAGACCACTCAAAGAGGGGAGATAGTTTGGAAAATAGCCCCTTAGGGCCGAAGCCTCTCTCTATAGGGGCCAAGTCCTCTTGGATCCGAGGCCACTTGAACTGAGTCTGAGGCCCTTGAGTAGCCACAGCAAGCTGACCGCAGCCAGCAAGCCGCAACAAGCCGACCGCAGCAAGCGAGCCGCAGCCAGCAAGCCCCGCAGCAAGCGAGCCGCAGACAGTAAAACCCCGCAGCGAGCATCACCTCGGACCGCAACTCCCTTTTTCCTTTGGATCCGCCTCCGCGACCAAGACCAAGCCACTTCGGATTTAGGCTGCTGAAGACCGAGCCTTAGCACCTCCGGTCCTGACCTTCAGATTTCAGCACTTTCTACCCGATTTTCAATATTTTTAGCATTTTAAACCCGTTTTTAATTATTTTAATGCGAGATTTTCTCCAAAAATCATATTTTAACATATAAGACTCCATAAATTCATAAATTCAACATATTTTTAGGGAAATTCATATTTAAGAATAAAATCTATTAAATGAGATCTTCTGGTGGAGTGTTGACTTATCTTTGATTTATGAGACAAACAACCACCACCCCCACTCCAGGACTAACCCACACACCTCCCCACCATACCTTGTCACTTCCTTGTACCTTCCCACTCAATTTACAGTCTCTCCCATGTCCAAAGAGCTGAAAGACTCTCTCCCTCTCTCTTCATTTCACTCACTTCACTCATATCCACCTCAAATCAAACACTACTTTTCTCTCAAATTCTCTCACACAAATTCGAGATTTCCAAGGCATTTTCCAACTTTTCTCCTTCATTTTGGTAAGTATCATCACCCTCCTTATGATTATCAAACTTCCTTTTTACTCAAATCATTGATTCCTTACACAAACATCATCACATTCATGTTAGATCTTCGAATCTTCAAGTGATCCTTCAAGTGTTCTTGAGTTGAACACTTCTCTTCTTCAACACTCATCTACTGAAACCACTCAAGGTGAGTTCATACCCCTATATTTTCGTGTTTTCTTAAGTTTTTAGGGGGGGAATAAAAGTTAAAACACCAAGAACATAACTAAACTTTTCTAATAGCCTTCATCAGAAAAGTTGGACTCCATTCACGGACTGTTTTGGACAACTTAAATATTTTAGTTTTCGAAACTGTATTAGGTGCAAATGTTTCAAGTTCGTAGCTTTAAAATGACTACTTGCACATCTGCATACGATTTTTCTACAATTTATGGTGATATTTACAAAACTGTCTATCATTTCAAACATCAATCCGGACCAGTCTGTGATTGTGGACTTTCTCACACAAGTTGGAGGTCGTTAAAATTCATAATAAAAATTATGAACAAACTAGACTCATTTCTTAAACTGTCAGAATTGACGGATTCTGATTTGGACCTTTGATGATTTTTCTATAAATTTTCTAAAAACAGTAAATGAAAATATTAAGAACAGAAAAATGCTATCAATTTCATTTCACCTTGTAACATGTTGAGCAAGGTGTATATCTTTATGTTAAAACATGTTCTTACAAATACATGACATTTTGACTTAGTATATATAGTCATACATTAGAAAGCAAATGGATTTTTACCTACAAAAGTGTGGTAATTAATTTGTTGTTATAATGCATGTTGCTTCACTTTAGTAAAAAGTACATATACATATCGGTAAACAAAAGGGTTTTTACCTTTACAAATACAGTAGTTAACCATAATAAACAAAGTTATAACTATTACATTTAAAGGTTTTGATAAACTATAATAGGTATGGTTTATGTTTCCATTAACACATCAAACACATTTCAGAAGGTTTTATTCCGACAGAAAAAAGGTTTTACACTCACGCACACCACACGTAAACTTGTTAACTTAAATTGTGAGACATTCTCTTCCCGTACGTCCGAGTGCGGGATCCAAATTCCTGGTAGTTATATTCAGAGTCTCTTTTAGGGAGAACATGATAGTTGTGTATAGATCTATATTGGGTTAGACACCCTACACGTGAGCTGCATGCAACAGCTAGACCGGCAGGTTTGTGGTGACAAATGTCATATCAATTTCGCGACGCCTGAGAAACGTCGTGGGAGGTTCATTCAGTCGTAGTATGGTTATAGCAACTCACATAAGAAGTTAACAACTCATAAAGTTTACGGGAATTTTCATAATCAAAAGGGGTTTTATGTCAATTTAAAATCACTTTCTACCTCAATACATACGGCTATTACTGTACACTTTCGGTCTTGGTATTTAAGACTACACGTCATTCATTACGGGATTTTCCCTCAAATCAAAAAGGGTTTTATGCCAATTTAAAACCACGATTATATCATTAAGTATGGAAAGTACTTGTTTACTCTTGGTCCTGGGATTTAGGACCACATAACTTTTAAAAGGAAAATATTGGATTTTTCTTGGTAACACACAACACATTAAAAAGAACGGTTTCCAAACTCCTTATCTTGAAAACTTATGAACTCACCAACCTTTGTGTTGACACTTTTTAAAAACTACTTGTATTCTCAGGAATTCAGTGAAACAGGAAATCAACAGCGTTTTGAGGATGGGACGATAAATCGTTAAACAGTTCATTTTTCATCATAATGTAATTGATTTGAATCATGTAAACATATACTTTGGTGTAACTTTTTCAATTATATTTATGATGGTTGTATTTACTTTGAGCATTATTATACTCGCTGTTGTGATACTATACATGAAGTCCTCCACTCCCGGACGTTTCCGCCATCCTTGGTTTGGGGGTGTGACAGAATCAGCCACTGTATCTTGCTTGGTACTTTTCCAAGTAATTGACCCTCCATTTAAGGTAAAGACCCAGCCCGACTGAGAGAGGAAATTATCCCTATCAGTCTGAAAGCTAGCATCCCTATACCCTGCTACTTTCAAGTCATCACTCCCACCAAGGGTAAGGTCCCAGTCCTTAGTCCATCGTAGGTACTTGAGAATATTCTTTACTACAGTCCAGTAAGCCTTGCCAGGATTACTCTGATATCTGCTAACCATGCTTAAAGAAAAAGCAACATCAGGAAGAGTACAAGGTATAGCATACATGATCGAGCCTATAACGGAAGCATATGGGACTCGACTCATCTCAGCTATCTCTTCATTTGTACTCGGGCTCTGAGTTTTAGTCAGTCTGGCATTCAACTGAATATGTAAATCTCCTTTCTTGGAATTTTCCATACCGAACCTCTTCAGCACTTTGACCAAGTAGGTACTCTGACTAAGTCCAATTAGTCTTTTACTCCTGTTTCTCAAAATCTTTATCCCGAGGATATAGGCAGCTTCTCCTAGGTCTTTAATAGCGAAACACTTCCCAAGCCAGGATTTCACTTCCTACAAGGTTGGGATGTCATTTCCTATGATCAGTATGTCATCCACATACAGTACCAAAAAGCTAACTATACTCCTACTAGCCTTGACCTATATACAAGATTCATCTTCACATCTCGAAAAGCCAAACTTTTTGACTTTCTCATCGAAGCAAAGATTCCATCTGCGAGGTGCTTGTTTCAATCCATATATGGATTTTTCAAGCTTACACACCCTATTAGGTTATTCTGGACTTATAAAACCCTCTGGCTAAACCATGTAAACATCCTCAGACAACTTTCCATTAAGGAAAGCAGTTTTGACATCCATTTGCCATATTTCATAGTCATGAGATGCAGCAATGGCTAACAGAACCCTAATAGACTTAATCTTAGCCATTGGTGCAAAGGTCTCATCATAATCAACTCCTAGAATTTGAGAATAACCCTTTGCAACCAGTCGTGCCTTATAAGTGTGTACATTACCATCCATGTCGGTCTTCTTCTTGAAGATCCATTTGCACCCTACTGTCTTACGACTTGGTGCATTATCAACCAAGTTCCAAACTTGATTTTCATACATGGATTGTATCTCGCTATCCATAGCCTCTTTCCATTTAGCAGACGCAGGGCCTGCCATGGCTTCCGTGTAGCTGTTAGGCTCTTCCAGATTTATCAGTGTATTATCACTGATAAGGGTATCACTTTCTGCAGTAATATGGAAGCCATAATAATGCTCAAGTGCATTCCTAGCTCTGGTGGAACGTCTCAGAGGTACGGACTCTTCAGTCGGCTCAATAGGAGTTTCTTCCTCAGGTTGAGGGCTAGGGTTTGAGGTTCCTTCACCGCTTGACTCTTGAATTTCTTCAAGGTCAACTTGCCTCCCACTGTCTCCTTGGCTTATGAGTTCTCTCTCTCTCGAAAGACTCCTCTTCTTGCTACAAAGACCACATTGTCACTGGGTCTGTAGAAGATATAACCAAAAGATTTATGTGGGTAGCTGATGAAAATACACCTCTCACTTTGAGGTTCGAGCTTGTCGTGAGTCTCGCATCTCAAGAAAGCCTCACAACCCCAAACCTTGATGTGGTCTAGATTTGGAACTTTTCCAGTCCACATCTCGTGATGTGTTTTGGCAACCCTCTTTGTAGGGACTAGATTAAGGATATGGGCTGCAGCCTCTAAGGCATACCCCTAAAATGAGATTGGTAGCGAAACTCGACTCATCATGGAACGAACCATGTCTAACAAGGTTCGATTGGCCTCTCAGCTACACAACATTCAACTGTGGTGTTCTGGGAGGTGTCAATTGTGATACTATCCCACATTCCTTAAGATAGTCAAGGAACTCGGTACTAAGATACTCACCACCTCGATCGGATCGAAGCATCTTAATGTTCCTGCCCAACTGATTCTTTACTTCTTGCTTAAACTCTTTGAATTTATCAAAGGTTTCCAACTCATGTTTGATTAAGTAGACATATCTATATCTACTAAAGTCATCAATAAAAGTCACATAAAAGCGATTAGCATCTCTAGTGGCGGTTTTGAAGGGTCCACACATATCTGTGTGTATGAGATCCAACAAACCTTCACCCCTCGCACAAGTGCCAGTAAAAGGTGACTTTGTCATTTTTCCAAGTAGACAAGATTCACAACTATCATCCGAATTTAGGTCGAATGATTCCAAGACTCCATCCTTTTGGAGTTGGCCTATGTGTTTCTTGCTTACATGTCCAAGACGACAATGCCATAAAGATGCTTTATCTAAGCTAGTGGAAGAATCAATACACAATACATTATTTCCTAAGTTATCTACAATAGATACAGTTTCATACACACCATCATAAGGTAATGCTTTAAAATAAAGAACACTATTATAGAAAGCATCAATACCACCACTTTTATTATCAAAATAAAAGGTGAACCCTTGTTTATACAATGCATGAAAGGAAATAACATTTCTTGCCATTTTTGGCGAATAACAACATTTATTCAAGTCTAATGTAAACCCACTATCTAGTAACAAGGAATAAACTCCAATCTTGGTGACAGGTGAAACTTTCCTATTCGCCATGGTTAGGTTTATCTTTCCATGCTCCAAATCCTCACTTCTTCTTAGTCCATGTACATCAGAACATATGTGAATTCCGCATCCTGTATCAAGGACCCAAGACTTAGAATGAGGTGAGTTATTAGACAATATTGTGTATATACCTTCATGGTTGGATTTTACTTTCCCATCCTTAAGATATTGCTGGTATTTAGGGAAGTTTCGCTTCCAGTGCGACTTTTCATGGCAATAGAAGCATTCAGCCTCATTAGGGTTAGCAAAAGCAGTGACAAAACCTTTCTTGGTTTTGATTGAAGAGGAGCCTTCAAGGATCTTACCCTTGGTACCCTTAGAAGGGTTCTTTCTCTTCTTACCTTTGCCATGCCCGATTGCCAAGACATTGGCCGCAGTAGGAGTAGGAGGAGTAGGAACACTTGACTTACCCTTAAGACTACTCTCTGCAGTCTTTAAGAGTCCTTGAAGTTTACTAAGTGTAATTTCTTCCTTATTCATGTGGTATGTCATTCTAAATTGATCATAACATGAAGGTAAGGAGTGCAAAAAGATATCTATTGCTAACTCCTCAGGAAAGTCAACATTCAGTTTCTTCAAGCGATCCACAAACCTTTGCATTTTCTGCATGTGGGTCGTGAGGGACTCATTATCCTTCATTTGGGTGGTTATCATGGAGGAGATTATTTCATACCTCTCTTGACGAGCACTTTGATGGTATCGCTCCATCAAGTCCATGTGCATCTTAAAAGGGTAATAGTCCTCATAGGACTTTTGGAGATCAGTTGTCATTGTAGCAGTCATGATGCATGCTACTTTGGTAGCATCCCTTTCATGTGCTTGAAATGCAGCAATCTCCTCTGGGGTAGCAGTTGAATCATCAATCTCCTTCAGCTCCCTATCAAGGACATATTCTTTGTCTTCGTAGCGAGTGACCATCCTGGTGTTTCTGATCCAATCCATAAAATCGGATCCATCAAAGATAACTCTCCCACAAAGGTTCATGAGAGAGAAGAAGCTAGTAGGGTTTGAGCTAGAAGCATTGTTATTGGAAGACATCTGAAATGAAAGAATAAGTTTCGATTAGATTTCAGGATAATCCTTAATAAAGCACCCAAATGCTATATTAAGGCTAGGACCTAACACAATATTTTATAACTTAGAAGAGGGATGCTGTAATCTAAGCTATAAAATATTTGAAGGTAGGTGAATGACGATTCACCAATTTCCACCATAAAACGGAATAAATCTTATTAGGTTTTAATTGGTTTAGAAATTCCTAAGTTCTTTGAGATTCATTGAACTTTTCAATGGCATGTTTCAATCTCGACTGTGCCCTTCAAGTTTTGTGACTGGGATGTCGAGGATCACAAAACAAGGTGTGAAGTAACCATGCAAATTACTTGGTACACTTAATGTATTACCCCTCAATCGAAGTGCCGGTTAACCACACGTGCTCCAACGATACTATGATAAACATTAAGTCGCCCTTTGCCTACCTTGATAAGTCCAAGTTAGTGAACCGGTTAACCACACACGCTCCACTAACGACTTAATCAAAGTGCAAAGTGTAATTTCATGGATTAGCACATTATTCACATTTTCCTAAAGTAACTAAGATTGGGAATTAATAAGAGTTTATTTACTTTACTATACTCATAATACTTATTATGAGAATTGTAGTCATTGTTCTACCTTTTCGGCTAACGACCCTCCACCGATCAAGGAAGCGGTGGGTGAGAGTGGACACCCATTAAGTTTCCATTTTATAGGCAACAACCTTATACCCCCCCCCCCCTTATAAACCGGGTTCATGAATGAGGCCTACTAATGGTAAAACGACTTATATCTTATACATATATAATTATTATTCACTTATAATATTATAAAGTATAAGGGTTGAATTTTAATATTCAAAATTCTAAGGGTTGGAACTAAAGTTTTAATTATGATTTACTTGTTCCAAAACTTGAGGGCAAGTTCTGTAAACTTTCAAAACTTTTCATTTCTCATAACTTATGATTGTATTAGAGTATTAAAATGAAGACTCTTCATTTTCTTAACTCTTGTGTTCTTTTAATGGTTTTAATTCAAGTGTGACTCTTGGTTTTCCATAACTTGAGGAAAAGTTATGGACTCTATTAAACACATAATGATCAAGAATTAACTAACATGGAGGTTACAAATAATTCCTATGATCATCAAAATTCATAAGCTCAAGAACATGATTATCAAGAATTTCAAGAATCATAACAAACTTATATAAAACTTGTAATTTTTTATAATAGCCATTGTAAATGGATTAGCAAAAACATTACACCAACTAAAAAAAGTTTTAAAGCACCAAAACAGTTTAGGGTAATGTTTCTAGTCCATTTCCAGCAGCATAACTCGAAAATCTGGTCACTACAGCCTCTACTTGTTGAGTACATGAACAGACTTGACGAGTAACATGCATTTCTACATGGACTCATCGAGTCCCCCCATGGCCTCGGTGAGTTCATACGTGTAGTGAACAAAAAAATTCATTTTCAGCTATTTTTCGTCAAGTATCAAACAAACAAGCCTAGGCTTTGATACCACTGTTGGGTTATGGACATTCTAACACTCCTATGGTGTACATGCAACCCTAGAAACCTTGGATCTATGTTTGACTAAGATACATGCAAAATGATTTTCCAAGGTTGATAATCCTATCTAGCATACATGGGGATCATTTAATCTAATAGTTAGTAAGAATTCAATACCTCTTTGTAGCTTGGATTCCTTTGAAACCTTGTGAGCCTAGCACCTCAAGTGTGATGCCTCAAATGTCTCACACAACACCAGGTACACTTGGAATAAAATCTAAGAGAAAAAGAACACTTGCAAAATCGGTTTTCCCTCCTCTTTCTTTCTAGTGGCCGATTTTGATGAATAGAATAACCTTTATATAGTGTGTCACAATTAGGGTTACACCATGTAAGCCATAATTGTCATGACTTTTCATTCCTTAACTCATGGGTTATGTAACTCCCATGGAGCATCCATGGAGCATCTTATGGGTTTAACCCAACTTGATAATCCATGGAGCTTTGGCCCACTATATAAGTTATGGATGATTGACACAATCAACCCATATATTTAATTAGTCTTCTTTTGATCACATAATTAATTCTAAATTAATTATTAATCAATACTAACTAAATATTCTTCTTCTTATTATTAATATATTAGAACTTATAATATATTAATAAACCATAAGTGTCTTATTTCACTCATTTAGTCTATCCAAGTGCATGATGCCATGCAATCCAAATGGACCATGCCGGGTCGGGTCAGGTACATACCAAATATAGTTATGGACTTAGACACTATATCCAACAGATAAGTTATTAAACCTCAAGTCGTGTGCTAGTGATTAACAATAGGTTTACTCTTGATTATTTCTTCAAAATTTTCTAGATCATTTAGACTCCACTGACCTCTTGACATATAAGATTCTCTTGGCAAGAAACATTCGTTGACAAACAAATATTCAAGAGTTAGTGCATATTCTTTTCAAGACAAACACTTCACATAATTGGTCTTAGTTGGTCTTTGTCCTATCCAAGACATCACAAATTAACAATTTCAAATGTGAAAGAGTAAGAAACACATTTTTCTATTCCATATTTGATGAGTGTTATAAACCTTGTTAAGTTGTGTCACTCAAGACACAATGTTGGAGCATGACTCTAAGACTTGATTTTGGAATAAAGTATGATTCACCTTTTGATTTAACCATTTCAACAAATTCTGATTCCTCTTATTAGCCATACTACTGCACTAAGGTGTCCTTAGAGGATTAATTGTGACACGGTTTCATAATCACTAAGTTAATCATAAAGCACGATACTTAAGTACTCCCCTTTCTTTTCAGATTAGAGAAACTTTTATCTAATTCATTCTTCCTATTCGTTCTGCTTTACATTGAAACCTTTTCAATGATTCAGAATTACACTTAATTTTGTAAGCATAACCACATTTACTATACTTTTAGCAAATCATGACGAATATTCTTATCGTTGTTTGTGGTGGACTTGTCCAATGTACAACAATGTGTACTAGATCTCCTAGTCCTTCACTTGACTCACATCTACATGGAAACAAGGAATTAGTCTTAATTTACCAAATACAAAGGTTCTCATTCATCATACAATACCAGTTGCATGATTCCAAGTTTCTGTCTAATCGAAACTTAGGTGATGAGAATCATTCCTTATTTGGTAAGTTGACACTACCACAAATAACATAACTAAGAATCACATCCATTTTTCAATATTGCTAATAATAGAAACATACAAACATCAATTTTCACAAATGTCATTGCAAGGAAATATAAATAAGACAAAAATCAAATTTTATTTCATTTATAAAAATGCAGAAAAATTTATCTTTACAATGCAATTACAAATGAAAACCATGTTACTAAATATTCCTAAGCAATCTAACATAACTCCTAAGTAGCAGCTCAAAAATACAATCATCGAAATCGAAATCCATTTCTTCGCGATCAGACTCAACATCCTTTCTTTTCTCCGATCCTACAAAACATCAAAATGCAATCTTATCACATCATGTATTAAGAATTTACAAATAGGAACTTAATATAGTTAGATAGTGGGTTTACCTGAAGCAGAAGCATACATCTTGACTCTCATATCCTTGCGATCTTCAGGTAAATATGACAACTTTGCATCCAATGCCCCTTTTCTTAGCAATAGAAACAAACCGACTCTTTTGGAATGGTACACAGGACAATCTCATACTTAGCCTTTTTCTTTACCATTTGGTCAAATGGTTTGAACTTGGCCAATCCCTTTCGATTGGGAAGAGAAGACTTTTCTGGACTTCCAATGTTGCCATTGTGAATGTCCATGGAAGTTTGGGAGGTTGATCTTGATGGGTTTTGGTCCTAAGAACATCCTATGTGCTCATACAAACCCTAATGCTTGAATCTAGGTTTCTCTATTGTACATGCAAGTTATCCAAGACTATAAACCCTAATTCTAGCATAAAAGTAATCATATTAACATAAGAATAGGTTTAAGATGTTACCTTGATTGTTATGTAGCAATAACAATCCCAAATCTCCTTGTATTGACTTTAGAAACCTTAGAGTCACAAATGTCACTCCTCTAATGGTTCACAAACACCATAAGCAAGAGGATGAAGAGGAGAGAGGATGGAGGTTGCCCAAAACGTGTTCTAACCCTAGAAGAGTGCTTCTCCACGTTTTTTGGGTCATAAGGGTCATATATATAGTGAGGCTATTAGGGTTATCTAACAAGGAAACCCTAATTTGGATGCTTAAGCCCTAAGCAACCCATGGATCTCTTTCCTTAAGGCCTTGGACGATTTCTTCTTGGGTTTCCCCATAGAATTCGTCCACTCCTTAATACAAGGCAATCCATGACCCAAATTGTAATTATCTTATAATTACAGTTCCAGTCCCTTAAGTTTAATTAATCTCTTTTAGTCACAAAACTAATTACCAATTAATTATTGACTAATATTAATTAAACAATATGATTTCTCCTTTAATATATTATTCTCATAATATATTAATAAATCATATTTAATAATTTCTCTCCATAATTCATCCTATCAAGTTGCTTTGGTGAAGGCAACCCAAAAGGACCATGCACCATCGGGTCAAGTACATACCAAAATAGTTATGGACTTAGACACTAATCCAACAATCTACCACTTGGATACGTCTAATAACTATTATGCGTATGACTTCAGATCCTGATCTGCAATCGTAGCTTTCCAAAGCCGCTGTCAACTCTGATCCTATCAGATACGTGTGTCCTTTAGATAAGGGATCATATATTCCTCCATTCTATATATCATATGAGATATGATTTCAAATCATTCTCTTTGTACTATATCTCGATTCCCGATTTATGACGACTGACTAATTAAACAAATCAAATTAGCCCTAGCCCGACCGAGCATTTACGTTTGTCATCACTAAACCATCGAAGGGCCCAAAGATATCGCTTTTATCCTACTTTGGATAAAAGGAACGGATAAACTTTGATACAATGCTTGCTTGCACTTACTCACCAAATCACACACAACAATATGTTTTATAACACCAAGTTACTAGTGCATTACATATTATCAATGTGCAACCGATTTGCAAGATACAACTCACACATCTCGGTTTGAAGAATATAAGATGTTATCGTCTCACCAATCACTTGTGATACAATTCATGGAGTGATCCAAGTGAGAGTGGGTTTAATCCAATGCTCAAATTCATATTCATAAGCACTCATGAACGTTGCAGCAAACATTTGCTTATGTCTAATGCTATTTAGACAACCCACACACCAATTCATGACAGTCTTCATTCATACCTACTTCCATCATATGAATGACTGTGGCCCGTTCGAATAATTCGATTATTCTTAATAAATTCAATTATTCTGGAAGTCAAAACATGCAAATATGAAAAACAAGAATAATACTAATCCCATATGGCCTCAAACCTTTGAGTATAAATAAAACTCCTTTTATTTATCACCATATCGATTACTCATTATTTTTCATTTCGGGTAATCAACTTCTTACTTGAATTATTACACTTGTCCCATGCTCTTAGCATGCACACAATGTTTACCTATAGTTCTTACCTTTGTGAAATAGATCAAATTGAACACATTTCCAATCATTCTCATTTCAGAACTCCAAATCCTTTTCATAAGTGTAAGAATATCAAATTCTTGCCACTTAAAGAATATGCTAGATTCTAACATTTTATGCAACGATCCATTTGTAATATCACTGCACCAAAGTCACAAAGACTATTGCCAATGATATTACAAAGTCCTCTATCGGAGATTGTTACAATACAATTCCTTAGATATGATGTCTCTCACTCAGAGAACATTCCTTTGAACATCCTTTTGCATTAAAGTTTCTAATCTAGTCATAGATTTTTTTCAATATTCAATTCCCATATGGACACGCTTCCATATTTTCCATATGACAACTCATTCTTAATAGAATCTTATCTATTCGTAATAATGTCGATATGGTCCATCCAATATGGAAACATTTCCATATTTTCCATATGACAACTTATCCTTAATAGAATCTTTTCTATTCATAATAATGTCGATATGGTCCATTCAATACCATGCTTTCAACTACTCACAAGCATCCAATCCTCGTCGAACTTTGGATTGTCCTTTGATAGTTGTTTAATTATTTTAGTCAAAACCGATTCTAGTCCCTTTTCCCTCTAAATGTGCTAGACATTTGGAAAATTTTAGAATGGTCAAACATTAAAGCATTTGCAATCGATCCTATACCCGAAGCGTATGGGACACGACGCATAATGTTTTACTTGCTATGTTCTCAAAAATCGAATAGTGAAGAGGAATGCCGTAATCATAATCGAAATTTTAAGAACATACTATGTACCTTTGACTAAATTTATTAACATTCCATAACCTAAGCCTTTGATTTGAAATGAAGCATAATATTCTCTCCCTTAATTATAGCAAAACAACTTTTTAACTATTGCGACTTTGCAAAGTATGACTCTTGTTTTCTATAATTAATATTGCTAACCTTGCAATACTTTCCTTAATAATCATACAATCATAACATTTATGCTCCCACTATCATGATGATTATTATAAACATAACACTTATGCTCCCACTAGCTTCGACATGTATTCATAAACATCTTAACTTTCAGAAAACAATACCTATTAAATTTCTTAAGTTCATGTTTCTAATACTTAGTGCTTTGATAATCTTTTATCAAGGCTTCTTGAACTTATACACCTTTGCCTTAGATAGTTCATATGTGTGTCTAAACAATTAAGACTAATTGCCAAACCTCACAATTCAAATTATGGAAAGGGATACCGTAACCATAATCGAATTCGAGAATGCAATTTTACAATCACTACCTTCTTAAAATCTTTCTTACTGAAAGTATTTCCTCACAATCATTTTCATGAAGGAGGAAATCTTATGAAACATAGATTTAAACGGTGTATGTGTTCCTATCCATGTGAATTTATTAAAACCAAAGTTTACGACAAATTCAAACTCATATGGACCGAACTTTCTTAATCTTGATTTCTTGCCTTATGGTCGCACAGCTGCCCACCATGTCTTCCAAGTAGTTAAGCAGCTCACCTTTTCTTATCAATGTACTTTCCATTGATCAAGGTCCTTGCCTTTTATGCATTCAAATGAGAACTCATAGGACTCACATGCATAATTAACTCGATTGGATTGGCACAGAAACAAAATAATGTCATCACGATAGGTTGTAAACCTCAACTCGTGTGCTAGTGATGATCGATAAGGTCTATTTTGATTTGTTCTTGAAACCTTTCAAGACCATTAAGACTCCTACTTACTACTTGACATATAAGATTCTCTTGTCAATAACCATTTCTTAACAAACAAATATTCAAGAGTTAGTGTAGCTTTTATCAAAACACTTCATAAATTGGTCCTAGTTGGTCTTTGTCTTATTCAAGACATCATAACTTTCCACATTTAATGAATGTTATAAACCTTCTTTATACTTATCACTCAATGTCACAATCTTAACTCTAAGACTTGTTTTTGAAACGAAGTTATGATTGACTTCTTGATTTAACCATTTCTTCAACTCTTGATTCCTCTTCTTAAACATACAATTGTACTAAGACTCACTTAGAGGATCAATTGAGATATGGTTCTTAATCATTAAGACCTATCATAGCATAAAAGGTACTCTCCCTTCTTCTTAGAATGGAGAAACTTTTATCTTTCTGCCTACTTGATTCTTCTTATTCGTTCCGCTATTGATCTAAACCCTTTAATCAATTCAGAATTACACTTAATCTTGTAAGTATAATGACATTTACTAAACCTTTAGTAAATCATGACGAATATCTTTATTATTCTTGTGGTGGACTTGATAAGCACACAACTTTGTGTACTCGATCTCCTAGTCCTTCACTCGACACTTTGTCAATGAATTAGTCTAATTTCCAAACATGAAATTTCTCATTCATCGTGCAACCAAGTTGCATGATTCCAAGTTTCTGTCCAATTGAAACTTGGGCGATGAGAAACTCTCCCTATTTGATAAATTCTCGACTTTCCATAAATAACATAATAAGAACCAAATCCATTATTGCTAATATTCAAACATCAGTTTTTCATATACGCCATTGCAAGGATAAATAAATAATATAAAATCAAAATTTATTTTATCGCGAAAAAATTTGTCCTTACAATGCAATTCATTGAAAAACTATGCTAATACATCTTTCTTATCAATCTAATTCTAACTCTAAGTAGTAGCTCAAGAATCTAATCTTCGAGAAATGCGATCGAAATCCATTCCTCCACGGTTAGATTCTGCTCACTTCTTCCCTTCTTCGATTCTACAAAACATCAATTGTAATCTTATCAGATTATGTATTTAGAATCTAGAATAGAAGCTTAAAAGAGTTAGTTAATGGATTTTACCTATATTTGAGCCATACGTTTCGACTCTCCCATCTCTTAGATCTCTTAGGTAAATGGGGCAGCTTTGTCTCCAATGCCCTTTCTCTTGGCAATAAAAGCAAATTGACTCTTTTGGATAATGACATGGAACTACTTCAGACATTGCCTTTCTCTTATGATCAAACTTTTTGATCATAGCATGTCTTTCGTTACCATTGTCTATATCCATAGAGATCTTGAAGGCAGATTCACCAATAAACTTTGCTGTTCTATTGCACCAAACCATTGATGATTCAGCAGCAATAAGCATATAGGTGACATCCATAAGGGTCACGTCGCGGTTCATCATATAGTACTTACTTACGAACTCACTATATGAGTTAGGAAGTGACTAAATTAAAGAACCCAATCAACAGCCATTTCCTCACAGACAACGGATCCCAACAATCTTAACCTATCAATGTGTGACTTCATCCCTAGGATGTGTGCACACACCGGCTTTCCTTCTTTATGTTTACTTGCCAAAAGGGCTTGAGTGATCTTGAACTTTTCAAGTCTTTGAACTTATGGGTTAGGGAGAATAATTGGAGGAGGTGGAGGAAGTGAAGGATGATTTCTTGTTCCTCGATCGAATCGTGGAATATCATCTTCATGTGGAGTGCATGTTCCACGGGATTTGAGAAGACCATAGTTGTCAAACTTTGACATCTACAAAACGGGAGAAAACCAATTCAAGTTAGTTGATTGATTGAGTCCTTAGTAAATCACCCAAATGAGATACTAAGGATAGGACCCAACACAATATGCTACAACCTAGAAAAGGGATGTCGTAATCTAGTTGCAGAATATTTGAAGGTAAGTGAACGACGATTCACTAATTTCCACCACGAAAAACGAAAAAGAAATTTAAGTTTTAAATCAATGAAAACTCCTAGATCCTTTGAGATTCATTGAACATTTCAATGGCATGTTTAAATCTCGATATGCCCCTCTTGTTTGTGACTGGGATGCCGAGGATCACAAAGCGGGTGTGAATAACCATGCAAACTTACATGGTGCCCTCACATGTTACAGTCATCCATTCGATGTGCCGGTAAACCACACACGCTCCACCGAACTATGACAAACATTGAGTCACCCTTTGCTACCTTTGCTTAGAACCATTTAGTGTGCTGGTAAGCCACACACGCTCCACTAACGTCTTCGCAAGGGCACAAAGTGTAATTTCATGGAATTGCATCAATTCACTTTTGCCTAAGTAACTAAGATTGGGAATTTTATGAAAACATTTAGTTACTTTTGTAATTCATTATACTTATAATGGAAGGTTTTCGTCCTATCCTACCCGTTCGGCTAACGACCCTCCACTACTCAAGAGTGCGGTGGGTAAGAGTGGATACCCATTCAATCGCCATTTTATAGGCAATTTCCTTAAACACCCCTTATAGACTAGCTTCGTGAATGAGGCCTACTAACGGTAAGACTGACTTTTACTCATACATATATATATATATATATATATATATATATATATATATATATATATATATATATATATATATATATATATATATATATATATATAATGTTAGACTTTTAATGTTATATATAGTATAGGGTGTATTTTACACTTTTAAAATACTAGGTGGTCTAATTTAACAATTATACTTTTAATTCAATTAAATTTTAAACCTAAACTTTTATGGATTTATTAAACCTCTTTTAATTATACACCTTAATTAATTAATAAAACCATAAGGGTGTAATTTGAACTTTTTCAAAACAATACTAGGGTTTTAGAATTTAACATTCCTAATTAAACTTTTAATCAACTTTTAAATTCCAAAACTTGAGGGCAAGTTTTGAAACATTTCAGAACATTAGGGTTTCAACTATTTAAATTTCAAAACAACAAAACTTTTTTGGTTCAAATTTAAACTATAAAACCTAAAGGGGAAAATATAAAACTTTTCATAACACAAGGATCAAATAACAAATAATCTAAATTAACATGTAATCTCATAATTATCCATATTTGATTTATTTAATGATTTCTTGCAAAACAATTTACCAATTTAATCAAAATATTTAATCAATTATCACATAAGGAAACAATTATCTTATTAATTGATAAATATCTTCAATTAGATCAAGAATATAGTCAAATATATCATAAAATCGGATTAATATTGATCTAACTAATTGTGAAACCCGTATATTATACGGGTTAATTAAAACATAATGTTAAATAAGAGCGATTAAATGAAAATTTTATTTGAATTTGAAATATGAAATAAGTGAAAATTATGAAAAAAAAACATGTAAAAAATAAATTAATTAAAATTATATGTTTAATTGTTAGACCCATGTACTAAACGAGTTTTTATAATAAAATGTTAAATACAAAGGTTTAAAGAGTAAATTTATTTGAATTTGAAATTAAAATTTCAAATTTCAAATTTCAAATTAATAGTTATTATAGTAGGTTTAATTTATGGAAACTAAACTAATGATATAATGAAAATGAATATAAATAATGAAGTAATTGACAAGTGGAAAATAAATATATTTCAAAATTATGAAAAAATGACATGTGACCAATTAAATGAGAGAATGACAAGTGACAATAACATTTTCATTTATTAGGGTAGATATGATAAGGCAACTATCCTTAAGCAAAAACAGCAAGAAATCCCGGTTTTCCCTCCTTCTGACGAGCCGACTCGCCGAGTCAGGCATGGACTCGTCGAGTCAGCATGGACTCGGCGAGTTCATCTATGGACTCGGCGAGTCCAGCCTCCAGAACCACAAAAATCGAATTTTTCAATCATACAATGCATCAATACAATAGAAACCAGTCTAGTCTCAGATACCACTGATGGGTTTTGGTCCTAAGAACATCCTATGTGCTCATACAATCCCTAATGCTTGGATCTAGGTTTCTCTATTGTACATGCAAGTTATCCAAGACTATAAACCCTAATTCTAGCATACAAGTAATCATATTAACATAAGAATAGGTTTAAGATGTTACCTTGATTGTTATGTAGCAATAACAATCCCAAATCTCCTTGTATTGACTTTAGAAACCTTAGAGTCACAAATGTCACTCCTCTAATGGTTCACAAACACCATAAGTAAGAGGATGAGAGGAGAGAGGATGGAGGCTGCCCAAAATGTGTTCTAACCCTAGAAGAGTGCTTCTCCACGTTTTTTGGGTCATAAGGGTCATATATATAGTGAGGCTATTAGGGTTATCTAACAAGGAAACCCTAAGTTGGATGCTTAAGCCCTAAGCAACCCATGGATCTCTTTCCTTAAGGCCTTGGACGATTTCTTCTTGGGTTTCCCCATAGAATTCGTCCACTCCTTAATACAAGGCAATCCATGGCCCAAATTGCAATTATCTTATAATTACAGTTCTAGTCCCTTAAGTTTAATTAATCTCTTTTAGTCACAAAACTAATTACCAATTAATTATTGACTAATATTAATTAAACAATATGATTTCTCCTTTAATATATTATTCTCATAATATATTAATAAATCATATTTAGTACTTTCTCTCCATAATTCATCCTATCAAGTTGCTTTGGTGAAGGCAACCCAAAAGGACCATGCACCATCGGGTCAAGTACATACCAAAATAGTTATGGACTTAGACACTAATCCAACAGATCTACCAGTCAAAGTTGCTTTACCAGTGCACCAAATCATTGTCGATTCAACATTAATAAGCAAATAGGTAAGATCAATGAGGGTCACCTCGTCATCTATCATATAATAATCTTTAATGAACTCACTATATGATTCAGGAAGTGATTGAAGAACCAAGACAACAGCCAACTTCCTTGAGACATCGACACCCAACATTCCCAGCCTGTCAATATGTAACTTCATCTCCAAGACGTGAGCACATATAGACTTTCCATCTTTGTGTTTTCTTGCCAACATGGCTTAAGTGAACTTGAACTTTTTAAGATGAAGAACACGTGGGTCAGGGAGAATTATTAGAGGACGAGGAAGAAGTGAAGCATGATTTCCATTTCCATGATCCAATTGTGGAATATCATCTTCATGTGGAAAGCTTTTTCCAAAGGATTCAGGAAGACCATAGTTGTTAGAATTTCACATCTACAAAAGGGAGAAATTCAAGTTAGGGGCTGTTTGGCAGGATCTTAATTTTTAAGATCTGAATTTTTAAGAGGTCTGAATTTTTAAGAGGATCTGAAACTTTAAGATCTGAATTTTTAACATGCTGTTTGGTTGGAACCTCTGAATTGTTGTGCTAAATTATAAAATGACCATTTTACCCTTCAGTGGAATTTTGTTGAATTCAAAGTTTATGTTTATAAAATAACCAAACCAACTTCTTACATAATTATAAAAAAAAAGTATAAACACAATACAAAATCCAAATTAAATAAAAATCAAATCAAACATAAATATTTGACAAAAATCAAATCAAACAATGCTCTGATATAAAGAGGTGAAAGTATGATCTTATAATAAATAAATCAATAAAAGTACATTGCTATTTCATGTATTTAACCCTTACAAAAACAATCTTACAATAGCTATGAAAACAACTTGAACTCTGTGCTTATATGGATCACATTACATGTATACAACCCTATTCATTCTTTGTGTTCCAGATCAATGATATGTGGTTAGCTATTGGTGATTGTCCTGAACCTTTCTTGTCCAACAGTACCCCACTGCATAAACATGGAACATTCAACATTAGTTTCATACAAAAATACTATTATATATATTTTTAGAAGAGTCATAAAAGGAAGATTCAACATTTGTTTCATCCAAAGTTCCAAATGCTTTAGATCAAACATCAATGACTAAAGTTCCAATTGCTCAAATGATAAACACAAAAGAAACTATTTTGACAAAAAATCACAGCCTTGATCCACCATCATCTTAACCAAAGTTCATGCATAATTGCTAGATAATGGTGCACCATCACTTATGTATCAAACTCCATATCATATGAATAATATCCTTAGCTCAAAGTTTGAAAAAAATCCTTTAAAGAAGGACATATTTTTCAAACTTGATTCTTTAAAGTTCACTATTCAAATATATAGTTTCATTCATCCAACATATGTATCTTTGTGGTCTATTTCAGATTCACCAAACAATTGGTTGTTTTATCGTCTTCTATATTAAGATTTCAAACAATATTCATATTTTCTTGAACCTTGATACTAGTAATTACAGGTTTTATCAAATTTTATCATCTTCTATCGTAATATAAACAATTTGAGACACAAATCTTGAAATAAATACATGTATCCTATGATAATCCTGTACATGATCGGGGATGAAATACAAAGAAAATCAAAACAGAGGATTGATAATCGATTTCTACGGCAAAAAAAGAAGAAGAAAAAAACCATATATTTCTAAGAATCGGTTTTCAGGTACCTGCCAAAAAGAAAAAGTTTGCGTCTTTGTGATAGTCGATTATCAGAATCTGTAATGTTAACCAATCAATTATCAGACTCTTTGTGATAAGTGGATCAAACCTACATAGTCAATCAATACAAAAATCACCCCATATCAATCAATAAGAAACTTACATAATCAATCAATCGATTATCGGAAGTTAGAGCTCAGATTAAAATCAAAGGAATTGTTCATAAAGGAAGAACGAGAAGCGGACCTGCAATCGGAGCTGGAGACGGAGCTGCTGCAGGTGGAGGTTGCGTCAAGGTGTAGTCGGAGGTTGCGTCGAGGTGTAGTCGGGGAGCAGCTTCGACGACGAATCAGGGGTGAAGGGAAGAATAACGCACAGAGGAAGGAGAAGAGGAGGCGTGTTTTGGTGAAGGGTTAATGTCTAGGGCATAATAGGAAAGCATTTTTTATTTTCAATTCAGATGTTTAATATCTGAAAAATTAAGAGGTATTTACAATTTTAAGAAGTAAAAAATAAGTGGCAAACAAACAATCTGAATGTGAATTTTTAAGACATTGCCTTTTAGTTTTACAATTAAGAGGTAAACAAACAACCCCTTAGTTGATTTAAGTCCTTAATATAACACCCAAATAAAATATTAAGGCTAGGACCCAACACAATATTTTACAATTCGGAAGAGGGATGCCGTAATCCAATTGCAAAATATTTGAAGGTAAGGAAATGACGATTTACCAATTTCCGCCATGAAAAACGAAAATGAATATTAGGTTTTAAATGAATTGAAATACCTAGATCTGTTGAGATTCATTGAACCTTTCAATGACATGTTTAATCTCGATTATGCCCTTCAAGTTTGCGATTGGGATACCGAGAATCAAAAACAAGTGTTGAATAACCATGCAAATTAGTTTTGTACTCTCGAAGACGTTTATCACCTAATCAATATACGGGTTAACCACATACGCTTCATTGATCTATGATAATCTACGAGCTACCCATTTCCATCCTTCATTGGTCTCATATTAGTGTGCCGGTTAACCATACACGCTCCACTAACGACCAACAAGGTGCAATGTGCAATTTCATGGATTAGCACAAAATTCACATTTTTTTTCTAAAGTAACTAAGATTTGAGAATTTATAAAAGTGTTTAGTTACTTCGTACTTCATTATACTTATAATGGAATGTTGTGTCCTATCCTTCCCATTCGGCTAACGACCCTCCACTAGTCAAGGGTGCGGTGGGTAAGAGTGGATACCCAATGTCGGTCAATTTACAGGCCACTTCCTAAAACACCCCTTATAGACTAACTTCGTGAATGAGACTCACTAACAGTAAGACTGACCTTTTACTTATACATATATAATGTATTAGACTTTTAATTTTATATAGTATAAGGGTGTATTTTATACATTTAAAATACTAAGTGGTTTAATCTATTAACAATTTAGACTTTTAATATGATTGAACTTAAACCATATAATTATGGATTTATTAATTATCTCTTTTAATTAAACACTTAATTAATAAAAAAAAACCATAAGGGTGTAATTTGAACTATTCAAACTACTAGGGTTTTTAGAATTTAATATTTCAAAATCAGTACCTTTTAATCAAATTCCAAAACATGAGGACAAATTTTGAAACTTTTCAAAATAATAGGGATTAACTATTTAAATTTCAATAACTAAAACTTTTAATTTCAAATTTAAACTATAAAACCTAAAGGGTGTAATTTAAAACTTTTTCAAAATTACTAGGTTAAGTATTTGAATCAAAATAATCCTATATTATCCATATCCACCAATTTTGATAAGGATATCCTTACCAATCCTAAAAAATTGAATTTAAGCAAGAAAAATGAGTTTTGGTGATTATCCTGATCAAAATCTGGCCAGAAAATTAAAAATCCCGACACCAGGTCGCTCATCTCGTCGAGTCCACTATGGAACTCGTCGAGTTCATGCAACTCGTCGAGTCTATACATGGACTAAGCGAGGCAGCCAGTCATACAACAAGTTTTTTACTTTCCTGATCTTTAGCTTTTCACTTTTGCATCTATTCAATGGAAAAACGACCTTGGCTCTAATACCACTATTGGGTTTTAAGCATAACATCATTACTATGGTGTACATGCAACCCTAATTGTTTTGGATCTAAGATTTTCTAATTTAAACATACAACTATGAATACCAAAGCAACAACCATGTGACTAGCATACGTATATCGAAAATCACATATGATTAGGGTTAGAATTTTTACCTTTCTTGTTTTGTAGCCATAACAAGTGTAATCCTTCTTGATATTGAATTCTGAAAGCCTAGTGCCCCAAGTGTTACACCTCTAATGGAGTCACAAACACCCAATGCAACAAGATGACTTAGGAGAGATGAAGAATTTGGCTAGGACAACTCCTAGAAGACTTAGAGTCGAATTCTCATGTCAAGGGGTTAGTTTATCGTTGAGGCTATTAGGGTTTTAAGGTGGAAACCCTAATTTCCTTGCTTGGGCCTTAAGCAATCCATGAAAACCTTTTAGAAGTCCCCTTGGACGAAATCCTTATGGGCTTCCCATAGATTTCGTCTAATCTCTTCTATTAGGAGTCCATAGCCCAACTAGCAACTAACAGTTAATTGCAATATCAGTCCCCTTTATTTAATCAGTCTCTTTTGATCACCAAATTAATTCCAAATTAATTTCTGATCAATACTAATTAAATAATATGATTTCCAAATAATATATTAATCTTGTAATATATTAATAAAACCATTTTGAGTACTAATTTATTATTCATATAATAAACTCTACTCTCTCTCCTCTTGTCATCCTATCAAGTTGCATGAGTGAAGGCAACCTAAAAGGACCATGCTCAGAATCAAATTAAGTACATACCAAAAATAGTTAAGGTGCTTAGACACTTAATCCAACATTCATAACAACGATTTATGAATATAAATATAAATTTAACTAGCACAATATTGAGTGTAATTTAACTTATAGAGATTCCTAGACAAAAGTTTGGGAGTTGCATTGGTAGAACTCTGGCATACTAGCTTCATGATGTCGGGCGCTCAAGGACCTCAAGTCTTCGCCAAATACTTAAAAGTAAGGAAAGTTTCGACCAAAATCCATAGAAATCGAGACCGAAACATAGGAATGGTGTTGAATTTGAATGAGACACTATAGGGTATTTATAGACGAAATCAAAGTACACGCCGTGCATATGTCCCCTGCACCCCGCACATTTGGTCGGAAGAGATAATGTGTCATTTTTTGCATGGTGACACATGTCACATTCTGGGTGGTGTGTCTAATGTGAATGCAAATCACAATGTTTCTTAGTTTGATCCACTTGTTGGTTGCGAATGGAAACAAACAATCGCAACCCATCATAAGTGTTGAAGACTGGATACGAATGAGAGACCCCAAAGAATCATTGCAATTGCGAAGGCCAGATTACTAGATGTGAGGGTGACTGCGAATGGCTAGTTTTGGCTGTTGGATGCGAAGTCACTAGATGCTAAAGGGCAAGTGGTCAGAAGTCACATGTGAATGGAGTTTGCATGGTCTCATGTGTCAGGTTAGCTGGAAGGTTATAATGACATGTTTGGATATTCTTAGCGTGAATATGCCTTTTCAAGGCAGTTTCTTTTTATTTTGAAGTTTTGTTTATTTTTATAGTTGCCTTATTTTATTACTTTTGTAAGGCTATATAAAGCCCTTAAATGAACCTTTTTGATATATGTTTTTGCTTTCTGATTATCGAATAAAGAATCTTTTTATTTTGAGTTGCTTACTCGTTCTTTATCAATTCTAGATTGTGTTTTCTAGGTTGGGTAGAAATAAGATCAATAGGCCTTGATTTGTTTTCCTCGATACTCAATCTGTAGGTCTAGATTGTTTATCATACTATCTTTTCTCGATTTCTTGTTGCGCAAGTTACTTGTTTGTTCTCTCGTTCTTGATTTTAATCTTGAATATTCCACTGCAGTCTAAGTTGTTGAAATTAGTTCCTCCATACATGCATCATAAGTGGTATCAAAGCGTTACTTTTCGATTTTTCTTGACGCGTGTGTTCGATTTTGTTTGATTGATAGATATTACCGTTGGTGTTTGACGTCATGTTATACCCCCGAACCAGGACGGCAGAAACGTCCGGAGGCAAATGACGTCATTGTACAGTATCATAACAATTGAATATGAATGAAACATAGCATTCCAAGCGACATACATTGGAAATACACACTTACATAGTTTACATTTTGTACTTGTTCATCAGTTACACAAAAGTGACAAGAAGTAAAATTTCATAAAGTCACACCACTTGATCTCATAGCAGATCTGATTACCTATTACTGGTTCCCTGAGAATACAAATCGTTTTGAAAAGCGTCAACTAAAAAGTTGGTGAGTTCAAAAGCATTTTTGTATAAAATGGTTTTGTACTTGTTTAGAATAGTTCTCGAAGTACTTACAGAAAATCCGATATTTTCTATGAAAATGATTTGCAGGTGTCGTTCCAAAAATGTGAATATATGCATGCATGTCCTTTGTTTTCTTTTGTTTGGAAAAGTAAAGCGTATGTTCCTAGAAAATCCAATATTTTCTAATGTATGAAGAACTGTAGTCTTAAATCCTAAGACCAGATGTGTAAGTGACTGAATACTAAAAAATGATATGTAGTTTTATAGTTTATAAAACCGGTGAAGTGTAAGCTTCCCATAAACCAAAATCATATTGTTAATCCCTATGTGACTGATATTTTTCACCCTAGACTGGCCCCGTCTAACTGTAGCGAGCAGCTCAGGTGTGGCGGTGTCAATCCCCGTATAGATCTATACACAATTAGCTCACTCTCCGTCTAGGAGACTCTGTTTATAACTACAGGACTTACGGTGTACGCTCGGTAGGTTCGATGAAGGAAAGTCTCACAAGAGCCTTAACATATTTATGCGAACTTTGACTCCCATTATTGAATAATGAAAATGACTTTACTAGTGTAAATTTATGAATGATGTTTTACGATACACATTTTATAGTTTTATGACATACAACTTATTACTCATGCTTTAATAGCTTTATGATAAACAGGTCATGACACGTGAATCTTTCTGTCACGAATTTTGTTTTGTATACCATTTTGGTTAAATTATTTGTATTACTTTTTATAAATAATCATTAGTGAACGTATCTATTTGTAACATAAGTTGTGGAAATATCATAATATCTCCGTTTTTCTATGCCATCAAAAGTGTTGACAACATAGTTACGGCTATTTTAGAAAAAACAATTGTTTTTATTAAAATATCAAGCCTTGAAGTTTGTCTAAGACATCATAACCGGTTGGAAAGTTATGTAACATCAAATATTTTATTTTGTTTTGATTCTAATAAGTCGCAGTTTTTACAAAAACCCATTTAATAGCCTAGAAATTTATTATATTCCAATATTTGTGTAATGTATAGGAGTTAAGAAAATGCATAAGTCCAAGAGTTAAACATGTTTGAGCACAATACCCATATTTTGCCATTTTTGAGTGTATAAAACATGATCACAAATCATTTATAACCCAAAGATGTTATCAACATTTACTTTATGATTTTTCACATGTATTAAGAACCTTTTATTTAAGATTTTGTTATATTTTCAACTCATAACTATAGTGCATGCAATTATCCAATGGTGAAACAGATAAACACAAATGTACATGCAATTATCCAATGGTTAAACGAAACTTGACTTGTATTCTCCCCTCAAAAACATGAAAAATAAGAAAAAACTGGGGGTATGAAGCTCACCTTGTTTTCGTGTGGTAGGAAGAAGAAGAAGAAGAAATTGTTGAGCCTAGTCTTGAGCTTGTAGAAAATTTTGAACTTTTCAAGTGTTTTCTAAGAATTTAACACTCAACAAAAGTGTGTAAACAAGAAGTTTGTAGCATAAAGATGTTTGGAATTACAAGGGCTACATGAAGTTCTTACCAAATGACTAAGATTTTCCTTGAAGTGAGCTCCTTCCTTGAAGATGAAACACAGAAATTTTGAGAGAAAGGATGAGAGAACTTGAGAGTGAGTTGGAAAAATGTTTGATGTGTGTGTGATTGTGGTGTCTTGGCCAAGAGCATAAGAGGAGGGGGGAGATGGGTTTACTTTGTGATGCTTGATGGGAAGTTTGCCTAGATATTTGATGGATAGTAGCTCATGCATGGATATATGATAGATAAAAGCTTTGAGACACGTGGGATAAAAATGAGGTGTCACTACAAATTGAAATCTATTTTCCCTTTTTTTTACTCATGCTCTAACCGAAATCCAAGGGGGGGGGGGTGGGCCTTAGATGCTTTCTCAAAGTGTATTTGGTTTTAGGGTGGCAAAAAACACCCTAACTCTATAAAAGGGTTTGCGGTTTTGATGAGTGTGTGGGTTTTTGGGTTCTATTTGATCCAATAGAAGGGTTTTCAGTCCAATGGAAGGCCCAAAAGAAAGGGGTTTTCGACACAATAAGGTGTGTATGGATTTTGGGCTTATTTGGGCCCAATAAGAGAACTTTTGGTCCTATAAGGCCCAAAGGAACATGTATTTTCAACCTAGAGGGTTTGGGACGAGAAGTCTTGGCCAAGGCCCAAAGTGGATTGGGATTAGATATTGGATAACGTTTTGGGTTTGCATGAGGCTATTTCAACTTGATCCATAATATATGCATGTTTGGAATTAAATAACATTGTAGTTTAAACTTCACTAAGACTACATAGAGGAATTTGTTTTGTATATGAATCACAATGTCAACTCTAAATTTGCTAGTTGTGACATCATCCCCCCGTTAGAGGGAATTTCATCCCGAAATTCGTTCTAGAGCAGCTTTCAGGAACTAGGGAAAAGATGAGGGTGTCTCGGTTTTGTCTAGTCTCTTCATTCCTAGGAGGATTTAGGTCCTTGCTTGGTGTTCCAGCGGACCTTCGCTACTGATAGTTGACCTTGCTCTTTTGGTTTCTCTGTCCATGATTCTCACATGTTCCTATTTGGGGTGTAGCCTCTTGGTTTAATTGGATATTGTTGAGTAAGATTAAAAGAGTTTCAACGTTTTGATACTTATTAGAGTTGGACACGTGGAATGTAGGATGTATGATGCTAGGTTATTGTGGTAGCCAAAGCCCATGGGTTACTAGACCTATTCTGGTGAGGTCCTCGAATGGTACAATGAAAATCACGTAATTGACGCCTTAGAGGTAGTGTCTCTAGACCATAAGACGAACACTATGGTCTCTAAGGTTAAGGTTGTGTGTGGTGTAGTTGGACTTACAATTCTTAGGTTGTCTTGGGATTTCTTTCTACGGGATTCTGAGCTAGTAGGATGTCGACCTTATCTTGTTTCTTAAAGTTGGTCGAATAAGTCTTCGATTCGGGATAGGGGATATCGATCCTTGAGGATGGGTTTGTTTGACTCTTAGTAGTCGGTGGTCCTACAGATAATTCGCCTTTCCTCTTTATGAGTCGGATGGGTTCTCTCTGAGGTTCAAGTCTTGGTCTGATAATTCCCATACTTATTGGATCGTTCCATTGACCGGACCCTTTCTGTTTTTATGTTGGTGCTAAGTGACCTTGGGGATTTGGCTATGGGAATGGCTCCAAGAGTTGAGTCGATTCCGAAATCAACTTAGCATATATGTGATATTTCCGAAAGGCCTTCTGGGAACTACTTCAGAAAGGTTATAAGTCTCTGGGTTACCCTTGACATCTTTTGCTCCTTATTTCTTATTTCTATTGTGGGTCAGGAAAAAGTGTTGTACCTCTTACATAGATACTTCTGAGTCTAGATGTATAATATGGTTCGAAGGTTTGTGTCAGGTTTGTCGATATAAATAACATGGGTTTCATTATTTAGTGAGCTAAGCCGAACACTTTCTTGTAACGTATGATGTGGATTCGGTGAGGGTTTATCTAAAACTTGAAAATGCCCGCGTTCGAAGTTTCAAATTGTTACCAACACTAGGTCGTCTTAGAAGGAATGCGTGCTTAGAGCTTAGAGTGCATCCTAAGGGTGTGTCGATGGTGGTCTTAGGTTTTCCGTTAATTATCTCTACCGGATATATTTTTACGAATGTTTGAGCGTTTCAATTTAGCATGCAATTATATGTTGTGACTTGTGAGTTTCCTTTTTGTACCTCTATTCCAAAAGTACGTATGCGTATGAGTTTTTTACGAAGAAGTGTACCGGTATTCACAGTAGGGTCTTTCGTTGCCTCCTCATGTTCTATGCTTCTGACGTCTCTGCCACCTTTGTTCTTAATCTTTGGACACTCGCTCTGGAAATGTCCCACCTTTCCACATTCGTAGCAAGACTGACTCCTCCTATCATTAGCAGTTTGGGTGGCTCGTTGGGTTGGCACCCTACAGCAACGAGTGGTATGTCCCTTTTATGTTGCATTTCTTGCAGTGCAGCTTTCGGCAGGATCCTTGGTGATGGAAGTTAGTTTCCAACATATGGTTTTCTCGGTTTGGAGGTAGTAGGGCCAGTGGGCGTATAGACTGCCACAACTTGTTGCCTTTTGGTAGGTCTTTGAGTCGAACTGCCCCCTTTTCCATTCCAGGGCTTCCGTTTCATGTCCTTAGATTTGTGGTCTGAATTGTCTTTGTAGGAAACCACTCGTTGGTTTCCTTGGTTATTACTACGATTGGAATTGTCGACACTGATTCCATTTTCGTTTGTATTGTTAGCGTTGAGTTGTGCCATGACAGCTGCCACAACAGCTGTCACTGTGGCTTGGAAAGTAGCAAAGTCTATCTGCAGGATTGGTGTGTTGCTGGTTGGTCGCTTGTTTCCATGTGAAGTCATGATTATGTTGCATTGGCGAGAAACAAGCTCGTAAGTAACTTTGGTCATTTCTAGTTTTATCTCATCTATAGTTATAGATATGCATTCATGCATGCACTCATATAAGTCACATGTTTTGTTGTATGGTTCTCAATGTTTCGATCTACATTCTATTGGTGTACTTATGGTAATAAGTAGTAGTAGGTATTGGACGATCGTTAAGTTTAACAAAGAGAATATAGATATCAGTACAATTAGTTGATTCGTATTACATGGGATATTGGAGGGCGTACTTCTCTTGATTAACTACTACTACTTGTAACGAAATACATAATATACCTAGGACATAGTGTGAGTAGGGTAGTGACTCTCATATGCCGAAATGGCGTACAAGATGTTCAGCCATTTCACGAGTGGCCTGGAGGGTAAGGCTCGCTAAGGATCTCTCCGGTGTCTTCATCCTTGTCTGAGTCCTCATCAGAATCCTCCCCCTCGTAGTCCATCTCTTGGTATTCATCAGGACCCACTTCCGGGTTTTACTCTTGAACCTCTTCCGGCTCCTCCTCAATCCATTCATAAGCTATTACGGAAGGGTAGTTGGGGTCTTCGTGATGAAATTCAGCCATGTTGTCTGTGCGAGAATAGAAGTGTGAGAAACATGTAGAAGATTTATGTGTGGGGGTTATATGGTATCCTAAAATACTCCTATAGTATTTTTAAACTTTATGTTTGATTCTAATGTTCTTTTGCATGTACAGTTGGTAAGTTTTAGACTTATTGCAACACCACTATCACTCCCAAACAGATGTTGGTCATGTCTCAAATAAATATAGTTGATCAGGCTATATTTATCCAAGATATTATTACATAACTGTCTAGGTTTGAATGTAGTGTCCAACATTTAAAGACTCTAGTTTTGTTCTTATCATGACACTGTCCTAGTATATATGTATACTTTTATAAAATACCTATGCTTTTAAGGTATACTTTTAGTTAGAGTGTTTTAGTCCCATTGTATTTATAGTTGTATATCTTGTATGGTTTGATATACTATTTCGCTTTAAACAATGCTCTGATACCAATCTGTCACACCTCCAAACCAGGACGGCGGAAACGTCCGAAGGCAGATGACGTCATTGTACAATATCATAACAATTGAATATGAATGAAACATAGCATTCCAAGAGAAAAACATTGAAAATGCACACATACTTTACATTTTGTACTTGTTCATCAGTTACACAAAAGTGATAAGAAGTAAAATTTCATAAAGCCGCACAACTTGATCTCATAGCAGAGCTAATTACCTGTTAATGGTTCCCTGAGAATACAAGTCATTTTGAAAAGCGTCAACTAAAAAGTTGGTGAGTTCATAATCATTTTTGTATAAAATGGTTTTGTACTTGTTTAGAATAGCTCTTGTAGTACTTTCAGAAAATCCGATATTTTCTATGAAAATGTTTTGTAGGTCCTATTCCAAAACTGTGAATATATTCATGCATGTCCTTTGTTTTCTTTTGTTTGGAAAAGTAAAGTGTATGCTCCTAGAAAATCCAATATTTTCTGATGTATGAAAAACGATAGTCTTAAACCCTAAGACTAGAAGTGTAAGTGACTGAATACTAAAAATGATATGCAATTTTATAGTTTAATAAAACCAGTGAAGTGTAAGATTCTCATAAACCAAAATCGTATTGTTAATCCCTATATGAGTCATTATAACCATGCTTGATGTAACTGATATGCCTGTCATGATGTTCGTCAGGCGTCGGTTTCAGTAAGATATTTGTCACCCTAGACTAGCCCTGTTTAGCTGTAGTGAACATCTCAGGTGTGAGGGTGTCAATCCCTGTATAGATCTATACATAATTACCTCGCTATCCCGCCAGGAGACTCTGCTTATAACTACATGACTTATGGTGTACGCTAGGTAGGTACGGTGAAAGAAAGTCTTACAAGAGCCTTAACAGATTTACACGAACTTTGACTCCCGTTATTGAATAATGAAAATGACATTACTAGTGTAAAATTTTGACTGAAATTTTATGACATGCGTTTTATAGCTTTATGACATACAACTTATTACTCATGCTTTAATAGCTTTATGATAGACAGGTCATGACACACGAATATTTCTGTCACAAATTCTATTTTATATACCATTTGGTTAAATTATTTATAATACCTTTTATAAATAATCATTAGTGAACATATCTATTTGTAACATAAGTTGTAAAAATAGTATAATATCTCCATTTTTTTAAGCCATCAAAATAGTGACAACATAGTTCCAACTATTTTACAAGAAAAAAATATTTTTAGTAAAATATCAAGCTTTGAAGTTTGTGTAACACATCATAATCGGTTGGAAGGTTTTGTAACACCAAATATTTTATTTTGTTTTGATTCTAATAATCCGTAGTTTTTACTAAAACCCATATAATAGCCTTGAAATTTATTATATTCCAATATTTGTGTAAAGTATATGTCACACCCCGAACCGTCAGAAAACAACGGCGGAAACGTCAGGGGGCGGGTGACGTCATGCGTAGTATCACAACAATCGTATCATAGCAATCAAAGTAAACACAACCATTACATTACAATATGATTATTTACATCGGTTTGAAAACATAGTTTGTACATAACAGTATATAAAAAAAGTAAAAGATGTGACTCCAAAACGCACCGTCTTCTCCAAAAGTTGGTGAGAGTACCTGTCTATTGTTGCCCTGAGAATACAAGCAGTTTGAAAGAGTATCAACAAAAAACTGGTAAGTTCATAAGTATTTAATTTTGGTGAAAAATGTTTCTTTGATCTTTTTGAAAAGTGTTTCCCAAGAAAATCTTGTATTTTCTTATAGAAAGTATGTTTGAACATTCGTTAGTTACTTGTTGAAAAATCTATTTATGAAAAGTCGAGTTATCTGTTCTAGTCTGAGGTGTACAAGTATCTACCATACTTATATCGTTACACGTAATTTTCTTGAAAAACCCTGTTAGCTCCCTGTGAGGTGTATTTGCCTTATTACATAAATAAAACTAATAAATACATGGTGAACTAAATCCTAAGGGTATTATTAATACCCTCTGGTAATAAAATCGGTTATTAATTTGAGGTTAGTTCACTTGTTTCATTATTACAAAAGTAAATTACAGTTATCTAGGTTGCGAGTGTCATATCCATACTTAGACTTGATATCGCGCGTAATGGGGCCAATATATTTTTATGACTTTGTCACCCCTGGACTTATTGGTCCAACTGTAGCTAGTAATATGGTGCGGGATAGTCGGTCCCATATAGATCTATACACAATAGTCACGTTCTCCCTCCAAGAGATTCTGGTTACAAGTGCTAATCCTACACCCTGATTCTGTGGGGTTGTTACCAAGGACGTGTCTCCAACTTTAGACTAACAATTTACAAGTAATAATACTAAAAATCTTGTTTATGATTTGCATGAATCCTTAATAAAATAACACATTTTACGATATGATTCACGAGTTCATTGCTTTAGTTTTGAAAACTGTTTCTACGAGTTGATTTCTTAATCGTTTGGTAAAACTTTTTTCTGTGTTAAAACATACGGAACATATAATTATATTAAACAAATAATATACTTTGAGCACAAGTTTCCTTGTACTTTTTCTTGTATTCCCCCCCCCCCCCCCCCCCCCAGAAAACATGAAAAACTCGGAAAAAGCATAGGGGTATGAACTCACTGATTGACATAGGATTCGAATGTGTGTTTGGTGTGGATTGTCACACCCCCGAACCAGACGGCGGAAACGTCCGGGGGCTGTCGTGACTCAATTGAATACCATAACATTGAATATATATGAAACATAACAACATTCGTCACCGTGCATTAATATATTACAACCAGTAGTGTTTACATGAAATACATTGGTTAAACATTACATTCCCAAAAATTAATTTGTTCAATTCATACAGAAATTAACTGCAACCGTCACTGAATATGATTTCCCTTGATTCACTGGTTCCCTGAGAATACAAGTATTTTGAAAAACGTCAACATATGAAATGTTGGTGAGTTCATAAGTAATGTTTGAAATCCAATGTTTATATTGTTTGAAAACCGCCAGAAAATCCGATATTTTCTGAAATGAAAAACTTTCGAAAATGTTTGTGGAGATCCATAGGTATGCCTGTTTGTTTCTATACTTGTGAAAATTGTTTATTAAAAAATTATATGCGTTTCGAATCCGATATGTTTGAAAAACCTAGGAAAACCCGATGTTTTCCTAATACTTTGAAAAACCGTTAAGTTGCGTTGAAACCATTACAAGGATAGGTGTGTCATTCCCAGGCGACGTTGGATTATTTTTGAGCATGATTATTTACTACGAACCCGCATTACACAAACGCCCAGTTCATAGCCATACTAACGATCCCGAAGGCGTCGTTCGTACAAATCACGTTATCCAGCCGCCCTGACTATGCGTCGTCCCACATCCGAAGAGTAAGAGGACACGAAGGCCTCGATGACTCTATAAATCGGTTGGGGATAATATGCGTGCGAGGGGTCCCGGACCCGCCTCGTAAAATATGCAGACTTTTCTAGCAATACCAAGGACCCTTGGGGACCAGTGGTATACAAGCCATTGAAAGTCCCTCTACGTTGTGCCAAGTCGGTGAAACTCAACACTTCGTAGAAAATATGCGTCTTCGGGCCTTAAGATCAGGTCATTGGGCTAGCTAGGCCCAACAAGCAAGATTTTACACTTTTGGGGCCCGAAGATGGTGCGTAGACGTCTGTGCACACTCGTATGTAAGCTAAGTTCCCAAACGTTATGTATATGAACCGTAGTGTCGTAGAGTTAGTAGTTGTAGATTTCTATTGGCTCGAGACCGAGCCAATTCGTTTAACAACGACTTTTGGTATTGTAATGTGTTGTATTTCGTCGATAGTCGCGATGCTATTATTTAAGCCAATTGTGTATATTGAATTAGCCTTGAAATATTTCTGTTTTCAGCCCCTCATTATTTGTAAAATTTACATTTTCAACCCTTTTTATTAAATACTTCCCGGTTTGGTCCTTAAACTATTTTTCTTGACATTTTAACACCAAAAATTATTGAAATTAATATTTTTCAGCATATTTTTCATAGAAAACAGTTTAAGTCCCTGAAAATGCAGTTTTCTCGGTTTTAACCCTTCTTTTCGCAATTTTGACAATTTTGGCCCAAATTGGAAAATTTTTGCAACTTTGGTCCTTTTTAAATTTAAAAAGCATTTTAAACCTTTGAAAAGGATTTGGAACACTTATAGTCCACTGTTTTACAGAAAGTTACAGTTTTGGCCCTCCAAAACAGAAAAATTCGCATAATGGGCCTTATTGGGCCGAAATTTTCATTTTTAGCCCATTAAGCTTGAAATTTATGTTTTTAATCCTCTAATTGAGTATAATTCCAGAAATTGTTTTATGGGAATTGTTTGGACACACTTCATCCATCAGAATTCGTGAAATGTCAATTTGGGCCCTTAATTTTGTATTTTTCACATTTTTGGCCCAAAATTTGTGTTTTTAGCTTCAAGAAAATTGTTACTAAACTACTTAGCTATTTTTCTTGAAACAATTTGTATGTAGAAATACATTTTGTGCTAAAATCATATAACATAAGTTATATCTCGGTTTTGAGGAGTTTTATGGCTAGATCCAACATTAAAGCACATAAAAGCATACATATAAGCATGGAAATCATACAAGGCATATAAACACATATAGATCTACACTTTCACTTGTATCCCCCCCCCCCCACAAAACTCATAAAAACAGAAAATAGGGGGTATGAAGCTCACCTTGGGTGTTGATTCGGTTTTTGAAGAAAGATTGGAAGAAATGAAGTGATTTTTGGCCTTTGCACTCCTTGATGAACTTTTCGAGTTTATGGGGTTTCTAGAGTGCAAGATCATGATTTTTGCATGGATTAGGAAGAGATTTTTGATAAATAAGGAATACAAGTCATAGATCCAAGCAAAACCTTACCTTAGATGATGATTTTGTGGAAGAACTTCCTTGAATGCTTCCTAATTTTCGAGATTTTTGATGGAGAAGAGGAAGAAGTCTTGAGTGAATTTTAGAGAGAGTTTGTGAGTGTTTTGTGTGTGTGTGGTGTTGCTCTCGGCCGAGAATGAGAGAGGAGAGAAGAAGAGATGTGATCTTGAAGTGATTAGCATGGAAGAATGGGAAATAATGCATGGAAGTCCTATGGGTAATAGTGAGGTGGCAAGCAAATAGTCAACTCTTTCTTGGATTTGGGCCTTGGGCCGAAATTTTGGAAGGGGAAAGAAAAATTTGGGGCTTAAATGCTTAAGCCCAATTCTCATGGTTAAGTTGAGTGATTTTTGGTCCAAATAAATATAAAGGTGATTTTTATAACTTGTTAGGGTCAAATTAGGTCAATTATGGATCAAAGCTTTCAATTTATTTCATTCTAGGCCCAATATGACCCAAGATATTGAAATAAATAAGTGTGGGTCCAATTAGAGCCCAATTAGGGTTCTAAGCCCATGATAGTCTAATTGGAAGCTTATTGGTCCATTTGGATCCAATAGGGGAGTCCTAATCCAAAATGGACTTAACAAGGACTTTTAGGGTTTCCAATTGTTTGATGACTATTTGTAGTACTAGCATGTTGTATTTGATTGAAGTTTTTGATTCACATTAACTTGAAGGTATAGATTACATGGCACAAAATTTCCAGTTGTGACATCATCCCCCCGTTAGAGGGAATTTCGTCCCGAAATTCTGTTTGAAAGCTAGATTTGAGAATGCTAGAATAGGTGAGGGTACTTTTGCTTCATTTGATCTTCGCGTTCCCACGTGAATTCTGGCCCACGCTTTGCGTTCCACCGTACCTTCACGATCGGGATGCGGCTCTGTTTAGTACGCTTCACCTCCCTGTCCATGATTTCGATTGGTTCTTCGACGAACAGGAGATTCTCATTGATTTCGATTTCGTCAAGAGGAATGACAAGGGTTTCATCTGATAGGCACTTCTTCAGATTAGAGACATGAAACACGGGGTGTACACCGTTTAGCTCCGCGGGTAGTTGTAGTCTGTAGGCTACCGGGCCTATTCGTGCGACGATTTCGAAAGGTCCAATGTATCGCGGGTTCAACTTTCCCCGTTTTCCGAAACGTATAACCCCTTTCCAGGGTGAGACCTTCAACAATACTCGATCACCGACCTGGAATTCTAAGGGCTTTCGCCGTTTATCATCGTAGCTCTTCTGTCGGTCACGCGATGCTTGTAATCGAGCTTTGATCTGGACAATCTTTTCCGTGGTCACGCGAATGATTTCCGGTCCCGTTAATGCCCTGTTTGACGTATGCGTTTTTGCTAGCTGGGTGTCACCTACTTCCGCCCAACACAACGGTGATCTACACTTACGCCCGTACGGTGCTTCGAAAGGGGCCACCTTGATGCTCGAATGATAACTATTGTTATATGAAAACTCGATCAACGGTAGGTGGGTATCCCAAGACTTTCCAAAGTCTATCACACATGCACGAAGCATGTCCTCGAGCGTCTGGATGGTTCGTTCGCTCTGACCGTCCGTTTGTGGGTGATACGCAGTGCTCATATCGAGATGAGTTCCCATTGCCTTGTGGAGCGACTGCCAAAAGTGCGACGTGAATCTACTGTCCCTATCCGAGATGATAGATTTTGGCACTCCATGAAGTCTTACAATCTCTCGTAGGTACAAACGCGTCAGTCTCTCCATCTTGTAGGACTCTTTGATTGGTAGGAAATGGGCAGATTTCGTCAGTCGGTCGATTATTACCCATATGGTGTCCAGTCCGTCCGACGTCTTGGGCAGCTTGGTCACGAAGTCCATAGATATCCCCTCCCATTTCCACTCAGGGATTGCCGGTTGTTGTAACAATCCTGAAGGTTTCTGGTATTCCACCTTTACCCTGGCGCACGTAAGGCACTTACTAACATAAGTTGCGATTTCCGCCTTCATGTTAGGCCACCAATAGTGCTGCTTAATGTCCAAATACATCTTGTCCGAACCAGGGTGAATGGAGTATCGTGTCTTGTGGGCTTCCTTCATAATGGTCTCTCTAAATCCTCCGATTTTTGGGACCCAAATACGGTTCATGAAGTAGTATACCCCATTCTCTTTGACTTCTAGGTTCTTCTCCATTCCGCGCAATGCCTCGCTAGTTCTATTTTCCGCTTTCATAGCCTCTGACTGGACTGATGCAATTTGAGTGGCCAGATGAGACTGAATGGTTATCGAGTGCGTTTTCGTACGGCGATTTGTGTACTCCTTCCGACTTAATGCGTCAGCTACCACGTTGGCCTTGCCTGGATGGTACTTGATCTCGCATTCATAGTCATTTAGTAATTCCACCCATCGCCGTTGTCTCATGTTCAGCTCCTTTTGATTCAAGATGTGCTGGAGGCTCTTGTGGTCTGTGAAGATGGTGCACTTTGTACCGTACAGGTAGTGCCTCCAAATTTTTAGAGCAAAAACCACAGCTCCCAGTTCTAGGTCATGGGTCGTATAATTTACCTCATGCGTCTTTAGTTGGCGGGACGCATATGCTATCACTCTTCCACGTTGCATGAGAACGCAACCTAGGCCTTGATTCGACGCGTCACAGTAGACTACAAAATCTTCTGTTCCTTCAGGTAGAGATAGCACAGGAGCGCTACAGAGAGCTTGCTTCAAGGTTCGAAATGCAATCTCTTGTCGGTCTGTCCATTTGAATGGCATGCTCTTTTGCGTAAGCAAGGTAAGTGGCTTGGCGATTTTAGAGAAGTTTTGGATGAATCTCCTATAGTAGCCTGCTAGGCCTAAAAACTGACGAATTTCTGTGGGCGTAGTCGGAGTTGCCCATCCTTCTACAGCTTTGACCTTAGAGGGGTCCACATGAATTCCGTCTTGGCTAACTACGTGGCCTAGGAAATTCACACTCCGGAGCCAGGACTCACACTTGGAGAGTTTGGCGTAAAGCTTTTCCGATCGCAGAGTGTCTAGAAATTGTCGTAGATGCTGGCCGTGCTCCTCCTTGCTTCGTGAATAGACGAGAATGTCATCGATAAACACAATGACGAAGTTGTCAAGGAACGATCGACATATTCGATTCATTAGGTCCATAAATGCGGCAGGTGCATTTGTTAGACCGAAGGGCATTACGACGAATTCATAATGTCCATAGCGGGTTCGGAAAGCGGTTTTAGGAATATCTTCTTCTCGGACTTTGAGTTGATGGTATCCGGACCGTAAATCTATTTTAGAAAAATAACTAGCTCCTTGGAGCTGGTCGAATAGATCATCGATTCACGGGAGTGGGTAGCGGTTTTTAACAGTGAGTTTATTTAACTCTCTGTAATCGATACACATTCTGAAAGATCCGTCTTTCTTTTTGACGAAGAGCACCGGAGCTCCCCATGGCGAGTAGCTAGGTCGGATAAATCCCTTGTCCAGAAGCTCACTGAGTTGGCTGGATAATTCCTGCATTTCGGAAGGAGCCAACCGATATGGTGATTTAGCGAGAGGAGTCGCTCCTGGAACGAGGTCGATTCGGAACTCAACCTGTCTCTCTGGGGGTACTCCTGGAAGATCTTCAGGAAACACGTCCGGGAATTCACACACTACTGGAATGTCTTGGATGTTAGTTTCTTCTTTGGTCCTGTCCACTATGTGAGCCAGGAACGCCAAATTGTTCTTTCGCATATGTTTTTGTGCTTTGATGCACGAGATGAGGCGAAGATTCGTACTGGGTTTGTCTCCGTAAATTACTAGGGTTTCGTGATTTGGGAGACGAAGGCGAACGGCCTTCTCGTGGCACATAATCTCAGCATGGTGGGGGCTTAACCAATCCATGCCGATAATCACATCGAAACTCCTAATTGATACTGGCATCAGATCTATTCGTAAGACGTGTTGGTTGAGGGTTAGGGTACATCCGATGTAGATTTCCCTAGTGGATTCGGTTTTCCCATTGGCCATTTCCACCGTATAGGTTTCATTTAGCTTCTGGGGTTGTTGTTTTAATAAATGTTTAAACTTCTCGCTTACGAAACTTCGCTCCGCTCCGGTATCAAATAAGATGCATGCATAAGTGTGGTTTAGGAGGAACGTACCGGTCACAACTGCGGGGTCTTGAACTGCATCACTCTGACCCATAGTCAGCATTCTTCCTGCTCCTCTGTTTCCTGAGTTGTTGTTGTTGTTAGGGCAATCTCGACGGAAGTGTCCCGTCCTTCCACACCCGAAACAGGTGTGGCTAGGCCCTGTGTTGTTGCTGCCGCCATTGGTGTTGTTATTGCGGTGGTTGTTGTTGTTCTGGTTGTTTCCCTGACTCTGGTTCTGAGAAGGATAAGTCCTGCAGAACCTTGCAGTGTGTCCCCTTCGGTTGCAACTGGTGCAATGGAACTCCTTGCATTCTCCATGGTGATGGAACCCGCACTTATTGCACTTGGGAGAATTACCGTAATAGGGTCTTGAAGCATTTGAAGCAGCTGAGGCTGGAGCATGTGATGTGACTGGAACCGGCGCAGTGACAGCGTGAACTGCCACCGTTTGCTGCCTTTTAGAGGTCTCGGGGCCCTGGCGCCCCTTCCTCTTGTTGTTCCATCCTTTCTTACCATCACTCTCCTTCTTCTTCTCAGTCTCTACCGGTTTCTCGCCCTTTTTGTGGTTATGATCATATAGCCTCTTTGCCAATCTCTTCGCACTGTCAAATGTTTCAGGGTTCGCAGCTATCACATTCCCTTGAATGGGGGATGTCAGTCCCCAAATGAATCGTTCAACCTTCTTCCCTTCTGACGTGATCTTACCCGGGCACAATAGGGATAATTCGCTGAATCTCGAGATATAGGCGTCGATGTTAGCATTCTGCACCGTGAGGTTCCATAGTTCCTGCTCCATCCTTTGAATTTCGCCTCGGGGGCAGTACTCAGCCATTAACATTTCCTTCATTTCTGCCCATGGGATAGAGTTGACGACAGGAAGTATCATAGCTTCCACATGTCCATTCCACCAAGTGAGGGCTTGGTCCACGAAAGTGCAGGCCGCGAACTTCACCTTCATCTGCTCGGGGCATTCGCATATCTCAAACACCGACTCTACCTTCTCGATCCATCTCTTCAAGGAAATCACCCCTCCCGTGCCGTTGAAAGTTCGGGGTTTAGCGTTCACAAAATCCTTGTAGGTGCATGTTTTAGTGAGTCCTTGGTTCGTCCCGTTGTTCGAACTTCCGGATCCTTGCCCGTTACCTCCTCCGTTGTTCCCTCGGTGAAGTTGTGCCATAGCTGCTGTGACCGCAGCAGACACGGCTGCCTGGAAAGCAGTGGAGTCAACTTCGGGCGGGGTTGGTTCAGGATTTCCGCGAGTAGCTGGGCGAGGCATCTTTCTGTCATGAAACGGAAAGATGTTGAGTGTACGTGGTTTCGGTGAGGTTGTGATCCTACTAACTAGGTGTATGATACGAACCTAAACATTACTACCATCGATCATATAATCATAACGTCTCAACACATAACAACTGAGAATATCATAGCAAAACACACAAAAGTTTATTAATATTATCTGTGTTTAGTACAAGAAAATTTGCTCGTAAGAGCATACATAAGTAACACTAATCCGACAGCATAATGGCTCCATGAGTAGTGTAGTCACTTAAACATAGAACCGAAGTACATAACATAGTTCCTAATATCCTACTATGATAAGTCTATCCCTAACCGCGATGAGCTGCGTCAGGAGGTGGTGCTGAAGATGTGGATGCTCCCTGAAGACGAGCCACTAGGCGTTCTGCGTCCTGAAGTCGAGACTCCCACCTCACCTGCCTCATGTGAAACTCCCGGAGGATGTCACGCGTCTCCTGTTCCGCACGCTCGACCCTAGTCCACAACTGGCGTACTTGATTAGCGGTGCCCTGAGCAAGGTCGCCGGTGTCCCGTAATCGTCTCACCATGACCGGTAGGGCTCGGTCGGCCGGTCCTCCGTCCCTCAGATCAAAGAACTCCCGTGATCTGCCAAACGGGGGTCGCTGTCCCTGATGTCTGCTCCATCTCCAAAGATCGATGCCCCAAGGAGGGGTAGGTCCAGTGGGACCCACACGATAAGCACGCACCCTGATCGGGTAAGGAGGGTCGATGACCTCGGACTCCGCGTCCGAATCACCCCCTTCGCTGCCCTCGAGCTCCTCTTCGAATTGCTCTTCGTCTTCTTCGGGTTCAGCAGGCTCGTCCTCGGCTTCTGCCTCCGGTTCTCCGTCAGATTCTTCTTCGGGTTCGGCAGGCTCGTCCTCGGCTTCTGCCTCCGGTTCTCCGTCAGATTCTTCTTCGGGGTCTTCCTCAGGTTCCTCTTCAGGCTCTTCCTCCTCTAGCCACCCGTTGTTTCCCTGATTAGGGAAGTAGGGGTCTCCCGGGTGATGAAAACCAGCCATGCTGTCTACGCGAGTTCGTGAATATGCTAACATTATTCCTAGGATACTATGACTATTATACAGACTAAGCAAACATTCTCTTTTTGGGTGATAAAGGGTATAGTTTTAGGTTCCCTGGCTATCCCGATCTCATCAAGACGTGTGTTAGTTTTACCTTGGCGAGAATGTAGTTGATCAGGCTACATTCACTCCTTGGTATCACTAAGAACAGTCCCGAATTAACCGAGATACCAGTGTTATTGTTGTTTGATTCGGCGTTAGGTTCTTATCTCTAATGCAAGCAAGTGTGTTTTATTTACTTTTTTTGTTCATAGTTATGTTAGTCCCTCTTTTTGGTTTATAGTTGCATATCAATGTATGGCTCGACATGCTAGTTCACTATAAACAAAGCTCTGATACCAACCTGTCACACCCCCGAACCAGACGGCAGAAACGTCCGGGGGCTGTCGTGACTCAATTGAATACCATAACATTGAATATATATGAAACATAACAACATTCGTCACCGTGCATTAATATATTACAACCAGTAGTGTTTACATGAAATACATTGGTTAAACATTACATTCCCAAAAATTAATTTGTTCAATTCATACAGAAATTAACTACAACCATCACTGAATATGATTTCCCTTGATTCACTGGTTCCCTGAGAATACAAGTATTTTGAAAAACGTCAACATATGAAATGTTGGTGAGTTCATAAGTAATGTTTGAAATCCAATGTTTATATTGTTTGAAAACCGCCAGAAAATCCGATATTTTCTGAAATGAAAAACTTTCGAAAATGTTTGTGGAGATCCATAGGTATGCCTGTTTGTTTCTATACTTGTGAAAATTGTTTATTAAAAAATTATATGCGTTTCGAATCCGATATGTTTGAAAAACCTAGGAAAACCCGATGTTTTCCTAATACTTTGAAAAACCGTTAAGTTGCGTTGAAACCATTACAAGGATAGGTGTGTCATTCCCAGGCGACGTTGGATTATTTTTGAGCATGATTATTTACTACGAACCCGCATTACACAAACGCCCAGTTCATAGCCATACTAACGATCCCGAAGGCGTCGTTCGTACAAATCACGTTATCCAGCCGCCCTGACTATGCGTCGTCCCACATCCGAAGAGTAAGAGGACACGAAGGCCTCGATGACTCTATAAATCGGTTGGGGATAATATGCGTGCGAGGGGTCCCCGACCCGCCTCGTAAAATATGCAGACTTTTCTAGCAATACCAAGGACCCTTGGGGACCAGTGGTATACAAGCCATTGAAAGTCCCTCTACGTTGTGCCAAGTCGGTGAAACTCAACACTTCGTAGAAAATATGCGTCTTCGGGCCTTAAGATCAGGTCATTGGGCTAGCTAGGCCCAACAAGCAAAATTTTACACTTTTGGGGCCCGAAGATGGTGCGTAGACGTCTGTGCACACTCGTATGTAAGCTAAGTTCCCAAACGTTATGTATATGAACCGTAGTGTCGTAGAGTTAGTAGTTGTAGATTTCTATTGGCTCGAGACCGAGCCAATTCGTTTAACAACGACTTTTGGTATTGTAATGTGTTGTATTTCGTCGATAGTCGCGATGCTATTATTTAAGCCAATTGTGTATATTGAATTAGCCTTGAAATATTTCTGTTTTCAGCCCCTCATTATTTGTAAAATTTACATTTTCAACCCTTTTTATTAAATACTTCCCGGTTTGGTCCTTAAACTATTTTTCTTGACATTTTAACACCAAAAATTATTGAAATTAATATTTTTCAGCATATTTTTCATAGAAAACAGTTTAAGTCCCTGAAAATGCAGTTTTCTCGGTTTTAACCCTTCTTTTCGCAATTTTGACAATTTTGGCCCAAATTGGAAAATTTTTGCAACTTTGGTCCTTTTTAAATTTAAAAAGCATTTTAAACCTTTGAAAAGGATTTGGAACACTTATAGTCCACTGTTTTACAGAAAGTTACAGTTTTGGCCCTCCAAAACAGAAAAATTCGCATAATGGGCCTTATTGGGCCGAAATTTTCATTTTTAGCCCATTAAGCTTGAAATTTATGTTTTTAATCCTCTAATTGAGTATAATTCCAGAAATTGTTTTATGGGAACTGTTTGGACACACTTCATCCATCAGAATTCGTGAAATGTCAATTTGGGCCCTTAATTTTGTATTTTTCACATTTTTGGCCCAAAATTTGTGTTTTTAGCTTCAAGAAAATTGTTACTAAACTACTTAGCTATTTTTCTTGAAACAATTTGTATGTAGAAATACATTTTGTGCTAAAATCATATAACATAAGTTATATCTCGGTTTTGAGGAGTTTTATGGCTAGATCCAACATTAAAGCACATAAAAGCATACATATAAGCATGGAAATCATACAAGGCATATAAACACATATAGATCTACACTTTCACTTGTATCCCCCCCCCCCCACAAAACTCATAAAAACAGAAAATAGGGGGTATGAAGCTCACCTTGGGTGTTGATTCGGTTTTTGAAGAAAGATTGGAAGAAATGAAGTGATTTTTGGCCTTTGCACTCCTTGATGAACTTTTCGAGTTTATGGGGTTTCTAGAGTGCAAGATCATGATTTTTGCATGGATTAGGAAGAGATTTTTGATAAATAAGGAATACAAGTCATAGATCCAAGCAAAACCTTACCTTAGATGATGATTTTGTGGAAGAACTTCCTTGAATGCTTCCTAATTTTCGAGATTTTTGATGGAGAAGAGGAAGAAGTCTTGAGTGAATTTTAGAGAGAGTTTGTGAGTGTTTTGTGTGTGTGTGGTGTTGCTCTCAGCCGAGAATGAGAGAGGAGAGAAGAAGAGATGTGATCTTGAAGTGATTTGCATGGAAGAATGGGAAATAATGCATGGAAGTCCTATGGGTAATAGTGAGGTGGCAAGCAAATAGTCAACTCTTTCTTGGATTTGGGCCTTGGGCCGAAATTTTGGAAGGGGAAAGAAAAATTTGGGGCTTAAATGCTTAAGCCCAATTCTCATGGTTAAGTTGAGTGATTTTTGGTCCAAATAAATATAAAGGTGATTTTTATAACTTGTTAGGGTCAAATTAGGTCAATTATGGATCAAAGCTTTCAATTTATTTCATTCTAGGCCCAATATGACCCAAGATATTGAAATAAATAAGTGTAGGTCCAATTAGAGCCCAATTAGGGTTCTAAGCCCATGATAGTCTAATTGGAAGCTTATTGGTCCATTTGGATCCAATAGGGGAGTCCTAATCCAAAATGGACTTAACAAGGACTTTTAGGGTTTCCAATTGTTTGATGACTATTTGTAGTACTAGCATGTTGTATTTGATTGAAGTTTTTGATTCACATTAACTTGAAGGTATAGATTACATGGCACAAAATTTCCAGTTGTGACATGGATGCTGATTGTCAACCGATGTTTCGTATGCAAGTGGATCCTATTAACATATAATAACACATATATGTATTAGATTAAGGTATTCCATGACTAAACATGACGGGAAACCACCCTAAGGACCTGGAAATGCTTAAACTAAGTGTCGGAACCATAATTAATCGAATGAGGGAGGTGTATGGCCACCCTAAGGGTGTGTACGGCCATGGGTGTACGGCCCATGAGTGTTTTTGAGGTGTTTCCAATGTTCTACAAGCATCCAAGGAGTGTTATAGGTCCCATAATTAATGGTTTTTTCAAGTTTAATGCCAAATATGAGCATTAAAGTGGGTGGAAGGACATAAAAGTGTGTGTGCGGATGCACATAGGAGTGTGCGGCTGTACAGAGGGGTGTACGGTCGTACATAGGGGTGTGTGGCCGTACATAGGGGTGTGTGGTCATACACTCTTCATTTTTGCTCAAAACATCGATTTTCAGGTGTTTCGAGGTTAATACCAAGTTCAAGCTACTAATAGGGGCCAAACTCCCACTTTGGAGAGTGTGTAAGGTGTGTACGGCCCCTTTATGAAGGTGTGCGGCCATACACCTTCAAAGGATGAAGAACATGATGAAACTTGATGAATTAAGGCTTAGATCAAGAATTCGTACAAGTATAACAAGCTAGATGATGGAATACTTACATTTTTGAAACCTTTGGAGTGGATGAAGATTCTAGAGAGAGAAAGTAGAATGCAACCAAAGAGGGAAAAGAATGAATGAAGGGGTTTCCCCCTATATATAGAGGTGAGTGTGCGGTTGAAGGGTGGATGTGCGGCCACACACCCATGTGTACAGTTGTACACACCTCCCAAGAGGGTGTATGGACCGGTTTTGACCCTGAACGACTTGTTGACTCATTCCTAATCTCATGAGACTGTTAGTCGTTCTCGGATTTGTATGATCTTTCCTATGGTTTCGCGGATGATCTCTGGACCTGTGAGAGTGCTATCGGGGACTTGTCCCTTGGCTAGCTGCGTGTCACCCACCTCAGCCCAACGCAGAAGGGATCTACAGTTACGACCATAGAGGGCTTCGAAAGTCGCAACCTAGATACTGGTATGGTAGCCGTTGTTGTAGGAGAATTCAACCAAGGGTAAATGGATGTCCCACGACTTACCGAAATCGATGACACATGCTCTCAACATGTCTTCCAAGGTTTGGATGGTTCTCTCACTCTGTCTGTCTGTCTAAGGATGGTAAGCTCTACTCATATCCAGCTTAGTTCCAAGAGCTTTCTATAGTGACTGCCAAAATCTTGAGGTAAACCTGCTATCTCGATCAGAGAGAATGGACACAGGCAAACTGTGCAGTCGAACTATCTCCTGAATGTAGATCCGTGTAAGTCTTTCCATCTTGAAATTTTCTTTGATTGGTAGGAAGTGAGCAGATTTTGTCAATTGGTCGACTATTACCCAAATGGTATCGTACCCACTCGGAGATCTGGGTAATTTAGTGATGAACTCCATAGTAATCATCTCCCACTTCCAATCAGGTATTTCCGGCTGCTGAAGCAAACCTGAGGGCTTTTGATATTCAACCTTCACCTTGGCACAAGTCAGACACTTGCCCACGAAGGTAGCGATCTCCGCTTTCATGTTTGGCCACCAATATTGTTTTTTTTAGATCAAGCTACATCTTGTCTGATCCTGGGTGAACGGAGTATCTAGTTTTGTGAGCTTCGTTCATGACAACCTCCCTGTAACCATCGAACTTTTGGGTCCAGATCCGGTTCATGAAATAGCAGACTCCGCCTCCCTTGACCTCTAAGTTTTTCTCCATTCCTCTCAAGGCTTCACCCAGCATGTTCCTCCCTGTAACCATTGAACTTTTGGGTCCAGATCTGGTTCATGAAATAGCAGACTCCGCCTCCCTTGACCTCTAAGTTTTTCTCCATTCCTCTCAAGGCTTCACCCGACATGTTCTATGGTTTTAAGGCTTCCAGCTGAGCCTCCTTGATTTGTACGGATAAGTGGGAATGGATGGACATTGTTAGTGCCTTCATGCTACAACTTGAGTATTCTTTCCGACTAAGGGCATCTGCAACCACATTGGCTTTGTCGGGATGATAACGTATTTCGCACTCGTAATCGCTGAGTAGTTCTACCCATCGCCATTGTCTCATATACAACTCCTTCTGGTCGAAGATGTGATGCAGACTTTTATGGTCAGTGAAGATCGTGCACTAGGTTCCGTAGAGGTAATGTCTCCATATTTTCAATGTGAAGACCACTGCTCCCAACTCTAAGTCGTGAGTTGTATAGTTGACTTCGTGTGCTTTCAGCTGTCTTGAGGCATAGGCGATAACCTTTCCCCGCTGCATAAGCACACAACCTAAAGCTTGATTGGATGCATCACAGTAAACAACAAAGTCCTCCGTCCCTTCGGGCAGAGACAGGATAGGTGCGCTGCATAGGGCCTGCTTTAATGTCTGGAACGCAGTGTCTTGCTTTTCACTCCAACAAAAGGGTACACCTTTCTGGGTCAGAGTGGTTAAGGGTTTGCCAATTCTTGAGAAATTCAGGATAAACCTGCGATAATAGCCAGCGAGACCTAAGAATTGATGGATTTCTATGGGCGTCTTCGGTGCCGACTAGTCTATCACTTTGATTTTGGAGAGGTCCACGTGTATGCCTTCCTTGTTTACAACGTGACCTAGGAAAGTTACTTTTCGAATCCAGAATTTGCACTTGGAGAATTTTCCATAAAGCTTCTCCGCCCTTAGAGTTTCCAGCACTAATCTCAAGTGATGTTTGAGATCTTCCTCGTTTCTATAGTAGACAAGTATATCGTCGATGAACATGATAACGAATTATTCCAGGAAAGGACAGCACACCCGATTCATCAGGTCCATGAATACTGCTGGTGCGTTGGTTAGACTAAAGGGCATTACTATGAGCTCGTAGTGACCATATCGAGTCTGGAAGGCTGTTTTAGTAACATCACTCTCGTAGACTCACAGTTGATGGTACCCTGATCTTAGGTCTATTTTGGAGAAGTAGCTGGCTCCTTGAGGTTGTTCGGAAAGGTCGTCGATCCGAGGAAGAGGATAACCGGTTTTGACGTTGAGCTTGTTTAGTTCGTGGTAGTCAATGCACATACGAAAAGATCCATCCTTCTTTTTCACAAATAAAATCGGGGCTCCCCAGGGTGAGGAACTTGGTCTGATGAATCCTTTGCTGAGCAACTCATTGAGCTGACTGGATAACTCCTACATTTCTGGTGGCGTTAGGCGGTATGGAGATTTAGCTATGGGGTAGCTCTAGGGATTAAGTTGATGCAGAAATGTACTTGGCGCTCAAGAAGGATTCTCAAAATCTCTTCAGGAAAGACATCAGGAAAGTTGCAGACTTCAGGGATACTCTCGAGGTTCTTTACTTCCTGTTTCTCATTAACAACATGGGCTACGAATGCATTACACTCCTTTCACATAAGTTTTTGGGCTTTGATGCAGGAAATGATACGAAGGTTTGAACTGAGTTTATCGCCATAAATCGTGAGGGTTTCTCCAGAGGGAAGATTGAGACGGATAGCTTTTTCGTAACAAAGGATATCAGCACGATTGGGGCTCAACCAATCCATGCCAATGATGATATCAAAGCTCTTTATGGAAACTGGAATAAGATTGATCGGGAAGGAATGATCGTTTAGGGTAAGGGTATAGCCGATGAATATGTCGTTAGTGCTCTCTTTCTCCCTGTTAGCCATCTCAATGGTAAATATTTCAGTTAAAGATTGCAGTTTATGTTTGAGAAAATGCTTGAATGTATGACTGACAAAACTTTTCTCCACACCAGAATCGAAAAGAATGCATGCATAGGATTTGTCAAGGAGGAACGTACCCGTAACGAAGGTAGGGTCAACAAATGGCTCCTTTTGTCCCATCGCTAGTACTCTCCCCGTGTTGCTAGTTGTTGTTGCCTTGGGGTAGTTTCTCCTATAATGCCCTACTTCCCCATAGCCATAACAAGCTTGACCGACACCTGCTCCAGATGCCTGATTGGTTGGTTGGACTCGTGCCTTGCAAACTCGAGCTGTGTGCCCCTTTTTGCCATAGCTGGTGCATGACATTTCCCGAAACTATCCTTGATGATGGTAGTCGCACTTGTTGCATAGAGGTAGTGTCCCAACATAATGACTAGGGGTTCGTTGGAGTAACGGGGACTGCAACAGGAGTAGTAGCAGCGTGAACTACCACAATTTGTTGTTTCTTGGAGGGCTCCTGCAAAGACTGGCCCTTTCCCTACTTCAAGAACTTTCTTTTCTCACTACTCCCTTTCGCCGGTTGGGAGAGACTGTCGCTTAATCCAGATCAACCCCATGATCTATGAGAGTCTGCGCCAGGCACTTGGCGCTATTAAAAGTGATTGGCCTAGCCGCCAAGACATTTCCTTGAGTTGGGAGCGTTAATCCCCAAATGTATCTCTCTATCTTCTTGCTTTCTGGGGTGGCCATTCCCCGGCAAAGAGGTGCTAGGTCTTCAAACCTAGAAGTGTAGGCAACAATGTCGAAACCCTTCATTTTCAAGTTCCATAGCTCATGCTCCAGTTTCTGCATCTCGCCCCGTGGGCAATACTCAGTAAGCATGAGCTTTTTCAAGCTCTCCCAACCCATAGCATTTGCTATTGGCAGGGTTAGGTATTTGACCCGACTATTCCACCAAGTCAACGCTCTGTTGGTGAAAGTACAAACAACAAATTTCACCTTACTAGCTTCGAAACAGGAGCAAATTTCGAAGATAGACTCAATCTTCTCGAACCACCAAGTCAAGGCAATAACACCTCCATTGTCGTCGAAAGATGTGGGCTTTTGTTTTCATGAAGTCTTTATAGGAGCACTCCTTCTAGTGTCGTTGACTACCTTCATGATTTTGGGAATGAATACCACTCCTGGAACCACCAGAGCCGCTAGGGTTAATTTCTGACAAAGCGGCAATCACAGCAGCAGTAACATATACATGGAACATAGCGGGATCGATCTGAGGAGGTGGTGGTGGAGTTGGATCCGTCAAGGAATTGTTGTTCTTTTTGTTGGGTCTTTTCTTTGGAGCCATCTTGTTCTATATCCGGAAGAAGATGATGATAAGTCCATTTGACATTAGAGTCAAGAGATACGAAACAAGGTATATCTTTATCTGAAAGATAAAGTGTTCTACTAAGCGATAAACAAGGAAGAATTACTAATGCAAGAAAACTATCGCTAAGAAAGAATGAGTAGCAACACTTGGAACGAATCTCTACAATGTATTTGGCTCTAGCTAGAATACTCCTATAGTATGTTATGTTGAATGTTTTGTTCCATCGATATCTTGGGGTAGGAATACTTGGTAAGTTTTAGGCTTGCTGCAACACCACAATCACTCCCAAGCACATGTTGGTCATGTCTCGAATGAATATAGTTGATCAGGCTATATTGACCCTAGACATGATTACATAACTGCCCAAGTTTAACCGCAGTGTCCAACATCCAAATACTTTTGTTTTGTTCTACTTATGATACTGTTTCTGGTATGTAGGTATACTTGTATACTTTTTGTAAAAATACTTATATTTTAAAAGTATACTTTTAGTTCAGAGTGCTTCAGCCCCTTAGTGCTTATAGTTGTATACCATTTAAGCTTCGGTATACTTAGTTCACTATAAACAATAGCTTTGATACCAATCTATCACACCCCCAAACCGTCAGAAAACAACGATGGAAACGTCAAGGTGCGGGTGACGTCATGCGTAGTATCACAATCATTGTATCATAGCAATCAAAGTAAACACAACCATTACATTACAATATGATTATTTACATCTGTTTGAAATCATAGTTTGTACATAACAGTATATAACAAAAGTAGAAGACGTGACTCCAAAAGGCTCCGTCTTCTCCAAAAGTTGGCAAGAGTACCTATCTATTGCTGCCCTGAGAATACAAGCAGTTTGAAAGAGTATCAACATAAAGCTGGTGAGTTCACAAGTATTTAATTTTGGTGAAAAGTGTTTCTTTGATCCTTTTGAAATGAGTTTCCAAGAAAATCCTATATTTTCTTATAGAAAGTATGTTTGACCATCCGTTAGTTACTTGTTGAACAATGTGTTTTTGTAAAGTTGAGTTATCCTGGCAAAATCCCATATTTTCCCTTAAAAGTTGATGGTTGGTTATATGTTCTAGTCTGAGGTGTACAAGTATCTACCATACTTATATCGTTAGACGTAATTTTCTTGAAAACCCGTGTTAGCTCCCTGTGAGGTGTATTAGCCTTATTACATAAATAAAACTAATAAATACGTGGTGAACTAAATCCTAAGGGTATTATTAATACCCACTGGTAATCAAACCATTTATTACTTTGAGGTTATTTCACTTGTTTCATTATTACAAAAGTAAATTACTGCTATCTAGGTTGCGAGTGTCATAATCGTACTTAGAATTGATATGGCACGTAACGGTGTCAGTATCTTTTTATGACTTTGTCACCCCTGGACTTGTCGATCCAACTGTAGCTAGTAGTAAGGTGCGGGATAGTCGATCCCATATAGATCTATACACAACAGTCACGTTCTCCCTCCAAGAGATTCTGGTTACAAGTGCTAATCCTACACCTTGATTCTGTGGGGGTGTTACCCAGGACGTGTCTTCAACTTTAGACTAACAATTTACAAGTAACAATACCTAAAATCCTATTTATGATTTGCATGAATCCTTTATAAAATAACATATTTTACGATATGATTCACGAGTTCATTGCTTTAGTTTTGAAAACTACTTCTGCGAGTTGATTTCTTAATCGTTTGGTAAAACTGTTTTCTTTGTTAAAAGCATATTGAACATATAATTATATTAAACATATAATTATACTTTGATCACAAGTTTCCTTGTACTTTTGCTTGTATTCCCCCCTGAAAACATGAAAAACTCAGAAAAAACGTAGGGGTATGAACTCACTGATTAACGTAGGATTCGAATGTACGTTCGGTGTGGATGCTGAGTGTCAACCGATGTTCCATATGCAAGTAGATCCTATTAACCTATAATAACACATATATGTATTAGATTAAGGTATTCCATGACTAAACATGACGGGAAACCACCCTAAGGACCTGGAAATGCTTGAACTAAGTGTCGGAACCATAATTGATCGAACGAGGGAGGTGTATGGCCACCCTAAGGGTGTGTACGGCCATGGGTGTATGGCCCATGAGTGTTTTTGAGGTGTTTCCAATGTTCTACAAGTATCCAAGGAGTGTTCTAGGTACCATAATTAGTGGTTTTTGCAAGTTTAAGGCCAAATATGAGCATTAAAGTGGGTGTAAGGCCATAAAAGTGTGTGTGCGGCTGTACATAGGAGTGTGCGGCCATACAGAGAGGTGTGCGGCCATACATAGGGGTGTGCGGCCGTACACTCTTCATTTATGCTCAAAACGTCGGTTGTCAAGTGTTTCAAGGTTAATACCAAGTTCAAGATACTAGATGGGGGCCAAACTCCCACTTTGGAGAGTCTTTAAGGTGTGTACGGCCACCTTATGAAGGTGTGCGGCCATACACCTTCAAAGGATGATGAACATAATGAAACTTGATGAATTAAGTCTTACAAGTATAACAAGCTAGATGATGGAATACTTATGTTTTTGAAGCCTTTGTATTGTTCTTGGATGAAGATTCTAGAGAGAGAAAGTAGAGTGCAGCCAAAGATGGAAAAGAATGAACGAAGGGGTTTCCCCCTATATATTGAGGTGAGTGTGCGGCTGGAGGGTGGGTGTACTGCCGCACACCCGTGTGTACGGCTGTACACACCTCCCAAGAGGGTGTATGGCCCGGTTTTGACCCTGAACGACTTGTTGACTCATTCATAATCTCATTCCTGGCTGAACTCGGGTTTAAAACACTTAAACGAACCCTTAAATGGCATTAAAAGGTAATGTAATCGAGTTTAATATTGATAAAATTGACCAATCGTACAGATTAAAAGTGTTGGGTTGTCACAGTATAGGAGTTTAAAAAAATGCATAAGTCCAAGAGTTAAACATGTTTGAGCACAATACCCATATTTTGCCATTTTTGAGTGTATAAAACATGATCACAAATCTTTTATAACACATATGTTATCAACATTTATTTTATGATTTTTCACATGTATTAAGAGCCTTTTTATTTAAGATCTTGTTTTATTTTCAACTCATAACTATAGTACGTGCAATTATCCGATGGTTAAACAGATAAACACAAATGGAGATGCAATTATCCAATGCTTAAACGAAACTTGACTTGTATTCTCCCCTCGAAAGCATGAAAATACGAAAAACATGGAGGTATGAAGCTCACCTTGATTTCGTGTGGTAGGAAGAAGAAGAAGAAGTTGTTGAGCCTAGTCTTGAGCTTGGAGAAATTTTCGAACATTTTTAAGTGTTTTCTAAGAATTGAACACACAACAAAAGTGTGTAAGAAGAAGTTTGTAGCATAAAGATGTTTGGAATTACAAGGGCTACATGAAGTTCTTACCAAATAAGTAAGATTTTCCTTGAAGTGAACTCCTTCCTTGAAGATGAAATTCGAAAATTTTGAGAGAAGGGGTGAGAGAACTTGAGAGTGAGTTGGAAAAATGTTTGATGTGTGTGAGTGGTTGTGGTGTCTTGGCTGAGAGCATAAGAAGGGGGGGGGGGGAGATGGGTTGACTTTGTGATGCTTGATGGGAAGTTTTCCTAGATATTTGATGGATAGTATCTCATGCATGGATATATGATATATAAAAGCTTTGAGACATGTGGGATAATATTGAGGTGTCACTACAAATTAAAATCTCTTTCCCCCTTTTTCTGTTTTACTCATGCTTTAACCGAAATCCAGGGGGGTTGACCTTAGATGCTTCTCAAAGTGTTTTCGGTTTTAGGGCGGTAGAAAACACCCTAACTCCATAAAAGGGTTTGTGGTTTTTAATGAGTGTGTGGATTTTTGGGTTCTATTTGATCCAATAGAAGGGTTTTCGGTCCAATGGAAGGCCCAAAAGAAAGGGGTTTTCGGTTCAATAAGGTGTGTATGGCTTTTGGGCTTATTTTGGACCAATAAGAGAATGTTCGGTCCTATAAGGCCCAAAGGAACATGTGTTTTCGGCTTAGAAGGTTTGGGCCGAGAAGTCTTGGCCATGGCCCAAAGTCGATTGGGCTTAGCTATTGGATCAACTTTTGGGCTTGCATGAGGCTATTTCAATTTGATCCACAATGAATGCATGTATGGAATTAAATCACATTGTAGTTTGAACGTCACTAAGACTACATAGAGGAATGTGTTTTGTATATGAATCACAACTCTAAATTTGCTAGTTGTGACACGTCGCATCAAGAAGCCATGAATGTTGATGATCTAAATTTCACCAATGCCTTGCATGAAGTCTTGCGAGGTTTGCAAGATGGTGGAGAATGGTGTCGGCTTAGGCATGGACCTTTTAGGGTGGCTGAAGAATCCAAGGCGAATGAGTTGCCTGGGTTTGTTGGTGGTGGTAACACCAAAGATTGTTTTTATTAGGAAAGAAAGATCGATCGAATCTATGAGTTTAAGTAGTTGGATGATGATAGGTGCTATAAGTATGTGTTTCTTAAGGTGACTGGAGGAGCATCATTATGGTATGAAGGCATGAAGAATAGAAGGGCTCATGAGGGTAAAGAAAAGATCACTTCTTGGGAAACTTTGAAGCAGAAGCTTCAAAAAAAGATATATTTTGTAACAGCCCAAAATTCCAAGGTAAAATTTTCATTTTTATTATAATAAAAAAAACTATTGTAACTTTGCTCTAAACATTAAAAAGTATTTCAATTAACATAATTATTAGAGATCAATCCCAAGTATCACATGTTTCGGAAAACACGGGTGTATGTGCTGCAATTGTCCCGAGCTCTTTCATTTAAAAACTAGAGTACCTGAAACTTAAACTGAAATCCGTCAGCAGAAAGCTTAGTGAGTTCCCCAAATACCACAAACCATACATATCACATGATCTATACATGCCATATATAACCAAGAGGCACACATATCAATCATATACAATAATCAATGAGAGTGTTGTGTGCCGACCATAGTATTGCCATTATGCCACGAGCTACCTCGTGGTCTTTCTTGCGAGGCCGGGGGCCACAACCCTGGGTCTTACAGACAAGTGCCAAGAGCCTCCTCCTGGTCTTCCATGCAAGCATCACAAAGACAACTAGCCTACAAACTATACTACTCAAGTAATTACTTGCCAGAGTTCAGACTCTGGTTTTGCATATAGTATGCCTGGAGCCGCCTCCTGGTCTTTCATACATAATGCCAAGGGCTAACCACTGGGTCTTACTACAACACATAAACAAAATGGGACGGAATTGGTGCCTTCGACCCATACAGCAGTGAGGAGACCCACCTCAAATGTTGAAGCCCTACTGCAAATGCCCCTTGGGACAAACTTGGTCATAGGCATGAGTTAAAAGTCAATGTCAATGCTCAGAGTTGACTCAACTCGCAGAGTTGTCCCTCAACTTGCCAAGTTCTCCCATAAATCAACAAAATCACGAAGAGTTTATCTAACTTGCCGAGTTTTCTAGGTTGGTTAGAAATCAAATCAATAGGTCTTGATTTGTTTTCATCAATACTCATTCTATAGTTCTAGATTGTTTATCATACTATTTTTTCTCAATTTATTTTTGCGCAAGTTACTTGTTTGTTCTATCGTTCTTGATTTTAATTTTGAATATTCCGTTGCATTCTAGGTGGTTGAAATCAGTCCCTCCATACATGCATCTGTGTCAGTACGTGCCACGCATGCTATCTGTGCGCGCGACTGTATGTAGAAAAATATGAATTCTTAGAAAATTCACAACTAATTTTTACGAGCTCCATTTTCCATGGGTTTATATCCACACATAGCTATTAACAAGTTATACAACTTTCATTTAGACTCCGTCAACAAATTTTGAATTTATTTTTAAAGTTATACTTTTAACAGGCTTAGACTCTTAGAGTCCATTAAAATTTCATAACCCACTCATATGATATCTGTTATTGAATGTATTTATATCAACAAGTAGGTGTTGACGAGACCTTCAACTCTTGTTTAGATTGTTTTTCTTAACAATCGACTAATTTAAATTTTGGTATCTGAGCCATATACTGTACTGTTACACTGAAATATTAGGAAAATCATAACTTCCTTTCACGAAATCAGATTTAGGCGTTTTGTATATGTATGTAAACCTTGTCACACATATTATAACTTTGGTTAAAATTATTTATCCTAAATAACCTTTTATCATAAAGTTTTTATTCTTAAAATCACAAAACAATTTAACACATACAAATATGTCCAAATAAGCACATGTCCTAATAGACTCTACTAGGTGCTTTAATAATGATGATGTTCTTTAACACGTACAAATTTTCCTTGTCTCCTTTTTATCCTTCATGATTTGGTTGATGATTTTCGTTGCCATTCTTTATACGTGCTCTCACCATTACTATCCATACATCAAAGCATGCATTTAGTGTACAGAGGAGAGAATATTAAGATTGGAAAGTTTTAGATGTGAAATCATCCTTATTACTCCAAAAAGTTATATCCCAGTTCTAACACTCTAATTAAATGTTAACTGTAATTAAATGTTTAGAAACCTAAACACATAGAATTTCCTATTTCTAAGTCAACAACATTCCTTAAACTTATTCAGATAATAGTAATTCTGATAAGAAACCTAAGGCATGCTATAATATAAATTATATAGCACATAAGAGGAATTTAGGCATGTTCCCTAATGTATTCTAGTGCTTGTGTCAACTTAAGTATAACACCTAAAATAAAATAGACACACTCCTTATAATCATAACTTAAGCTTCTAAGTTTAAGTCTAGAAATCCTAAAATTCCTAGTTCGCTTAAACTAATACTCTGAAACCAACTCTAATATCCCTAATATTCACGGACAGAAAAGACCGATTTAAATATGCTTATTTCATTCAAGAGTATCATTTTTAAAGAATTATAATGCGTAATCTATTCCCAATAATGTGATAATATAGTTACCAAGCAATCTGAAAAAATTTGTTTCATTAATAACTTTTGGGATGTCGTAGTCAATATAGAAACACAAGCATACCGAAAATATTGCAGGCCTTACATTAGCTTATACTAATGGCCTAAAACTCAATGAATCCCTCAACATAATGTACCTTCAAACCATTACCTATGATACAAGGAAGCTGAGTGGGTTAGGTTGGAAAACTTGGTGAGTACATAAAGATGTCAATCCCACAATGTTATTATATATATATATATATATATATATATATATATATATATATATATATATATATATATACATAAAGATCTCCAGACATCTCTACCAAGTCGTTTGAGATACCTTTCCATCCTTTGAGACCAGTGATGATACTCATTTGCAACCAGTATTGGGGCTCAATTGGAACCACCAACACTGTTGGAAACATTTAGTGATAATGAATGTGCCATTTGAAATTTTGTTTAGAGATGAGCTTCAGTGGTATAGAGGGCTCTTTGAAAAATCAGAGTTCCGGTTTTCAAAAAGTAACCACTATGGCTCTGATACCAATTGTTGAGAGAAAAACTTTGAGACACACTTGAATAAGATGGTTAGAACAAGTATATAGCGGAACAGTTAATCTCGAAGGATCTGTTAGCTCAACAATAATATTAATAGTTAGAAGTTAGTGAGTTAGATGCGGAAAGTAAAGTAATGTAAATGACAGCAATTGTTACATCAAGAATACATGTAAGTTGATTCATAACTTGGAATGCATTCAAACCAAAATTAGTAAGTGAGATCAAACTTAGTGAATAAGTCACAAGGACTTGCTCCGAAGAGAGATTATAATCTGATATGTTTAAGTAAGAAGTGGAGAGTGAAGAGTGATAGAATGATAACTTTTGGAATTTGTATTCAGATGAAATGCATAAGTTATCAGTGAACAGGAGAGGTTAACATTACAGAAGAATACGTCTCTATTTATAGAGATATAGAACTACACTAGATTACAACTCTATAAGCAGCCATGCAAGACATACATGATAATAGAGTGCTTTACACAAAAGACAAATAAAGTAATCTAGCTAATGACTGCGGTAGCTGACTCCGGGTGCTGATGTTGTTGCGGTAGTGAGATGGTTGCGGTAGCTAAGTTCAAGAGGGTGACTTCCATGATTCAATAGAAACATACCCTAATACTTATATAAAAATATAAATAAAATAAAAGTTTTGTATTATCATAAAATAATCTAAATAAAGTTATTGGTTTTGGATATAGGTGTTTGGTGAGGGAAAAGCTCATTTAGCTCCCGTTGGTAGGGTCATTAAGATTCAACTTTAATTCAGGTGAGTTTTCTCACTATAATTTGTACTACCATGTAGATTCTCTATATGTTAGGATGTTGGCATGCTGTAGTGATTTGTTACACAGGTAAATTTGTTAATAACTACATGTGACTATTTGTTTGGTTATTGTCTGTTATTGTATATGTCGACATATTGTGGATAGGTTAATGGTTGTCCATCTGTGTACTGAAGGTCAAGATACCCGAGCGGTCCAATTGATAGTTGGACCCAAAGGGAGGGTTCAACTAAATGTTGTAGTCTTAGGGAGCAGTCCAACTGAATGATGTAGGCTCAGGTGGCAGTCCACCCCTGTGATGTAGGCCTTGCATGAATGCATTGCATATGTATTGTTGTATGAAGTATTGTGGGAAACTCACTAAGATTTTGTTTATATTTGTGGATTTAAATATATCAGGTACTTCTAATGATCATGAAAAGACGAATGTGTGTCTATACACATTATCAGTGGTCTTCATAATTTTAAGAGAAGTTATGTTGTGATACTCTGATTATTATGATATATTATGAAAGTGATTTCGATGATGTTTGGTTTTATGAAAATGACTTTTATATCCTTTTAAAATGGAAAAAATTATCATGGTTTTTGGAACCTTACATATTATGACCAAATTAATTTCACAATTTTAAACTTTTATAGAATTAAACTTTACACTTGAATTTAATAAATATTTTTAAAAATCATCAATGTATGGGATGTCTCATATCATTAATCAATAACACCCCATAGTATGTTTAGAATCCATACATCAAATCGTAAGGTTCTTTTGGTGTAGCATATTGTGATCAAAATACACCGCTTGTATTAATATCCATACGAGGAGTACAAACTTTTGCTAGTCACCAGCCAATAAAGAAAGCCTTTCTTCTTGTTTCTCCATTGCCTTGATAGACGAACCAAATAGGGGAGAGGAAGGCCCCAAAATAGGAGAGAGAACATGAGAGAGTAGTTACGACCTTTCGTGTTACAACTTTCATGATTGTAAACCAACATTTCATTTATATTTCCATTAATGAGTAAGATTTTACGCTTGAAGAAATCATTTCAAGTAATTAATCAAGTAGGCCCAAAATATTTTTAATTAAGTATTTATAATTAATTATTTGACTTTACTATATAAACATTTTATTTAAATACTAAATATTTATTTTTGTTAATTTGATAAATATTAAATAACCAATTATCAATTATTTGATCTACTTTATAAATAACAAATTTATAATTAATAAATATATAAATTATTTTATATATGTAAATGATTTTATTATGTGATCTCAAATATTCACATATTATTAACACTACAGTATTTAATTTTACTTATATACTTTGTACATCATGTCCAACAAATACCCATCAATAAGTGCCATGATAAAAGTGTCTCCAACGGATAGAATTGGAATTTTAATTGATGGTACATAACTTTCAATGATAAATAAATAATTAGTAATACTATTTTCAAAGAAAGTACTTAAATAGAAACACTGTACTTCATTTTTGTTTGTTAGGATTGGTTGTGTTGGATACTTGTATGCCCATCTCTTTCTTTCAACCAACACCACCCATACTTTCTTTTATGATAGTACTCGATTAAATACTTTCAAAAATTCAACAAACCATATCTCAAAGAATTGTAAGTTTTAATACGTTTATTAATTAATATTTATAATTCTAATTCTTTTTTTATGATAGTGGTCGATTAAATACTTTCAAAAATTCAACAAACCTTATCTCAAAGAATTGTAACTTTTAATACGTTTATTAATTAATATTTCTAATTCTAATTTTTATATAGTGTTATGATGATTTAAGAATTCAAAGTTTTTCAAGATTTTGATAATTTTTTTTCCTAAAAAAAGATTTAATATCTCTAGATGCCGTTATAGAAGTTTAATCACGGAAAAAAAATTCAAAACATATACGATTTTTTGTTGGATGCATTTCGCATATATCGAAATCATGATTTACATATACACACATACATACATCCAACAAAAAGTCATGTTTTCTGACTTGATTTTTCAGTGATTATTAAGTAGCGTCTTAACTCTTAATACATTAAATCTTTTTTTTTGAAAAAAGAATTTAGGAAAAAAAGTTTTCCGGCTCTCGGAAAATAATGAGTTCTCAAATTATATATATATATATATATATATATATATATATATATATATATATATATATATATATATATATATATATATATATATATATATATATATATATATTCTAGCCGTTTACCCGTGTTAAGTAACGAATGAAAATAGTTTTCTTAAAAATCAATTTTTACAGATCTTCAAAATATGTGAAGCCACTATTTTGAGCTAAAAGTAACTGAAAATACTATCGCTTCCTTTAGCGGGATTAGAAGAAACCAAACGACTTTGTTAATCCTTGTTTTAAAGGATTCCAATGACGTGAGCTCAGACTCCACGTTATATTTTTTGAAAAATATTTTTATCAATGTTGTCTCGCACTGATATCATCTTTATTGTTAAAAAAAACAATCAAATTATTAATTTTTATAAAAAGTTTGTGCAACATATGTATACTAATTATATTGTTTGATTTTCACAAAAAAAAAAACAATCAATCTACATTTATAATTATTGCAGTTAGCACCTAAATAGGCTAAATGCCAAAATAATAATAATAATAATAAAATAGACATGTACCTTTGATAGTTTAATCACATACCCTAAATATTATTCTTAAAAAACTATGTTTATACATTCGAAATTTGTTTAAATAATTGTCATTTTTTTCTTCATTTTGACACACAAAAAATTTGTTTTAAAACAAATAAAAAACCTTTTTCGACTTTTCTTATTTCATCGTCAAGAAGTGATGTCTAAAGTTTTAAAACATTGTTTTAAATTACATACTTGTAGCAAGATGCTAGAGGCAAAAAGGTTACAGAAAACAAAACAAAGATTACATAGAATCAATAAAAATTGTTTGTCTTAAAATCTATGGAACGACTTCTCCAACAATTGTTGATTAATGTGTAAGACAAAGAGGAGATTGGATAAAAAATGGTTTAAAGCACCCATGATAATGCAAAAACATACCAACGGATGGTTAGCAAATGACATATTTGTTTTTGTAATCCTTTAAACTGATTATTACATTTACAGGGAAGTTCTAACATGCATATGTCTGTGTTAATATAAAATTTCTCATGGCGATAATGAAGTAACTCATAAACCTTTCAGAAAATTATAAAATTGTCAGGCTCCGGCTGTGATTTTGATAATCAAAAGTGAATGATCAAACTAAATTCTTTTGTAGTTAAAATAAAAAAAAAAAAGTTGTTGTGTGGTAAAAATAGAAACAGAGGAAACTAATCAACATGGTTAGCAACAATAATTGGAATGATGAAAAAGATAGAAAATTAGTAAATAAGAAATAGTAAAATAGAAGATCTCCTACTTCATATTTGTTGTAGGTCATGATGTGGATCAACCAAGACAACCCAACCACCAAACTTAACTACAAGAATACACTTCAAGACATGATAACCACGACAAACTCATGTTTAAAACCGAACATTTAACTACAAAATACTCTACAAACCTTTAAACCATTAAGAACTGATATTTTCTTTCAACATTGCATTACCCTTCTTCTACATTCATTAGAACTTCTTACATTCTACTTTGTCACCATTCCTCACCAAAAATCAATCAAAAAACATATTATTGTCATGAACAAATAACCAACGAAAACATTAAGCAATCTAAAATACATAGATCAAAAGTTTTACCATATGTTATGGTGTCCTGCCTCTAGCCCTCCCACTAACAATGATCCCTGAAATCCAAATTAGTAATCAAACACTATTTAAACAACATTGAAACATTATCCAGTACATGAAAGCCAACATTTGAAGAAGAGAATTAATGTACTATTTAGCATGAAAAGGAAACTGTTTATACACCATTATAATCAAAATTTACTCAAAAAATCAAAATCCTATACAAGTAGAAGAGCCTAGACAATACAGAAGAACATCGTGAGATTGGAAAACATGTACTTTCCGAGTATGATTACCCCCAACATCCTACATAGTACTATGTTATATAAGATAATCATATCTAATCTTTTATTAATAAGACAACAAATAAATAACCAAAAATCTTTATTTCACAACCAAATGACTTAAATGATAGTTAGAATCAACTTACCTACCCCGAAATATGGTAAAACATTCCTATTACTCATCAGAAATGACCAAATCACCCACAAAGAAACATAAATATAGAGAAATAAAAGTTACCTTGACCAATCAATTGAAGGTTATTTTCTTTTGAGAATTAGACCAAAGTATCAGTTAAAGACTTCATATTTGCCCATAAAAATGTAGCACATCTGACCTTGAACATGAATGCACATGTATTAGATCCAAAATAAACAAACAGGGTGTAACATTCGTCACTTGAGGTAATAATTATTTAATATTTCTTTAATTAATTGTTGGGCTAGGAATTTATTAGGTGGATTTTTTAGCGGACCTTTAATGAATTGGTCGTATAGTTGGGCTGCCCAAAAGACGTACGTTGGGCGTAATCTTGGCGTACATGGGGCGTGGAGGAGTATTGGATACGGGGGGGGGGGGGGGGGGGGGGGGGGGGGGGGGGGTTGAAGCCTCACGAGGCGAACTACCCGACACATGATTTGGAGCTAGGGGCTATGGTTTTCACCCTCATGATTTGGCGGCAATACCTCTATGGGGTTTGTTGTACTATTTACACGGACCACAAGAGTTTGAGGTACCTCATGGATCGGTCGAATCTAAACATGAGGTTGCGTCGGTTGTTAGATGTGGTGAAGGATTACGATTGTGAGATCCTTTACCACCCGGGCAAGGCCAATATGGTGGCCAATGCTCTTATCCGTAAGGCGGTGGCGGCTCTGATTCGAGACATATGTCTGAGGATGACAGTGATTACTCCATTGTTGGAACAGATCCAAGAGGCATAGGTCGAGGGTAAGAAGGAGGAGCGTCGAAAGTGTGAGCATATTATAGGCCAGGTGGCCTCATTTGACTATGATAGCAGGGAGTTGTTGACCTTTCATGAGAGGGTCTGGGTTCTGTACTAGGGTGGAGTATGACAGATTCTGATGGATGAGGCCCATAAGTCAAGGTTCTCCATCCATCCCGAGGCGACGAAGATATATCGGGATCTTCGCCCTGATTATTGGTGGCCCTGCATGAAGCGGGACGTAGCATGGTATGTGGAGCGGTGTTTGACCTGCAGGAAGGTCAATGCCGAGCACCAGCAGCCTCAAGACAAGATGCAGCCATTGGATATTACCTTGTGGAAATTGGAAGACATCATCATGGATTTCATCACCAAGCTTCCGAGGACCACATGTGGAGTAGATTCGATATGGGTCATCGTGGATTGGTTGACCAAGAGTGCTTATTTTAACTAGATCTAGGAGAGTATATCGGTTGAGAAGCTGTCCGAGATCTACATGATTGAGGTAGTGGCACGTCATGGAGTGTTTGTCTCAGTGGTGTCAAACCAAGATGTTCGTTTCACTTCCCGATTTCGGAAGCGGTTTCATGAAGAGATGGGTACTCGTCTCCACTTCAGCACCGCTTCCCACCCTCAGACGGATGGGCAGAGTAAGAGGACGATTCAGACTCTCGAGGACATGCTACGCACATGTGTATTGGATTTTGGTGGCAGTTGGGATATGTATCTTCCGTTAGCGAAATTTTCGTATAGCAACAGCTACCACACTAGCATAGATCAACCTCCCTTCAAGATGATCTATGTGAGAGTGTGGGACCCCAATCTGTTTGGTCAAGGTCGGTCAGAAGGTCATGAGGAGTACTAAGTGAGTACTTAAGAACACTGAGAGGATCTAGCAGGTCCGGAGCAGGCTTTAGACTACTCAGAATCAGTAGAAAAGTTATGCCGACAAGCGCCGTTCAGACCTGGAGTTTCAAGTGGGTGACATGGTTCTCCTGAAGGTGTCACCTTTGAAAGGTGTCATCCGTTTCATGAAGCGGAGCAAGTTAGGCCCCATGTACATCGGTCATTTCTGGTTTATATCCTGGGTGAGCAAGGTGGCGTATCGATTAGATCTTCCAGTAGAGCTCAGCCAGATCCACAACACTTTTCATGTTTCCCAACTGCAAAAGTGCTTGGTGGATGACTCTGCAGTTGTGCCTCTATAGGAATCCCAATCAAAAGGATGATTCCAGATCAAAATAGAAGAGAAGAAGAAGAAGAATAACTTGAATCTATGATGTATTCAAAGATATGGGTGATGCTCCATACACTTTAGATTCTCACATACACTAATCTTCTCTCTAGTTTCTCTCTCTCTCTCTTCAAAATGCTCTCCTTCTCTAGCCTCCTTTTTCTCAATTACTCCTCACCCTATATATATGAGACATGGGCCGTGAACAGGTTCACGACCGTAAACCTGTTCATGGCCATAAACACAACCGTAAACACATATACAGCCTTTAACACCAAGCTGTTTACGGTCCTAGACATAAAAATACATTTTCCTATAAAACTAAAGTATAAACCATATTTTTGACCCAACAATCTCCCCCTTGGTTTATATCTTTCTTTTCTAATTGATCCAACAAACTCCACCTAAAAAGTAGCTGGCTTTACTTATTAATGTTCATTGGGAGCTTTGCTTCAGAATTAATCTTCAAATTTTTCACAACTTCAAGATGAACTTGATGAATCTTCAATGAATGACTTCATCTTGAGCAGTTGGGAATTTCTTCAAAATTTGAAATTAAACGCACATTGGGTGAGGAGGCTTCTTGTACTGAATCTTGAAAGATAGCGCTTTCAGCTTGAGAATCTTCAGAGAGAATATCAAAGAGAATGAATCTTCCGGATCACTTCAGCAGGTTTATATATAGCAACAGATTGATTGAGGAGGCTTCAATGCAATCCGTCACATAATCTTCAATTACAGCTTCACCTTGCTTCTGGGGTTGACAAATTGAATGTTGAAAGAATAATCTTCATTTCTTGTTCCTTCGAATGCGAATTCTTCGATGCTCACAGATGAAGCTTCGGCTCAGAAAATATCAATACAGTCTCCATGAGTCTCATCTACATTTGAATTCACTTTTCAAGACAAAAACAAAACTCAAAGAAAACTTAAAACAAAATTTTTGGATTTTTCATATTTTCTGAAAAAGAAATAAAACAGAAATAACATTATTTTTGGATTTTTAATTTTCTGATTTTTGTTTGATTTTTAAATTTTCTGATTTTTGTTTTTTTTTTTTTAATTTTCCCCCTAAATTTGTGCATAGAGGAAAACTATGAACAAATTTAACAAAAACAAATATATTTAGGATCAAAGTTATGAGACAGTCTTAACTTGTTTATCAGTACCTTCACCTTCATGAATAGATCTGGTCAATTTTCGGTATTGTGGTCCACTTAAACACGAAGGATATTGAGCAGACGACGACCATAGGTATTATTGTCCACTTAAATTAAGCAGCAAGATCTACAGACAACCTCTAAACGGTTCAATTTTAGTTGCAATAGAACGTGTTCCCCACTTCCCGATATACCCTGGTTATCAAGAACTTCCAAAGGACTCCTTACTTTAGGTGAGTAGATAATTATTAAGGAGGAAGTCAGATTTAAAGATAGCTGCATATGTTGTGTCCCAGGTCGGATCTCTTTCAATCACACAGAGGGGACAACATATGGTTAACTAGGATAGAGGGATTAAGAGGTAGAATATTGCATATGTTGTGTTCCAGGTCGGATCATTTCAATCATGCAGAGGAGAAAAATTATGACTAACTGATAGAAAGAATTTCATAGAAAAGGAGGTGCGTAGAAATAGAGTTGCATATGTTGCATTCCAGGTCTGATCTCTTCCAATCACGCAGAGGAAGCAACACATGACTAGCAGATAGAAAGCAAGAAAATAATTGCTACAGACCTACTTCATCAGAACCCCCAGTCGCCCTATCAAAACCAGAATTAAGGACATAAGTCCGTACATCAAGGAAAAGTCGAACCACAATTCGAGATGCGTATTAATTTAGTGTATCCTGTGGCTTCCCGTGTTTATCTCATTACTCAATCTACCTGAGCGTCGTATGGTCAGTCCAAACAATTCTATCTAAATCCACACTGTTAAATCCTTCGTGCCTACCAGCACATTGAACACAGAGTCTAGACAATTCAGATTCAGTCCCTTACACATGTTTAGACCGCTGTTATCACTTTCTTTATATTACTTCCCAAACAATACCTACTAAAGAAAAACTATAAGAAAGAAAATAATTGTCTTCAAAACAAAACAGTGTAAGATAAACTCAGGAGTATCGAGAAGAAAAATCAAATCGTAAGTCACCGATTGAATTTGCATCCAAAAGGTCTGAGAACAGCACGCATAATCTCAGAACAGATCCGAAAATTCTGCATATCATTAAGCACTAACCCCATGTGTTATCCCTTCCTTTCTTCCTTTCCCGCAAAGGACACATACTCTCAAACAATGTTCTGAGTGTTGTACAGTTGAGAGATGCCTCATATTATGTGCCCGGAACAGCCATTATCAACAAACCGAAGTCTGATGATATGCCTCCATAGCTGCTCTGACACAGAGTGGGATCAGTTGGTCTTTGGAACCCAGTCCATTTTGAAACTGGGTTAACCTTTGTCATCTTTGCAAGGAACTTTCTACGACGACATATCCTTCTTATCACAAGCAGAAGATGTAGAAACGTTAGAATCATTAGAAGATTTGGGAGATTGAACCTTTGGTACCCATCTGTAGTCGGGTTTAACCCATTTCTTGTTGGAACAGATGGGTGCCTCGACACTTGATTTTGAACTTCAAGCCGATCTTTGAGATGACTTTGACCTAGCTGGTCTTGGTTTCGTTGGAGCATGTCTTGAATTGTACTTCTTGACTGGCATTCGCTTCTTGACCTTGGGATTTTGATTCTTGATCATGGGAGTTGGATTCTTGGCCTTGTTGGCATTCAAGTTTCCATTTCAGGATTTTGACCTTGAAGGGCTTCCTTTGGGGTATTTCCGTCTTGGCGCACTCTGCCAGCCTTGTGCATAATAAGGAACGTATGCGCGATTTGGACAGTTTTGGGCAATGTGTCCAGGTGTTCCACAGTCAAAACATGTCTTTTTCTTCACTGGGAAGTTGTTTCTTCCTGCCTCTGGTGGCGTGTACTTGCCTCATTCCTGGTTGTTCCCACATTCACACTTGCAGCAGGCTGGCTGTTTCACTTGATTTGGTGGCCTATATTTCTCAACAGCAGGTTGATCAGAAGTAACTGAGTTAGAAGCAATAGATTCAGAGTTCAATGAGTCATTTGTTTGATAATCATCAGAATTTGCAGAACTAGAATTAGTTCTGCTCTCCTTATCCTCATCCTCTACTACTTTACCTGCACAAGAAGTAGAAGCATTAGAATCGTTCAGCTCAACACATTCTGGCATACCCACGATAGAATTATCAAAGATATCATCAAATATATCGAAAAAATTTGAGTCATCAGACTTTGATACAATTTTATTATCAGACACACTCTCTTCAGCTGCTTGCTTGCAATGACTTAGTGGTGGATCTGCATAGGAAGTAGAAGCATTAGTATTTTCAACCTGAGGGCCACATCCTGAAACAAATACAACGGTTTTGCCATATTTGAGATGTGCCTCTCTGTCTATTTCCTCTTTTTTCAAAGGGTTATACTGATAGGTGTGATTAAAAGGAGGAGGCACTTTATCATACCCTAAACCCTTTGACTGATTATTTTTAAATCTCAAACTATTTTCCATCATTAATGTCACTACTTCACTCGACGCATTAAATTTTCTGAAATTAAAATCTGCATTTTCAAACTTATTTTTCAATGTGTTAGGTTCAGCAGTTAACTCAGCAAGTTGTTCTGTCATAAATCTATAGTTTGCACATTTATTGTTATACTCTTCCTGAAGTTTCCTAAAATCTTTTGTTTTGGCTTCTAGTTGTGCTTTTAGAGGTTTCTGTCATTTCCTGAGTTGATACCCTTCGTATTTTAGGTCCTCGTTCTCCCTACGTAATAATTCAATATTCTCAAGTAAATTTTTAACATTACCAATGCATGTTTGAGAACAAGAAATTTCATTGACTTTGGTGTTTGAAGAACTCATTGTTTACCAAAAAAATCCTTTGACTAAAAACTCAAAAGTCAACCTTAAAAGTCAAATTTAAAAAGTCAAACCGAAAAGCTAAATTTGAAAATTTGAAGGTTAAACAAGAACGTCAAAGTTTAAAGTCAAAAGTCAAACTTGAAAGTCAAAGTCAAAAGTTAAAAATAAAAGTTATAAAACTTTGGGTAGAAAATGAAAATTAAAAATAAAAGAAATTGATTTCTGGGTTACAAGTGTCAAAATGCGAAAAAGGAAGCGAGAAGGCGAATCCTTAAGATTTAAAAACGAAGGCTAAATAACGAGTTCGTTGGTAGATCAAGTGGAAGAGGCGTTGGTTGATTAGGGAGGAGACTCGGGTTCGATCCCCGGCACCGCCAAAATTGTTTTTCCTTTTTTAGTGTATGTTGTGCTTGCGAGGACGGCTACTACGAATGCGAGACCGATGCTGCTGAACGAAGAATCGTTGGGCCGAACACATACGAGGTTGGCTGCACACCGCGGACCATGAACGTCGACTGAACACGTGCGAGGCTGGCCGTGAACTTCGGACCGAACACGTGTCTTCAGACCGTAAACTCGCGAGACCTCGGACCGTAAACTCCGAGGCCGTAAACTCCGACTATAAACTCTGAGGCCGTAAGCTCCAACCGTAAACTCCGAGGCCGTAATCCCTTCAGAGGTCGTAAACCCTGCTTCAGATGCAAAGAAAAACGACGTTTTGCACCCTTTTTGCTCCAAAACTTGTTTTTATCAAAAATGCGAAGAAACCCCCCCCCCCCCCCCCCTTAATTTTCCAAGATCAATCCAAAAACACAAAAACCCTTCAAAAAGAAGATCGAATACACTCCAGATTTGACAAAATTGATTGATACAATCCAAGCTCTAATACCACTTGTAAGTCCCTAAATCTGCTTTTGTATCAATCAAATTCGTTTAATGGTGCAAAATGCCAATCAAACGGATGATGCCAGATCAAAATAGAAGAGAAAGAAGAAGAAAAGCTTGAATCTATGATGTATTCAAAGATATGAGTGATGCTCCATACACTTTAGATTCTCTCACACACACTAATCTTCTCTCTAGTTTCTCTCTCTACAAAATGCTCTCCTTCTCTAGTCTCCTTTTTCTCAAGCACTCCTCACCCTATATATATGAGACATGGGCCATGAACAGGTTCACGGCTATAAACCTGTTCACAGCCATAAACACATATACAACCATAAACACCAAGTTGTTTACGGTCCTAGTTATAAAAATACATTTTGCTAGAAAAGTAAAGTATAAACCATATTTTTGATCCAACAGCACCGTAAGGGATCAGAGTGGACCTGGGAGCCCGAGGAGGAAATGAGGGAGCACTACCTTGAGTTATTTCTGGATTTACCAGACTTCAAGGATGAATTTTTATTCAGGTGGGGGAGAATTGTAACATTCCTCACTTGGGGTAAAAATTATTTATAACTTCTATAATTAATTGTTGAGCAAAGAATTTATTAGATGGATTTTTTAGTGGACCTTTAGTGAGTGGGTCGTATAGATGGGATTGCCAGAAGACGTATGTTGTCGTAATCTTGGCGTATGTGGGGCATAGAGGAGCATTGGATACGGGATGCGTATGCACGTACACGCAGCGTATGAAAGAGTATGTGCAACGTACGTAAGCAGATTCTAAACCCTAATTTTTTAGGGTTTAAGCCATATAAAGACAATAGTATGATTCAAACCCTAGCCTCCTTACCTGCCTCTCAACCTCAAAAACCCTAGATAGCCTCATTTTCTAATTAATGTGTGTGTGTGTTTGGCCTTGTGAAGCTGGTTTTGGAGCTTAGAATCTTGAAAGAAGGAAGGAGAAGCTAGTGAAGAGGAACTTAAGTATCTTGAGCTCATAGATCCGGGATAACATCATCATTTGGGACTCTTTGAAGGTATAAAGTTCACAACGTTCCTCAAGTATGCTTAGATCAAGTGTAATGATGTTTTGGACCTTTTTAGTCCCTAGAATGGATCTTTATGACTCAAATTCGTTTTTATACCTTGGGTTGCCACCCTTAGTGATATATGAGCCCCATAAGCAGTAAAGTTTCAATATTTGAGGTCCTTTTGTGACCATGCATGAGATCTAGTCATTTCTATAAAGACAACAGTATGATTGAAACCCTAGCCTCCTTACCTGCCTATCAACCTCAGAAACCATAGATAGCCTCATTTTCTAATTCTTGTGTGTGTTTGGCCTTGTGAAGATTGTTTTGGAGCTTAGAAGCTTGAAAGAAGGAAGGAGAAGCTAGTGAAGAGGAACTTAAGTATCTTGAGCTCATAGATCCGGGATAGCATCATCATTTGGGACTCTTTGAAAGTATAAAGTTCACAACTTTCCTCAAGTATGCTTAGATCAAGTGTAATTGTGTTTTGGACCTTTTTAGTCCCAAGAATGGATCTTTATGACTCAAATTCGTTTATATGCCTTGGTTTGCCCCCCTTAGTGATATATGAGCCCTATAAGTAGTAAAGTTTTGATATTTGAGGTCCTTTTGTGACCATGCATGAGATCTAGCCATTTCCATGGAAGTTAGTTTATATATTCCAAGTTTGGGTCCAATTGGTGGGTGGCAAGCCACCAAGTAATCGACTTTATGAGTTAAGACATGCCAAGGGACTCAGATCTGTAATATGGGCTTAAGGTCTTAATGGAAGAAGCGCTTTTGATGTTTATGGCTTAACGAGGTAATACGTTGGGTGTACAAGCAAGTACGCGCAGCATACAAGCCATGTAGCAATACGCTTAGCGTACAGACGAATACGCCCAACGTACTCTCAGGTTTGGGCTTTGGGATGTTTGGGCCTTGGTTTGGGCCAATCTTTGTACTTAGTAGTTATTAGGCCTTAATGGGACATCAAAAGTCAGATAACGGACCAGGGTTATGTTTGGGATTAAATGAAGCCTCATTTGAGAAGTTTGGCCCAATTTAGAAAATTGGCCATTAGTGGGCTTGGAAAGATTAGAAGGATTTGAGCCTAGATTATGGTCCAAATTAGATCACGGGGTAAAATGGTCATTTTACCCTAAGAAGGATTATTGGATTTTGACTAAGGCCTTGTTTGATATGGCATCTAACTGAGTCAGGTCAGACATTTTTGCTGACTCGGTCAGACAAAAGGTGTTTGATAGACAAAATCTTGGCGTCTGACTCGGAAAGTAATGTCTGACTGAGAAAGAAGTTGGGAGTTGGCTGATTGAGAAAGAAAACAAGGCTTTCCAATAGTACCCTTGGCTTGGATAAAAATTCGCAACTAATGAAGCTACAAGAATAGAACTTGGGTCTCCATTGTAGAAGCAATGGTGTTTACCGGCAAGCTGAAGGGTTTTTTGTGTTTTATGTTTAAAATAATATATTTAATGTCTATTATGGTGGAGGTTTTTGTATAAATTATTATTATTATTATTATTACTATTATTATTATTATTATTATTATTATTATTATTATTATTATTATTATTAATGTCTATTATTATTATTATTATTACTATTATTATTATTATTATTATTAATGTCTATTATTATTATTATTATTATTATTATTATTATTATTATTATTATTATTGTAATATTGCATAGAAACGTGTATAGCATCAGGGTAAAATGGTCATTTTACACCAATCAGCACATTCGGTCAGATTTTCAATCAAACAACATGATTTCTTACTCAGTCAGAATTTCTTACTCAGACAGACCTTTCTCAGTCAGCACTTTCTTAGTCAGCAACTATCAAACGGGGCCTAAGTGTTATTGTTAATGATAGCCGAGGAGTCGCGGGAGCAGCCGATATAAATTCCTTACCGAGAGGTTTAGAGTTGAGTTTTCCTCCAGCAGGAACAAGTCGAAGGCACCAATGTCGACCCGTTTATTTATGTTAGAATACGTCGGACTTAGGTCCGATGTCGGGGTTAGTCCGATGTAGGTTATATGTTTCCGGACTTCAGTCCGAATTCGGGGGAAGCCCGAGGAATGTTTGTATGCTTGATGTCTTCGTGATTCTTACATGTGTTTGTTTATATGTTCCGGTCTTCGGTCCGATGTCGGGACACGCCCAAGGAATTTTTAGCTTATATGTTATGTTTATATGTTTCGGGCTTTGGTCCGATGTTAGGGCAAGCCTTAGGAATGTTTATATGCTTATGTTATGTGTTTATGTTATATGCTTTGTTTGTATGTTATATGTATACCGGACTTCGGCCCGATGCCGGGTGGGGCCCGGTGTCGGACTTCGGTTTGATGTCGGACGGGACTCGATGCCGAACTACAGTCCGATGCCGGGCGGGGCCTGATGTGGCGGACAAGGCCCAATGTATGTTATTATGTGATTATGTGTATGGTATGTGATAGTTTGGGGAGACTCACTAAGCTTCATGCTTACAGTTTTTAGTTTTGGTATCAAGTACTTCCGCTAGTAAGGGGAAGAGCTCGGGATGACTGCATTGCACACACCACATCGTTTAGCCTAGAATGATTTACTCTGATATTTGGAAATGTGATTTTGATATAGTGCTTTGATATGATGTTTTCAGATATTATCACTTATGTTTTTATGAGATGATATGGATTACTATGGTTTTATTTATAAATTTAAACAAAAATTTTGGACTGTATTTTTGGGATGTTTCATAGGAAATTAAGAATAGTTGGTCGTATAAATTAAGCGAATGGTAAAATTAGTACATATGAAACAAAACAATAGTAATATGGGGTGCTAATTTGACTGGACAAAGAGAAATTAAAGTGGAGAAGAAGGCGGATTAAGGGAAGAAGCAGATCTACATATGAGGATGAACTGGTTCCACAATCATATTCAATGGTAATAAATACAATGATGGTGGTGGTGTGTAGTGACATGGGTGGAGGTGTGAGCACCATTATATTTGCTTCACAATCCACATTCTTGGAACCCTGATTTTCATTTATCGACAAAAAAATCTCATCATTCCGTAAAATCAAAGGAAAACCAAAATAAAAAGAAAGCACAAGAACTAGGAAATCAAACAAACAAACGATGATGGAGGTGATGGAATGCATCTGAAACAAAAGCAGGAGTGGTGGATGGTGGTGGGTGACGGATTTTATGGTTGGGTTTTCCAAGGAACAAATTTGGATTGGACGCCATGAGATAGTATGGGAGACCAACGTTATGTCAATCCTGTTGTGGAAGAAAGTGAGATTTCAGATATAGGTGCAAAGATTGGGTAGTGGAGTTCTTAAGGGCGCTCATATTGATCGATCCAATTGGCGACATTGAAGCAATATAGTTTCAAGTTTGACCGATTGACTTTTCTAATGCGGTTTAAATTTGATTTTCGTTGACTAAATAAGATTTTGATGCATAAACTGTTTGTACAAATTACATTAGAGCTTGTACCTCTTAAAATTCAGCATTTGAGGCTAAATGCTTACTAAGGTGTGTGTGCGTGTGTATATATATATATATATATATATATATATATTTATAGCTCCCTATCTAATAAATAAATAATGTTAATATCCTTTTGCCATGTGTCAAACTCACGCCATGTGTCATTGTTTTGCTTCTCCAATTTCAATTTTACGTCTTGCATTTTTAATTAATTAAGACTATCCCATAAAATCAACAATATCTTCATCACAATCCCAATAAATCAAGATGAAAATTGATTGAGATATACCTCTTATTTCTCTCTCTGAAAACCCCAAAAGTCATTCAACACTCTTTGCAATTGTTGTTGATTAGAGAAAGAGAAAGGAACTCATGTCGACGAACCAAGGTAAAATCGAGTATCCTCCCATATTTGAACTTCTGCTTGGGATTTTCAGTTGAGTGGATACATTCAAAAACCTATTTTTTGCTTACTATATGATGATTTTTTTTGAAATAGCAATTTGAAGTAGTTTACAAAATCAGTATGTGTATGTCTTTCACTGATCTTCTATATTGAATTCCTACCTTTTCTATTTCGTAGTTAATTTCATTTTGGGTTTGATTTTTTATTTCAATTTATGCTTTCACGAGAAGAGAGACGAAGTAGAGAAGAGGGTATGTTGAATCATCTTTCTTTCCCCGTGTATATTTTGATTTCACTTCATGTTTATTGTTAAATGTATGTAAAACTGATTAATTTAAGTTAACGACAGGTTATTGCATGTTGCCATGTTCACACTTCACAGTTAGTGATTTAAGGTCAAATATTTGTCATGTTGTAAATTGGCATACTTCAACAAACACTACTTTAATCCATTGAAAATTACGATACTTAGGTTTTGAGTTAAGGTTCAATTTTAGTGTCTACTATATGATTTTACCAATCTTCATTTGTTGGCCACATGAATGCCTTCTCTCGCCTCTTCTTTTTTAGATAAGCATCTGGACTTTAGGTATGTATGCATAAGTTCTTGGTGTCTTGAATTAATAAATTAGTTTGTATAGCTCTTTGGTCTTTGGTCTGTTGAATCATTAATATAGTTTGCACACCACATGTTTGATAAAATGCTTAAACCAAAATTTATATCAATATATTAATCATTAGCTTAGGTTTCTTTATATTGTATATATTTTTTATATGTACTGTATAAACAATACAAATAGGAAATCCATGTAAAAAAGCACACATAATATTGTTTTTGTAAAGCTTGTCTTTGTAACTGAACTATATACTATGATGCAATGGCATTAAAATGTGTAGAACAAGTGCAGTAGAAATTAAATAGTGAGTAAATAAATGCATGAGCTAATTTCCCAAAGTATTTGGAAATAAACTTTGTGTTTATAGTGTTAGTTAGCATCAAGGATGATGTCACAGATGGGAATATGGCTCAAGTTCAAGGTAATCAAACTTATCTATTTTTTTTTCGTTTCTTGACACTATTGGTTTTCCATTTAAAATAAAGAAGATTATCATGTTATGTTCTATGAAGAATGAAGATTACCATAAAAATTTCTTAAATGTCGAATTTAAAACATTTGATATGATCCATACATATCTTTTTGTGTTATGTTACATTCTACTTATTGTTGACACTAATGATTTTCACTTTTCGTCTTGACTAGCAAAAGCAAATAAATAAGATAACGGGTTTTTCCCCGATGGCAAGCACAAAGTGAAAGATTGATTTGTGAAAAGTTCAAGGATTATTGTTCATTCAGGTATGAGCTCATACATCTGGAAACCATATCTTACTCAACATTTTTGGAATGAAATTAAAGGTTTGAAGTATGAACCACTTATTATGCAAGTTTCTAGGTTCAATCACATCTTATAAACCCCAAATAAAAAATAAAATAGAATGACCAAGACACACACCCACAAAACAAATAAAATATGGTACATTGTGTTTGTTATAATAGTTTGATTTGCAATATTGTTGACCTATCTCTTTATGCTAAAAATTATAATGTCAAAGATGAAACCTTACATACCTAAAGAAGAAATATTAGCATTGTTAAAATTCTTTAAAGTTACATTTCTTTTTGATCATATATGATAAAATGACAAAACAGTATGTGATTTATGCCAAATAAGTAATTTTTATTTTATTTAATAGAACATAATGATATGGTAAAATTAAAGGCATAATTATGATGTTCCAACTTATTTTTATAGAAAATCTGTATTTCATGCTATTTATCGTGGATTTTTTGTTTTGTTGCAGGTTATAACAAAAAGATAATGAATGTAAAATGCTATTATTGGGAAAAAAAATATTCAAAACTGATGTCTTAAAATGAGTACATGGTTACATGGAAGTAAATAGCTAAGTACGCTCTCTACATGGTTGTAATACATTTCTGATCCATTTTACTTATAATTCGGGGTGAGTATAAAAATCATAATTTTATTAAATGTGTACACATAAAGAACATATATGGGATACTCAAATTAATATATGTTAATTTTAAATAATAAATATAAAAGTCTGAACAAAACTTATATCTTCTTATTTTAATAAAATTTTCTAAATATTAGATTTTTCATGATCATTTTTAATTATCGATATTGTTTTTATTTCTTGCCCGTGGTTTCCACGGGTTGTAACCTAATATATATATATATATATATATATATATATATATATATATATATATATATATATATATATATATATATATATATATATATAGACACACACATTAAAAAGCATATAGCTATTTTAGGACAAACACGTCTTAATTTTAAGAAGTACAAGTTATGATGCTTTGGATACAAATCCATAATGCATAAATGAAACTAATTAAGGGCATCTTACCTAAAATTAGGAGGTGATAGAATTATTAGATTAACTTTTAAATAATATGATAAGATTAAATATAAGATAAGATTTGACAATTTCTATGTTTATCTTAATCTATATTTATTATCTATTATACCTTAATATGTATCTTTGGTTAAATGCTGAATTTTAAGCTGTATAAGGTTATAATGCAATTTGTATTATAAATTTATGAATTCAAGTCTTATTTGGTCAATAAAAATCAAAATACTAAAGGTAAGACGAGACATTGAATTGGTATTCCTCATTTTCAGCGTATAGAATCATTCAAACGCTAGCTAATATAAACTCATTTTCGCTCTCAGTACAATCTCTTAAGTCATATATTCCTTGTAGGTTGTTGACCAACCTATTAATCCATTGTGTATGTTGAATCCTTATATATCGAAAAAGTTCTCTCCATTTTGGATGGCTTCCCATATATCTCTTTTTAATTGATTTCAAGAATTGTGACCCTCATTATTTTCACTATCTCTCTTTAGAAACACTAAAATATATCAAGAATTAGAAGCATCGTCGAGGATATGTGGAACCCTAACCACACCCCACGATCACCATCACTAACAGTTATTGTCTTTATGCCAGAAGATCCACCATAGTCCGCACCGACTCTCAACATTCAACCACCTACATTCTCCCCATTTTTATCCTTTCTCTCTCTCCCCCTCCCTCTCTCTCTCTCTCTCTCTCTCCCGCCAAACAAATGATATTATGTTGTTTATTGTGTCAATCCATGATGCTTTTATTTTTCATCGGTGGAAATCCAATAGGCTTGGCCCTATAACCCTTCTGTTACATTTCCAAGTAAGAAAAATGAATTTGCATTATTCACATTTGGCTCATATATCACTTTCTTTGGAATTTTTCTCAAATTGATTGTATTGTTAATGTAACATTGGGCTTACATTTTTTTGTTAGTAGACATTGTGTCAATACTCAAAAATCATTTTAAGATGTTGATTGTAACACCCGTAGATGCGGACTAGTCAATTTAGAGGCAATAAGTGTCGAAAATGACTTTTCGGCAAAATATTATTTAGAATAAATAAACTTAACCAAGTTGTAGTATATGTTACAAGGTTTCCGTACATATAAAGAGCGCCAAAATCCGAGTTATAACGAAGAAGTTATGACTCGTTGAAGTTTAGCGACGGAACCGACACGGCACCGCGAAGACGTAAATAGTGAATTTATGATAGAGCTTCTTTTATCCCTAGTAATCTAAATGAAAATCATAGAATATGTTAACCTGAGAGCGTCCATAAAAAAAACGCCTAAATCTGACTTCGTATGAGGAAGTTATGATTTTTCGAAGTTTCGGCTTAGCGGTGTACAACCCGAAGTTCGAGTATTAGATCGAACGGTTTTTAGCCGACACAACCTAAACGAGAATCGAAGATCTCATTATTAGTAGCGTAAAGATAAAAAGACAGACGAAAATGGACAACGGATGAAGAAGTTATGATATTTTAACGGACCAATCCTGTCACGGCCTGTTAAAAATATAACTTTAAAAGTATCAAAATTAGCCGACGGAGTCTCAACGAAAGTTGTAGAGTACGTCTCACTACTACAAAATAGGTTAAAGAACCCGGTTAAAAGCCTAAAAGAACCCGGTTTTCAACCGGGTTTTTAGTGGGGCGAGTCCTATGTAAAAAAATGAATAAAACCCGGTTTAACAACCGGGACTTATTAATATAATATATCCCGGTTCCTATGATAAAAAACCGGGTCCTTTCATGGGTTTTTCTTCCAATGTAGTATACTCACGTTAGACTATATAGCCCAGTTCTGCTCTACACAACCGGGTTCTATTATGCTAAATCTTGCTTGTTTACATAGTTGTTTTTAATATGTTCAACGAGGCCTTTTAACTTTTTTTATTTTTTATTTTTCTAAATCTATAGACTCAATTCCTTTCACCCACGGAATGTTTGCTGCAAATCCATCCATAATGTGAATTTATTCTTTTTAAAAACTTGTAAAATGGATCTTTTATTTAAAAAACAACAACAAATAATTTAAAAAATTTAATCTTTTTTCTGCACAAAATGCAAAAGAAAAAATTAAAAAAATCCAATACATCTATAATAATATGAATCTGAAAAATAAATCTACAATAATTCAAATCCAATACATTTATATATTCCAAAACAAAAATCTAATACTTTTACCTATGAAAAATAATGTCTCCTACCTTATTTATATACAGCCTTATCTTACTAAACAAAATTTGCAACACATATATTATCACTAGAAAACCAACAAACTAGCTGACCTCCATCAATTGCCCAAGATCAGAAATGCTTGATGTTGCCTTCTCAATCTCATTGCCAATTGATTCCAGGGATGAACTTCCATCTTACAAAAGAGCAAAACACTCTAGAGAATAACCATAAGCAACTAATAAGAAATAACAAATTAGCTAAAAATTTAAGAAATGAATTGAATGCCTACCTCATGTAGGGTCAATGCTTTTCAAGAAGCTAACAACAAACGAAAAGCCCTTTTATGCAACCTTAAATGGACGTTTTAGCTTGCATAATAGATGTAAAAAGAAAATAAAAATTCAACAAATCCATATTAAGTTTCTAACAATGTAACACAACAAAGACTATCTGAATAACATCAGCTTGACATGAAAAAAGGTATTGTCCAAATTCAAACTCCATGTGGAATCATCATCAAGAAATTGCGACAGTTTATTGTTAAGGTTTAGGATTACAGCTTGATCATCTCCATGGTCTATTCCTCTAAACTCCTTTTGTTTTCCTGCCTTGTTGACTGTATTGGGTATAAGAGAAAAAAAATTACATGTGGCAAAAAGTCATTAAATACATGGCATCTATATACAACACCTGTTTCCATATAACAAAGCGAGTTCATCATATTCTTCCGTGATTCCTCATTAAGATGAGGCACTTCAAACATGAATGCCAGGCTCTCCTATAAATAGACATAATTATTTCATAATTTATACTAACAATATTTTGTTATAACATTAACTGAAGAGATTTATGGGTGTACCTTTAGATTGAAAAAATTATAGAAGCTCCAAACATGCATAAAAGGTTAATTGCCAATAAAGTAGACCCGACCACTGTTTGTTCACAAAAACTTGAATGTTAAGTTAAAAGGAAATCAAACTACAATGCAATAATAAACAAGTAACTGAAAGAAATGGTGGTGAACATTACCTGGACAGCTGTATTCTCAATATTAATCTCCAGCAAACTCTTTAGCAACCCCTCTCTCAACTAATTTGAGCAGCTTCAACAACCAATACAAGGACTCCAAGCAAACCCAAAAATTAACAAAGCCAACAACAGGAAAAACTAAGCCTTAAACCTTGACAACAACACACCACGAAAGCATGAAAAATACAAAATAACAAAAAATGAACAACCAGAAATCAATACTACAACATAAGCAAACAAGGCTCATACAGGTAAACAGAGGAACGAACCATTTCAGTCAATAAGCAGGGCAGTCAGGTGCAAAACACTCAAAGCCCCAATGCAGCAACACGCCAACAATGTAAAGCAAACACAGCAGAAGCCATACACCAAACCCGGGGGCAAAATCGTCAACAACCCCAAAAGTAGCATCCTCAATGGGGTGATAACATGGGTACAACCGTCAAAAGCCCCAAAATAACCGCAGGTGTTAGAACAACAAACTCAGATCCATAATCATCACTGACTACTTTTTAGATTTATAGACGAAGAGATAGGAAAAAACCAATAATGAATCCCTAATCAGAATATGCATAAAACAAACCAAAAGGGATCAATTAATCAAGCCATCTAGACGAATTCCAATTTTTTACATACATAATGAATGATATTCATTTATCAGTCGAAATTGTACCTCAATAGTGTGGCTCTGGTGAATATAGCGGCAGTAAAGTTTTGATTACGTTGTTTCAGAGTATTAGGGTCTTTGATTGGTGAAGTTTCCATTATGTTGTTTCGGAGTATTAGGGTCTTCAATCGGTGATTTTCAAATCTTTGCCTGGTCGTAGAGGGTAGCTTTAAAATCGTATAACAGGTCAAATGGCGGGATATCAAAATTTCATAGTGCTGGACACCAAAATTGATGGCGGGATATCAAAATTTGATAGGAGGGGTACCTAAAAGTGATAGCGGCATATCCAAAACATGATAGGCTATATTTTTATTTTTTACATCACACGCATATATCCTATTGTTTTATATGATAAAATAATCAATGTTTGATTTTGTTAATGTTATATATATATATATATATATATATATATATATATATATATATATATATATAGAGAGAGAGAGAGAGAGGTTCAAAATATAACATAATAACATTGTCTAACCACATAGCAAATTTATACCTTTAGGATCATTATATCAATGGATAAGTTCAAGAGGGTGCATAGTATTCACTACCACAACACATGTTCTTAACTTTAGATCGCCTTCATCATAACCTTCACCATCGTGGCCACCTATGAATATACCGTTGGAACACCTCAATTGCTTCACAAATTCAAATGAAAAGCTAAATGCCACAATTCCTTTTTTGAGTTATGGATTCTGGAAACTGAATCAAAATCAATTTGACTCCAAACTAGAGTCAATCAAAGGGGAATTGAAAGGAAATTCGGAGAAATTGGACTCATGTTTTGAAGAAATTGGTGATTAATGTTCCAGCTTCTTCGAGTCCTTCTCGATAACTACCATACCGTGTCACTAACATCATCATCTACTACAAACCACTACCACCGTAACCGACAACTGCCATTAATTACTCTCTCCAAGCCCCAATCTTCCACTACTGGTCGGAGGCATCTCCATTGTTATTGTCATCTAACAAACTACCAATTCAAAGTGCATTTCGAATTTGAATAAATATCCATTGATCGATTCCCCTGTCCTAGAGCTACTTCATCTATTCCAATCGAACCAACAAACGACTCTAGTGTTACTTAAGAATCACATGCAGATTGCTCTTGCGATTAGTGTCTCATTATGATCGGTGGAGATGAGTCAACCTGATGTTGAAGTCGAACAAATTAAGGTTGTTAAGAAAAGATGGTGATGTTCTCTTTATGAACCCTACAGTCACAAGGTACATTGTTCTTTCTCTTCCTTATTTACACCTTTCTTAATCGTGTCACCTCCCTGTGGCCTGACAGCGACAACAACTGCAGTGGGTGCAACAGCAACAACCTCAGTAACAATAGCATAACACTCATCAAATGTTTCAATCTGGGTGGTCTTAATAGACTCAAACATTTTCGGTATCACCTCTCGAATGGTTGCGGTCACCTCATCATGAATCATCATGTAGATATCCTCGTCCCCAGTCACACTACTCTCAAGGTTATGGCGTGTACCCACTATGATGTCTCTGAAACACAACACAAAATCATCATAGACTCGTTCAAGCATAAACACACTCGATTCCCATCCCTACATACTCCTTGGTACCTTAAGGATTCTTACTTGGATTACTTACAGATCAGGTGCTACCAGTAGTACGGGCCCAATACTACCTTCTGATGTGTTTTGAGCATTCTAACACTCCTATGGTGTACATGTTGGATTAGGTGTCTAAGCCCATAACTATTTTGGTATGTACTTGACCCGATTGTGAGCATGGTCCTTTTGGGTTGCCTTCACCATAACAACAGATAGGATAAACTAAGGAGAAAAAGGATTAATTATGATTTATTAATATTTTGTGGCTAAAAGACATTAATTAAATAAAGGGGACTAGAACTGTCAATTGTGTGATAGTTGAATATTGGGCTAATGGACTCCATAGAAGTTGGAGTGGACGAAATCTACGGGAAACTCATAAGAATTCATCCAACGCTTCTAAGGAGGGAGTCCATGGGTTGCTTAGGGCCTAAGCAGTCAAATTAGAGTTTCCTAGTTGAAAACCCTAATAGCCTACCTATATAAGGAACCCCTAACCCCCCCCCCCCCCAAAAAAAAAAAAAAAAAAACTTGACCAACTCTTTGAGAGAACCCTAGAATGTTTTTGTGGCTCTTCCTTCTTCTTCTAAGTTCATCTTGTTGCTCATGGTGTGTGTGACTCCATTAGAGGTGCAACATTTAAGGCACTAAGCTTTCAAAGGTCAATATCAAGAGGAATTGAGATTGTTATTGCTACATAACAATCAAGGTTATATCTAAACCCTTTTATTATGATAATATCGATTTCTATATGCTAGATCTAGGGTTTATGAGCTTTGAATGAGTATTGCATGTTAATTAGACAAACTAGATCTAAAGTTTTAGGGTTTACATGTACACCATAGGATTGATGTAGTGCCCACAAACCCATCAGTACATGCAACCCTAGAAACCTTGGATCTATGTTTTCTCTATTATACATGCAAATATTGATTTTCTAAGGATTCATCCTAGCTAGCATATTATGAGGTACATGTAATATAAAATTTAGATAGAATGACATACTTTTCTTATTGATTGATTCCTTAAGACCTTGTGAGCCTAGCACCCCAAATGTGATGTCTCAAATGTTTCACACAACACTAAAACTTCTTGGAATAACTTGAGAATGGAACACTTGCATGCAAATTTAGTGGCCGATTTTGCTCCATATGGGGCGCCTTATATAGTGTCATGCAATTAGGGTTACACCATGCAAACCCTAGTGTGCATGACTTTTCACTTACTCCATGATACATGGGTTTTAACCTCCATGGAGCACCCTATGGGTTGTAGACCAATTTTATGAACCATGGATCATAAGCCCAATATATAAGAATGAATGATTTACACAATCATGCCCCATACTTTTAATTAGTCTCTTTTTTATCACAAAATTAATTCCAAATTAATTCTTGATGAATACTAATTAAATAATATGATTTCATATTAATATATTATAACTTATAATATATTAACAAATCATAAGTGTCATTTTTCTCATTTAGTCTATCCAATTGTTATGATGCCATGTAACCCAAATGGACCATGCCAAGTCAGGTCAAATACATACCAAATATAGTTATGGACTTAGACACTTTATCCAACACCTTCCACACCAATTTGTTGTAACCGCAAGTCCTCCTCCTAGGATCCCAATTCACAGGTACTCTATTCCTCACGAATATCAGCCTACTCTCTTAGTAAATTCCTCATATACTCATCTAGATATCTCTCTTAGATTATCCCTCGACTTATAACTTTTTCTAAGTGATTCCTGCTAGATACTCTTTACTCAACACATACTCAAAGAAAATAATAAATAGCAACAACTGCTAGGCTAAGACATCACAAATCAGATAGCTCTAGCCCTAAAATATGAATTACCTAGCCTATTCTCTAGCATGCATCCCTAACATATCATAAATATCTCATAACACAAATAAATGATGGTATTTTGGGAAATCATCGTTCGGGCTCTGACTGATTGTAGACATTGCTCCACTCATTTTTCTCTTGAAACTCTTTCTTGTTTCTAGAAAAGTCATGTATTTTTGAAAAAAAATTTCAACCCCTCAGTTTGAGTCCAGACACACCCGAAGGTACATCCGAATCCCTCAAACAAAGGCTTTGATACCAACTTGTAACACCGAAAATTTCCAAAACAATTTTTTTCATTTTTAAATCACATAAAGCTCAGTAACACAATTTCTCAAAACCACAATGTATCAAATGCAAAAAACACATCTCCATAAAATAACTGTTATTATCCCAAAATCCTCTATCATAATCTCGAACAGGTGTGTACAATCAAGTCGGCGCCTTCTCGTGATCCTCGAAAATACCTGAAACACATATCACATAACACGGTAAGCACGAAGCTTAGTGAGTTCCCCAAAATACCACACATATCCCATTAGCCTCTCATGGCTCATTAGCCTCTCATGGCTATACTTGAATAAGACCCTCCGGTCTATGTGTCTCAGTAGGACTAGAATACTAAAAGATTAGCTTTGTCACTCTCTTAGCTCATTACACACGTTTAGGGTTTCACACAGGAAGGTTGGGCAGCTGGTGAGGCGGAAATAAGGACATAAGTTCCCTTAAATAGGCCCTAACCCCGGGGATTTAGGGTTTTATCTCACAATGCCAACTCGGCGAGTTGCCCCTTTGGCTTGTCGAGTTGGTCATTAAACCCGCGTGTCCAAATCCGTCCCTACTCGACGAGTTGGACATCAACTCGTCGAGTTTCTCGGCCATCTCCTAGATAATAAGATAAAAATATTATACATGGAATTTTGGATGTTACAATTATGGCACTAAAAGTGGCAACCCTAGGCCTAGAAATGAGTTTGAATCATAAAGATCCATTCTTGGGACCATGAAGGTCCAAAACATCACTACTCTAGATCTAATCATACTTGAGGAAAGTTGTGAACTTTATACCTCCGAAGAGTCTCAAATGATGATGCTACCCCGGATCGCTGAGCTCAAGTTCCTCTTAACTAGCTTCTCCTTTCTTATTTCAAGCTTCTAAACACCATCAAGAATTTCACAAAGCCAAAAACACACAAGGATGAAGAATGAGAGGCTATGTAAGGTTTATGAAGTTGAGAGGCTGGTAAGGAGGATGGAGAATGGGAGATAATGTTCTTTATATAGGTCCTAAACCCTAAAAGTTGGGGTTTGCATTCAGCGCGGGAACGCAGCGTGTTCCTCAGGCGAACGACCCGCATTTGGGCCCCGCCTCTATTTTCCTGTTTTGGCAGAAATGGTCCCTCCTTTCTCCAAACTTAATAATCACAAGGTCCATAATCAATAATTCAATATATAAGGGACTAAATATAAATAATATATGGACTGGGCGTTACACTTGAGGCTCTTGTGCTATTTGTATCCTTGTTGGGCCATTTATGGTTGCTGTTGCGCCATGAAGAAGTTCTTGCGCCATCATGGACCATCTTGGTACATGATGCGCCATATTGATTCCTTTGTTGTTCCATGTTCATCGAAGTATGCCTAGAAGATGATAATGCTCAAGAATGTTCCAGAAGATGTTGCATGACAGATTGTGATTGGTTGACACCTTTCATGAGCCTATAAGCCAATAGGCTTGGCCCATTAGGGTTTTAGGTCTGATCCCTCAAGTATAAATAAGGATGCATGCTAGGTCATTTTGTATCTTGAATTCTATAATGATAGGCGAATCTTTGTGTAATTTTACTTGTAACCTTTGTGTTAAGAGCTCTGAAATAAAAGAATACTCCTCTCCTGCCCGTGGATGTAGGTCACCTTGACCGAACCACGTATATATATATATATATATATATATATATATATATATATATATATATATATATATATATATATATATATATATCAAACGGTTCGGTTCGGTTATTTGCGGATATCTAAGTATCCAAACCAAAACCGATCTGTTGATATCCGTTTTTTTCAATTTTGGATTGGCCGGTTCGGTTCGGTTTTTCGGTTTTTTTGCGAACCCCTACATACCTAGTAGTCAACTTAATCTTGTCGACATGGGGATGAGATTGCAAAGACATTGTCATCACAAATTCCATGACTGGAGAACCCTTAATTATGAAACGTCATTTGTGATAATGATTTAAAAAGATGGTTCAAAGAAGATACGATCGTGGACAAAATTTTCATTTTAGTTTTTATTATAACTATAATATTTTTAAAATTTTTGAAATATTAAAAATAAATATTTTGAAAATTTATAAATAATAAATATAATATTTAAAGCTTAAATTGAATAAATATAACATCTTTTAATAAAATAACGACAAAAATCAAAATAAAAAAAAATGAAAGTAGAGATAACCATAATAATTTATTTTCTTTCCCTCTTTATCTTCCTTCAAACTTTTTTTACCATTTCTTTTCCCTCTCAAATCTCCCTCCAATTTCTTAGCCTATTGGTTTTCTTTCAAATCTCCCTAAAATTGCATTTTCATTCCCCCTCTAAATGTATATAATCATTCTCTTTTTTTTTTTTTCAAAATGTATATAAACATTCTTTTTTTTCAATGCTTCACCGTAACAGTTGACTTGCAGTCTTCGTCTTCTACCACCGCAGTCTCTATTTCTCAATTTCATCATCGTTGATTATAAGTACACGAATTCCCCTTATGGGCTATCGTAAGTGTTAAGTGAGTTTATATTTAGTTGTTGTATTGTAAATAATATATGATGGAAATTTTAGATATCCTAAATATTATTTCCATAAAAAAAAATAAAGAACTCGTTGAAAATGTAAGGATGCATAATTCAATTGATTATTACATAGATATTATTAAATATGGAAGCATGTGAATCTAAGTTTGTGTCCAATGCTATGATTTAGAAATAAAAATGTTAAAAAATTGGGTGTTAATGTATTACAAACCTTCAGCAATTGAGAATACTGGAAGCCATAAAGCGATGTTTTGGAAAAATGGGTCCTTTAACCATCTCATAAATCTCTTCTTCTACTCATAGAACCCGTTTGTACTAGAAAAACCGGATCATATAACTATACGACTAAAGGACCCGGTTATGTCAATAGAATCCGGGTTCTTTAGTTCTATTATAAAACCCGCTTCCTCAATTTAAACCGGGTCATATTACATCCTCCTTTATAAAACCCGGTTTTTGAATAATATAACCCGTTTTTTTCAAAAACCAGGTCCTATATAGCGAGTCCTATATGTCTTTTTGTAGTAGTGTCTTCACCTACGCGTGGATATAAATAACGTCAAAAACGGAGTTCGTATGAACGAGTTACAAATTATAATATCATATTTACGTATTAAAATAAAGTATAAATCATATATACGTACACACACACACACACACACACACACATATATATATATATATATATATATATACACATATGTATATATCATTAGAAAGGTACCGACGATGCGGTCATTATAAGACTAATGTTGAGTTCTTTCGACATTAGTTTAGTACAAATATCATTAAATCCATTTAAAATAGTATTATAGAGGGGTGTTTAGTTGTTTATATAACTAAAAGGTTATTAAGTAATTATGGAGGGTAGTTTTTGAAAATTCAATTAGTATAAATAAGAGCCTTGAGCTCTCATATTTCTTGCACCATTCTCTTGATTCAAGAGTCTTTCTCTCCTTATCCCCCGAACATTTCGGTCTCTCGTGATTCGACTTTCTATTTCTTTAGTTTTAGTATAGTAAAGTGAGCATTGAAGCGATGCACGAATCTTTCTTAGAAATATTCAGCGACGAAGTTCTGCCCCTGCAGAGCCCGACTCCTAGCTAAAATCCCCTTGTAAGTAAGTTATGCTTACCCTATTTTAAATATAGTTTATATTTAAAATTAGTTTGTTATTATAAATTTATAATAAATATTTGAGCTATTATTATGATTTATATAAGTGTCGTTATAATATCTTTTTAACTACTCGTAGTCCGTGGAATCTGGTTTAGAGGGCCGCATAGGGTTGTTGGATTTTAGAAGTGCTATACGCCAAAATGGTCCTGCCCTCCGGTGTTTTATGTCTGGCCCCTGTCTGTACATAGTGGTTGGAAAGTATTGTTTAAACGCTTATATAATAATAATAATAAGACTAATAATTAGTCACGGTAAATATTAGACTAAAATCTAGTGGTAATAATACTAGGTTTCGTCGAAGGAAATTATTTTAAAGTAGACAAAGCGCTGTCCAAGTACGGAGTCACCACCTTCTCAGGTGAGTGCATAGTTACTTTCATCTTACACATAGATATGAAGTATTTTATATAAACTACGTGCTATGTGTGCATATTATCTGCATACTTGTTGTCTATGTTGGATGAACGTTTTTTTTATTCATGCTTTAAATGATTTGAACTGTATATGTATTTTAAATATACAAGTATGTTGGGTATGAGATGGGTAGATGAATGATGAGAGATAAAAGATGATGTGAGTAAACATTGGCAGCTATAGACTTAGTGCCTAACAAATAACATCGGCAGCTATGGACTTAGTGCCTCTTAGACAAACACTGGTAGCTATGGACTTATTACCTGTTAGGGATTGGTAGCTATGGACTTAGTACCTATTAGATACACACTGGTAGCTATGGATTTAGTACCCAGCAGCTATGGAATTAGTGATTTACGAACGAGCACTGGCAGCTATGGATATAGTGCCAGTCCTATAAATCTGGAAGCAAAGGACTTCAAAATGAACGAATGCGGGATAGATGACTCTTAGGATAGATCCTTAAGAGTAAAGAAGATAATGGGAATGGATAATTGGGTCGATTGTTTGATGGTTTAAACATAATAATTATATTATTGTGGGTTGAAAATCCTATGTACTCACCAGGTTTCCCAACTTGACCCACTCAGTTTATTTATATTACAGGTGTTGAGATGAAGTCACATTACACTGAGAGATTAAAGTGATGTAGATCACTAGTGTAAATAAATGTAAGTTCTGTTTATGCTTATGTTTCTGTATTGACGATGACATCCCAAATGTTTTAAAACGAATTAAAAATACTTTTCTTCGGAAATGCTTTGATAACGTATTTATCATGTTTTATTGGGACAAATTCCGCAACATTTTTATTAAAAGAGGTACTCTGATTTTTATAAAGCATAAACAAAATCGGTCTTTTCTGGCAGTGAAAATGGGGACGTCACAGTTGGTATCAGAGCATTAGTTTAAGCGAACTAGAATTTGTAGAAAATTTGTAGACTTAAACTTAGAATGCTAAGTCATGATTGTGAGGAGTGTGTCTAATAGATTTAGGTAATACCCCTGAATATGTTGGATAAGGTGTCTAACTCCATAACTTATTTGGTATATACTTGACCCGACCGGCATGGTCCATTTGGGTTGCATCTCAACCAAACTATTTATGGATAATTTTATGAGAGCTATACACATATGTTTATTAATATATTATAAGTTATAATAAATTAATATGAAGTTATGTTATTTAATTAGTCTTAGTCTTAAATTAATTATGAATTAATTTAGAGAGTAAAAGAAAGACTAATTAGATTATGGGCTATTGGTTTTATATGGTGTGGGCTAACACTCATTTGTTAATGGGCTAGGCTTGTATGGAAGTCCATGGATGATCCATGGAGCTTTCAACCCATGGATCCTTGGAAAGGAAAAGACATGGGTTATTAGGGTTTCATCCTAACCATGCACACTATATAAGCATGCTTATGGAGCATGAAATGGCACCAAAAAAAGGGTAACTAGTGGCACTAGTGTGTGTGTTTGTGTGTGACCGATTTTACAAGTGTGTGTACACTCTCTCAAAGTTTTCCAAGAGTTTGTGGTGATTTGTGATTCCATTTGAGGCATTCACACTATTGGTGCTTGGCCCTCAAACTCCTTAGGAATTGAACTCATCATCAAAAGGTATGTAATCTCATCTAAGTCTTTTATGTTTAAAAGTACCCCATGCCATGTTAGATAGGTTATTAACCTTGAAAAATTATTATTTTGCATGTATTTAGACAAACATAGATCCAAGGTTTATTAGGGTTGCATGCACACTTAGGAAGTGTTAGATTGCTCAAAACCCAACAGTGGTATCAGAGCCTAGGCTTGCTTGTTTAATACTTGATGCAAAATAGTGAAAAAAGTTGAAATTGTTGCTGTCTGGCTGATGGACTCGCCGAGTCCATGGGGGGACTCGCCGAGTTCAAGGCAAAATTCATCCTACTCGGCGAGTAGGTTCGTGCACTCGGCGAGTAGAATGATCAGAATGCAGATTTTCGACTTTTGCTGCTGGAAATGGACTAGAAACATTACCCTAAACTGTTTTGGTGTTTTAAAACTTGTTTTAGTTGGTGTAATGGTTGTTCTAATCCATTTACAATAGCATATATCAAAATTCCATGTTTTTTATGTGTTCATATAATTCTTGAAATTTTGATGATCATGTTCATGTTCTTATGAATTTAGAAGATGATAGGAATTATTTGCTGAATTGTTTAGAATTAATTCTTGATCATTTATGTGTTTTGATGGAGTCCATAATTTGTCCGCAAGTTATGGATATCCAAAGGTCACTTTTTATTTAACACACACTTAAAACACATAAGTTACATGAAAATGAAGAGTCTTCATTTTTATGAATCTTTAATTCATAAGTTATGAAATGAAAAGTCTTGGATGGTTACAAAAGATGAAGAGTCTTGTCCTAAAGTTATGGAGGTTCAAGAGTCACTTCATTAATAAATATATAAATAAAGTGTAACCTTAATTAATTCCATAAGTTATAAAATAAAGAAAAGTAATTCTTTTATTTGTTTAAAGTCTTCCATAACTTGTCCTCAAGTTATGGAACTTGAAGAGTTTTTGGATTAAAACTACTTTAAACACATAAATCATGGAATTAATTAGTTTTGAATAGTTTCAAAACTTGCCCTCAAGTTTTGGAATTTGTAAAGTTTCACACACTTTAATAAACTTTAATTCCAACACTTAGAATTTTAAAAGTCAAAATTCAACACTTATATTATTTATAACATTAATGGTTAATTATTATATATATGTATAAGAACAAGTCGTTTTACCGTTAGTAGGCCTCATTCACGAAGCCGGTCTATAAGGTGGGTACAAGGTTGTTGCCTATAAAATGGCGACTTAATGGGTGTCCACTCTCACCCACCGCTTGCTTGATCGGTGGAGGGTCGTTAGCCGAACGGGTAGGACAATGACTTTAAATTCTCATTAAAAGTATAATGAATATTATAAAGTAACTACATATTTTTATTTAATTCCCAATCTTAGTTACTTTAGGAGAAATGTGAATTTGGTGCTAGCCCATGGAATTCACACTTTGTACCTTACCAAGTCGTTGGTGGAGCGTGTGTGGTTAACCGGCACACTAACTTGGACTAGTAAGGATCACAAAGGGTGACTTAATGTTTGTCATAGATCAATGGATCGTGTGTGGTTAATCGGCACATTGATTGGGTGATAATATTAAGGGTACCAAGTGAATTGGTATGGTTATTAACACCTTGTTTTGTGATCCTCGCCATCCCAGTCACAAAATTTGAGAGGGCACACTCGAGATTCAAACATGCCATTGAAAAGTTCAATGAATCTCAAAAGATCTAGGAATTTCAAATCCAATTAAAACCTAATAAATTATTTCGTTTTTCATGGTGGAAATTGGTGAATCGTCATTCGCCTACCTTCAAATATTTTATAGCTTGGATTACGGCATCCCTTTTCCAAATTATAAAATATTGTGTTGGGTCCTAGGCTTAATATTTCATATTGGGTGTTATATTAAGGATTTTGAATCAACTAACTTGATTTTCTCCCATTATAGATGTCTGGTTCAGACAACTATGATCTTCCCAAATCTATTGAAGATGGTGTCCCTCAACATCATGCTTCACTTCCTCCACGTCCTCCAATTATTCTCCCTCACCCACAAGTTCTTGAAAAGTCTAAAGTCACTCAATCCCTATTGGCAAGCATAGTCTATGTGTGCTCACATCTTGGAGATAAAGTCACATATTGACAAGCCGGGAGAGTTGGGTGTCAAAGTCTCGTGAAAGTTGGATGTTCAGTCACTTTCTTAGTAACATAGCGAGTCTCTCTGGGACTACTATGAGGCAGACTATGACATGACCCTTAATGATGTTATCTATTTGCTTGGTGTTGTGGAACCAGCAATGATTTGGAACACCAGTAAAGCAAATTTGACTAAAAGAACAACTTCCCAAGTCTACATGGATATTGAAAATGGTAGCATTGGATATCTAGAAAAGGATTTCTCTTCCCAATGGAAAGGGATCGGCCATAGTCAACTTGGTTAACCAAATGGTAAAGAGAAAGACTGAGTCTGAGATAGTCTCATGTGCCATTACCAAAGGGTCCATGTGTTTTGTTGCCAAAGGAAAGGGCATTGGTTGTGAAGCTGCCCTATTCGCCTGAAAGGTCATAAGGTTGATCAAGTCAAGAGGTTTGACTCTACTTCGGGTAAAGTCCACTGTCTAAATCTATTAAGTTCCTATTTGGAGATTCTTATTACATAATGTGAATGGGTTACATGTTGATGTCTTAAGAATCAAAGAAAAGATAGGAAGCTTAAAGTAAGTATATGTTGATTCTGATTGCGAAAGTGGGTTTCGATCGCATGGTTCGGTAATCAGAATTTTGAGTTGTTGCTTAAGAGTTATAACATCTTGCTTATGAATAGATAACAACAAGGTTTTCATGTGGATTGTAAGGATAAGTTTTTCCGCAAAGTTTTAAAATAAAAGAAAAAAGAGTTTTAATTTTATTTATTTTAAAAAAAATATCCTTACAATGGCATCTGTGGAAAATTGTCGCTTAAATGTTTCCAGTAATAGCAATATTGGAAAGTGGATTTGATTCTTTCATTTGTGGTAGTGTCTGAATTTACCAAATGAAGAAAGTTTTTCATCACCCAAGTTTCAATTGGACAGAAACTTGGAATCATACAAGTTGTATTGTATGATGAATGATAATTTTCATCTTTGAAAATTAAGACTAATTCTTTGATCACATGTATATGTGAGTCAGTTGAAGGACTAAGGAATTAGGTACACTGGGTGTGCACTGGTCAAGGTCCACCACAAAGATTGATTTGTCATGATTTACTAAAGATTAGTAAATATGATTATACTTATAAGGTTAAGTATAATTCTGTAACATTGGAAAGGTTACAATGTATGACAAAACAAATGAGAAGAATCAAATTAGGCAGAAAGATAAAAGTTTCTCAAATCTGAAAGGATGGGAGAGTACTTTAGTATCATATTTCATGATCATCTTAATGATTATGAAACCATATCACAAATTCATACTCTAAGGATGTCTTAGTGCATTGTTATGGCTAAGAAGAGAGGTCATGAATTGTTGGATTGGTTAAAATCAAGAAGATGAGTCATACTTCGTTCCAAGACAATTCTTAGAGTCATACTCCAAGATTGTAACTTTGAGTGACATAAAGGAAGATTTATTAACACTAGTCAAATGTAAGAGTAAAATGTTTTCTACTCTTGTACATTTGAGATTGGTAAGTTGTGATGTCTTGGATGAGACAAAGACCAACTAAGACCAATTGTGTGAAGTGTTAGTCTTGATAAGAATCCGCACGATCCCTTAAATATTTGTTTTGTCAAGGAATGGTTCTTGACTGGGGAAACTTATATGTCAAGGGGACAGTGGGAGCCTTAAAGATCTTGAAAGAGTTTCAAGATTTAATCAAGAGTAAAACTTGTAATTTATCACTAGCACACGACTTAAGGTTTGCAACCTATCGTGTTGACATAATTCTTATTTCTGTACCTACTTCAAATAAGTTGAATTTGCATATAAGTTATCAGAGTTCAACTTGGAAGCATTGATGGGCCTTGTGCTACCAAGGTGACAAGAAACTCAGATTGAACAAGTTTAATCCATGTAAGGCTGAATTTGTCACTAACCTTATCTTGTGATTATGGTTTTGACAAATTCGCATGGATAGGAACTCATACACTATAGAATCTAAGTGTCATAAGGTTTCTCTCCGATTCATGAAAATGATGGTGAGGAAACGCTTTCACTAAGTAGATTTTACGTAGATATCAATTGTGTTATTTGCATTTTCAAAAGTCATTAGTGGAGCGCGTGTGGTTCACCGGCACACTAACATGGACTTGTGAGAAATGGCAAATACCTAAGCAATTGAGACTATGATTACGGTATCCCTTTTCATGGTCCTGAAAATTGTTTAGACACACATGTGAACTATCTAAGAAAGGGTGTATGAATCTAAATTTCAGAAGTCCAGCAAATTTCTGGAAATATGTCAGAGCTAGTGGGAGCATAAGTGTTATGCTGATAATCATCATGTTAGTGGGAGCATGATTATTACGTTTAGTGTTGCAAGTTAGCAATGTTAATTATAGAAAAACAAAAGTTTCAATTCATGAAGTTTCAGGGATTGAAAAAGTCGTTTTGCTATAATTAAGGGAGAGGAAATTATACTTCATTTCAATTCTAAAGCTTAGATTGAGATTTTAATCATCTTTAGTCAAGAATATATATATATATATATATATATATATATATATATATATATATATATATATATATATATATATATATGAATTTTATGTTGGAATGGTTCAACTTGAAGAAATTCTATATATATTACGTTTTCAAAATTCGATTATGATTACGACATCCCTCTTCATAGTTAAATTTTGAAAACAGGGCAAATAAAAAAATATTGTAGCAAAAGACTGGTCTAGTATCATGTTTTTATGTGAGACATCATGAATCGTGTCCCATATGCTTCGGATAGAGGATCGATTTCATGTGCTATAATATTCATCCTTTCTAAATTTTCCAAATGCTCAGGGCATTTAGAAGGGAAAAGTCTAGAACTGGATATGACTAAAGTGATTAAGCAATTGTCGAGGACAATCTGAGGTTTGCCAAAGATTGGTTGCTCAGGGAAAGTTGGAAGTACGATGTAAGTTGTCGGAAAGGACCATATTGACATATTCTGAAAAGAAGTAACTCTTGTGATAGTCAAAATGGGACTATGGAAATGTCTCCATAGGTGGAAGTTATTCAATCTATGTAAGATTAGAAAACCTTAATGCAAGAAGGATGTTCAAAGCAATGTACTTTGAATATGAGACTTCCGTTCCATAGAAGTTGACCTTCTTTGGAATACTCTGTAATGACTGGTGACAAGGTTTTGGTGACTTTGTGCATAATCATTACAAGAGGAATATTGCATAAAAGTTTAAAATCTAACAGTTTTTTTGGTAAATGATAGGAATCGGGGATTCTCACATTTACAATAAGGATTTGGGAATATGAAATGAGTATCATTGGAATCATGTTTAATTGATCTACATCACAATGTAAGGATCATAGACAAACATAGTGTGCATACTTGGAGTATGTCATAACTATTGTTTAGAAAAACAAAGTGTACATGCTAGGAGCATGGGACGACTGTTGTTTTATTCAAGTCTTAAGTTGATTGTTTGAAACATTATACAATGAATAATGTGTATTCAATATGGTGATAAATAAAAGGTGGTTCTATTTATTCAAAAGGGTTCTGAGACCATATTGGACTCGATTATTATTGTGTTTCACTTTGCATGTTTTGACTTCCAGAATAGCTAGGTTATTCTTTCCGAATGACTAAGTTATTAAAAACACTCCACAGTCGTTCATATGTTGGAAGTAGGTATGAATCAAGACTGTCATGAATCGAGTTTGTAGATGGCTAAATGGGTTTAGTCATAGCAATGGTTGCTACAACATTCATGAGTGCTCATAAGTTATGAGTATTGGAATAAACCCACGCTCACTTGTATCACTTCATGGAATTTATCTCGAGTGATCGTGAGACGGTAATATCATATAAATCTTCAAACCTAGAGATATGAGTTGTTACCTATGAGTTGGTTGTGCATTGATTGCACGTAAACGCATCAGTAACTTGATGTTATAAAACGTGCATTTGTGTACAATTCAACAAGTAGTAGAACAAGCATATGAGTCGAAGTTTATCTGTTCCTTCTAGAAATAGAAGCGATATCTGGGCCCCTCGATGATTTTGTTGTGACCTATGTACCGGCCGGTCAGAACTAAATTGATGTGTTCGATTAAGTTCTTTGTCAAACAAATCGGAAATCGGGAAACAAAATGTTGGACAATAAGTACGACGTTGTTCCATGTATTTGTCCAGCTGATATCATGAGAACAGAGGAGTATACGATCACTTATCTAAAATGGCGCTTCATAGTTCAACAGAGTTTTCTTCATAGTTCAATGGAGTTTTCGAGAGCTAAGATTGCTGGTTGGTTCCTGAAGTTATATATGCAAATACAGTTATTAGACTTATCCAAGTAGGAGTCTGTTGGATAAGGTGTCTAAGTCCATAACTTATTTGGTATATACTTGACCCGACCGGCATGGTCCATTTGGGTTGCATCTCATCCAAACTATTTATGGATAATTTTATGAGAGCTATACACATATGTTTATTAATATATTATAAGTTATAATATATTAATATGAAGTTATGTTATTTAATTAGTCTTAGTCTTAAATTAATTATGAATTAATTTAGAGATTAAAAGGAAGACTAATTAGATTATGGGCTATTGGTTTTATATGGTGTGGGCTAACACTCATTTGTTAATGGGCTAGGCTTGTATGGAAGTCCATGGATGATCCATGGAGCTTTCAACCCATGGATCCTTGGAAAGGAAAAGACATGGGTTATTAGGGTTTCATCCTAACCATGCACACTATATAAGCATGCTTATGGAGCATGAAATGGCACCAAAAAAAAGGGTAACTAGTGGCACTAGTGTGTGTGTTTGTGTGTGACCGATTTTACAAGTGTGTGTACACTCTCTCAAAGTTTTCCAAGAGTTTGTGGTGATTTGTGATTCCATTTGAGGCATTCACACTATTGGTGCTTGGCCCTCAAACTCCTTAGGAATTGAACTCATCATCAAAAGGTATGTCATCTCATCTAATTCTTTTATGTTTAAAAGTACCCCATGCCATGTTAGATAGGTTGTGAACCTTGGAAAATTATTATTTTGCATGTATTTAGACAAACATAGATCCAAGGTTTATTAGGGTTGCATGCACACTTAGGAAGTGTTAGATTACTCAAAACCCAACAGTGGTATCAGAGCCTAGGCTTGCTTGTTTAATACTTGATGCAAAATTATGAAAAAAGTTGAAATTGTTGCTGTCTAGCTGATGGACTTGCCGAGTCCATGGGGGGACTCGCCGAGTTCAAGGCAAAATTCATCCTACTCGGCGAGTAGGTTCGTGCACTCGGCGAGTAGAATGATCAGAATGCAGATTTTCGACTTTTGTTGCTGGAAATGGACTAGAAACATTACCCTAAATTGTTTTGGTGTTTTAAAACTTGTTTTAGTTGGTGTAATGGTTATTCTAATCCATTTACAATAGCATATATCAAAATTCCATGTTTTTTATGTGTTCATATAATTCTTGAAATTTTGATGATCATGTTCATGTTCTTATGAATTTAGAAGATGATAGGAATTATTTGCTGAATTGTTTAGAATTAATTCTTGATCATTTATGTGTTTTGATGGAGTCCATAATTTGTCCGCAAGTTATGGATATCCAAAGGTCACTTTTTATTTAACACACACTTAAAACACATAAGTTACATGAAAATGAAGAGTCTTCATTTTTATGAATCTTTAATTCATTAGTTATGAAATGAAAAGTCTTGGATGGTTACAAAAGATGAAGAGTCTTGTCCTAAAGTTATGGAGGTTCAAGAGTCACTTCATTAATAAATATATAAATAAAGTGTAACCTTAATTAATTCCATAAGTTATAAAATAAAGAAAAGTAATTCTTTTATTTGTTTAAAGTCTTCCATAACTTGTCCTCAAGTTATGGAACTTGAAGAGTTTTTGGATTAAAACTACTTTAAACACATAAATAATGGAATTAATTAGTTTTGAATAGTTTCAAAACTTGCCCTCAAGTTTTGAAATTTGTAAAGTTTCACACACTTTAATAAACTTTAACTCCAACACTTAGAATTTTAAAAGTTAAAATTCAACACTTATACTATTTATAACATTAATGGTTAATTATTATATATATGTATAAGAACAAGTCGTTTTACCGTTAGTAGGCCTCATTCATGAAGCCGGTCTATAAGGTGGGTATAAGGTTGTTGCCTATAAAATGGCGACTTAATGGGTGTCCACTCTCACCCACCGCTTGCTTGATCGGTGGAGGGTCGTTAGCCGAACGGGTAGGACAATGGCAAGAACCCGCAGTTATAACGATGATTTAAACGTCAATCCTACATTAAGATCTAGATTCACCTTATTCAGTGTATAGATCAAAATGGCAAGAACCCGCAGTGGAGCTGGGAATGCAAATGGGAATAGGAATCAACCCCCGGTGATTCAGCAAATACCTATCGTAGTAGAAGATGTACCCGAGCCAATCACCATGGTTGGAGTACAAGCCATGGTTCGGGCTATGTTAGCTGAACAAAGGGAAGAAATGAGCCAGATGTTGAATAGGGACGAACCTACTATGCCCATTGAGCAACCCGAACTGATTCCCGAGCAACCGGAGGAAGGGAACTACAACCGCCAAGTGAGTCAAGTGGGGACTCAAGGTGAACAAAGGGATGGCCCGGAAAGGAGAAACGACAAGGATGGGCGAATGTACAAGAATTTATTTGGTGTGAAACCACCAAGTCTCTCAGGAATCCTAAAGCCGGTTGAGATTATGGATTGGATCTCCGAGATGGAGATGGTGTTTGAGAGCTGCAGCTGTAGCGAGAAACAGAAGACTGTCTTCGCAGTAAGACAACTGAAAACAGGAGTCTTGAGCTGGTGGAAGCTACTGGCAGATATGATGCCATGAGGAGAAGCCCTAAGGATGTCATAGGAAGAGTTTTTGGAGCAGTTTAAAATGCAGTACTGCTCAGAGATAGATCTGATAGACCTGAACAACGAGTTTCTGAACCTGAAGAAAGGGAAGATGAGTGGTGATGAGTATGCCACCGCATTCACCGAGAGGATGAAGCTATTTCCCTACTTGGTTCCTACTAAACTCTCCAAGATTGATAGATTTGCTAACGGATTGCCCATTGACTTTGGCCCAATGGTCAAAATGGCAACTACCTTGAAAACAGTTGTTAGGGCAACTAAGAACGTAGAGACCCAGATAAGAGAAAAGGGTCTAGAAAAAGATAAGGCAGGAGAGAAGCGGAAGTTTGAAGGATCTTTAAGGTCCAACAAGGAGAGAAAATCCTCAAATCTTGGAGGAGGAGAAGGAGGTGAAGCAAGATGGTGTGATAAATGCAAGAAGAAGCATTGTGGGAAGTGCAACGAAGAAGTAATTTGTTAAAACTGTAGAAGGACTGGTCACTATACCAAGGACTGCACACATAATGATAAGGTATGCTACGGATGTGGAGGCAAGGGGCACCTATCAAGAAATTGCCCAAAGAAAAACGAAGCAGCAAAGCCAAACACACCACCAAGGCCAAGGGCATTCCACATGATCCTTGACGAGGCAGAAAACCATGCAAGGAACCAAGGATGAGGAATCCATACCCGAAGACCGAGTTATGAGGTAGCCTAAGAGATAGAACAATATGATGTAGCCTATTATAGGGATAGTCTAGGGTGAACTTGAACACCTATGTAATAGTTTCAAGAAATAATGAAGCCTTCGTTTTGCTATCTGATGTGTTAAACTGTTATGTGATTTTCTTGTATGGTGACTTGGAAAACTGTGAGACAATACTTGGGACGAGTATGAGTAAGTGTGAAAGGTAGTAGATGCATATAATAGCGGAAGCACAGGACTCACGCTTGGATCAGGGAAAGTCACAAGGTTACCAAGAAGTTAGTAATTGATATTGTTTTATTCAAGTATGTCGTTACCATCGTTTCGGTAATGACTAAAAAGATTGTTGATATTCCGACCCTAGTGGTCATATAGAATTGAGTCCGACTGCACTGAGTATGCTATGTGGTTTAGAAAATCAAGTTCGATGTAGCAACTGACTTAAGACGGAAGATTGAAATAAAAAGCGATTAGTAGAGGTATCACAAAAAGTTGCTTGTAGCTAGAAATGCTACCTTTTAAAATGTGATTATATCAAATTAGAACATGAAGGAAGGTATAGTCTGTTTTGGAATATAACAATAAGAGACCTGAGTCTAAACGTGCATCACATGATGGTAGGTCATAATTTGGAGTCTAACCTGAGATAGAAAGCAGATGCACGATTGAGTACTGCTTACAGTCAGTAAGTCTAAGAGATAGACTTGAAGGAATATAGAAGTTATAATTATTACCAAGGATGAAGAGATGACGTATGGAGTCATTATACGAGCCCTGTTTCGTTGATGATTCCGTGACGTAATCATCCTAAGGAGGAGATAATTGCAACGCCCGTAGATCCGGGCTAGTCAATTTAGAGGCAATAAGTGTCGAAAATGACTTTTTGGTAAAATATTATTTAGAATAAATAATCTTAACCAAGTTGTAGTATATGTTACAAGGTTTCCGTACATATAAAGACTGCCGAAATCCGAGTTATAACGAAGAAGTTATGACTCGTCGAAGTTTAGCGACGGAACCGGCACGGCACCGCGAAGACGTAAATATTGAATTTATGATAGAGCTTCTTTTAGCCCTAGTAATCTAAATGAAATTCGTAGAATACATTAAATTTGACGCCCAAATCTGACTTCGTATGAGGAAGTTATGATTTTTCGAAGTTTCGGCTTAGCGGTGTACAACCTGAAGTTCGAGTATTAGATCGAGCGGTTTTTAACCGACACAACCTAAACGAGAATCGAAGATCTCATTATTAGTAGCATAACGATAAAAAGACAGACGAAAATAGACATCGGATGAAGAAGTTATGATATTTTAACGGACCAATCCTGTCCCGGCCTATTAAAAATATAACTTTCTAAATAAAGTCAAAATTAGCCGACGGAGTCTAAACGAAAGTTGTAGAGTACGTCTCCACCTACGCGTGGATATAAATAACGTCAAAAACGGAGTTTGTATGAACAAGTTACAAATTATAATAGCATATTTACGTATTAAAATAAAGTATAAATCATATATACATACACATTTATATACATATGTATATATCATTAGAAAGGTATCGAGGATGCGGTCATTAGAAGACTAATGTTGAGTTCTTTCGACATTAGTTTAGTACAAATATCATTAAATCCATTTAAAATAGTATTATAGATGGGTGTTTAGTTGTTTATATAAATAAAAGGTCATTAAGTAATTTTGGAGGGTAGTTTTTGAAAATTCAATTAGTATAAATAAGAGCCTTGGGCTCTTATATTTCTTGCATCATTCTCTTGATTCAAGAGTCTTTCTCTCCTTATCCCCCGAGAATTTTGGTTCCTCGTGATTCGACTTCGCTTTCTGTAGTTTTAGTATAGTAATGTGAGCACTGAAGCGCTATACGAATCTTTTTTAGAAAGATTAAGCGACGAACTTCTGCCCCTGTAGAGCCCGACTCCTAGCTAAAATCCCCTTGTAAGTAAGTTATGCTTACCCTATTTTAAATATAGTTTATATTTAAAATTAGTATTGTTATTATAAATTTATAATAAATATTTGAACTATTATTATGACTTATAAAAGTGTCGTTATAATATCTTTTTAACTACTCGCGGTACGGGGAATCTGGTTTAAAGGGCCGCATAGGGTTGTTGGATTCAGAAGTGCTATACGCCAAAATGGTCCTGCCCTCCGATGTTTTATGTCTGGCTCCTGTCTGTACATAGTGGTTGGAAAGTATTGTTTAAACGCTTAAATAATAATAATAATAATAATAATAATAATAATAATAATAATAATAATAATAATTAGTCACGGTAAATATTAGACTAAAATCTAGTTGTAATAATACTAGGTTTCGTCGAAGGAAATTATTTTAAAGTAAACGAAGCGCTTTCCGAGTACCGAGTCACCACCTTCTCAGGTGAGTGCATAGTTACTTTCATCTTACACATAGATATGAAGTATTTTATATAAATTACGTGTTATGTGTGCATATTATCTGAATACTTGTTGTCTATGCTGGATGAACATTTTTTTATACATGTTTTAAATGATTTGAACTATATACGTATTTTAAATATACAAGTATGTTGGGTATGAGATGGGTAGATGAATGATGAGAGATAAAAGATGATGTGAGTAAACATTAGCAGCTATAGACTTAGTGCCTAACAAATAACATCGGCAGCTATGGACTTAGTGCCTATTGGACAAACACTGGTAGCTATGGACTTAGTACATGTTAGGAATTGGTAGCTATGGACTTAGTACCTATTAGATAAACATTGGTAGCTATGGATTTAGTACCTAGCAGCTATGGATTTAGTACCTAGCAGCTATGGAATTAGTGCTTTACGAACGAGCATTGGCAGCTATGGATTTTGTGTCAGTCCTATAAATCTGGAAGCAAAGGACTTCAGAATGAACGAATGCGGGATAGATGACTCCTAGGATAGATCCTGAAGAGTAAAGAAGATAATGGGGATGGGTAATTGGGTCGATTGTTTGATTGTTTAAACATAATAATTATATTATTGTGGGTTGAAAACCATATGTACTCACCAGGTTTCCCAACCTGACCCACTCAGTTTATTTATATTACAGGTGTTGAGATGAAGTCACATTACACTGAGAGATTAAAGAGATGTAGATCACTAGTGTAAATAAATGTAAGTTATGTTTATGCTTATGTTTTTGTATTGACGATGACATCCCAAATGTTTTAAAACGAATTAAAAATACGTTTCTTCCGAAATGCTTTGATAACGTATTTATCATGTTTTACTAGGACAAATTCCGCAACATTTTTATTAAAAGAGGTACTCTGATTTTTATAAAGCATAAACAAAATCGGTCTTTTCTGGCTGTGAAAATGGGGATGTCACATTGATGTTGTTCTAAGAGAAATAATTTAAAGAAGTAGTTATATTTAGTGTTATTTTATTTTGTTAATGTTTATATGATGCTTTTGATTTTTCCCCAGATAAGCATAGTGACATACACAATCCACCCTCAAGAGAACCATTGCCTCTCCTTATCTACAGAATCACACGTTCTGCTTTTTATATTTGTATTTCTTGTTTTTATGATTTGTTGCTTATGATCTCATTCTATATTGTTTACATTTCTACAGATAATTCGGATGGTTCATTCAAAAGATTTTGATTCTGTAGGCATAGTATATAGAGTTTGATTATTAACAGTGAGATCGAGGAAGTTTCCTGTTAACTCTACTTTAAAGCTTAACATCTTTGTGGATGATTGGCTATAGATTCATGGTTGTCATGATATATCACTATCATCATTCACTACCAAGGTTTATCTCTCTCTATGTGTGTGTGTGTGTGTTTTAAAACGTTTATACATATATTGTTTCTCTTTTTGGGCATGAAAATACTTGATAATTTGTTTTTAGGAAACCATTGTTTTGAACAGGAATGATAAACAAAGGAGAATTGAAAATTTCATATTTGACTTTATTGATTATGGGGAAGCATGTGAAAATTTTGAACTAAATGTGTATTGACACATTTGGTAACCCATCAATCAGACCCATTTGAAACTATCTAAAAGCATCACATGATCAAACATTCATGATATCTCTCGTTTAACTTCAAATCAGTGCCTGAAACCAAACAACTTTGAACACATAATAAAAATATAATTGTTAGGAGCTTTAGGGGGTAAATAAGTTCTAATGTTGATAGATAATTTGAACACCAGACACAACACTAAATTTAACCCCTGCAGCTAAAAGATTGACTTCCACGTAATTCTTTCTATGTCCTCAATCACCATTAAAGGTGCTTTGAACATTGAGAAATAAAATATCGGTAGACTCCCAAGCACTAAATTAAGAAGTGTATCCTTCCTCCAAATGATAAGGTGTTAGCTTTCTATGACGATAGTTTCTATTGGTATTTTTCAGTGATGGGGAAATACAGAAACCATGTATCCTTGGAGTTGGTGGAATAACCCCCATAAGGGACAAATTAAACAAATTCAAAATTTTTAAAAAAAATTGGACCAATAGAAGGTGATCACTATTCCTAAGTGAACAAGGTTTTTATATGTATATATAATTACCACTCTCAAACCTCAACTTATTATGTGTACTTTATTCCATACTTAGAACATGTCTCCATGTATTTTTATAGACAAATAGAAAACACCATTAAAAAAACACGAAAACTTTAATTTTTTTACAAACCTCAAATACATCATCTAACATATTCACCACCAATGTTCCATTACACCAGAAAGGAACGTAAATTGACTTAAAGTAAAGTCGAACTAAAGAAAAAATATATATCATTTGTGATTTTTAATCTATCTTAGGTTTAAATTATGCAATTTCAATATATTAGGTTTTAAATTGCATGTTATGTAGTTATTTATTATAATGAATGAATGTTTTAGTTTTAACTTTTAACTGAAATTATGTTCTACTATTTAATAAAAAAATTAATGGCAAAAGTAGCAAAACATATCCACCCTTGGTAAGAACAAATATGAGGTGGCAATATTACATTTAGTCTTCATTATAAGCTTGACCAAAATGAGTTAATATTAAAATTTGATGGTAAGGTCTTGGTATACGATTAACACGTCAATATTTAAATAATTTTAAGGTTTTAAAAATCAATCGGAATTTCTGTTGTTGCAGATCGTAACAAGAAGAAATTAATCTTAATTACAAAAAGAAACAAGATCATTATAATCTACAACTAAAACCTTAATATCACAAACAAAATATCATGAATGTAACTGCCTAATTCGAAATGAAGTGATGACGATCTATAACGATTTTGCAACTTGAAATGCCCGGTTTCAGCTTGAATAGAAGAATTTTTAGGATGACTATGTAATAAATTTAAGGAGGTTTGATCGGATCGTTTTAAGATCTTAAGATTTTAGTCGGGATCCTAAGATCCCACTATAAATCTGGATTCAGATAGATCATAGTATGATCAAAATTGTTTTTGGCTTGTATGATCTTAAAAATCATAATATATTACGATCAAGATCCAGATCTTAACAACCATGCTTAGAATAGTTGATAAAAAGACTGATCGTCAGTTAAACTTGTTCAAATGGCTAAAAATCATTATATATATATATATATATATATATATATATATATATATATATATATATATAATTTTAAAATGCAAAATAAAAAAAATCCAAAAATTCTTTTTTTAATTATTATTTTCGGAACTTTAATTACCTAAAAACATTTAAAAAAATTATAAAAAAAAATAAAAAAAAAAACTTACCGTTTTTTGTAAAAATACGTGAAATATTCTAATACAATATTATACTGTAAATATTCAAATGTGATTTTTAGAATGTTAGAATATTCTACTAGATTTGTGAGATATGTAGAATATTCTAATATTGTACTAGAATATGTAAAAAAAAATGTATTTTATTTTATTTTTTTGGTATTTTTTATTTTTTTGGTATTTTTTATTTTTTTTGGAAATTATAAATTCCGAAAATAATATTTGAAAAAAAATCGAAAATTTTAAATTATTTTGCATTTTAAAAATGTTTTATTAACTACTAAATGAGTAGCTAAAATTGCGTCTTACGGCCTCACAAAATTAAACCGTCTCACATAAACCTAACTCTCTCTCTCTCTCTCTCTCTCTATATATATATATATATATATATATATATATATATATATATATATATATATATATATATATATATATATATATATATATATATATCAACCTCGGTATAACCAGTTTATCTTATGTTTAAGAAAAGATAATATATATATATATATATATATATATATATATATATATATATATATATATATATATATATATATATATATATATATATATAATGGAAATTTTTAGATCTACAGAATTAAAATACGAAATCAAATTTCAATCAGAGAGTATAGTCTTGAATACATGATTTGAAGAGGTCACATGCAATATTTTAGATGTCATAATAACTTAAATAATGTATCACAAATCCCAATAGTTGAAAAAGCTTTAATGAAATCAAATATTATTATTGGGACATGGTGTTTAGCTTCTAAGCATGTTTTCATCATTGCTACCACATAATGTAATTATCATCTACCTCGCCACCCAAAATATCAATTTGGTTTGACAATTAGAAATGATTAGGACAGGAAACAATGCTGGCTTTCAATTTGTTAGGATGACATACAACATTATATATATATATATATATATATATATATATATATATATATATATATATATATATATATATATATATATATATATAATGAGAATGTATGAACTATTCTCAGCCAATCATTTAACGAGTTTAAAAAAACATAAAAACACGGTGGCAAACTTGTAAATAATCCAAAACATTAAACCGTTAGGCACTTAAGTAATTTTATCGCACATCAAATCTCGACAGCAAGACCATCATTTCCCTCTTCGAACACATCATCGTTTCCCCATAACACGAAAACCATTTGCAGAAAGATTCAATCACAGAAAGTATTCTCAACATCGTGAAGAACAAATCGAAAAAAAATGTCTTCCGACGAAAACCTAACGAAATCATTTTCTCACCGTTGACTATGAAAGGTAATCATTGGCATTTTTTCTTTTATTTTTAACGATTTGTAATCATTTCTAAACTTATCACTTGATTACTTGAAATTTTTCGTAATCGCCATTCATTATTAGTTGATTTAGAACTAAAACTTTTGTATTTTAAACTGTTTATTCTTCAAACTAGGTTGTTTACTTCAATTTTGTGATTCTCGTTCATTGTCGTAATCCTCCTTCATTATTAGTTGATTTACTTGAAATTTTTGTAATAATCATCCATTATTAGTTGATATATAAATGATTTTACATATTCTCTTCATTTTTCATACTTATTCACCACTTTTCTGTTAAAATATAAATTTTACTTCACATTTCGCTTATGATGTCCTAATATTAACTACTTACCCTTGCAGAAACAACACCAAGAGTGAAGCATATATATATATATATATATATATATATATATATATATATATATATATATATATATATATATATATATATATATATATATATATAAACGGAAAAAAAAAACAATGAAAAAGGTAAATAAAATTGGTATTCTATTTAGATCTGATTAACTTTATTCATATGTGTTTGCCAACATTTAGATGAAATTTTACTTAAAAGTACAACAGCAAAATGAAGATACTTAAGATAATTTTGTTTTGATATGTTTTATTTACTTCTGAACACAAACAAAACTAAGTTATATATGTTATATTCACATATGAATATAACATAATTTGTTGTCATATATACATTATTCAAATATGAATATAACAAAAATGACTTATATATGTTCTATTCACATATGAATATAACATACATATTCATATGTAAATAAAAAATATGAATATATATGTTTTATTCAAATTCATTTATTCATTTATGAATATAAAATAGTTTCTTTGTAAAATGTATTTCAAATTTATTTATCTTTTACTCACTAATGAATGAAGGTAGGAAGATTGATATTTCTGATAAATAGCTAACAACAATGAGAGAAACAAATTTCAAGAGGAAAACTATCAAAGGTATACAATTCCTATAATATCTAATATATTCATATATGAATAACTTGAATATCTCTAATATATTTTTTATCTAATCATATATGAATAAACTTGTGTATCCCTGATATATTTTTAATATAAAAATATTAATAAATTAATGAGGGTATTGGTATATGAATAACTATATATGGCTTATATATAGCATATTCATATTTCAATAACTTGTATATATCTGTTATATATTTGCACTACTCATATATGAATAATACACCTTATTCAAGTATTATATGTTTTCATTTCCCAGAAAAAAAAAAAACAAAAACACCAAAGAAAACAAAGCATCAAAGAAAAATAAATAAATAAATAAATAAATAAAGTCCAGCATAAAGAAAAAACCCTGAAAAACGACAACTACATGGTTTAGACTTTGATTTTGAAAGTAGTTGTCCATAAAAGAAAACAAAGAAAAAGAAGTCACCAATCAAGAAAGAGAAAAAAAAAACCCAGTGGTAAAGGAATTTTACTCGAAGAAAAACAGATGTTCACCAAAGTCATTACTCTTTATAATCATTCGGTTGAGCAAACAATAAAAAGAATGTGTAAGATCTATGAGTTTTGGAAGTCTATTAAAAATGAAAATCATAGATATAACAATGAAGCTGTGATTTTATATTCTTCAAAAATTTGATTATGAGAGAATGGTGATAGATGTTGAAGGAAAGGAAGTGAAAGTAATAGCAGAGCCTATTCATGACATGTTGGGCGTTCCAACTGGTGGAACCATACTTACATAACTGGATCAATGGCCTAAAGATGATACAAGTTATGATGAATGGAACAATAGTTTAAAGAAGGAGCAATTATCTGACTAAATGCAATAAAAAAAGTTATTGTGTGTACCATAGAAGCTAATTTCAATTTCAAAGTGAACTTCTTAGTTCTTTTTGTTAACACATTTTGTGAGTCGACATCAATGGGAAGATGCAACATGTTCCCTTTAAGTTATATTTCAAGAAAAACATATATCAGCAATATAGACTGGTGCAGATATGTTTTGGACTGTCTTTTGAGAACAGAGAACTTATACATACCATACTCAGATACCAGCTACTTTTTCGGACCTTCAGCTAGCTTGGTGGTAAGTTATTATAATGTTTATATTTAGTTTTTAACAATATTAATTATTCATAACTGAATAGCATGTGACAACCCAAGTTGTTCCGTTACATTTCCCCGTTACCGTTAACGGAATATTCCAGTTTATAAAAGTTCCGTTAATTAGAAGTCGTCAAGTAAATAAATGTGTTATTTATTTATTTTATATGTCGTTAAAGTCATGATAAAAGAAATAAAGACACTTATTTTATATTCCATTTATTTGGAAAATGTTAGTTTTTATTATTACGACCACTAAATCGGGTGCGACCAAAAGCTCCGTTTAACGACAGTATCGGGTAGAATTTCACTGAGCTGCAACTCCCACCCATATATAAGGGGGAGTAAACTCCATTTGAGCCTTTTCCACCCTCTCTCTCTATACTCTCTCTCTAGACTCGTTTTCGACCCGAATCCGCAACCAAACGCTTCCAAATCGTAAGTCCACTTATCCTAACTTGTTCTAAACATTATGATTCATGTTTATAGTTTAAAATTCGACCATTTAAGCTGCTAAAAAGGAGTTCACGGCCTAAGATCCTCTATAGGCCGTAAACACCTTAAATATGGCCAAAAAGACCCAAACTTGTCCCTAAAAGCTTGGAAATAAATTGAGGATTTAGCCTAGGAGTGTTTGCTCATTTAAAACAATCAATTTAGGGCATACAAGAGAGTTTACGGCCCAAGAACATGCTTAGGCTGTAAACACCTCTAAACCTTGTCAAAATGCCCCAAACACACTCCCAAAACACCCTTAGGCTTAATACATAATTTAGGGACTTGATGTTTCGGGTTTAGATCATTCAAACACAAGGATTTGAGGGACTAAAAGGAGTTTACGGCCCAGGCATGTACCAAGGCCGTAATGATAGTATTAATCCCTTCAAATGGCCTCATAACTCATCATAAATGATAGTATTAATCCCTTTAAATGGCCTCATAACTCATCATAAATTGCTAGAAGTGATATTGGGGCTTTAAACTTCAATAAACTCAAGGTGTAGGAGTTCACGGCCGTGAACTCCCCTAGGGGTGGTTCATGGGTCGTAAACTCCCTAATGATGCCTTTAAAAGCCCTAAACTCATTCATGCCTTTTGGATTTGGACCTAGCAGAATTCCACAAACAAGATTGAGCCCTTAAAACACACTAGAACCCCTCACCATGAGTTTATGACCGTAAAATCATGGGGAGTTGTCCCTGGGCCGTAAACTAAGTGTAGAGAGTTTACTCTCAGAGAGTAAACTCCATTCCTAAGCCATACACACCCTAGATGTTACCCGGGACACCCCAAACGCTTAACCAAAGTGTTTTCCGCTCTTTAGGGTGCGTATACTTGTTTAATTAGTATTATATGTACTAATTGTACGTAAACATATGTTATCATATGTTAAATAGGTCACTAAGTGTGTCCAAGTCTTTACTTGACACCGAGCACCCAACCGGCACCTTCATCGGATCTACTTACGCCAGGTGAGTTCATACCCCTGAATGAACCTTTTAAATGTTTTTACATGTTTTATGAGGGGGAATACAAGTTAAACATGCCAGTTATCATATCAATCACATGTGATTAATAACCCGCATGCACAAGGTTTTACCACACTGTACACTGTTTTACCAAGTAGGATACTATAAAGGGGTTTTCAAAAAGGTTTTCACTTATTCAATACTCTTACTTATACTGTTTTATCTAAATACATTTTAAACTGGTTTATAAATGTTCCAAAGATTTTTAAAGGTTTTCAAACTTATCTTACCAAAGGATACCAAAATGTGATTTTCCCTGAGTATAAAGGTTTTTCCAAGGTTTTCATCAAAGTTCCGTTCACGTCTTACACTTTTACTTGTTAGTTACCACTGCTTCACTTTCACTTATTTTAAACTCCTACTTGATAACGCTTTCACTTCTTGATACGCTTGTACCTGTTATCGCCTCTATTTCGCGTATACTTGTAGTTGCTTATACCTGTTATTGTCTCTATTTCGCTTATACTTGTAGTCACTTATACCTGATAGACGCTTTCACTTCACTAGTTCTCGCTTCCATTGGGTATACTTATACTTCACGATTCGGTTATTCCACACTGTACGATTACACACCACGATGATACGTTTCCACTTGTTGCACACTCAGTCGTAGTTAGATGTATGTCTGTGCTTGTATGGATATATATATATATATATATATATATATATATATATATATATATATATATATATATATATATATATATATAATGATTGAAGGACTTAGGAAGGTTCGTCCGCCCTATTTCCTTTTCTTCGTTGAGATGTGGTCTGGTGGGATCGGATGGCCATCCGAAGGTCGTTTGGTTCATTAGTTATATATTATGTATACGAGTATACATGTATAGGTATGCTCTAGTCAGTTCAGTCATGAGTCTCTACCTCTAGTTCAACACTTCCATTAGAAACCCACTACCCACTAGAAACCCACTACCTACTATTTGGAAGTGATTACCCACTATTTGGGATGCGTCTTCGGGACACTATTTGGGAGAGCGGACATTATGTGTATAGATCTATACGGGATTGACAACCCCGCACCCTGACTGCTAGCTACAGTCCACGACCCACGAAGCCAAGGGGTGACAAATGTCATATTTTATAGACGCTTGTAGGGCGTCTGTTACTCTAGTGTCAGTTAGTATGGTTACGAGTATCCCGGGTTACCGCATAATTCATGGCCTTAAGGTAACGGTATTTCACCAGCAATTTACATTGTATGCTGGTAACTCATTCTCAGAGTCACACTGTTTTTGACCTTGCAAGTTGTATCTTTCATTTGATACCATATGCGGTCTATATTCTCTGTTTTGACCTTGCAAGATGTATCTTTCATTTGATACTATCTGTGGGTTGTATTCACTGTTTTAGACCTTACCAGCTGTACCTTTCATTTGGTACCTTCTGGGGTCTGTGTCTCCTTTTGGTAGACTGAGCCAGGCGTGTCGTTCATTCGATACTCTCCTGGAGTCTAGGATTCCTTTGCCTTAGTCAGCAGTCCTTACTGCTGAGGCGTATGTTATTTCCCTAATTCTTCTTGCTTTCTTTAATAATCAAATTCAGTACTTTGATAATGATAGCGATTAAGGGAAAACTACTTTTACCACACTAACTCCGTCCAGTCTTGGTAGAAGACTGCTTTTATTAAAGAAAATATAGGATTTTCTGGAAAGAACTCTAATACACTATAATTCTTAAAATACTATATTATAAAGTTATTCGAATAAAATGTCACTAAATACTTATGAACTCACCAGCATTTGTAAAAATGCTGATACTCGCTTTTCAAATAACTTGTATTCTCAGGTCGGCATTAGACAGGTACATCCCCGGAGCTGTGGATGAAGATAGCTTAGTACCATGTTGTACTTATTATATTTGCTTGTATTACTTTGATGCACTGTAATGTGAACCATGTAAAACTATTACTATTAATGCAATGTTTTGTTGTACTTTGATTACTATAATGCATGTGTTGTGATACTTGACATGACGTCATCCACCCCAGAACGTTTTCGTCGTTCCGATTTTGGGGTGTGACAGATTGGTATCAGAGCATTGTTTATAGTGAGCTAAGTATATCAATTCATAAAAGATATACAGCCTATAAATACATAGGGATAAAACACTCTGACCAAGAATTATACTTTAAAATATAACCATATTTTACCAAAGTATAAGAACATCCAGAATTTAAGCACTCGAACAATAGTATCACAAGAACAACAAAGAATAAAAGTCTTCGGATGTTGAGCATTGCCGTCAAACCTGGGCAGTTATGTAATCGTAAGCTGGAATAAATGTAACCTGATCAACTACATTTATTCGAGATGCGATGAACATGTGCTTGGGAGTGATAGTGGTGTGCAACAGGTCTAAAACTTACCAACTAGGAATGCTAGAGCCAAACATTAAGTTAAAATACTATAGGAGTATTTTGGAACACTAAAAGATTCACACTAATCCCAGAATCATGCTCAGAAGATAAGAACACAAACAAGAATTAAAATACCATAGGGGTATTTTAGGAACCATAAACAACCTTGTGTGAAGAACTAAAAAGATCCTTATTGATATACCTACAACTACAGAGGGTGTACTCCCAAGGTTATATATAATAGGGATCCCATAGGCTAAGAATGTGTGGTTTCACTCTACTTCCTTTTCCTCGTTGGGATGTGGATAAAAAGTAGTATCACATATTCGAAGGCCTATCGAATCTAAGTTATATATGATTTGTATACCCTGTGTAATCGTAGCAGGACTCGATATGGATCATCCAGTGAAATGTTAAGAATCTCTTAGGATTCTTTAGACATTTCCATTCTCGCACGAACCCTGTAGACAACCCTAACCACTTCAGTACTCGGCAGAAGAGTTGATTCAGACCCAAAAGAGGTTCATTGAGAAGATTTCCTGTTCGGAAATAAATGAACTGGGTTGAGACTATTGAATTCACCAAGTGCCTATATCTGCTTAGGGACATCGGTGAGAAATTCGCCTAAACTTCCGAGATTCCCAGTCACCCTTTATGAGGTAATGACACCCATTTTCGGATTCAGAAGTGAGGTAAAGTAGAAATTCAATATGTCCATACGAGAAAAGAACCCTAGGTAATTACCCGAAGGAAACCAACGCCGATTCCAGTCAAAGATACGAGGCAAACAGAGGGAGCCAGTACATGGAACCCGAGAAGTGTCTTTTCCTCGTGTTCGTCACGCTAATACACCCATAAAATAATGCGAATTAGTAAGTTAGTGGTTACACTACTCACACTATGTGTTAGGTAAAATCGTCGTTTCCCGTTGCCAGTTACACGATTAGAGCGTATCCCCACACCTTTATTGAGAGTATTTAGCCATAAGTCTTCATAAGCCTCTCTTTCCGTGGTGTTCGTTCTGTACTGTTCTCAAATCTTTCCAGACCGGAGAGTGAAACCTTTCCCAGTATAAAGATTTCCTGTTCGGAAATAAATGAACTGGGTTGAGACTATTGAATTCACCAAGTGCCTATATCTTCTTAGGGACATCGGTGAGAAATTCGCCTAAACTTCCGAGATTCCCAGTCACCCTTTATGAGGTAATGACACCCATTGTCGGATTCGGAAGTGAGGTAAAGTATAAATTCAATATGTCCATACGAGAAAAGAACCCTAGGTAACTACCCGAAGGAAACCAACGCCGATTCCAGTCAAAGATACAAGGCAGACAGAGGGAGCCATTACATGGAACCCGAGAAGTGTTTTTTCCTCGTGTTCGTCACGCTAATACACCCGTAAAATAATACAAATTAGTGAGTTAGTGGTTACACTACTCACGCTATGTGTTAGGTAAAATCGTTGTTTCCCGTTGCCAGTTACACGATTAGAGCGGATCCCCACACCTCTATTGAGAGTATTTAGCCATAAGTCTTCATAAGCCTCTCTTTCCGCGGTGTTCGTTCCGAACTGTTCTCAACTCTTTCCAGACCGGAGAGTGAAACCTTTCCCAGTATAAAGGTAACTTAGTAGGAACGACTCCCACCTTATGGCCTTTTTCCGATACTCATACTCCTACCGTGTACACCAGGACTACATCATAGGGATGTAGGTCGACACTCAGACAACCAGTACCCTAGGCACGGGAAAAATTTATGCCTAACACAGTCAGGATAGATATGTCCAGGGCTATCCATCGTCTCTCATAATCTTGTATTCCTTTTCGTGTAGGAAAACCATGCCACCAAAGAAGCATAACCAGTCCAGAAGTAAGAAACCTACTCTCTTATTCGATGAAGCTACGTTCCAAGCTGCAGTCTCAGCAGCCGTAGCAGCTGTCATGGCTCACCTAAACGCTAACAACGCCAATGTTAGCAAGGTGCCTATCGGGATTTCCAATCCTAGCAATGGACAGCAGCAACCAACACCTTCATACCCAGCCACCTAAAAACCTCAACCGAACCCACTAAAGAGAAAATTCAAGATCGGGGAGGGAGATACCTCGGCTCAAGGACCTTCCGAAGGGCAACGAGCTGAGGCAGTCAATACTCCTGTCAATCCTTCCCTCCCGACTTCAAGAAGACCATACCTAGGAAACCTTCCCCACTGCGACAAGTGTGGCTACCATCATCATGGTATATGCTGGGAACTCTTATGTGCTAGGTGCAACATGAAGGGGCATATTGCTCGTGTATGTAGAACTCCAGTGGAGCGTATTGCATCGATCACCAATGCGACGCCCAATCCAGGTTGCCGTCTATTTGACGAGATTGGACACTTCAAAAGGGACTGCCCAACCGAAGGAAAAGACAAAGACACAGGAGGAGCCTAACACTACTACCCAAGGAGAGGCATCAAGGAACTCGTTAGATTTTGGTACGTCTCTCGATCTCAGATAACTAAACTAAAAACATTAAAAGACTAATTCAAAATGTAAATATTCCCCAATAAGGCGAAAGTTGCAACACTGTTATAAAATCTAAAAGTCATCAGGTAAAACTATAATGGCTAAACATATACGTTACGGCCATGTATAGTTAAGATGGACAGACCTAGAGTGAGTGAATGCCGCCTCATTTCCTGTTCCTCGTTTGGTTGTGGATTTAGGGCGGAGTCGCTCAGTCAACAGTCATCCCCACCTTAAATATACATGACTAGTATTTGTTAGGCTATTATAGAAATTCCTTGTGAGAATCCATTCATGAAAAGGTACTCTATTCGGAAACACTTAGGACTCTCTATAGTTCCGCGTCGACTCTATCGGTCCAAGTACCCGTGGTAGTGATACACAGGACGAAACCCGAGACGCCTAGAACTTGTGTGCTTGTTCCGCACATGACTCTATCGATCTTCATTATATATCATGTCGGAGTGTGCCAACTTCAACGAATCTATTGATCGTGGTTCGACTTTGTGCAACCATGTGTACATTCTTAGTGCTGTGTAAAAAGAACTTTCTCTATAGCCATGTCGGCGAATAAAGGTTCTTCCGAACCTAAACCTAACACAAATAATCAAACCTAATGCGATACATCAGTCGTCCCTCTTATCTCAAACCATCCGAAGTACCCAAGAGAAGGGCACCGCGCGCTGTTGACCGACCCCTCGTAGTTAGATGGACACCGAAGCGAAAGACACTGCAAGATACTCCGGAGGATGATAACCAACCGAAGCATACTTCGTAGATTCCCCGGAAAGACCCTTCGCACCTCACACATCAGGTTCGTGAACCCAGAGGACAGAACTCATAAGGAATGACCACTATAACCAGGTACATGCGTAAAGGTGGTATACAATTAAGATAAAAAAGATTTAAGGTGTCTGTTTCCTCCCTACTCCCTATTCCTCGTTGGGTTGTGGGTTTGGGGTGGAGTCGCACAGCTGAACATCCTGCCGACCTCAATTATATACGGCTTGCATACACCAAGCATTAGTGGTTGAGCCAAGTATGAGCACTACCACGAACCTCATAGTAGAGCCCTTCATCCTATTCCATAAAATAGGAGCTGGAGTCAAGAGAACGACTGCGGGTTGAGCTACTATAATGATCACAAGATCCGAAATTGTTGTCATACCGACTAAGCCCATATAGTAGCTAACACCCTCATTAGTAAAGAGATTAAAGCTCGGGGTAATGGAACCCTATACTCACTAGATTTGACCTAGACCGAGAAACTCGGAACCTTCGGAAGAGTAGTTGCAGTAGATGCTCGCACTACTCAGGCACTTCGTCCACCCCGTTATAGACGGGTAGTTCCTATCATCCTCCACACTCTTGCATGGAGGAAATCGTTGTCGCCCTGTAGACAATAGAATACATTCTCCGAAGTGAACACTAGGATACCGAGAACCGCAGGATAATCTCCGCGGCCAAGAATACTTGATCAAAGTGAAAAAGTAGCGACGTTAAACCTCGTGACCCAGATCCCGAAGAGATTATAGACTTGACACCAGCCTTGGTGTTAGTCGAAGGGTATGCAGGAGCATGCACTTTCCGCACTAGAATAAACCAGAGTCATAAAGATTCATTGGACTATTAGGTGCTCCACGAATACTATCTCACGCAGAGATAGTAGAACCACCTCCCGAGATAGTCCAACACTCGTCTGGTGAAACCCTATCTCCCCGACCTGGAGGGCTTCCGTATCTCAAGCTTCGTTAGTGCAGGTTCATTTTGCACGGGCTTGAGATAGACATTATTCAGCAAACCGATAACCATGGTCACGCAACCCACTCGACGACCTAGAAGGTCTCTAACAGCCAGTTGACAGGAAACGCGAAACCAAAGACCACCCAAGCTTCCTAAGAACCAACCTGAAGGACTACACATCCAATACGAGTGAGAACGTTAGGAACTTCATAATGGTGATCACGCTAGTGATGATCTTGCCATAGAAGTACACTATGTTCTAAGTACTGAAAAGCTTTACCCTTCCGAGAGCTTAGGTCCATATGAGAATCCTCATGGAGATTTGGCCCAACCTTCGACATACCACTACTCCCTTCGGATACTCCACAAGATTCACACCCGATCGATCCACTTCTTAGACTCGATACATGTTTACCCGACGTCACTCTTCGTACCCCACTCATTGTGATAGAAACCATTGAGAACCCTAACCTCGTAGATACACCAGTCGGAACCCACTAGCTACACGAGATGAAATCCGCATTCCGTATGTAAAAGTCTGTTGGAATGACAAACACAGATCAGAGTTCACTTGGGAATGCAAGGACAAACAGTATAGGAAGTGCTCTCTTACCTCTACTTGGCCATTCATACCTACTTCCTTTCCTAGACCTGAATTTCAGGACGAAATTCCCTCTAATGGGGGGATGATGTGACAACCCAAGTTGTTCCGTTACATTTCCCCGTTACCGTTAACGGAATATTCCAGTTTATAAAAGTTCCGTTAATTAGAAGTCGTCAAGTAAATAAATGTGTTATTTATTTATTTTATATGCCATTAAAGTCGTGATAAAAGAAATAAAGACATTTATTTTATATTCCATTTATTTGGAAAATGTTAGTTTTTATTATTACGACCACTAAATCGGGTGCGACCAAAAGCCCCGTTTAACGACAGTATCAGGTAGAATTCCACTGAGCTCCAACTCCCACCCATATATAAGGGGGAGTCAACTCCATTTGAGCCTTTTCCACCCTCTCTCTCTTTATACTCTCTCTCTAGACTCGTTTTCGACCCGAATCCACAACCAAACGCTTCCAAATCGTAAGTCCACTTATCCTAACTTGTTCTAAACATTATGATTCGTGTTTATAGCTTAAAATTCGACCATTTAAGCTATTGAAAAGGAGTTCACGGCCTAAGATCCTCCTTAGGCCGTAAACACCTTAAATATGGCCAAAAAGACCCAAACTTGTCCCTAAAAGCTTGGAAATAAATTGAGGATTTAGCCTAGGAGTGTTTGCTCATTTAAAAGAATCAATTTACGGCATAAAAGAGAGTTTACGGCCCAAGCACATGCTTAGGCTGTAAACACCTCTAAACCTTGTCAAAATGCCCCAAACACACTCCCAAAACACCCTTAGGCTTAATACATAATTTAGGGACTTGATATTTCGGGTTTAGATCATTCAAACACAAGGATTTGAGGGACTAAAAGGAGTTTACGGCCCAGGCATGTATCAAGGCCATAAACACCCCCAAACATTCCAAAATGATAGTATTAATCCCTTCAAATGGCCTCATAACTCATCATAAATTGCTAGAAGTGATATTGGGGCTTTAAACTTCAATAAACTCAAGGTGTAGGAGTTCACGACCGTGAACTCCCCTAGGGGTGGTTCATGGGCCGTAAACTCCCTAATGATGCATTTAAAAGCCCTAAACTCATTCATGCCTTTTGGATTTGGACCTAGCAAAATTCCACAAACTAGATTGAGCCCTTAAAACACACTAGAACCCGTCACCATGAGTTTATGACCATAAACTCATGGGGAGTTGTCCCTGTGCCATAAACTAAGTGTAGAGAGTTTACTCTCGGAGAGTAAACTCCATTCCTAAGCCATACACACCCTTAGATGTTACCCGGGACACCCCAAACGCTTAACCAAAGTGTTTTCCGCTCTTTAGGGTGCGTATACTTGTTTAATTAGTATTATATGTACTAATTTTACGTAAACATATGTTATCATATGTTAAATAGGTCACTAAGTGTGTCTAAGTCTTTACTTGACACCGAGCACCCAACCGGCACCGTCATCGGATCTACTTACGCCAGGTGAGTTCATACCCCTGAATGAACCTTTTAAATGTTTTTGAATGTTTTATAGGGGGGGGGGGGAATACAAGTTAAACATGCCAGTTATCATATCAATCACATGTGATTGATAACCCGCATGCACAAGGTTTTACCACACTGTACACTGTTTTACCAAGTAGGATACTATAAAGGGGTTTTCAAAAAGGTTTTCACTTATTCAATACTCTTACTTATACTGTTTTATCTAAATACATTTTAAACTGGTTTATAAATGTTCCAAAGATTTTTAAAGGTTTTCAAACTTATCTTACCAAAGGATACCAAAATGTGATTTTCCCTGAGTATAAAGGTTTTTCCAAGGTTTTCATCAAAGTTCCCTTCATGTCTTACACTTTTACTTGTTAGTTACCACTGCTTCGCTTTCACTTATTTTAAACTCCTACTTGATAACGCTTTCACTTCTATATACGCTTATACCTGTTATCGCCTCTATTTCGCTTATACTTGTAGTTGCTTATACCTGTTATTGTCTCTATTTCGCTTATACTTGTAGTCACTTATACCTGATAGACGCTTTCACTTCACTAGTTGTCGCTTCTACTGGGTACACTTATACTTCACGATTCGGTTGTTCCACACTGTACGATTACACACCACGATGATACGTTTCCACTTGTTACACACTCAGTCGTAGTTAGATGTATGTATGTGCTTGTATGGATATATATAAATAATGATTGAAGGACTTAGGAAGGTTCGTCCGCCCTATTTCCTTTTCTTCGTTGAGATGTGGTCTGGTGGGATCGGATGGCCGTCCGAAGGTCGTTTGGTTCATTAGTTATATATTATGTATACGAGTATACATGTATAGGTATGCTCTAGTCAGTTCAGTCATGAGTCTCTACGTCTAGTTCAACACTTACATTAGAAACCCACTACCCAATAGAAACCCACTACCCACTGTTTGGTAGTCATTACCCACTATTTGGGATGCATCTTCGGGACACGGCCTTCTCCGTCGTCTAGTTGGTAACCAGAGTCTCCTGTAGGGAGAGCGGACATTGTGTGTATATATCTATACGGGATTGACACCCCTGCACCCTGACTGCTAGCTACAGTCCACGGCCCACCAAGCCAAGGGGTGACAAATGTCATATTTTATAGACGCTTGTAGGGATTCTGTTACTCTAGTGTCGGTTAGTATGGTTACGAGTATCCCGGGTTACCTTATAATTCATGGCCTTAAGGTAATGGTATTTCACCAGCAATTTACACTGTATGCTGGTAACTCATTCTCAGAGTCACACTGTTTTTTACCTTGCAATTTGTATCTTTCATTTGATACCGTCTGCGGTCTATATTCTCTGTTTTTGACCTTGTAAGATGTATCTTTCATTTGATACTATCTGTGATCTGTATTCACTGTTTTAGACCTTACCACCTGTACCTTTCATTTGGTACCTTCTGGGGTCTGTGTCTCCTTTTGGTAGACTGAGCCAGGCGTGTTGTTCATTCGATACTCTCCTGGAGTCTAGGATTCCTTTGCCTTAGTCAGCAGTCCTTACTGCTGAGGCATATGTTATATCCCTAATTCTTCTTGCTTTCTTTAATAATCAAATTCAGTACTTTGATAATGATAGCGATTAAGGGAAAACTACTTTTACCACACTAACTCCGTCCAGTCTTGGTAGAAGACTGCTTTTATTAAAGAAAATATAGGATTTTCTGGAAAGAACTCTAATACACTGTAATTCTTAAAATACTATATTATAAAGTTATTCAAATAAAATGTCACTAAATACTTATGAACTCACCAGCATTTGTAAAAATGCTGATACTCGCTTTTCAAATAACTTGTATTCTCAGGTCGGCATTAGACAGGTACATCGCCGGAGCTGTGGATGAAGATAGCTTAGTACCATGTTGTACTTATTATATTTGCTTGTATTACTTTGATGTACTGTAATGTGAACCATGTAAAACTATTACTATTAATGCAATGTTTTGTTGTACTTTGATTACTATAATGCATGTGTTGTGATACTTGACATGACGTCATCCACCCCAGAACGTTTCCGCCGTTCCGGTTTTGGGGTGTGACATAGCACATATTCATATATGAATAAGTAAAAGATACTTGTTCGCATGTAATACTTTACATTACTTATTCATATATGAATAAGTAAAAGAGAATATTAATTGCTCACATGTAATGGTTTGCATTACTTATTAATATCTGAATATATATAAAATTCATTTATGAATATCAATTAATTATCATTTATCTACAGTTGTTCTATGCTAATAGACTCCACTCGGAAGCTATAACAGTAACACGTAACACATCCAACAATTTGTTATTGGAATTCAAAGAAGATTAGATATCGAGAGACATTTGAACAAGAAAAGGGTAGATTTGGACTTGGAGAATTAAATGAATAATTTATTAATGAACAAGATAAAGGAGATACAGATCTCGATGACAGTGATTTTGATAAAGATGAAGATGATTCTACTGAAGTAATTATTTTGAACATATTAATCATATATGATTAAATTAATTTATTATATTAATTTCTAATCATACTTCTTTTTATTACATAGGCATATGAATCAAAATTATCTAAAATGCTTAATAGTTTTGAGAGGATGAAGGAAAAGTTGAATTCAAAGCTCAATAATGCAATAAAAAAGTTCCTTGAAAAGGAAAGTTTTAGGATTTTCAAAGAAAAGATGACAAATATAATTGTTGAAGAAAACACGTAAAGCACAACATTTTTTGAATTTCCAAGTAATGAAATTGGAGTTGAAGGTATCAATTTGACACCGGTAATGGGTCAAAAATGAACAAAAAGAGAATGAATAGAAGTACGGAAATGGTGATGTTAGGAAGTAAAGCTGATAACTACCAAAACCAAAAGTACACAAGACACAGTATTTACGCGGTTCGGTCAAGGAGACCTACGTCCACGGACAGGAGGGGAGTATTCTTTATTTTAGAGCTCTCAACATAGAGGTTACAAGTACACTTATACAGAGATTCGCTTATCACTCTAGAATTCAAGATACAAAAAATGACCTAGCATGCATCCCTATTTATACTTGAGGATCAGACCTAAAACCCTAATGGGCCAAGCCCATTGGCCCATAGGCCCATGAAGGGTGTCAACCAATCACAATCCGTCATGCAACATCTTCTGGAACATTCTTGAGAATTATCATCTTCTAGGCATACTTGGATCAACATGGCACAACAAAGGAATCAATATGGTGCATCATGTACCAAGATGGTCCATGATGGCACAATAGCTTCTTCATAGCACAACAGCAACCCTAGTTGGCGTAACAAGGATCTAAATGGCGCAAGAGCATCCTTCTTGACCCATCTCTTCACCATGTGGTGCAATAAGGACCCCTTGTTGCTCCGTATCCCTTCCAAGTGGTCCAAACCTCTTCCAAGTGCTCTAAATTCCTTCCAGGTGCTCCAAACCACCTTGTACACGATCCGTTCCTTTGGCACTTGATCAGTTGCTTTGTCTGATGATCCATTCTCCTGTTAGAAGATTCGTTCCTTTGTCACATGCTCCATGAACCCCACGTGCTCCATTGAGGTACAAGTGCTCCAAATGCTACATGAACATGATCCAAATGCTCTAAATGCTCAAGTCACATTTAACAATCCCCACCTTGACTTGAGCATCCTCTCAACTCCACCTCGAACAAGAACTTCCTCTCCCTTCCCGCCATTTGTCATGGAAGGGACCTACCTCCTACAAACATCAACCAAGTCCAAGCAAAGCTTGAACTTCTTTATGAGCAACGACTTTGTCAACATATCTATTGGGTTGACCTTGGTATCAATCTTCAGTATTGAAAACTTGTCTCCTTCCAGAATATCCTGAATAAAATTCAGCCTGACATCAATGTGCTTCGTCTTCTCATGATACACAGGTTTCTTTGCAAGACTCAAAGCACTTTAACTGTCACAATACAAGACAAGTTTTTCCACCTTCAGACCAAGACACTGAATAAGCCCTTGCAACCATATCTCCTCCTTTATTCCTTTCATCATCGACATGTACTCGGATTCAGTTGTAGACAAAGCAACAATATCTTGTAGCGTTGACTTCTAACTGATGGCACATCCAAATAAAGTGAATATGTAGCACATATGCGACCTACGCTTCAACAAGTCACCACCATAATCAGAGTCAACATATCCCACCAATTCACTTTTTGTATTTGCTCCACACACCAAGTAAACATCTGTCATTCCCTTCAAGTATCGCAAGATCCAATTTACAGCTTCCCAATACGTCTTCCCTGGATTACTCATAAACCTGCTAACCACACTAGCTGGATGAGCCAAATCAGGTCTGGTACAAACTATAACACACATGAGACTTCGAACAGCACTAGAGTATGGAACCCTGCTCATGTACTTCCTTTCTTCATTAGTAGTGGGTATATTGCTTGGAACAAGTTTAAAGTGAGCCACCAAAGGAGTTATAATTGGCTTAAACTGATCACAGTTGAAGGATTGTAGAACTTTCTCAATGTACTTCTGTTAAGAAATACACAACCTCCCTACTTTTCTATCCCTTTGTATCTCCATCCCTAGTATCTTCTTTGCTGCTCCCAAATCCTTCATCTCAAACTCATTCTTCAGGGTTGCCTTCAAGTCATTTATTCCAATCATGTCTTTGGCTAGGATGAGCATATCATCAACATACAACAACATATATATATATATATATATATATATATATATATATATATATATATATATATATATATATATATATATATATATAGGAATATAGTGACAATTCCTTTGAGTAAACAAAATTGTCAAACTGGTTCCGAGTGTAGCCATTCGAGATCATGAATGAATCAGATATCTTGTACCATTTTCGTGGAGACTGCTTCAAACCATACAGAGATTTCTTTATCAAACATACATGGTCCTTCTTAGCATCAAGGATCCCTTCTGGTTGGGACATATAAATATTCTCTTCTAAATTTTCATGAAGGATTGTAGTCTTCACATCAAGTTGTTCAATCTCCAAATCAAATGCACTCAACATCGCCAAAAGAACCTAAATTGTCTTATGCTTCACGACTGGTGAGAACACCTCGTGATAATCAATTCCTTCTTTCTGAGAGAACCCTTTTCCCACCAACCTTGCCTTGAACCTAGCAGGTTCAACTCCTGGTATCCCTTCCTTTTTCTTAAAGATCCACTTGCATCCCACTGGCTTTTCTCCCTTTGGTAATGGAACAAGATCACATGTTTCATTCTTTTCTAAAGATTGCATTTCTTCATTCATGGCCATCAACCAATCATTTGCTTCTTTACTTGCCACAAACTCTTTATACGATTGAGGCTCTGCGGTGTCAATGTCTTCTCCAGTTCCTAAAGAAAAAGCAATGGAGTCAAGTTCACCTGAATTCACACATCCCACATATATGTCAGGTTGTCGGATAACCCTCTTCGATCTTGTCTTTGATATAGATTCAAACCCATCATCAGCACCACTGGACGAAGATCCCATGTGTTGCTGTTGGGTTTCATCTTGTCCAAGTTTTTCACTGCCACCTTGCTCTTTGTCACTTATCACAACTTTGTCTGGAGTTTGAGATGTAAACTCCACCTTCTAGCTAGCAACCTGATCTTTGTTCCCTGCTTGATTTTTTTCACCTCCTCACTAGTTACCCATGCCAGATTCATCAAAGGTCACATCTCTGCTCATGGTAAATTTAGGAGTTCTTCCTTCTTCTGTACACCACAGTCGATAATCTTTTACTCCTGTCGCATATCCTAGAAATATGCACTTCATTGCCCTTGCCTCAAGTTTACCATCATTCACATGAGCATATGTGGGGCATCCAAATATACGTAAACCAAAATAGTCAAAGGGTTTCCCGGACCAAACCTCTTGAGGAGTCTCTAAGTATATTGTAGTTGATGGTGATCTGTTCACCAGATGGCATGCAACGTTAACTGCTTCCGCCCTGACTTGCTTGGATAAGTTAGCAAATATCTGCATGCACCTTGCACATTGCATGAGTGTTTTGTTCATACGTTCTGCCACTTCATTTTTTTGTGGTGTGTATTGTACAGTGCGGTGCCTCACTATACCTTCTGCCTTGTAGAAATTATCAAATGGAGCATTGCTGAACTCCAACCCATTGTCATTCCTCAGAGTCTTGACCTGTTTTCCAGTCCTTTTCTCAACTATGGTCTTCCACTCCTTGAACTTCCCAAACACCTCATCCTTTGTCTCCAGAAAAAATACAACTAAACCTTCCTTGAATAGTCATCAATGAATGTCACGAAGTATGAGCATCCTCCTTAAGACTTCACTGGTGTAGTACCCCACAAATCTGAGTGAGCATACTACAAGATTTCCTTTCTTGTGTGTTGATTGGTACCAAACTTCACTTTGCGATGCTTTCCCTTGACAGAAGCTTCACAAAACGTTATCTTTCTAGTAGCCTCTCCACCAAGCAGTCCTTGCTTACTTAGAATTGACATTCCCTTCTCACTCATGTACCCCAACTTACGATGCAACAACTCTGTCTTATCATCACCTTCATTCAAGGATTGGGAGATAGCCACTGTTCCCATAACTGTGCTACCTTCTAGGATATAGATCCCTCCACGATTCATCTTCCCTTTCATTATAACTAAAGAGCCTTTGGCCACTTTGACCCAGCCACCTTCACCAATGTACCTCATCTCATTCTTAGCCAATATGCCACGAGAAATTAGACTCTTCCAAAGTTCTGGAACATACCAGAAATCTAACTTCCAGACCATGTCATCATGCATCTTGATCTACACCGTGCCACTACCTTTGATACTGCTCACCCAATCATCACCGTCCTGACTTTGCCATCCCACTCTTTAAAAGAGTCGAACCAGTCATAATTATATTTCATGTGATAGGATGCTCTAGAATCCAAGACCCAAGCATCAACAGAAGTTGATGTATACACAGTCAGTACATCACCATTGTCTCCTTCATCAAAACTTTCCTGAACCACAGCAGCGGTGTTATTGTTGCTTTATTCACTACTAGACTTCACATTCCTCAGTTGTGGACAATTTCGCTTGAAGTGCCCCTTCTCCTTACAGTTATAACATTTCATGTCTAATGATCCTTTAGAATTTGATTTTGAACGTGATCTCCCTTTGTTTCCCCTTTTCTTCTCTTTTTTCCTCCCTCTCCCTGCAAACAAACCTAAACTGAACACCTCCTATCCAACTAAAACTTTTCTTTTTAGTTCCTTGGACATCAGAGAGTCCTTCACATCATTCACAGTGATCGTTTTCCTACCATAAAACATGGTATCAACGAAATTCTCATATGAGTTATGAAGCAAACATAAGAGAATGATCGTCTGATCTTCATCTTCAATCTTCACATCAATACCTTGTAGATACAAGATGATACGATTGAAGTTACCTAGATGATCTTTAACTTGGGTACTTTCATACATTATAAGAGTGTAAAGATGAAGATGATTATGATACAGATTAAGATGATTATGTTGAGGTAATTATTTTGAACATGTTAATCATGTATGATTACATTAATTTATTATATTAATTTCTAATCATACTTCTTTTTATTACATAAGCATATGAATCAAAATTATCTAAAATGCTTAATAGTTTTGAGAGGATGAAGGAAAAGCTGAATTCAAAGCTCAATGATGCAATAAGAAAGTTCCCTGAAAAGGAAAGTTTTAGAATTTTCAAAGAAAAGATGACAAATATAATTGTTGAAGAAAAAACTGAAAGCACAATATTTTTTTTTAATTTCCATGTAATGAAATTGGAGTTGAAGGTATCAATTTGACACCAATAATAAGTCAGAAAAATGATCAAAAGGAGAATGAAGAGAAAGACGAAAATGGTGATGTTAGGAAGTAAAGCAGATAATTAGCAAAACCAAAAGTACACAAGACATAGTATTTACCTGGTTTGGTCAAGGAGACCAACGTCCACGTGAAGGAGGGGGTATTCTTTATTTTAGAGCTCTCCACACAGAGGTTACAAGTACACTTACACAGAGATTCACCTATCACTCTAGAATTCAAGATAAAAAAATGACCTAGCATGCATCCCTATTTATACTTGAAGGATCAGACCTAAAATCCTAATGGGCCATAGTCCCATGAAGGGTGTCAACCAATCACAATCCACCATGCAGCATCTTATGGAACATTCTTGAGAATTATCATCTTCTAGGCATACTTGGATCAACATTGCACAACAAAGGAATCAATATGGTGCATCATGTACCAAGATGGTCCATGATGGCACAATAGCTTCTTCATGGCGCAACAGCAACCCTAGGTGGCGCAACAAGGATCTAAATGGAGCAAGAGCATCCCTCTTGACCCATCTCTTCATCATGTGGCGCAATAAGGACCCCTTGTTTCTCCATATCCCTTCCAAGTGCTCCAAACCTCTTCTAAGTGATCCAAACCTCTTCCAAGTGCTCCAAACTCCTTCCAGGTGCTCCAAACCCCCTTGTACACGATACGTTCCTTTGGCACTTGATCGGTTCCTTTGTCTGATGATCCATTCCTCTCTTAGAAGATTCGTTCCTTTGTCACATGCTCCATGAACCCCAAGTGCTCCATTGGGATCCAAGTGCTCCAAATGCTTAATGAACATGATCCAAATTGTCCAAATGCTCGATTCATATTTAACAGGTGAAGAAGAAAATGATAATAATGGAAGTCATCCAGAAGTAGATTATTTGCTTGATTCAAACAAAGTTGATAATGAAGGAATAAAGAATGATTGAGATAACAATCAAAAAGAAGGTGAAACTGAAGTAAAAGAGTAAGATGGAAAGATCAATGAAAATGAGAATGATGAAGAAAAAAACGATGATGAGACTGAAGAAACAAATAATCATGGAGATTAGGGGTGAGCATCGGAACAGGGTACCCGTTTTAGGAACCAGAACTGCCATGGAACTGCCGTATCTGGAACAGGAACCACTAAGTTTTTTGGAACCGCCTTATGCGGTTTCGGTTCAGGTTCTTAGTTTATTGGAACCGCTAACCCCTGGGTAACCATCAGCATATATATATATATATATATATATATATATATATATATATATAGTAATTTAAACGAGTAACACAATTATGAAAAACTTATTGAGTAGTTTGATTTGTTATTATGTAAATGTTACTGTGATGTAAATTAATTAGTTTCAAATTTAACATCAAATTGATGTCTGCACACAAAAAATGTTAGTACGTCTGTATGATTAATTTTCTATCTAAATGGGTCACACATGCTTTTTAGAGTTAAGCTACAGTTATCGTTCGATTCCTACTTCTTGATGCTTAATGAATGACTAGTTTGATTTTATTGATAATTATTTTTTTGTATGTATGCAAAATATAAAGGTTTTTTAAGATATTAAAAGTCTACAAAATTAACGAACCGGGTCCCGGTTTTGGAACCGCTACCCTCCAGTTCTGGTTCCGGTTCCAATATTTTAGGAACCGGTATCACTGGTTCAGGTTCCGGTTCCAACTTTCTAGGAACTATCGGTTCCGGTTCCAATCAAATATGAAGGGTACCCGCCTATGCTGTGACATCCTCATTTTCACGGCCAGAAAAGACCAATTTTGTTTATACTTTATAAAAATCAGAGTACTTCTTTTAATAAAAATGTTGCAGAATTTGTTCCCAGAAAAACATGACAAATACGTTATTAAAACATTTTCGAAGAAACGTATTTTATTCATTTTAAAACATTTGGGATGTCATGGTTAATACAGAAACATAAGCATAAACAGAACTTACATTTATTTACACTAGTGATCTACATCTCTTTAAATCTCTCAGTGTAATGTGACTTCATATCAACACCTGTGATATAAATAAACTGAGTGGGTCAGGTTGGGAAACCTAGTGAGTACACAGGGTTTTCAACCCACAATAATATAATTATTATGTTTAAACAATCAAGCAATTAAACCCCATTACCCATCCCCATTATATTCTCTATTCTTAATGATCTACCCTAAGAATCAGCTTATTGCTTGTTCATTCGTTCCTAAGGATCATCCAAAGGAATCGGCACGAAGTCCATCATTGCCATGGTTTACACAACGGGCACTAATTCTACATAGTCGTCAGGGATTAGGCACTAAGTCTGCATAGTCGCCAGGGTTTAGGCATCAAGTCTGCATGATCACCAAGGTTTAGGCACCAAGTCTGCATGGTCACCAAGGTTTAGAGTACACCGGGTGAACACATCGTTCACAACACCTACAGGTTGCGAGCCTGCTAGTGTTCCACTGGACGGTCTAGAATAGTCTGTGGTTGTCATCCATACTCTGCTGAATGACGGGGACATCATTTGCGAAAAAGGCTTCTCACATCGTACACCTCTCACTCATACCTCATGGTCTATATCACCTCTCAACTCATCATCCAACTCATATTTCTTCTATTATATCTACCCATGTTTTACCCCAACATTTTCGTAGATATAAAATACATATATAGTTTAAATCATTTAAAACATGTATAAAATCTTTCACCGAGCATAGACAGCAAGTAAACAGACAATATGCACACATAGCACATAGTAAATACTTCATATCTATGTGTAAGTTGAAGGGGACCATGCACTCACTTGGAAAGGTGGTGAGTCGGCACTCGGACAACACTTCGTTACTCTTAAAACAATTTCCTTCGACAAAACCTAGTATCATTACCACTAAGGTTTAGTTTAATATTCATCGAGACTAATTAATAGTCTAGCTATTATTACTATTATATAAGCGTTACACAATACTTATATAACCCATAATAATAGCCCAAGTACTTATTATAAGGTCCTAATAACATTACTATATTAAAACATAAGCTATACTAAAGATAGGATAGGTACAGCTCACTTACAATGGGTTTTCTCGAAAACTGGGCTTCGCTGGAGCAGCGTTCCCAAGCTGAAAGGCTCTTTTCTTGGGATTCCGGGAGCCTCGGGGCTTCCTTTGGGTGCTAGGGGGTTTACCTAGGCTTTAGGGGGAGTTTGGGAGGCTAGAGAGAGAAAGTGAGTTTGGGAGGTGTGAAGAAAAGTGAATGCCCGGCACCTCTATTTATAGTGAAAATATATGATGGACTCGCCGAGTAGGGGGCCTACTCGCCGAGTTGGTGCATGTGGTGGCCTTCTGGTGGTGCCACGTGTCAAATTCTGGTGGTGCCACGTCATTCCGTATCGCGTATCAGCCTTCAAACTTAGAAAAATCATAACTCTCGCATACGAGCTCTGTTTTCAACGTTCGTTTTTACAACGTGTAGGTAAAATCAAGATCTACAACTTTCGTTTAGACTCCGTCGGCTAATTGTCGACCGATCTCAAATTTAACAGTAGGAGGCGTTTAGACTATTAAATGACTGCGAAGAATTCGTAACTCCTTCATACGGACTCCGTTTTTGTCTATCTTTTTACCGTTGAGTTCCTATTAATGAGATCTTCAACTCTCATTTAGGTTGCGTAAGCCAAAAACTGCTCGAACTAAAATTCGAGTTTCGGGTCATGCATTGCTAAGCCGAATCTTAGAAAAATCATAACTTCTTCATACGAAGTCAGATTTGGGCGTTCTTTTTATGGATTTTCTCGGTTTAACATATTCTATGACTTTCGTTTAGATCACTAAGGCTAAAAAGTCCTCCATCGTAAATTCACTATTTACGTCTCCCGGTGTCGTGCCGGTTTTGCCGTAAAACTTCGGCGGGTCATAACTTCTTCGTTATAACTCGGATTTCGGCGTTCTTTATATGTACGGAAACCTTGTGACATATACTACAACTTGGTTCAAATTATTTATTCTAAATAATATTTTGCCGAAAAGTCATTTTCGACACTTATTGCATCTAAATTGACTAGGTCGGATTTACGGGCGTTACAATTATCTCCCCCTTAGGATGATTACGTCTCGGAATCATCAATGAAACAGGATTGTATAATGACTCCATATGTTATCTCTTCATCCTAGGTAATAACTGTAACTTCTATGTTGCTCCGAACGAGTATCTAACTCTTGGACTCCTTGACTGCAGGCGGTGCTCGGTCTTGCACCTGCTCGTTAGACTTTCAATCATGACCTTCATGTCACAACCTCATTCTTTACCAGAGACTCCTTCTTCTTAAAAAAACTTTGGATAATTTAATTAAATTGCTACAATTGACCGATGTGTCATATTCTAATGACCTATCATCGTATGTAGCAATGCTTAGACTCAAGTCTCTTAGAGTCAAATTCCGGAATGGAATATGCCTTCCTTCATGGTCTAATGTGATATAATCACATTTTAACATGTAGCATTTCTAGCTACCAACTTCTTTTAACAACGAGCGTGATACTTCTATTGATCGCTTTGATTTCAATCGTTTGGTTTAAGTCGGACCCTACATCAAACTTGGTTCTCCGAACCACGTAACATACTTATCGTAGTCGGACTCAATTTGATATGACCACTAGGGTTGGAATAAAACTCATCCTCTTAGTCATTACCGAAACGATGGTAACGACATGCTTGAATAAAACGAAATCACTTACTAGCTTCTTGGTAACCTTGTGACTTTCCCTGATCCAAGCGTGAGTCATGTGCTTCCGGTAGTATATGCATCTACTACCTTTCACACCTACTCATACTCGTCCCAAGTATTGTCTCGCAGTTTTCCAAGTCACCATACAAGAAAATCACATAACAGTTTAACACATCAGATAACAAAACGAAGGCTTTATTATTTCTTGAAATGATTACATAGGTGTTCAAGTTCACCCTAGACTATGCCTTTAATAGGCTACATCATACAATACTATGGCTACTATATAACTTGATCTTCGGGTATAGATTCCTTATCCTTGGTTCCTCGCGTTGTTTTCCCCTTCGTCGAGGATCATGTGGAATGCCCTTGGCCTTGGTGGCGTGTTTGGCCTTACTGCCTCGTTTTTCTTTGGGAAGTCCCTAGAGATATGCCCTTCTTTGTTACATCCATAGCACACCTTCTTATTAGACATACACTTGCTGGCATAATGCCCTGTCTTTCCACATTTGTAGCAAGCCACCTCCTCGCCACATTTCCCGAAGTGCTTCTTTTTACACTTCTCGCACCACTTGGATTCACCTCCTCCTCCTTCTTTCGTTTTTGAGAATTTCCTTTCTTTGTTGGATTTTGAAGATCCTTCATGCTTCATTTTTTCTCCTGCCTTGTCTTTTTCTAGACCCCTTTCTCTTATCTGGGTCTCTACATTCTTAGCTGCTCTAACAGCTGTTTTCTAGGGAGTTGCCATTTTGACCATTAGGCCGAAGTCTGTAGGCAGTCCGTTAGCAAACCTATTGATCTTTGAGAGTTCAGTAGGCACCAAGTAGGGGAATAGCTTCATCCTCTCGGTGAATGCGGTGGCATACTCATCAACACTCATCTTCCCTTTCTTCAGGTTTTGAAACTCGTTGTTTAGGTCTATCAGATCTATCTCTAAGCAGTACTGCATTTTCAACTGTTCCAAGAACTCTTCCCATGACATCCTTAGGGCTTCTCCTCATGGCATCGCATCTGCGAATAGCTTCCACCAGCTCAAGACTCCAGTTTTCAGTTGTCTTACTGCAAAGACAGTCTTCTATTTCTCGCTATAGCTGCAGCTCTCAAACACCATCTCCATCTCAGAGATCCAATCCATAATCTCAACCGGCTTCGGGCTTCCTGAGAGACTCGGTGGTTTCGCACCCAATAAATTCTTGTACATTCTCCCATCCTTGTCGTTTCTCCCCTCCGGACCTTCCCTTCGTTCGCCTTGAGTCCCCACTTGACTCGCTTGGCGGCTGTAGTTCCCTTCCTCAGATTGTTCGGGAATTGGCTCGGTCGGCTCAACGTGTATGGTAGGTTCGTCCCTATTTCCGTGGAACATCTGTCTCATTTCATCCCTTTCTTCAGCTAGCATAGCCCAAATCAAGGCTTGAACTCCAGCCATGGTGACTGGCTCAGGTGCAACTTCTTCTACAACAGGTATTTGCTGAACCACTAAGGGTTGGTTCCTATTCTCATTTGCATTCATGTTTCCGCTACGGGTCCTTTCCATCTTGATCTATACACCGAATTAGGTGAATCTAGACCTTTATTTAAGATTGACGTTTAAATAATCCTTATCACTCCGAAACGTTTACATGCTAGTTCTAATATCGTAGTCGTACGTTTAGAATCCTAAACACATAAGGTTTCCAGATCCGGTCGGCAACAGACCATAGATCCGATCCTATAACGCATATCATAAATCATTTAGCACATAAAAGCATTTTAGACATAATTCCTAAAATAAGCTAGTGCTCACACCTCACAATCATCTCTTAACATTCTAAGTTTAAGTCAAGAAATTTCCTACGAATTCCTAGTTCGCTTAAACTAATGCTCTGATACCATCTGTGACGTCCCCATTTTCACGGCCAGAAAAGACCGATTTTGTTTATGCTTTATAAAAATAAGAGTACTTCTTTTAATAAAAATGTTGTGGAATTTGTTCCCAAAAAAACATGATAAATACGTTATTAAAACATTTTCGAAGCAACGTATTTTATTCATTTTAAAACGTTTGGGATGTCATCGTTAATAAAAAACATAAGCATAAACAGAACTTACATTTATTTACACTAGTGATCAACATCTCTTTAAATCTCTCAGTATAATGTGACTTCATATCAACACCTGTGATATAAATAAACTGAGTGGGTCAGGTTGGGAAACCTGGTGAGTACACAGGGTTTTCAACCCACAATAATATAATTATTATGTTTAAACAATCAAGCAAATAAACCCCATTACCCATCCCCATTATATTCTCTATTCTTAAGGATCTACCCTAAGAATCAGCTTATTCCTCGTTTATTCGTTCCTAAGGATCATCCAAAGGAATCGGCATGAAGTCCATCATTGCCATGGTTTACACAACGAGCACTAAGTTTGCATAGTCGCCAGGGTTTAGGCACTAAGTCTGCATAGTCGCCAGGGTTTAGACATCAAGTCTGCATGATCACCAAGGTTTAGGCACCAAGTTTGCATGGTCACCAAGGTTCAGAGTACATCGGGTGAACACATCGTTCATAACACCTACAGGTTCCGAGCCTGCTAGTGTTCCACTGGACTGTCTAGAATAGTCCGTGGTTGTCATCCATACTCTGCTGAATGACGGGGAAATTGTTTGGGAAAAAGGCTTCTCACATCATACACCTCTCACTCATACCTCATGGTCTATATCACCTCTCAACTCATCGTCCAACTCATATTTCTTCTATTATATCTACCCATGTTTTACCCCAACATTTTCGTAGATATAAAATACATATATAGTTTAAATCATTTAAAACATGTATAAAATCTTTCACCGAGCATAGACAACAAGTAAACAGACAATATGCACACATAGCACGTAGTAAATACTTCATATCTATGTGTAAGTTGAAGGGGACCATGCACTCACTTGGAAAGGTGGTGAGTCGGCACTCGGACAGCACTTCGTTACTCTTAAAACAATTTCCTTCGACAAAACCTAGTATCATTACCACTAGGGTTTAGTTTAATATTCATCGAGACTAATTATTAGTCTAGCTATTATTACTATTATATAAGCGTTACACAATACTTATATAACCCATAATAATAGCCCAAGTACTTATTATAAGGTCCTAATAACATTACTATATTAAAACATAAGCTATACTAAAGATAGGATAGGTACAGCTCACTTACAACGGGTTTTCTCGAAAACCGGGCTTCGCTGGAGCAGCGTTCCCGAGCTGAAAGGCTCTTTACTCGGGATTCCGGGAGCCTCGGGGCTTCCTTTGGGTGCTAGGGGGTTTACCTAGGCTTTAGGGGGGGTTTGGGAGGGTAGAGAGAGAAAGTGAGTTTGGGAGGTGTGAAGAAAAGTGAATGCCCGACACCTCTATTTATAGTGAAAATATCTGATGGACTCGCCGAGTAGGGGGCCTACTCGCCAAGTTGGTGCATGTGGTGGCCTTCTGGTGGTGCCACGTGTCTAATTCTGGTGGTGCCACGTCATTCCGTATCGCGTATCAGCCTTCAAACTTAGAAAAATCATAACTCTCGCATACGAGCTCTGTTTTCAACGTTCGTTTTTTCAACGCGTAGGTAAAATCAAGATCTACAACTTTCGTTTAGACTCCGTCGGCTAATTGTCGACCGATCTCAAATTTAACAGTAGGAGGCGTTTAGACTATTAAATGACCGCGAAGAATTCGTAACTCCTTCATACGGACTCCGTTTTTGTCTATCTTTTTACCGTTGAGTTCCTATTAATGAGATCTTCAACTCTCATTTAGGTCGCGTAAGCCAAAAACTGCTCGAACTAAAATTCGAGTTTCGGGTCATGCATTGCTAAGCCGAATCTTAGAAAAATCATAACTTCTTCATACGAAGTCAGATTTGGCGTTCTTTTTATGGATTTTCTCGGTTTAACATATTCTATGACTTTCGTTTAGATCGCTAAGGCTAAAAAGTCCTCCATCGTAAATTCACTATTTACGTCTCCCGGTGTCGTGCCGGTTTTGCCGTAAAACTTCGGCGGGTCATAACTTCTTCGTTATAACTCGGATTTCGGCGTTCTTTATATGTACGGAAACCTTGTGACATACACTACAAATTGGTTCAAATTATTTATTCTAAATAATCTTTTACCAAAAAATCGTTTTCGACACTTATTGCATCTAAATTGACTAGCCCGGATCTACGGGCATTACAGATGCTCACCCCTAATGGAGTGACTATTCAACAAAGTGAAAATGAAAATCTGTCGGATAAAGATGTGGAAAACATTGTGGTTAAAGTCCTTGGAATTGGATTTTCAAGTTTAAATAGTCAAGAAGATGAAATCTGGAATGACATTGAAATGAAAACTATTTTGGATAATATTGATATTGGTAAAGTTTTACTTACTTTTATTTTATAAAAACATATAAAAATATTAATACACAATAACAAATTTTCTTATTAAATTTTGACCAGGGTCACCAATGACTAGAAGTAAAACTAATACTCCGATCATTCAAGTTATTCAAAGTATGTTACTATCAACTTATTATTTATTCACTAATTCATTAATTAATTATATTTAATATATAATATTATATGGTTGTTGCATAAAAGGGAAAATCATAAGGTGTACATAAACAAGGGGAAGAAGTTGATGAAAGAAATGGAGATGATACAAGTAAATGAATGATTCAATATATATTACAATACTTATGTTGATTTTTTTAATAACATTGTTTATTCATAAGTGAATAAGACACTATATAAATGAGTAAAAAAGATAGAATAATCATATATGATATATATATTTGTTTTAGGCAAGGGAAAGTCTGAACAGGGAAATAAAGGAGGAGCAGAAGCTAAAAACATCAAAGATGGAGGTGCAGATAAACAAACAAAATTTGAGAAAGGAAATGTAGATGATAGAGGTAAATAGTCAATTCACTAATAAATGAATATGATAAGACTGATTCTTCACAAATGAATAACACAATATACGAATAAATAAAAAATATAGTATTACTTATTCATAAGTAATGATATTCATTACTTATTCATAACTGAATATATTACTTATTCACAAGTGAATAAGACAATATAAGTAATGTTTACATTGATTTTTTGAATAACACACTTTTCATTTATTACTAAGTAAAAGATAGATTTACTGTTTCATAACTAATGTTATTCATTACTTATTCATAAATTAACATATTACAATATTTATATTCATTTATGAAGAAGTAATACAATATTTTGAATATAGATATGATATTAATATATGTTTTTTATCTTTCAGGCAAGAAAAAGTCTAAAAATGAAAACAAAAAACGAGGAGAAGCTGACAAGACAAAAGGAAATGAATGAGGTAAAAATTTGGAAAAAACATTTCAAAATATAAAAAAATATTATAATTAACATATAACTATTTGTATGATAAATATCCTGGCATGCAAATAACACTTGTAATGACAAGAAATTTTAAACCAAAATTTTCGTTTTTAATATTCATAAAATATATGTCTCAACATTAAATCTCCAAAAACCAATCAACAGGTTTTTAAAACAATTGTTCAATTCCAAGATCCACAAATACAACTCCAAATCAAAAGTGTGTGTACAATCACGCCGGTGCCTTCCTGCGATCCTCTGAGGTACCTGAAACACATAACGCATAACACGGTAAGCGCGAATGCTTAGTGAGTTCCCCAAAATACCACATACAACAATTTGTCATTCGAGGCGATACTCCGTACAACCCTCTGGTCAACGTATCTCAGCGGGACCCTCCAGTCTCGTAGCTCGTTGGACCCTCTGGTCCGGTCTAGCTCGTTGGACCTTCCGGTCCGGTCTGGTTGAGGACCCTCTGGCCTCGTAAATTGTTGCACCCTTCGGTCCGGTCAGAATAGCACATAGCATACATAATCACAAATCACATAATCGTTGGATTTTTATGGATCTAAGACACAATATACACTGAAAAGGGGCAGATTAAGGTGTATGGAGCTCCTTTACTCATAAAGTCTCCACCTTTGGGACAAAAACCCTAAAAATGGCCTATAATTCACAAATCCAAAAAGGTTAAGAAAGCTTTGAGCTTTTTAGCTCCAACGGATGCTCCAACCTCTGAAAAGCTTAGATCTAAGGCTTTCACTCCAACTCTAGCTTCTTCAATGGTACCTTCTTCTCTTCAAAGGCACACAAGAACACTATCAAGCTCAAACACACACACACACACACACAAGCTCTAGAACGAAAGTTTGGCACTCTTAGGGTTTCACTCTTTAGAAATGGTGGCTACAAGTGAGGCCAATATGTTCCTTTTATAGTGCTCACCCCCACAATTAGGGTTTCAATCTGAACCTAGTATGCGCAGCGTACACTATGGTACGCCCAGCGTACTGGGTAGCCTCCGCGTCAAGAACACGCTCATGAGTACGCGTAGCGTACCCTCCAGTACGCCCAGCGTACTCAATTGCCATAAAATATTTTCAAGGACTAAATTTGATAACTTGAGGAAAGAAAGGATCAAAGAGATAAACCTAAATTCTGGGATGTTAAAATTCTCCCCCACTAGAACTAGACTTCGCCCCCGCAGTCATGCTCCGCAAATAACTCTAAATTCTGCTCCTGCATCTCTGACTCTGATTCCCAAGTCATCTCGGACCCTCTCCGATGTTACCACTGAACCTGAACCAAGGGTATTTCCTTGTTCCTCAAAGTCTTCACCTTATGATCTATAATCACGATCGTCTCTTAATATAATTTAGGCCCGCATCCACCTGAATATCCTCTAGTGGAACCACTACGGCCTCATCAGCCACACACTTCCTCAACTGTGACAGATGAAAGGTGTTATGAATCTGACTCAACTCCTCGGGCAGCTCTAAACGATAAGCTACCTTACCTACTCTAGCGGCCACTTTGAAAGCACCAATGTATCGGGGTCCTAGCTTGCCCCTCCTCCTAAACCTAATCACCCCCTTCCACGGGGATACCTTCAGGAGAATGAAATCCCCAACCTGGAACTCAAGCTCAGACCGCCGCTTGTCCGCATAACTCTTCTGGCGGCTCTGGGTCGTCAGTAACCTCTTTCTGACTCGCTGAATCTGCTCGGTCGTCTTCAGCACTATCTCTATGCTGCCCATCACCCTCTGTCCCACCTCTCCCCAGCAAATAGGGGTTCGACACCTCCTCCGATATAAGAGTTCGAAAGGTGGCATACCAATACTCGAATGATGGCTGTTGTTATAAGAAAACTCATCCAATGGTATGTAGATGTCCCAACTTCCTCTGAAGTCCAGAACGCATGCACGCAACATGTCCTCGAGCGTCTAAATCATCCGCTCGCTCTGCCCGTCCGTTTGTGGGTGATACGCAATGCTAAAGTGCAGACGCGTGCCCAACTCCTCATGGAATTTCTTCCAAAACCTGGAAGTGAAACGCACATTCCGATCTGACACTATGGACGCCAGCACTCCATGCCAAGCCACCACCTCTCTCACATATATCTCTGCTAGTCTCTCTGCAGAACAGCTCTCACTGATAGCAATGAAGTGAGCACTCTTCGTCAGTTGATCCACAATCACCCAAATTGCATCGACACCCAATGCGGTCCTCAACAATTTGGTGATAAAATCCATGAGGATTTGTTCCCATTTCCAGTGGGGAACCTCTAACGACTGCAACTTGCCAGGCGGACGCTGATGCTCGGCCTTGAACCGGCGACAGGTCAAGCACCTCTTGACCACGCACGCCACCTCCCTCTTCATACAGGGCCACCAATAGTCCCTCTTCAAATCCAGATACATCTTAGTGGCCCCGGGATGGATCGAAAATCTGGATCTATGCGCCTCCTCCATCAAAATACTACGAGCTCTGCCCGTATAAGGCACCCAAACCCGACCTCGAAAGGTCATAAGTCCCCGGCTATCCGTCACAAACTCGGATACACCTGCTCGTTCTTGCAGTTCTCTGGTCTCACAGCCTCCGCCTGGGCCTCTCGAATGGTATCCAACACCGGAGTCATCACAGTTATCCTCATACATATATCCCGAATCGGGGCACCTTCCACCTTGCGACTCAGGGCATCGGCTACCATGTTAGCCTTGCCCGGGTGATACAGAATCTCACAATCATAATCTTTTACCACGTCCAACCACCTTCTCTAGCGCATATTCAGGTTGGGCTGGTCCATCAGATACTTCAAGCTCTTGTGGTCCGTGTATATGGTACATCGAACCCCATACAAGTAATGGCGCCAAATCTTGAGGGCGAACACTACTGCACCCAAATCTAAATCGTGGGTGGGATACCTCGACTCATGAGGCTTTATCTGCCTCGATGCATATGCTATCACGTGCCCTCTCTGCATAAGCACTGCACCTAACCCTGATGTGGATGCATCGCAGTAAACCACAAAGTCCTCCATTCCCTCAGGAAGAGCAAACACTAGAGCTTCGCACAAACTCTGGCGAAGAGTCTTGAATGAGGTCTGCTGCTTAGGACCCCAAGTAAAAGAAACACCCTTCGGTTCAACTTGGTGAGAGGAACGGCGATCTTGGAGAAATCTCTAATAAATCTCTGATAGTAGCCGGCCAACCCCAAAAAACTCCTGATCTTGTTGCGGGATCTTGGCACGTCACGGCTCATAACCGCCTCAATCTTGGCCGGGTCGACCAAAATCCCATTCTGATTAACAAGGTGTCCCATGAACTGGACCTCTCATAACCAGAAATCACATGTCACACCCCCGAACCAGACGGCGGAAACGTCCGGAGGCTGTCGTGACTCAATTGAATACCATAACATTGAATATATATGAAACATAACAACATTCGTTACCATTCATCAAAACAGTACAACCTGTAGCGTTTACATGTCATACATAGTTTAAACATTACATTCCCAAAAATTAAATTGTTCGGTTCGTACATAAATAAACTGCAAGTCGTCACTGAATATGATTTCCTTTGATTCACTGGTTCCCTGAGAATACAAGTATTTTGAAAAACGTCAACATATGAAATGTTGGTGAGTTCATAAGTAGTGTTTGAAATCCAATGTTTGTATTGTTTGAAAAACCACCAGAAAATCCGATATTTTCTGAAAAGAAAAGCTTTTGAAAACGTTTGTGAAGATCCATAGGTATGCTTGTTTGTTTCTATACTTGTAAAAAATGTTCATTGAAGATGTATGCATTTCAAATCTGTATGTGTTGAAAACCCTAGGAAAACCCGATGTTCTCCTAGTTCCTTGAATTACATGAAGTTACATTGAAACCATTGCATAGCGTATAGTGTCAGTCCCAGGCGACGTTGGAAGGTTCTCGAGCATGATTATTTACTACAAACCCGCATTACACAAACGCCCAGTTTATAGTTATACTAACGATCCCGAAGGCGTCGTCCGTACTAATCACATTATCCAATCGCCCTGACTAGGTGTAGTCCCACATCCGAAGAGAAAGAGGTCACGAAGACCCCGATAACTCCATTAACCGGTTGGGGATAAAAATGTACGAGGGGTCCCCGACCCGCCTCGCATGAAATGTAGACTTTACTAGCAATACCAAAGGACCCTTGGGGACCAGTAGTATACAAGCCATTGAAAGTCCAGTTACGTTGTGTCGGATCGGTAAAACCCAACACTCCGTAAAAAAATGTCTTCGGGCCTTAAGATCAGGTCATTGGGCTAGCTAGGCTCAACGAACAAGATTTTACACTTGTGGGGCCCAAAGATGGTGCGTAGACGTCTGTGCACACTCGTATGTATATGTATTACCAAACGTTACTTGTATGAATCGCAGTGTCGTAGTGTTAGTAGTTGTAGATTTCTATTGGCTCGAGACCGAGCCAATTCGTTTAACAACGACTTTTGGTATTGTAATGTATTGTATTTCGTCGATAGTCGCGGTGCCATTATTTGATCAAATAGTATACATTGAATTAGCCTTGAAATATTTCTGTTTTCAGCCCCTCATTGTTTGTAAAATTTACATTTTCAACCCTTTTATTAAATACTTCACGGTTTGGTCCTTAAACTAATTTTCTTGACATTTTAACACCAAAAATCATTGAAATTAATATTTTTCAGCATATTTTTCATAGAAAACAGTTTAAGTCCCTGAAAATGCAGTTTTCTCGGTTTTAATCCCTTCTTTTCGCAACTTTGACAATTTTGGCCAAAATTGGAAAATTTTTGCAACTTTGGCCCATTTTAAATTTAAAAAGCATTTCAAACCTTTGAAAAGGACTTGGATCACTTATGGTCCACTATTTTACAGAAAATCACAGTTTTGGCCCTCCAAAACATAATTGGGCCGAAATTTTCATTTTTAGCCCATTAAGCTTGAAATTCATGTTTTTAATCCTCTAATTGAGTATAATTCCAGAAATAGTTTTATGGAAACTGTTTTGGCACACTTCATCCATCAGAATCTGTGAAATGTCAATTTGGGCCCTTAATTTTGTATTTTTCACATTTTTGGCCCAAAATTTGTGTTTTAGCTTAAAGAAAATTGTTACTAAACCATTTAACTATCTTTCTTGAAACACTTTGTATGTAGAAATATATTTGAAGCTAAAATCATTTAACACAAGATATATCTCAGTTTTGAGGGGTTTTATGGCTAGATCCAACATTATAACACACAAATGCATACATATAAGCATGGAAATCATACAAGGCATACAAACACATATAGATCTACACTTTCACTTGTATTCCCCCCCCCCCCCCCCACAAAACTCATAAAAACAGAAAATAGGGGGTATGAAGCTCACCTTGGGTGTGGTTTCGGTTTTTGGAAGAAAAGATGGAAGAAAACTTGGTGATTTTTGGCCTTAGTACCTTTCCTTGGTAGATCTTGAGTTTGAGATGGTTCTAGGGTGCAAGATCACGATTTTTGCATAGTTTAGGAAAGGATTTTGATAACAAAAAGGATTTAAATCATAGATCTATGCATAATCTTACCTTAGATGATGATTAACTTGCAAGATCCTCTTGAAAGCTTCCTAAAACTCGAGATTTTTGGAGAGGGAAGAAGGGAGTGTTCTTGAGTGAATCTAGAGAGAGTTGAGATATTTTTGGGGTGTGTATGTGTGTATGGCCGAGAGTGAGAGAGAGAAGAGAAGAAGAGGTGATATTTGAGGTGATGTGCATGGAGAAATGAGAATAATGCATGGATATCCTATGGGTAAAGATGAGGTGTCATTTGAAGGTCAACTCTTTCTTGGATTTGGGCCTTGGGCCGAGAATGTGAAGGGAAAAAGGAAAAATTTGGGCTTTTGCCCCTAAGCCCACTATTAGAGTTAATCTTGGGTATGTTTTAAGCTTAAAAGAATGTTGTAGGATTTTTATATTTTTATTGGACTAGTTTAGGTTATTCATGACTCAAAGCTTTCAATTCATTTCATTCTAGGCCCAATATGGCCCAAAATGTTGAAATAAATAAGTGTGGGTCCAATTAGAGCCCAATTAGGGTTCTAAGCCCATGATAGTCTAATTGGAAGCTTATTGGTCCATTTGGATCTAATAGGGGAGTCCTAATCTAAAATGGACTTAACAAGGACTTTTAGGGTCTCCAATTGTTTGATGACTATTTGTAGTACTAGTATAATGCATTTGATTGAAGTTTTTGATTCACATTAACTTGAATGTATAGATTACATGACACAAAATTTCCTGTTGTGACATCATCCCCCCGTTAGAGGGAATTTCGTCCCGAAATTCTGTTTGAAAGCTAGATTTGAGAATGCTAGAATAGGTGAGGGTACTTCTGCTTCATTTGGTATTTGCGTTCCCACGTGAATTCTGGCCCACGCTTCGCGTTCCACCATACCTTCACGATCGGGATGCGACTTAGCTTAGTACGCTTCACCTCCCTGTCCATGATTTCGATTGGTTCTTCGACGAACAGGAGATTCTCATTGATTTCGATTTCGTCAAGAGGAATGACAAGGGTTTCATCTGATAGGCACTTTTTCAGATTAGAGACGTGAAACACGGGGTGTACACCGTTTAGCTCCGCGGGTAGTTGTAGTCTGTAGGCTACCGGGCCTATTCGGGCGACGATTTCGAAAGGTCCAATGTATCGCGGGTTCAGCTTTCCCCGTTTTCCGAAACGTATAACCCCTTTCCAGGGTGAGACCTTTAACAGTACTCGATCGCCGACCTGGAATTCTAAGGGCTTTCGCCGTTTATCAGCGTAGCTCTTTTGTCGGTCACGCGACGCTTGCAATCGAGCTCTGATCTGTACGGTCTTTTCTGTGGTTTCGCGAATAATCTCCGGTCCTGTTATTGCCCTATCCGACGTATGCGTTCTTGCTAGCTGGGTGTCACCTACTTCAGCCCAACATAACGGTGATCTACATTTACGCCCGTACAGTGCTTCGAAAGGGGCCACCTTGATGCTCGAATGGTAACTATTGTTATATGAGAATTCGATCAACGGTAGGTGGGTATCCCAAGACTTTCCAAAGTCTATCACACAAGCACGAAGCATGTCTTCAAGCGTTTGAATGGTTCGCTCACTTTGACCGTCCGTTTGTGGGTGATACGCGGTGCTCATATCGAGATGAGTTCCCATTGCCTTGTGGAGTGATTGCCAAAACCGCAACGTGAACCTACTGTCCCTATCCGAGATGATAGATTTTGGCACTCCATGGAGTCTTACGATTTCTCGTAGGTACAAACGCGTCAGTCTCTCCATCTTGTAGGACTCTTTGATTGGTAAGAAATGGGCAGATTTCGTCAGTCGGTCAATTATTACCCATATGGTGTCCAGTCCGTCCGACGTCTTGGGAAGTTTGGTCACGAAGTCCATAGAAATCCCTTCCCATTTCCACTCAGGGATTGTCGGTTGCTGTAACAATCCGGAAGGTTTCTGGTACTCCACTTTCACTTTGGCGCACGTAAGGCACTTACCAACATAGGTTGCGATTTCCGCCTTCATGTTAGGCCACCAGTAGTGTTGCTTGATGTCCAAATACATCTTGTCCGAACCAGGATGAATGGAGTATCGTGTCTTGTGGGCTTCCTTCATAACCGTCTCCCTAAATCCTCCAATTTTTGGGACCCAAATACGGTTCATGAAGTAGTATACCCCATTCTCTTTGACTTCCAGGTTCTTCTCCATTCCGCGTAATGCCTCGCTAGTTCTATTTTCCGCTTTCATAGCCTCTGCCTGGACTGATGCAATTTGAGTGGCCAGATGAGACTGAATGGTTATCGAGTGCGTTTCCGTACAGCGATTAGAGTACTCCTTCCGACTTAAGGCATCGGCTACTACGTTGGCCTTGCCTGGATGGTACTTGATCTCGCATTCATAGTCGTTTAACAATTCCACCCATCTTCGTTGTCTCATGTTCAGCTCCTTCTGATTCAAGATGTGCTGGAGGCTCTTGTGGTCTGTGAAGATGGTGCGCTTTGTACCGTATAGGTAGTGCCTCCAAATTTTTAGAGCAAAGACCACGGCTCCCAGTTCTAGGTCATGGGTCGTGTAATTTACTTCGTGCGTCTTTAGTTGGCGGGACGCATATGCTATCACTCTTCCACGTTGCATGAGAACGCAACCTAAGCCCTGATTCGACGCGTCACAGTAGACTACAAAATCTTCTGTTCCTTCAGGTAGTGATAGTACAGGAGCGCTACAGAGAGCTTGCTTCAAGGTTTGAAACGCAATCTCTTGTCGGTCTGTCCATTTGAATGGAATGCTCTTTTGCGTAAGCAAGGTAAGTGGCTTGGCGATTTTAGAGAAGTTTTGGATGAATCTCCTATAGTAGCCTGCTAGGCCTAAAAACTGACGAATTTCTGTGGGCGTAGTCGGAGTTGCCCATCCTTCCACAGCTTTGACCTTGGAGGGATCCACATGAATTCCGTCTTGGCTAACTATGTGACCTAGAAAATTCACACTCCGTAGCCAAAACTCACACTTAGAGAGTTTGGCGTAAAGCTTTTCCGATCGCAGCGTCTCTAGGACTTGTCGGAGATGTTGGCCATGCTCCTCTTTGTTTCGAGAATAGACGAGGATATCATCGATAAACACAATGACGAAGTTGTCCAGGAACGGTCGACAGATTCGATTCATTAGGTCCATAAATGCGGCGGGTGCATTTGTTAGACCGAAGGGCATTACGACGAATTCATAATGTCCGTAGCAGGTTCGAAAAGCGGTTTTAGGAATATCTTCTTCTCGGACTTTGAGTTGGTGGTATCCGGACCGTAGATCTATTTTGGAGAAATAACTAGCTCCTTGGAGCTGGTCGAATAGATCATCGATTCGGGGGAGTGGGTAGCGGTTTTTAACAGTGAGTTTATTCAACTCCCTGTAATCGATGCACATTCTGAAAGATCCGTCCTTCTTTTTGACAAAGAGCACCGGAGCTCCCCATGGCGAGTAGCTAGGTCGGATAAATCCCTTATCCAGAAGCTCACTGAGTTGGCTGGACAATTCCTGCATTTCAGCAGGTGCCAACCGATATGGTGATTTAGCGAGAGGAGTTGCTCCTGGAACGAGGTCGATTCGGAACTCAACCTGTCTCTCTGGGGGTACTCCTGGAAGATCTTCGGGAAACACGTCCGGAAATTCACACGCTACTGGAATGTCTTGGATGTTAGTTTCTTCTTTGGTCTTGTCCACTATGTGAGCCAAGAACGCCAAATTGTTCTTTCGCAAGTGTTTTTGTGCTTTGATGCACGAGATGATACGAAGATTCGTACTGGGTTTATCTCCGTAAATTACTAGGGTTTCGTGATTTGGGAGACGAAGGCGAACGGCCTTCTCGTGGCACATAATCTCAGCATGGTGGGGGCTTAACCAATCCATGCCGATAATCACATCGAAACTCCTAATTGATACTGGCATCAGATCTATTCGTAAGACGTGTTGATTGAGGGTTAGGGTACATCCGATGTAGATTTCCCTAGTGGATTCGGTTTTCCCATTGGCCATTTCCACCGTATAGGTTTCATTTAGCTTCTGGGGTTGTTGTTTTAATAAATGTTTAAACTTCTCACTTACGAAACTTCGCTCCGCTCCGGTATCAAATAAAATGCATGCATAAGTGTGGTTTAGGAGGAACGTACCGGTCACAACTGCAGGGTCCTGAACTGCATCACTTTGACCCATAGTCAGCATTCTTCCGGCTCCTCTGTTTCCTGAGTTGTTGTTGTTAGGGGAATCTCGACGGAAATGTCCCGTCCTTCCACACCCAAAACAGGTGTGGCTAGGCCCTGCATTGTTGCTACCAGCATTGGTGTTGATGTTGTTGCGGTGGTTGTTGTTGTTGTTGTTGTTTTGGTTGTTCCCCTGACTCTGATCCCTAGGAGGGTACGTTCTGCAGAACCTTGCAGTGTGTCCCCTTCGGTTGCAACTGGTGCAATGGAACTCCTTACATTCTCCATGGTGATGGAAACTGCACTTATTGCACTTGGGAGCATTACCGGAATAGGGTCTTGAAGCATTTGAAGTAGCTGAGGCTGGAGCATGTGGTGTGGCTGGAACCGGTGCAGTAACAGCGTTAACTGCCACTGTTTGCTGCTTTTTAGAGGTCTCGGGGCCCTGACGCCCCTTTCTCTTGTTGTTCCATCCTTTCTTACCATCACTCTCCTTTTTCTTCTCAGTCTCCACTGGCTTCTCGCCCTTTTTGTGGTTATGATCATATAGCCTCTTTGCCAATCTCTTTGCACTGTCAAAAGTTTCAGGGTTCGCAGCTATCACATTCCCTTGAATGGGGGATGTCAGTCCCCAGATGAATCGTTCAATCTTCTTTCCTTCTGACGTAATCATACCCGGGCACAACAGGGATAGTTCGCTGAATCTCGTTATGTAGGCATCGATGTTCCCATTCTGCACAGTGAGATTCCATAGTTCCTGTTCCATCTTTTGTATTTCGCCTCGGGGGCAGTACTCAGCCGTTAACATCTCTTTCATTTCTACCCAGGGTATAGAGTTGGCGACAGGGAGTGTCATAGCTTCTACGTGTCCATTCCACCAAGTGAGTGCTTGGTCCACAAAAGTGCAGGCCGCGAACTTCACTTTCATCTGCTCGGGGCACTCGCATATCTCGAATACCGACTCTACCTTCTCGATCCATCGCTTCAGAGCGATCACTCCTCCAGTGCCGTTGAAAGTTCGGGGTTTAGCGTTCGCAAAATCCTTGTAGGTGCACGTTTTAGTGGGTCCTTGGTTCGTCCCGTTGTTCGAACTTCCGGATCCTTGTCCGTTACCTCCTCCGTTGTTCCCTCGATGAAGTTGTGCCATAGCTGCTGTGACCGCAGCAGACACGGCTGCCTGGAGGGCAGTGGAGTCAACTTCGGGCGGGGTTGGTTCGGGATTTCCGCGAGTAGCTGGGCGAGGCATCTTTCTGTCATGAAACGGAAAGATGTTGAGTGTACGTGGTTTCTGTGAGGTGGCGACCCTACTAACTAGGTGTATGATGCGAACCTAAACATTACTACCATCGGGCATACAATCATAACGTCTCAACACATAACAACTGGTAATATCATAACAAAACACACAAAAGTTATTAATATTATCCGCATTTAGTACAAGAAAATTTGCCCGTAAGAGCATACATATGTAACACTAATCCGACAGCATAACGGCTCCATGAGTAGTGTAGTCACTTAAACACAGAGCCGGAGTACATAACATAGTTCCTAATGACCTACTATGATAAGTCTATCCCTAACCGCGATGAGCTGCGTCAGGAGGTGGTGCCGAGGTCATATGCCGAAATGTTGTGCCAGTAGCTGCGCCATCTCTGCCATGTCTCCTATAACCTCATCCCTCTCATGCTCTGCTTGTACTGCCCGAGCCTCCATAGCATACAGCTGTTGTCGCAGTGCGGCGATCTCAGCTTCGAGGGAACGGTTTTCTCTTGGGGGGTTCGCTGGTGGAGCAGGGTGATCTAGTCGTGCCTCGTCCTCGCATGGCGGGACGGGGTCCTGGTCCCCGACCTGGCCGTCTTCGTCGTCATCGTCGAGCTCTCGAAATTCGTAGTCAGTGTCTACGTATTCGTCGGGTCCGACATCGTGTGCTTCACCTGGATTCTCTCCTGGCTCATCCACAAGCATCCCGTGAGCTACTAAGGCCTGATGAAACTGGATACCCTACTGCTCCTCCTCAGGCTCCTCCTCCTCCTCTAGCCACCCGTTGTTTCCCTGATTAGGGAAGTAGGGGTCTCCAGGGTGATGAAAACCAGCCATGCTGTCTGCGCGAGTACGTAAATATGCTAACATTATCCTAGGATGCTACGACTATTGTACAGACTAAGCAAACATTCTCTTTTTGGTGATAGAGGGTATAATTTTAGGTTCCCTAGCTATCCCGATCTCATCAAGACGTGTGTTAGTTTTACTTTGGAGAGAATGTAGTTGATCAGGCTACATTCACTCCTTGGTATCACTAAGAACAGTCCCGAATTAACCAAGATACCAGTGTTATTGTGTTTGATTCGGCGTTAGGTTCTTATCTCTAATGCAAGCAAGTGTGTTTTATTTACTTGTTTTGTTCAGAGTTATGTTAGTCCCTCTTTTTGGTTTATAGTTGCATATCAATGTATGGCTCGACATGCTAGTTCACTATAAACAAAGCTCTGATACCAACCTGTCACACCACCGAACCAGACGGCGGAAACGTCCAGGGGCTGTCGTGACTCAATTGAATACCATAACATTGAATATATATGAAACATAACAACATTCGTTACCATTCATCAAAACAGTACAACCTGTAGCGTTTACATGTCATACATTGTTTAAACATTACATTCCCAAAAATTAAATTGTTCGGTTCGTACATAAATAAACTGCAAGTCGTCACTGAATATGATTTCCTTTGATTCACTGGTTCCCTGAGAATACAAGTATTTTGAAAAACGTCAACATATGAAATGTTGGTGAGTTCATAAGTAGTGTTTGAAATCCAATGTTTGTATTGTTTGAAAAACCACCAGAAAATCCGATATTTTCTGAAAAGAAAAGCTTTTGAAAACGTTTGTGAAGATCCATAGGTATGCTTGTTTGTTTCTATACTTGTAAAAAAATGTTCATTGAAGATGTATGCATTTCAAATCTGTATGTGTTGAAAACCCTAGGAAAACCCGATGTTCTCCTAGTTCCTTGAATTACATGAAGTTACATTGAAACCATTGCATAGCGTATAGTGTCAGTCCCAGGCGACGTTGGAAGGTTCTCGAGCATGATTATTTACTACAAACCCGCATTTCACAAACGCCCAGTTTATAGTTATACTAACGATCCCGAAGGCGTCGTCCGTACTAATCACGTTATCCAATCGCCCTGACTAGGTGTAGTCCCACATCCGAAGAGAAAGAGGTCACGAAGACCCCGGTAACTCCATTAACCGGTTGGGGATAAAAATGTACGAGGGGTCCCCGACCCGCCTCGCATGAAATGTAGACTTTACTAGCAATACCAAAGGACCCTTGGGGACCAGTAGTATACAAGCCATTGAAAGTCCAGTTACGTTGTGTCAGATCGGTAAAACCCAACACTCCGTAAAAAAATGTCTTCGGGCCTTAAGATCAGGTCATTGGACTAGCTAGGCTCAACGAACAAGATTTTACACTTGTGGGGCCCAAAGATGGTGCGTAGACGTCTGTGCACACTCGTATGTATATGTATTACCAAACGTTACTTGTATGAATCGCAGTGTCGTAGTGTTAGTAGTTGTAGATTTCTATTGGCTCGAGACCGAGCCAATTCGTTTAACAACGACTTTTGGTATTGTAATGTATTGTATTTCGTCGATAGTCGCGGTGCCATTATTTGATCAAATAGTATACATTGAATTAGCCTTGAAATATTTCTGTTTTCATCCCCTCATTGTTTGTAAAATTTACATTTTCAACCCTTTTATTAAATACTTCACGGTTTGGTCCTTAAACTAATTTTCTTGACATTTTAACACCAAAAATCATTGAAATTAATATTTTTCAGCATATTTTTCATAGAAAACAGTTTAAGTCCCTGAAAATGCAGTTTTCTCGGTTTTAATCCCTTCTTTTCGCAACTTTGACAATTTTGGCCCAAATTGGAAAATTTTTGCAACTTTGGTCCATTTTAAATTTAAAAAGCATTTCAAACCTTTGAAAAGGACTTGGATCACTTATGGTCCACTGTTTTACAGAAAATCACAGTTTTGGCCCTCCAAAACATAAAATTTCGCATAATGGGCCTCATTGGGCCGAAATTTTCATTTTTAGCCCATTAAGCTTGAAATTCATGTTTTTAATCCTCTAATTGAGTATAATTCCAGAAATAGTTTTATGGAAACTGTTTTGGCACACTTCATCCATCAGAATTTGTGAAATGTCAATTTGGGCCCTTAATTTTGTATTTTTCACATTTTTGGCCCAAAATTTGTGTTTTTAGCTTAAAGTAAATTGTTACTAAACCATTTAACTATCTTTCTTGAAACACTTTGTATGTAGAAATATATTTGACGCTAAAATCATTTAACACAAGATATATCTCGGTTTTGAGGGGTTTTATGGCTAGATCCAACATTATAACACACAAATGCATACATATAAGCATGGAAATCATACAAGGCATACAAACACATATAGATCTACACTTTCACTTGTATTCCCCCCCCCCCCCCCCACAAAACTCATAAAAACAGAAAATAGGGGGTATGAAGCTCACCTTGGGTGTGGTTTCGGTTTTTGGAAGAAAAGATGGAAGAAAACTTGGTGATTCTTGGCCTTAGCACCTTTCCTTGGTAGATCTTGAGTTTGAGATGGTTCTAGGGTGCAAGATCACGATTTTTGCATAGTTTAGGAAAGGATTTTGATAACAAAAAGGATTTAAATCATAGATCTATGCATAATCTTACCTTAGATGATGATTAACTTGCAAGATCCTCTTGAAAGCTTCCTAAAACTCGAGATTTTTGGAGAGGGAAGAAGGGAGTGTTCTTGAGTGAATCTAGAGAGAGTTGAGATATTTTTGGGGTGTGTATGTGTGTATGGCCGAGAGTGAGAGAGAGAAGAGAAGAAGAGGTGATATTTGAGGTGATGTGCATGGAGAAATGAGAATAATGCATGGATATCCTATGGGTAAAGATGAGGTGTCATTTGAAGGTCAACTCTTTCTTGGATTTGGGCCTTGGGCCGAGAATGTGAAGGGAAAAAGGAAAAATTTGGGCTTTTGCCCCTAAGCCCACTATTAGAGTTAATCTTGGGTATGTTTTAAGCTTAAAAGAATGTTGTAGGATTTTTATATTTTTATTGGACTAGTTTAGGTTATTCATGACTCAAAGCTTTCAATTCATTTCATTCTAGGCCCAATATGGCCCAAAATGTTGAAATAAATAAGTGTGGGTCCAATTAGAGCCCAATTAGGGTTCTAAGCCCATGATAGTCTAATTGGAAGCTTATTGGTCCATTTGGATCCAATAGGGGAGTCCTAATCCAAAATGGACTTAACAAGGACTTTTAGGGTCTCCAATTGTTTGATGACTATTTGTAGTACTAGTATAATGCATTTGATTGAAGTTTTTGATTCACATTAACTTGAATGTATAGATTACATGACACAAAATTTCCTGTTGTGACATCATACTTGGAGAATTTGGAAAAAATTGTCTCCGATCTCAGTACTCCAAGGACTTCCCTCAAATGCTCCTCATGCTGCTCTCTAGACCTCAAATACACCAAAATATCGTGATGAACATGATCACCGAACGATCCAACATAGGCCTGCATACCCGGTTCATGAGATCCATGAATGTTGTTGGTGCATTGGTGAGCCCGAAAGGCATCACCACGAACTCGTAATGCCCATAACGAGTTCTAAATGTTATCTTCGAAATGTCCTCTTCACGAACCCTCATCTGATGATAACCAGACCTCAAATCGATCTTGGAAAACCAAGATGCACCCTGCAACTGATCGAACAGATCCTCGATCCTCGGGAGGGAATAATGGTTCTTAACCGTCAACTTGTTCAACTCTTGATAATCTATGCACATACGGTGTGAACCGTCCTTTTTCTTGACAAAAAATATCGGTGCTCCCCACAGCGAGCTACTCGGCCATATAAATCCCTTTCAAACCAGCTCCTGCAGCTGCGAGAATAACTCCTGCATCTCTGGTGGCGCAAGGTGATAGGGTGCCTTCGTGATAGGTACCGCCCTCGGAAGTATATCAATATGAAACTCCACCTGCCTCTCGGGAGGCACACTTGGTAACTCCTCGAGGAAAACATTCGGAAACTCACTCACTACCGGAACCTCAGTGACAGAACTCGGTCTCCCCGTAACATCACACGTATCTGCCACATATGCCAGAAAACCCATGCAACCCTGCTGCAAGCTCTGCCTTGCTCGCGCAACCGAACAAAATGCTGACCCAGACCGAGTACCCTCATCGAACACTATAAGTACTCCCCCCACTAGGGTTTCGGATGGTCACCAGCTGATGCTCACAGTCGATCCTAGCTCTGAATCTCCTCAACAAATCCATGCCCACAATGACACAAACATCCCCATAGCGATAGGTACCAAATCTATCAGAAACTCGACTCCAAAAATCTCAATCACATATCCCCGGATCACATCAGTCGCAAAAACAACATTCTCATCAGCTATGGAAACTCTCAAGGGTAGACTCAACGCCTCTTGTCGGATACTGATGTGACGAATAAAAGCTAGCGATACAAAGGACCGACTCGCACCCGACTCAAACAACACTAAAGCAGGTACACAACTCACAAGGAAAGTACCGAAGCACAACACAATAAGCATCACGTATATATATATATATATATATATATATATATATATATATATATATATATATATATATAACAAAAGAATAAGCAAAAGATCACATACCAGCCACAATGTCAGGTGCTGCACGAACCTCCTCTGCAGTCAACTGGAAGGCTCTACCATGAGCCTTCGATGCCTCGGACTTCACTGGCCGAATCTCTGTAGCTCGAGTAGCAGAAGGCGCATATCCGTGCGTTGATCCCTGAAGCAACTGCGGGCACTCAGCCTTCCTATGGCCAGTCTGGTTGCAATGAAAGCAAACCAAAAATCCCTTAAGGCAATCCCTCGTGATATGTCCCTCCTTCCTGCACTTGTAACACACACTTGCTCTACATATCCCATCATGGCTCTTTCCGCACTTCCCACAAGTGTGGCCCTTCTGACCTCCCGATCTCGAATCAGCAGGCTTTGCCCGCTTGGCCGCATGCTGAGACTGTGTGTCGGCCGCCTATCCCTCCTCTGAGACTCCACCTCCTCCCTGGCCTTAGTCTCTAGCTCAATCTCCCTCTTCCGAGCATTCTCCTGGAGCTTGGAAAATGTCTGGTATGTCGAGTTCACCACAAACTCATGAATGTCTCTCCTTAGTATGCTCAGATATCGACTCATACATGCCTGCTCAGTAGACACGTGCTCAGGGAAAAATAACGCCCTCTCATTAAACATCCATGTGATCACAGTTACAGACCTAGTCCCCTGGTTGAGGGACAAGAACTCCTGGTCCAATCGCTCCCTCTCCACCGGGGGAACGTACTCATCACGAATCATTGCGGTGAACCTCTCCTGAGTCACCGTGGTAAGCTCTGCAGTAGAAAAGTTAGCGGTCACAAATTTCCACCAGTCCTTCGCTCCCAAGCAAAGCTGGTTCAACGTGAACCGTACCCTCAGATGTTCCGGGAAGGAACAAGTGTAGAAACACCCCTCAATGTCATAGATCCATCTCATAGCAACAATCGGGTCCTGCGTCCTGTCAAACTCTGGTGGCTTTGTGTTGCTGAACTCTCGGTACAACAACGAGTCACCCCCTTGTGGCCTAGTAGCGGCGACAGCTGCGGTGGCTGCAGCAGCAGCAGCCTCGGTCAGAGTAGCATATTGCTCGTCGAATGTCTCAATCAGCATGATCTTGATAGAGCCAAACATCTCCAGTATCTCAGCTTGAATGGCTGCAGCCACCTCCTCGTGAATCAACCTACGAATCTCCTCATCACTAATACCACTGGTACCACTGCCTCCTGGGTTGTAGCGTGTACCCACCATGATGCCTCTGAAATACGACATAAAATAATCATAAACTCGACCAAGATTACTCACACTCGATCAACCGTTCCTACTTGTTCCTTAGCACCCTAAGGATTCTTACTTGGAATGCTTACCGATCCGGTGCTTTCAGTAGTACAGGCCCAATACTACCTTCCACACCGTATTTGTATCCACACCAAGTCCTCCTCCTAGGATCCCAACTCACAAGTACTCTATACCACCGTGAATACAGCCTACTCTCTAGCAGACTTCTCACAAGCTACTCTGTGCTACCTACATGCACTCAAAGCAATTCACAGCAACAGAACTCCTAGGCTAAGGCATGACATATTAGGCCACTTTAGTCCTAAGATATAAATTTACCTAACCTACTCTAGCATGCATAACACATCTCATAACAACGTAACACATAACGTAAGGGTATTTTGGGAAATCACTGTTCGGGCCCTGGCTAATTGTATACACTGCTCTTTTCCGCTCTTTCTGGAAATCCTTTTCTCTTTTTAGAAAAATTGTTTCTTTTTTAAATTTTTTCTCAAATCCTCAGTTTGAGTCCAGATATGCCCGAAGGTGTATCCCAATCCTGCAAACCATGGCTCTGATACCAACTTGTAACGACAAGAAATTTCAAACCAAAATTTTCTTTTTTAATATTCATAAAACATATGTCTCAACATTAAATCTCCAAAAACCAATCAACAAGTTTTCAAAAAAATTGTTCAATTCCAGGATCCACAAATACATCTCCAAATCAAAAGTGTGTGTACAATCACGCCTGTGCCTTCCCGTGATCCTCTAAGGTACCTGAAACACATAACACGGTAAGCACAAATTCTTAGTGAGTTCCCCAAAATACCAAATACAACAATTTTCCACTCGAGGCTATACTTAGTACGACCCTCTGGTCAACGTGTCTCAGCGGGACCCTCCAGTCCCGTAGCTCATTGGACCCTCTGGTCCGGTCTAGCTCGTTGGACCTTCCGGTCCAGCCTAGTTGAGGACCCTCTGGCCACGTAAATCGTTGGACCCTCCGATCCAGTCAAAATAGCACATAGAATACATAATCACAAAACACATAATCTCAAGCTAACACGCATGATCTTCCGGTCCACATATAGATACCACCCTAGGTAATGTATAGTGAGAAGACTCACCTCGGGTAAACTCGGATGATCTCGAACTCAAAACACTGATCTAGCCTCCGCCTAAATACATACATAATTCACTTCTAATTTAAAACGACTCTCAAAGGCTAGACTAGTCCCTTCCTATATTCACTAAGAAGGGTAAAAGACCAGTCTACCCCTCCAATGGTCCAAAGGTCCACTTGTTGACTACATCCTAAAAGTCAATGAAAGTCAACCCTAAGGAGTACGCGGTGCGTACAAGCTCTGTACGCTGAACATACTCGGATGCTATACAAGATCGGGGACACTCGACCCCTACGCTGCACGTACTAGGATTACGCCCAGCGTACGCCCCAGTTTCACCAACTTCATGACTTTTCTCTTAATCGGTTAAGACATGAGCTCAAATCCCAAATCTAAGACATGAGCTCAAATCCCAGATCTGGTCACTCTAAAGCATCTTAATCCATAAATTCGGTGACTTTCAGCCTTTGCATGGCTGTAAAGGTCACCAACACCCAAATCACACCACTTCCTTCCTTATGAAGCTCACAACTCATGCATGGTTCACTCCTAACGTCAAAGATTGGATTTTTATGGATCTAAGACACAATATACACTAAAAAGGGGCAGATCAAGGTCTATGGAGCTCCTTTACTCATAAAGTCTCCACCTTTGGGGCAAAAACCTTAAAAATTGCCTATAATGCACAAATCCAAAAAGGTTAAGAAAGCTTTGAGCTTTTTACCTCCAATTTATGCTCCAACCTTTGAAAATATCAGATCTAAGGCTTTCACTCCAACTCTAGCTTATTCAATGGTACCTTCTTCTCTTCAAAGGCACACAAGAACACTATCAAGCTCAAACACACACACACACACAAGCTCTAGAACGAGGGTTTGGCACTCTTTGGGTTTCACTCTCTAGAAATGGTGGCTACAAGTGAGGCCAATATGTTCCTTTTATAGGGCTCACCCCCACAATTAGGGTTTCAATCTGAACCTAGTATGCGCAGCGTTCACTATGGTACACCCAGCGTAATGGGTAGCCTCCGCGTCAAGAACACACTCATGAGTATGTGCAGTGTACCCTCCAATACGCCCAGCATACTCAATTGCCATAAAATATTTTCAAGGACTAAATTTGATAACTTGAGGAAAGAAAGGATCAAAGAGATAAACCTGAATTCCGGGATGTTACAATACTCATCCAAACTTTAGTTTAGGTCTCAGTCAAGATTCAGATCAAACTTCAAGTAAAAAATATAATGAATCTTCACCAAAAAAACCACTTACAAAGAAAAAAAATCAAAGACGACCATCAGAGGGTTGTAATCGGATTAACAAACAAAAATGATCTTAATCCAAATCCAATCTCTGTAGCAATTCCTACTGAAGTAATTCCATCAAAGCATGATCTGGATGAACCAAGAGAGAAGAAGCTTGTTGATGCTTTCAAATCACCTTACAAATGCAAGATAATATACAAAAACCTAAGCCGACAAATTAGGAGAGTATTGTCTGTGAGTGGTTGTTCACAATGTAAGGAAATACATCGTAACTTTTGTTTTATAGACATATTCATATATGATTATTATTTAGATAATAATGTATGACATTTTGATTATATATTTGCAGAGATGTGGTTGTCCAGACAAAATATGGTCGGGTAACAGAAAGAGAAATTATGGAAAGTCTATATGCAAACACAAAGATTTTTGCAGAAGTTTAAGACACTTAGGGTGATTTAGTTAACCACCAAGAGCTTGGAAGGGATTTCGGAAATTCACCATACAGACTTTTCTTGAAAGTTGAGGTTTCTGTAAGTTTGTGTTCTAACATTAAATTCTTCTTTATTGATAAATTAATATACCAATATGAGGTACTATTCATTTACGAATATTAGATTTATTTACTATCATTTAAGATAATTATGTATATGCAACTGAAATTCACATATGATTATAAAAAAAATGATGTATTCATTTATGAATATAAAAATCAAAAATAAATATCATTAGTATATACTTATGATTAGTATACCAACATGTTGTATTTATTTATGATTAACAACTTACTAATCCTTTAAAATTATATTGGTTATAGAATGCTTATGTATCTTCAACATTGTCTGATGAAAAAAAGTATGAAATATTCAAGCAGAACTTTTATGACAGTACTGATGGGTACAAAAAAATATTGAACATAAATTAAACTTGTTATATATATATATATATATATATATATATATATATATATATGATCAACAAAATACTTACCATTATATACATAAAAACATGTATTCTTTCCAGTTGTTAGAAATGCTCATATTTTTGTGATTGTCTTCAACTTAGAGAAACCATCAATTGAAATTCTAGACAACAGTGCAGTTGAGGGGGATTATGAAGAGAAATATGGAGTACTATTTAAACCTTTGGTAAGTACCCAATTCACAACAACGTATAAGAACCAATTTATTACATATCTAACTTTTATCTTATTTAATGATCAGAAAAATTTGTTTGTGAGATACTTTAAAGAAATAAACCATCCAAGAGCCAATGCCATCTCAAAAGAAAGTATCATACTCCTACGACTTGAAATGCAATGGAGAATAGTTAAAAACAAAGTTGATTGTGGGGTCTTTGCAATGAGACATATGGAGACCTATATGGGACAACCAATCTCAAAGTGGAAACCAGGTTATCATAAACAAAGTGCTATTCAACAAACTACTTTAGAGAACCTCAAGCAAAAGTATGCACAACGAATGCTAACTTCTGAAATTAACATGTTGAAGGCTAAGGTGTTGGATCTTGCTGAAAAATATCAAAATGTGGAATTCAAAGTACGTACCGCTCATTCATATAAGGCTATGCAAACAATTCAAAAAATGTTACAAGAATATTAATGATTGCTTGTGATGAAGTGAGATCGTATAGAACAGTTTGTGTTGAAGTTGAATGAATTTGGAGGACATGTAAGATGGTTCCGTAAAACAAGTTTTAGATGGTTTGTTAAGCGTTATTGAGCATCGTTTAAATAGTTTGTGAAATGCTTATTAACAGGTTTTATTATCTTGTGTTGAATCATTATGTAATAGAAACAAGTTTGCTTATTTCTGTTAGTTTTTTATATTCAAATATTTTCAAAGTTTATTTCTGTTTATTCATAAATGAATACTAATATGATATATTTATTTAAATTTAATATGTAAATAATAACGTCTTCAATTATAAATGAATACAAATATGATGTATTCTTTTATGATTAAGTTAGGAGTAATATGTCAGTATAACAAAGTTTAGATATGAGTATAACTTATTTATTAGTAAATTAATAAGCAAATATGATATATTCATATTTGTATTCATTTATGATGTATTCATTTCTGCTAGTTTTCAATTTTATTTAAGTTTATTAAAAAATGAATATCAATATGATATATTCATTTACCTTTAATATGTAAATAATAACATCTTCAATGATAAATGAATAAAATATGATGTATTCATTTATGAATAATTTACGAATAATATGTGTATTTCATATATCAATTTACAATATCAATATAACTTATTTATTAGTAAATTAAAAAACAAATATGATATATTCATTTTAAAATAACATGTATCACATATCAATTTATCATATCTATATAAATGTGTATTATTCATACATGAATATTGTTTTTATGGTTATTATGTGCATATATTCATAAATGAATAGAACCAAAAAACATAAATAAATAAATAAATAAAACCCTAAATGTCTTTTGTTGATTGAACTGCTGCAATTCTTACTGGACGTGTACGTAAATTGTGAGGAACTCGTTTTCCACATCCTGAGCACATTCTATGTTCTTTTTTAGAGTTTTCATATGCTGCTTCACCTGCACTTGAAATTCTTTCCTTGATTCCAAAACCTTTATTGCTTAGAACTTGAGGAACATGAATATTAATCTCTTCTAGAATAGGAATAGAAGCACCCATAAGCTTGCATACGACTTCACAATCCTTCTTGCTTTTCAATCCACTAGATGTATAATCACTCTCAAATTCCTTTAACAATGACTGTTGTTTCTCAGCAAATAAGGCCAATTTCTTTTTGTCATCTCTTAAAATAGCCAAACATGATTCAAAATTATAATATGAATGTGACAACCCAAAGTTTATTCTGTTACATTACCCCGTTACCGTTAACGTAATATTCCACTGTATAAAAATTCCGTTAATAAGAGGTCGTCAAATAAATAAATGTTTTATTTATTTATGTTTTATGTCGTGATAGTCGTAATAAAGTAAAAGAAAACACTTAAATTACATTTCCATAGTAATTTAGAAAAAGTTAGTTTTTATTATTACGACCACTAAATCGGGTGCGACCAAAAGCCCCGTATAACGGCAGTATCGGGTAGATTTCCACTGAGCTTCAACTCCAACCCATATATAAGGGGGAATGGACTTCATTCCACCCCTTTTCACTCTCTTTCTAAAATTTCTCTCTACAAACTTTTCCCGAGCCAAAAATCGTCCGTTTCGAGCCCTTCTGACCTCCCGATCTCAACTCCAACCCGAGCCAAACTTTCTCTCTACAAACTTTTCACTCTCTTTCTAAACTTTTCCCAAGCCAACTCCAACCCATATATAACAGGTAAACTATCCTAACTTGTTGTATAGCCTATCTAGCATGCAAATTCGTGTTTAAATCATAAAATAGGGACAAAATGATGTGTTTGCGGCCCAAGAACACTCTTGGACCGTGAACACCATTTAATGGGGTTTTTAAGCCCCCAAACCCCTCCAAATTGCCCCTAAGGCTTAGATATGACTTTTAGGCTTACATATTCGGACTTACAACACCTTAAAATGAGTTTTTGAAGAGTAAACATGAGTTTACTGCCCAAGAACATGCTTGGGCCGTAAACTCCTCTTCATGGAGAGTAAACTCAAGATTTTGTGCTAAAAATGCCCCAAACACCCCCCTATGGCCTTGGAAAAATACCTTGAAGCAATACCAACATTGTAGAAGCCTTAAACTTCAATAAAACTAGGGGATTAGGAGTTCACGGCCGTGAACTCCCATAGGGGTGGTTCATGGGCCGTAAACTCCCAATTTATGCCCAAATGGTGCCCTAAACTCCCCATTTGACTTGGAAAAATGCTTAGGAATTTACCCTCTACCATTTAAGACTTCAAAACACCAAAAGAATTATTGTGTGGGATCTTACGGCCATAAGCTCCCTTTCTTAGGGCCGTAAACTCCTCAATGGTCCATGTGAAGCCTTAAATCCATTCATATAAGTTATTTTTGGACCTAGCATAAATCTACAAATTGATATGAGCCCTTTAAACATCCTAGAACCCCTCACCATGAGTTTACGACCGTAAACTCATGGGGAGTTGTCCCAGGGCCATAAACTAAGTATATATAGATTACTCTTGAAGAGTAAACTCCATTCCTAAGCCATTTCAGCCCTTAAATGTTACCCAGGACACCCCAAACACTTAACCAAAGTGTTTTCCGCTCCTTAGGGTACGTATACTTGTTTAATTAGTATTATATATACTAATTGTATGTGAACATATGTTACCATATGTTAAATAGGTCACTAGGTGTGTTCAAGTCTTTATTTGACACCCAGCACCCAACCGACGCCTTCGTCGGATCCACTTACACCAGGTGAGTTCATACCCCTGAATGAACCTATTAAATGTTTTTACATGTTTTATGGGGGGGGAATACAAGTTAAACATGCCAGTTATCATATCAATCACATGTGACTGATAACCCGCATGCACAAGGATTTACCACACTGTAAACTGTTTTACCAAGTAGGACACTATAAATGGTTTTCTAAAAGGTTTTCACTTGTTTCAAAACACTTACTTATGTTGTTTTATCAAAGTTCATTGTAAACTGGTTTATGAAAAGTTTCCAAAGGATTTCTAAAGGTTTTTCAAACTTATTTTGTGGTGGACTTAATCAGTGCACAAGAATGTGTACTCAATCCCTTAGTCCTTTACTTGAATCACACATCCATGTGACCGAGTAATTAGTCTTAATTTTTCCAATACTTGAAAGTTTTCATTCATCATGCTATACAACTTGCATGATTCCAAGTTCCGGTCCAACTGAAACTTGGGTGATGAGAATCTTCCCTTATTTGGTAAATTTAGACATTACCAAAAATGAAAGAATCAATTTCATATTTCCACTCTTGCTATTAATGGAATCATATAAGCAACAATTCTTCCTCAAATGCCATTGTAAGGATATTTTAAAATAAATAAAATCAAAATTTTCCTTTTATTTTAAACTTTGCGGAAAACTTATCCTTACAATCCATATGAAAACTTGTTGTTGTCTATTCCTAAGCAAAAATATCATAACTCCTAAGAAGTAGTTCAAGAATCCAATCTTCAAACTACGCGATAGAAATCCATCTACGCGATCAGATTCAACATATTCTTTCTTTAAGTTTCTTTACTTTTTTCTTTGATTCTTAAAACATCACCATGTGACCCAGTCACATCATGTATCAAGAATCACATAATAGAAACTTAGCAGAGTTAGATAGTGGACTTTACCTGAAGTAGAGTCAAACTTTATTGACTTCAACCTCCTTAGGTAAATTTGGCAGATTCGTATCCAATGGCCCTTCCTTTGGCAATATAAACATATGGACCCTTTGATAATGGTACACGTGACTATCACAGACTTAGCTTTTCTCTTTACCATTTGGTCAACCGAGTTGACTATGGCCGATCCCTTTCCATTGGGAAGAGAATGCTTTTCTGGATTTCCTATGTCACTATTGTCAATGTCCATCAAGTTTTAAGGAAGTTGATCTTAACAAATAGATAAGATCATTAAGGGTCTTGTCATAGTCTGTTTCATAGGTATCACAAAGGAACTCACTATGTGACTTAGAAAGTGATTGAACCACCAAATTTCTCAAGACTTTGACACCCAACTCTCCTGGCTTGTCAATATGTGACTACATCTCCGAGATGTGATCACGCCTAGACCTTGCCTTGCCAATAGGGCTTGAGTGACCTTGAACTTGTGGGTTAGGGAGAATAATTGGAGGAGGTGAAAGAAGTATGATTTCCATGGGACATCATCTTCATTTAGGAAAGCTTGTTTCAAGAGATTTGGGAAGATCATAAATGTCTAAACCAGACATCTTTTGGGAGATATTCAAGATAGTTGATCTTAAGTCCTTAATATGACACCCAATATGAAATATTAAGGCTAGGACCCTACAAACTATTTTATAACCTAGAAGAGGGATGTCGTAATCCAAGCTATAAAATATTTTAAGGTAGGTGAATGACGATTCACCAATTTCCACCAAGATAAACAAAATGTATTATTAAGTTTTAATTGGTTTTAGAAACTCCTAGATCTTTGAGATTCATTGAACTGTTCAATGGCATGTTTCAATCTCGAGTGTGCCCTTCAGGTTTTATGACTGGGATGCCGAGGATCACAAAACAAGGTGTGAAGTAACCATGCAAATTACTTGGTACCCTTAAGTGTTTACCCATCAATCGATGTGTCGGTTAACCACACACGCTCCATCGATACTATGATAAACATTAAGTTACCCTTTGCCTACCTTGTTAAATACGAGTTAGTGTGCCGGTTAACCACACACGCTCCACTAACCGACTTAAACAAAGTGCAAAGTGTAATTTCATGGATTAGCACCTTATTCACATTTTCCTAAGTAACTAAGATTGGGTATTATTAAGAGTTTAGTTACTTAGTATTTATCATTAATACTTTTAATGAAGGGAGAATTCTAGTCCTGTCAAACCCGTTCGGCTAACGACCCTCCACCAGTCAAGCAAGCGGTGGGTGAGAGTGGACACCCATTAAGTTGCTATTTTATAGGCAACAACCTTATACCCACCTTATAGACCGGCTTCGTGAATGAGGCGTACTAGTGGTAAGACTGACTTTACTCTTATACATATATATATATATATATATATATATATATATATATATATATAAACTTATAATTTTATAAAGTATAAGGGTTGAATTTTAACTTTTAAAATTCTAAGGGCTAACTTGGAATTAAAGTATTCATAAGAGAAAACTTTACAAATTCCAAAACTTGAGGGCAAGTTTTGAAACTATTCAAAACTAATTAATTCCATAACTTCTGTGTTTAAAGTAGTTTTAATCCAAAAACTCTTCAAGTTCAAGTTATGGAAGACTTTAAACTAATAAAAGAATTAACTTTTCTTTATTTTATAACTTATGGAATTAATTAAGTTTACACTTTTTTTTATTTTTTTATTATTTAATGAAGAGACTCTTGGTCCTCCATAACTTGAGGACAAGTTATGGAGTCATAAAACCATTTTAATTAGAACTAGACTCTTCATTTTTGTAACCTTTGCCAACTTTTATGAGTTTTATGATTCTTAAATGTGACTTTTCATATAACTTGAGGACAAGTTCCAAAAACACACTTTGGATTCAACTCTTAGATTAAAATGGATTGAAAACAACTATTTCACTCAACTTTTCTATTAATCTAAGCAACTCATAAGAACAAGATAATTCAAATCAAACTTTTTCATGTAATTAGTCTAAACCTTAAGCTAATACAAAACATGAATATATTGACAATTATCTTTGAAATTGGATTAGCATGAACATTACCACATCAAAAACAAGTTTATAAGTCCAAAAACATCTTAGGGTAATGTTCCTAGTCCAATTCCAGCCAAAAAAGGTCGAATTTATGCTGTCTGTGGGTCCAACTGGTCGAGTGCACGAACCAACTCGGGGAGTTGGATGCATTTTGCCTTGGACTTGGCGAGTCTGCTGGGTAGACAGCATCAAAACTCGATTTTCTAGCTTCTTTTGCAAGTATAACAAGAAAACAAGCCTAGGCTCTGATACCACTGTTGGGTTTTGAGCATTCTAACACTCCTAAGTGTACATGCAACCCTAAATACCTTGGATCTATGTTTTCTCTATTATACATGCAAATAAGAACTTTCCAAGGTATTATCCTAATCTAGCATACAAAACAATAAATATAACAAGATAGAATACATACCTCTTTGATGTAGAAAGTCTTCATAAAGCTTGAGTGCCTAGTGCCCCAAGTGTGACACCTCAAATAGTTCACACAACACCAAATCCACTTGGAATAACTTGAGAGAATTCTACACTTCAAGAAATCGGCTAGCCCTCTCTAGAATAATACTAGTGGCCGATTTTGTCAAGAATAAGATCTTTATATAGTGTTACAATTTGGGTAAACCCTAATTGTCATGACTTTCCATTTCCTTGGATCCATGGGTTCAAATACACCATGGAGCATCCATGGACCATCCTATGGGTTTTAGCCCAACTTGATTATCCATGGAGCATTAGCCCACTATACAAGTATGGATGATTTACACAATCAACCCATATATTTAATTAGTCTTCTTTTGATCACTTAATTAATCCTACATTAATTCTTGATCAATACTAATTAAATAATCTTATTATTCTTATTATTAATATACTAGAACTTATAATATATTAATAACCATAAGTGTCTTATTTCTCTCATTATAGTCTATCCAAATGCATGATGCCATGCAACCCAAATGGACCATGCCAGGTCGGGTCAAGTCTTACCAATTATAGTTATGGACTTAGACATTAATCCAACACCTAAAACTACAGAGGGTGTACTCCCAAGGTTATATATAATAAGGATCCCATAGGCTAAGAATGTGTGGTTTCGCTCTACTTCCTTTTCCTCATTGGGATGTGGATATAGAGTAGTATCACATATTCGAAGGCCTATCGGATCTAAGCTATATATGATTTGTATACCCTGTGTAATCATAGCAGGACTCAATATGGATCACTCAGTGAAATGTTAATAATCTCTTAGGATTCTTTAGACATTTCCGTTCTCGCACGAACCCTGTAGAAAACCCTATCCACTTCAGTGCTTGACAGAAGAATTGATGCAAACCCGGAAGAGGTTCAGTGAGAAGATTTCCTGTTCGGAAATAAATGAACTGGGTCGAGACTATTGAAATCACCAAGTGCCTATATCATTTTAGGGACATCGGTGAGAAATTCGCCTAAACTTCCGAGATTCCCAGTCATCCGCCATGAAGTGATGACACCCAGATTCAGAATAAGAAGGAAGGCGGAGTAGAAATTCAATATGTCCATACGAGGAGAGAACCCTAGGTAACTACCCGAATGAAGCCAACGCCGATTCCAGTCAAAGATACGAGGCAGACAGAGGGAGCCAGTACATGGAACCCAAGAAGTGTCTTACCCTCGTGTTCGTCACACTAATACACCCATAAAATAATACAATATAGTGAGTTAGTGATTACACTACTCACGCTATGTGTTAGGTAAATCGTTGTTTCCCGTTGCCAGTAACACGATTAGAGCGGATCCCCGCACCTCTATTGAGAATATTTAGCCATAAGCCTTCATGAGCCTCTCTTTCCGCGGTTCGTTCCGGACTGTTCTCCAATCTCTCCAGGCCAGAGAGTGAAAACCTTTCCCAGTATAAAGGTAATGTAGTAGGAACGACTTGCATCTTATGGTCTTTTCCCGATACTCATACCCCTACCTTGCACACCAGGACTACATCATAGGGATGTAGGTCGACACTCAGACAACTAGTACCCAAGGCACGGGAAAAATTTATGCCTAATACATTTGGGACAGATATGTCCAGGGTTAGCCATCGTCTCTCATTACCTTGTATTCCTTTCCGTGTAGGAGAAACCATGCCACCGAAGAAGCGTAACCAATCCACAAGCAAGAAACCTACTCTCTTATTCAATGAAGCTACGTTCCAAGCTGCAGTCTCGGCAGCCGTAGCAGCTGTCATGGCTCACCTGAATGCTAACAACGCCAATGTTAGCAAGGTGCCTGTCGGGATTTCCGATCCTAGCAATGGACAGCAACAACCAACACTTTCATACCCAGCCACCCAAGAACCTCACTGAAACCCACTGAAGAGAAAGATCAAGATCGAGGAGGGAAGTACCTCGGCTCATGGACCTTCCGAAGGGCAACGAGCTGAGACAGTCAGTATCCCTGCCAACCCTCCCATCCCTACGCCTAGGAGACCATACTTAGGAAACCTTCCCCATTGCAGCAAGTGCAGCTACCATCATCATGGTGTCTGTCGGGAGCTCTATTATGCTAGGTGCCACATGTTGGGGCATACTGCTCGCGTCTGCAGAACCCCGGTTGAGTTCATTACACCAACCACTGGCGCGACAACCAATATAGGTTGTCACCTATGTGGTGAAATGGGACACTTCAAAAGGGACTGCCCAACCGAAGGGAAAGACAAAGATACAGGAGGAGTCTAACTCTAATGCTTAGGGAGAAGCATCAAGGAACCTGGTAGATTTTTGGTACGTCTCTCGATCCCAAATAAACCGAGAACATTAAAAGACTAATTCAAAATGTAAATACTTCCCCATTAAGGCGAAAGTCGCAGCACTGTTATAAAATTTAAATTCATTAGGTAAAACTATGATGGCTAAACATATGCGTTACGGCCATGTATAGTTAAGATGGATAGACCTAGAGTGAGTGAATGCCGCCTCATTTCCTGTTCCTCGTTTGGTTGTGGATTTAGGGTGGAGTCGCTCAGTCAACAGTCCTCCCCACCTTAACTATACATGACTAGTATATGTTAGGCGATTATAGAAATGACTCGTGAGAATCCATTCATGAAAAAGGTACCCTATTCAAAATACTTAGGACTCTCTATAGTTCAACGTCGACTCTATCGGTCTAAGTATCCGCGATAGTGATACACAGGACGAAACCTTAGACGCCTAGAACTTGTGTGCCTGTTCGGTGCATGACTCTATCGATCTTCACTTTATATCATGTCGAGGTATGCCAACTTCGACGACTCTATTGATCGTGGTTCGACTTAGTGCAACCATGTGTACATCCTTAGTGCTATGTAAAAAGAACTTTCTCTGTAGCCATGTCGATAAATAAAGGTTCTTCCGAACCTAAACATAATACAAATAAACAAACCTAATGCGATCCGTCAGTCTTCCCTCTTACCTTAAACTTTCTGAAGTACCCGAAGAAGGGTACCGAGCGCTGTTGACCGACCTCTCTTAGTCATATGGAATCCAAAGCGAAAGACTCTGTAAGATACTCCAGAAGACAATAACCACCCGAAGCACACTTCGTAGACTCCCCAGAAAGACCCTTCGCACCTCGCACATCAGGTTCATGAACCCAGAGGATAGAACTCATGGGACTGACCACTATAACCAGGTATATGCATAAAGGTGGTATATAGTTGAGATCAAAAAGATTTAAGATGTGTGTTTCCTCCCTACTCCATGTTCCTCGTTGGGTTGTGGGCCTGGGGTGGAGTCGCACAACTGAACATCCTGCCAACCTCAATTATATACGGTCTGCATACACCATGTAATAGTGGTTAAGCCAAGTATGAGCTTTACCATGAAACTCGTAGTAAAGCCCTTCATCCTATTCCATAAAATAGGAGTTGGAGTCAAGAGAACCGTTGAGGGTTGAGCTACTATAATGACACAAATCCGAAATTTGTGGTCATACTGGTTAAGCCCACATAGTAGCTAATACCCTCAGTTGGTAAAGAGATTAAAGTTCCGAGTGATGGGAACCTCTACTCACTAGATTTGACCTAGACCGAGAAAACTCAGAACCTTCGGAAGAGTATTTGCAGTAGATGCCCGCACTACTCAGGCACTTCGTCCACCCTGTTACAGACAAGTAGTGCCTATAACCCTCCACCCTCTCGTATGGAGGAAATCGTCGTCGCCCCGTAGACGATAGACTTCATTCCCCGAAGTAAACACTAGAATATCGAGAACCACAGGATAACCTCCGCAGCCAGGAATACTTGATCAAAGTGCGAAAGTAGTTGCGTTAAGCCTCACGACCCAGATCCCGAACAGATTATAGACTTGACACCAGCCTTGGTGTTAGTCGAGGGGTTATGCAGGAGCATGCGCTTTCCGCACTAGAATAAACCAAAGACTTAGAGATTCATTGGACTATTAGGTGTTCCACGAATACTATCTCGCGCAGAAATAGTAGAACCACCTCCCGAGATAGTCCAACACTCGCCTGGTGAAACCCTATTTCCCCGACCCTGAGGGTTTCCATATCTCAAGATTCGTTAGTGCAGGTTCATTTTGCATGAGCTTGAGATAGACACTCTACAACAAGCAGATAACCGTAGATACGCAACCCGTCCGATGATCTAGAAAACCTCTAAAGGCCAATTGACAGGAAACGCGAACCCAAGGACAACACGAGCTTCCTAAGAACCAACCTGAAGGACTACACTCCCAGTATGAGAGAACGTTGGGAACTTCAGAATGGCGATCACGCCAGTGATGATCTTGCCATAGAAGTACACTATGTTCTAAGTACTGAAAAGCTCTACCCTTCCGAGAGCTTAGGACCATCTGAGAATCCTCACGGAGATTTGGTCCAACCCTTGTCAGACCACTACTACTTTCAGATATTCCACAAGTTTCACACCCGATCGATCCACTTCTTAGACTCGATATGTGTTTACCCGACATCACTCTTTGTATCCCACTCATCTTGATAGAAACCGTTAAGAACCATAACCTCGTAGATACACCAGTCGGAACCCACTAACTACACGAGACGGAATCCGCATCCCGTAGGTGAAGGTTTATTGGAACGACAAACACAGGCCAGAGTTCACTTGGGAGTGCGAGGACAAACCGAATAGGAAGTACCCTCCTGCCTCTACTCGGTCATTCATACCTATTACCTTGCCTAGACCTGAATTTCGGGACGAAATTCCCTCTAACGGGGGGATGATGTGACAACCCAAAGTTTATTCCGTTACATTACCCCGTTACCGTTAACGGAATATTCCACTGTATAAAAGTTCCGTTAATAAGAGGTCGTCAAATAAATAAATGTTTTATTTATTTATGTTTTATGTCGTGATAGTCGTAATAAAGTAAAAGAAAACACTTAAATTACATTTCCATAGTAATTTAGAAAAAGTTAGTTTTTATTATTACGACCACTAAATCGGGTGCGACCAAAAGCCCCGTATAACGGCAGTATCAGGTAGATTTCCACTGAGCCTCAACTCCAACCCATATATAAGGGGGAATGGACTTCATTCCACCCCTTTTCACTCTCTCTCTAAACATTCTCTCTACAAACTTTTCCTGAGCCAAAAATCGTCCGTTTCGAGCCCCAAACGAGTAGGTAAACTATCCTAAATGATGTGTTTATGGCCCAAGAACACTCTTGGACCGTGAACACCATTTAATGGGGGTTTTTAAGCCCCCAAACCCCTCCAAATTGCCCCTAAGGCTTAGATATGACTTTTAGGCTTACATATTCGGACTTAGAACACCTTGAAACATGATTTTACTGCCGTAAACTCCTCTTCATGGGGAGTAAACTCAAGATTTTGTGCTAGAAATGCCCCAAACACCCCCCTATGGCCTTGGAAAAATACCTTGAAGCAATACCAACATTGTAGAAGCCTTAAACTTCAATAAAACTAGGGGAGTAGGAGTTCACGGTGAACTCCCATAGGAGTGGTTCATGGGCCGTAAACTCCCAATTAATGCCCAAATGGTACCCTAAACTCCCCATTTGACTTGGAAAAATGCTTAGGAATTTACCCTCTACCATTTAAGAGTTCAAAACACCAAAAGAATGAGTGTATAAGAGCTTACGGCTGTAAGCTCCCTTGCTTAGGGCCGTAAATTCCTCAATGGTCCATGTGAAGCCTTAAATCCATTCATATAAGTTATTTTTGGACCTAGCATAAATCTACAAATTGATATGAGCCTCTTAAACATCCTAGAACCCCTCACCATGAGTTTACGGCCGTAAACTCATGGGGAGTTGTCCCAAGGCCGTAAACTAAGTGTATAGAGATTACTCTTGAAGAGTAAACTCCATTCCTAAGCCATTTGAGCCCTTAAATGTTACACAGGACACCCCAAACACTTGACCAAAGTGTTTTCCGCTCCTTAGGGTACGTATACTTGTTTAATTAGTATTATATATACTAATTGTATGTGAACATATGTTATCATATGTTAAATAGGTCACTAGGTGTGTTCAAGTCTTTATTTGACACCCAGCACCCAACCGGCGCCTTCGTCGGATCCACTTACACCAGGTGAGTTCATACCCCTGAATGAACCTTTTAAATGTTTTTACATGTTTTATAGGGGGAATACAAGTTAAACATGTCAGTTATCATATCAATCACATGTGATTGATAACCCGCATGCACAAGGATTTACCACACTGTAAACTGTTTTACCAAGTAGGACACTATAAATGGTTTTCTAAAAGGTTTTCACTTGTTTCAAAACTCTTACTTATGCTGTTTTATCAAAGTTCATTGTAAACTGGTTTATGAAAAGTTTCCAAAGGATTTCTAAAGGTTTTTCAAACTTATTTTACAACAGAATACCCTGTCGTGATTTTCTCGAGAATAAAGGTTTTCTTCCATGTTTTAATACTCCTTCTTAGTTAAAGTTCCTACTTGATAAGGCTTTCACTTTGTGATGCGTTTATACCTGTTATTACCTATACTTCGCTTATACTTGTGATAGCTTATACCTGTTAGACGCTCTTACTTCACTTGTTGTCGCTTCCATTTCGTGATACACTTATACCAGTTAACGCTTATACTTCACGATCCAGTTATTCCACACTGTACGGTTATACATCATGATTTGGTTAGTCCACACTGTTCAGTTATTCATCACGATACGATTAATCCACACTGTACACGTATACTTCACGATCCGGTGATTCCATACGATTCGGTTATACTTCACGATATGATTCCACTTGTTACACACTCAAGCATAGTTAGATGTATGTCTGTGCTTGTTTAGATGCATATAAGTAATGATTGAAGGACTTTGGAAGGCTTGTCCACCCTATTTCCTTTTCTTCGTTGAGATGTGGTCTGGTGGGATCGGATGTCCATCCGAAGGTCGTTTGATTCATTAGTTATATACTATGTACACAAGCATAGACATATGGGTTTACTTTAGTCAGTTCAGTTATGAGTCTCTACCTCTAGTTCAACATTGTATTGGAAACACACTACCCACTATTTGGGATGCATCTTCGGGACACGGCCTTCTCCGTCGTCTAGTTGGTAACTAGAGTCTCCTGTAGGGAGAGCGGACATTGTGTGTATAGATCTATACGGGATTGACATCCCCGCACCCTGACTGCTAGCTACAGTCCACGGCCTACCAAGCCAATGGGTGACAAATGTCATATTCTCTAGACGCTTGTAGGGCGTCAGGTACTCTAGTGTCGGTTAGTATGGTTACGAGTATCCCAGGTTACCTTATAATTCATGGCCTTAAGGTAATGGTAATTCACCAGCAATTTACATTGTATGCTGGAAACCCACTCTCAGAGTCACACTGTTTTTAGACCTTGTTAGTTGTATCTTTCATTTGATACTGTCTAGGGTCTGTATTCACTGTTTTTAGACCTTACTAGCTGTACCTTTCATTTGGTACCGTCTGGGTCTGTGTCTCTTTTGTTAGACTGAGCCAGGCGTGTCGTTCATTCGATACCCTCCTGGTGTCTATGATTCCTTTGCCTTAGTCAGCAGTCCTCACTGCTGAGGCATATGTTATTTTCCCTGATATTCTCCGTCTTTCTTAAAAAGCAAATTCCATATTTTGATAATGAAAGTGTTTAAGGGAAAACTACTTTTTACCACATAACTCTGACCAGTCTCGGTAAAAGACTGCTTTTTAATTAAGAAAATATAGGATTTTCTGGAAAGGACTCTATTTCACTGTATTCTTGAAAACTACCACTTATATAAAGTATTTGATTAAAATGTCACTAAACGCTTATGAACTCACCAACATTTGTAAAAGTGCTGATACTCGCTTTTCAAATAACTTGTATTCTCATGTCAGCTTTAGACAGGTACATTCCCGGAGTTGTTGATGAAGATAGCTTAGTACCAAGTGTACTTATATTATTACATGTATTACCTTTATGTACCGTTATGTAAACCATGTAAAACTATTACTATTAATGCAATGTTTTGTTGTACTTTGATTACTATAATGCATGTGTTGTGATACTTGACATGACGTCATCCACCCCAGAACGTTTCCGTCGTTCCGGTTTTAGGGTGCAACAATGAATCATTGACTAGCTTCACATTCTCATAATCCCTTGAATCGGATTGATGAGAACTAAAATGATAATTTCTTGAGATCGCATCCTTTCTCCATCTTTTCAGAATGTACCTTTCAGGAATTTCTTTAACACCACATCTCATCATTATTGTAAAAGCATGTCTGCATAAAACACCCATACGCTTGAAATGTTCACAACTTCAATTTATTATTTTTTTTCTTCAGCTTTTATTTCAACCTGATACCAAAAGATAATAACAAAATGGAAAAACAATTTAAACAAAATTTACACATTTAAATTCACATATGAATACTCATATATGAACAATCATATATAAGTATTCATATACGAATATTACATTCTAATCATATACAATAATACATATTCATATATGAATAATCATAAATAAATATTCAAATATGACTAATAACATTGTAAATATTCATATAAGATATGAATTTAAATTCATATATGAACATGTTCTAATTTTAAAATGATCAGAATATTCGTATATTAATATTCTCATGTTTATATATAAACTTTAAATTATTCATAAAAAAACTATTAAATTACCTTAAATTCATTTTTAAATTCACTTTTACTAGTGTTGTGTTGCACAATGTAAACTTTCCACCCATCTTCAATACCAACATACGAGTATGTACAGAAAAAACTTGCTTTATACATTTCCTTTTGCACCTCAAAAAACAATGTACTTGTATAAACTTTTGATGCTTGTGTTCTATTTCTTGAGGTGTTTGAATTCTATATGATGCTTTGTTTGATGTCTTATCAATCTCTCGTTGAGTATTCCTTTGCTTTTGAATGGCAGTGTCGTAATTCATCATGAAATTCAAAAGTAAATTACCACTTTCTGAGTAGGTATTAAAGAATGAATTCATACTCTCTAACCTCGACGTAGTCTTCACCAACCTACACATTGGAATATCGTTAAAATATCCAGGTATCCATGAATCACGTTTTGTAAACATGTCTTTAAACCATCTCATGTATTCAAGATTGAATTCTTTCATAAGCGAACCCCACGTCACCTCAAAGACATTAGGTTTCATATTAATGTCCCAAACAAGCTTCGTGAATCTTTTTCTAAAGTTTTTGTTCGTAAATAAATAATCTGATATCTATATTAAAACAAAAATAAAGTAAACTTCTATATTTATTCATAAATGAATAAATATTAATAAGTAAAATAATAATAAATATTCATATGTGAATATACTAATATTTCAAAAAAAATTACTATACTCATCTATAAATAACTAAATACTATGTAACATATTTGAAATATAGTAAAATAATACTTTGTTTTTCAACTTCTTCATTATATGCCACATACATAATCGGTGCTTTGAATTAGGAAACATATTCTCAATAGCTTGTTTTATTGCAGTATCTTTGATCGGTTAAAACAATTGTTGGTTATTTCCCATGAGTTTTAAGAAACGCTTTAAGCAACCAAGAGTAGGAATCAATGCTTTCATTTCTTAGCAACCTCACTCCAACAATAACTGATTTTTTTATGATGGCCAATTGCAGTAATTGGAACAAAAAACATTTGATACCTATAACACATAAAAGTGTTCATTAAAGTCAATTTTTGATGTATTCATAAGTGAATATAAAAATATTCATGTATGAATACAGTTACAGTATATTATTAAAATAATTTCAATATTAAAAACTGAACATTAAACATAAAGTTAAAATATTCATATATGAATAAGCTCTAAAAAAGTAGATAAAATAACTTACTTGTTTGTATGGAAAGTCACATCAAACGAGATAACATCACCAAATTCAACATAATATGCCTTCTCCATTTCATCAGCCCAAAACATAGAGTCCAAAACATCATATTGACAATTAAACTCAAATGAGTAATTTGGATAGTGAGCTCAACGGTCATTCATTTTGTTTACTATCATTTGGGCATCTTTATAACCTATAACCCTGTTGATATTTGTCCTTAAATTTTTATAGTCAACTACTTTAGGCTTTAAAAACTCATACCCACCTCTCAGACTTGCCCTCAACCTATGAGTCACCCTCAACTTATGAGCCATAGTTAGACCTATTTTTGATGTGGAAGCACGCACTATAAACTCTTTTTCTGAATATGTCATTTGTCTCGCTTTTTTTAAATCACTTCTCATCTCAAGTGGATGTTTGTGAACTCCATCAAACTGAAAAACTTTATAATCTTGAGTTCCATACACAGATTCAAATATAATCTTTGCTTGACAACCAATAACTCTTGAACTTGAATTTTGTTTCCTCCTAACACCACTTGTACCCAATGTGTCACAATATTTCTTTTTCAGTTTGCCACCACAATTACATATAACATGTTTATTATTTATAATCTTGTTATCAAACCTTGACTATATGCTCAGTCTCACATCAAAACCACCAATTTCAGCATACTCATAATACATTTTGATGACCAACTCTAATGATTTGAAGATTAAACTTTTAAATGGAATAAATTGAATAGGTACATCTGGCTTATAGACATTTTCTCCAATGACATTGTGCACTCGGATCGTCCATATGTAAATACATTATAATCAACAAAATTAAAAACAACATAATAATTCAATAAGTTATACCTTCAAAAAAATGAGTTCTCAACATCTTCTTCTTCACTCTCACACATCGAAGAATACAAGTCACCATCAATAACACTTGAATTTGACATAATAAACCAATTGATCTGTAGAAAACAACAAAAACAATCTTAATATCGATGAAAATCATAATAGAATAAAATAGAAACTGAACGACAACAAAATTAAAACAAAAAACACAAAAAAAGTCGTAAATATTAAAACCTGAATAATTTCGAATATATCTCAGCTCAGCGTACAAATGATCTGAAGGAAATTTAAATTAGCTCTGATCAGATGATGCAATTGCAATAAAGATCGTATGAAAACCTGATCAATTAAGCAATCTCTCTCACTTCAAAGTGTAAAAACTACAACGATATATCTGATTGAAAATTAAATCAGCTCCGGTCATATCACAAAATTGAAACAGAGATCTCAAACTATACAACAACAATTCGATGAAACAACTGAAATACAAATTTGAAACTTCACGATAAATGGAAAGAATACGCGTAATCCCTAACGAATTATATAAAGTAATAATCTTGATAATGAACTCCTATATATCTGATAACTGAATACGAAGAAGAAAACTGAAATACAGATGTGAAACTTCACGATTAATGGAAAAAATACGTGTAATTGCTAACGAATTATATAAAGAAAAAAATCTTGATAATGAATTCCTCTATATCCGATTCAAACGAGCTAAAGATCTCACTAAATCGAAAACTGAAGACGAAGAACAGGTAAGTTTAATCTAAAAAAGTGGCTAATTTACAAAGATACCCTTAAGGAAAAAAAATGACACACACGTTTTCTAAGGTTTACATGTTAGATAAATGATTCGCTGAGAATGATTTCCCCATTTTCAATCTTTTTTATTTTCTCAATTGAACTTACATATCTCTCTCTCACTCACTCTCTCTCTCTCTCTCTCTCTCTCTCTCTCTCTCTCTATATATATATATATATATATATATATATATATATATATATATATATATATATATATATATATATATATATATCCAAACCAAGCTATGTATGTTAAAGGTGTGTTTTAGGAGCAACCTAGTTTTATAAATCGTATTACAAGTCATGGAAAAAATAAGATATGTTTTACAATTTTTCAAGGACATACTTTATAATATTTGACAAAATAAAACACAAAAAATAAAACAAATAGTAGAAGGTTTAAATTTAAATTTGCAACGCAACGTTTATTAAAACCTATCTTATATCGAAGATAAAAATATTGAAATGTAGTTGTTTGATGTTATAAAAGATGGTAAAAGGTTATAGAAAAACATGAAAAATAACACAGCTTCTCCCATATTTTTCTTATCATTTAACATCATATCTAAGATCAATGCATATACATCATTATATTTGAACCATTCTTACAAAACCTTGTACACTTAATCTCTCTTATAATTATATTTGAATCATTCTTACAAAACTTAATAGACTCAATCTCTTTCATGAGCTTTCAAATCCCCTCAACTTTTAAATCCACTAAGCTTTCAAATCCACTAAACTTTCAAACACTTCCTTATTCTATAATAACCACCACATACATTCGGTTACAATATAACACTGTCACCACCTACCTCTGACGACTATCCACCACCGTCACTTATCGTCTTCGCCATGTCGATGCCTCGTGCCATTGGCTAAACTCGTTACTACCATCGTTATGTCCTTCTCTCGTGACTTCCAAAAGAACAAATGATGGATTATATGTTCAGATCTATAACCTCGGACTTCAGATCTAGAACCTTTGGCTTCAGGTATGCCCTCATCGCCCTCACTGCTACCTCTTGTTACCAATGCCAATCTTACTACCACTGATCGCCAACCTTTAAATATGGAGTAGCCATCTTCAGATCTAGAACATCTACGTTCAGATCTGTCATCACTTTCGAGTTGCTGCCTTGTGACACCCCGATATTTCAACTCTTTGTAATGACCTAAAAAGTCAAGTATTGTAACCACTTTTAAGTTAAAGAAATTAACTTTGATAATAAAATGTCCAAAAAGTTTCTATTTAACGACCTACTATGTTTAATATCATTAAACCATGATCGTACGTAAAAAGAACGCCCAAATCCGACTTCGTATATTGAAGTTAAGATTTTTTCAAGTTCGGCTTAGCAACAGACAACTAAAAACTCGAATCGGAGATCGAGCGACTTTTGGCCGGAATGACCTAAATGAGAAGGTCTCGACAATGGTATTTCAGCGGTGAAAAGTCTGGCAAAAACCGATGTCAGATAAAGAAGTTATAAATTTTTAAAGAAATTCCTTAATCACGTCATTTTATAATTAAATAATAAAAATAATTTCGGAATTTGCCAACGGAGTCTAAACGAAAGTTGTAGAGCGTAGTCTCACCTACGCGTGGATATAAAGACCATCAAAAACGGAGTTCGTATGAAGGAGATATGATTTTTTGAAGTTTATTAAATAATTTATATATATATATATATATATATATATATATATATATATATATATATATATATATATATATATATATATATGTATGTATGTATATATATATATATATATATATATATATATATATATATATATATATATATATATATATTTATATCAAAAATCCGGTAATATCCGAAGAAGGAGTCAGCATCCTCATCCGAGTTACGCGCTGCGTAACCCTGTACGCCCCGCGTACCCGAGGGCCTTGGTCTCGGTCCGTCCACATCGCCCCTATGTGAAGCTACCGACCCGTCCCGTCCAAAGCCGAGGCAGTTGATGACTCGGTCATGCATGACGTACGAGTACGCGCTGCGTACGAGCGTACGCCCCGCGTACCGAGGCTTCTCAGACCCCCTATAAATAGAATGCAAGGGTTTTCGGAAAAATTGCTCATTTCTCTCCTTTCTCTCACGATCTTGCCTCGATTTCCGTACCCGTTCAAACCCGAAGCCCTGGTCTTTTTGCTCAAGTCCCGAAGATCGATTTTACTCCCGAGATTCCTGAGAATCCCGAGAAAAATCCGTTTCCCAAGACGAAACTCTGCCCAGTTTTTCATCTCGCTATCTTCAAACTTTCAAGTGAGTTCATACCCCTAATCAATATGTTAAATGATTTTAAACGCTTTAATGGGGGGGGGGATACAAGTAGAAACAAACATGTTATTGAATCATTGATATGTATTTTATAACTATGTTTGTCATTTAACGGATTTCACATGCTACAAAATGTGATGCATGAAATGGTTTTACATCTTAAAAACACATTGTTACCAAATGTTTTACCTTTGAAAGGTTTATTAAAATGACATAAAGTCATTGTTAATTGTTGTTCAAAACCCATAAGAGGTCTTACAAAACCATTTTTACATTCTTGAACTAAACTATGCATATACACTTATATTCTTATATATGTATTGAGTTTATAGTTTACATCTTTCAATTAGTTTCCCACACCCTTGAGTAGTAAGAATGTATAAACCTACATGATCATCCAGTTATATTATAGTAGATTATCATAGGGATAATTTGAAGATATCAAACATTACTTCTATTACAAGGAATCACACAAGAGTCAGTTCATTCATGAGTCTATACTAGTACATTACCTGATACATGAGTATTTACAGATGTTTACCTGATACATGAATATGTTTACACATACTTACTTGTTACATGGACACACATACATGAATGCCATACAGGAACATTTTTACATAGGTGCATTATCCTGTATTCACTTACCTGGATACTTGTACTTAGAACTAAGAGGATAATTTATTAGTACTTTGTGTGTAAATTATCTTTCCTATCACGATTCAATGGGATATCTAGGCAGGACTTACCATTCCGAACCCCACTGATTAGCACCAGTGGTCGATGACCATCTTCGGAGGTCTAAGGTTACTACTTATATTAGGAAGATCGATTTGGGACTAACCCTTCCACCCACCTGCTGCTGCTACAGAGGACAATTGGACAATCTTCGGATGTTCATTAGGTTATACATTTCGCTTAATGCGATGCTGTGTTGGTCCTAGTACCCAGTGACAACACCTACAGTAGTACCTTTTCATGTTTACTTTATTTTGTGATACATTCACATAAACGATGAGTTAGACTAAGCACTTTTAGTACTAGTCAATACAAAGGAAAAACTATCATTTTACGTACAGAACATTCGGGTCTTGGTAGAAGACTACATTTCATACTTATAGAAAATAAGGGTTTTTCTAGGGATTTCATACTTACAAAACATTCGGGTCTTGGTAAAAGACTACACTTTATACGTACCGAACATTCGGGTCTTGGTAGAAGACTACATTTCATACTTATAGAAAATAAGGGTTTTTCTAAGGATTTCATACTTACCTCAACATTTTCATTTAAAGGTTTACATGGCCTTCATAACAGATTTTCACAAACAAGGCAATGACACTATTATACTTATGAATTCACCAGCTTTAAAGCTGATACTCGCTTTCAAAATAACTTGTATTCTCAGGTCATCAGTAGTCAGGTACGGAGGCCAGGTTTTGAGAAGACGGAGCAGACAAGTCTCGTCTTTTATTTTGATTGTATATTTTTGGTGTCTTATTACAATGAAAGAACACACATGTATTAAACTTTACTTATAATGCAATGGATGATGTTGTTGCTTGTTTATTATATTACACTGTTGTGATACTGTACATGACGTCCTCCGCCCCCGAACGTTTCCGCCGTTCTGGTTTGGGGGTGTGACATGCCTCATGTCACTGTTATCGATCTCTTCACCACTGCTCGCCGCCTACTATCATCTAATTCATTAAGTTGTAAATGTGTATTTTTTATGGACCAAGTTGTGAATTATTATATGAAATATTAAATTAAGTTGTGAATTAGTGTTTGAAATGTTGTATTAAACTGTGCATTCTGATTTTTTATCTAGATCTGATTTTTGAGGAAAAGATGTTGGTGGTGTTGGCACCAGTGGTTGGTGGTGGTGATGGTTGATGGCACTGTAGACATAAGTTTGAAACTTTTTGTGTGAGTCTGTAGTGAGAAGTAGAAGAAGAATGCGAGTGAGTCTGAGGTAAACGAGAGTTAGAACTTAGAAGCACAAGGGAAGTCGATTCTGACTGTAAGATACAGGACCATGTGAGTCGGGTGACGATTCAATCGAGGCTGAGAGACGGAAACACGGTAGATGGCGACAAACGACAAGATGGGGAACATGATGTTTGAGGATGCAAGGTCAATGGAAGTCTGCGCTGCTACCTTGCTGCGACGGGGAGGATACAAACAACGCCAGAAATCTGTGATTTGTGAATTGTGGAGGACTAGTAATCGTGAAGAGAAAAGGAAACGGTATAAAGTATCGATGGTGTTGGTTATTTAAGGTAAACTGAAACCTTAAAATTAGGGATAACTAGAAAAGTTTCCCCCCGTGTTGCGGGGGTTAGCAGGTATTCCATTGTAAAAAATGTTATTGATCAAGTATTTAAAACAGATTGTTAAGTTGGTCATGCTTGCAACATAGGTTCTGCATGTAACTGCCTTGCATTCAGGTCTTTCTCCTCACCATACCTTCTCAAATTGTTTCTGTGGTCAACCAGATACTTTGTAGTAGTAGTTTTGTCACATGACACCATCAAATGCAACAAATGAGATGATTTTATTTTTTATAATACAATACAAGACAAGACATACGATATACATGAAAAATGTTTCAGCTAAGAAACAAATCCTTAGTCAACTTCATCCATATCAAAGTAACACATAGTGGCGGACTTATGTGGAGAATTGGGGGTCCCGGGCCACTGCTCAATTTCCGGCTCGTAGTGTAAAAAAAGTTTTATTTTTTTAATTTTTTCTATTAGGTGCAGCCGCTTGAAGTATGAGGGACACCCCTACTAAAATAGTCTTCGTCCGCCGCTGGCAACACATAAACCAGAGAAGGCTTTCAGCCACCCTCTTCAGTTGCTTTGGTAACACCAATGGTAAAATTTAGACAACCCTGCCTTCACATATCAGAGTCTGATATTTTGTCACAGATCCAAGTTGTAGTCATTGCACCAGAGACGAACAAATTGTTGTCAACATGATGTGCTTCAATATCAAAGTAAAATATCAGACCTGTTTATTTAATAAATATCAAATTCCAAGGTGTGTAAATCAATATTAGAAATTACCTTTGACTCGCATTTGCTGCATAAATTAAATATGAAAGTGAAAAATAAGAAATTATCAATGCCTCTACAATTGCAAACCCAAACGACATCCACCATCTAGAATAAAGTAAGAAAAACATGGGATTATCAACCTTATATAATAGTATAAAAGTATAGAACTATTTTTAAGAGAATGTGAGTAAACATACATATAACCCTTTATTTTCTCGTTAGCATCCAACCCCTCTTTCCGTAGCTTGACTAATGAAGGAAGAACATATCAAAGTACCTGATCCCATAATCACTCTATAATTAGCTTAAATATATGAAATCAAATTCAATTTCTATAAAATCAAGAATCACAATCAACCTGCATAAAAATAGATGCTGCAATTTGGGGATTGATTCCAAGTTGGAATAGGGAAAGCTTAAGTTTTGGTGCTAGCTCACCAAGCTCCTCTGTCATTTAAGACATTGGAATTATAAGTACAATAAGAAATGAAAAGAAAAGATAATGATGATTGAAATTAAAATATCATTAACATACCAACTGAACCGAGACAAAACTAAGGTAATTCTCTAGTACCAATCTTCTATCAAAACTAGGAAGAGGAATAAAATATCCTACACGACTAATTACAAGTAATGCGGCAGTAACAAATAATCTCCTTATCTCACTCTTGAAAAATGATTCAGCAGCATTAGTGATGACCGAACCTACGCGTGGAAAAATAAGGAATCTGTTTTCATATTTTGGTTTTTGTTGTGATTTCTCAGGATTATATGAACTAACTTCAAACTCGTGTTCAGAATTTTGCTCAATTTGTTCATGACTTAGAGACTCTGCAGATGCTGAATGGATTCTCATATGGCTTATTTTGGGCTGATTGTATGTGAACATTGGTGAATTGTGGCATGCACTTGAATGAAAATGTTTTGTTGAAATTACAAAATGTCTTTTGTAAAGTTCCGAATTCATAGTCTTAAGGGAACATCTTTTTCTATCATATGGTACATGCCATAACTGGAGGCTACGTGCATGTCTGCCTGTTCATCAGAAGAAAAAAAAGCATATTACACCCATAAGAATAAGATAAAATTTTGATTTAAACTCAATAGTTGGATAAGTGTAGAATTATGTTTAATAAGTAGTTTATTTTGATTGCAAAAGTCAGCAAATCCTGATCATATTCAATTTTCCCACTCACTAGAAAGCTGAGAACTTATGCAGCACTTTATAAACCCCCATGAGTAATCTTCAACATTTGTTGATGATGAAAATGCTCAGACAATTATCCTAAGTTCTTACGATCCTAAAAATTTGATCGTCGTCATATAAATTTGAAGTTAAATAGAGCCTCTACTCGGGATAAGTCTTCTATTCATACCACTTACCCAAGACAATTCACATAAATTCAAGAACACAATGATAAAACAAAATTCGATTAAGAAATAGGAATTATCATAATTACCTGATACGCGTAATCCAAGTTGTAGAGAAAAGTAATTGGCAGATAGCTAATTAACGTCGCTAAAACATGGGTTGATACTCTGCATTTGCAAATTCTTTGAAATGTAAACCCTAGTCCTTATAAACAATTTAGTAATAGCTATACAGGAATAGATGGAAATTTTCATTCATCTTAAAAAAAAACCCTTTACTCTCATCATAACAAAAATAAAGCCCAGAAGACTACCTTGGGGAAAACAATAAAAAAAGGCAGAATCAAATAGACAAACCACCTAAAATCGGTGTATACAAAAATATTTGGGGAAATGGAAATCTTATATTGAATAAGAAGTCAAATGGATCATAAAAAATGAAATCAAAATCATACTTTGAAAACGATTAATAGAGACAACTGAAAGTAATCATCAAGAAAAGAAATTTTTTTTCTTATGTTACCTGTGACAACCCGATATTTCAACTCTATGTAACGACCTAAAAAGTCAAGTATTGTAACCACTTTTGATATAATGAAATTAACTTCGAAAATAAAATGTCCAAAAAGTCTCTAAATAATTACCTACTATATTTGATGTCATTAAACCGTGATCGTACGTAAAAAGAACGCCCAAATCCGACTTCGTATATTGAAGTTATGATTTTTCCAAGTTCGACTTAACGACAGATAGCTAAAAACTCGAATCGGAGATCGACCGACCTTTGGCCGGAATGACCTAAACGAGAATCGAAGGTCTCGGCAATGGTATTGCAACGGTAAAAAGTCTAGCGAAAACAGACGGCAGACAAAGAAGTTATGAATTTCTAACGAAATTTTCTTACCGCGACCTTTTAAAAATAAATAATAAAAATAATTTCGAAATTTGCCGACGGAATCTAAACGAAAGTTGTAGAGCGTAGTCTCACCTACGCGTGGATATAAAGAACGTCGAAAACGGAGTTCGTATAAGGAATATATGAATTTTTGAAGTTTATTAAATATTAAAAATATAAATTTTAATAGAAATTTCGGTATTATCCGAAGGCTGAGTCGCACACGAGTACGCCCAGTGTACACGCGTATGCCCAGTGTACACGCGTACGCCCAGCGTACTCAAGGCCTAGGCATCGGATCATCCACGTCGCGCCCTATGCGAGCCTATGTCTAGTCCCATCCGGAGTCTGAAGCAGTCGAGGATGCGCTCATGCATGACGCACGAGTACGCCCAGCGTACTCGCGTACCCCCAGCGTACCGAGGCGGTTCCCAGTCCCTATAAAAGGGATGCGAGGGTTCCGAAGAAAGGGCTCATTTCTCTCTCAACTTTCTTGCGTTTAGCCTCGTTTTCCGTGCAAGTGATATCCTGAAGTCCCGGTTACCTTGCTCAAGTCCTGAAGGTCGTTTGTGCTCCCGAGATTCCCGAGAATCCCGAGAAAATCCGCTTTCTCGAGTCGAAGTTCTGCTCGGTTTTCATCTCGCCTTTTTCGATCTTTCAAGTGAGTTCATACCCTTATAATCCACACTTTTAAATGTTCTATAAATGCTTTTATATACTTTTAAGGGGGGGAAATACAAGTAAACCACACAATTATTATCGCATGTTATATACAGTTTCATTATACCTCTTTTTATCAATGAAATCATACAAGAACAAATGAACATTTTCACACGTAAATCTGTTTTATACTGAGTTTTGTGAGACATTAACTTCACGTACGTTCGAGTACACATTTCAAGTCCTGTATTATATACCAAAATCCCTCGGAGGGGGAGCATGGTGTTTGTATATAGATCTATACGGGCTTGACAACCCGTGCCCTGACTGTTAGCTACAGTCCACCATTTGGGGTAACAAACGTCAGAACATTCCAACGCCTGAAGAACGTTGTGTATAGGCATTTCTAGTCAATAGCATGGTTAGAAAACTCACATGGAGTATTAAAAACACATTGATTTATGGGGTTTCTCAGATGTATTGGAAAGCTTATACGTACATACATTTTCTAGAAACAAACCTTGGTCTTGATAGAAAGCTACATTTATGCTAGTAGAAAATATAGGATTTTCTAGGAACAAACAAACAAGAACAAAACATTTCATTTCATAAAAACATTGTCATTTAATACTTATGAAACTCACGAGCTTAAATGCTGATCTACTCTTTCAAAACTACTTGTATGTCCCAGGGATTCAATAATTATAGGTAACAAACAGCTTTTGAAGAAGGGACGTTGCGGCGCCAGTTTAAATTCATATTTTGGCATCATATTGTAATTGGTTTTGAACATGTACCTTTTAACAATGTAAACTTTCAATTATATATATGATGGTTGTATTGCTTTCTTTACTATGTATTCATTTGTTACGTTACCACATGAAGTCATCCGCCCCCGAACGTTTCCGCCGTTCCGGTTTGAGGGTGTGACAGATTGGTATCAGAGCAATGTTTATAGTGAACTAAGTATATCGAACCACATAAGATATACAAACTATAAATGCTTAAGGGACTAATACTCTCTGACAAAACATTTTTTTGTTTTACGCCTAAGCCGCGTTTCGTTTAACTTAAATTGTTAGTTCATTTGAGTACAAATACAGGCATACAACAACTTATTTTCATGATTATAACTATACAACAAGTATTTAGACAAGTTGGACACTACGATTAAGACTCGATATATGTAAGCAGATTTGGGACAAATATAGCGTGATCAACTATATTTTCCCGAGATCAGACCAATGTATATCGAGGAATGCTCGTAGTGAGCAACAAGTCAAAACTTACCAAAAATATCACAAGGATCAAACACAAGAATTTAAATACTATAGGAGTATTTGCTACATAAAATAGCTTAACTTACATGTTTAGTATTACATGTTCCAAATTTATTCAATTTATATAACCCTATTCTCGTACAGCCACATGGTTGGATTTCATCGCCCCGGCGACCCTACTATCCCAACCAAGGCAACGGGGGATGGATCGAAGAGGATCCCGAGGAGGAAGAAGAACCCATAGAATTGGACGAAGAGGATGACTCCGGTACCGACTCAGAGCCGGAAGTGATCAACCCACCACCCGCACAACCTCCCGTCTTCGTGAGAAACTTTCAAGGACCGACTCCCGTCTGGGGAAGTCACCTCTACCATTGGAGCCATCAACAAAACCTACGCCCTCCCTACGGCATGTGCCGAGACTTCTACGATGTCCGCGGAGGAGGTTCAGTCGATCGGGCACTCCCAGTCATGGTGGGTAAACTAGCCAACCAGTCCTACCAATCCGGAGTTCAAGCTAGCCGGATTCGGGAAGTCAACGTGGAAGTATAGGTTCACACTTCAGACATCCGTAGGCTGGACACAGCTCAGGACAATGCCCAACTTCAAACCGAGGCATTCCAAGCGCAGATGATTGCAGCCCTCGCTGAATTGAAGGAACAACAAGCCGCCTTCGATAGGCGTCTTATGGAATCAAAGCAATCGGATGCAGAGTCAAGCTCCAAGCGCAACCTACGTCGCAAGTAGTGCTTGCCAAAATCCCAAATTTTGTTATAAGTTAGGACCTTGGCTAAAAGTTTTTATTTTTCTTAAACTTTGTAACCGGAGACCCTTATAGGGGTCAAATTTTCGCAATCGTTGTATCAACTATTATATTAATATAAGTGGCACTATTACTACTATGTTGAGTATTTCGTTCAATCCTTAAAATGTTATGGAGAAACCATATGCTTGTTTCATATATTCGGTCTTACAAATAACTATTATTCTTCTTTGAGACTCATACTTTCATCTGTTGTTGAACTATAGCAATTTAGTTCATGAGACACATTCATTTTCTATGCTATGGAATTCTTATCTTTATCTTTTTCAACCTATAGTTGAAGGATGCCTCCGCGTACAAACCCGAGACGAAACAACGGTGGGGAAGCACCTATACCACCACTGCCTCCACCTCCTTAATTTGATGTTGCCATGTTCCAAGCAGCAGTCACAACAGCTATGGCGGCTGCCATGTCACAAATCAATACCCCTGTTACTACTGGCTCGGGAATTGGTACGCTTCCTTCCAACCATGGCGAGAGTCATGGACAACCCCGAGAATGCACCTATAAAGACTTTACGAATGCCAAACCCCGGATGTTTAATGGGACAGGGAGTGTGATGATTTTGAGACAGTGGATTGAAAGGACAGAGTCAGTCTTTGAAATCTGCTCCTGTCCCCAGCACAACAAAGTTAAGTTTGCCACCTTCACGCTTACTGATAGAGCTTTAACTTGGTGGAATGGCCACGTTAAGGTACTTACTCTGATAGTGGAGAATTCCATAAGCTGGGAGAGCTTAAAAATCATGCTGATGAGAGAATACTGTCCACGAGGTGAGATTCAAAAACTCGAACACGAACTCTGGACTCTTGGAATGATTGGTACCGACATAGCAACTTATACCAATAGATTCTGCGATCTGGCAATCCTTTGCCTAGATATGATTACTCCTGAGAGCAAGAAAATAAAGAGATACATTTGGGGACTGTCGCCCCAAATTCAGTCAAGCGTGTTAGCTTCAAAACCTGACACTTTTGAAAGTGCCAAGGAACTGGCACAATCTCTTGTTGATCATGGAAGTCATCAGAACTCAACAATTTCTGCACCAGAACCACAAAAAGGAATTAACAACAACAATAACAAGAAGAGAGGATGGAATAAAGGGATAAGTGGATCTTTCCAAGAATCCTCGAAGAAACAACAACTGGTTTCAGTGAATAAGTGGATCTTTCCAAGAATCCTCGAAGAAATAACAACTGGTTTTAGTGAATGTTGCTACTATACCTACTACCGCTCCTACAAATCCCTACCGAACAAAGCCTTATGTGGGTAACCTTCCAAAGTGCACCAAATGCACTTACCACCATCATGGACCTTGTCGGGAAATGCAGTGCTCCAACTGCAACAGAAAGGGACACACTGTCCGTTTCTGCAAAGCTCCTGCAAAGCCGATCACTCAAGTTCCCAACGTTGGTGTAAGCCAAGCTTGCTACGGTTGTGGCGAGGTGGGCCACTACAAGAGAAACTGCCCAAAGGTAGCAAATACCGGCGGGGTGGGACGAGTTTTGGCTATAGGCCACGATGAAGCCGTAGCTGATCCGACAGTAGTTGATGGTACGTTCCTTCTCGATAATTCATATGCATGCATACTATTCGATAGTGGAGCGGAGAGAAGCTTCGTGAGTCAAAACTTTATTCACTTACTTAAACATAAACCTAGCAAGTTAGAAAAATCATTCACTCTAGAAATGGCAAACGGATTAACGGAAAACACTAACTGCATATACATGGACTGTATATTAACTTTAGATGGTCATTCTTTCCCAATCAACCTCATGCCGATCCAAATTAAAAGTTTCGACGTCATAGTCGGCATGGATTGGTTAAGTCTTCTTCGCGCCGACATCATGTGCTTTGAGAAAGCAGTTTGTCTTAATCTCCCTAACGACGAAACATTAGTGATTTACGGCGACAAATCAAGTACAAACCTTCGCATCATTTCATGCATCCAAGCTCGAAAGTGTTTGCGGAAGGATTGTCAAGCATTTCTTGCACACATCGTCGATACGAGTTAGGAATTAAAGGACATCAAGAGCATTCCAGAAGTACGCGACTTTCCCGATATCTTTCTAGAAGAACTACTGGGATTACCACCACAACGCCAAGTCGAATTCAGAATCGACTTAGTTCCAGGGGCTACCCTAGTAGCGAAATCGCCTTATCCCTTGGCACCATCAGAGATGCAAGAACTTTCCAGTCAGCATAACGAACTCCATCAAACATGATTCATTAGACCAAGTTTCTCACCTTGGGGAGCATCGGTCTTGTTTGTAAAGAAGAAAGACGGATCGTTCTGCATGTGCATCGACTACAGAGATCTGAACAAGCTAACTGTCAAAAATCGTTATCCTTTGCCCCGCATTGACGACCTATTTGATCAACTTCAAGGAGCAAACTACTTCTCAAAGATAGATCTACGATCCGGATATCACCAATTACGAGTACTAGAGGAGGATATTCCCAAGACAACCTTCCGAACTCGTTATGGACACTACGAGTTTGTAGTGATGCCGTTCGGATTAACCAATGCACCAGCAGTATTCATGGACCTAATGAATAGGGTGTGTCATCCTTACTTGGATCAGTTCGTCATCGTCTTCATCGATGATATACTTATCTACTCCCGAAGTAAGGAAGAGCACAGTCAGCACCTACGAAAAGTCTTAGAAACATTGCGATCGGAGAAGCTCTATGTGAACTTCTCTAAATGCGAATTTTGGATTCGAAGAGTCGAATTATTGGGCCATGTTGTTAGCGAGAAGGGGATACACGTGGACCCCTCCAAAATTAAGGCCATTGAGAACTGGTCGGCACCAAAGACACCTACAGAGATTCATCAATTTCTAGGTCTTGCTGGCTACTATCGCAGATTCATAAAGAACTTCTCTAGCATTGCGAAACCTCTTACTACATTAACCCAGAAAGGCGTGGCCTTTGACTGGGAAGCAAAACAAGAGAAGGCGTTCCAAACACTAAAACAGGCCTTGTGCACCACGCCGATACTATCCCTCCCCGAAGGGATAGAGGATTTTGTAGTGTATTGCGATGCATCAAACCAAGGACTTGGTTGTGTTCTTATGCAAAGAGGGAAGGTTATTGCTTATGCCTCCCGACAGCTTAAGACACACAAAGTAAACTATACAACACACGATCTTGAGTTAGGAGCAGTGGTATTTGCTCTAAAGATCTGGAGACACTACCTGTACGGAACAAAGAGCACTATCTTCACCGACCACAAGAGCCTTCAACACATTTTTTATCAGAAGGAGCTTAACATGCGACAGCGACGATGGGTCGAGCTAATCAATGACTACGAATGTGAAATTCGTTATCATCCTGGCAAGGCCAATGTGGTAGCCGACGCCCTCAGTCGAAAAGAATACACTGGTCGGAGAGTCAAATCTCTGACTATGACTATCCATTCCCACTTATCCACACAAATTAAGGAGGCTCAACTGGAAGCTTTGCAACCTAAAAATGTGGCGGATGAATCCCTAAGAGAAATGGAAAAGAATCTAGAAATCAAGGGTGGCCGAGCATATTATCCCATGGACCGTATCTGGACACCGAAACATGGTGGTTTCAGAGACGTATTCATGGACGAAGCACACAACACGATATATTTCGTTCACCCAGGTTCAGGTAAAATGTATCTGGATCTTAAGAAACTGTACTGGTGACCTAACATGAAAGCAGAAATTGCTATCTTCGTAAGTAAATGCCTTACTTGCGCTAAGGTTAAGGTCGAGTATCAGAAACTGTCAGGATTACTACAACAACCGGAGATACCGGAATGGAAATGGGAACGGATTACTATGGACTTCATAACCAGGTTGCCCAAGACGACGGGTGGACTCGATACCATATGGGTCATCGTCGACAGATTGACCAAATCCGCGCATTTCCCACCAATCAAGGAGACTGACAAGATGGAAAAGCTTACAAGAACTTACATAAGAGAAATAGTGCGACTGCATGGTGTTCCGGGATCCATTATCTCCGATAGAGATAGCAGATTCACTTTAAGGTTTTGGCAGTCACTACAAAGTTCCCTGGGGACTAGGCTAGACATGAGTACAGCCTACCATCCACAAACAGACGGGCAAAGTGAGAACGATACAAACTTTGGAAGATATGCTGAGAGCCTATGTGATTGATTTTAGACAGACATGGGATGTCCATCTACCCCTTGTCGAATTTTCATACAACAATAGTTATCATATGAGCATAAAGGCTGCTCCATTTGAAGCCCTCTATGGCCGTAAGTGCAGGTCCCCTCTATGCTGGACTGAAGTTGGCGACACCCAGTTAGCTAAAGGACGAGTTCCTGAAAGCACTCTCACCGGTCCGAAAATCATACGGGAAACGACAGAGAAGATCGTTCAGATTCGTGAACGGTTGAAAGCCTCTAGAGACCAACAGAAAAGCTACGCTGACCAAAGGAGGAAACCTTTGGAATTCCAGGTAGGAGACCACGTTCTATTGAAGGTCTCACCATGGAAAGGCTTAATACGCTTTGGAAAGCGTGGAAAGCTAAATCCAAGATACGTAGGGCCTTTCGAGATTCTCGCCAGGATCGGCACTGTAGCTTACAAGCTTAATCTACCACGTGAACTTAGTAACATACATCCAACCTTCCATGTCTCGAACTTGAAAAAGTGTCTGTCTGATGAGACTCTTGTTATTCCACTCAACGAGATCGAGATCAACAAGAGCCTCAACTTTGTGGAAGAACCGGTAGAAATCATGGACCGAGAGGTCAAACAAACGAAACAAAGTCGCATACCCATCGTGAAGGTTCGCTGGAACGCCAAGCGAGGACCTGAATTCACATGGGAACGCGAAGATCAGATGAAACAAAAGTACCCTCATCTTTTTCTCTGATTCACAAGTATCTTTCTTACTTTAAATTTCGGGACGAAATTCCCTCTAACGGGGGGATGATGTGACAACCCGATATTTCAACTCTATGTAACGACCTAGAAAGTCAAGTATTGTAACTACTTTTGATATAATGAAATTAACTTCGAAAATAAAATGTCCAAAAAGTCTCTAAATAATTACCTACTATGTTTGATGTCATTAAACCGTGATCGTACGTAAAAAGAACGCCCAAATCCGACTTCGTATATTGAAGTTATGATTTTTCCAAGTTCGGCTTAACGACAGACAGCTAAAAACTTGAATCGGAGATCGAGCGACTTTTGGCCGGAATGACCTAAACGAGAATCGAAGGTCTCGGCAATGGTATTGCAACAGTAAAAAGTCTGGCGAGAATAGACGGCAGATAAAGAAGTTGTGAATTTCTAACGAAATTTTCTTACCGCGACCTTTTTAAAATAAATAATAAAAATAATTTCGAAATTTTCCGACGGAATCTAAGCGAAAGTTATAGAGAATAGTCTCACCTACGCGTGGATATAAAGAACGTCGAAAACGGAGTTCGTATGAGGAAGATATGAATTTTTGAAGTTTATTAAATATTAAAAATATAAAATTTAATAGAAATTTCGGTATTATCCGAAGGCTGAGTCGCACACGAGTACGCCCAGCGTACACGCATATGCCCAGCCTACTCAAGGCCTAGGCATCAGATCGTCCACGTCGCGCCCTATGCGAGCCTATGTCTAGTCTCATCCGGAGTCCGAAGTAGTCGAGGATGCGCTTATGCATGACGCACGAGTACGCCCAGCGTACTCGCGTACCCCCAGCGTACCGAGGCGGTTCCCAGCCCCTATAAAAGGGATGCTAGGGTTCCGAAGAAAGGGCTCATTTCTCTCTCAACTTTCTTGCGTTTTGCCTCGTTTTTCGTGCAACTGATATCCCGAAGTCCCGGTTACCTTGCTCAAGTCCCGAAGGTCGTTTGTGCTCCCGAGATTCCCGAGAATCCCGAGAAAATCCGCTTTCTCGAGTCGAAGTTCTGCTCAGTTTTCATCTCGCCTTTTTCGATCTTTCAAGTGAGTTCATGCCCTTATAATCCACACTTTTAAATGTTTTATAAATGCTTTTATATACTTTTAAGGGGGGGGGGGGGGATACAAGTAAACCACACGATTATTATCGCATGTTATATAAAGTTTCATTATACCTCTTTTATAAATGAAATCATATGTGATTTATAACTATTATAGGAAAACTTTCGTATGTAAAATATATCACGATAACATCATATTTTTGGAAATGAAAAATGTTGTTATATATATGTATAGATCAAACACTCTGCTTATACTGTATGTATATGTGTCCATCTTGGCACTATAAAAATTTTACTTTTCATAACAAGTGAGCATTTTCACTAGGGATTACTATACAAACGAGACACCCTTTTAGAAAACTATAATAAGTATAGTGTTGCGAGAACATTACGAACTTTTACATACTAGAAACACTATTTCAAGAAGTTTACTTTCACATACAAGAACAAATGAACATTTTCACACGTAAATCTGTTTTATACTAAGTTTTGTGAGACATTAACTTCACGTACGTTCGAGTACACATTTCAAGTCCTGTATTATATACCAGAATCCCTTGGAAGGGGAGCATGGTGTTTGTGTATAGATCTATACGGGCTTGACAACCTGCGCCCTGACTGTTAGCTACAGTCCACCATTTGGGGTGACAAACGTCAGAACATTCCAACGCCTGAAGAACGTTGTGTATAGGCATTTCTAGTCAATAGCATGGTTATAAAACTCACATGGAGTATTAAAAACACATTGATTTACGGGGTTTCTCAGACGTATTGGAAAGCTTATACGTACATACATTTTCTAGAAACAAACATTGCTCTTGATAGATGGCTACATTTATGCTAGTAGAAAATATAGGATTTTCTAGGAACAAACAAACAAGAACAAAACATTTCATTTCATACAAACATTGTCATTTAATACTTATGAAACTCACCAGCTTAAATGCTGATCTACTCATCATATTGTAATTGGTTTTTGAACATGTACCTTTTAACAATGTAAACTTTCAATTATATATATGATGGTTGTATTGCTTTCTTTACTATGTATTCATTTGTTACGTTACCACATGAAGTCATCCGCCCCCGAACGTTTCCGTCGTTCCGGTTTGGGGGTGTGACATAACCTGACACACAAGATCTTCAAGTCCCAAGATATGTTCACCATCTGTCACCACAATAAGTTTGAGTACTCCTCTTAGGCCAGTTCTAGAGTACGTCAATAAACAGAAGAACCTGAAGCTCCTGTGGTGAAATAAGTTATGTAATGTTAATCTATAACCAACCCAAATATACTTTAACACACAGATGACCAAATCAAGGAAAAGAATGTCGTAAATAAAGAGCCAGAAGAACCTGAAGCCTTTTGGTTATGATTTCAAGCATAAGCAAGCAAAAGAAGATGTGGATACTTGTAATCGAGGAGAGATTGAACCTGAGTCGGTGGAAGAAAATAAGAACAAAGTGGTGAGAAGAAGAGTAGGCAGAGTGAGGCAGTGGAGGAGACATCAACATAGGTAGTGGCGGTCAGTGGAAAATACCCAGCATACCCACCGGTCAACCCCTTGGCGTCGTAGCATTTTCGGAGGGTGCGCAACCATAATCTGTCGCGAGGAGGTGGAAAGAAGATGGAGGTTGATGAACCTGAACACAATAGGAAGAAAACATGTGCGCAACATGGTCATGATTCCACCAAAGATTCCCAATTTTCCAGGCGGTTCCACCCAACAATTCCAATAACCCCAAAAATTATAGCACCCCATAAAATATTAGCCGGTAAAAAGGATTGAAAGCCGATCAACAGCAACGCTCCAGCCATATGCACAAAAGAAGATGAGACGGAGGGGCGACGTTCTTGACGATACGTTTTACAAAACCGCTTGATTTCATTGGACGATAAACACGGTGGTCAGCAAGGCGGTGGAACCGCTAAAATCAAAAGGGGAAGTCGGTTCGAGGGAGCCAGCAAGAAACTAAGGTCACAGACGAAAAAAAAAAAGCAAAGTGTCAAAAGTCCAAAAATAGAAAAGTTTGGTGGCCAAAGTATGAAAAGGCAAAAAGGTACTCTAGGTAAGGCTCCCCACAGTTAAGTGTATATGTAATTATTGATTTAGTATTTTTACCGTATTTAATTATAACTAAGATTACCACTACACCCTTATATTATTAATTAATAATTTAATTCCTTCTAAAATCTGATTCGTTCCTAAGTCTACAAAATAAATGTTCATCCAAATATGAACCTACACACACACACAGATATATATATATATATATATATATATATATATATATATATATATATATATATATATATATATATATATACACACACACTATGTGTAACACCCATGTATTACATGAGTTCATTTTAAAAATATATATATATATATATATATATATATAAAATTCTAAACATTCGAGAAGTTTGAATTTATAAGAAAAATATAAAAAAATATTGAATTATTAAAATTAAATTGTTTGTTTTTTTTTTAATTAAACAAATAATTTAGATAAATAAACAACCGAAATAATGAAACTTTAATTTAGAAAAATAGAAATTAGATGGAAGTCAATTAATGAAATTGATATGCATTTATTATTATATTTATTGTAATTATTACATTTAAATATTATGTGAAAATTAATAAAATGCCATGTGGAAAAAAATTAATTGAAAATAACCACAAAATGACATATGGCCAAATCAATGAAAGTGTGACATGTAGCAAAAAGTTCTTTATTTATTAGGGAATATATATATATATATATATATATATATATATATATATATATATATATATATATATATATATAGAGAGAGAGAGAGAGAGAGAGAGGGGGGGGGGGGAGGGGGGAGGGTTCAATATAGAAAATAAAAAAAGTTGAGAATGAGGGAATCATTCTCACCACACATTTATTTTGCCGCAAAATAATTAGGCATACCGGCGGAAATGGATAACGGATACACATGTGTTTCCAACCAAACATGTTTCCTTAAAATATGCTAGGCATTACCTTAATATACACAAAAACATTTTTTTTTTTTTTGTTTTTTTTTGTTGTTTTTTTTGTTTTTAGAAAACTATTGTTATTGATAAATTATTTTAAATATATAAAAATTCATAATTTTTTATTCTCTATCAATAAAAATCCATATTGATATAGTTTTAAAATAAAATAAAAAATTTATTTTTTTTGATTTTCAGTTCTCGTTATTAATAAGTGAATAAAAATTCATCAGATTTTTATTACAATACATTCGTTATTCACTTATTAATAAAACGTATGCTTAACTTTTTTTTATAGTTTGAGTATCGTTCATATATGAATATAACACGTAATAAAGTTTTCTTACTTAAAATATATTTTTTTACTTCATCTTTCATCATATATTATATTTATATATGATTAAAACGTGTATTAGTTGTCGTCATATTTTATATTCATATATGAATGAAATATTTATCAGAATTTTTTACAGTTAATTTGCTATTCATATATGAATAAGTAGTGTATAAATGATACTTAAATGTGTAAAAAAAATAATCATATTTTTTAATTCATAAGTGAATAACGAATGTACTGTAACAAAAATCTTATGTATTTTTATTCACTTATGAATAACGATAAATGAAACTATAAAAAAAATCAATTTATCTTAAAACTATAACAATATGGATGTCTATTATAGAGAATAAAAAATTATGAATTTTGATATATTTAAAATCATTTTTCGATAAAAATAGATTCTTAAAAATTAAAAAACGAAAAAAACTATGTTTTTCTATATATTAAGGTAATGATTAGCATAGTTTAAGGAAACATGTTTTGTTGGAAAATACATGCGTATTCTTTCTCATTGTCGTCAGTACGATGAAGGCTTTTGCGGCAAAAATAAATGAATGACTGAGAATGATTCATGCATTCTCAACATTTTTTATTTTTTCAATTAAACTTACCTCTCTCTCTCTCTCTCTCTCTCTCTCTCTATATATATATATATATATATATATATATATATATATATATATATATATATATATATATATATATATATATATATAAAGAAAATTTAAGACTTCGTCCATAGTAAATGTTCTAAATATTAGTGTCCAACATAGGGTATTGGGATATTGTTATGTATGATTGTATGTATAACTTTCAACAAGATATAGATATCGGTCCAATCTTAAAATATTGTTCAAAATCAAAATGTTTGCATAATTAAAATATTAGTATTTAGTTTTATCTATATTTTAGCAACCATGCTGGAAATATATGTATGTGATTGTCATTTAAATAAAACGAAATGACTAAGATACGCTTTAATTGTGTATTATCTATATGCCCTTATTTACGCAATTTAAGCAACCATCACATATAGCGGGGAAATGTTGTAAACTTTATATATATATATATATATATATATATATATATATATATATATATATATATATATATATATATATATATATATATATATATATATATATATATATATATATATATATATATATATATATATATATATATATGCCCTTATTTTACCAACCACTATATAGGGGAAATGTTGAAAAAATGTATGTATGTGATTTGTCATTGAAATAATATGAAATAACTCTAAAAATGCGTAACAAATATCATGAGTGGTTTCGACTTTCAATATATATATATATATATATATATATATATATATATATATATATATATATATATATATATATATATATATATATATATATATATATATATATATATATTTGTCACCCTACACCCTTCAGACATCCTATAGATATCTTTGTGAAAAGTCAACCAATAGATAACTATTTTTAATCATTTTTTTCAAAAAACAACGTAAATTTAACCAATAAAAATACCTTAAAAATTATATATGGTGTCTAAATAGTAAAATGGAGTGTCTATTTAGCCAGCCCTCTATATATATATATATATATATATATATATATATATATATATATATATATATATATATATATATATATATATATATATATATATATATATATATATATATATATATATAGGAGTAGGATCAAATGAGAACACCTAAAAGGTTGAGAACGCGAGAACAGATCTGAACCATTTAAATATTTAGATCTAAGGCTATTATTAAACGGGCAATTTATGATAAATTCTAAAACTACGGGCATTAAAGTGTAACTTTTAAATTGCCAGAAGGGCATAATAGGAATTGCAAATTTACCTATTTCCTACAATTTCTCACCATCTCTCCTCTTTCCTTTCATAATCCAATATCTTTATCTCCTTCGATCTCTCTCTAGGGTTTCAAAATAAACACCTCTCTCAATGAATTCGGGTCCCTTTTCTTTCCTCTCTTCCCGTCGATCGCTCCACTGTCGTCTTACCCTAACTACTTCTATCACCTCTCGCTTCAACACCGATTATAATCGATGATATCCGTGCCACAAAACCGACAGGTGATTGATTTCTCTCGATCTACTCGTTGAATTGATAGGGACGAATACAGACGAACCACAAAACCGACTAACATCTCCCTTGATCGATCTCTCGCTCTCGTTCTAGATCCATCAATGGCGCTCAATCTTCGTCAAAGACAGACATGTGATTGATTTCTCTCCCCCATATGTCTATTGCCCGATTTTCATGTATCTCAAGCTCCGATCGGATATGAAATTAAGCCTGAATGTCTATCACGATTAATATAAACATAATCTGGATCTTAAATAAATTTATATATATGTATGCTGTGGATTTATGATCTAATTATCGAAACACCGTCCATTTTAAATCCGAATCTGAAAATCAATGTTTATTGAGGTATTACATCGGATGGGCACTGATAGCGAATCATATGAAATAATATTGATACGCCTTCTCATAAGAAATCGAACGGTTTTCTATATTGTGTTCTTTAATTTGAAGCTACAGCACCATCTCATCCGATTTCATGCTTTTGTACGATCCGATTTCATGCTTTTGTACGAGATATTGTAGGTTTTTTCTATAATTAGTGAGTTTTGATCCGCATATTGAAGTATATGTATGTGTATGAGTAACTTGGAGGCTTACACTTGAGTAGAAATAGAAATGTTTTCGGATTGCATAACTTGAATATTTAAAAATAAATGTAGTTATTTGATATGGAGTTTCAGAGTTTTCATACCATACCATTGTAGTTGTTTTTTTCCTTGCAAACAAAGCAAAACATGATCTAATTTTGTATATACTTTCGGAGTGCATAGCTCGGATGCTAAATCTGAATCAACCTATAAACGCAAGTGGAACAGCAAACGAGGAAGTTTACAAGATACTGATTTATGACAAGTTCTGTCAAGACATTCTGTCCCCTCTGATCCATGTGAAGGATATCCACAAGCATGGTGTGACCCTCTACTTCGTTACCGATAAAAACCGCAAACACCTCTAGTGGGGGTGTTTTTGTTACACCTCGAAGACAGGAGAAAAAGAAGGGAGTGTGAGAGGAAATGGAAGAATGAAAAATTGTATTTATCTGTGAATAGCAGTGCATTCATGTGTGAATAATAGTGAATGAATAGCAGTGCATTCATGTGTGAATAGTAGTGTATTCATTTGTGAATAACAGTGAATTAATGTATTTATTTATAATTAGAGGTATTCATTTATTCAATTCTGAATAACAAGGTATATATTTGTTAATAGCAGTGTATTCATTTATGAATAATAGTGTAAGCATGTGTTAATGAGTATATTTATTTATGATTAGAGGTATTCTTTTTATGGAGAAATGATAATTTTTACACTCTTTTTATTTTCAGTTGATTAAAAAAAGAAATTGGATTACTTGTAAATTGATGTGTATTTATTTTTTATTGGAGTAGTATTAGGGTTTTTGAAAAAAAATCATTTATGAATACAAATGTACTAATTTGGTATTCGATTTCTATTCATTTTTTAGCACAAAAAAAAAGGTAAAATAGGAGAAAAAAATGATTTTTTTAAGAATTTTTTTTTCAGTTTTAAAATATATTTTGATAAAAATGTTTTTTATATTCCATTAATAAGAAAAATAAAAAATTGAATATTTATTTCTTTTTTGGTAACTGGTCCTAAATTTAAGGGAATTTGATTGAATTTTATTTTATTTTAATTTAATTAAAATATACAATTACTAGTATACCCTTATATATTGATTGGTCCAGAATTGTTCTCGCGTTCTCAACCTTTTAGGTGTTCTCATTTGATCCTCTCCCTATATATGGTATATATATATATATATATATATATATATATATATATATATATATATATATATATATATATATACCATCTTATAAAGAGTATATAAATGTGGGCCGCATCAAAATTAAGACTAAGTCTTAAAATTAAGACTAAGTCTTAAAAAACAAGGAGAGTGGATGTTGGCCATTGGATCTAATTTACATGATTTGGATCTAATTTGAATGGTCTAAGATGGTGATCCTTGAGAATAAGAATCAGCCAATCAAAATAATAGGATTACATATTTAACTTTTACAAAAAGCAGACTCTTCATTATATAAACTCTAGCACCAGCATTATACCCTCACATTCTCTCTCTCTCTCTCTCTCTCTCTCTCTCTCTCTCTCTCTCTCTCAAACGTAGCCCCCTATTCTCTTTCTTTATTTCTTTGTTTTTTTGAACATTTTTTTGTTCAGCCTCATTATCTTTCTATACACCACCAGGTAGCACTTTCTTCACATTCATCTTTTCCTGTCAAAATAAAAAGTAGCATAATGTTAGCCATTTTCATTGAACATCAGTACCTTTCTATAAATTTATCGTTTGGTTATTGTACATGTTTTAAGCATTCAAAAGGTTCATTCTTCACTTTATTTAAAACTAAACTAGTAATACTTATTTTTAACTGGTAGGAATTTGATATCATAATGTTAACCATTTTCATTGAACATCATTACAACAAACCTATCAAGTTTTCTTATGGGGTTGAATTTTGATGGTGACATATTAAAAAAAGAGGTTTGCATGAATCTCTCATCCTGATTAAGATAACTACTTGGTGTTTGGTGTCATGGAAGGTGGCTTTGGTGTATTTGTGTCTCATGTTAAAAAGGATTCACTTTCATCTGTTGACAAACAAGAATAGTTCCCAGTTAAAGCTTAATAACCATACATATAATGTACTTGTGATTTGAGATTTGTAGGTAACATTAGCTTCCTATTTCTTTCCCAATTTATTATTTATGATTTTAATTATTTTCAATCTTCAAATATATAAGAAAACAATGAGTTTTTTTCAAGGTTCAGATCTAAAATGTGAGAAATTGAATTGAGAAATTGAAATGAGTTTAATCCTTGGTACTATTATATTATTTCCTTTAATAATTCTGATCCATAAACAAACTCACTTCAGTTTCTCAATCAATTTTGAAGACAAATATAGATTTTAATACAAAGTTTCAAGGTTCAAAACCACATATGTTCTTTAAAAAGCCTATAACCACCATTACACATCGCATCTGGAATACATATGGGCACAACCTTAATAATTAAAATCCAGTTGAGCCAAAATCCAGATCTAGAAAATAAAATTAACTTTAAAATATTCAAAATTAAATTGTTGAGAGTTTTAAGTAATGAGGATTTCGTTTGTTTTCACCTTACAACCGAGACCAGAGCCAACAATTGTTGCTTTCGTTTTTGCCTTACAACCAAGGCCAACACTATTGATCTTTGTTTTCCAGCATCAACCCACAAAAGAAAAGGAAATAAGAAAAAATAACTAATATTTGAAATGGGACAGCAAAGAAAATTCCGATAAGCCTTACATCAACTGCTTTCGTTTTCGTTCCATTTCGTTTTCGTTCCAACAAACCAACAACCACCACCTTATATCAACCCCTCTCGAACATCACTGATAACGATCACCTTCACCTACTGCTGCCATCGAGAATTCGAGACCAGAACCACCTGCTGGGTTGCCATTTTTTTGAAGAACATCATCACCACTCCACTGCTGCAATCGAGCTCCTCCGTCTTCGACAACCCGACTTCACCAGTAAAACCCAAGAACCTCGAAGATCCTGCAGCTTCTTCTTCGTTTTTCACATCCAAACTGGAAACCAAACTTCACGACACCATCGAACCAAGAAAGATAGATTAAGAAAAAAAAAACAATATTTGATTTATTTCAAACTCTTGATTGAAAGGAAGAACAAGAAAAAAGATTTCTTGATTTCTTTTGTTTGTGTCGACTTGAACAAGGAGAAAGAACAAGAAAGAAAGAAATTATTTGTGTTCCTTTGGTTATCGATGAAAGAAAAGAAACAATAAGGATATTTGTTCTCTTTTGTCGGCTGGACAAACAAAAGATTAGGGCAACAACAAGGATTTGGGCTTAACCTAATCAATTTGGGCTAACTTCAAAAGTTTATTTGGAACCGATCATAATCAACAAAGCAGTTTATAAATTATTTAATTTTATGTGTTTAAAGTTTAATTCCATGTTACTATTATTTGAAATTATAAACGTATTATGTTTTGGTTATATAAGGTAAAATAAATGTAATAAAAGAAAAGTAAAAAGATAATGGTATGTTTAAATAAAATCTAGGCTGTGAAATCTTAATTGGAAATGAAGAAAAAATATGGCGTGTATATTTTTGCTTGAAAATATGAAAAGTACTCGAGCCTACAATTTATTTGTAACCCTCTTTTTCCTTCATTTAGCGTATATTTTCTGTTATTGTTATTAATTTATATTATAAAAAATAATGAATAAAAAAGTTGAATGTACACAAAAAAGAAAGAATAAGTCTGTTAAAAATAATGAATATATTTTGTTTTAAGTTGAAGTCTTTAACTCATATTAAATGGAATTGTGAGATGTGAGTTTGTACTACAAAAGCAATATAGATTAATGAGATGTTATTTTTGAATTAAAGAACAATCTATATCTAGGTTTTATTAAAATTGTTCATAAACAATTTAATTTTATCTTTAACCAAAACAACAAAATATATTTATTTTTAACACAAAAAAGCAACATTATATATAACCAAAATCATCAATATCCTTATCTATTTAACCTAAAAACAATATATTACATGATTTATAAATAAAAATAATATACGAAACATATGTATTCACCGATTTAGTACAATATGCCGAAACAAACAAATCGTTGAAATTAAGCAAACCAAAACGAAACTATTTGACAATCGTCAAAACGAAATGAATTTTATCTAAAAACTAATCGTCGTCACCGCTGAAAACGAAAGGAAACTAAATGTCGATCAAACCTATTCACGGATCCTGCATTGAAGACCGTTGCATATACTTTTACATTTAATCTAATCGTAAAATAAAAACTAGAGCAATAGATTACACCGAATTTGAAACTATTTCGACGAAACTATTCGCTGAAAAGAACTATCTGGCACGAAAGTAAACTAATCGCCGCATGAAAACTATCTGCCATAACGAATTATCTCGCGCCGCCGCGCGGGTATACTACTAGTATATATATATATATATATATATATATATATATATATATATATATATATATATATATATATATATATATATATATATATATATATATATATATAGTGGCGGATCCTTGTTAGGGGCCAAGGGGGCCATGGCCTCCCCGCTGTTTGCTCTCCTAATAATTGTATATGTATTATGAAAATTGAAAAAAATACCACAATCACAAGTTCCCCCCCCCCCCCCCCCCCCCCCTAGTTTTCAGATTATTGTAAATACATAATATGTTAAATTTAAGCAAATTAGATATTAACTAAAACAATAAATAATAGGTAACAACATTTTCGGAAGATAGCTAACCAAATCAAAACCAATCTTATTTCTTTAGGAATCTGTACATATTGAAACAATATCCCTATTAAAATCTATAAAAAAAAAACCCAAATATCTAATTTATAGCAATTTAACTCAAACTTTTAAGAAAAATTAAAAAGTGTAAACCTAAAACCCCAAATTTATACAAGCCGCCAGAAAAAGCCTTTTTGAAACTCACCGGAAAAACAACGCTGTCCATTAAGATCGTTTCCATCTTGTACTCTTTTCTGGTCGTCGGATTTCCCCCCCCCCCCCCCCCCCTTTTCTTGCCGTATGCTCTCTCTCTCTCTCTCTCTCTCTCTTCGTTGGTCGCTGAAGCCTAGACTGCTCAGACTTGACCTCCATCGTACACTTGTGTGCTCAGTCGGCTGTCGATTCTATCTCAAAGGTACTTTCCGTCTTCTCCTATAAATTATCTCTTTGTCTCTCTTAATCTTTCTGTCAATATATCTTTCTTTTCTCTCACTATTCATACAACACTCCAGGTAAATAAGATGAAACTTTTCTCTCACTATTCAAACGCTCCAAATAAATAAGATAAAAGAAGTGAAGAAAATGTGACCTAATTATTATGACTACACCCTATAAAATAGGTAATACTCATTGAATTAAGATACATCATATATATATATATATATATATATATATATATATATATATATATATATATATATATATATATATATATATATATATATATATATATAGAGAGAGAGAGAGAGAGAGAGAGAGAGGTTTTACTTATTAGTTAAAGTTTACTATTTACTTTAAAATCAATCATATATATTTTTTACTTATTAGAATAGAATCTATTGAATATGAATTTTATATGCTTATTAACTATTATTTGTTGATTTATTAGCAAAATGTAAACAAAAATCTTATAATAATATTTAGAACTTTTATATATATTTTATTAGTATGATATGAAAGTAGTTAAAATCTCTATACATCCCTTAGTTTAGATAGTTTAGAGACACTTTTATAAGATGTTAAAAATATAAAGATTGTCGCGTTCCATTTTCATAAACAATGTAACAACAATTTTTATATTATTATTCTTGTTTACAAAATTGATACGTCATAATTTTGAACCGAATAGAACTTGTTTATATAGTTTAGTTTCGAAGTTTTGATACCGGCCCCCGTAGTTCTAATGCTTGTGTTTCGCCCCTATATATATATATATATATATATATATATATATATATATATATATATATATATATATATATATATATATATATATATATATATATATATATATATATATATATATATATATATATATATATATATATATATATAAACCAAGACTAGGAAAATGTCATGTTGATTGAAATTTGGACTATATCCCAACAACTAGCAACTACTATCTCAACAAGTATTATCTCTACTCGATGAGATCGAGAAAGATGCAAGAAGCACCGGTGACCAAGTTTTGCAAGGACCAGAATCGATCCGATTATTATTAATAACTAGAAGCCTGTCTCGATGAGGATTACATGTACATAGATGCTAGCAGCGACAAAATATTCAAGTAACAAGACCAAGTCAATGATTATTGTTATGCCAGGTAATAGCTCCATGTTCACCAAAAACCCAAGCCTCACTCCTATAAAAGGACATTCTGTGTCATAACACATTCTTACGCATCAATCACCATGCAATTTCACTCTTCAACCTCACCTATAGAGAACTTTGAGAAGAATGTTTATCTTTATAATTGAAGAGGACTTCATACTTCATTAATATGTCTACAGAAAGAGAAAATTCCATTTATATCTAGTAAGTTGTGTAACTCGGCAGAATTATATTTGTAATTTTGCAATAGAAAGAGAAATTTCCGTTAATCTTTGTCATCATGATTATTATAACTACATTAAATTCTGCGTTCTTACTTTTTTTTTTTTTGTAAAATTCATGTCCTGGACAAGTTTATAATCTAACTATTTTTAATTATTACAATAACCGATTAATAAGACATTTTCGGCTCTAATATTATGGCTCGCATGCGAAATGTGGGGCCGGTCATCAAAGAAGTTAAGAATTGGAAACTAACTATAAGATTTAAGTTATAAATTATTATTATTAATCTTAAAAATTTAATCATATCCTAGTATACATATTAGTGGGTAGGTATCCAGTGCAGTAGACTATAAGCTAGCGGTGTTTGTGGGTTCCGAGTGGCCTGATATTGTCAAAGTCTAGTGGAACTTTTATTGTACGAGTTTACTTTTCTTAATACAGTAATACTTATGCATTATTTTTATAATTATCAGTTAACGAATTTCTATATTTAATAATGTTGCACGTGTATATTTTTCTATAGATATATACCGCTACCATTGACTGTTAGATGAACTATGACTCCGATGGTATGTTTGTCAATATATACGACGTCTTAGACTAAGAGGAGTGACATTGTTATCGGACCTCGCCAGGCTCGCTAGCAATGTTGAAACACTGCCCCTAGCACTCGCTAGGGGGCTCGCTACTTGAGACTCATCGGATGTTTGGCGAGAAGTGAGAGAAACGGAAGAAGTAATGTAATTGGAAGCAATGTGTTGGACCGGATTGCCAATACCTTTTACCAAATTAATTTTCCAACAACATTCATTAATTTACCACCAATTTATATTAAAGAAAAGAACGTTTTTATATAAATAAAAATCAAAATATTCAATCCAACCCCTATAAATTAACACAACCTCTTAACATTTCTCACACACAAACTATCATTTTTTCTCTCACAAATTGGATCTTTCCTATATAAAATGATGTTGTCTTCGTCCTCTTCGTCATCATCATCGGACGGTGTTGTTGATAGTGTGGTACAGTCGGTTGTCTCCATACGTAATAGGCTAGAACAAAATCTTAACAACATTGAATCGAGCAATGTGCAATGTAAATGAAGAAGATATATCCAAAGACAGCGTAAAACAGCCCACCAACGTCTCATGCAAAATTATTTTGATGAGCGTGCTCTCTTTCAAGGATATTATTTTCGATGACGGTTCCGGATGCATAAATATTTGTTTATGCGTATTGTAGAAGGTGTGACGTCAGTGTTTGAGTATATGCAACAATGCTCAGACACAAGAGGTACGTTAAGCTTTGATCCAATTCAAAAATGTATAGTTGTATTTCATATGTTAGCTTATGCTACACCCCCTGATGCACTAGACGAGAGTTTTTGGATGGTCGCACATACCGCCTAAGAAATTCCTAACGAATTTTGCATAGATGTCATGTCTTTTTATGATCCACGATATTTGCATCGTCCTAGTGCTAGTGACAAACAAAAGTTGTATGTTCTCCATGGAAATGTGTATGGTTTGTCTGTGATGTTAGGAAGTTTAGATTGCATGCACTGGAAATGGAATATGTTTCCTGTCGTATATCAAGGACAATACACAAAGGGTAATTATCATTATCCCACGGTCGTACTTGAAACTGTAGCCTCACATGATTTGTGGATGTGGCATGCATTTTTCGGTAGTGTTGGTTCTCTTAATGACATTAATATTCTAAATAATTCACCAATATTCAACAAGTTGTATGACGGTACTGCCTCATATTCGTCATTTGTACTTCGAGGAAGTACATACAAATTTGGGTACTATCTTGTGGATGGGATCTATCCTGACCTTTATGTTTTCGTTAAAAGTTTGTCATGTTGGGATGACCCTCAAAGGTCCAGATTTAAGAGAGTCCAAGAAAAATCAAGAAAAGATATCGAACGAGCATTTGTAGCATTTAAAAAGCATTGGCATATAATTACCAAAGCATCCATGTTTCGTGATATTTTACTATGATAGAGGTGATGTATATGTGTATCATATTGCATAATATGATACTAGAACATGAAGGAAACGCAATATGTGTACGATGAGAATGAAGTCATCCTAGAGACACAACCACTAGAATATGATGGTCAAGAATGGCTACAAAGAATGATGATATAACATCCCCCTCTAGCATGTATTACATTATTGTCCATTTTGGGCTCCCGGCGTGAGGATTTCCCAGGAGGTCATCCATCTCGATACTACTCCCGCCTGAGCACGCTTAGCTGCAGAGTTCTTATGGGATATGTTGTCCTCAGGCTTTAAAACACATTGTGACATAGAAGGTATCCACACCGCTTTTAAGGAATGCTTAGTTCTCTTTCCCAGCCAATGGGAGTGAAGGAGGGTAGGTTAGTTGCACCTGATCCCACATCGGCTGGGAATGAGAAATAAGCATTCCTTAAAAGGGGTGTAGATACCTTCTCTGTCACAACGTGTTTTAAAGTCGTGAGGACAGCAGATACCATAAGAACTCTGCAGTTAAGCGTGCCAGGACGAGAGAAATCCAGGGATGGGTGACCCCTGGGAATTTTTCGTGTCGAGAGCCCACAATGGACAATATTATGATACGTGCAAGAGAGGGATGTTACAGAGGATAATCAGCAGTGCAGTAATTCATATCAATCTTTGTCGTCGTTTGACTGATCATCTTTGGACTACAAACAATCTTGATCTAAATATGTCACCGGAAGACAAATTGGAAGGCCAGCTTTTGGACAATCTTGATCATCTTTGGACTACGGACAATATTGATCTACCATACAATTCCTAGCGGGTCGGCATTAGTGCCTTCGACCCACGGGTGTAGTGAGGAGACTCGCTTTGCAGACAGATGAGAAACTGAAACAACATGTTGCTTCGGAATCAACTCTACCGGTCACCTTAAAAATACATTGACCAAAACTCAGAATACATATCACAATACCTTAACTATCCCTAGGTCAAACTTGGTCAATATACGGGTCAAAATCAAAAGCCAAAAGTCTATCCAACTAGCCACCATGTTGTGGCCTCCTTGGCCACGCCATGGTCGCAAACTGCCAAAATAGACAGGTCTGGACCAAGTCACCACACCGTGGTGATGCGTCAAGACATCTTAACAGATTAAGTCCTTTTGTTTTCTTGGACTACAAGAACTGCACGGCTCAGATCTATTCCTTCTCATGGTATTGATACGTAAAGTTTCCAACTTTATTCCTCAAACACTTCCATAAGCCAAAATCCTAAAGCCAGCCACTAATGGCAACTTAATGCATCAAGATTCCCATTAAGCACCAAATCCTTAGAATTGCACCTCTAAAGTTTCTATAACGGTATCACACTCCAAAATAACCTTAAAAATCATGGATTTATAGACTTGTGGTGGTTGTTGAGGCCAACAAAATTAATAACCCTAAATATTACACAATAAAATAGTGTATAGTGGTAAAGGGATCGAATCTACGGAGATTGGTTCAATTTTATAACTCTATGAATAATCTCTTTGTAAAAATACTTGTAAAATGACAATAAATTAAAAATGGGGGATTTGATCTTTTCAAATGCTTGAAATAAACTAGAATTAAACTAAGATTTAAATAGACAATTTCAACAAAAATAAGAGCTTGATGTAAAATCAATAAGGGAAGGATGGTTGACTTGAGGTTTCCTCACTTTGACTTGTGATGAACATATCATTAGAATCCAACGGTACAATACTTCATTTAAATCCTTAATTTGGCTATAGTAATCAAAGAAGCTTGAGATTACCTAGACTTTTCTTAGTTGTTAAAATGGTTAGAGAAGCTCATAACAATTTCCTTAGTCAAAGTCACAATTTCCATTAAGCATGTAATTAGTGAAAGTCAACTAGCATTAAGAACCAAAAAGTCACCAAATCCAAGAGGAGTCAAATGTTTTCACTACCATGTTGGAGGAAATGTTTTTATGATTGTGTGAAGCAAAAACAACACAAAAATCATTTGTTTCTTGCTAATTTGAGGATCCTTGTAACATCCCAAAATTCAAGTCCAAAAATTTCATTTTTAATTAATTAACTCATAAAACATTCACTAGAAAATATTGTATAAACACGTCATCTCATATAATCAAGTATCATGTTTGAAACCCACAACATAAACAAATATCATATTAGAGTACAATCCCAGAAAACACCGTGCGGAAAATCAAATGTGTGTGTGTGTGATGCCATGCTACGCCACCGGCTCTTTCCCCTTAGACGAAGAGGTACCTGGAACCAAAAACTGAAACCGTAAGCATAAAGCTTAGTGAGTTCCCCCAACATACCACATACCATACAATATCATCGGTATTTTTCAACCGGTAATCATCATCGGTATCTTTCAACCGGTAATCGTCATCGGTATCTTTCAACCAGTAATCATCATCGATATCTTTCAACCGGTAATCATCATCGGTATCTTTCAACCGGTAACTAGGGACTATTCTACCCCTTACCACTATCATACAATAACAAGATATAAACATACAGTCAGGCATATCCAGGTACTAACCTACCCCTTGGTCCTAAGGACCACTATCAGGGAAACTACCCCTATCATGCACGTAATATATCATACAGATGTAACTCATAACCAAACACATACCAGACCAAGATAATTATCACAAAGACAATCATCTTCTCAATACTCCTCATTGGTGGGCCGACATTGTGGCCTTAGACCCACCCCTACTGGAAGGTAACTCACCTCGTACAGGTAGCTGCTGATAATCAGTGCGGGAAACCTCCGTCCGCTGCTGCTCCGGAAATCCTTACAACCCCACAAACACTCAGTTAGAAACTGATTTCTATACTCTTATGGTAAAATGACCATTTTACCCCCCAACCAAGCCAAGTCAAAGTCAAAGTCAACTTCTAGTTGACCCGACTCGCCGAGTTGGGAAAACAACTCGTCGAGTCCCTCACTCTCTACTCGTCCTCATCCGCGACCCTACTCGTCGAGTTGGGTCGTCAACTCGACGAGTTCTTCTCTCATCCGAACGCCCCATGAAAACTCATCTGACTCGCCGAGTTGATGAACAACTCGTCGAGTTGGCCTTCATCTGATGAACCAGATCTGTCCTCAACTCGCCGAGTTCTAAGGAGATTGTCTTGGACTCGCCGAGTCCAAGAATGCACTCACTGAGTCCTGTCTTGACCAATTCCATATACTTGAGTTAAATGAGATCTAACACACCAAAACCATAGATCTGGCCTCCTAATGTCCACTTCATACGTAAAGTTCCAAGCTTGATGCACATGCATGGGGTTTTTAGCTCAAGAATCCACATAAAGTGTCCTACAATGTGCATGGGGATTTCATGGCCCTAAAGTTGGCACCTTTATGCCATGAAACCCCTCTTGAGGCCCAGATCTGAAGTCAAAACCCACCCCACACTCCCAATATCGAAATATGACTTAGCAATCCAAAGAAATCCCATGTTAAAGATGAATAAACACATAGATGAGTCAAGACAGGGGCATTATACCTTGAAGTTGCTGAAGATGAAGTAAACTCCCTGGATCTACTGTCCCCCACTCAAGTTCCATGCTCCTTTCTTCCTTCCAAGCTTTACTATCACACAAGAACACCAAAAATGGCCTCAACAAAGCACAAACGGCTAGGGTTTCGATGAGAAGTGTTTGGGAGCATAAAGGGGGAATGGAGGTTGCATAAGGTTGTTTAAATAGGGTGCAAACCCCTGGATTAGGGTTTTAGTCCAAACAGCAGCTACTCGCCGAGTCCGGGACCCAACTCGGCGAATCCATGACTTAAACTCCGCGCCTCATCCCGCTTCTACTCGGCGAGTTGGTCCTTCAACTCGCCGAGTCCAAGACCAAAATTGCAAAATAAATAAAGATTTAATAACTGAATACGTACCAAGAACCAGGTGCTACAATCCTTTACTTAGTCAAGAAATTAGCCAACTAATCACCACAAACACATTTCAACTCATGAATAAAAACATACAAGTAGTGATAATATGTTAAAACACAAAACATTCCCATAAAGATTTAAGAAAAAGTTCATGGATTCTTCAACATTCAACAAAAGTTCAAAGGATTCAACAAAAGTCAACCAATTTTAGTTTAGCCAATCATGGCTAAACTCAAAGAAACAAAGTTAGAAAAGATTGTACCAGACATTTAACAAGAACCAAGAGACAAAAAGATGATGTTCTTGAGGTGTTCTTAGCCTTAAAAAGTATTCAAAACTCCAGAGGAAGTTCTCCAAAATCGGATGTCCAAGAGTTTGCAAAAGATGGGCACCAACCTTCCTCAAATAGCCTTCCAAATGAAATTCCGAATTTGCCCCTGCAGTGTTGTGTGCGGCCCGCGTGTTGTTGCACGGGTGGTTCCTAAATGTGGCCTCTTTGAGGTTTCGGCCTCCATAGCTTATCCGACTTGGCCTAATTCAAGTCCAATCAGCTCCTAGCCAATTTTTCTTCATTTTAAGCCCAATTTGGCTTATCCAAATCCTCCATAGCTCGTAAAATTGCCTGATTAATAATCTATGCACGCTTGAATATTCTCCAGCATCTTGCAAATTTAAAGTTTATTTCTCTCCAAGCCTTCAAATAATCATCAGGCTCGCTCCATGTATCATCTCCACTACCCATCAAGCCAAAAAAATCCTTGACATCCTCTTATTCCAATCACTTTCCATACGTCCCGAACATTCCTACTCCACTAATCTCCATGAAATCTGTAATAAAGCTCACGAAACTAGAAAGTACCCGAAATGGTCATAAAATAACAAAAGGGAAAATATGCATGGAAATTAACTAAATTATGGATGAAATATGCTAAAATAAGCTATAAAAAGAAGTAAATAAAATGAAACTATCAACTTACATGTCTAAAACATCCCTTTTCCACTTTAGGGAAAAAGTAGGGTTTAATGATTAAAATCTCATGCAAGACATCAAAACTTGATTATAATCCAGACCCAAGACAATACTTGCTCCTTTTGACCTGGAGATTCATAAAGTTGAAAACTTTATGAGATCTCATCACTTAAGTCAATCTAAATCATGGAAAATGCGGACAAAAACAAGAGATCTAACAACATGGCAAGTAAAGGTTGAGTCTTAGCACTCACCAAGGTCCAAGAGATGAGTTTAGCTGAAGAAATGATGCCTTCCATGAAACCACCTCACCAAAAGCTTCCTTCTCCTTCTAAAATCACCAAAATATACCAAGAATGAGCTCACAACTTTAATAGAGGCTACGTTTAGGGTTTCTGAGGTTGGGAGAAAGATGGAGGCTGAAACCTTAGCCTTAATGTTTCTTAAATAAGGTCAAAGACTAAAAAATTAGGGGTTTCATTAAAAGCACCTACCACGTTATGGTGACTCAAGACCACGTCATGCTAAGTCATTAGAATTTGTGTTTCAAACTGATATGCCACGTCGTGGTGATTCACCACCATGCCATGGACACTTTTTTTTTTTCAAACATACACACGAAAGATGAATCATACATGGATCGGGTGTTACAAATCTCCCTCACTTGAAAATAGAATCCTCAAAGTCGCCATCTACAAATAACTCAGGATAGTGCTCACGCATTTCTGCCTCAGGCTCCCAAGTCCATTCATAACCTTTATGATGTTGTCGTTGGACCTTAACCAACGACACCACCTTGTTGTGCAAGGCATTCGTCTTCCTATCCAATATTGTCACAGGTCTCTCCACATAATCCAGGAGATCATAAACATAAATGTCATCAAAGGGAACAACCGCAGACTTGTCGGCCACACACTTATGAAGCTGAGAAACATGGAAGGTGTGTGGATCGGGCTAAGCTTGTCAGGAAAATCCAGTCGATACGCAACCATGCCCACTTAGGAGGAAATCCTAAAGGGATCAATAAACCTGGGGCCCAGCTTACCCCGCTTTCGAATTCAGATGACACCTTTCCAAGGTGACACCTTCAGAAGTACCCAGTCTCCTACCTGAAACCTATGGTCCGAATGTCGTCGGTCTGCATAACTCTTCTGACGGCTTTGTGCGACTCGAAACCTGTCACGCACCTATTGAATCAACTTCATAGTGTCACACCCCCAAACCAAGGATGGCGGAAACGTTCGAGGGTGGAGGACTTCATGTAGAGTATCACAACAATGAGTATAATAGTGCTCAAAGTAAATACAACCATCATAAATATAACTGAAAAAGTTACACCAATGTATATGTTTACATGATTCGAATCAATTACATTATGAAACAAAATGAACTATCTGACGATTTATCGTCCCATCCTCAAAACGTTGTTGGTTTCCTGTTTTCACTGAATTCCTGAGAATACAAGTAGTTTTGAAAAGTGTCAACACAAAGGTTGGTGAGTTCATAAGAGATTTTATTGGAGAAATAGACCGGTTTCCTTGTAAAAATGATATGATATGTATTCAGAAAATCCGATATTTTCTTTATAAAGCTTATGTAATGTAGTCTCATAACCGACGACCAAAATGTATAAGTAACCTTTCTTATTAAAGGAAAATAAAATGTGCTTAAATTGACATAACCGCACTTGAATTAAATGATGTTCCCGCAAATTCTTATGTTTGTTAATACTTAATGTATATGTAGTCCTAAGTCTCAGGACTGAGAAAATAACAAGTATCGTCTATCCTTAAAGTTATAAATGTGGTTTCAAAATGATGTGTAGTCATAAATACCAAAAACCGAATGTAGACAGTAATATCGGTACTTATTGAGATAAAAGTGATTTTAAAATCGACATAAAACCCATTAAAGTTTTATAAAAATCCCGTTAACTTTATGTATTGTTATATCCTTATGTGAGCCGCTATAATCATACTTAAGACTAATGAACCTGCCACGACGTTTCTCAGGCGTCGAATAACTGAAATGACAATTATCACCCGTAGACCTGCAGGTCCAACTGTAGCTAGCAGCAAGGTGTGGGGTGTCAATCCCAATATAGATCTATATATAACTATCACGTTCTCCCTCCAGGAGACTCTGATTATAACGTACAGGATTTTATATTCCGCACTCGGACGTACGGAAAGAGAATGTCTCACAATTTAGGTTAACAAGTTTACAAATTGTATGCGGGAGTGTAAAACCTTTCCGTATGAATGTACCCTTCTCGTACGTGTGTATTATGTGATGTATTGAAAACTATACCTATTATAGTTTTATCCAAAACGTTTGTAATATATAAGAACTTCTTTTATGAAAAGGTGTTAGGATTATAAAATCCATTAAACTATGCTTATTATAGTTTATATATATACATGTTCTAAATGAATGAATAATCTTATCATGAATGACTTATTTTCAGTTTATGATGATAAAATTTACAACGTATCACATTCAATACTTAGAACTTGACCTTATACACTTTGCTCAACATAATACAAAGTGTGGTAAAAATTACAAGCTGTTAACAAATTTTCAGCCTTTCTACACTATTTTTGAAAATTCACAGAAAAATCATACGAAGTCGAAAACTAAATCCGTAAATTCTGGGAGTTCCCAAAATGTGTCTAGTTTACTCATAATTTTTATCATGATTTTTAATGACCTCCAACTTGGGTGAAAAAGTCCATAATCACAGACTGGTCCGGATTGGTGTTTGAAATGATAGGCAGTTTTGTAAAAATCACCATAAATTGTAGAAAAATCGTATGGCGATGTGCAAGTAGTCATTTTAAAGCTAAGAACTGGAACTACTTACACCTAATACAGTTTTGAAAACTAAAATGTTTAAGTGGTCCAAAAGAGTCCGTGAATGGAGTTGAACTCTTCTGATGAAGGCTGTTAGAAAAGTGTAGTTATGTTCTTGGTGTTTTAACTTGTATTCTCCCCCTAAAAACTCGAGAAAACATGAAAATATGGGGGTATGAACTCACCTTGTGGGATTTCAGTAGATAAATATTGAAGAAGAGAAGTGTTCAACCCAAGAACACTTGAAGAATCGCTTGAAGATTCGAAGCTCTAACACAATTATAATGGAGTTTGTGTAAGATACTCATGATTTGAGTGGAAATAATCGAGATAATCTTAAAGGAAATGGATTATGCTTACCAAAGGTGGAGGAAACTCTCAAGATCAGCCCTTGAATCTCGGATTTCTAGAGAGAGAAAGTGAGAGAGAAAGGAGTTTGATCTTCTTGTGAAATGAGAACAAATGAGAGAAAATGAGGAGAGAGGATGAATATCCAGCTCTTCAAAAACGTGGGAAGGAGTGATGATTGAGTGGAAAGGACATTAATGTGACCTAGGTAAGGTGGGGAGGTATGGCTGGTCATAGAGTGGGTGTGGGAGTGGTTGCTTGTGTCATAAAGTAAAGCAAGGTCAACACTCCACCTCTTTGTACTTTTACCCACTTGCTTTTATTATTTAAATAGAGATTTTTATGAATTTATGATTAAATTGTGAATATTTAGGGTTTATTATGTTAAAATATGATTTTGGGTGAAAACCCCGCGTTAAAATAATTAAAAACGGGCCTTAAACGCAAAACTACGCGAAAACCGGGAGAAAAATGTGTTCCCAGCGAGACCTCTCGGTCCTAGGCCGAGGTTCGGTCCCTAGGCCGAGGTTCGGTCAGGAGGGTGCATGGTTCGGAAGCGAAGGCGCGAGCCAGAAGAAAGAAGCGAAGCGAGGCTGGTCCGAAGAGAAGCAGTCCGAGGCGAAGGCAAGGGGGTTCGGTCCGAAGTCTGGCTAGAACCGAAGGTACTGTTGTGAACAGTAATGAACAGTACTTTCGGTTCGGATTTTTCCTTCTTGCATGGTTCGGTTCGGACCTCCTTCAATGCCGGGTTCGGTTCGGATGAACAGTGGTTTCGGTTCAGCTCATGAACAGTACTTTCGGTTCAGACCCTCATGAATAGTGCTTTCGGTTCGGTTCATGAATAGTACTTTCGGTTCGGAGGGTTCGTTTCTTAAGTCCGTTTTTCGCGTAGACTTCCATTCTTGGGCTATTTTTCGCCAATTTCGAGGGTCGGGATGCCCCGAGTGATTATAGAAAGTCGGGGAGAGATTTCGAGAGAGATTTGAGAGAGATTCCTCGTTCTCAGAGAGATTTGGGAGAGATTTGACGTACTTGGAGAGATTTCACATACAAAGAGATACGTGAGAGAGGTTTCACATACTTAGAGAGATTTGGGAGAGATTTGACATACTTGGAGAGATTTCACATACGGAGAGAGATTTGGGAGAGATTTCACATACTTAGGGAGATTTGGGAGAGATTTGACATACTTGGAGAGGTTTCACATACGGAGAGAGATTTGGGAGAGATTTCACATACTTAGGGAGATTTGGGAGAGATTTGACATACTTGGAGAGATTTCACATACAGAGAGAGATTTGGGAGAGATTTCACATACTTAGGGAGATTTGGGAGAGATTTGACATACTTGGAGAGATTTCACATACAGAGAGAGATTTGGGAGAGATTTCACATACGGAGAGAGATTTGGGAGAGATTTCACATACTTAGGGAGATTTGGGAGAGATTTCACATACTTAGGGAGATTTGGGAGAGATTTGACATACTTGGAGAGATTTCACATACAGAGAGAGATTTGGGAGAGATTTCACATACGGAGAGAGATTTGGGAGAGATTTCACATACTTAGGGAGATTTGGGAGAGATTTGACATACTTGGACAGATTTCACATACGGAGAGAGATTTGGGAGAGATTTCACATACTTAGGGAGATTTGGGAGAGATTTGACATTCTTGGAGAGATTTAGGAGAGGTTTCACATACTTAGAGATATGTGGGAGAGGTTTCACATACTTAGTGATATGTGGGAGAGATTTCACATACTTAGAGATATGTGGGAGAGGTTTCACATACTTAGAGATATGTGGGAGAGGTTTCACATACTTAGAGATATGTGGGAGAGGTTTCACATACTTAGAGATATGTGGGAGAGGTTTCACATACTTAGAGGTATGTGGGAGAGGTTTCACATACTTAGAGATATGTGGGAGAGGTTTCACATACTTAGAGATATGTGGGAGAGGTTTCACATACTTAGAGATATGTGGGAGAGATTTCATTGGTGACCTTTTTGAGTGTCCGGCTACGCACTGCAAGGTCCTTAAACCCCGTTAAGCCTTGATTAGGGATCTTGCATACTCCCGGTGAGTATGTAACATTGTTTTATCGGTTTGGCTCTCCACGTACCACCGTTTTAGGTTAAGGAGATCTAGGTGAACACACTTTTCGATTTATGGTCTCTCATTAGAATAGAGAGTTGTTTAGAAATTACATAAAGTAACTCTAGTACTCACGGCAAATTGAGTTGACCGGTTTGACTTGTTGACTTTAGTTGACTTTGACTTGACTGAAAATTGACGATTGTCACATCATCCCCCCGTTAGAGGGAATTTCGTCCCGAAATTTGAATTTAGGCAAGGAGTTTATAAGTGACTAAGGTCGGCTCTACATTATTTTGATTCTGACTAAGAGATGAGTTATTATACACGAAATCTTAGCTCATACACATTATGATATAGCCAATACTGGGCGGATAGTAAAATGTGTGATTCTACTTCAGTTTCACATCCCAACGAGGAAAAGAAACTAAGTCAGAATTCTCACATGCTATTATCTACCAGGTATTCGTTATATATAACTGGGGAATGTATAAGTGAGGAAATCATAACAAATAACTTAGTAATTCTCCTTACTACGAGAGATAAGCAAGTCACTTACAACGACAACGATGAACTGATCCTAGTAAGAATGGCACATCCTATGAATACTGCGAACGGGTTGGTCCTATCCGAGGGGTATCACTACAGACTTGCAGCGTCCGCATCGAATTTGGAGAGTTGTCCTCGGACATCCTTATCCAATACTCGCGACTGGTGATATTCAGATCTCAGGTCTGATTCCTAAAGGGTACCTCGTTCCTTGTGGTTGGTCGGCCTATTCGTTTATGTGAGGCAGATAGTAAAGGTTTCTACTGGAGATATGGTTAGGGTCTCTGAGGTTAATGGAACTATGAGCAATTTGTCTTTCTATTTGAAGAATAAGAACAGAGCCTTCCAGGGTGAAAAGCTTGGTTCTTCAATTTTATTGTTGAATAGTTCGACAGGTTTGACCTAAGAGTTCTTGTAGCTCGGTAGGAAGCATGTGGGTTTGGTTTGCACGATTAGGCCTTCTTAGATGGTAGGACATTTACTCGCCCTCCTGGGCTACCTTGGTCCGAAGTTCATGGCAGAACTCGTACCATGTCTTTCCCAGGCTTCCGTGCTTGGACCTTGTCTGCTACATGCGTGACATTCCCAAGGGTCTCCTGTAAGTACTTGTGATAAGGTTTCGGAAGTATAACACTCCTCTGATTTGCGTGTTTTGGGGTTCCGTAGCAAAAGATAATCCGTAGGTTTGAGCTGGATGTTTATGAGAGACGAAGGTTTCGATGTTTGGGAGGGGTTAGGTGAAAGGTCCTTTTATAGATGTTAAGTTGGGAAGATGAGGGCTATATCAATGAAGATTGAATGACGACAGCAATATCTTTTTAGATAAAACTAGTTAAGCTGTATTCGCACGAAGAGATTAATGGAGTGATAAAGTATCTTGTGTTTCTTTTTAGGGTGGTAAACTTTGATTGATGTTATCATTATCGTAGGTGATTTACACCACAGTGCCTAGCACTGGCGGCAGGTGTGTTTCGAGAATTAGTACTAATATTTGACATCATGACCCCTGACAGGTCTCCCTATGACCGAACGGTATAAGAACGTCGTATGTAAGTTGACGTTTGGGAATCGTCGAGTGGGTGGCCCCACTCGGTTCTTACTATTAGACACAGATTAGGAGTCGGGGTGAAATTATTTGTTTCAAAACTTCGGTATTTCGATTATGATTAACCCCGATGTATGTACAAAGTCATCACATCCTAGAGGTAATGATCTTTAGATCATATATGAATGTATTTGGTTTGATTTAAACGAGAGAGTATTTTAACTACTATTAGAAAGACGGTGACTTTAGCAAACATGACGATTTCATTACAAACATATGGTACTTAAAAGTTTTGACGTTGGAAACATTACAAAAGTCCTAATATGGTTTCCTACTGATCCTGCCGGTTTGTTTGTTACATTCCTCCAGCTCCTCCGTCATTCTTCTTGGATGGACACTTTCTCTTGAAGTGTCCCATTTCACCACATGAGTAGCATACTGGGATTTCTTTGGTAATAGGGGTTGGTGTGATGTACTGAGTCGGGGTCCTACAGAAACGGGCGGTGTGTCCTTCCTTGTAGCAGTTATCACATTGTAAAATTCGGCAAGCTCCTGTGTGATGGTAATTACACTTGTTACACTCCGGGAGTGACCCCTTATATGGTCTGGCCGGCGTTTGGGTGGTAGATCCTGTGGCTAGTATTGGGGCAGGTGTTGTGACTGCTGTTGTGATGGTGGGGGTGGCCATAGGTTGTTGTCTTTTAATGGATTTTTGAGATTGGTGGTGCTCTTTCATGTTCCAAAACTTTCTCTTCCTGTTCGTAGGTTTGACACCTGAGGTATTTTTGCTGGCGGACACCCGCTGGTGTTCCTGAATATTACCATTATCTGCATTGTCAGCACCGCTTCCATTTCTGCTGGCGTTGTTAGCATTGAACTGTGCCATGACGGCTGCCACGGCTGCCATGACTGCAGCCTGAAAAGTAGCAGCGTCTATCTGCAGAGTTGGCACCTTGCTAGTTGGTTGGTTCCCTCTTGGTGAAGACATAGTTCTGTTTCATGATGAAAACATCTTCGTTAGTGGAAATGGTTATCTTAAGTGCATCCTTACAATTTATATTAACACATATAAATTTTTGCACATTACTGTACTACTCCTAGTGTTTCCGCTAACATTCTTGAAATAGGGTTACAGCAGTGGGTAGGGGTAGGTTTCATACGGGCGTCAAGCTTTACCCATCTTAGAATCATGTGTGTCCAAACACGCTTGGCTGGGGAGTTCTGATGGGATCCGGTGCATTAGTGTTGGTATGATTCGTAACCGTGAGTCTATGATGAAGGAACTTCTCAACAAAATGATTAAGGGTGAGATGATATTGAGTTTTTAGAATGGCTACACGTCGTGAGTTTCTAACTAAGCTTATCTTATATTGATTTGTAACGTAATTTGGTCGTTAAGGGCGTTCTGAAAATAATTCATAACGGGAGTCTTTACATGGTAACCCATGAATTTTTAGTAGTTCTGCACCCAAGTGGTGCCTTATAGCTGACCCAGGCTGGGCCCTTATCATGACCAAATGGGAGCATGTTCTCGAAGATTTGACTTGCATCCCTATGATGCAATCCTAATACAGAGTAGGAGTAAGTTCAAGTAGTGATCCTTTGATGTTTGTTGTTTGAAACCGGGTTCCATTGGTTGGTGAATGACATGATCCAACCTTGGAGAGAAGATCAGGAACGATTCCGGAGCTAGATTACTCTAGTCTTACAACTTGAATAGAGTGGGTTTTAGGCAGGCTCCTATCGCAGCATGATGGGAGTGTTTGAACAAAAGGGTGACACAGAACTCGGCTGATTGATACGTCATTGATGTTTAAGATGTAACTAATTAGGGAAAATTGACCTTGTAGAGGGTCTTATATCATATCAAAGCAGGGGTGTCTTGGCCGCCTAAAGGCCTCACTAAAGGTACCCACAGTACAAGATAGTTTCATAGGAAATACCACATAGGTCATAGATAGGGATAACGATTCCTTTTTAACATGAAATGAAGTAAGGCGTTTACTACTGGCGGCGGTCATTTTTCTTGTGATCTCTCAGTTCAGCTAGCTGTCGCTCCATATCAAGCATGTGCCTTTCGTACACCCTCTGGCGTACTCGAAGTTTTATGACATCGGTTCGTGATTCAGCCAGTGCTTGCAGCAGGGTTTCATAGTCTTCCTCAGACTTTTCACGAGTGCTCAAGGCGATTGGTGCGGATCGTATGTATTCTTGCATTTGCATTAACCTCTGCGATACTATGGAGAGTTGTTCTGCTCCGAATCTCGTCTCGGGCAATTCTACGGACCAGGGTTGGAAAAATTCTATCTGCTGGGGTTCCTTCGTTTATGTTGCAGAAGCTTCGATCTCCATCGAACGACTTAGGTTGATCTTGCTCTTCGCTCCAGATTTCCAAGCACTCTACCCAAGGAGGCATCGGGCCTTGAAAAGCCGGTCGAGGATTGGGATTGGGAACACGGGTCATTGAGGATAGGTTCACCATTTCAGGTTCGGAGTCGAAACCGTCAGCAAGGCCTTCAGCTTGGTGACCATCCACAGGGATTGGGTGGCCATTCACTGGCTCCTCTCCGAGCCATTCGGTATTGTTGTGGTTAGGGTAGTACGGGTCGTCGTGGGGATTAAATCCAGCCATGATATCTTCGCGAGAAATGGGGATATAAGAAATAACTAAGTAGATGTACTAATTAGATAATTATAAGATGATCTTTATCAGGTACTTCAATACACTGTTTAGTGCATACTAGTCATATGTATTTGGGACAGGATAGACCTTCGAATAAGCGACCCTAACTCTAAATCCCTAATCCAACGAGAACAGGAAGTAAAGCAAAGATTCACAGATTCTAAGTCTATGACGTCCTGGCTGCATATAATTTTAATGTATCCACTAAGAAATTATTGACCTATTGATAAAAATCTATTTAGTTCTCAGATAAGTAATTATAATAACACCAAATACCCCTATGGTATTTCATTGTGGTAGTGTTGGTAAGTTTTTAGACTTGTTGCCATATCACAACCATTCTTGGGCATGTGCTAATCACTCCTCGGACGAGCATAGTTGATCAGGCTATGCCAATCCCAAGACTGACCATACATCCCCGAGCTTACCTGTGATATCCAACAATCATTACTTTTGTTTTGTTCTAGAACGACGCGACCCTAGTATGTATGCATGCGTGTATACTTTTAATAAGAAACTACTTATTTCTAAAAGTATAGTTGTTTTGAAAACATAAAATCAGAGACTCTAGTCCCAATGCATTTATAGTTTGTATATCTTATGTGGTTCGATATACTAAGTTCACTATAAACAATGCTCTGATACCAATCTGTCACACCCCCAAACCAAGGATGGCGGAAACGTTCGAGGGTGGAGGACTTCATGTAGAGTATCACAACAATGAGTATAATAGTGCTCAAAGTAAATACAACCATCATAAATATAACTGAAAAAGTTACACCAATGTATATGTTTACATGATTCGAATCAATTACATTATGAAACAAAATGAACTATCTGACGATTTATCGTCCCATCCTCAAAACGTTGTTGGTTTCCTGTTTTCACTGAATTCCTGAGAATACAAGTAGTTTTGAAAAGTGTCAACACAAAGGTTGGTGAGTTCATAAGAGATTTTATTGGAGAAATAGACCGGTTTCCTTGTAAAAATGATATGATATGTATTCAGAAAATCCGATATTTTCTTTATAAAGCTTATGTAATGTAGTCTCATAACCGACGACCAAAATGTATAAGTAACCTTTCTTATTAAAGGAAAATAAAATGTGCTTAAATTGACATAACCGCACTTGAATTAAATGATGTTCCCGCAAATTCTTATGTTTGTTAATACTTAATGTATATGTAGTCCTAAGTCTCAGGACTGAGAAAATAACAAGTATCGTCTATACTTAAAGTTATAAATGTGGTTTCAAAATGATGTGTAGTCATAAATACCAAAAACCGAATGTAGACAGTAATATCGGTACTTATTGAGATAAAAGTGATTTTAAAATCGACATAAAACCCATTAAAGTTTTATAAAAATCCCGTTAACTTTATGTATTGTTATATCCTTATGTGAGCCGCTATAATCATACTTAAGACTAATGAACCTGCCACGACGTTTCTCAGGCGTCGAATAACTGAAATGACAATTATCACCCGTAGACCTGCAGGTCCAACTATAGCTAGCAGCAAGGTGTGGGGTGTCAATCCCAATATAGATCTATATATAACTATCACGTTCTCCCTCCAGGAGACTCTGATTATAACGTACAGGATTTTATATTCCGCACTCGGACGTACGGAAAGAGAATGTCTCACAATTTAGGTTAACAAGTTTACAAATTGTATGCGGGAGTGTAAAACCTTTCCGTATGAATGTACCCTTCTCGTACGTGTGTATTATGTGATGTATTGAAAACTATACCTATTATAGTTTTATCCAAAACGTTTGTAATATATAAGAACTTCTTTTATGAAAAGGTGTTAGGATTATAAAATCCATTAAACTATGCTTATTATAGTTTATATATATACATGTTCTAAATGAATGAATAATCTTATCATGAATGACTTATTTTCAGTTTATGATGATAAAATTTACAACGTATCACATTCAATACTTAGAACTTGACCTTATACACTTTGCTCAACATAATACAAAGTGTGGTAAAAATTACAAGCTGTTAACAAATTTTCAGCCTTTCTACACTATTTTTGAAAATTCACAGAAAAATCATACGAAGTCGAAAACTAAATCCGTAAATTCTGGGAGTTCCCAAAATGTGTCTAGTTTACTCATAATTTTTATCATGATTTTTAATGACCTCCAACTTGGGTGAAAAAGTCCATAATCACAGACTGGTCCGGATTGGTGTTTGAAATGATAGGCAGTTTTGTAAAAATCACCATAAATTGTAGAAAAATCGTATGGCGATGTGCAAGTAGTCATTTTAAAGCTAAGAACTGGAACTACTTACACCTAATACAGTTTTGAAAACTAAAATGTTTAAGTGGTCCAAAAGAGTCCGTGAATGGAGTTGAACTCTTCTGATGAAGGCTGTTAGAAAAGTGTAGTTATGTTCTTGGTGTTTTAACTTGTATTCTCCCCCTAAAAACTCGAGAAAACATGAAAATATGGGGGTATGAACTCACCTTGTGGGATTTCAGTAGATAAATATTGAAGAAGAGAAGTGTTCAACCCAAGAACACTTGAAGAATCGCTTGAAGATTCGAAGCTCTAACACAATTATAATGGAGTTTGTGTAAGATACTCATGATTTGAGTGGAAATAATCGAGATAATCTTAAAGGAAATGGATTATGCTTACCAAAGGTGGAGGAAACTCTCAAGATCAGCCCTTGAATCTCGGATTTCTAGAGAGAGAAAGTGAGAGAGAAAGGAGTTTGATCTTCTTGTGAAATGAGAACAAATGAGAGAAAATGAGGAGAGAGGATGAATATCCAGCTCTTCAAAAACGTGGGAAGGAGTGATGATTGAGTGGAAAGGACATTAATGTGACCTAGGTAAGGTGGGGAGGTATGGCTGGTCATAGAGTGGGTGTGGGAGTGGTTGCTTGTGTCATAAAGTAAAGCAAGGTCAACACTCCACCTCTTTGTACTTTTACCCACTTGCTTTTATTATTTAAATAGAGATTTTTATGAATTTATGATTAAATTGTGAATATTTAGGGTTTATTATGTTAAAATATGATTTTGGGTGAAAACCCCGCGTTAAAATAATTAAAAACGGGCCTTAAACGCAAAACTACGCGAAAACCGGGAGAAAAATGTGTTCCCAGCGAGACCTCTCGGTCCTAGGCCGAGGTTCGGTCCCTAGGCCGAGGTTCGGTCAGGAGGGTGCATGGTTCGGAAGCGAAGGCGCGAGCCAGAAGAAAGAAGCGAAGCGAGGCTGGTCCGAAGAGAAGCAGTCCGAGGCGAAGGCAAGGGGGTTCGGTCCGAAGTCTGGCTAGAACCGAAGGTACTGTTGTGAACAGTAATGAACAGTACTTTCGGTTCGGATTTTTCCTTCTTGCATGGTTCGGTTCGGACCTCCTTCAATGCCGGGTTCGGTTCGGATGAACAGTGGTTTCGGTTCAGCTCATGAACAGTACTTTCGGTTCAGACCCTCATGAATAGTGCTTTCGGTTCGGTTCATGAATAGTACTTTCGGTTCGGAGGGTTCGTTTCTTAAGTCCGTTTTTCGCGTAGACTTCCATTCTTGGGCTATTTTTCGCCAATTTCGAGGGTCGGGATGCCCCGAGTGATTATAGAAAGTCGGGGAGAGATTTCGAGAGAGATTTGAGAGAGATTCCTCGTTCTCAGAGAGATTTGGGAGAGATTTGACGTACTTGGAGAGATTTCACGTACAAAGAGATACGTGAGAGAGGTTTCACATACTTAGAGAGATTTGGGAGAGATTTGACATACTTGGAGAGATTTCACATACGGAGAGAGATTTGGGAGAGATTTCACATACTTAGGGAGATTTGGGAGAGATTTGACATACTTGGAGAGGTTTCACATACGGAGAGAGATTTGGGAGAGATTTCACATACTTAGGGAGATTTGGGAGAGATTTGACATACTTGGAGAGATTTCACATAGAGAGAGAGAGATTTGGGAGAGATTTCACATACTTAGGGAGATTTGGGAGAGATTTGACATACTTGGAGAGATTTCACATACAGAGAGAGATTTGGGAGAGATTTCACATACGGAGAGAGATTTGGGAGAGATTTCACATACTTAGGGAGATTTGGGAGAGATTTCACATACTTAGGGAGATTTGGGAGAGATTTGACATACTTGGAGAGATTTCACTTACAGAGAGAGATTTGGGAGAGATTTCACATACGGAGAGAGATTTGGGAGAGATTTCACATACTTAGGGAGATTTGGGAGAGATTTCACATACGAAGAGAGATTTGGGAGAGATTTCACATACTTAGGGAGATTTGGGAGAGATTTGACATTCTTGGAGAGATTTGGGAGAGGTTTCACATACTTAGAGATATGTGGGAGAGGTTTCACATACTTAGAGATATGTGGGAGAGATTTCACATACTTAGAGATATGTGGGAGAGGTTTCACATACTTAGAGATATGTGGGAGAGGTTTCACATACTTAGAGATATGTGGGAGAGGTTTCACATACTTAGAGATATGTGGGAGAGGTTTCACATACTTAGAGATATGTGGGAGAGGTTTCACATACTTAGAGGTATGTGGGAGAGGTTTCACATACTTAGAGATATGTGGGAGAGGTTTCACATACTTAGAGATATGTGGGAGAGGTTTCACATACTTAGAGATATGTGGGAGAGATTTCATTGGTGACCTTTTTGAGTGTCCGGCTACGCACTGCAAGGTCCTTAAACCCTGTTAAGCCTTGATTAGGGATCTTGCATACTCCCGGTGAGTATGTAACATTGTTTTATCGGTTTGGCTCTCCACGTACCACCGTTTTAGGTTAAGGAGATCTAGGTGAACACACTTTTCGATTTATGGTCTCTCATTAGAATAGAGAGTTGTTTAGAAATTACATAAAGTAACTCTAGTACTCACGGCAAATTGAGTTGACCGGTTTGACTTGTTGACTTTAGTTGACTTTGACTTGACTGAAAATTGACGATTGTCACACATAGTCTTAAGTACTACCTATGTGCTCCCAATAACCCGATGTCAAACCTCACGCCAGCAAACTGGGGTCCTGCACCTCCTCCAATACAACATCTCGAACGGTGTTCGGGTCAATACTAGCAGGATAATAGTTATTGTATAAGAATTCAGCCAGTGGGAGGTAAGTATCTCAACTTCTTCCAAAATATAAAATGCATGCCTAAAGCATATCTTTAAGCGTTTGAATCGTCCTCTCCATCTGACTATTGGTATGGGGGTGATATGTTGTACTAAAATGCAACTGAGTACCCGTGTCCTCATGAAACTTCCCCCAAAAACATGGAAGTAAAATGAACATCCCGGTACGAAATCACTAAAACTAGCACTCCATGCCTAACTACTACTTACCGGATATAGATATTAGCAAGCTTCTCAGTAGATATTCTCTGGGCAATCGGTATGAAATGAGAACTCTTGGTCAACCTATCAACAATGACCCAAACAGAATCGACTCTATGTGTCGTCCTAGGCAGTTTTATGATGAAGTCCATGGTAATATCTTCCCACTTCCATATGGAAATGGGTAATGGTTGCATCTTGTTGTGGGATCTCTGATGTTCGGCCTTGACTTTCCTGCAAGTCAGGCACCACTCGACAAACCATGCCATTTCCCTTTTTATATAGGGCCACCAATAACTAAACTTTAGATCTCGATACATCTTTGTGGCCCCTTATGTATTGAGAACTTTGAGTTATGTGCCTCCTCCAGAACTGTCTGTCTCACCCAACCAATGGTCAAAATCTAGACTCAACCGCACTAAGTCAACAACCCCTGGCTATCTCTAACAAATAAAGGAATGTGATCACTAATTCGCTCATCTTTCCAATTCTCCTTTGTCAATCCCTCCACCTAAGCCTTCTTGATCAAATCCAACAAAGCTGAAGTAATAACCATTCTCAAACATAAATCCCTGATAGGAAAACTCACGTCTTTATGGGTCAAAGCATTGGCCACCACATTGGCCTTCCTGGGGTGGTATAGGATCTCGCAATCATAGTCCTTCACCACATCCAACCATCTCCACTGTCACATATTCAACTATGTTTGATCCATCAAGTACCTCAAAATCTTGTAGTCTGTGTAAATAGTACACTTAACCCCATACAAATAGTGCCTCAAAATCATGAGGGCAAAGACCATAGCCCCCAGCTCCAAAATCATGTGTAAGATAATTCGCCTCGTGAGGCTTCAACTGCCTCAAAGCATAAGCAATCACATGACCCCTTTACATAAGGATGGCTCCCAAACCTAAAATATAAGTATCACAATAAACCACAAAGTCATCCAATCCTACAGGAAGCGTGAGAATCGGGGCCTCGAACAATCTCTGCCTCAGAGTCTCAAAAGCCAACTATTGATCAAGCCCCCACTGGAAAGTCACATTCTTCTTCATCAAGCGGATCAAAAGAACTGCAATCTTAATGAAATCAGGGATAAATATTCGGTAATACCCCACGAGACCTAGGAAACTCTGAATCTCATATGGGGTCCTTGGAACCTCCCATCGCATCATGTCCTTGATCTTGGTCGGGTTAACCAATATACCTATATGGTTGACGATGTGACTGATGTGTATATTTAGCGCATTGTTTTTTTTATTTATAACTCCTAATTTATCGCATCTAAACCACACCTTACAGGCAGTGAACCCGATCGAGTGGAGTATAGCTTTGATAAGCAAGGGTGTCAAACACAAGGGGAACGGTAGTGAATTAATATTAGAATGTTTGATTACAGGTTATACAAAAACACACAAAAGTAATAAGAAAAGTTTTATTAAATTAAATCCCAACCAAAAAATTAAATAGTAAATCTTGATAAACTGACAGAAAACAAATCTCTTTAAGTACCTTGGTTTAAACAGATTACATCTTAAAATAATAGATAATTGCACACACATATTTTTTTATTCATGTTCACTGATTTCTAAAATGATTAAGTTCATGTTCAGTATTACTAATTCTTTAGCAAACAAGTCAATTCAAACAATGATCAGTTGATTAAACTAACATGTTTCCTAGTGTTCAGTTCGTATCAAGCAAGACTTGTAATATTAGTTAACTAAATATGTCAATTCAATCAACATGTTTCCTAGTGTTCAGTTCGTATTAAGGTGCGATGTCAATCTCTTTAGTGAGCAATAAACTTAAATTGTTCAAATATTTGCCATAAGTTTCATCATTCAAGTTTCATGGGAATTGCAAGAAGCGGCGATCGATTACGTCCTCGGGTGGGTTCCTTTGTTGAACTCTACGAGCCATAATCTACAAAAATGAGAAGAACAAAACAAAAACAACACAAAATACCCACAACATAAAATTAGATGGAAAAATGAGTTAAGAAAGGCCTTTACGCTAGGCATACGTCCAGGAGCTCGAATCAGGGCTCTGTTCGTCCTCGGTTTAGCCACGATCATTATTCAACAAAATTACGTAGGGGAAATATGCAAGGCAGTAAAAAATTTGAGGGTTCTACACTGGGCGTACGTCCAGTGAACGTTGGGCGTACATCCGAATACCAAATCCCTGGTTTGTACATGATTTAGAGGATAAATTAAGTCCAAGGGTTTAGTCTATTAGACTGGATCGATCTATTTGAGCATAATCGAACATAAATTCACATGGAATCGACCCCAATTCAAGAAGTGCAATAAACCTAGATTTCTATAAAGCTTAATCTAACCAATTTCTAGAAATTAAACATAAATTTAAGCCAAAGGGTAATCGAATATCATACATTTGTGTCGATTTCTAAAAGAAAAAAAGAAAAATCAAAATCTTTGTGAAGAAATCGACCGTCACAGCGTAGGGTTGGAATAAGATACGAAAGAGGAACAAAAAGTCAAAGGGATAAAGACATTACCTACCGCCGAGTTACGCTGGGCGTACCTCCAAAATACGTGTGGCGTGCTTACAATTTCGTGAATTACTTAGTCGCGATCATTTGTTGCGTAAGCTTGGCGTAATTCGATTTATGTTGGGTGTAAATATAATGAGTTTAATTCCTTTTGCTCATTAAAATTTTCTTTTTCCAACTAATTCAATTGGGGACTTCAAAATATTTAATTTCTCCAAATAGCAACCACAACTTTCCGACAAGTGACACGTTATCATAAATAAAAAAATAAAAATAAATAAATAAATAGATAAAATAACTAAAAGTAAATAGGATATCATGATCACTCATCTTCTTCGAAATTAAACAACAATTGTTGATTAAATCTCTTGCATGCAAGAAGTGGTTTGTGAAAAAAAACAACTTTCAAGACCCGTTAGGCTATTTCCTTTGTTTTCTTTGCACCATTAACTAAAAGTGGAACAAGAGTTGACCCAACTAGTCAAGAATAGCAAGAGCTCGGTCTTCCACTTAACCACCATGATACACCTTGCTATACTATGCCTCATGGATTGAGTTGGACAAATCACCAAAATAGTAGACTAAACAAGTCAAGAATTCTCTAATCGCTTGCAATCTCATAACCCATGCAAAATATAAACCCAAACAATGCGTATGATCACAAATTCCTGCAAATAACAACAAAAACCTTCCCGACAAGTAAAATGATATCAAGGAAAATAAAACAAAAAATAAAATAAAAACAAATAACGAATAATCAAATAAACTAAATTAATTGAAAGTCGTTCCCCGACAACGGCGCCAAAAACTTGATGTGTATATTTAATGCAATAGTTTTTTTTATTTATAACTCTTAATTTATCGCATCTAAACCACACCTTACAGGCAGTGAACCCGATCGAGTAGAGTATAGCTTTGATAAGCAAGGGTGTCGAACACAAGGGGAACGGTAGTGAATTAATATTAGAATGTTTGATTACATGTTATACAAAAACACACAAAAGTAATAAGAGAAGTTTTATTAAATTAAATCTCAACCAAACAATTAAATAGTAAATCTTGATAAACTGACAGAAGACAAATCTCTTTAGGTACTTTGGTTTAAATAGATTACATCTTAAAATCATAGATAATTGCACACACATATTTGTTTATTCATGTTCATCGATTTCTAAAATGATTACGTTCATGTTCACTATTACTAATCCTTTAGCAAACAAGTCAATTCAAACAGTGATAAGTTGATTAAACTAACATGTTTCCTAGCGTTCAGTTCGTATCAAGCAAGACTTGTAATATTAATAACTAAATATGTCAATTCAATCAACTTTTATGTGGTTGTTCATCACACATGCTCACACATTGATTTACTTATTTCTAGTTAACCTGAGTTTCATGTTCACTATTCCCAGGCATATAATCTTATGTTCACAAAACTATATGATTCAAGCAATTAAGAAGATGTTCATGCAACTCAATAACTTGATATTTAATAGAAAATAATTATCATCAATACATAAGGATCTTTAACAAGCTCGGCAAGATAAATTAAACATGAATAAAACAATCCAATATAGCAATTAATCCACAAACTCAAGGTTTCATCTAATCATAAACACAAAGCAAATGGTTTTAATACCAAAATCAGAAAGTAAAAAACATAGTGGCATCACAATGGAATGCTAAACATGGTCACGTTAATAAACCACATGATTACCGACACGAATCCACTCTCAAATCCTTCAGATCATCTCTCATGTCAGCTTAACAGCCCTCCATCCGCCTTCTAGACCCTCAAAACATCCAAATATGTGTTAGTTGTCGACTAAGGATCGATGGTAGTCGAAATCCCTCTTCTGGTAGGCCGAAATCGCTTTTTATAAACTTTGGAACCGAATTATGTACGTTGGGTGTAAGTCGATGTATGTTGGGTGTACTAAGAAAACCATCCCGGTCCATTCTTCAGACCGGAGCCATGTACGTTGGTCGTACTCACTAACTACGCCAGGCGTACTCTTCATCTCAGGAGTACGCTTGGCGTAAATGATATTATGTTGGGCATGATGGCTGCCCTTTAGCAATTTTCTTTCTTTTTGCTTCTAAGCCCGAATTTTGTTCCAATCCTTTCTTTTCCGCTCTATCAACAACTAATAGTTGTAAATTATAATTAAAAACATTATAAGTACCTTTTAGTTCTAAATAAGAATAATAAAGGCTAAAATATTAAGATATATATACATATATATATATATATATATATATATATATATATATATATATATATATATATATATATATGTGTGTGTGTGTACAAAAATACACATATCAGTGACCCAAGAATTGCACCTCTCGCAACTAGAACCCACATTTGGAGAATTTGACATAAAGCCTTTCCCTCCTTAGGGTCTCCAATACCTCACACAAATGTTCCTTATGCTGCTCCTTGGTCTTGGAGTAGAACAAAATATCATCTGTAAATACTATCACCGACTGATCCAACATTGGCCTACAAACGCGCTTCATGAGATCCATGAACGTTGTCGATGCATTGGTGACTCCGAAAGGCATCACCACAAACTCATAATGGCCATAACGAGTCCTGAACGCTGTCTTCTGCACATCATCATCTCTGACCCTCATCTAGTGGTAACCTGATCGCAAATCAATCTTGGAAAACCAAAATGCACCCTGGAGATGGTCAAATAAATCGAAAATCCTCAGGAGTGCGTAACGGTTCTTCACTGTTAGTTTAGTCAACTCCTGATAGTAAATGCACATCTTGTGTGAACCATCCTTCTTTTTCACTAAAAAGATTAGAGCTCCCCACAAAGAACTCTCGGTCGAATAAATCTCTTGTCTAACAGCTCCTGAAGCTGCATAGACAACTCCTGCATCTCTCGTGGAGCCAAGCGATATGGTGCCTTAGCTATTGGAGTCATGCCAAGAATTAGATCAATACGAAACTCAACCTTCTTCTCGGGATGCACACCTAGAAAATCCTCAGGAAATACATCAGGGAAATCTTGCATAATGGGCACCCCACTCAACTTCATCGTGCCCTTAAATCGAGTGTCCGCAACATAATCTAGGAACCCATAACAACCCAGTTGAAGATATCTCATGGTCGTCACAGCTAAACAGAGAGTCGGCCCATGCAAAGCTCCCTCGCCATGAATAACTAGTTCTCCCCCACTTGGGGTTCCAACTCTCGCTAGTTGTCACTCGCAGTCAATCATGGCCCTGTTGGCTCCCAACCAATCCATCCTGATGATAACCTTCGATCCTCATAGAGGAATTGGCACCAAATCAATAGAGTATCTTTCACTAAACATATTCAGGACACACCCACAATGAACCCTCGATGCACTCACAGTATGGTTATCTGCAATCTCAATCTCTAACGGTAAATCCAGATCCATGGGAGCATCACAAAATTTCTTGCTAAGCGCAAGAGATACAAAGGATCGGGTAGCACCTGAATCAAACAGAAAATGAGCAGATATACCATTGACCAAAAAAGTCCCTAATCAAATATAATCACAAGCATAAAAAAGGAAAGCAATAAAATATAGAAATGGATCATATACCCATAATCACATCCAGTGTTGCATGAACCTCATCGGTGGTAAGCTGAAATGCCCTGCTTTCATCACAGGTGCCTCCGCCTTGTCCAGGTAGCCATCAGTATTCCTCAAGGTGGCTGGCACAAGCGCCTCTACTGCTCTCCTGTCATTCTCGGACAATTGGCCTTTTATGGTCGGTCTAATTGCAATAGAAGCAAATTATAACACCCCTAAAACAGTCCTTACTAACGTAGCCTGACTGACCACAACTGAAACATCCCGAACCTGTCGTTCAACAAGCCACGATGGGTGACTTGCCTTACGTTCTGCAACGGCCTTGACCCAGCTGGCTACAGTGGTCCAATTTTGGATACCTCGTGTGCTTTTGGTCCTTATGGTTAACATTTTTATGTGGTTTTGGTCCATGACCTACATGAAATGACAAAAATACCCTTAATTGATTCTTTTTTTGATTTCTTTTAATTGTATAGTTATTATATAATTAAAAACTAAATATAAAATAAAATTTCATCACTTATAAAGGAATTAACTCTCTCTCTCTCTCTCTCTCTCTCTTCATTGTGTTGGAGACTGGACCACCATCGTTATCGAACCACCACCACCTGTTAGACTTCCACCGCCACCGTCACTTTCCCAAATGACCTAGTGCACCTTCCGGAAAAAGGAAATATGTAATGGAAAGTTAGAAAAATGGGATATGTTGTCGTGGTAGAAGATGGTGGAGCTCGACGGAGATTTTGGGTTTTCAGTTGTTGTTCTTTACCTTTTAATGATGAGGGTTTTCTACCGCCACCACCACCTTTTTCAGATTCTATAAATCTCCTTTCACCTCCACCATTCTAATTTTTTGAAACCCTAATGTCTCCGCCCTTGGATAAGGGTTTTGGTTCGAGGTCTGGTTTTGGTTCTCCATAGGGATGTGATGGTACCTGGTGAGGATAGTCATTGACGGAGATTGCCGACAACCTAGCACTGCTGATTTGTCCTTTAAACTTGTCGATTTGTTTGATTTAGACTGGGACAGGATGCAAACTCAGGTCTTCGTGAATGGTGAGATGATCGTGGAGCTCGACGAATAGTGGTGGTAAGGGTTAAGAGGTTAAGGAAGGAGAGGTGAGGGTGAATATGAGGGGAATGGAGGTGGTTGACGGTGAATGGTGGTGACAAACGATGTTGGGGGTGGGGTTTAATTTTTGGGTTTGAGCACCCCTTACACTAATTTGGGCACTGAGTATGTTTATGATCACTTTGTTTAAATCTAAGCAAGAAATGGAGCTGTTAATGGTGGTTTTCAGCTTTCTTAGTGTTTTCCAGCAAGGCATGGCAAGAAAGAACGATATGGGTGGGGTGGATTATGGAAAATAATTGTGGCGAACGATGGTATGGTGGCTGCTGGTGAACTTTTACTGGTTTAATTATTAAGAGATGGGGGTAAGGGTGACGAAAATGGAGGTGGCTGGCGGCAGATGGTGGTAGTTAGCGGTGAATGGTGGTGGTTGGTGGCGAATGATGGTGTTTGGCATCCATTAGTGGTGATGTTTCTTGAGTGAGTGAGTGTGTATGTTTATGTTGAGATAGACGGAAGAGAAAAAAGATATGTGGGCCCTTTTTATTTTATTTTTGTAAGTTAAAAAATATAAATTAAATTATTTTTGTATTTCAACAATTAAATAAAATGAAAAATATAATTATAAGCGCATAATCGTGTTTTTAAGTGTACAGGGACCAAAACCAATAAAAAGATCCAATTTTGGACCATTGATGCACCACCAAAACTTTTTTGACCAAAACCACATAATTTTGCCAACCATAGGGACCATTTTTGCAATTTGGTCAATGATTTATTAATATGTTATGATAATAATATATTAATTGGAAATCATGTTGTTTAATTAATATTTAATCAGAAATTAAATTGGAATTATTTTTTGGATTAAAGGAATTAGTTAAAAGTACAGGGGTTGTTTTGCGAATCATTGATAGTTGTGAACTGTGCTCTTGGACTCCTTAGATGGGAGTGGATGAAAATTATAGGGTAGCCCTATAAGGTTTTTGTCTAAGGCCTTCTATTGAGGAGACCATGGGTTGCTTAGACCTTAAGCAGGGAATTAGGGTTTCCACCTGAAAGCCCTAGCTTTGGGACTAAGCTACCTTAAGTATTTAAGGAGCCTAACCCTTGTGATTTTCGGCCCCAATGCTTCTAACCCTAGAAGAGCCAAATTTCTAAGATTATTCCTTTCTCTCCACCTCTCATCCTCTTGCAAAGAGTGTTTGTAAGCCATTAGAGTTGTCACATTTGAGGCACTTTCTTTCAAGAGCTGAAGATCTACAAGGTTTTCATGTTATTACTACATAAAAAGTAAGGTACATATCTAAACCCTATTTTGTATGAATTTTGAATTATATACTAGCTTATTAGGGTTTTTCTCTTTGATATTCAAGTTTTTATGTTCAACTAGTGAAAACCGAGATCCTCAATTTTAGGGTTACATGGACACATAGGATTTGTAGTTATGCTTATAACCCATCGGTATGGCCCCAGTACTACCTTTCACACCTATTTGTACCCTCCTCAAGAGTCATCCTTATTCCTCTAAATCACCACACAAGAACTATACACCATTCCTATGTTAAACAGGATACATATCCTAGACTCTCCTAAAAATCCACGGGTCCCAACAGTCGCAGTACCGAGAATCTCAATCAACGTCGTTGGTTGCTTTATGCATGCAAATTATACACAAATGGAATCACATAAACTGTCAAATGATGATTCTACCCTAAGTACACAACCAAACAAGGAACAAGAAATGAGGCAAAATCAATCATTATAGGGTTATATGATCCAAGTTGTATACAAATTTGAAATCATACACTTAGCAATTAACTGAGTCGACATCAATTCCAGGTAATACATAGCATCAAATTCCCTTATGCTATTAGGTATCACACAAATCAGCCAATTCTATCATACGATCCCTAAAAGTATCCCTAGCCCAACTAAAGTATGCAATTCACATATCAAGCATATTGATCATAACACATAAGTATGAGTAATTTAGGAACCACATACTTGAGTTCGGTTGATTGCACACATCGCACCACTTTTTACTCGGTAAAAAAAATCTTTTTAGAAATTCAATTTCGCTTTTCTTAAAAAGAATTATCATTTTCTCAGTTTGAGTTCTGACACACCCAAAAGTGTGCCTATATCCCTCAAACCAAGGATCTGATACCAACTTCTAACGTCCCAAAAATATTAATAAAATTTTTCATTGAAAGTTAATCAAATCATCCACCAATTAATCCAAAACCAAACCATAATATTCAAAACTTCATAGTACAATTATTCAGTTTGTAGAAATCATGAGGGGAGGATGTTGTACCATCATGTCTTTGAATCGGATGTAACATCCCGACTCTCAGGTATGAGATTTATTGCTTAAAAGACAAATTCATCTTTTGAACTCGTCGATTTGATGGCCTTAGATTCAGCGAGTTGAAAGCTCTCAACTCAAAGAGTTGATAAGAAAAACTCGATGAGTTGACGACTGCTTATGACACCCTAAATTTTAGGTTTTGTGCCCTATTTAAAGAACTCATGACTCATTGTTGGCTTCCCTTATCGTCCCCTCAGTCCAAAGAAACCCTAATTTGCGCCTCATCTCTCATTTTGAGTGTGTGTGTGAGCTTGGAGTGTGATTTTTGGTGCTCTTTTGGAAGGAACTTGAAGCTTGAAGTGGATTGATTTAGAGGAAGGATTTAGATGTAGGATTTTCATTGTTGTTGTAGTCATTCTAAGGTATAAAGTTGATACCTTAACCATCCCTTTGCTAGATCTCTTCATTTGAAAGTTTATGGCCATTATTAACCCATATTGGGACCCTTTTGGGATTTGATTATGTTTTGAAGCTATGACTTCAAATATGGATGTCTCATGGCCTCCATGGACTTAAATTCGCCAACTTTATCAAGTCTTGGCCCTCCTTCATGCTATAAGTCCCTTAATAAGCTTGATTTTAGTGTTTTAGCTTCTTGATGCCATGCATGGACGTAAAGTTAGCAACTTTACGTGGTATTTCAGTTCTAAGGCACAAGATCTATGGTTTGTGGCACTAGGTCCGCATGGGAATTAGCTGAATGCTTTAAGACTAGGATAAACTCGACGAGTCACCCAGAGGACTCGGCGAGTTGGCTCGAACTTTTCCTCGTTCCTCTGAGAACTGTAGAAACTCAGCGAGTTGGTTCGGGTTTTTCTCGTTTTCTGGAAAACTGAAGGAACTCGAAGATTCGATAGATGCACTCGACGAGTTGGGTCAGCATGGACTGTTGACCTTGGCAATTAACCTTTGTTGTTGACTTTGACTTTGGTCATGGTTGACCAAGTTTGACTTTGAGGACATTTTAGGTATTTAGAGGTTTTGATAGAACGGTCATATGGTGGTTGTAGGCTGTTGAGTCTGGAGCTGAGATTTTGGAGTTGGATTTCGTAGGTTCAGCACTTCTTGAGAGGTGATTTCTCCTCACTATACTAACAGGGTCGAAGGCACCAATTTCGGCCCTTTGGATTGTATGCTGGTTTATCATATGACGCTATGTGTAGTGATCTGTTAGATTTGTGTCCTAGTATATAGCATAATGCTATGATTGATGATCGGTTAGGCCTGTGTGATTATTGTATATGTTATTTAGCGTTTTATATTTATGTGATGTTGTGTGATGGAGGGTGGGTTGAGGCAGTCCTGTTGTGTGCTGAAGGCTAACAGACCCAGGGAGGCCTAGATAGACTGAAGGCCCAACGGGGAATACAAGTCAGGCCAAAGGCCCGAAGAACAATTCAGATAGGCTGAAGGCCCAGTGTGGTGGTCCAGTCATGCTAAAGGTTTTGTGAGCGATCCGGAAACATACCGAAAATACGGTCCAAAAATTTCGTTTTAAATCGTTATAAAATCATAGTAATCCAATCATCACATAAAAATATAAGTGGTATTATCTCAAAACATCATGTCAAAACACTGTATCCAAATCATATATCAGAACATCAAAGTAAATCCGCCCAGGCTAAAATATTATGGTGTGTGCAGTGCAATCATCTCGAGCTCTTCCCTTTGCTACCGGAAGTACCTGAAACAAAAACTGAAAACTATAAGCACGAAGCTTAGTGAGTCTCCCCAAACTACGACATACCATATGACATACAACTAGGAGATACGAGCCTCGCCCACACTCAAGGAGATACCCCCACCCCCCGCCAACACTCGACTAACTATGAGTTATGGGCCTCGCCCACACTTAACTATCTCAGAGATACGGGTCTCGCCCACACTCTGCTAACTAGGATATACAGGCCTCGCCCACACTCTACTATCCGAAGGACACGGGCCCCCGCCCACACCCCGCTACCTAAACATACATAAAAGTATCATACTCACAACAAGTTGATATTACCATATTTATACACATTTTTAGGCAATACTGATCTACATTTTTATAAATAATTTGGTTATTTGCATAGAATTATGGTACTTATAAGGATAAATTGTTATGTGCAGCCAAATAGAAGTATTTTCGAAGAAAGGGACCAGAAGTGACAATACCTGGAACTTGGGGGGCTTGAAGAAAAGAAGGATGAAAAAGTCAGCAAAAACCGTGTTTACGACGTGAGGAAGTAAGATTCACGACATGAGTAGGAAATTCTAGAAGATAAGCATCTGGGTGAAGGAGTCCTTGCCGAACACGATTATCTCAAGTTCACGGCGTGAGACTTAAATTCTCACGACATGAACGGGAAATTGGGAGATATTATAAACACCTTTGCCATTACGAAAAGGGAGACTTTTGGCTGGCTTAGAAGGGTTCCTGGAGACGAATTTCAGAGGAAGAGAAGATCTAGAAGTTGGGTTTAACACCAAGATAGAAGAAGTTCATAAATTTGTATATAGATTGGTACACTTAAACATGTCTTTGATCATAGTTTCTGTCTGTTTAGTTGTTAGTATGTCCAGCTAAATCTAGCTGCTTCTGTTAGCTAGATGAAGCTGGAACTCATAGTTTTAATGTGTTAGATTTGACTTTACTTGTTGGTGATATGTTTGTGTTGATTGATTTTACCTAGCATGCTTAAATTAAATATTTGATTGCTTTAAATTCTTGTTCTGTGTAGTTAGTGAATACAAATTTGCATGAATTTGAATACCGAATAATACAGTGAACACAAGTTTGTTAGAACTAAGATCAAACCAATCTTAGATGAGCAATTAAATCATCGAATTAAGTTGTGTTAGAGAACTCATATTATGATTGTAATTGTGTTTTGATTAATCAATCTTACATGGCTCCAATCTTATTTAATAATTGATTTTGTGTTAACTATTGTGTGACCATACATAGATTTACATGAATTGATTAACAATTAGTAGATTTCGAACTAAATTGCTAATACTTCATTAATTGGCAACCAACAGTAATAGTCATAGCTAATGTATAACCATTGAGTGGAAGCAGATTCAAACTAACAGAAGTGTTTTGTTTATTGATTGAGTTTGTGTTAAAGAACTAAGTTCATCTAAACTTGCAAAATTAGATAAAAACCCTTCCTTTGCTAGTAATTAGGTTAATTTAGTAGTAGATAAATTATTTAGTCAACACCGTTCCCTGTGATCGACGCCCAACTTACCCAACTTTTCTATAATTCGACTAGGTACACTGCCTTGGTGCATTTTAGTTAGTTAAGTTAGTTAGGTTATAAATATAAAATTAGTGGGTACTTTTGTGCACATCACAAGTATACCATAATCTACCAATTCATAAGCATACTCAGATAATACTATGATACGGGCACCGCCCACACTTAGCTACTAATCATAAACAATTCTAAGATATGGGCCTTGTCCACACTTAGCTACTCTACACGGGTCGGCATTGGTGCCTTCGACCCATTCCTACTGAAGGAAACTCACCTCGCAAAGCTGACTGTGAAATCTCATGGTGAGGCATCTCTAACGGCTGCTCCAACGACTTCCCGGCTATCATTATCACAATAAAACCTAGTCAAAATCTGATAATCCTTCTTAGGTTAAAATGACCATTTTACCCTTGGTCAAAGTCAACATTCTCGTCAAAGTCAATGCTTTGGGTTGACTCAACTTGCCGAGTTGGCTCATTAACTTGTCGAGTTCTATAAATCAAAAACCCTGAAATCGCAATCCAACTCGTCGAGTCATCCCCCTGAATCGCCGAGTTCTCTAGCTACTCATAGTCGCGATTTGGCGAATCAACTCATCGAGTCCCTTCACAGACTCATTGAGTTCTACCTTAAACTGAATCATGACAAAATGACTCAACTCGTTGAGTCCCTCTCTGAACTTGCCGAGCTCCCTAGTCTGATTGAGCCATCTTAATGGATTAAGCTCCTATCCTTTAGATCCAAACTCCCTACTTCATCTACATACTGGAAATGCCCTTTTAAGGGTAAAGTTTCCAACTTTACCTGTTATTAGTCCTTCTTAATGGTTTTAGATAAAACCCTAGTTCTCTAGGACATAGATCTTGGTCTAAAAGCCATAATACTCCAAACTAAAGCATACTAACATAGATCTAGGCCTTAGACATCATTTGAACACGTAAAGCTCTTAACTTTCCTTCCATGCATGGCCTTTTGGGGCTTAAAAGGCCATAATAACACCTTAAAGCTTGCATGGGGGTTCCATCGTCATAAAGTTTACACCTTTATATCATTAAACCCCTTCTAGACCCCAGATCAGAAAGGTAGATCACTTGGGACGTCCATATCCCAAGGACTAAGCTTCTTGGACCAAAAACCCCCATGAAATGATAAGAAGGAGATCTAACAAGCTACTAAGCAAGGTTGAGGCTTGCTTACCAGAAAATGAAGAAGATAAGATGTTGCTTCTGGATCTACAATCTTCTCCTGGAATCCTCTAGCTTCTTCTTCTTCTACAAGCTTCAAATCATACAAAGATCACTCAAAAATGGCTCACAAGCTCACACAAGGCTCTAGGGTTTCATGGATTAGGGTTTGGAACTTGGAGGCTGGAAATGAGGCCATAAAGTGGGGATTAAGATGCTTAAATAGGGTTCAAAACCCCAAAATTAGGGTTTCGTCCTGATAGCCCTACTCGTCGAGTCAAGGCTCTCAACTCGTAGAGTAAGCGACTTAAATCCTGCGTCCAATCTCGTTTCTACTCGACGAGTCTGGGGCTCCCAAATCGTCGAGTAGCTCTTCAAAAATGAATAAATTATAATTAAATGCGTATCGGGAATCAGGTGTTACAATTCTCCCCCACTTTTCTTAGACTTCGTCCTCGAAGTCTGCTGCGTCGGGAACAATTTTGCATAGCACTCCCTCATCTCCTCCTCGGGCTCCTAAGTCCACTCTGAACCATTGCGATGCTGCCACTACACCTTCACCAACTTAACCCTCTTGTTCCTCATCTCCTTTGTCTTCTTGTCAAGAATAGCTACTGGTCTCTCGATGTAATTCAGGCTGTCATTAATTTGAATGTCCTCTAGAGGCACAACCGCTGAGTTATCCACTAAGCAATTCCATAGCTGAGAAACATGGAAAATGTTGGGGAACTGGCTGAGCTCTACTGGAAGTTTCAATCGGTACGCCACCTTGCCCACCCAGGCTATAACCCTGAAAGAGCCGATGTACCTGGGGTCCAGCTTGCCCTGCTTCCTGAACCGGATGACACCTTTCCAAGGTGACACCTTTAAGAGGACCATGTCGCCCACCTGAAACTCCAAGTTTGAACACCTCTTGTCGGCATAGCTCTTATGTCGACTCTGAGCAGTCTGGAGCCTGCTCCGGACCTGCTAGATCCTCTCTGTAGTCTATAGTACTACCTCAGTACTCCCCATGACTCTCTAAGTAACCTCACCCCAATAGATTGGGGTCCTAAGATCCCTCCCAAAGAGCATCTCGAAGGGAGGTCTGTCTATGCTGGCGTGGTAACTGTTGTTATACAAAAATTCCGCTAATGAAAGATACGTATCCGAGCTACCACTGAAATCCGAGACACATGTGCATAGCATGTCCTCGAGAGACTGTATTTTCCTCTCGCTATGTTCGTCCATCTGAGGATGGAACGTGGTGCCGAAGTGGAGACGAGTACCCATCTCATTGTGAAACCGCTTCCAAAATCTTGAAGTGAAACAGACATCTCGGTTTGACACCACCGAGACAGGCATTCCATGTCGTGCCACTATCTCACACACGTAAATCTCGTCCAACTTCTCGTCCGAGATACTCTCCTGGATCAGGATAAAATGAGCACTCTTGGTCAACTGATCCACGATGACCTATATCGAATCTACTGTATGTGTGGTCCTGAGAATCTTGGTGATGAAATCCTTGTGATATCCTCCCATTTCCACACAGGAATATCCAACGGCTACATCTTGCTATGGATCGTTGGTGTCCGGCCTTGACCTTCCTGCAGGTCAAGCACCTCTCCACATACCATGCTACGTCCCGCTTCATGTAGGGCCACCAGTAATTAGGGCGAAGATCCCAATACATCTTCATCGCCCTGGGATGGATGGAGAACCTCGACATATGGGCCTCATCCATCATAACCTGTCGTACCCCAGTATGGAACCCAGACCCTCCCATGCAGGGTCAACAACCCACGACTGTCATAATCAAATGATGCCACCTAGCCTCTAATTTTCTTGCACTTCTGGTGCCCATCCTTCAGGCCCTCAACCTGCGCCTCTCTGATATGCTCCAGCAATGGAGTAATCGTTGTTATCCTCAGACATATATCCTGAATTGAAGCCGCCAATGCCTTGTGGCTCAGATCAACGGCCACCACATTGGCCTTTCCCGGGTGGTAAAGGATCTCACAGCCGTAGTCCTTCGCCACATCTAACCACCGACACTGCCTCATATTCAGATTTGGATGATCCATGAGGTACCTTAAACTCTTGTGGTCCATGTAAAGGTACAACTGACCCCATAGAGGTAATGCCGCCAAATCTTGAGGGGGAAAACCAAAGCCCCTAGCTCTAAATCATGTGTCGGATAGTTAGCGTCGTGAGGCTTCAACTGCCTTAAAGTGTAAGCTATCACATGACCCCGCTGCATCAATACCGCACCCTTGCCCGTGATTGAAGTATCACAGTAAACCATGAAATTATCGACGCCCTCCAAGAAAATCAGAATCGGTACCTCGCATAACCACTGTCTGAGAGTCTCAAAGGTTGCCTACTGCTTCGGCCCCTAGCAGAATGTCACCAACTTCTTGGTCAATCGGGTCAAAGGAACGGAAATCTTGGAGAGGTCCTGAATGAATCTCCGGTAATAACCTGCTAGACCAAGAAGACTCTGATTCTCAGTTGGAGACCTTGAAACCTCCCACTACATCACAGCCTCTATCTTGGCTAGATCAACCAGAATGCCCTTTTGGTTGACAAGGTGCCCTAGAAACTACACCTCGCACAACCAGAACTTACACTTGGAGAACTTTGTGAAAAGTCTCTCCCTCCTCAGTGTCTACAACACCTCCCTCGGGTGCTCCTCATGCTGCTCCTGAGTCTTGGAGTAAGCCAATATGTCATCAATGAAAACTAACATAGACCGGTACAGCATTGGTTTGCATATGCGGTTCATGAGATCCATGAATGCAGCTGGAGCATTTGTGAGCCCAAACGACATCACCACAAACTCATAGTGACTGTAGCGAGTCCTAAAAGTTGTCTTCTGCACATCCTCGTCCCTGACTCGCATATGGTGATAACTCGATCGTAGATCAATCTTGGTGAACCAAGATGCAACCTGTAGTTGGTCAAACAAATCATCGATCCTCGAGAGAGGATAACGGTTCTTCACCGTTACCTTATCCAGCTCCCGGTAGTCTATGTACATCCGATATGACCCGTCCTTCTTCTTCACAAACAATATCGGGGCTCCCCATGGCGAGCTACTTGGCCTGATAAATCCCTTGTCTAGCAGCTCTTGCAGCTATGTTGACAACTCCTGCATCTCGGGAGGAGCCAACCAGTATGGTGCCTTGGCTATCGGAGTCGCACCTAGGACTAGGTCAATGCTGAACTAAACCTGTCTCTTCGGAGGCATCCCAGGAAAATCCACCGGTAATACATATGGGTACTCTCGTACGACCGGTACATCATCCACTGTCGTCTTACCCTTACCCTAGGTATCCATAACATATGCGACATACCTTGCGCAACCATGCTGAAGGTAGCACCTCACCCTCGCTGCTAAACATAAAGTCGGTCCATGTTGCGGCCTCTCACCCTGAATCACTAACCCTCCCCTACTGTGAGTCTGAACCCTCACTAACTGATGCTCGCAATCAATCACTGCCCAATTGGGGCTCAACCAGTCCATACCAAGTATAACCTTATTCCCTTGAAGGGGAATAGGGACTAGATCCATAGAAAACTACTCATCAAACAATTGCAGTGTACATCCTTGGTGAACCCTCGCAACCCTGACGATCCTATCATTGGCTATCTTCACGTCAAGTGGGAAATCCAGCTCCCCCGGAGCTCCTACAAATCGCTTGCAGAGCGCGAGCGATACAAAAGATCGGGTAGCCCTCGAATCAAACAATACCAGAGCAGATATATCGTTCACAAGGAACGATCCTATAATAAAACACAGAAACATAAGCAATAATCAATATAAGTAAATAGATAAAGAGAAGATACATGCCCATCACCATGTAGAGTGCTGCACGTGCCTCCTCCGCTATCAACAAGAAGGCTCTGCTCTTCGCCAATGGCGCATCCGCCCGGCCCTGGCGGCCGTCGGTAATCCTCAATGTAGCAGGAGCGGGTGCCACCACTCGTCCTGCTGATGCTGCTAAACTTGGACATTGGGCCTTCTTGTGTCCCCTATGATTGCACTGAAAGCAAATCAAATAAGATACTGTAGTGGTAGTGGTGGTAGCAATACAATCCCTGCTAACATGTCTAGTTCGGCCACACTTAAATTAGCCCGAACTACTACCCTGCACACCCCATCATGTGTCTTGCCACACTTGTCACAACAGCCTCGGTCATGTTGGCCCTTCCCTCGAGAATCTACCTTGGGGTTCTTGCCTGAACGCTCTACACCAGACGCAACATCTGGTTTCCTCTTCATCTCCATCTCTAAATCAATCTTCCTCTCCCTAGCTCTCGCTATCATATCCTCCAGCATCTTGCAGTTGGATCGACTCACAAACTGTCAAATGTCACTCGTAACATCTCATGATATTGAGCCTTTTTCATCTCTTCGCCCGCCATGTACTGCGGAATGAGAAGGGCCCTCTCCCTGAACATAGCGGTGATCTCGGTCACCATCTCAGTTGTCTGTTGTAGATCTTGGAACTCCTTGTCAAGTTGTTGCACCTCAATCATAGGTGCAAACTTGGCCCTGAACCTAGCCGAAAAATCACTCCTAGTCATAGCATCAAGAGCTACATCATCACTCATGGCATGTCCGACCTCCTCCTACCATTCACGTGCCCTGTCCTTCAGAAGACAGGACGCAAGTCGGACTTTGTCCCCCTCAGGACATCTATTGGTATGGAAAGCATTGGCGACATCAGCCAACCATCTAGTGCTAGCAATGGTGTCCCGAGCCCCATGGTAATTCGGAGCTCCACAAGCCCTGAACTCCCTGAATGTCAGTGTGCACGACCCCATCATGGCCGCTACCTTGGTGCGGAATGCACTCAGTCTCTCATCCAAAAGCTCTAAAATACCCTCCTTGATCATGTTGAAGATCACAGGAGTCTGATCCAGAATACTGCATGTAACCTCAGACGAAATGAACTCCCTCGTCTGCTCGTCTAGTTTCCCGGCTCCAGAGCTCGAGCCTGATCCCTCACCACCACCTGAACTGTCGACTGGCATAGTGCGTAGCGTCACCATACTGAAAATACACCATAAAAAACATCAGTATACACATTATAACTCGAGGGATCTCACATACTACAACTTTCCTAGGTTCATCTCAACCTTCCTTGATTCGAGTATGGATGCTCTGCTTTCAGTAGTACGGGCCCATACTACCTTCCATATCTATCTGTACTTTCCTCAAGAACTGCCTTGACTCCACCAAGTCCCTTCTACTGCTACCGTTGTATTCATGCTAATCTCATCCTAGGATTTCCCTAGGGTAATCACCATCCCACTCTTCGCCATCAGTTGTATAATAAGTCCCTGCTATCTCCCCTTAACTAGCTCGTGAATACCATTACATATCACTAAGACTAGATAATTCTTCGAATAAGAGATCCTACCCTACAACGGTTAGACTCAAACAAGAGCCGCAAAATAGAGCTAGACCTAACCTTCTGAAATTATTTAGTCCTCGCAATATGTCACTTAACATATTCATTTACTAGCTAGTAAAATATAAATAGAACTCCTAAAAGCACAAAGCAAGCAATGTTCGAGCATTAAGTAACATAATCAAGCATATTCTAATCAGGCCATCATATCACTGACTAATTTGAACTAGCATGCAGTTCAAAAAGTTGATATACATATAACAGGCACATAAGGCATCCTTCTTAGATCCTTAGCCCTAATCTAGCATGCAGTTCTCATACCACCACATAACATAAACTTGTATGGGTAATTTGGGAGTACTTACTTGAGCTCGGCTGATTGCATGCACCACACCCTTTTCACTTTTCAAATTTCATTTCACTTTTCAAATTTCATTTATCTTTTCAAAATTATTTTTACAAAAATGATTTTCTCTTGAAAATTTTCATACCAATTCCTTAGTCTGAGTTCACACACACCCGAGAGTGTGCCCGAATCCCTCAAACTAAGGCTATGATATCAACTTGAAACATTCCAAAAATACAGTCCAAAAATTTCGTTTTAAATCATTATAAAATCATAGTAATCCAATCATCATATAAAAACATAAGTGGTATTATCTCAAAACATCATGTCAAAACACTGTATCCAAATCATATATCAAAACATCAGAGTAAATCCTCCCAGGCTAAAACTTTGTGGTGTGTGCTATGCAGTCATCCCAGGCTCTTCCCTTTGTTACCGGAAGTACCTAAAACCAAAACTGAAAATTGTAAGCACGAAGCTTAGTGAGTCTCCCCAAGCTACCACATACCATACACATATCATATAACATACAGCTAGGAGATATGGGCCTCGTCCACACTCGGCTAACTATGAGTTACGGGCCTTGCCCACACTCAACTATCTCATAGATACAGGCCCCCACCCACACCCCGCTACCTAAACATACATAAAAGTATCAGACACACAACAAGTATACCATAATCTACCAGCTCATAAATATACAAGATAATACTACTATGATGCGGGCCCTGCCCACACTTAGCTACTAATCATAAACAAGTCTAAGATATGGGCCCAATCCACACTTATCTACTCTACACGGGTCGGCATTGGTGCCTTCGACCCGTTCCTACTGAATGAAACTCACCTCGCAAAGCTGACTGTGAAATATCATGGTGAGGAATCTCTGGCGGCTGCTCCAACGACTCCCCGGCTATCATTATCACAATAACACCTAGTCAAAATCTGATAATCCTTCTTAGGGTAAAATGACCATTTTACCCTTAGTCAAAGTCAACACTCTCGTCAAAGTCAACACTCTGGGTCGACTCAAGTCGCCAAGTTGGCTCATCAACTTGTCGAGTTCTATAAATCAAAAACCATGAAATCGCGATCCAACTCGTCGAGTCATCCCCCTGACTCGCTGAGTTCTCTGGCTACTCATAGTTGCGATTTTACGAATCAACTCATCGAGTTCTACCTTAAACTGAATCGGGACAAAATTACTCAACTTGTCGAGTCCCTATTTGAACTCTTCGAGTTCCCCAGTCTGATTGAGCCATCTTAACGGATTAAGCTCCTATCCTTCAGATCCAAACTCCCTACTTCATCTATATACTGGAAATGCACTTTTAAGGGTAAAGTCATCACACCCCAAACCAGGATGGCATAAACGTCCGGGGGCGGGTGACTATCATGTACAATATCATAACAGTTGAATATAATGGATCAAAGCAACACAACCAACATATATATAATTGAAATAGTTACATCATTTGTATGTGCTACATGTTTCAAAAGACAATTATAATATGTTGTCAAAAGATTTGTTTAGATGCCTTAGCGTCTGATCTTCAAAAGCCAGTGGTTACCTTCTTTACTGATTTCTTGAGAATACAAGTTGTTTGAAATGAGTGTCAACAATTAAGTTAGTGAGTCCATAAGCGTTTGTAGTATGTAAACCTCTCTTTGTAAAGTAATAGTGTTTATCTTACCAGAAAATCCTATATTTTCCCCAAAATGTGTTGTAGTCTTAAATGTACCAAGACTGTGATGAATAAGTATTTTCCATACTTAAAATAGTATTACACAGTTTTAATCATGTATACAAAAACGTTTGAAGAAATGCTTTTACGTAAACTAAAAGAGTCGTTGTTGCTTTATGTGAGTTTTTATAACCGTACTTATGACCAATGTTAGCCTGTCATGACGTTCTTCAGGCGTCGGAATGTTATGATATTTGTCACCTCATAGCTGCCGGTCTAACTGTAGCTAACAGTTTAGGTGTGGGATTGTCAAACCTGTATAGATCTATACTCAAGTATCACGCTCTCCCTCTAGGAGACTTTGGTTATAAAACAGGACTTTCGTTTGTACTTTGTAGTGTATTGTGAAGACTATGTCTCACAAAGTTGTTCTACGATTTTACATGTTTTTGTACTGAAAACGTTATATATGTAATTATTCCCTTGGTCGGAATAATAATAAAACAATGTAATATAATTATATATGAAATTATATAATTGAACCCTTTGCTTCAAATAACACAAAGTTCACTCAAAAATGGCTCACAAGCTCACACAAGGCTCTAGGGTTTCGTGGATTAGGGTTAGGAACTTCGAGGCTGAAAATGAGGCCATAAAGTGGGGATTAAGATGTTTAAATATGGTACAAAACCCGGAAATTAGGGTTTCATCCTGACATCCCTAGTCGTTGAGTCGAGGCTCTCAACTCGTCGAGTAGGCGACGTAAATCCCGCGTCCAATCTCGTTTCTACTCGACGAGTCTAGGGCTCCCAACTCATCTAGTAGCTCTTCAAAAATGAATAAATTATAATTAAATGCATACCAGGAATCAGGCATTACAGATCCAGTCAGGTTGAAGGCTCTGTATGTATACTGTTTGTTTATGATATTGTTCTGGTATTTTGGGGGAACTCATTAAGCTCTGGGCTTACAGTTTTGGATTATGTTTCAGGTACCTCTGATGATCGCGAAAAGGTGAAGGCTTGATCGTGCACCTCCTCGTATTTTATGTTAAGATTTCTGCGATTACTTTGATGACAAACTATTTTGAAACAATTTGTAATAAATGGCGGTTTTTGATGTTTCAAAAATTTTTAAATGGATGTTACAATTTGGTATCAGAGCCTTGGTTTGAGTAAACTGGAGGAACACTTGTGTGAATCCAATCTCAAACTAAGGAATAGATTTTTAAAAGGTTTTCAAAATACTAAAGGAGGATGCAAGTGTACGCTCAGCCGGAGCCAGTAAGTAGACCCCAAAATACCATGTTATTATTTGATAATGTTATATGTGAGAATAGTATGCTAGTGATAGGCTAGGGATCTTCAGGGATTGCAGGATAGAATTGCCTGATTATATGATACCTGATAGCCTAGGACCTTTCGTTTATGAAATTGACATCATTACGATAGTTGCTTAGTGTATACATCACGGTTATATATAACTAACATCTTATAGCCTACTAATGTTTGGTTTGGCCGTATTTCCAGTTCTTGTTTAATGAAGGGCTTAAGGTAGGATCAGATATTTGAATGTCTATACGGTCCAGTGTTATGTATGGCTAGCATACACGAGTATTGCAGGGTTGGTGGAAGTTTCATGGTTGAGTTGTGTGAGGTCAGCCGGCCAGTCGTGAGATGTTTAATTTCCTCTAGGAGTGAGGACTGCGGGTTCGATTATGCTTATGAGTATTTTTAGGGTGCTGTGATGATCCTCAAGACAAACACGGGTAGGTGTGGAAGGTAGTATGGGCCCGTACGACTAAAAGTACAAGACCCGTATGCGTAACAAGGAAGTCACAACCCCTAGGGCTTTGTTAGGAGTTGGTTCCCCGTTATGTATTTGACTTATCTGATATCTTCCTAGTGTATTTTTAGTATAGTGGTTATGAGACGATTTAAGACCGGATCTGAGTCGGGACCGGGGACTGGCAGTTAGGATGGGCCAGCATTGACAGAGGACCGTGTCAGGGAGTTCATATGTGAGGAGGTGGTTACTATTGTCCGGGGCCAGATTCCGTAGATGTTCGGGTCTATCAAGACCACGATGATGGAGTTCTTTGATGACCGTTACATAGCCAATGTTGAGACAGCTGTTGTTGCAGCCTCTACAGTCGTGACGGCTGCAGGTGCTAGGTTAGGTCGGGCTTTTCAGTATCGGGACTTCGATAATACAAATCCCCCGCCTTTTGATGGATTTTAGGATCCGATTGTAGCTATAAGGTGGCTATCTAATGTGGAGGAGTGTTTCATCATGTGTTCATGTCCTGCTGACCAGAAGGTCAGGTGTGCTCTGAACCTCCTGAGGTCCGGAGCGAAGGATTGGTGGAGACTTGTTATAGGATTGTATTCTGACAAGCAAAGGGTTGCGATATCATGGGATCAGCTCAGGGAGAAGTTTCTCACTCGCTATATTCCTCGGGTCAAGCGGAAGAGGTTGGCGCAGGAGTTTTTAGACCTAAGACAGGGAGTGGAGTCGGTGACAGAGATCACTCGGATGTTTACTGAGAGGGCGATGCTTTGTGAGTTTGCTTTAGAGCATGCTCAGATGACTCATTATTTGAGCATGCTCAAGACGGACATCAGACAATTTGTTTATACTCAGTGGTGTGATACTTTTTTGGAGTTACCGAAAGTCGCCAGGCGGCGTGAGCTGGAGATTGAGTTTTAGTTGAGGGAGAAGAGGCATTCCCCGGCGTCGAAGCAGCTCAAGGTCATCGATTCTAGGTCTGGAGGTCAGTGAGACCGCACTTATGGGAAGTGCGGGAAGGTGCATGCTAAAGCTTGTCGATCTAGTGGTGTGTGCCACAAATATGGAAAATAGGGGTACTTCGTGAGGGATTGCCACCACTTAGCCCTAGTTCAGAGTATGAGGATTTGCTACCATTGTAATCAGATTGTCCATATGAGGACCAACTGTCCGTTTCGTGCCTCTAAGCTAGGGTAATCCCCCACGCCAGCTACATTGAGGATCACTTATGGGGGTCAGGGCAGGGCGGAGCCTCCAAGGGCTCAGGGTTACGCTTTCTAGCTTACTGCTAAGGAGGCCAGGGCAGCACCAAATGTCGTGATTGGTATGTTTCTATCTCTTATCTTTTTATTATGATTGTTTTATGCTTATATGTTTGTACCTATGTTAGGCACGTTCCTAGTGAACTCTTTGCCTGCTTTAGTGTTATTTGACTCGGGTGCGAGTCGGTCTTTTGTTTATCGGTCCTTCAGTAAGGAGTTCGCTTTGCCCACGGGGGATTTGGAGTGTCCGTTGCGAGTTTTTATCGCCAGCAAACACAGGGTTTCTACTTCTTTGGTTTATTAGGGATGTGTTCTAGTGATCCTTAGGGTGTCCTTTTCGATCGATTTGATTCTGATTACTATGAGGGATGTCTATGTGATCGTGGGTATGGACTGGCTGAGTTGATTTGGTGCCATGATAGATTGCGAGGGTCAGCATGTGGTAGTTCAAACGCCAAGTGGGGGAGAACTGGTTATTTATGGAAAGGGCACCAGGCATGGTTCAGGATTTTCTTTGGAAGCCAGGGCTCAGCAGTATATTCAGCATGGGTGCGCGGGTTATTTGGTGTATGTGGTGGATACACAGGTCAGTTCCAGTCGTCAGGGAGTTTGCTGATGTGTTTCAGGAGGAATTACCCGGAGTGCCTCCTGAGAGGCAGGTCGAGTTCCAGATTGAACTTGTGCCAGGTGCGGCTCTTATTGCCAAGGCACTGTACCGATTCGCACCGCCTAAGATTCAGGAGTTGTCATCTCAATTGCAAGAGCTGCTAGGCAAGCAATATATCCATCTGAGCAGTTCTCCGTGGGGAGCACCGATTCTTTTTTTCAAGAAGAAGGATGGTTCACACCGGATGTGCGTCGATTATAGGGAGTTGAACAAGTTAACGGTGAAGAACCATTATCCTCTTCCTTGTATTGATGATCTTTTTGAGTAGTTTTAGGTAGCATAATGGTTCTCCAAGATCGACCTAACTTCTGGGTACCATCAGGTCAGGGTGAGGGAGGAGGACGTGGAGAATACTGCGTTTCGGACTCGTTATGGGCATTATGATTTCGTGGACCATGGTGATGCCCTTTGGGTTCACCAATGCACAGGTAGTGTTCATGGATCTGATGAATCGGGTATGCAGGTTGATGCTCGATCGCTCAGTTATTGTATTCATTGATGATATCTTGGTGTATTCCAAGACCAAGGAGCAGCATGAGGAGCATCTTCGCGAGCTTCTGGGGTGTTGCGGCGAGAACGGATTTATGCTAAGCTCTCAAAGTGTGAGTTTTAGTTGCGAGAGGTTCAGTTCCTTGGACATCTTGTTAACCAAGATGGGATTTTGGTCGATTCGGCCAAAATCGAGGCGGTAATGTAGTGGGAGGTTCTAAAGTCTCCTTCGGATATCAGGCATTTCTTTGGGTTGGCAGGGTACTACTGAAGATTTATTCAGGACTTCTCCAAGATTGTGGTACCCCTCATTCTCTGACAAGGAAGGGGGTGGATTTTCGGTGGCGCCTTGAGCAGTACTCGGCATTCGAGACTCTTCGGCAAAGACTTTGCGAGGCTCTAGTGTTGACCCTCCCAGAGGGAGTTAAGGATTTTGTAGTCTTATGTGATGCATACATCACCGGCTTGGGAGAAGTCCTCATGCAGAGAGGATGAGTGATAGCTTATGCTTCGCAGCAGCTGAAGTCGCATGAGACGAGGTACCCCACGCACGATCTTGAGTTGGGAGCGGTGGTTTTCAATCTCAAGATTTGGAGGCATTACCTTTATGGGGTCTATTGTACTATCTACACAGATCACAAGAGTTTGAGGCATATTATGGATCAACCAAACCTAAACATGAGGCAACGCAGGTGGCTGGGCGTAGTCAAGGACTACGACTGTGAGATCCTTTACCATTCGGTTAAAGAGAATGTGGTGATGGATGCCCTAAGCCGCAAGTCGGCTGGATCTTCTGTTCCGATGATGTGCATGAGGATATCTGTGGATTCTCCACTTATGGGTTTGATTAGGGAGGCTCAGACTAAGGGTGTTCGGGAGGTGAATTGGAAAATTAAGAGGTTCGGGGGTGAGATTACCCTATTTGTGCTTGACAGTCATGGATTGTTGACCCGTTGCAGTCGGGTATGAGTTCCTATGTCTGGTAGGTTTAGACAAATTGTATTGGAAGAGGCTCATAAGTCTCGTTTTTCAATTTATCCGGGGGCCACCAAGATGTATCGGGATCTGAGATTGAGCTATTGGTGGTCGTGCATAAAGAGAGAGATCGTTTGGTATGTTGAGTGGTGTTTGACCTGCAAGATGGTCAATGTCGAGCATTAGAGGCCACATGGAAAGCTGCAGCCTCTGGAGGTTCCCATGTGGAAATAGGAGCAGATATTGATGGATTTTATCACCAAGTTGTCGAAGACGGCAAAGGGTTTGAATGTTATATGGGTCATCATGGATCGATTGACCAAGAGTGCCCATTTTCTGGCAATTCGGGAGAGCTCTTCGGTCGAGAATTTGGCCGATGTGTATATTCGTGAGATCGTTGCTTGCCATAGGGTTCCATTCTCTACTATTTCAGACCATGATGTTTAGTTCACCTCTCGTTTTTGGCAGAAGTTCCATGAGGAACTGGGCACAAGGTTGCATTTCAGCACAACTTATCATCCGCAGATCGACGACCAGAGTAAGCAGACCATTTAGACTCTCGAGGATATGTTGTCTGCATGTGTTATTGATTTTGGTGGGAATTGGGACTCCTACCTACCTCTTGCATAGTTCTCCTACAACAACAGCTTCCACTCCAATATTAGTACTCCGCCTTTAGAGCTGTTGTATGGGCAGAAATGTCGTACCCCAGTCTGTTGGGGCGAGGTTGACCACAGGGTGATGGGTCGGACTAAGGTGGTTCTGCAGACTACCAAGATGATTCAGCAAATCAGGCAGTAGTTGCAGACTGCTAAGAGTTGGTAGAAGAGTTACGCCAATCGGCACCTATCTGAGTTGGAGTTTTAGGCCGGTGACATGGTTACTGAAAGTCTCACCCTGGAAGGGTGTGATCCGCTTCAGGAAGAGGGGAAAGTTGGGTCCCCGATTTATTGGACCATTCCGGGTTATTTCTAGGGTTGGCAAGGTTTCTTACAGATTGGATCTTCCAGAGGAACTCAGTCAGATTCATAGCACTTTTCATGTTTCGCAGTTACGGAAGTGTGTGCTAGACGAGGATGCAGTGGTTTCAATGGATGACATTTAGGTTGATGAGCGCCTGAATTATGTTGAGAGGCTAGTGGCGGTTTTGGAAAGGAAGGTAAAGAATATGCAGAACAAAGAGATACATTTGGTAAAGGTACAGTGACGGTTTCGGAAAGGATCTGAGTGGACCTGGGAGTCAGAGGCTGAGATGCGAGAGCATTATCCGCATTTGTTCACCGCAGCAGGCTTCGAGGAAGAAGCGTAGTTCAAGTGGGGGAGAGTTGTAACATCATGACTCTCATGTATGATATTTATTGCTTAAAATACAAATTAATCTTTGGAACTCGTCAAGCTGATAGCCTCAGACCCGGTGAGTTGGAAGCTCTCAACTCGACAAGTTGTTAAGAAAAAGTCGATGAGTTGACCATTGCATATGAAACCCTAAAATTTAGGGTTTTTCACCCTATTTAAAGAACTTATGACTCATTGATGGCCTCCCTTATCGTCCTCTCAGTCCAGAGAAACCCTAATTTGCGCCTCATCTCTCATTTTGAGTGTGTGTGAGCTTGGAGTGTGATTTTTGGTTCTCTTTTGGAAGGAACTTGAAGCTTGAAGTGGATTGATTCAAAGGACGGCTTTAGATCTGGTATTTTCATTATTGTTGCAGTCATTTTGAGGTATAAAGTCGATACCTTGACCATCCCTTTGCTAGATATCTTCATTTGAATGTTTATGGCCATTATTAACCCATTTTAGGACCATTTTGGGATTTCAGCATGTTATGAAGCTATGACTTCAGATCTGGATGTCTCATGGCCTCCATGGACTTAAAGTCACCAACTATATCAAGTCTTGGCCCTCCTTTATGCTCTAAGTCCCTTAATAAGCTTGATTTTAGTGTTTTAGCTTCTTGATGCCATGCATGGACGTAAAGTTAGCAACTTTACGTGGTATTTTAGTTCTAAGGGACCATATCTATGGTTTGTGGCACTAGATCCGCTTGGGAATTGGTTGAGTGCTTTAAGACTAGGAGAAACTCGACGAGTCGCCTGGAGGACTCAATAAGTTGGCTCGGACTTTTCCCTGTTCCTCTGAGCACTATAGAAACTCGGCGAGTTGGTTCGAGTTTTACTCATTTTCTAGAAAACTGAAGGAACTCAACGAGTCGATAGATGCACTCGATAAGTTGGGTCAACATGGATTGTTGACCTTGGCTATTGACTTTGACTTTGGCCATGGTAGACCAAGTTTGACTTGGAGGGCATTTTGGGTATTTAGAGGTTTTGATAGAACATTCATGTGGTGGTTGTAGGCTGTTGAGTCCGAAGCTGAGATTTTGGAGTTGGATTTCACGGGTCCAACACTTCTTGAGAGGTGAGTTCTCCTCACTATACTAACAGGGTCGAAGGCACCAATGTCGGCCCTTTGGCTTGTATCCTGGTTTATTATATGATGTTATGTGTAGTGATCCGTTAGATTTGTGTTCTAGTATATAGGATAATGCTATGATTGATGATCGATTTGGCGTGTGTGATTATTATATGTAACGCCGGTAGATTAGGGCTAGTCAATTTAAGGACAATAAGTGTCAAAAATGACTTTTTGATGGAAGATTATTTTGAAGGAATAATCTAAACTAAGTGGTAGTATATGTTACAAGGATTCCGTACATATAAAGAACGTTGAAATCTGAGTTATAACGAAGAAGTTATGACATGTCGAAGTTTCGCGCCAGAACCGGTACGACACAACGCGACGTAAATATTGAATTTACGATAGAGCAATATTTGGCCTTAGCGGTCTAAATGAAAGTCATAGAATATGTTAAACCGAGAGCGTGCATAAAAAGAACGTCCAAATCTGACTTCGTATGAGGAAGTTATGATTTTTCTAAGTTTCAGCTTAACAGTATGCAGCCCAAAACTCGAATTTGAGATCGAGTGATTTTTGGTCGAAGCAATCTAAACGAGAATCAAAGATCTCATTATTAGTAGTGCAATGATAAAAAGACAGATGAAAACGGACGTCGGATGAAGAAGTTATGAATTTATAACGGAGTTTTCCTGTCTCGGCCTACTAAAAATAAATAATAAAAATAAATCAAAATTAGCCAACGAAGTCTAAAAGAAAGTTGTAGAGCGTAGTCTCACCTATGCGGGGATAAAAAGAACTTCGAAAACGGATCTCGTATGAGGAAGATACGAAAATTTTGAATTTTATTAAATAATTAAAATATTTAATTTAAATATAAAATCCGATATTATCCGATGGGGGGAGTCATCGGACTTATCCGAGTTACGCCCAACATAACTAGAGAATTCCGCCCAGCGTAATCCCAGTTTCAGCCCTTATAAATACCTTGCTAGGGTAGCCGAGTTTCTTTGCTAATTTCTCTTCTCTCTCTCCCATTTTGCCTCGATTTTCGTGCAAGAAATACGCCGAAGCCCCAATATCATTCCCGAGCCCTTAAGCAAGTCCCGAAGCCCTAAAGATCCCGAGAAGTTACATTTCCGAGCCGAAGCTCTGCCCGTGAAAAGCCCGATTTTTGTGAAGATCTCCCGATTTCACCGAAGAATACTACTTCTACAAGTCGTAGCGTTGTCCGATCATCTTCTGATCATGTGAGTGTATAGTTACTTTCTACTTAAACATAAATATAAAGTATTAACTATGAAATACGTGCTATGTGTTATATATTATTTTTCTATTTGAGATGGTCTTGGAATTGATGTTTTTATACGGGTGTTAAATGATTTAAACTGTGTTTGTATTTATATCTACAAAAATGTTGGGTAGAACATGGGTAGATTGAATCGTTGGTGACGATGCGACTTCGTGCCTATTGAGTAAAGCCTTGGTGACGATGCGACTTCGTGCTTATGCTTATGTAAATCATTAGTGTAAATAAATGTAAGTTCTATTTATGCTTATGTGTCTGTATCGGAACATGACATTCCGAGATTTCATTATATTATGAAAATACATTCTCTTTGAGAAACGTTTTGATAAATTCTTATCATATTTTGTTTTAGGAACAAATTCCTTAACAATTTTCTTTAAACGATTACTTTGATTATAAAAACAAAGCATAAACAAATCGGTTTTTTCTGGCCGTGAAATTGGGGATGTCATATTATATATGCTAGCTAGCGTTTGATATTTATGTGATCTTATGTGATGGCCGGTGGGTTGAGGCGGTCCTGCTGTGTGCTGAAGGCTAACAGATCCAGGGCGGCCCAGGTAGACTGAAGGCCCAACCAGGCGTACCAGTCAGGCCGAAGGCCCGAAGAACGGTCCAGATAGGCTGAAGGCCGGGTGAGGCGGTCCAATCATGCTGAAGGTTCTGTGAGCGATCCAGTCATGCTAAAGGCTCTGTATGCATACTTTTAGTTTATGATATTGTTCTAGTTTATATGGTGCTGGTATTTTGGTGGAACTCACTAAGATTTGGGCTTACAGTTTTGGATTATGTTTCAGGTACCTCTGATGATCGTGGAAAGGCGAAGGCTTGATCATACACTTCCTCGTATCTTATGGTATGATTTTTGGGATTACTCTGATGACAAACTATTTTGAAAACAATTTGTAATAAATGGTGGTTTTTGGATGTTTGAAAAAGTTTAAATTTTTTATGAATTTTATGAATGTTACATCGGAAGTATCTGAAACCATAAACATAAACTGTAAGTACAAAGCTTAGTGAGTTCCCCAAAGTACCACATACCAAACATACAAATATGGGCCCCTCCTTGGGGTGTATTTCAACCTAATAATATGATACTTGCAAGAAAGACCATGGGGGTGGCCCATGGCCCTTGTATGTAAGACCAGGATTTGGCCCTCAGCATTACAAGGAAATACCATAGGGTGGCCCACAACATTTGTATGTAAGACTGAGATTTGGCCCTCGGCATTATAAGTTTCATATTACTGGGTTGAAATATACCCCAAGACGGGGCCTATATTTGTATGTTTGGAATATGGTACTTTGGGGAACTCACTAAGCTTGCTTACATTTTATGTTTATGGTTTCAGGTTCTTCCGATTCGAAAGGGAATGACCCGGTGTGATGGCACAGCATCCTCCCTCATGATTTATGCAAATTGAATAATTATACTCTAATGTTTTGAATATTATGGTCTGGTATTGGAATTTGAAACATTTGGTGGATGATTTGATTAACTTTCAGTGAAAAGTTTATTACTTTTTTTGGGACGTTACAAAATGCTAAGACTAGATGCTAAATTAAGAAAAACGACGTGGCACTCAAAAAGTTGATGTGGCAAGGTGTTAGGAGTGTTACCACTCCCCTTAGTGTTAGAGTTTTTAACCAGATCATAATTAGAATTTTTATTTACCAATTAATTCGTAAATTCAAATTTAGTTACTTAAACATAATGTTTTGAGTAAATTACACGAATCGGCCCTCATGCAAGTCAAAACGTATGTTTAGACCCTATTTTTAAAACTTAACTCAAACCATCCCTCGTTAATTTAAAACTTACACGATTCATCCCTCCATACATAAAAAGACCATTTCTAAATGGGTCTTGATTGAGGTCGATTATATTGCTCCACCACTCCGTTACACTTGTATTTATCTGTTTCTTAGACAAATTTTAGATAGATTAGTGCTCTGTTGGGGTTGTTTTTTATTTGCTATTGTATCAGCCACCATGTGGTTTGATTATGGGGTTTAAGGTTTGTGGGAGGGACAAATAGAGAAGATGAAGAGGGTGATTGTGTTTTAGTGATGGTACTCTCTGTGGGAGAGAGAGAAAGAGAGAGGGCCCCAATTTTTGTCTGACCTCTAAACCAGCTAAAACAAGTAAAGGGGACTAAAAGAACAGGTTGCCCACAACTTGGTTCCCTCATAAAGTCACGAAAAAACTTAAGTGACTAAAAGGGTCAACCCTAGAAACTTCATAGGGCCTATGTGTCATTTTCCCTAATAAAAAATATTTATTATGTCCTTTTTACAAAAGAAATAGGCCTAACGCATTTGATAACTCGTTCCCCTCCTCCCTTCTTCTTCGGTACATCTCATATCTAATTATCCACCTTCACCATCCATACCGACCAACTGCAATAAATCTTTGGTTTCAAACAGAGGTGATCGACTCTAAGACACTGACCAACTTTAATCTCTATTTCACTCTCCTCTTCTATTTCATATCTTCTGATCTCATACTTGCATCCTCAGGATTCTTCTAACTCGTCTCTCTTATAGAACACCACCTCAGATATAGGGTTTCGACCCTAGGTGGCGCACAGGTGACGATGGTGATGTGGGTGTACAGGAGATGATCTGTGAATGATGGCAATGGTGGAGCTCGGTCTAAAACCCTAGACGGTGGATCGATTGAGAACAACTAACTAGATCGGGTGAACAAAACGGGTGAATAAAACCACCAGCAGCAGCAACAGTTATGTTGCTTCCTTTCCTCCTCCGCCACCTATCTTCTTCCCATCCCATCTCACTCTCTTTCTTGATTTCTATAACCATTTAGGTTACATGTTTCAAATTTGGGAACCGAAGGTGGAAGATGCAAATTGGGGTAATCGAAGATGATGAAAGGAGTAGGATTAGAGGAAGGGGGAAGAGAGCAGGTCGAGTGGGTGATGTAAGGGTAGAGGTGAGGGGTGGTGGGAGTGTAAAACGGAGGTTGTTCCCGATGAATATGGGTTGGAGATGATCGCAGAGAGAGTGCTCGTCGGAGAGATTATACAACTCCATTGGTTGGATCTTATGAGGTGAGATTTTGAAATGAAGATAGAGAAACGTGTTAAATGGGGGTAGAGGTGTGCAAGGATGAGGGCACTTCATATTTCATATATTATAATTAATAGAAAAAGAAAATAATCAAAAATCAAAAAGAAACCAAAAGAAAATAAACAAGGGCAAGATAGTTTAGATTTAAACTAATGAGATGAAATGTGCAATTTTAACCAAATAAGGGACGATTGAAGTTAATTTTTGAAAAATAAAGATTAGAAGCATCTTTTGACGTTTGTACGAGAACTATTCGTGTTATTTACTTTAATATTTTTGATATGGGCATCTTATTACCAATTAAAAAACACTAAAAACAAACCCATATTACATTTACCAAATTGCCCTAAGCTTTGTCACCTGTCTCCTTGTTGGCTATATGCACTACTTCTTCCTCTCTGCATTCTTTCTATATCCACAACCACTACCATCGCCGATCAACACCCGTCACATCCCCTTTTTATCTCCATCAACCACAACTCCTACAACCGGCATTTAATTATCAATGATAAGTATATCTGGTGACCACACACATAAAATTGGATTTGATTTTGGTTTTATCAAAGGGTTTCGACGAATGATGGTTTAGATATTGACAGAAGTCGGAGGGGCTAATGGGCAGGAGGATTTGGAGGTTTTCTGCTTCGACTTGTGCGATTTTTTAGTTATCTCTTCAAGCAAAACGGAAGAATCTCTTTTTCTCCCTCTTTTTCACTGGTGGGTTAAATGAGATTGAAAGGGTATCTATCAGAGATAGGAATAGGAAGTCGAAGTCGGAGATGGCAATTGATGGTCACCTGTAGAAAGAGATGCGATGAGGAAGAAGTGGACCAGTGATGGCGCCATGGGAGGAAGATAATGGCCATTTGTCAACTGAGAACTTTGGTGACAGTTTGTAACTCGTACTTGAAAACATCCCCTATCAAACTTTTCTTTTTCTCTCTACTAGCCTCCCTCCTCCTTCCCCTTCTTCACCGGAAACCTCTTTTTTGTCCATCAGATGGATTTCTAACATTGAAGAATATTAAATTACAAGAGAATTTGATTGTTAATCATATGATGAATTTGAGCGACTATGTTAAGATTGCAAATGGAAGTGTTCTTGTGTTACTTATGCTAATTTGGATATTAGTTAGGCTATGTGCAGTGGTCACTACAAACTCACCGGAAAAGTGGTGCCACCTCTGCGCCACGTCACCTTCACCACCAACCCACTCCACTATGGAAATGGTCACCACTAACAACATTTACTTTTTTATTTTATTTTTTATTTTTTTAACATTATATTAAATAAATAACATATTTTATATTAATTAAAACCACATTACATAATTTAAAACATAGAAAATTAAAACTAAAATACTAAAAAAACATAATCCATACTTAGAAAATTAAACCTAAACTATTAAAAAACATCAAATCTAGTTGTGATATTGGACAAGAACTTCTTGTTGAATTTTCATAAACACCCTTAAATTTCGGGTCGAGATTTGGTTCTGGCACTGTGTTTACGATTTGAAGATTGGTGAGTGCCAATTGTCGCCGGCATTGCTCCTCTGTTGAATCAATTTTTTTTTTCTAAAAAATGTAGAGTTTTTTCGATTTTCTCCGCTAATATGTCCTCGTTGGTTGATTTCCCGTTTGACGAAGCTCCCTTTCTCGCTTTGTCCCTACCCGGTGGTCAACGAAGATGGACGTCCGACGGACCCTCCCCTTCGGTGGCGTCGAACTCATCATTGAGGTCGAGGTTAGCACCAATGTCCGACTTGGACGTTCTCGGCCTTTTGTTGGAACCGGTGGTAGATCCCGAATGCGCCATTTCCGGATAAAGGACCTATTTTGGGTCATTGCGACAAACTTCCCACACTTTTTGGTTGCCAAAAGGTTTACCATTGTTGGTAATTTTGTATTGGTGCAATGCCGTTGACAAAATGTTGAAATCGTTGCTACCATTTCGATGCATATTTTTTAGATTGTCAAATACGCCGTTAAATTTGGTACATGTCGCTCTAAGATCGCGCCATTTAGCATTGACTTAATCATATGTCCGGCTCGTTTGCCTTCCTAATAACGCGTGGAAGTGGTCTAAAACACGATTCCAAAAGCTTTGTCCCGATTGCGCGTTGCCGGCATCCCCGTCTTATGATATGGCAATCCAAGCATCAGCTAAAGCTGCCTCCTCCTCCTCGGTCCATTGGGTATTTTTCTTTTTTGTTGAATCTTTTGATTTTTTTTGCCTTCTACGACTTGGTTGTGTTTCTTGAACCCGTTCGTCGTCGTCTTCAATGTCGAGGTTTACGGGTTGAGATTACTTTAGATGGTTATGAACTTGGTTGTGGATGTTGGGAAGTTTAGGGCTGAAATCGCGGAGCAGGTTGTTGTTGAAAGGGTTGAAATTGGGATTGAACAAATTGTGGTGGTGGTTGTTGTTGGTAGTAGTGTGGGTGGTATGAAAGATTGGTGAATAGAGGAGGTTGTTGAACGGAGAATGATAACAATTGCATATAGCCGATGTTCGCTAACGGATCATTTGGAGTGTTTGGGGTGTTCGGGGTGGGTGGGTTATTTCGGTTTGGATCCATGGAGGAAAGTGTATTTTTTGAATGAGAGTATATGTGTTTGTGTTCAAAGTTTGTTGTGTGTTTGAAATGTAAAAATATGTTGATATATATATATATATATATATATATATATATATATATAGAGAGAGAGAGAGAGAGAGAGAGAGAAATGGTTGTTAGTAATAAATTAATTAATTAAAATTTTTTTTACAAACGTTCAAAAAGCGTAACGGTCAAAAGGTTCCCCCAATCAATCATGCGTCTTCGCCCATCTCCAACTCCACAGAACAAGACACCCACCAGAAGGTGGGGCGGTGTTCACGCGTGAAGGGGGCTGACACGTCAGCTCCCACGCGTCTTTTGCCTTCCACTCCTGGTAGCCTTAAGGCGGATTTGATTGTGTTATTGACACCATTCCCGAAAGCTAAGATGAAACAGTGTTGATGTGTGCACTGAAAACGTGTAGTATCCAGGCTCGTAAGGTATATATTTTATCAGGCAAAATGTAAGATTTAACATAGGAGAAAAAAAAATTCCGGCAGAGAAAACAGTGAATACGAAAGATGAGAGAAATAAATAAATAAAATAAAATAAAAGGTTGACGGAAAAATGTTGGGGGCATCATTTATTCGTTGATTTCTTTAACTGAAAGAGAAATTAATTTGCATCCGCCTAAAATTTTTCATACCCATTAAGTGTCTTCTTTTCACCATTTAATTTGATTTTATTTGGTATACTTCTAATATATTCTTAATTGAGATAGTTAAAAAAATATGGAATGACATTTGTTATAATTTATTTGTGTAGGAATATTTGTAAAGATAAAAGATAGAATGCAATTTAATTTCTCTAACTAAAATATAAGGCCACAAACCTATTTTTATATAATTTTATTATTATTTGGTAAATATTTCTCAGATTACTATTACTTGGTATATATTTTTTTCTAGTAACCACGTTTTGGTACAAAATTCGACAGGTCTTACTATAGGGCAGATTGTGATTTGACAAATTAAAGTAAAAAAATTATATCATCTTTCAAAGTAAATCGGCGTTTAAATCGCATCCGGTATTAGAGAAATGCCAGCATATCGCCAAAGCCTTTCGGTATGTTTGTTATGTTGAGGGATTGCCTCAACAAAACAACAAAATAGGAGATTGGGGTGTTTTTTAACTTTTTTTAAGCATGTACTTAAAACAATCGGTGGTGTCAAGCCATCATGTATCTAACGACTACAAAACTGTGTCCATAACAACTGCAGCACAATTATGTCTTTTCATTTTGGATGACTTCTATTTTATTGGGTTCTATGTTTATAATATTTATTGAGTTAATTGTTTTGTTAATTTTGCGCAACTCGTTAAAAAGTTCACACGTAAAACATTTATATAAACAATAATAGCTCCCCAACCTAAGAAAAAGCAATATTCATTAGGGATAGGCAAAAAACGAACCGAAAACCGAAAAAAACCGACATAACCAACGGTTTAGGTTTGAATTTTACAAAAACCGAAAAATAGCAGTTTGGTTCGGTTTTGACGTATAAAACCGCCCATAAAAACCGAACCGACCCACATATATATTATTTATATTATGATTTAAACTTTTAGTTTTAGACTTTATCTCTTTAATACTTTATGTTTATTTTCAACAAACTGTTAATAGTGTTAAACTTTCATCTTTTGAACACTTTTATGTTTTTATAATACTAGAATTCGTGCTCTTCATTTTAGTATATTTAATGTAAATACAATACTATTTATCGCAACGTATTTTCAATAGGTTTAAACCCAAAAACTAAAAAAAATAATAGGAGCTCATAAACCACGGTTTAAAACCAAAAACCCATAAACCCAACCCGGAAAACTAAAAAACCAACCCATGTAAAAACCGAGAACCTATATGCGTTTAAAAACCGAAAAATCGACTTTCTACGGTTTGGTTTGGTTTTAGCCAAAAACCGACCCAAACCGACTTATGCTCATCCCTAATATCCATATTAACATGTGTACAAATTTTATTTCATTTTAGTTTAATAACTAAAATCTATACATCTCAAAGTATTTTACTGCCTCAATTAAAGCTTAATTGAAATGTTTAATGACCATTTCACATATGAAAAGTATCACTTTGCTGACAACCGATGCAAAATGGTCGAAAATTTTGCCATTTCGCATTCGGCATCCACACCCGATGCTAAAAGTTTATAACTTTATAGCAAAAACAGAGACCAAATATTTGATATAAAGAAACAAGAAAAAAGTCTCAAATCTAGTAAACAAGAAATAAAAAAAGACTTAATGTCATCTTAAACTTGTGAAATCATAAGAAAATACATTCAACTTAACATTTTTTTAATAACAAATTACCAACTCAAGCAGCTACAGCTTCAGTCATTTCCTGTTCAACAATTGCGGGTTCAACCGGATAGTAAGAGTAGTGAAGCTCCCCAACATCATCACCCGATAGCTTTGTCCATCCAGTCGGCCCCACATGATACACTTCAACAACAACACCAATATTTTCAAATCATCCATATAAATATAAAAATATAAATATAAAACCCAAATGAAATAAAAAGTAAAAATCTAGAGAGAGAGTACCGCTGGCAACACCACCACTAGCTCCATCGCGGAACGTAGCATGATAAATGGATCTTCTCGCCAGCTCAGCAGCTTCCTCAATTGACATATCATATTGATACCTAAATTTCACATAAAAGGAATGGAATTAGGTGTGGAATTAATTTATTTATTTATTTATATTTGTGTGTGTGTGGAGGGAGAGGGGGGAGTACTCACCCGCTATCAAGTACACCGTAAGCATACGGTGAGCCAGACCCAACGGAGAATTTTGTTCCCTTGAGGCGTCCACCTTCGCTGTCTACGTAATACAGACCAGGGCCCTACAAAGAAAGTAACGTAAATGTAAAATGACTATTTTGCCCTTCGTTTTTAATATTTTCATCATATACATATAAAGGGTATTATATATAGATATAAACCTTTTCATCCCATCCTGCAATCATTGTCCCAACAGACAAACCCATGCCACGGTAAGAATAGAGAATGTTGGCCAGCATCTTTGATGCGCCTGTCACTGAAATCCTTCTCTTGTTTGCCAATTCATGCAGACGACACTGAAATTTAAATAACAATAATAAAAAAATTCAAATATTGCTTAGAATAATTCAAATTGATAAGTAAAAAAGGTGATTTTGATATAAAGAAATGAAAGTAGGATGCCTTAATGCCTAAATTTCTGTGCCAAAACTGACAATCTGCAGCTCCTCCAGCCATAGTACCAAGCATATACGGATTAATTTCAATGATTTTTTTCACAGATTGAGATGCTGAAAAAAAAAACAAAATTAAAAGAGCATATTAGACTAGTTAATGCTCTTTCAAATCACGATTCATAATTAATCATTGATCAAGTAAAGATAAAATTTTAAATGAATAAAAACAGCATGATATCTCGAAGAAGAAGTGCATACATATATAGCCTCCCATGCTAGCTCGGGAATCTGCAGCAACCATCACACCCTCCTTGAAAATAAAAGCCAAAGTGGTTGTTCCCTTTGCTGGTTTTACCATTTGGATAGAATTCTTCTGAAATCCATCAAACTGAAACAAAGGATTTGATGTAGTGTTTTAGCAATAAATACATTCACTTAACATCTAGCAGAAAGGTAAAAAAAAGAAAAAGGCAAGAATTGTGAAGAAACTCACATCTGATGTAACTGGAAGGTCAAATGAAGGGGCATCTGAGAACCCATCAGAAAGCAAGTCATCACTTCCTCCATAGAGTGGTGCACTTGATTCTAGTCCACTAAAGTCGAGCTTCATGATTTCCACCTAAACACATCAAAATTCATTAGTAAGGTTTCTAGTTCACAATCTGGAAGCTACATGATTTGCAGTATACACAAATTTCATGCTCTCCTCAACTGTATTGGATAAAGTGCATGATATCTGTAGAGACTAAGGTGTTGTTTGTTTTTGATTTAGTAGGCTAAATGGATGAAAGACTTATGGGGTACAGATATCTAAGGTAGTTTTCTTTTATACTAAATGCTTAAACCATGGCTTAATGGGATAAGTGGGAGTCGTTATCAATTCAAACGCTCCCTCACGTTTCTGTTTACCTTCTTTATCCCATTCAACCCTTTTACCTAAACCCCCTCCCCTTGATCTTTTTTCGCTGCACAACATCTAAACAACCCTAAGGAAAATACGTTTCCTATTGTGTAGAAGATGGACTGATCTGCGTACATCTTCCTCAACATCTTCTCCCGCTGCTCCAGATTCCTTCGATTTTTCTAATGGGTTAACGAAACCGTCACTCAAACCCGACCAATTGCGTTGCTACATCCATGATATCAGGTTTGAAGGAGTGATGTTTTTAACAACAAAATGTACAATTCGTAACAAACCCTAGATTATGAAGACCTGATTCTGAGCGAGATCAAAGAAAATGCATACAGCAATCTACCTAGCTAAATTGAAGAGCAAATGGAAGTCGAAGAACTAAGTCGAGATCATACCTTTAAATCGGAAAGAATAGACCAGATTGTTAATACGTTGATTCAGCAGAGAGAAAACTCAAATCAGAGTATTTGAAGGAGTGATTTCTTGAACAACACTATAACTTAAAATCCGACTCTCGATGGGTTCGGAGTTCTGACCCGGTTCATGTGGATCCAATAAGTACAGCCCATTAAAATAAGTTCGTCATTTTCGCGGCTCCAGTATTAAATTTGAGTTCGGCCCATGGATTTGAAACTTTTTATTTAGGGCCAAGAAACATTATAACAACACTGAGAAATATTGAGAAATTGTTAAAAAAGTCTTAATATTTTTGGAAAAATCTCATTTTATTCTAAAATTTATTTTTTGAACAGAAAGTCTCGATTATTTCATTTTGGCTCAAATTAACAAAAAAAAAAATCATTTTTTCTTTTAACATGAAATAGCATATTATCGTCTAAAATGAAATAATTTGGAATTTTTTGTTCAAAAAAAAAGGATTAAATTGAAACTTTTCCAAAAATATTGGGACTTTTCTAACAATTTCCCTAACAACATTTATTGGTAACCAACTATCGATTTATTCTTTTAAAAACTTTTACTTGTATGGATATCAACTAGCATCGAATGTGGACTCACAAATAACAACTCAACCATCAAAGGATACAACTCAGACATCAAATGATCTAACATGGACTCACAAATAACACATCAATATTCAAAGGAAAGATCGACTCTATGATCAACAGAAGCGGGAACATGATAAGGTTCGTAATGATAATTGTACTCATATAACCACAATCAAACTCATCATTATCATAATCCAACTACTTCAAATAATCTGCAAGAAGTTTTCATATCGATACCCTCAAGAAACAGTTTACAAATTAAAATGAAAAATTGCAAATATGTGCTAAAGGAGTAAAATTATGCTTGATTACCTTGTATAAAGTGAACCTAAGGTATATATTGTCTCTAATTGTGATCAATTTGTGTAATTTTGTCGCATTTTGATGGACTGTAATGGATTACCAGCCATCCTTACTTTCATAGGGTTGGTTGAAGCATACATATATATTTACTTCAATTATACATATATATAGTTGTTATATATACATGTAATTGTTATTAAAGAGGGTTTTTTCTATTCTTCTAACATAATGGCATCTTCTTCATCAACAACATTGTTTCCTTTAAGATAAACTACAAAGGTTTGTTCGTGTTTGGGCCATTTGGTTATTATGAAGGTGGGGAGACATTAACCCTTGAGAATACTAATTTCACTAGCATGGAATACACATAGTTTTTTGATCTTATGAAGAAGGGAACAATAATGATGTGCTCATGTGTATATTATGTTGTTCCTGGAAAAGATTTACATAATGGGTTTAAAAATACTCAAATATGATGTTGATTTTAAACATTTTGTTGCTTATAGATTTAGAAGCATGTATGTGTGTATGTATGTGTATGTATGTATGTATGTATATATATATATATATATATATATATATATATATATATATATATATATATATATATATCACCATGATGAAGATCTAACAGAGTTTCTTGGAAAGGTAGACCTTGTGGTTGAAGACGATGTGTGGTAAGAGTGAAAATGAATATGACATTTCTAAAAATAATACAAGTGATAATGACGATGATGAAACAACTTCGTTAGATCACTTGTCAGCCCGTGAGGATGAAGTCGCTTATGTTAGGAAAAATAAAAAAAGTTATATGGTGTTGCCCTTACTAATGAACTTATGGGGTCATTTGAAAGGGACAAGCAAGTTGACATTGCAACAAAACATCACAACTTTTTAGATTAACTTACATGGATGCTACAAAGAGTGAAACAAATTAAATATTAATATCAGTAGTGATGATGACGATGGTATCGGGGTTTTTAGGAAACAATCAATTTATACATGTAGAATTTCACTTTAACTCTTAAGGGTGCATGCAACCTAATGGATCTCTGTCTTTTCTCAATTAGTAGCAACATACTTATAAAACAAAACTATAAACCATATGAATCAAATTCATGAATAGAACCACATACATCTTGTTTGATTTGAAACAAGCTAATCAAATACCCTTTGTAGTCTCCTTGAAAAAACTAGCTCCAAAAGTATGGCCGCCTCTAATGGTTCACACCTAAAACTTAGGAAACCCTAGGATTGAAGGAGAGAGGGGATAGAATAGAGAATTTTTTTTTAATTATCTTTATGGTTAAGGTTAAGCCGAAAATCACAAGGGGTATTCCCCTTTATATAGCTGCCTGATAATCCCAGAAACCCTAGATTTATACTTAAAACAATAATATTTCAAAGCAGTGATTATCTAGTTTCTTTTTATCCGTTGGAGGTTTCCAAAAGCTCTATCAAGAGCCTCTTAAAACCATACATACATAAGAGGATTTTAGATCCTCTCTTTTGTTCAACTAATGAATAATTGCAGCTCTGCCCTTGTGCCTTTAATTAATTATAATTAACCCATACTTAATTCCAAATTAATTATAATTATCTTAATTAATTATTACTATTTCTAATTAATATACTAATCATATAATATATTAATAAATCATTTATCTCTTTTCTTTAATTAATTCACACCATTTTATGGTTATGAGGGCAACCTAAAAAGGACTTTACTTTTACTCATCAGCATTATATCAATTTAGTTAGGACCTTAGACACCTTAATCTAACAGTCTCCCACTTGGATAAGTCGCAAACTAAGATTAAAAGTACAACTCCGAATAACCAGTAAATAGTGTTTTCCAAAGACACTTCCAAACACTGATTAGGCGTTGGTCCTAAGATATGTGATCAGTTATCCCTTCGTTCTACAAGATATCGTATGGACACAAGACATCGATTAGAATCTATCTCATGATCCAGAATTCTGTTTCTCGATTCCCGATTTACAACAACTAAATTCAGACTACTAATCGAAAACATCAATTTAGTTCGGGCCTGCCCAAGCACTTCAGATTTTGGCAATGATGGGTACAAAAGTACATACTAGTCTTAAATTTATAACCTAACAAACTCTTACTAACTATGCACTTATAGGCAGTGTACCTAGTCAAACTATAGTGTAGTTCAGGTAAGTCGGGTGTTGATCACAAGGAACGGAATTCAATTAAATAAATTAACTACTTTTAATTAAACTAAGAAACAAACTATGGTTGGGGGGGGGACCTACTAATTTTTCAATTAAGCAAAGAAAACAAGTTAACTTTAAGAATTAAAAGAATACTTCTGCCTAGATCTGATTTCACTTTATCCTATGGTTGATTTCTAATGGATAGATTATATTGATTACCAATTTTCTAGTTATTATGATCAAATATATAGGTCTTCAAATTTATGCATTAACAAGCAATGATCATGCAAAAGTTAAAAACCAAATTGATATTAAGCTCAATTAGACTATGAATGATAGTAGTTACTTTCCTATGATCAAGTTAAGCAAACAAGAATTAATTAATATTAATTATGATCTCTAACACAGTTAAAGTTACTAGATTTAATTACTTAATCTAAGATGTGATTAATCCTAGCTCTAATTATTTAATGATCATAAACAATTAGGAGATAGATTCATACAATTAATATGATCAATTATTACACAAAATATGATTTATACGCAATATAAAGTACAACTAAACATGCTAGGGTTTATATATCAAACACAAGTAAAATCAAATATAACCAACCAATAATCAAAATCAACACATATAGATCAAGTTCATCTTCACCAAATAGAAGTAAAAGGTATTTAGCCTCTCATTATAATAGAAAAACACAATAGATCCATGTAAAATAAGCTAGACATAGGTATGAAAAGCAAACCAACTAGATCAATGTTGAATTTCTTCTAAATCTTCTTCAATCCTTAAGCTTCATTTGACTTTCGATCTTCTCCTGGATTTCTAAAGGTTGTTGGTCGAAATTCACTTCAGAAACCAATTGCATGCCTCTCAATTCAACCTAATGTTCGGGATTTTATAATTGTCAAAATCGGTACACCACGTCGTGGTTTACCACCACCACGACGTGGTCTTTGAGTTAATCTCGTATCCGCCAAGTCATCTGATTGGTTGTGAATATTCCATTCACCACGTCGTGTTGGAGATCACCACGACGTGGTCTTCAATCTTGTTTTCTTCTTCATTTGTTTCGGCTCTCATTTCTTGCTTCCAGTTCCTCGTATGCTTCCTTTTTATCTCGAGCAAGCCTCTGCCTCTACAAACCATATTTTAAACATAATAAGTGTCTTTTATTCCAAAATAAACATAATTGTAGCTAAAAGTAATAGAAATATGTATGAATTTATAGTTAAATATGCACATATCAAAATACATCATACTTGATTTTTGTTTTACCCCCAAGTAAAACTGATTTTATTATAATCATATCAATACTTTAGCTACCAACATCGCATAAGACGATCCATGTTGAGCCTCTCCATTAGTCCAAGACCACAATGCATGTATTTGTGTCTAATTTTTCCTAAGAACTTCCCCAATCTTAAATACTCACAATCTTCATAAACATTTCCCCACTTCTTTTGAATACCACTCATTTTATGCATCCCTCCGAATCCATCTCTAGAAAACTTTGCTTAACCTCAAGGTTTTTTTGGTTGAACCCCCAAGCATAAATATGGAAGAATAACCTAGAAAATAAAAATACAATAGATAATAACTTGGCAAATTTCTCCTTATTTTTGGTTCTTCGATTTATTTGGAACTTTTCTTCATGATATTTATTGATCTTCGTAGCTTTGTAGACTCTTATTCTCCAACTTTGCAACTTTTTTTCTTTTTTTTTTCACTCAAAACTAAAAATCCTATAAAAACAAGCAAGGGAACTTAACTTTAACCCGTATTGGTTAGAGATATTAGTCTAAGGTGCAATGACTACTTAAGCTCTCCTGGATATATATATATATATATATATATATATATATATATATATATATATGGTACATACTGCTAAACATATTGTAGTCCTCAAACTAAGAAATGTTGTGTTTTTACCCCATGATTTCACTAGGACACAAAAGCCACAAATCCACTATAACATATTTTGGCTCAAATAAACATTAAAACTCGCATTAAATCGTCCCACACAACACTAGCAACCTAGATCTCAACACAACAATATAATTTTTTTTAACTAGATTCAATTTTAGATTATTATTTCAAATCTTTCTAATATATTTTTTTAATCCTAGTCACTTTTCAATTTTTAATCAGAATGCTTGCTTTCCTAAATTCAACCCCATACCCCCGCAATTAAATGATGCAATGTCCTCATTGCATGCTAAAACAATTAAAGAACATAAATTTAAAAATGAAGAATTAGAACAGACTCCCCGAATTTTGAAACTTGTGTGGTAATAGCTTGGACTTCTCGTGTTGGCTATGCTCCGAACAGTTTTCAACTTAGTGCCCAAGAATCTGACAGTTATATTAGTTGAGTTGTTTTGTTTCCTTACCCATCAAGTAAAAGAGTTAGATTAGGATTCGTTTTAGTTAGTACTATATATATATATATATATATATATATATATATATATATAGAGAGAGAGAGAGAGAGAGAGAGAGAGAGAGCTAAGTTCAAGTATTCTAACTAATTATTGTGCGGATATCGTATGCTATGAGAATAATAAAGAAAATATGTTGTTTGATAATATAAATACGTTCAATCTTACATAACTATTGCCATTAACATACATTCTCACTAATTAAATCGTCTATAATGTTATTATACACTTATTAGTATTATTCTCATTTCTGTCAGAATGTTGTCAGAATATTTACTTGGGTCGTATTCTGTCAGAATGAAAATGAGTGAAAAACGATGTGTGAGAACAAAAATAAATAATAATTAGCGAGAATACATGAAAATGACGATATTTTTGTAAGGTTGAACGTATTCGCACTACTAAACAACTTATTCTCTTAATAATTCTCATAGCATACGATATCCGCACAATAATTAGTTAGAATAGAATAACTAAGCCTATATATATATATATATATATATATATATATATATATATATATATATATATATATATATATATATATATATATGGTGAGGTTAATTAGAGAACCATAATTAACAAGGAACCAAGGAACCAATCATGAGTGTCGGAAATCATAATGATCAACGGCCAAGGAAATAAATTTACACTTTTACATTGGACGCACACACACCAGATTATATCAAAAAACCCACCTCCTTACCAAAAAACCCACCTATTTTTTTCGTTTAAAATATTTTTTATGCCACATTTTTTATTAAAAAAAAAAAAAAAAAAAAAAAACCCGAATATACCATTGTTTTCGATTTTTCGTCATCTTTCTATAAAGATACATGCTAATATATAAAAAACGAATTTTTTTCCGAAAAAAACTTACTTCATTTTGTTAGTTTTTTCAATATTTAAGTTTATCTTTATCAAAAAAAAAAAAAAAACTAATTATACCAAAAATATTAATTTTTTGTACTATATTAATAAACATCAACACCGACTTAAAAAAAAAAAAAAAAAACCTCTAACTCCTTAGATGAATCTAAACAGTAAATATTTCAATTTTTAACATTCACAATATGAAAAAGCTTGATCAGTTTAGATTCACATTGTGAATCTGACTTACTACTATGCACACTGTGAATCTCAGAAGGTTCACAAAAAAAAAAAAAAAAAAAAACCATCGATCAGTGTAGATTCACACTGTGAATCTAAACTATAAATATTTTAAAATTTAACATTCACAATGTAAAAAACTCGATCAGTTCAGATTCACATTGTGAATTTGACTTACTATTATGCACACTGTGAATCTGAACAGGTTTATAATGTGAATTTGAACTGAAATATCGTTTTTTTACATGAATATGAATCTATGTTTAAATAGTACAAAAAAGTAAATTTTGATATATTTATTAATTTGTTTCTATAAAAAAAAATAGACCTTAACTTTTCAACAAAGAAAATGAAGTGAGTTTTTCGAAAAAAAAATCGTTTATTATATATCATCATGGATCTCTATGGAAAGAGGACGAAAAATCGTGAATAACGGTATATTCGGTTTTTTTTTCCGATAGAAAACATGGGCTAAAAAAATCATAAACGAAAAAAAAGAAATGAGTTTTGTTATAATCCGGTGCATGTGCGTCCATTGTAAAAGTCTACAACCCTTCCTTTTGCCGTTGATCGCTTTAAATTTCGGCGTTTTGGATTGGTTGTTTGGTTCCTTGGTTAATAATGGTTTTCTATTGAACTTTTCCATATATATATATATATATATATATATATATATATATATATATATATATATATATATATATATATATATATATATATATATATATATATATATTGTAACATCCCGAAATTCAGGTAAGGCCATTTAGCCCTTCCGTTTTATCAAATGGTCAAGACTAGTCCTTGAGTGAGTTCTTGTAGCACATGAGTACGCTGGGCGTACCGGGGTACGCTGCGCGTACTCATGTGCTTAATTTGGACGCGGACTCGCCTGGGTACGGTGGGCGTACCCAGGGTTACGCTGGGCGTAAAGGGTCTAGATGTAAACCCTAAATGTTTGGCTTGTGCACTATTTAAAGGATGCTAAGGCTCATTTCTCAGCCTCCATATCAGTGAGTGAAACCCTAAGAGAGAGCCTTCCATCGTTCTTAGCTTGAGTGTGTGTGTTTTGGAGCTAAAAGTGTCTTGGTGTGTTAGTGAAGAAGAAGGAGAAGAGCTTGTGGAGGCTAAGGCTTGAAGTGCAAGTTTGGATCGAAGATCTACAGAGGAAGGAGCTGCATTTGGAGGTATAAAGTTCAAAATTTTCCTCCTTATTTGGTTAGATGATTGCATGGACCATTTCTAGGGTTAAAAGTCCCAAAGGTGGAGACTTTATGAGTGTAATGTACTCCATGGACCTAGATCTGTCCCATTTTCAGTGATATTTGTGTTATAGATCCATAAAGTTGCCATCTTGGTCGTTGTCATGAGGTTATGCTTGAGTTATGAGCTTTCTAGAGTTGGGGAATGGAATGTTATGGGTGTTAGTGACTTGTCCAGCCATGCAAAGGCTTAAAGCTACCAACTTTATGGATTAAGAGGCTTAGAAATGGTCAGATCTAAAAGTTGGACGTGGGTCTTAACTGTTTAAGACCTCAAGAGCTTAGAGTCTACAACTGGGGTTTATGCGGGGCGTAATCCCAGTACTCGCGGCGTAAGGGGTCGCACACCCCGTTTCTGTGAGGACGCCGGGTACGCCCAACATACATGTTTGGTACGCGCAACATAACCCGGAGGGTTGACTTTTGTTGATTTTTAGGGTTTGGTCAACTTTATAGTCTTTGAGCCATGGGAGGGGTAAATGTCACACCCCAAAACCAAGAACGGCGGAAACGTTCTAGGGCGGAGGACGTCATGTAAAGTATCACAACACAGTAAATGTAAATAAGCAAACAACATCATCCATTGCATTAAATATATAATTTTAATACAAGCGTGTTCTGTACAGTTATAGACACCAAAAATAATGAAACACAAAATAATATGAGATGAGTCTTGAATGCACTCCATCTTCTCAAAAGCTGGCCTCGGTACCTATCTATTGATGACCTGAGAATACAAGTTATTTTGAAAGAGTTTATCAGCATAAAGCTGGTGAGTTCATAAGTATTTTAGTGTCAATGTTTCTTGTAAAAATGTTTGAACCTGTCTCAATGTATAAGTTTGTCAAATGTAAGCAAATGTTTGAAAGTGCTTGTAAAAGTTTGAATCTCTCAGAAAATCCTATATTTTCTATAAAAGTAACCTTCTACCAAGGCTAAACTGTTTTGTAAACTTGTCTGTCATAAAAGTGTGTAATTACCCAAGTATAACTATCATTTGTTGAAAATATAGTTTGTACACTAATGCTTAAGTGAGATTATCACTAAAATATGTAATGGGTAAATCATTGTAGTACTGTAGCTTTGTATAATAAGACTACTGCTGTACTAAATACTACTACCTTAAACCGGATTTATATTAAGGCATAATGTGATAAATTGCACCATGCTATCGACTGGTAACAACGACATAATGAATGGTCGTAATAAAAGAAATGACGTTTGGCACCCGCAGACCTGCAGGTCGGGCTGTAGCTAGCAGCAAGGTGTAGGATAGTCAATCCAGTATAGATCTATACGCAAACTCACGCTCTCCCTCCAAGAGAATTCTGGCTACAACTCGGGCCATGACATTTAAGGCATGCCCGATACAGTGGATCACAATTATTACGTATTTATGTATATGTATTGTTTCTCGTATATCTGTATATGTATTGTTTCTCGTATATCTGTATATGTATTGTTTCTCGTATATCTGTATATGTATTGTTTCTAGTATATCTGTATATGTATTGTTTCTAGTATATCTGTATATGTATTGTTTCTAGTATATCTGTATATGTATGATCCTGCGTTACCCCGATGGTAACCAGCTAATGATGTACTAATGAGTATGAATATGGAAGTACTTTTATGTCTATACATGTATATATGATATATAAGTAATATGGAAACGACCTTCGGATGGTCACCCGAAATCCCACCAGACCACATCCAAATCGAGGAAAAGGAAATAGGGCGGATGGCCTTCCTAAGCCCTTTGAACATTATTTATATATCTATACATATATGGGCATGCAATTGGATATATAAAAGCATAAATAAGTTTTCATAAAACATTTGAAGCATAAATATAATTTCAAGAGAAGATCGACTTGATGTCGATTTATAAAACAATTTGAAGGCATAAGTTAATAAAACAGTTCAAGTATAAGAAGCATTTGTTTAAATCACAGTCTATAAGTCAGTTTGGATAGTAAAACAGTTTGTAAAACATTTCAAAGTAAAGTAGTTTGATAAACAGTTTGAACAGTGGTAAAAATCGTTGTTTTCCTAGTTATTAATCACATATGATTAAATGCAATCACATGTGATTGAAGTAATAACTATAAGTATTTGACTTGTATTCCCCCCCCCCCATAAAGTATTTAAAACACTTAAAATCATTTCAAAGGTTGATTCAAGGGGTATGAACTCACTTGTGGTGAGTCGTTTGAATTGCAGTGTCGGCTACCGTGCTAGGTGGCAAACGGAGACTGGTTTACACGCACGAGCCTAGTTATCATATAATACACATATATATAACTAATTAGACAAATAATAACTTAAATAAATAAGTTAAGACACTTAGAAAACATTTAAACACTTTTATGAGTGTTTAAGGTTCAAATGGTTGCATCTAAGTTGCTACGGGACAAGGCAAAAGGGTTTGAAACATCAAATGGCCTTGTATAGGAGTTTACCACCCAACAAACCCCACACCTTGGAGTTTACGGCCGTAAACTCATAGGTTTATGGCCGTGAACTCCTAAAAGGGTGGTTTTGGGTGTTTTGTGGTGCTATCTTTATCCTAGAACACTCCTAGCTTTATTGGAATAACACATGAAGTAGTTTAAGGCTCTAGAACACTCCATATGGGAGTTTACGGCCTAAAGTCATTCACCCTAGAGTTTACGGCCGTAAACTCTTGGAATTTAATTGTTTTGAGGCACTTAAACATCAAGGATGGCTTCCATGAATTTATCTAAGGCTAATGGGGACAAGAGGCACACTTTGGTGCCTTCACTTGGAGTTTATGGCCCAAGTCATGTTCCTTGGCCGTAAAATCCTTTCAAGGAGTGGTTTTTATGTGTTCTTCTCTCCATTCTAGTCCCAAGGGTGCAAGGTAAATTGTCTAAAGGCTTAAGGTGTGCTTGGAATGATTTTTACCCTTCAAAAAGGGGTTTACGGCCCAAGAGGGGTTCTTGGCCGTAAACTCCTACAAACTTATGATTTTTATGGGTTTTTGTTGTTCTAAATAAGCACAAGCAATTGAGGATTAAAGTCCTTAAGCATTTGGGGGAGTTTAGGGCACTAATTGCCCTTGAAAAGGGGTTTACGGCCCAAGGTAGTTCCTTGGCCGTAAACTCCAAGAACTTGTGTTTCTTGGTTGCTTTTTGATCCATAAAGTTCATACCCTAACCCCTAAACAAGTAGTCTAACAAGGAATCGGGACTAGGAAGCCATAATGTTCCATTTTGGAGTTTACTCCCCAAGAACGTTCTTGGGCGGTAAACTCCCAGATCTGGTAATCTAAACATGTTATTGTTGTTAATAAGCATCAAACAAGTATTGAAACACATATAGAAAAGTAGACTCACAATCTGGGATGAAAACCCGAAGATCCGTCAGAGAGAATATGGCTTTTCTCTATTTGGAATTGTGAATAATGAATTAATTTAATTCAGAAAACTATTTATAGTCCTGGAATATTTTGGCAGAAAATATTTTTATTCCTGACGTTGGACTGTAACAGTATGAAACTTGGAATGCCCAATTTTCACAAAACCAGGAGTATCCACTCTCCTGATATCATCTAAAACATAAACCCTAAGGTACACAAACTTGTTCGGAAAAGCTTGAAAATCACAGAAACTGAACTAGCTTCTATTGAATAGATGATGTTCGTACAATGGAAATTTCGGGTTGTCACGGTAAAATGGTCTTTTACCCTTCTGAGAGTACTAAGAGAGGGAATAGCCTAGCCATAAGGGATGTATTGATTTAGAGTGTTTCTTTCATATGATTAGGCGGAGGCTAGATCGGATTTTTCAAAGTTGAGATTTTACCGAGTTACCCGAGGTGAGTCTTCTCACTATACTTTACCTAGAGTGGTAATCAGAGTTATGTGACAGAGTATTTTGTATGCTTTTACATGATGTGATTTCTATGTGATTTATGCTATGTATGTGCCAGAGTTTTCAGAGTTAGGACCGGAAGGTCCACAGAGTTAGGGCCTGAGGGCCCACAGAGTTATGGGACTGGAGGGTCCCACTGAGACACATTGACCAGAGGGTCAAACAGAGTTATAGCCTCGAGTGGCTAATATGTATTATGTGTGGTATTTTGGGGAACTCACTAAGTAATTATGCTTATAGTGTTGTGTTATGTGTTTCAGGTACCAGTGAGGATCACGGGAAGGCGTCGATTTGATCAGTACACACATGAGGAGCTTTTTACATATTTTGATCTTGGGATGTGATGTTATGAATTGATTATGTGATACAATGATGTTTTATGACAATTATTAATGAAAAGGTGTTTAATAAATATGAAAAATTATTTGAAAATTGGGTGTTACAAGTTGGTATCTGTGACATCCCCAAAATCTCGGCCAGAAAAGACCGATTTTCATTTATGCTTTTAAAATATTTTCAGAGTAAATCCTTTTGATTTGAAAGAGTTGCAGAATTTGTTCCCAAAAACAAAACATGATAAAACAATGTTTACCAAAGCATTTCATAAAAGAAATGTATTTTCATTATAATCAAAACTCGGGGTGTCATGTTCCGATATAGACCAATAAGCATAAACGAATACATTACAAGTCATTCAACAAATATAAACATATGCAGACTTTGTAATCAAAACAACTGATGGTTCATCCATCTCATGCCCTCGCGCCACTTCCTGTAATACAATTAAAACTGAGTGGGTCAGGCTTGGGAGCCTGGTGAGCATATAGGGTTTTCAACCCACAATAAATAATCATATTTAATTTTCACCAACCAACAATAACCCAATTACCCATTCCCGTTATTCTCACTTTATGTCCCTAAGACAACTAACATAAGGGACCTATTATAAGAATATTTCATCGGGGCGACAACACATGCTTCGGGGGTACCTCAGCAATATAAGTCAAATAAGGCAACCATGAGGGGGATGGAGTACAGCGAATGAACACCCAAGTTCATTAACACCTACAGGTGGCGAACCTGCTAATGTTTCCACAAGACTATCTAGAAAAGTATGTGGTCGTCATCTAAACTCTGCTAGATGACTAAATCAAACAACAACGAGGCCTCTCATCTGTTTATTACACACCAACTATCTACCCATGTTCTACCCAACATATTAGTAGATAAAAATATACATTTGTATACATAGTTTTGAAAACCTGTATAGCATGCTTTAATCAACACATATTTCACATAACAGATGAGGCACACACACACACACATAACACGTATCTCATAGAGAATAAATCATATCTATGAGTTAGAAGAAAGTGAATACACATTCACACACATAAACAACAATATACTTAATACACTCGAACCAAACTTGTATTATTATCATGTTTATGAAAGGTAGTATACACTCACTTGATCAGAAGATGATCGGACAACACTACGATTTGCAGAAGTAGTAATCCTCAGCAGATCTGGAAGATCTCTTCAAAAATCGAACTTCTCGCGGGCAGAGCTTCGGCTCAGGAACTGCACTTCTCGGGATCTTCGGGATCTCGGGACTTGCCTCGGGGCTCGAGAACAATACCGGGGCTTCAGGATATTTCTGGCACGCAAAACGATGCAAAACGAGAGAGAGAAGAGAGGAAATTGGCAAAAGACTCGGCTGCCTTCGGATCCTATTTACAGGAGGCTGGAGCCTCGGTGTACGCGGGGCGTACTGCAGTATGCAGCGCGTACTGCTTCCGAAATCGTCACTACATGCGTCATCCGAAGTGTCGACACTCTTCGGAGTACGCGGGGCGTACGTCGGATCGGACCGGTGACTCGCCTTCGGATAATGCCGGATTTAAGGATTATAAATAAATACAATTTATTTAATAAACTTCGGAAATTCATATCTTCTTCATACGAACTCCGTTTTCGACGTTCTTTATATCCACGCGAAGGTGAGACTACGCTCTACAACTTTCGTTTAGACTCCGTCGGCTAATATTGACTTTATTTTTATTATTAATTATTAATAGGCTGAGACATAAACTTTCGTTAAAAATTCATAACTTCTTCGTTTGACGTCCGTTCTCGCCTAACTTTTTATCGCTTCGATACCAACAACGAGATCTTCGATTCTCATTTAGATTGCTTCGGCTAAAAACCGCTCGATCTCAAATCGAGTATTTCGGGCTGCACACTGTTAAGCCGAAACTTCGATAAATCATAACTTCCTCATACGAAGTCAGATTTGGACGTTCTATATATATTCGGAAACCTCGTTTCAACTACTACAACATTATTCAAAGATATTAAGTTTATTTTACACTTAAATTTTGACGCTTATTTTTATTCTTAATTAATCAAACCACATAATTAAGCAATTAAGCACAAAACACACAATACTTAAATAATACAATCTTATTATTTCAAAACGGGTTACAAAGGTTAACCTAGACTATTACATTGCTACAAATGGCAAGCCCGGAAACACAGGCTTACAATTCTCTCCACCTTAGAATGATTCCGTCCCCGGAATCACACATCAACAAACAAATGCGGATAGCGACTCAACATGTCATTCTCCGTCTCCCAGGTGAGATTCGGCCCATTCGTGTGTTTCCATCGGACAAGCACTAACCCAACCATTTTGCGTCGCAACTTCTTAGTCTTTCGGTCAACAATTGCCTCTGGTTCTTCAATCAACCTTTTGTTCTCATTAATTCTCAATTCAGAAATTGGAATTATATCGGGAACTTCTCCCGTGAACTTCCTCAAATAACACACATGAAAAGTGTTGTGAATTCCATTCAGTTCTTCGGGTAATTCGAGCTTGTAAGCTTGGTTCCCAATCCTCTGAAGAACTTTAAACGGTCCAATAAACCTTGGACTCAACTTTCCCTTTTTACCAAATCTTATAAGTCCCTTCCACATCGAGACTTTAAGCAAAACCGAATCTCCAACCTCAAAAGTCATCGGTCTTCGCTTGTTGTCAGCATAGCTCTTTTGACGATCTTGAGCTGCTAACATTCTTTCCCTAATTATTTTCAACTTTTCAGCAGTTTGATGAACCATCTCTGGTCCCATAAACTGTTTTTCCCCAGCCTCAAGCCAACAAGACGGCGTACGACACTTCTGTCCATACAAAGGTTGATAAGGTGTCATCTCAATGCTCGAGTGAAAACTATTATTATAGGAAAATTCTACCAAAGGTAAATGCTCATCCCAATTACCTAGGAATTCCAAGGTACATGCTCTCAGCATATCTTCAAGTGTTTGTATTGTTCTTTCACTCTGACCATCAGTCTGCGGATGGTAAGCTGTGCTTAAACATAACTTGGTACCCATTTCCTCTTGTAGACTTTTCCAAAACCTTGAGGTGAAACGGCTATCATGATCCGATACAATCGTTAACGGAACACCGTGAAGCCTCACAATTTCCTTTACATAAGAATTCACAAGCTTTTCCATAGACCATTTCTCCTTGGCCGCTATGAAATGCGCACTCTTAGTGAATCGATCAACGACCACCCAAATCATGTCGTGACCATTCTTTGTTCTGGGCAGTTTAGTGACAAAATCCATAGCAATGTCTTCCCACTTACACATAGGCACAGGCAATGGTTCTAAACTCCCGTACGGTTTCTGATGTTGTGTCTTGACTCTCGCACAAGTCACACACTCAGCCACATACTTTGCAACATCAAGCTTCATCGTCGGCCACCAGTAGTAGGGTTTCAGGTCCCTATACATTTTAGTGCTACCAGGATGAATCGAGTACATGGTCTTGTGAGCCTCTTCCATCAGAAGATCCCTAATTCCTCATGACTTAGGTACCCAAATACGATCTTGGAATACCTTCAGTCCATGACTGTTTACACCGAACACCAACGTTTTACCCAAACGTTCCTCCTTTCGGTCATTCTTTTTAGAAGCTTCCTCTTGAGCTTTCTTTATACTCTCCAAAATGGTCGAGACAACTTCAATTCTCAACGCTCTTGGCCTTTTCCTTTCAAGATTGACTTTCCGACTGAGAGCATCAGCAACAACATTAGCTTTACCGAGGTGGTAAAGTATCTCACAGTCGTAGTCTTTAAGTAATTCTAGCCAGCGTCGTTGCCTCATATTCAATTCCTTCTGATTAAAGAGATATTGGAGACTCTTATGATCAGTAAAAAGTTTGCACTTCGTGCCATAGAGGTAATGCCTCCATATTTTCAGAGCGAAAACTACCGCTGCCAACTCCAAATCATGAGTCAGGTAATTCTTTTCATGCTCTTTCAGCTGTCGAGACGCATATGTTATCACCTTTTCTCTTTGGGTCAAAACACAACCCAATCCAACCCCAGACGCATCGCTATAAACAGCAAAGTCTTCAACTCCATCGGGTAGAGAAAGTATCGGTGCCTCGCATAGCTTCTTCTTTAACTTCTCGAATGCTTCTTTATGCTTATCACTCCAAGCATAAGTAGCTCCTTTGTGGGTCAAAGTTGTTAACGGAGTAGCAATCGAAGAAAAACCTTGGATAAACCTGCGGTAATATCCGGCTAATCCTAAAAAGCTTCGAATCTCCGTGGGACTTTTCGGTTGTTCCCACTTCATCACAGCTTCGATCTTCGCTGGATCAACCATTATCCCTTCTTGGTTGACCACGTGACCCAAGAATTGGACTTCACAAATCCAAAAATCACATTTGGAGAACTTCGCATACAACTTCTCATTCTTCAAAACTTCTAACACTTCTCGCAAGTGTCTACCATGCTCCTCCTGGCTTTTCGAGTAAATCAGAATGTCGTCTATGAACACTATCACGGATTTATCAAGGAAAGGATTACAAACCTTATTCATCAAATCCATGAATGCTGCCGGAGCATTGGTTAGTCCAAACGACATAACCAAGAACTCGTAGTGTCCATATCTAGTTCTGAATGCAGTCTTCTTGATATCTTGCTCTCTTACTTTTAGCTGATGATATCCTAACCTAAGATCGATCTTCGAGAAATAGCTCGAACCTTGCAATTGATCAAACAGGTCATCAATCCTCGGCAACGGATATCTATTCTTTATTGTTGCCTTGTTCAGCTCTCTTTAATCGATTCACATTCTCATACTTCCATCTTTCTTCTTCACAAATAACACCGGAGCTCCCTAGGGCGATGAACTAGGTCTAATAAAACCTTTGTCCAATAACTCCTGAAGTTGCATCATCAGCTCCTTCATCTCCGTCGGTGCTAATCGATAAGGTGCTTTTGCTATTGGCGTGGTTCCTGGTAACAAGTCTATTCTGAACTCCACCTGTCTATCAGGTGGTAATCCAGGAAGATCTTCGGGAAATACTTCCGGATACTCACACACCACTGGAATGCTCTGCATCACCTTCTTTTCTTTCTTAGCATCAATCACAAATGCTAAATATGATGTACATCCCTTGGTCAAACACTTTCTGGCTTTCATTAGAGAAATGATTCCAGAATTCACTCTGCGTTTGTCCCCATACACCATAAACGAATCTTTACCAGGCGGGTTTACTTTAACTATCTTCTTCTTTCATAAAATTTCGGCATCATTGGCGCTAAGCCAATCCATTCCCAACACGATGTCAAAACCATTTAGCTCGATAGGCAATAATTCCACGTGGAACTTATTCCCATTAAGATCAATTAAGATGTTTTTCATACGATGGCTAACAGGTACAAACTTGCCACTAGCTACTTCGACTAACAAAGCATTATCTAGTCTATCAACAGGCAAAGCTAGCTTTCTACCAAACTCATGCGAAATAAAGGAGTAGTTGGCTCCAGAACAAACAATATTTGAGCAGGTAATTCGTTAACGAGAAAGGTACCTGAAGCGACATCAGCTTCATCTTTCGCAGCCTCAAGTGTCATCTGGAAGGCTCTCGCCTTCGGATTTGGTGGAATGTTGGGCTTAGCTGCCTCCTTCTTCTTCGGACAGTCTTTCAAAATATGCCCCTCTTCATTGCACCCAAAACACATCCTTTTGTTGTTCGGACATTCATTGGCAAAATGTCCAACCTTTCCACACTTGTATCAGGTCACATCCTCGCTACATTTCCCAAAGTGCTTTTTCTTACACTTATCACACCACTTCGCTTCGCCTCCTTTTCCTCCAAACTTTTTCGAATCAGATTTCGAAAATTTGCCTTTCTTACCGGAACTAGATGTTCCCTCAAACTTTCTCTTCTCACCAACCTCAACCTTGTCGGTGGTTCCTCCCTTAATCATGTTCTCAACAGACTTGGCAGCCCAGATAGCTGCCTCTAGAGTAAGTGCCTGACGTACTGGCACCTCGTACTCCCATGGAAGTCTCTTCGCATACCGATCCACCTTTGTCAGCTCATCTGGAACGATGCGCAAAGCAAACTCCATCTTATCGGTGAAGTTATTGGTGTATTCATCAACTGACATGCTGCCTTTCGTCAATGTCAGAAACTTGTTCTCTAGTTCCAACAGATTTTGAGCCGAGCAGAACTTGCGCTTGAACTGCACCAAGAACTCTGCCCATGACAATTGCAGTGGCTCATTAGGGCTTAACGTCTTCCCTAGAGTGTTCCACCAATGAACGGCTCCACCTCGGAATTGTCGCACGGCATAGATAGTCTGCAATTTACCTCTGCAGCCACAAGTCATGAAGGCTAGCTCCATTTCGGAGATCCAATCCATAACCCCAATCGGATCCTCCTTTCCATTAAAGGTCGATGGTTTGCAAATTAAAAAGTCCTTGTACTTGCATCCCATTCCATCATTCCTTCCATCACAGTTATCTTGCCTAACTATCGGTGGGTTGGCTGGACCAACAGACCCACTGAAGTTTCCACCTTCCGAGTGCCCTTCATTCAATTCAGGCTCTTCCACACGAATTGACAGTTCTTCACGATTCTGTTGAAGAAACCATCTAGTTTCATCCATCTGACGATCCAACATCGTCTAAATCATCAATTGCACACCAGCCATGGTTATTGGCTCAGGTGCTGCTGCTACGACAGGTATTTGCTCAATCACTGGTGGTTGATTCCTGTTTTCGTCAGCATTTCCAACTCCACTTCTTGTTCTCACCATTTTGATCTACACACCGAATAAGGTGAAATTAGATCCTCAATCACGATAGATATTCAAATCATCCTTATCACTCCGAAACGTTTGCATGCTAGTTCTAATATCGTAGACGTACGCTTAGAATCCTACACACATAAGGTTTCTAGATCCGGTCGGCAACAGACCATAGATCCGAACAAATAATATCATATATGGCAACATATAACATTTAGCACATAAAAGCATTTTAGGCAACTTTCCTAAAATAAACCAGTGCTCGTGTCTAAAACACAACAAACACACATCTCAAAACTTCACTTAGCATTCTAAGTTTAAGTCTAGAAATCCTACAAATTCCTAGTTCGCTTAAACTAATGCTCTGATACCAACTGTGACATCCCCAAAATCTCGGCCAGAAAATACCGATTTTCATTTATGCTTTTAAAATATTTTCAGAGTAAATCCTTTTGATTTGAAAGAGTTGCGGAATTTGTTCCCAAAAACAAAACATGATAAAACAATGTTTACCAAAGCATTTAATAAAAGAAATGTATTTTCATTATAATCAAAACTCGGGGTGTCATGTTCCGATACAGACCAATAAGCATAAACGAATACATTACAAGTCATTCAACAAATATAAACATATGCAGACTTGTAATCAAAACAACTGATGGTTCATCCATCTCATGCCCTCGCGCCACTTCCTGTAATACAATTAAAACTGAGTGGGTCAGGCTTGGGAGCCTGGTGAGCATATAGGGTTTTCAACCCACAATAAATAATCATATTTAATTTTCACCAACCAACAATAACCCAATTACCCATTCCCGTTATTCTCACTTTATGTCCCTAAGACAACTAACATAAGGGACCTATTCTAAGAATATTTCATCGGGGCGACAACACATGCTTCGGGGGTACCTCAGCAATATAAGTCAAATAAGGCAACCATGAGGGGGATGGAGTACAGCGAATGAACACCCAAGTTCATTAACACCTACAGGTGGCGAACCTGCTAATGTTTCCACAAGACTATCTAGAAAAGTATGTGGTCGTCATCTAAACTCCGCTAGATGACTAAATCAAACAACAACGAGGCCTCTCATCTGTTTATTACACACCAAATATCTACCCATGTTCTACCCAACATATTAGTAGATAAAAATATACATTTGTATACATAGTTTTGAAAACCTGTATAGCATGCTTTAATCAACACATATTTCACATAACAGATGAGACACACACACACATAACACGTATCTCATAGAGAATAAATCATATCTATGAGTTAGAAGAAAGTGAATACACATTCACACACATAAACAACAATATACTTAATACACTCGAACCAAACTTGTATTATTATCGTGTTTATGAAAGGTAGTATACACTCACTTGATCAAAAGATGATCGGACAGCACTACGACTTGCAGAAGTAGTAATCCTCAGCAGATCTGGAAGATCTCTTCAAAAATCGAACTTCTCGCGGGCAGAGCTTCGGCTCGGGAACCGCACTTCTCGGGATCTTCGGGATCTCGGGACTTGCCTCGGGGCTCGAGAACAATACCGGGGCTTCGGGATATTTCTGGCATGCAAAACGATGCAAAACGAGAGAGAGAAGAGAGGAAATTGGCAAAAGACTCGGCTGCCTTCGGATCCTATTTATAGGAGGCTGGAGCCTCGGTGTACGCGAGGCGTACTGCAGTATGCAGCGCGTACTGCTTCCGAAATCGTCACTACATGCGTCATCCGAAGTGTCGACACTCTTCGGAGTACGCGGGGCGTACGTCGGATCGGACCGGTGACTCGCCTTCGAATAATGCCGGATTTAAGGATTAAAAATAAATACAATTTATTTAATAAACTTCGGAAATTCATATCTTCTTCATACGAACTCCGTTTTCGACGTTCTTTATATCCACGCGAAGGTGAGACTACGCTCTACAACTTTCGTTTAGACTCCGTCGGCTAATATTGACTTTATTTTTATTATTAATTATTAATAGGCTGAGACATAAACTTTCGTTATAAATTCATAACTTCTTCGTTTGACGTCCGTTCTCGCCTAACTTTTTATCGCTTCGATACCAACAACGAGATCTTCGATTCTCATTTAGATTGCTTCGGCTAAAAACCGCTCGATCTCAAATCGAGTATTTCGGGCTGCACACCGTTAAGCCAAAACTTCAATAAATCATAACTTCCTCATACGAAGTCAGATTTGGACGTTCTATATATATTCGGAAACCTCGTTTCAACTACTACAACATTATTCAAAGATATTAAGTTTATTTTACACTTAAATTTTGACGCTTATTTTTATTCTTAATTAATCAAACCACATAATTAAGCAATTAAGCACAAAACACACAATACTTAAATAATACAATCTTATTATTTCAAAACGGGTTACAAAGGTTAACCTAGACTATTACATTGCTACAAATGGCAAGTCCGGAAACACAGACGTAACAGTATCAGAGCCTTGGGTTGAGGGATTCGGGTGCACCTTCGGGCGTATCTGAACTGAAACTGAGGATTTGAGAGATTTTCAAAATAAAATTCACAAAATTTTTCTCAAGAGTAAAAAGTTTTTGAAAGAGCAGAGCAGAGCAGTGTGTACGATTAGCCAGCGCCCGAACGGTGATTTCCCAAAATACCCTTACATTATGAGTTATGAGATATGTATGATATGATATGAAGCTAGAGTAGGCTAGGTATTCTTATTAGGACTAGAGTGGCCTGATTTGTGATGCCTTAGCCTAGGGATTTTGCTGCTAGGAGATGGTTGAGTGTGAATAGATAGCAACGAGGAGCTTCTGAGAGATCTGCTTGAGAGTAGACTATGCATAGAGGGAGAGTAGAGTACTTGGGATTTTGGATCCTAGGAGGAGGACTTGGGGTGAATAGTGATGCAGTGCGGACGGTAGTATTGGGCCCGTACTACCGAAGGCACCGGATCAGTGCGCAGCCCAAGTAAGAATCCTTAGGGTACCATGGATCAAGTAGGATTGGGATATCGAGTGTGTATGCGCTCGAGCGAGTCTCTGATATCTTGTGTTGTATTTCAGAGAGAGACATCATGGTTGGGACACGCCATAGGCCAGGGACTAGCGAGGGGGTGTGAGTGATGAGGAGCTCCGCCAGATGATTCATGATGAGGTGGCAGCTGCCATCCGCACTGAGATTCCAGAGATGTTCGGGTCTATCAAGACCACATTGATTAAGACTTTTGATGAGCAGTATGATGCTCTTTCTGATGTTGCTGTTGCTGTAGCCACTACAGCCGTTGCTGCTACCCGACCGCAGGGGGGTGACGTGTTGCTGTACCGGGAGTTCAGCAACACGAAGCCACCCGAGTTTGATGGGACACAGGATCTGATAGCCATGATGAGGTGGATCTCTTACATTGAGGGGTGCTTCTACACATGTTCATGTCTGGAGCATCTGAGATTTCGGTTCATGCTGAACCAGCTTCGCTTGGGGGCGAAGGACTGGTGGAAGTTTGTGACAACGCACTATTCTTCTGCAGAGCTTGCTGCGGTGACCTGGGAGCGGTTCACCGCTATGTTTCATGATGAGTACGTTTCCCCGGTGGAAAGGGAGCGTTTGGCCCAGGAGTTCTCGACCCTCAAGCAGGGTACTGAGTCTGTTACTGTGATCACCAGGATGTTTCATGAGAGGGCGATGTTCTGCCCTGAGCACGTGTCTTCCGAGCAGGCACATATGAGTCGGTATTTGAGAATTTTGAGGAGAGACATCCGCGAGTTTGTGGCGAACTCGACGTACCGAACATTTGCCGAGCTTCAGGCAAATGCCCGAAAGAGGGAGATTGAGCTAGAGACTCAGGCCAGGGAGGAGGCGGAGTCTCAGGGGAGGGATCGGCGACCGACACAGTCCCAACCGGATGCCAAGCGGGCTAAGCCCGCCGATTCGAGATTAAGGAACCAGAAGGGCCGCACTTGTGGCAAGTGCGCCAAGAGTCATGAGGGGGTGTGCAGAGCAGGGTCTTGCTACAAGTGTGGCAAGGAGGGGCACATGGCCAAGGATTGCCCCAAGGGGTTTGCAGTTTGTTTTCACTGCAACCAGACCGGACACCAAAAGGCCGAGTGTCCACAGTTATGAGGGTCAGCTCAGGGAGCTTCTCAGGGATTTGTCCCTGCTATTGTTCGAGCTACAGAGAGTTGGCCGGTGAAGGTCGAGGCGTCGAAGGCTCACGGGAGAGCCTTCCAGTTGACAGCAGAGGAGGTCCGCGCAGCACCCGATGTTGTGGCTGGTATATATTCTTTCCTCTGTTTATTTTGAGTTTGTGGTGGTATGCTTATGTTTTGATATGTGTAGGTACATTTCTTGTGTGTTCTATACCTGCTTTGGTGTTATTTGACTCGGGTGCGAACCGGTCTTTTGTGTCATTAGCCTTTAGTCAGCACATCAGTATTCGTCGAGAGGCGTTGAGTCGACCTTTGCGAGTTTCCATAGCTGACGAGAGAGCAGTGTATGCCACTGATGTGATTCGAGGATGTGTACTCGAGATATTCGGCGTTGAGTTTCCGATTGATTTGGTCCCGATTGCTATGGGAGATGTATGTGTCATTGTGGGCATGGACTAGTTGAGCAGATTTGGAGCAGTTATCAATTGTAAGCGACAGTTGGTGACCAAACGAGACCCTAGTGGGGGAGTTCTTACGATTTATGGCGAGGGTACCCGTTTTGGGTCGGCTTTTTGTTCAGCCGTGAGAGCGAGGCAGAGTCCACAGCAGGGCTGTAGTGGGTATGTGGCTTACATGGTGGATACGAGGGTAGGTGCAGAGAGACCAAGGTCGGTCGATGAGGTCCCGATAGTGCGTGAGTTCCCGGATGTTTTCCCCGAGGAGTTGCCAGGTGTGCCTCCCGAGAGGCAGGTGGAGTTCCGTATCGATTTGGTTCCGGGGGCAGCGCCCTATCGCCTTGCACCTCCAAAGATGCATGAGTTATCCTCGCAGCTTCAGGAGCTGTTGGGGAAGGGGTTTATACGGCCGAGTAGCTCGTCGTAGGGAGCACCAATCCTTTTTGTCAAGAAAAATGATGGTTCACACCGGATGTGCATTGATTACCGGGAGTTGAACAAGCTGACGGTCAAAAACCGTTACCCCTTACCGAGGATTGACGATTTGTTCGATCAGTTGCAGGGAGCGTCTTGGTTCTCCAAGACTGATTTAAGGTTTGGATATCATTAGAGAGACCGAGTTCAGTCGATGAGGTCCCGATAGTGCGTGAGTTCTCGGATGTTTTTCCCGAGGAGTTGCCAGGAGTACCTCCCGAGAGGCAGGTGGAGTTCCGTATCGATTTGGTTCCGGGGGCAGCGCCTATCGCTAAGGCGCCCTATCGCCTCGCACCTCCAGAGATGCAGGAGTTATCCTCGCAGCTTCAGGAGCTGCCGGGGAAGGGGTTTATACGGCCGAGTAGCTCGTCGTAGGGAGCACCAATCCTTTTTGTCAAGAAAAAGGATGGTTCACACCGGATGTGCATTGATTACCGGGAGTTGAACAAGTTGACGGTCAAAAACCGTTACCCCTTACCGAGGATCGACGATTTGTTCGAGCAGTTGCAGGGAGCGTCTTGGTTCTCCAAGATTGATTTGAGGTCTGGATATTATCAGATGAGGGTGCGTGATGAGGATATCCAAAAGACAATGTTCGGGACTCGTTATGGGCATTACGAGTTCGTGGTGATGCCTTTCGGGCTCACCAATGCACCAACGGCGTTCATGGATCTCATGAACAGGGTGTGCAGGCCGATGTTGGATCGTTCGGTGATTGTGTTCATTGATGATATATTGGTATATTCGAGGTCCAGAGAGCAGCATGAGGAGCATTTGAGGGAGATCCTCGGAGTTCTGAGATCGGAGAGGCTTTACGCCAAATTCTCCAAGTGCGATTTCTGGTTACGGGAGGTCCAGTTTCTAGGACACCTCATCAACCAGAATGGGATATTGGTTGATCCGGCCAAGATTGAGGCGGTGATGAGTTGGGAGGTACCGAGATCTCCTTCAGACATCAGGAGTTTCCTGGGGTTGGCCGGATATTATTGGAGATTCATTCAGGATTTCTCCAGGATTGTTGTTCCTCTCACCAGGCTGACCCGGAAGGGCGTGACTTTCAGTTGGGGCCCGGAGCAGCAGGCCTCATTCGAGACACTTCGCCAGAGATTGTGCGAAGCCCCAGTGCTGGCCCTTCCGGAGGGAATGGAGGACTTTGTGGTATATTATGACGCGTCGATATCGGGACTGGGTGCGGTGCTGATGCAAAGAGGGCATGTGATAGTATACGCATCAAGACAGCTGAAGCCTCATGAGATGAGGTATCCTACACATGATCTGGAGTTGGGGGCTGTGGTGTTCGCCCTCAAGATTTGGCGTCACTATTTGTATGGGGTTCGGTGTACCATATACACGGACCATAAGAGCTTGAAGTATCTAATGGATCAACCCAACCTAAACATGTGTCAGAGGAGATGGTTTGACATAGTAAAGGATTATGAGTGTGAGATCCTGTACCACCCGGGCAAAGCTAACGTGGTAGCTGATGCCTTGAGTCGCAGGACAGAGAGTGCCCCTTTGCGAGATATTTGTATGAGATTGACAGTGATGACTCCGGTGTTGGACACCATTCGGGAGGCCTAGGTGGAGGCCATGAGATCGAAGAACCGCAAGTGAGAGCGGGTAATTGGTCAGATATCAGAGTTCATTGCCGATAGTCGGGGGCTTATGACCTTCCAGGGCTGGATTTGGGTGCCATTTAAGGGCGGGTCACGTGCCATTTTGATGGAGGAGGCGCACATGTCGAGGTTTTCGATCCATCTTGGGGCCACTAAGATGTATTTGGATCTGAAAAGAGACTATTAGTGGCCCTGTATGAAGAGGGATGTGGCATGGTTTGTAGAAAGGTGCTTGACCTGTCCCAGGGTTAAGGCCGAGCACCAGTGTCCACATGGCAAGTTGCAGCTGCTTGAGGTTCCCCAGTAGAAGTGGGAACATATTTCCATAGATTTTATCACTAAATTGCCGAGGACTGCGAGAGGCGTCGATGCAATTTGGGTGATCATCGACCGGATGACAAAGAGCGCTCATTTTCTTGCTATCAGTGAGAGCTCTTCCGCAGAGAGACTGGCAGAGGTGTATGTGAGGGAGGTGGTATCGCGACATGGTGTACCGATCTCGATTGTGTCAGATTGAGATGTGCGTTTCACTTCCAGGTTATAGAGGAAGTTCCATGAGGAGTTGGGTACTAGGCTGCATTTCAGTACCGCTTACCACCCACAGACGGACGGGCAGAGTGAGCGGACGATTCAGATGCTTGAGGACACGCTTCGGGCATGTGTGTTGGACTTCGGAGGGAGTTGGGACACGTATCTGCCTTTGGCTGAGTTTTCCTATAACAATAGCCACCATTCGAGCGTTGGTATGCCTCCCTTTGAGTTTATGTATGGGAGGAGGTGTAGGACTCCCATCTGTTGGGGAGAGGTAGGGCAGCGAGTAATGGGCAGCACTGAGATAGTGCTTCAGATGATGGAGCAGATACAGCAGGTTAGACAGAGGTTGCTGACGGCCCAGAGTCGCCAGAAGAGTTACGCGGATAGGCGTCGATCTGAGCTCGAGTTTCAGGTTAGTGATTTTATACTCCTGAAAGTGTCTCCTTGGAAAGGAGTGATCCGATTCAGGAAAAGGGGCAAGTTGGGGCCCCGGTACATTGGACCGTTCAGGGTGATCGTGAGGGTGGGCAGGGTAGCATATCGATTGGAGCTACCTGCGGAGTTGAGCCAGATTGATGATACCTTCCACGTGTCTCAGCTGAGGAAGTGTATAGCCGACGAGTCGGCAGTGGTGCCTTTGGAGGATATCTAGGTGGACGCGGGTCTGAATTATGTTGAGAGACCGATCGCGATTATGGACAGGAAGGTCAAGGTTCTGTGGAACAAGGAGGTGTCACTGATTCAGGTCCAGTGGCAGCATCGGAGGGGGTACGAGCTGACTTGGGAGCCGGAGTCAGAGATGCGGGAGCAGCATCCGGAGTTGTTTTCAACATGAGACTTCGAGGGCGAAGTGTGGTTCTAGTGGGGGAGAATTGTAACATCCCGAAATTCAGGTAAGGCCATTTAGCCCTTCCTTTTTATCAAATGGTCAAGACTAGTCCTTGAGTGATTTCTTGTAGCACATGAGTACGCTGGGCGTACCGAGGTACGCTGCGCGTACTCATGCGGTTAATTTGGACGCGAACTCGCCTGTGTACGCTGGGCGTAAAGGGTCCAGATGCAAACCCTAAATGTTTGGCTTGTGCACTATTTAAAGGATGCTAAGGCTCATTTCCCATCCTCCATATCAGTGAGTGAAACCCTAAGAGAGAGAGCCTTCCATCGTTCTTAGCTTGAGTGTGTGTGATTTGGAGCTCAAAGTGTCTTGGTGTGTTAGTGAAGAAGAAGGAGAGAAGAGCTTGTGGAGGCTAAGACTTAAAGTGCAAGTTTGGATCGAAGATCTACAGAGGAAGGAGCTGCATTTAGAGGTATAAAGTTCAAAATTTTCCTCCTTATTTGGTTAGATGATTGCATGGACCATTTCTAGGGTTAAAAGTCCCAAAGGTGGAGACTTTATGAGTGTAATGTACTCCATGGACCTAGATCTGCCCCATTTCAGTGATATTTGTACTATAGATCAATAAAGTTGCCATCTTGGTCGTTGTCATGAGGTTATGCTTGAGTTATGAGCTTTCTAGAGTTGGGGAATGGAATGTTATGGGTGTTAGTGACTTGTCCAGCCATGCAAAGGCTTAAAGTCACCAACTTTATGGATTAAGAGGCTTAGAAATGGTCAGATCTAAAAGTTGGACGTGGGTCTTAACTGTTTAAGACCTCAAGAGCTTAGAGTCTGGAACTGGGGTTTACACGGGGCGTAATCCCAGTACGCGCGGCATAAGGGGTCGCGCAACCCGTTTCTGTGAGGACGCTGGGTACGCCCATCGTACATGTTTGGTACGTGCAGCGTAACCCGGAGGGTTGACTTTTGTTGACTTTTAGGGTTTGGTCAACTTTATAGTCTTTGAGCCATGGGAGGGGTAAAATGGTCTTTTACCTTTCTGAGAGTACTAAGAGAGGGAATAGCCTAGCCTTAAGGGATGTATTGATTTAGAGTGTTTCTTTCATATGATTAGGCGGAGGCTAGATCAAATTTTTTAGAGTTGAGATTTTACCGAGTTACCCGAGGTGAGTCTTCTCACTATACTTCACCTAGAGTGGTAATCAAAGTTATGTGACAGAGTATTTTGTATGCTTTTTCATGATGTGATTTCTATGTGATTTATGCTATGTATGTGCCAGAGTTTTCAGAGTTAGGACCGGAAGGTCCACAGAGTTTGGGTCAGAGGGCCCACAGAGTTATGGGACTGGAGCGTCCGACTGAGACACATTGACCAGAGGGTCAAACAGAGTTATAGCCTCGAGTGGCTAATATGTATTGTGTGTGGTATTTTGGGGAACTCACTAAGCAATTATGTTTACAGTGTTGTGTTATGTGTTTCAGGTACCAATGAGGATCACGAGAAGGCGTCAGTTTGATCAGTACACACATGAGGAGTTTTTTACATATTTTGATCTTGGGATGTGATGTTATGAATTGATTATGTGATACAATGATGTTTTATGACAATTATGAATGAAAATGTGTATAAATATGAAAAATTATTTGAAAATTTGGGTGTTACATATATATATATATATATATATATATATATATATATATATATATATATAGAGAGAGAGAGAGAGAGAGAGAGAGAGAGCTAGGTTCAAATGTTTTTAGCAACTATTGTGTGCCTAAATGCACCAATGAGAATTCAAGAAATAATAAATAATTAAATAAATCATTTAAGGGTATTTTGGACATTTTATACTTTTAATTATGGAAATCATTTATTTGAAATCCTATAATTAAGGAAATAAGGTAAATATATTTGACCTACATGTGTGTGGTAGAACACGTCTCTGACTTGCTCAACAGTTGTAGCCGCCTCCGACTTCATCCACTGCATCGGATTCGTCCACCATTCATCGGTGAAGTCGCAACCAGCCGATCACTGTCCACCATTACTTCCACTTCCCGCCTCCATCAATGTCGTGAGTTCTCCACCAACACTAATAAAATCGATTTTCTTTTTTCTCAAAATTTTATTTTTTTAGATTCTATCAGTTGTTGAAATCGATTTCTTTCTTGGCAAAAATCGATTTGTTGAAATCAATTTTATTGCTTCTCTTCTCATCTGTGAAATCCATTGATTATTTGAAATCTATTTGTTTAAGTAATACTTTCTAATTGATTTGGAATATGATTTTGTAGGATACAAAATTGTTCATCGTGGGTGTTTGTTCTTCAACAAGCATCGTCCCTTCATTACTATCCCCACAGAAGTCAACATCGACCCTAAAAAAGTTTCAATCGCTGAAACAAAAGCTCACCTGTCATCCCTCAATCTCGTATGTAGCCTCTATTTCGGCCATTTGGTAAGTCGATTCAATGGGTTGAAAAAACATCATCTTTCTTTTACAATTTCTCTCCAGTTTAAAGCCTCTGTTTTTGCGATTTTTGAATTCTAATCGATTTTTTTGTTGAATTTAAATTATATATTTTAACTCTACTAATAGATTTCAGTTAGACCGTTTATTTGTTGATAATAATATAAGTTTCTCAGGAAGTGATTTTAGTTATCCAAGTCCTTTTTTTTTTTCTGAACACCAAGTGTTGACTAAATACCTAAATGAAGATTTACTTTGTAATTTGTCACTTGTCCATTAAAAACTCTTTTCTATTGTCCTAAGTGAATTGTTACTGAGTTTAGATAGTTCTTATATTTTGAGTAATGGTTTTGTTTTTACTTTTTCAAATAGTTGTTTACCTTTCAATTATGTTTGGCTCAATTATCAATTTATGTTTGTGTAAAGTGCACTAATCTTGTTTGGTTCAATTCTCACATCATATGGATATATAATTTCAATAGGCCTAATTAAAAGAATGATCATGAAATTAATTTATATTATCTCATCTCATGAAAATTGAGTAAGTAATTGTGTTGTTGATTTGTAACTTATAGGTAAAACATTGAAGGAGCACAAGCAAAGAAAGTATGGGCAATATTCTGCCAGAATGTATACTATGTAGTCTTCCATATGCTATGTATATACTGATGGGGTTGATTTCATATGCCAATACAGTGAATTAATTTTGTTTGATTTCATATATCAACATAGTAAAGGCTTAATATTATATGCCAATATAGATTGGTGAAAGCTACTCATCTTGTTCTAGAAAACTGTTTAAAAAGGTAAGTAATTTGTTTGTGTATTATTTTGGTTTATTTTGTGATTTTGAATTCCAACTTCTATTCTCCCTTGTTATTGTGTATTTGGAATCTAAAATTATATTAGCAGTAAATACGATACTTTTGAATGTATTCTAGGTATTCTGTCAGAATAAACCCTGCTAGAATAAAATCTATGTATTCTGCCAGAATATATTCTATGTCTTCTGCCAGAATATATAAAGTGATAGTTAATTGCAAGCAACATATTTTTAACCATTATTAGTTTTTGTTGTATTTGTGATAGGAATGACCGGAAGAATGTGTTGAAGACCTAATAGGAATAACTTGAAGAACGAATAAAGTTCGAACATACTCACATTTTAATAATGTTGTTATTTTTTAAGAATTTTATTCATTTTTGTTAATATTCTTTTAGAATATGTATAATTATATTAAAATGTATAGAGTAGCTTGTCTGTAATAATATGTATGAATTTGTATTTAAGTTTGGATGTATAAGAATATATTAGAAAGTTGTTATTTTCCAACCTCAGTTTCAAGAACTTTGTTATTTTTCAATAATATTCTAATAGAATAAAATTCTGAAAGAGCATCATTCTAACTAAAAAAATATTCTGACAGAATAAAATCGGTTATGTTTACAAATTATGTTAGAATTAAAATTGAATTAATTAAAAAAAATTATATTTTTAAAATTAGGAGAATTAATTATCCATAAATATCCGAAAATTTCCTTTTATAATTGTAGTTAATTGTCCAAAATACCCTTTTGCTAAAATTTTTATGATTATATGGTACATGCTATCCCATTGTAATATCCAGATTTGTGCATTCTGGCACACAATAGTTAGTAAAAACAAAATAACCTAACCCTATATATATATATATATATATATATATATATATATATATATATATATATATATATATATATATATATATATATATATATATATGATATAAGATCATCTTTTTGGATTATCCTTTTCATTCCTGTTCTACACCTGTGTAACCTTTTTCAACATTGAGATTAATATAGTTTTCATTCAAAGTGGTTTTTTCCCGATTTTGAGTTTTTCCACTATAAATCCGGTGTTATTCTGGTTGCTTGTTTATGTTCTTACTCTTTCAAGTGGTATCAGAGATAGGTTAAGGATCAGAGACATACCGGTTGCTGATCGAACATACCTGTTAGTCGTTTGAAACCCAGACAGTTTTTTTTGGAGATTCTTCATAAGTTGTTTTTTCTTTTTCCGTGACGATCTATACACCATCAAAGTTAATCGATCATTCTTGCCCAGGTCGTTCTTACCTTCTTGAATCCCTCGTATATGTTTTTCCTTTTCTTTGAATCGCAACGTAGTTTATTTCTTTATTAAACCCTCGTCTTATTAAACCTATAAGTTGTCTCCTTTTTAAACATCTTATTTTATCCCATAAAACCCACCAACCATTTTAATTTGCTTTTACTTAGCCCATACTCGCATTCATATCTTTAATCGATCGTTTGTTTTAAACCATTCAAACAATTGATTATTTTCAACCTATTTCTTTGAATTATTTTTCTTAATCCAGAAAATAAGGGTATAAAATCGATTACTCTATGACAACTGTCAAATACGATCTTCCACTTTTAAATTGTGGCACTCATTTTTCACTTTGGCAAGTGAAGATGCGAGATTTTTTGGCTCAAACGGATTATGACGATGCATTAGATTCATTTGGAAATAAACTTCAAGCTACTTGTACTCCCGATGAGATAAACAAGGATCGTAAAGCCCTGGCACAAATCCAGTTACATCTCCACAATAATATTATCCAAGAAGTACTCAATAAAAAAACTGTGGCTGCCGTTTGGTTAAAGCTCGAGTCAATATGCATGTCAAAAGATCGCACGAGTAAGATGCATTTAAAGCAAAAGCTTTTTCTACATAAGCTTCAAGAGGGAGGTAGTTTACTTAACCGCATCTTTGATTTTAAAGAGATCGTATCCGATTTAGCGACTTTGGAAATTAAGTATGACGAAGAAGACATTGGTTTGATTCTTTTGTGCTCTCTTCCGAGATCCTACTCTAACATAAGAGATACAATTCTTTATATTCGCGACACCCTTACTTTACCTGAAGTTTATGAAGATTTGTATTCAAAAGAAAATATGAAAGAGATGGTATCTTCAAACGGGGTAAGTAGTTCACAAGCTGAAGGGTTATCGGTTCGGAGTCATTCCAAGGATAGGGGATTTGTGGAAAGAAAGGGTGCTCCAAATCTCGAGGCAAGGGCAATGAAAAAAAATTCAGGTATTGTCACAAATATAGTCATGATATTTCAGAGTGTCACAAGTTGAAAAATAAAGAAAAGAGAAACGCGGAAAAGAAAGATGAAGACTATCGTCGGGGTTGCCGATATTCATGATGAATGGATTCTTGACTCGTCTTGCATATATCACATGTGCCCACATAAATATTGGTTTTCCACTTCTGAACCAATTCTCAATGCTGGGTCCGTTCTTGGTTTTGACAATTCACAATGCAAAATTGAAGGAATCGGCTCCGTTCATATCAAGATGTTTGACGGTACTGCTCGTATATTGACCGATGTTTGTTACATCCTGAAGATGAAAAGAAACCTTATATCACTTAGCGTCTTTGACAACAAAGGCTTCAAATTTACGGGTAAAGATTGTATGCTAAAGATCTCAAAAGGTTCTGTAGCTGTTATTAAAGTAGATTTGCGAAAATGCAATGGATTGTACTATGTTCGGGGTACAACTATCACTGCTTCCACTACTCTTGTGACTCTTAATAATCATCTACCTGATTCTCATGACAAATCATCCCCAAAGGATCTAACAAAATCCAAAATCGATCACAAACACGGTTCTTCGGTTAATCCCGAAACTGCTTCCAATTTTAGTCCAATATTGTCTGCCACGTCTTCAGAAACCGATGCGGTTAAAATATGGCATTGTTGATTAGGACATAGAATTTGGATTGTCTGAACGAAATAAACAGGGTGTACTTGATGGTTTCAATAAAGGCAAGCTGGAATTTTGCGAACATTGCGTTTTCGGTAAATCTAAGCGGCTAAAGTTCAATATTGGCAAGCACACCACCAAAGGCATTTTAGATTACATACATTCTGATTTGTAGGATCCTTACCAACACAAATATATTGGTGGTGCAAGTTATATGTTGGCGATAGTCGATGACTACTCTCAAAAGGTATGGCCTTATTTGCTGGAAAGCAAGTTTGACGCGTTTTTTGCCTTTAAAGAATGGAATATTATGATCGAAAATCAAACTTTGAAGAAAATTAAAAAGTTAAGGAATGATAATGGTATGGAATTTTGTTCAAAAGATTTTGAATCATTTTGCAAATCTGAAGGTATTGTTCGTCACTACACCGTTCCTCATACGCCGTAACAAAACGATGTAGCTGAACGGATGAATCGCACCATTATTAACAAGGCTTGTTGTATGCTATCCGGGGCATCTTTACATCATATATTTTGGTCTGAAGTAGACTCCACAACATGTTATTTGATCAATCGTTCACCTTCAATTCCATTAGACAAGAAGACTCTAATTGATGTTTGGTTCGGTTCGCCCGCAGACTATTTGGAGCTGCATATTTTCGGGTGTGTTGCATATGCTCACGTTGATAATGGTAAGCTGAATCCTAGAGCTATTAAATGCATTTTTATTGGTTACAGGTGAAAGGATATAAGCTTTGGAATCCCGAAACAAGCAAAGTAATTATAATCCGAAATTTCGTTTTCAACGAAACTGTGACGTATTACTCACCCAACAGCCACGTCAATTCTCAACATGGTTCTTTTCCAAATATTTTAGACACATCCTAGGCTTCTCCTAATAATATTGATTCTCATGAGAGTGCTCAAATTCAGGTGGAGCACACTATCACTTTTGAAAATACCGAAAATCAAGGCAATTCGCTCAACCCGAGTAACAATGTTTCATCAACTCCTTCAAGCTCTTCGTCCCCATCTCATTCTATTGAAAATGATAGACCTAGGAGGGTTATTAGACCTCCTAGTGGGTTCACTAATGTTTCTAATTCAGTATCTTATGCTTTCTCGGTTACCGAGGAAATTTAAAAATTATCAGGAGCCATCATCCTATACTAAAGCAATTTCTACTTCTGATTTTGACAAGTGGATGACTGCAATGCAAGAAGAAATGGAATCTCTAGAGAAGAATCAAACTTCAGAACTTTTCAAATTACCCAAGGAAAAGAAGCCAATTAGATGCAAATTGGTGTACAAGAAAAAGGAAGATTCCATATTCAAAGCCCGACTCGTTGCAAAAAGGTATAGCCAAATACCAGGTATAGATTTTACTGATGTGTTTTCTCCCGTTGTCAAGCATAGTTCCATTCGTACTTTACTTAGCATTATTGCAATGCATGATTTTGGAGCTTCAACAACTTAATGTGAAGATCGCTTTCTTACACGGTGATTTTGAAGAAAACATTTACATGGAGCAACCCGAAGGTTTTGCTATTCCCAAGAAAGAAGGTTTGGTGAGTCGGTTAAAGAAATCGCTTTATGGCTTAAAGTACTTACTCCGACAATGGTACAAGATGTTTTATAGATTCATTATGTCTAAAAACTTTAGAAGATCAGATTATGATTCATGTGTTTACCTAAAATTTGAAAAAGGGCATCCTATCTACTTATTACTCTATGTTGATGATTTGCTTATAGCTGCAAAAGACAAGTCTGTCATCACCAAACTGAAAAACCAACTTGGCTGGGAGTTTGAGATGAAAGATTTGGGTGATGCAAAGAAAATAATTAGCATGGAAATTTTAAGGGATCGATCCATAGGAAAGTTATACTTAAGCCAAAGCAGCTACATTAACAAAGTTCTACATCGATTCAACATGCAAAATACCAAACCGGTAAGCACACGACTTGTCGGGAATTTCTGGCTTTCTTCTAGACATTCTCCACAAAAAAAGATGAAATTGATTAGATGTCAAAGTTTCCTTATTCAAGTGCAGTTTGATCGTTAATGTATGCTATGGTTTGTTCCTGTCCCGACTTATCACATGCTTTGAGTGTTGTAAGTCATTTTATGGCCAATCCGAGAAAAAACATCGGAAAGCCATTCAATGGATCTTCTGATACCTTAAGGTACTTCTAATCCTTGTTTGGATTTTGGGAAATCAACAACTAGGCTATGTGGATACGTTGATTTTGATTATGCAGGCGATCTCGACAAAAGAAGATCACTTAAAAGGTTATGTTTTTACTATCGGCGAGTGTGCTGTGAGTTGGAAAGCTACACTTCAATATACCGTTGCTTTGTCTACTATAGAAGATGAGTACATGGCTATTTCGGAAGCGTGTAAAGAGGTTTCTTGGCTTAGAGGGTTGTACGGTGAGCTATGTGGTGATTACTCATGCAATATAATTTATTGTGACAGTCAAAGTACGATATGCCTTACCAAGGATTCAATGTTCCACAAGTGAATGAAGCACAATGACATACGACACCATTACATTAGAGATGTCATTGCCTAAGGCGATATCAAGGTGAAAAAGATTAACACCAAGCACAACCCGACTGACATGATGACGAAGCCGATTCCGACCACCAAATTTGAACTTTTTTTTTCAGATTTGGGTGGTATTTAAAATTAAGTCCTTAGGGACTTTTGAACACTATATGTTTTTCATTTCACTAGAAGGTTGAAGGTTACATTGTTGAAGATTGGTTTCGTCGCAATATGGAGTTTGTTGAATATGCTCCAAACAGTTTTCAACTTAGTGCCCAAGAATCTGATAGCTATATTAGTTGAGTTGTTTTGGTTCCTTGCCCATCAAGTAAAAGAGGTAGATTAGTATTCATTTTAGTTACTCCTATATATAGGATATAATATCATCTTTCTGGATTATCCTTTTCATTCCCGTTCTACACTTTTGTAACCCTTTTCAACATTGAGATTAATATAGTGTTCATTCAAAGTGGGTTTTTACCAATTTTGGGTTTTTCCATTATAAATCGGGTGTTATTTTAGTTACTTGTTTACGTTCTTACTCTTTCATCTCATATAATAGCTAGAAACAATAATTATGGACTTCTCACTTGTCAAGGCATATATGTTAGATCAAAATAAATCAAAGAACCACTCTTCAAAAGTGTGTTGAACCTCTACCACGACTGGGAAAGTAACGCCACAATGTGGTGTCGAGAAAATGGGCGTCATGGTCGCAAAATATGAAATCTCCATGACGTGGTCTAGTGATGCCACGTCATGGTGTCAGTCGGATGCAGTCGCGATAAAATTAAATGCCGCGACGTGGTGATAATGTCCACGTTGTGGTGTCTTATCATATCATCTTTTAAGATCCAAAGTAATGCATTGACTCTTTTTAATTCTTAGTACCATTCCCGATCTTTCTTTTGGTAAAATTCTTCAAAAACTCTTCTTTTCATCATGTAGGAACCCCAAACTTACTAAAAAAATGGTCTTCAAGTTTAATCTTCAAAAATTGCATGCCTTTTTCATCCATTAAACTCCTTTACTGCTTCATGTATTTTCTTTCTAACACTACAAAATAAAACCAGAAGACTAGAGAAACACATGATCATTTGGTTAAGCTAACAACTAAAACTAAAAATAAAAAAAAAACTAAAAAGAAATTAAAAAAGGGAAAGAAAATGCAAACTCTTAAAACATCGAGTTGCCTCTCGGGAAGCGCTTCTTTTTGAGGAGTCGTGAGCCATACTCCTTCCCAGTCTACGTTGTTGCAGTTGGGAGTGGGATCTCCCTTTTCTCTTTTTGTTCTTTCCACTTTCACTTATAAGCTTGAACTCTTCTTTTGTATGCCTTCTTTGAATTCTCCTTCTTCTTTTTGTTGGCACTTTCCTCGTGTTTACGCTTTACCCTTTTACCTTGCTTTTTCACCTTGTTTATCTTCTTGTCATCTTCTTTAGGACCTTCCATGTCTACCTCCATCTTGAACATTGTAGGCTCCTCTAATTTCCCACCCATGTCTTCATCAATTATATCCACTTCTTCATATAAGTCCTCTTATATTTCATCAATTACTTCTTCCTCTAGAACCTTGGGTGTAGTAAATGCAATTACCTCAAATGTCATAAGAATTGAGGCTCTTGGCTTCTAACTTTTGACTTTTTCACCATGAGGCTTCTCCCAAACCTTCAACTCTTCTTCCATCATCTTCTCAATTGCAACTAACTCATCAAAATCCTCTTCCATAGCATCCAGTTTTGACACTCCATCTCTTGGCACTTCATGACTCACTTTTGGACTCATCTCAAAGGTAATTGCATCATCTTCTACACGAAGTGTGAGATTTGAGTCGCAGATGTCAACTAGATCTCTTGCGGTACTCAAGAATGGTCTTCCTAAATAATGGGAAGTTCTTCATCTTCCTTGGTGTCGAGAACCAAAAAAGTCAACTGGAAAAACAAACTTTCCCACTTTTACTAATAAGTCTTCAATTATTCCTTGTGGGTAAGTGATCGAGTGATTTGCCATCTGAATTGTCATCCTTTTGTCTTGGAGCTTTGGTAATCTGAGCTTTTGGTAGAAAGAATAAGGCATAAGGTTAATGCTTGCCCCCGAATTGGCTAAAGCATTTATAGAAGTGGAAAATTCACAAGGCAATGTGAGTTCTGGATCTCCTATCTTGATTGGCAATCCATTGATGATCGCGACTAAACACAACTCTTTAAGCACTACTGTTGATGCCTTTTCCAATTCCTTCCTATTACACATCTTTCGCAAACTTAGGAAGTTTAGCGATTGACTTGAGAAATGGGGCGTTTATCGAGAGTGAGAGCACTTGCTCCATAAACTTCTTTTGTTCAGGCTCTAGAGAGTGTTTGATTGCTCGAGATGGGAATGGAAAAGGAGGTTGATACAAATGAAAGAGATAAAAAAAATTATCTTCTCGAGACCACGACGTGGTGAATAATCAGTGAATGATTCACTATTTTGCTCTTTTGGCTCCGGGCTTCTCTTATTCCAAACAGAATTGGGTTGTATGGTAGCTACTTCATGGGTCATTGTTGGCTCATTATGAACCTCTTCTTGGGTGTAGATCACTATTACATGAGGTTGTGATTTTCGGTCTTGATTTCTATGTGGTAAACTCTTATTAACAATTGTTGTAAGTTGCCCAAGTTGAGTATCGATATTTTTGATGGAAGCTTGATGATTTCTCACTTTAGCATCAGTAGCATCATGCCTCTTTTTAGATGCTTCCATAAATCTATGAAGTACCGACTCGAAATCCATCTTCTTTTCGGGTAGTGGTTGCTCTTTTTGGTAAAAAAACCCCGACCGGTTGTGTATACTTCTTTTATTTCTGCTTCTTGTACTCTTCATATGGCAACTACTCCTTCTTGGGCTTCCTCCAATCTTCATCATACTTGTCACCAATAGAGTAGAACACTTATGCCTTCTTATTTTCATTTTCATCTAAATCACAATCCTTGGTCAAATGTGGCCCACTACAATTATCACACCTAACTCTTATTGCATGGATTGATTGATCCAACTTTGTCATTCGCCTATCCATATTTTCTAACTTTGCCAAAATCGCAGCCATGTTCTTGTTCCCTCTATCTCCTTTACCTCTAGTAACATCCTCTTGTGGGTTGTGGTACTCGCGTGAGTGCTTCGCAAACTATTTAATCAACTCTTTTATGGTGGCCAACTCCTTCATCATCATTGGTCCTTGGGAGTCAAGAAGTTGTCTAGTCATTACATTCACTCCATCATAGAAGATGGAAACTTCTTTTTGGACATTAAGATCATGTTGAGGGCAACTTCTATGCAAACCCTTGTATCTCTCCTATGCTATATACAATTACTCTCCAACCTCTTGTTGAAAAATTGTAATCTTCTTTTTAAGCTTCGAGATCATCGAAGGTGGACTAAATTGCTCAATAAAAGCATCATGAAGATTTTCCTACATGATAATGGATCCAAGTGCAAGTGACTTCAACCAAACCTTGGTTTCACTAATAAATATCACCGGAAGCATCCTAAGTAACACGACTTCTCTTGGCACATTAGGAACATTGAAGTATTTGTCAATGTCCTTCACTTCATCAATATGCTTGAAAGCATCTTCATATTCTCTCTCGGCGAAAGGTATATCCTTGAGCATGGATAGAATATGCCCTTTAAGTTCAAAACTTCTCTTGGACAGTATCTCGGGTGGAACTAGACCTGGTCCATATTCTTCACGTATCCTCTTCTTGTAATCTCCCATTGTCATTCTCGTGATATCCACTATCTCTTCAACCTTGCTTTTTATCTCTTCCTCATCTGAACTTTCTTCGATAGATGTTTTTGGATCGTATCCAATTTCCTTCTTATCTGGCGTCCTTTCGAAAAGCTCAAATTTTTCTGATTTGAAAGTATTGCTCGACGCGCCCTTCTTGCCTTTCTTCTTGTGGAAAGCTGGTTTTAGATCTTCTAGTGGAGGAAGAATTGGTGTTTTAGATCCTCGGGTCATAAATCAATAAAACAAAAACAAAACAAAACAAAAACATGTAAAAGGAATAAAAATTAAGAAACTAAAAATTGACTGAGATGAGAGCATGATGTGGTTAAGATGACCACTACGCGGTTGCTTCTCAGAGAAAAATAATACAAACTAAATGCAACCAAAATAACTTTTGTGGTTTTTACCCCACAAAAGGATCAAATAGCTAAAAGCAATTAACTATGAATCAAATAAGTCGTTCCCCGGCAATGACGCTAAAAAACATTAATGTTTATAAAAGTACCTACTAGTCTTAAATTTATAATCTAACAAACTCTTACTAACTATGCACCTATAGGCAGTGTACCTAGTTAGATTATAGTATACTTCAGGTAAGTCGGGTGTCGATCACAGGGAACAAAATTCAGTTAAATAAATTAACTACTAATTAAACTAAGAAACAAACTATGGTTGGGGGGTTACTGAGTTTTCAAGATCAGAAGAACTTAAACTATCAACTAGCAATAAAAATAAAAAACAAGTCAACTTCAAGAATTAAAAGAATACTTCTGCCTAGATCCGATTTCACTTTCTCTGATGGTTGATTTCTAATGGATAGATTATATTGATTACCAATTTTCTAGCTATTATGATCAAATATATAGGCCTACCAATTTATGCATTAACAAGCAATGATCATGCATAAGTTAAACACCAAATTGATATTAAAATCAATTGGACTATGAATGATAGTAGTTACTTTCCTATGATCAAGTTAAGCAACCAAGCACTAATTAATATTAATTATGCTCTTTAACATAGTTAAAGTTACTAGATTTAATTAACTAATCTATGATGTGATTAGTCCTAGTTCTAATTATTTAAAGATCACAAGCAATTAGGAGATAGATTCATGCAATTAATATGATCAATTATTACACAAAATCTGATTTATAAGCAATATAAACTAGAACTAAACATGCTAGGGTTTATATATCAAACACAAGTAAACTAAAATATAATCATCCAATAATCAAAATCAACATATATGGATCACGTTCATCTTCACCAAACAGAAGTAAAAGGTATTTAGCCTCTCATTGTAACAGAAAAACACAATAGATCCATGTAAAATAAGCTAGACATAGGTATGAAAAGCAAACCAACTAGATCAATGTTGAATTTCTTCTAAATATTTTTCAATTGTTAACCTTCACTTAACTTTCGATCTTTTTTTTGGGGTTTCTAAAGGTTTTGGTCGAAAATAACCTCAGAAAAACCGATTGCATGCCTCTTAATTCAACCTAATGTTTGGCATTTTATAATTATCAAAATCAGTACAGCACGTCGTGGTTGACCACCACCACGACGTGATCTTCGAGTTAAACCCTTATCTGCCAAGTCATCTTATTGATCACAAATATTCCATTCACCACGTCGTGTTGGAGATCACCATGACGTGGTCTTCAATCTTCTTTACTTCTTCTTTTGTTTTAGCTCCTGTTTCCTGCTTCCGACTCCTCGTATGCTTCCTTTGTCCCGGGCAAGTCTTTGCCGCTACAAAACATATGTTAAACATAATAAGTTTCTTTTGTTCCAAAATAAACATAATTGTAGCTAAAGTATTAGAAATATGTATGAATTATATTGTTAAATCTACATATATCAGGTAACAACTCATCAAAGGGCCCAAAGATATCGCTTTTCCTGTTATGGCAAAAGGAAAGAATAAACTTTAACTATATAATCATACCTTTCACTCATCATGTCATACATGGAAATATACTTATAACACCCAATTACGAGATATGTTAGAGTAAACCAATGCACAATTGATTTGCAAAATATGACTTATATATCTTTGTTTTAAGAATAGAAGATATTATTGTCTTATAATTACTCGTGATTGAATCCATGAAGTAATCTATAAGCGTAGGTTTAACCAATACTTAAAATCCCTATTTTCAAGAACTCATGAATATTGCAGTAATCCATATGCAATGGACAATCCCTTTGGACAATCTATAATCAATTCATGACAGTCTTAAATCAATACCTACTTCCAGAAGTGTAACTGACTCTGGCATTTCAAATAAATCAATAGTCAGGAAGTAACACGCAGGAAACATAATAACAAACTAATAGTTCTATGGCATCATACTCTTTGAATATAAATAATTCCTTATTATTTAATCACCATAACAACTATAAATTTATCTATTATATAAACATTATAACATCTCGATTTCCAAGTATTTTACATTTTGACCCTTGGTATGAGAATTTCTTGCAAATTGGTCACAAATGGCACTTAAATGAAAGGTGGGGGCTGCTAAGTACGTTGGGCATACGTTGAGTACATTGGATATACGTGGTTAGGGAGCAAACCCTAATTTTTAGCATTTGGACCCTATTTAAACATCCTTAACTCGTTGATAACTCTTCATTCTTTAGCCTCCACCTCCATATTGGACCCTAGCTAACTCTAATCCATTTTTGAGCATTCTTGAACCATTAGTCTGTGTTCTTAGAGAAAGGAGAAGGAAAGGAGAACATCTTGGAAGCTTGGACCAACCTTGGATCTAGATGTTTTGCACCGTCCTCCATCTCCAGAAGGTAAAAAGTTTATACCTTGATGCTTATTTGGTTAGATCTAGCTTGTATCATGTTATTATGTTATTTTTGTCCCCAAACAATGAAGTTCTTGAGTATGGCATGCTCTAGACCTATTCGAATGACTTTTTAAATGTTTTGGAGTGTCTAAGGTCATAAAAATGCAATCTTGGTTATTAGTTTCCTTCCATGCATGGGTTATAATGTCTTAATGAGTTAAGAAGTTAGGGTTTTTTTTAGTATTGAGCACTTCTTAACCATGAAAAGTCATAAAGTTGGAAACTTTATGACTTAAGTTGTTATTTTGGGACTAGATATGGATTTTGGATGAAAGGAGCTTAAGGGATTAAGCTCAAAGTAGAAGGAAAAGTTGGCTGGTATGTATGATGGGCGTACCCTATGGTACGATGTGTGTACGTGGTCAACAGCCCGTAGTTGGTTAAGATTCTTGTACACCGTGTGTAGAAGTTGAGTACGCTGGGCATACTCTGCTGAGTTGACCCAGTTGGCTTCTTTGACTTTTGACTTTAACCAAGATTTAACCAAGTTTGATGTAAGGTTATTTTGGTTATTTTGAGTTGTAGTTGAGATTGGTCACTATTTAGGTGACTTGTAGACATGAGATTCGGAGCAGTGTTCTATTCAACTATCTTTCCAAACTAAGAGGTGGGTTTTCCTCATTGTAGTTGTGGGTCGAAAGCACAAATGCTGACCCAATGGGTTATATATCCTGGTTTAGAGGATGTTGTTTGTAACAACTGGTAAAAATTGGTTAGAGTTCGACGGTCCAACCACTGTGAACCACTATGTATTAAGGACCAATTGTATGCAATTTTATCTTTATAATGTGTATTAAAGATATTATATTCATAATTACTTTCAGAATATCTCAAACTACTAAAACCATCCATCGTTGGAGATCGAATTGAAAATCACCAAAAATTAAATTTATTTGTGATGTTAAAATTAAAATTTTCTATTAAGTATACTTGAGAGCTATGGATAATAAATATAAATAGATTTTGTTCTCCTAATTTTGTGGATATAAAGAGCGTCCAAAACGGAGATCGTATGAAGACGTTAAGCCTCTTTCAAATTATAAAAATCAGTATTTATCTACATTTCCTGAAACGAACCATACACTGCTTCATTTGGACTAGCTACGAACCTCGTAAATTGTTTTTGAGAACATTTTTGAACTCAGACTATGTTCTATTATCTAATTTCATTTTTATGATATTTTAATCTCAGCCAAAATCATATTCGTAAAATCTGTCGAATCAGATCCAATTAATCGCGAAAATTTAAACGACATTTCATGGAGTTTGGTATATCAAAATTAAATTCCATCTATGTTTCTGGGATCATCACGACCGAGACAACAAACAAAGATTTTCAGAAAGAAATTTCATGAGACGGTATGATGGCACAAAAATTGAAAATTGAGACTTAGATCACAAATATAAATTATACATATTTAAAACCCAATATATCTTTAAAAAAAATTAAAGAAAGACTTTGACTTTTGAAAGTTAGCTAAGATTCAAATTGAAGCTTCTCTCCAATCCCTCTAACTCACTGTCGATTTTGCCATACACTAAGCATATTTAACTCAAATCTTCAATATATATCTTCTAAATATATCAAAAATCTTCCGTATACCAATTCTAAATCTCTAATATCTTTTTTGTACATACAAATCCTCCAAGATCACATACAAGTACTAGTAGATCACTAAAAATCCATCATTCACCATTCCCTCTGATCTCACTCCCTCTTGAACTTTTTCTCTCGATCTCAAGAAAATCCAAAGAAGGAGAGCACTGTTGCACCTCTCTGTTCATCTTCGACCAAAGCAGCCCCCAAAACAACCCTCACACGAGACCCAAAACAACCTCAAAGAGGCTTAAAAATCGCAAGAAACTAGTTAGGAACAACCCCACTAGCTGCTACCCTTCTCCACCTGCTGCTAGAGTTCGAAGCCACAACTCCGACGAGCGAATTAGCAGCCGAGAAAGAAAACTTTCCAGAAAAACGTGTCCCTCCGCCCCTCCTCATGATTTCCCAGCAACCACGGGAGCTCCCTCGATTTGCCTTTCATTCGTTTCTTCCGTGCTCGATCAGATGGAGATGGAAACCCACCCACTTTTCCTTCCTTCTTTTCTAGCCGATCAAAGCTACCAAAAATCTCCCTTAATATCATTTGTTGCTATTGTTCTATCTCTGATTTACCTTTCCCCTTTCGTTTGCATTTTTTGTCGGATCAAAAAGGAAGAAAGAAACAACGAGGAGCTGCCGAAGCAGCCCCTCTCACCATCTGTTGTCACTTTTGTTTTTCTTCCTTCTTCAGCAAAGCCAAAGCACCGGTGGTGCTCCTGAAAACTTTATACCTCATTTATGCAAAACTCTCTTGAAAATCATATCTTGGTTACAAATGTTACTAGTTAAAACATTTTACGTTTAACGAAAACTAGTTATTAAACTCGATATTTTCATATGTTATAGTTGTTTGAAAAAGGTTACAACTAGTTATAATAACATACCTTTTTACTCGAAACAAGTTATGATAAGTGGTTAATTGTGTGTCATAAATATTATGCCGTGTAATATTACTACTCAAATGATATTCAAAGATCATACTTACATACAATACTATGAGCTTTACCATTATTAAGCGAGTATCATACATTTTCACATATATACTTGTCGAACATATTCATAGTTTATAAACTCTATTCATCGTAAATCAATTTTCCTGGTGACTTATCCACGTATAAGTTAGAGCTATCCACTCTCGAACATTACACCATGTATGCTTATCCATGTATAAGATAGGACAGGTTATTCATGTACATTAGTTAATTGCTTTTATAGTGAGACATTGTTCATTACCTAAGTATAAACACTTAGCATAGCCACACTACTATAACCGTTAATCTTTGGAGCAAGATACATATATATAGATCTATACGGGTTTGACACCCTCTCCTGTGGTTGCTAGCTACAACCATGATGGTCAAGTTGAAGCGGGTGATTACTATCTATAGTTATTTCTACGACATCCAATGAAGCGTTGTAGGGGGTACTTCAGTCACATTGCTCGGTTATAGGACTCACTACAAACATTAGCTGGATCTCTTTTTCTTTACAAACCATGGACTTGGCTTCTCGCACTACAAACCATGGACTTGGTTTCTTGCACTACAAACCATGGATTTGGTTTCTCTCTCTACAAACCATGGATTTGGTTTCTCTCTTTACAAACCATGGATTAGGTTTCTCTCTCTATCTCTCTCTCTCTCTTTCTCTCTCTCTCTCTCTCTATCTCTCTCTCTTTCTCTCTCTGTCTTTCTCTATCCATAAAACATTTAAATATGGATTTACTTATGGTTTCTCTATTTCTACAAAACTTTTAAAGTATGGATTTACTTAAAAATAATATACCTTTTGGCTTTGAAGGTATCACTAAAAGGTTCTCTACAAAACATTTAATAAATGTGGCTTTACTTATAAGGGCAATTCTTTTTAGTCATTTTAAAAGTATGATTACTGCACTAGTAGAAAGCCTATAACTCTCACCAACCCTGTGTTGACCCTCAAAATTACTTGTATTCTTAGGTTATTTAGTAGGTCAAAAGTCTTCGCATAGGTGACTTGTAGGGCTTATATGAGCAGTGTCATGTTCAACTATCTTACCGGATTAAGAGGTGCATTTTCCTCACTATAAATAAGGGTCGAAGGCACCAATGTTGGCCCAATGGGTTACGTATCCTGGTTTAGAGGATGTTGTTATGTTGTATTGATCTGTTAGATCTGAGTCCTATTATGTAAGATGTTGTTATGCGATAATGATATGTAGATCTGCATGTTAGTTTGTTGATTGGTTATATTATTAACTTGTAACAGCCCAAAACCAGGTTAGCTTTATAACCCTTCTATTTTGGAGAATTGGCTAGTTAGTCCCTTAAAGTGAAAGATGTAATGGGTGAGTATGCTGGGCGTACTGGGGTGTACGCCGCGCGTACTCGCGCGCTTAACTTGTACGCGGGTCATCCGGGTACGATGGGCCGGCCCAGATGCAAAACCCTAATTAGTGGCCTTGCTCTATAAAAGGAACATGTAGTCCCATGCCCTAGCCACCATACACCCTTGAGAGAGCCCTTGAAGAGCTGAGATTCGTGATTTAGCTTGTGTGTGAGTTTTTGAGCTTGAAGTTGTCTTTTCAAGGTGAAGAAGGAGAAGAAGGAGCCATTGTTGGAGCTAGAAGTTGAAGAACAAGTGTAGATCCGAGTTCTACAGTGGTTGGAGATCCTTCCTGAGGTAAAAAGCTCAAAGCTTTCCTTGTTCTTCATAGGTTTTGCTTGTTGGACCATTTTTAGGGTTTTTGGTTCAAAGTTGGAGACTTTATGTGCAAAGAGTCTCCATAAGCTTAGATCTGACCTTTTTTAGTGTAATATGTGTTGAGGAGTCATAAAAATCGAGTCTTGGAAGTGGATCTTGTGGCATGCATGAGTTATAGTCTCATTATGGAAAGAGGAAAGGTGTTTTGAGCACAAGGTGACCTTTACAGCCATGCAAAGGCTTAAAGGTTCCAACTTTATGGTTTAAGACATATTAGAGGAGTCAGATCTGAAGTTTGGATGCAAGTCTTAACCGTTTAAGACCTGAATGTGCTGAACAAGGAAACTGGGCATTACACCGGGCGTAATCCCAGTACGCGCCACGTAAGGGGTTGCGTACCCCGTTTCTGGAATGCAAGAGTACGCCCCGCGTACAGGAGCTGGTACGCCCCGCATACTGCTTGCTGTTGACTTTTGTTGACTTTTAGGGTTTTAGTCAACATGTGGACTATTGGGTCAGGGAGGGGTAAAATGGTCTTTTACCCTTCTGTGGAATTTTAGAAGGAATATAGTATAGCCTTGCGAGCCGTTAATGATTTAGAATGATTATTTGATGTGATTAGGCGAGGCTAGGTCGAGGTTACGAGATTCAGAAATATCGAGCACGTGAGACTTAGACATCATACGAGATGAGTCTTCTCACTATACTGTACCTGGAAGGGTACCTATGTGTGACCGGAAGGTCTGGTATGCTATAAGCTATATGCATTATATGTTAAGTTGCCTGTTTTGTATGCGTTATGTATGCTATGCTTGATATGGGCCGGAAGGCATTATGTTATGGGCCGAAAGGGATTATGATGTAAACCAGAAGGTCAGTGAGTTATGGACCGGAAGGTCGACACGGGTGGGACCGGAAGGTTTACTGGGTCGGTACGGAAGTCCCCTGAGACACATGGACCGGAAGGTCATGGCCTGGAAGGGTGTATGTGTGTAAGTGGTATATTGGGGAACTCACTAAGCATTTATGCTTACAGTTGTAGTGTGATGTGTTTCAGGTACTAGCGAGGATCGTGGGAAGGCGCCGACATGACTCGTACACACACACACAGACGGATTTGGAGATAATTGATCTTGGGATTTGATATGTTTTGTACTATGATTATGATACATTGGATTTTTATGGTTTGATTTGGATGAATTTATGTTTTTAAGAAATGAAAATTTGTTTTGAAAAATTATGTTGTTACATAACTGTTTATTGGATAAATGTTATCTGTTATGTATATGTCGACATAGTGTGGTTAGGTTGAGGCGATACAGCTTTGTGCGGAAGCCAACAACCTTAGGATCAAGCCAGCCATAATTTATGGGCCTGAGAGGCAAGGCAGACTTATGTTGTGGGCTCGGGAGTAAGCCAAAAATGAGTTGTGGGCTGGAAGGCAAGCTAGACTTATGATGTAGGCTCGGGAGTAAGCCTGATATGAGCTGTGGGCCGGAAGGCAAGCCAAACTCATGTTGTGGACTCAGGGGCAATCCAGTCTGTTAGTTATAAACCCAATATGCATGTTGTTATATGCTTGTGTGGTGGTACTTTGGGGGAACTCACTAAGTTTTGACTTATAGTTTCAGTTTATTGTTTCAGGTACTTCAGACGATCGTGGGAAAACAAGTGCGTGATCGTGCACATCTTCTTGATCTTTATGATGTTGGATTTCTGGGATACTCTGATTTGATTTTTTACTCTTGGAAACAATGATTTGTAAACAATTATGGTTTTTGGATTAGTTTTGAAAAATTGAAAATTTTACTCTGATTTTTGGGACCTTACAAATGTTTTGGTGTAATCGACTTAACAACTAAACTTGTCAACATTTTTCATGCCAATGTACTTTAGCATGCATATCATGTTTTCATTTGGTCATCACTATTGTCAAGGAATCATCGAAAAAATATTCACTTCACAACTAGATCTCTATCCTCAACCTTTTTTCTTGGATGTAGTAGAATTTCCTCTTATGCATTAACCTTCTGTGATCTCAAGAATACTTAATCAATATGATTGCACTTTCACAGAATGTTGCTAATGACAATTTGTTACTCAAAACAAATCCAAGGTTAACTATGAAGTTTTCTAATCCATATACGCTCATTGGATACTTCACTTGCACTAATGAAGTCTTACCCCCATTGTCGAATCAACCACCATCTCCTATATGAAACATTTCATGCTTCAACTCAAAATGAATATTCATTTAGACTATGACTCAAAGCCATCTTTAAAATTTATGTAACTATAACTCTTGTAAATCATGTTGTCTACTATCCAAGCTAATAAGTAATATATATATATATATATATATATATATATATATATATATATATATATATATATATATATATATATATATATATATATATATATATGTGTGAAACACTCCTTTAGTGTCTTTTGTACCATTTTTTAAAATTTGATATGTCACAATGTCATATCAACGTCACATAACAAAATAATATAATGTTATCGTGTCATATCATCAAAAACTCACTCGTGTTATGCCAAGTCGGAGGGCAATTAGGTTGACAGTCAAATAGTCAAAATTGAAAAAAAAACCTAATGACTAAATTGTAACAAAAATAATACAAACCCAAAATCGATTTTTTTTTTTTTTTTTTTTGTAAAAACATAATAACTTTTGTACAATTTACCCTTATGTTTATCATGTTTTTTCCTTCGTATCCCAATATATGCTTTGTTATATTATAATTATTCAATCTAAATTACTGTTTTACCTTTACAATATATGTTTGTTATGTATTTAAAAAAATAAAAATAAAATCTGTGACAAAACTTTATTATTTATAATACTGGCTCGAGATAGTTTTGATTTTCAATCCATGGAACGTTTTTTAAGCAAAAGATGAAGATACAACGTTGAATTAGTGCCAAAATAAGAAATTAAACGATTTTAATGAACAATTTTTTGAAATTACAATGACCTAATTGGAAAATACAAACCGTAGAGGGTATATTTATAAACAAGTGATAATAATGGGCAGTGAAAAAAGTGATAAAAACAAATGCTGGCTATGGGGTTCGAACCCATGCGCACTTATGTGCAGAAGATCTTAAGTCTTCCCCCTTAACCTCTCGGGCAAACCAGCAACTTGTGTTTAAGTTCTCTATATGTTTATTTGTATAGTAAGCGAGTAAGAATATGAGGTAAAGGAAAAGCAGACACGATCTCAATTTAAAGTTCTATGGAGTGGAATTTAAAATCAAATCAAACTATTCAATTGATCGTATTTTCTATGTTATTTTAGCCTAAAATGATCAACTAAGGTGTAGACCAACCGCATATATAGTATAAGTGGCAACATTGCACTGCAAATGTGGATTATATATTTACGATGCAGTTTGCGGTTTGTTATTTGGTCAAACCACACTATACGACGCATTCACGGTTTTTAATTATGAAACTATGGTTCAAACTGCACCGCACCGCACAACACATATATACACAAATTTCAAAGAAACTTTCTATATCAAAAAACAATATAAATAAAGGAGAAAATGAAAAAAGATAGTCAATATTCTTAATGAATTATTATTTAATAGCCAAAAAATAGCCCTTAGCCAAAATTAGCCAAGAAAAATTGATGCATATGACCATCTGACCCATTGAATGGACCCAGACCATTCCATGTTTAGAGGGGTTTTAATTTTTATAATTATCTTGTTTTTAAGTTTTAAAAGAACCAATGTTTTTCTTGTTTGGTTGTTAGATATTTTTTTGGATTTTCTTTGGGTTTTTATTTGACCACGATAAATGCTTTGTTAGGAGAGTTTTTTTATTGAATAAACGTACATTTCCTAGGAATTATCCATAGTTTTTTTTTTCTTTCCAATTGAATTGTCATAGAAACTGCATCAGTTGGTATTAGAGCTCACAAATCGCAATAACTGCCAATCAATAAGGACACCAAAAATAACCCCGTAGAGACGCAAAGACACTGATAGAGCCAACGAGTCCAACGTATGAGATCCACGTGATGTTGCGAAAATTGCACAGTTACAACAACGAGTCCGAGACTTAGAATTGAAACAACAAGAATGAGGAGAAGAAACCGAATTAGACATTGGTTTTTTCGGTGATGGTGATGGTTAAAAACCTTTTGGGAGACGACAACAACCCCAGAGGCGGTATGAAATAGACCTAGTGTGCAATATGGGAATGAAATTTGATATTCCTAAATTCGAAGGGAAGGCTCAACCCATGACTCCATTGAATGGATTAACACAATGGAGCGTGTCTTTGACCTGAAAGACATTCCTAACAATTATAAGGTAAAAATTGTTGACATTAAGTTACGTAAGTATGCATATTTGTGGTGGGAACATTTGAAAAAAAAATAAACACAAGAAGGGACATTAAGTTACGTAAGTATGCATATTTGTGGTGGGAACATTTGACATTTAGTTACGTAAGTTTGCATAATTGTTGACATTAAGTTACTTGTTTTATGAATCAATTATTGCGTGCCAAATTTCTTCCAGTAAACTATTGCCAAGAGGCCTTTTAGAATATCACAACTCGTCCCAACGGAACACTACTGTTGAGGAGTTTATTGCTGAATTTGATATGTTGAGAATGTGTTGTGGAGCCGATGAATAAAAAGAATAAGTCATTGCTCGATTCTTAGGTGCTTTATTGTCCGAAATATATGATGTTGTACAGCTTCAACCTTACTGGACCTTTAGATACATGTGTGGCTTATCACTAATGGTGGAAAGATAAGGAAAGAACAAAAGCAAAACGATCCACCTAGGCTCAACACTTCCAAAACCGACTTAACACATTTTCCAAACAATTTCTCACCCGAAAGTTGAAGGAAAACAAGCCCATTAAAAACCGAGATCTCGCAAGGACCCCCATCTACTCCAAAAACCATTCCAGCCCGATTAATTCGTTGCTTCAAATGTCAGGGAATAGGCCACTTTGCGCAAGATTGTCCCAATCAACAACAGGTTACACTTACATAGGAAACACTAATCGAAGATACACAACCTACATATGACACATGAGACGTGGAAGAAACGGAGGTGGATGAAATCATTTATCCTGACAAAGGTTGGGCCTTAGTAATTCAGAGGGTTCTAAGCACCGACCCACCAAACCCATTGACAATACATTATGGCTCTGCAACAACATATTCCTAACAAAGTGCACGTCTAAGGGTAAAGTTTGTACCGTAATCATTGACGGGGGAAACTGTGAGAACATGGTTGCCACAATCATGGTAGAAAAATTGGCCCTACAAATGGAAGCTTCTAACAATTGAAATAATTGTCACTAATCGTTGTTTATGGAAAGTGATAAACTTCGAATAAAATAGACTTGGTATGTAATATATATCAATCTATGATAAACATATAAAGCTTCGTATTAAGCTAAATAGGAAAAATCAACTAAATTGTCTATAAATTGTAAAACTAAGTGTGCAAAAAGTTATGTTTTTTATAACATATTCCGAAAGTTTACGTCTTCCTGATCCCGAAAATATAAATTTCATAGAAATCTGACTCCTTATGAATTAGATATGATTTTTATAAGATATAAAAGTCAACCGCGCACTGATGTGTGTAAACTCACTTAGTTTTAAACCTACTTTTTAATTAGAAAATGAACACACGAAGGCAGTGGACCTATCAATTGTGGTATAACTAAATAAGTAGGGTATCGAACACAGGGAACGGTAAATTAAAACTAAAGACTAATTTTATCTAAATTAATTAATAAGTAGGGGTTGTCTCTAGTTTTACAAGACTAGAAACTTACTAACTATCACTTAAACCAAAAACTAGAAAAGCAAAGATTTAACTAAATTCAATAATGGGAAGGACTTCTGTTTAGTTCAACTCAATTAATCCTATGGTTGATATTATGGTAATAGTGCAATAGATTAATTCTTCTATTGGTTACCGATTCAAGTGATTAGATTCACGTTCGCTGCACTAATTCTTAGAGAACAAACTAACTCAAACAGTGATCAATTGTCTAATTTAATTTAATTCACTAGATTATTTATTCGGGTTAATTTAGACTTGTATTAGCTAACTAATTTGATCCTTTAGTTAACTTGTTGTTGATGGTCATCCCACGAGCTCATACATGAATTTACCCATTTTTCTTATTAATTCTAGCTTCATGTTCATTAATCCTAGTCATATGATGAAGTGGTCACATAAGCATATGAGGTTGACAATTAAATGATGTTCATACTATTTAATTATCTTCCTATTGACAGAAAAATAGTTATTATTCACACACAAGGTTCTTTAACAAGCTAAAATCAACAAAATCACCAACATTGAATTAATCCTACCATAAATCAAACCATAGTATCAATATTGTATCCCCAAATAGAAGTTTATGAGTTTTAGCTCATGATATAGGTAATTAACAGCAATAAAACGAATTCTAATTGTCTAGCCATAATGGAAAACAAAAGATTAAGTAGAATGATGAGAATTTGCCTCAAATCTCCCTCGGAATTGAATTCTAGGTTGTATCTTCGTTCTCTAGGGTTTTTCTGACTCTCCAATCGCAGCTATTTTCTCCAGAAAGGTTTCAAAATATCGAATGTCGATCTGAGAAGTTATCTTTATAGATGCGAAACGACTCGTCGAGTCCATTGCCGACTCGCCGAGTCCATCCCTTCATTCCCATACATGATAAGTCATGGAGTCTTTATCTTCTCGATTCTTCAATCGGACTCGCCGAGTAGGTGTTGTTTTTGGTGGTTTTCTTCTTTGTTCAATTCCCGAGCTCCAACCGCTTCTCCTGCTTCCTTTTGCTTCCGAGCTTCACTTTTGGACTGAAAACACAATTCAAGAATTATTAAGTACCTTTTGTCCATGATATGCGATAAATTAGCTAATAAATGATAAAAATCTATACTTATTATGAAGCTAAATATGCAAATATCAAAATACCCCACACTTGACTTTTGCTTGCCCCCAAGCAAAACTGAATTTTAACACATTAGAATCACATATGACAACTCCAATCTAACACAACCATTATGCCAAGACCGCAATGCATGCATTTGTGTCTAAATTTTTTCCTAAGGACCCCCATACTCTAAATACTCACAATCCTCATAAACATTCATCCACTTATCCCGAACAATGCTCATTTTATGCATCCCTCCGAATCCATCTGCAGAAAACCTCCTATCCTCAAGGTATTTTTGGTTGAGCAACCCAAGCATACATAATCTAGAATTAAAATTTATGATACCACTATGGAGCTCTTTGGAATTCTTCACTTTCTTGATAATTTGATCTTTGATTCTTGTGAATTCACCACCTTGTTTGATTTGATTTTTGGTATCTTCAATTTTTGAACTCTTGGAATTTTGATCTTCACTTTAGTTGCTCTAAAATTCTTCAAACTTTTCTTGCAATTCTCTCTCTCTTTTTTTTTCAACATGTACCTCACTTTCTTTCACTCAAAATCCTACATGCTTAAGCAAGGGCGCTCAACTTCAACATTTATTGGCTAACGATAATAATTTTCCTGGATACATTTCTGGTACACGATGCTAAACATATTGCATCCTTTGGGCTAAGCAAGGTCGTGTTTTTGTCCCATGATTTCACTGGAATAAGGAAGCCATAAATGCACTAGAACGTATATAGGCTCAACTAAACATTTAGGTCTTCATGCAATCATCAACATAACTCTAACATGGAATCCTAATTACTTTTTACCAAAATTTCCTAAATTAATCCCTAAGTCACATTTTTGGTATGCAGAAATTTTAAAAATTAACCTAAATTAACCTAAATTAGGACATTAGGATTCTACGTTTACTAGGACGACATCAACCCCCTACCCCACACTTAATTTATGTAATGTCCTCATTGCATGTTATGCATGAAAAATAACAAACATGAAATGTAGAGAGAATTAGAACAAACTCCCTGGGGTAGCAGTTGCTAGGTCGATATCTCTTTTCTTCAACTCCATCTTCAATTGACTTAAGACATGGAAACAACTCATCCACGTCTTGGGCATCAAATCACATGTGGGCAACTCCAAATATGTAGGAAAAATAGTGTAAAATCTTCAGGAATTGATCGGGAAGAATAAGTGGTCAAGTGGTATGTTCAACAACATCGAATCAACAGTCTTCTTGGTATAAAAATGAGTGACTCGTCGAGTCCGTTAATTGCACTCGGCGAGTCAACCGCTGGGTGGAAAAATTCACGTTCTGCACTTGTTCCAGCTTTTGATGAATCTCAAGAACTTCCCATAACTTCTAGAATCATTCACTCATGTCCCTTAGGACCGGACTCGACACCTTAACTCTAAACTCCGCCATTTCTTGACTTTCTTTTCACTCTTTTTTTCCTTTCTTTCTCAAACTCTAAACCCTTTATGCAAGCATTCCTAATCCAAAATCTGAAAGTCATCAAGGCAGATAAAACATCAAGCATAAAAATAAAAGTCTTAACTAAAAATTCAAACACACCAAACAAAACAAAAATAAATTGAAAATTGTTCCATTAAACATAAAAAAAACTAATCATCTTCTTCCTCATCATGGCCATGCGCATCCCCGCTTCCACCAGCTCCACTCCGCCTTGCATTAATGATCTCATCCTAAGATGGTATGTAGGGGAAGTTACCCCCATCAATGTGTGGAATATTGAAATGGTCAAAAAGCCGCATGTGGGATTCATTGCTAAAATTAATACCCCTCACCATTTGGTCTTGTAACCGCCTCATCTCAATATTGTACCAATCTATTGGTACTTCATCATTGTCCACCGAAATCACTGACGGTTCCTCCTCCACTTCCCACTCTCGTCTCGATCTAACCCTCCTTCCCGGTGCCTTAGGACCAACCACCGGATCATCATGCGGGATAGCATAATGACCACCGCCATAATCTTCAATAATTCGTGCCCTCCGAAAAAGAATAGGATTAAAGGGAGGGGCAGGAATCATCGTCATCAAGTTCCATGCACCGTGGGTCATTAACCCATATGAGTTGGCTAGCCGGGTCACGAACATGCCACCATTAATTTTGGAGGTTTTGCGATCCTTGATCGCGCCCTCCGACAAATAAGAGGCCAAACACCATGGAATGTTGCAGAAGGTGTCGGGCGTGATGATACTCCAAAGATAAAATATGTCAAGGTTAGAAACCTTGTCGTCGTCCTTCCTTTGATTGATCATAGTGGAGATAAGGCGGTGTATGAGACGGTGTGTGGGTGACCTAATGCTCCCTTCTTGAGCCGACTTCGGAATATAAAATCTGTTGGCGATTGTGTTCCACCAACCCGTACTTGTAACACCATCGGGGAACACCTTATGAGATTGTTCCAAGAAGGTGCGAAAGATAGCAGTAGTGACCAATGGTCGGTCGTAAATCCCTAACCGGCATGCAAGATCAATGACCGAACATTGATGGAATTCTTCCCCAAGACAAAAACTAAAACTCGCGGGGTGGTAGCAATCATCTCCTCCTCGGAAAGACACCATGGGGAAAAATTCCCAGCAGAGTTCTCGATACACTGGCTCTTGAATTCTGAAAACCCAGCTCCATCCATCACAAATAATCGTCTCCCCATCGTAAGTAAATTCCTTCAAAAGGTAAGGCGCCAAATATTCTTCATACCGGACATTCTTCAACAAATCCCAATCAACCCTATTAGGTACATAAACCTCCTTCTTCCTGACCTCAACCAGCTTCTTCTTCCAACGTGTCATTGTTGAAGCAGATTCAATCGGAGGGAAATTCAACCAAGGAAAATCTCCTTGGTGTCCACTTGAGCTCTGCCCTCTTGAAAACATGGTCCCTGCAAAACAAAGAACAAACAACCCAGAAAACACAGAAAATCATCAAAACAGATTCCATCTGGGTCCCCGACTGGACTCGTCGAGTCCATGAATGACTCGGAGAGTTGTATGAACTGCGCGAGTCAGTCGACTGGTCAATCGAAATTCGACCATAAAACTTGAAGTTTTTTCAAGGGTTTTGTCCATGGATGTTCCTAAGATGTATTAGAGTAAGAATAACCATCCAAAACAACACAATTAATACTAAATCAAAACCCTAAAAATTCACTAAACTTCAAAATCGGGTATTCTATGAAATTGACACCCTAAATCATCTAAAAATCATGACTTTAACAAAATATGGAAGAAATTAAGTACCTTTGTTGATAGAATTCAAGAATTTTGAAGAAAGAGTGTAGAACTTGATGAATGCTTGAGAGAGAAAACAAGGGAGGCACACATCGAGTAAGGGGGGAATATGATCTCATTAGGGTTAAAAACCCTCGTTTTATTGGATGTAAAAATTATTAAATTTTTCTGTAAATAAAATCGACTCGTCGAGTCAGGGTCAGACTCGGCGAGTCTGGTCGCGAATTAAAACTTATCTGGGATCTAAAGAGACTCATTGAGTCCTGGTCAGACTCGGCGAGTCAATTGCAAACAATTCAAAAATTATATCATTTTGTCATAAAAAAAATCATTCCACCCCACACTTAGTCCATACGCACTCTCAAGCAGTCATGTCTGATGATTTAGAAGACTAGAATAAAATCCTAAAAACGAAAATCAAACAAAACTAAAACAAGAAAGATAAAAGAAAGCAAACTCTAATAACGGGTTGCCTCCTGCCAAGCGCTTCTTTTTAAGGAGTCGTTAGTTGGACTCCTTCCCATCTACATTTCTTCATTTTCCTGCATCGGGAATGCACACCTAATCTTTTGCGGTTTATACTTTGTCTTGTAAGCGTGTATATTCTTCTTGTAAGCCGTCTTAATTATTCTCTCTTTTTCCTTATAGCATCATCTTCAGCAGCATGAATTTCCCTTTTCCTAATCTTCTTCTTCTTTACCCCACTCTCTTGCACCCTCTTTTGCACTCCTTTTTCTTTAAATTTCATTACTTCATAGTTGGTGAAAACTCGGGCTCGAGGTTTGGTAATAAATGGGTGATCAGCATCATCTCTCCTAACCCTTTCATTTTCCTCTTCTCCAATGCTTGCCTCCTCTTCAAGTGGATTGTCTTCATCATCTTGCATTATTGTATCGAGGCATGCTACATGAACGTGTTGAAAATCAACATCCATTCCTCCTTCTGTTGCTTGATCTTCTAAAGAATTAGGCAAAATCTTCATGTACAGAACATGCAGGGAGCTGGTAACAAGCAGATTAAAATCGTCCAGGTTGCTGAGATTTTCGAATGGACTCATCGAGTCCATGAAAGCGACTCGGCGAGTCGGAGCGTATTCCTCACATCCCACTGTGTTTTCTGAATCGGTCCCTGTCAGCAGCTTCTCTGTCTCCTCCAAGTCTTTGTCAACATCATCAATTCCTCCAGAAGATAGCAAAAAATTACTTGGATCTTCCTCTTGCAAGAGTGCAAGTTCTTTTTGTAGTATTTCATCATCCAAATTAATGAATGAGACTTCCTCTTTTCTTCCTTCTTCTTGCTTAATCTCTGGTAGAGCTTTAAACACTGATGACTCATCTCCTACCCTCAATGTTAGTGTGGACTCGCATACATCTATCAATGTGCATGCGGTATTCAAAAATGATCTCCCCAAAATAATTGGAATTTCGGGGTCTTCTTCCATATCAAGTACCACAAAGTCCACGGGGAATATAAATTTATCGACCTTAATGAGGAGATCTTCACAAACACCTCTTGGACGAATAATCTTCTTATCCGCTAAATGGATCTTCATATTCACAGGCCTTGGCTCTGGTAAATTCAGCTTCTTGAAGAAAGAAAAAGGCATTAAGTTAATACTTGCACCCAAATCGGTCAACGCTTGAGTAGCAAGTACATTTCCAAATTGACATGGAATTATGATACTTCCCGGATCTGCCTTCTTTTTGGGTAGCTCACTCAATACTATCTCCGCGACTTCAGCTAAATCTTTTCTAGCAGCAAAGAGGCCCTTTAGCAAGTTAAAATACTTGGGTGTTTGAAGCATTGTTTCCACAAATGGAATGTTGACTTGAAGGGCTCTAACATGCTCCATGAAAGCTCTGTATGCTTTAACCTTTTCAGCAGGTATGGCTCTGATTGGGAATGGTAGAGGAGGGTTGTAAGGCCTTAAGGAAACAACAAATTTGTCATCAGGGCATGGACTCGTTGAGTCCATTAGAGGGACTCGGCGAGTCTGGTTGGGTTTAGCTGGACCCGACTCTTCTGTCTTTTCTGTATGCACCTTGGAGGTCTTCTGTGCAGGGGTGAAAATTTCTCCATAGCTGGAGGTCACAACATTCACATTATCCATTCTCAGATTATTCTCGGTTTTACTTGGAAGTTGAACTGGTCTCCTCTCGTTCACTTTATGTGCAAGTTGTCCTAGCTATTTCTCAATGTTGAGAATAGATGCTTGCTGATTCCTTAGCATATTTCTGGTCTCTTGTATTGCAGCATCATGATCATTGTGTCTTTTTGCAGACGCGGCTATAAATCTAGTGAACATTTCTTCTAAATCGGCCTTCTTTTCCATAACCGGTTCTTCCTTTTGATAAAACCCCTCTCTTTCTGCTTGTATTTCTCCTCCTTCACCTTTTTGTATTCTCATACGGGAGCCATTCCTTCTTTGGTTTCCGCCAATTCTCGTCGTATCGATGGCCGCTTGAGTAGAACACTTGAGCTTTCTTGTTTCCATTTTCATCCAAGTCACAATCCTTCGTGAGATGAGGCCCTCTACAGTTCTCGCATCCAACTCGAATAGCATGGATTGTTTGATCCATTTTTGTCATCCTTCTATCTAAACTATCGAGCTTAGCCATCATCGCCGCCATGCCATCATTGGCCGAGTTCACTACCCCCCGACTTACTTCATTTCTTGGGTTGTGGTATTCTCTAGAATGCTTAGAGAATTCTTCAATTAATTCCTTGATTACTGGGGGTGCCTTCTTTGTGAGTGTGCCTTGCGAGTCCAGCAATTGCCTTGTGGTGACATTGACTCCATCGTAGAAGATGGAGACCTCTTGTTGGCTATTAAGGTCATGGTCTGGGCAATTTCTGAGAAGACCTTTGTACCTTTCCCACGCCTCATAAAGAGACTCTCCGGGTTGTTGCTCGAAGTTGGCAATGACTTTCTTCAACTTGGCTATTTTGGAAGGAAGACAAAAGTGGTCTATGAACTCCTCTTTCATCTTAGCCCATGTGGTGACCGACCCGGGAGGAAGTGACTTGAGCCAATCCTTTGCAGCACCCTTGAATGTGACTGGAAGCATACGAAGTAGCTGGGTATCGCGTGGCACATTTGGTACATTGAAATAGCCAACCACATCATTTACTTCATATAAGTGCTTGTAGGCATCTTCGTGGTCTTTTCCATAGAAAGGAATCTCCTTGAGTTGAGCGAGGATATGACCCTTAAGCTCAAAAGTAGTAGTTGCGGGAATTACGGGCTGCACAAGTCCCGGGCCAGTGTCATCGCGTATCCTCTTCTTCCATTCCCCCATGGGGACTTCATCGATATTAGCCATAGTGATAGCTAAATCGTCCTCAAAATCGGATTCGTGCTCGTATGTAGTTTGTTCTTCTTCCTCGGTCTCGTACTCGGTGTCTTCTTTAATCGGGTCTTCGATTGTCAAAGAGGCTCTGGATGCTCCTGATTTGCTGCTCTTCTTCTTGCTGAAAACGGACTTGAGGTTCTTTAGTGGCGAATTCTTTGAAGAAATGGATTCTCCAACGGCTTTTCCTTTGCTCCTCCTTAGTGCAGATTCCGGGTCTTCGAGAGGAGGGACCAGAGGTGTATCAGATCCTTGGGTCATGAAACAATTGTAAACAAAACAAGAAAAACGCGTAAAAAGAACAAAAATAAAATAAAAATTAAAACTGTGAACAACGATGGACTCGCCAAGTTGTCACGAGTGCACTCGGCGAGTTCAAGGCAAAAACAGAAAAACTTCTTAATTACTTATTAAAACGGATTTTTATTAAAACTTATACTAATTACTAAATTACCTATGAATTAACTTTGTGTAAGACAAATCTTACACAAAGGATCGATGAAAATAGAAATTAATGCTAATTTAGAACCGTTCCCCGACAACGGCGCCAAAAACTTGATGTGTGTAAACTCACTTAGTTTTAAACCTACTTTTTAATTAGAAAATGAAGACATAAAGGCAGTGGACCTATCAATTGTGGTATAGCTAAATAAGTAGAGTATCGAACACAGGGAACAGTAAATTAAAACTAAAGACTAATTTTATCTAAATTAATTAATAAGTAGGGGTTTTCTCTAGTTTTACAAGACCAGAAACTTACTAACTATCACTTAAACCAAAAACTAGAAAAGCAAAGATTTAACTAAATTCAATAATGGGAAGGACTTTTGTTTAGTTCAACTCAATTGATCCTATGGTTGATATTATGGTAATAGTGCAATGGATTAATTATTCTATTGGTTACCGATTCAAGTGATTAGATTCACGTTCGCTGCACTAATCCTTAGAGAACAAACTAACTCAAACAGTGATCAGTTGTCTAATTTAATTTAATTCACTAGATTATTTATTCGGGTTAATTTAGACTTGTAATAGCTAACTAATTTGATCCTTTAGTTAACTTCTTGTTGATGGTCATCACACAAGTTCATACATGAATTTACCCATTTTTCTTATTAATTCTAGTTTCATGTTCATTAATCCTAGTCATATGATGAAGTGGTCACATAAGCATATGAAGTTGACAATTAATAGATGTTCATACTATTTAATTATCTTCCTATTAATAGAAAATAGTTATTCTTCACACACAAGGTTCTTTAACAAGCTAAAATCAACAAAATCACCAACATTGAATTAATCCTACCATAAATCAAACCATAGTATCAATATTGTATCCCCAAACAGAAGTTTAAGAGTTTTAGCTCATGATTGAGGTAATTAACAGTAATAAAACGAATTCTAATTGTCTAGCTATAATGGAAAACAAAAGATTAAGTAGAATGATGAGAATTTGCCTCAAAGCTCCTTCGGAATTGAATTCTAGGTTGTATCTGTTGGAATACTGTCTAAGGCTGCAACTATATTAGGCAAATATTTGACTCGGTTGTGCATGGTCCTTTTGGGTTGCCTTCACCATAGCAACTTGATAGGATGATTTATTAAGAGAGATTAAATATTATTAATATATTATGAGAATAATATGAAGAATAATAATATTGTTATTTGATTAATATAAGTCATAAATTAATTGGTATTAATTTGGTGACTTAAAGAGATTAATTAAATAAGAGGGTATAAACTGTCAATTGTTTGATAGTTAAACTTTAGACTGTAAATCCATATTGGATAGGGGTTGGACGAATTCTAGAAGCTAGGGATAGCTTAAAATCGTCCAAGGCTATATAAGGAATGGATTTGGATAGCTTTAAGAGAAGATTATCCAACTAGGGTTTAAGCTGTAACCCTTAAGGAGTCTACAAGTATAAATAGACCCTATGGCAAAGGGAAATCGGAACCTCATTGAGAATAGAAAACCCCTGGCCGATTTCCTCCCCTCTCCTCTCTCCCAAATCATCCTCCTTGCTATTTGGTGTTTGTAAGCCATTAGGGGAGTGACAATTGTGACTGTAGAGCTCCAAGACAATAAGATCAAACAAGAGATTCAAAGGTATGATTCTAGATCTGATTTAGTATTGTTCTTATACATAATTAGTCATTAGAAGTCTTGGATTCAAAGCATGTTTAATTAGAAAGCTAGATCCAAGCATTAGGGTTTTGCATGCGCACATAGGAAAGTTCTTATGGCTAAAACCCATCAGTGGTATCAAAGCCTAGCTTGGTTTCTATTAAATTGTTGCTTGTTTGTTTGAAACTTAACTGCAAAGTTTGATTTTTGTGTTTCTGAGTCATGGACTCGGCGAGTTCCATAGTGGACTCGGCGAGTTGGCCTGACTCGGCGAGTCCCTTGGTGCACTCGGCGAGTCCAAGCGTCAGGAATGGCCAGATTCGGGATTTCTTCATGATTATCTTATGGAAACTTACCTTAATCATATTAGATCAACCCTAATCCGATTTTTTGATATATATGAATATAATCTTGATCTAATTAAAGATATTTATCAAATGATAAAATATTTAATTTCCTTATATGATAATTAATTTATTATTTTGATTAATTTGGTAATTATCTTGCATGAAATCTTAAATAAATCAAATATAGATAATTAGGGAATTAATTGTTAATTAAAATTATTTGTTATTTGATCCTCCATGTTTTATATTTTATGATTAAAAGTTTTAATTTAGACAATTTAAATTTCAAACCCTAGATTTTAAAAGGTTTAAAATACAACCCTATACTAATATAATATTACAAGAATAATATATATATATATATATATATATATATATATATATATATATATATATATATATATATATATATATATATATATATATATATATGTATAACTAAAATGCTAGTCTTACCGTTAGTAGGCCTCATTCACGAAGCCGATCTATAAAGTGGGTATAAGGTTGCGGCCTATAAAATGGCGCTTAATGGGTGTACACTCACACCCACCGCTTGCTTGATCGGTGGAGGGTCGTTAGCCGAACGGGTAGGATAGGGCAACCTCATCCTCTCATTAAAAGTATAATAAGTAATACAAAGTAACTACACATTTTTATAAAAATTTCCCAATCTTAGTTACTTCAGGAAAAGTGAATTGATGCAATCCCATGAAATTACACTTTGCACCATTGCTAAGAAGTTAGTGGAGCGTGTGTGGTTTACCGGCACACTAATTGGTTCTAAGCAAAGGTGGCAAAGGGTGATTCATTGTTTATCATAGTTCGATGGAGCGTGTGTGGTTTACCGGCACATCGAATAGGTGATCGTTACAATGAAGGCACCATGTGAATTTGCATGGTAATTCACACCCGCTTTGTGATCCTCGGTATCCCAGTCACAAACAAGAGGGGCATATCGAGATTTAAACATGCCATTGAATAGTTTCAATGAATCTCATCCGTACCTAGGAATTCTCAATAAATTTAGGACTTATAGTTAGGTTTTTATGGTGGAGAATTAGTGAATCGTCATTCACTTACCTTCAATTTATTTGCATGTTAGATTACGGAATCCCTTTTCTAATATGTAAATATTGTTGTTGGATCCTAGCCCTAATTTTTCTTATTGGGTGATAATTAGGGATTCATATTCTAATCTATCTTTGTCCTTTCTATTTGTAGATGTCGAACGCTAACAATGCTGCTGCTAGTTCTTTCACATTGATGAGCCTTTTCCAAAAGGTCACTTTCGATGGAACGAACTTTAGCGAATGGATAAGATACATTCACACCATTGCTCGCTATGAGGATAAGGAGTATGTCCTCGATGAGAAGCTCGAGAAGATCAACCCTGAAATCGCTACTCCGGCTGAAATGATTGCTTTTGAAACTCACGAGCGCGATGCAACGAAGGTACATTGCATCATGATAGCCACCATGAACTCCGAACTCCAAAAGTCCTATGAGGACATGTACCCGTACGAGATGCATCAAGACTTATTGGAGAGATACCACCAAAACGCGAGACAAGAGCGTTATGAGATTTTCACTAACATGATTTCCACTAAGATGGGTCATGGAGAATCTCTTACCGTGCACCTGCAAAAGATGCAAAGGTATGTCAACCGCCTTCGCAAGTTAAATGTTGACTTTGGGGAAGACATGGCGATCGACATGGTGCTTCACTCTTTGCCTCCGATGTACAATCAATTTAGAATGACCTACCACATGAACAAAGAGGTGGTCACCCTAAGCAAACTCCAAGGTCTTTTGAGGGTCGATGAGAGCAACTTCAAAGACTAGTCTGTTGCACCAACTCCCAATCCACCCGCTGCTCCTGTCTTGGCTATTGGTCAAGGAAAGGGAAAGAAGAGGAAGGCCTCGTCTAAGAACTATCGCAAGGTTAAAGCCTGAGATGGTGCCTCTTCTAGTGGGACCAAAGTTTATCCCGCTAAGCCTTGCCCTAAACCAAAGGAGGCAGAGTGCCACCACTGCCATAAGATAGGACATTGGAAGAGAAGCTGCCCAGAGTACCTGCAAGCCATCAAGGAAGGAAAGATCAAGCCGTCTTTCACAGGTATATACACAATTAAATCTAACGATTCTAATCATGCTATTTCTTGGGTTCTTGACACCGGTTGTGGTTATCACATTTGTTCTAATGTGTAGGGACTAAGAAGAAGTAGGGATGTGGAGCAAGGAAGGATCAATCTAATCATGGGGAACAGAAGATCGTCGCCTGTGACCAAGATTGGAGTGTATTCTTTAGTGCTTAGGAATAATTTATGTTTAGATTTGAACAATTGTTGCTATTCGCCAGAAATGGCTAGAAACATCATTTCATTTCATGGTTTATATAGACAAGGTTTTAGATTTTCTTTTAATAATGAGAATGGTTCTATTTTGGCTTATCTAAATGGTGTCTTTTACTTTGAAGCTATAGCATGTAATGGAATTTATGAAACTGTTATGATTGTTGATAACTTAGGAAATGATGTTTTAAACATAGATTCTTCCACTAGTATGGATAAAGCATCCTTGTGGCATTGTCGTCTTGGACATGTCAACAAGAAACGCATAGCCCAACTCCAAAAGGATGGAGTGTTGGAGTCATTCGACCTTAGGGAAGATGACACGTGCGAGTCTTGTTTGCTTGGAAAGATGACTAAATCACCCTTCACGAGTACGTGTGAAAGGGGTGAGGGTCTATTGGACCTAATACATACCGATGTATGTGGACCGTTTAGATCAACCACGAAGGATGGGAACCGCTTCTATGTGACTTTTACCGATGACTATGGTAGATATGGGTATATCTACTTAATCAAGCAAAAGTCAGAAACTTTTGAAAAGTTCAAAGAGTTCAAGAATGAAGTGGAGAATCAATTGGGTAGGAAAATCAAGATGTTTCGATCCGATCGAGGAGGAGAGTACCTAAGTCTTGAATTCCACGATTATCTCAAGGAGTGTGGAATAGTTTCACAATTGACGCCTCCTAGGACACCGCAGTTGAATGGTGTGGCAGAAAAGCGTAATCAAATCTTATTGGAAATGGTTCGCTCTATGATGAGTTTGTTGGATTAATGTATAAGTCCATAACTATAATTGGTAAGACTTGACCCGACCCGGCATGGTCCATTTGGGTTGCATACCATCATGCACTTGGATAGACTATAATGAGAGAAATAAGACACTTATGGTTATTAATATATTATAAGTTCTAGTATATTAATAATAAGAATAATAAGATTATTTAATTAGTATTGATCAATAATTAATCTAGGATTAATTAAGTGATCAAAAGAAGACTAATTAAATATATGGGTTGATTGTGTAAATCATCCATACTTGTATAGTGGGCTAATGCTCCATGGATAATCAAGTTGGGCTAAAATCCATAGGATGGTCCATGGATGCTCCATGGTGTATTTGTACCCATGGATCATGGAAATGAAAGGCCATGTCAATTAGGGCTTACATGGTGTAACCCTAACTATATAAGCATCTTATTCTTGACCAAATCGGCCACTAGAGTGAGAGTAAGAAAGGGCTAGCCGATTTCATGAGTTGTAGAATTCTCTCAAGTTATTCTAGGTGTTTTGGTGATTGTGATTCCATTTGAGGCTTCCACACTATTGGGGCTAGGCACTCAAGCTTCATGAAGACTTTCTACATCAGAGAGGTATGTATTCTAGCTTGTTACACTCATTGTTTTGTATGCTAGATTAGGATTATACCTTGGATGTTCTTATTTGTATGTATAATAGAGAAAACATAGATCCAAGGTATTTAGGGTTGCATGTACACTTAGGAGTGTTAGAATGCTCAAAACCCAACAGTGGTATCAGAGCCTAGGCTTGTTTTCTTGTTATACTTGCAAAACTGCTTAAAAAATCGAATTTCTTGCTGTCTGATCATCAAACTCGGCGAGTCCATGCCTAAAAAGTGATGAATTCTATCCAACTCGCTGAGTTGGTTCATGCACTCGACGAGTTGGACCCCCAGACAGCATAAACTCGACTTTTTTGGCTGGAATTGGACTAGGAACATTACCCAAAGATGTTTTGGACTTATAAACTTGTTTTTGATGTGGTAATGTTCATCCTAATCCAATTTTAAAGATAATTGTCAATAGATTCATGTTTTGTATTAGTTTAAAGTGTTACTCTAATTACATGGAAAAGTTTGATTTGAATTATCTTGTTCTTATGAGTTGCTTAGATTAATAGAAAAGTTGAGTGAAATAGTTGTTTTCAATCCAAATTAATCTAAGAGTTGATTCTAAAATGTGTTTTTGTAACTTGTCCTCAAGTTATATGAAAAGTCACATTTAAGTTTCATAAAACTCATAAAAGTTGGCAAAGGTTACAAAAGATGAAGAGTCTTGTCCTTAAGTTATGGAGGTTCAAGAGTCACTTCATTAATAAATAAATAAATAAAGTGTAACCTTAATTAATTCCATAAGTTATAAAATAAAGAAAAGTTAATTCTTTTATTAGTTTAAAGTCTTCCATAACTTGTCCTCAAGTTATGGAACTTGAAGAGTTTTTGGATTAAAACTACCTTAAACACATAAGTTATGGAATTAATTAGTTTTGAATAGTTTCAAAACTTGCCCTCAAGTTTTGGAATTTGTAAAGTTTTCACTTATGAATACTTTAATTCCAAGTTAGCCCTTAGAATTTTAAAGAGTTAAAATTCAACCCTTATAAGGTTGTTGCCTATAAAATGGCAACTTAATGGGTTTCCACTCTCACCCACCGCTTGCTTGACTGGTGGAGGGTCGTTAGCCGAACGGGTTTGACAAGACTATAATTCTCCCTTCATTAAAAGTATTAATGATAAATACTAAGTAACTAAACTCTTAATAATTCCCAATCTTAGTTACTTAGGAAAATGTGAATATGGTGCTAGCCCATGGAATTCACACTTTGTACCTTACCAAGTCGTTGGTGGAGCGTGTGTGGTTAACCGGCACACTAACTTGGACTAGTAAGGATCACGAAGGGTGACTTAATGTTTTTCATAGATCAATGGAGCGTGTGTGGTTAACCATCACATTGATTGGGTGATAATATTAAGGGTACCAAGTGAATTGGTATGGTTATTCACACCTTGTTTTGTGATCCTCGGCATCCCAGTCACAAAACCTGAAGGGCACACTCGAGATTGAAACATGCCTTTGAACAGTTCAATGAATCTCAAAAGATCTAGGAGTTTCAAATCCAATTAAAACCTAATAATACATTTCGTTTATCTTGGTGGAAATTGGTGAATCGTCATTCACCTACCTTCAAATATTTTATAGCTTGGATTACGGCATACCTCTTCTAAGTTATAAAATAGTTTGTTGGGTCCTAGCCTTAATATTTCATATTAGGTGTCATATTAAGGACTTAAGATCAACTATCTTGAATATCTCCCAAAAACATGTCTGGTTTAGACATTTATGATCTTCCCAAATCTCTTGAAACAAGCTTTCCTAAATGAGGATGATGTCCCTTGGAAATCATACTTCTTTCACCTCCTCCAATTATTCTCCCCAACCTACAAGTTCTTGAAAAGTGTAAGGTCACTCAAGCCCTATTGTCAAGGCAAGGTCTAGGTGTGTTCACATCTTGGAGATGTAGTCACATATTGACAAGCCGGGAGAGTTGGGTGTCAAAGTCTTGAGAAAGTTGATGGTTCAATCACTTTCTAAGTCACATAGTGAGTTCCTTTGGGACACTTATGAAACAGACTATGACAAGCCCCTTAATGATCTTATCTATTTGTTAAGATCAACTTCCTTAAAACTTGATGGACATTGACAATAGTGACACAGGAAATCCAGGAAAGCATTCTCTTCCCAATGGAGAGGGATCGACCATAGTCAACTCGGTTGACCAAATGGTAAAGAGAAAAGCTAAGTTTGTGATAGTCCCGTGTACCTTTATTAAAGGGTCCATATGTTTATATTGCCAAAGAAAGGGGCATTGGTTGCGAAGCTGCCAAAATTTACCTAAGGATGTTAAAGTCAATAAGTTTGACTCTACTTCAGGTAAAGTCCACTATCTAAATCTGTTAAGTTTCTATTCTAAGATTCTTGATACATGATGTGACTGGGTCACATGGTGATGTTTTAAGAATCAAAGAAAAGTGAAGAAACTTAAAGAAATAATATGCTGAATCTGATCGCGTAGATGGATTTCTATCGCATAGTTGAAGATCGGATTCTTGAGCCACTTCTTAGGAGTTATGAGATATTGCTTAGGAATAGATAACAACAAGTTTTCATATGGATTGTGAGGATAAGTTTTTCCGCAAAGTTTTAAAAATAAAAGGAAATTTTAGATTTTATTTATTTTAAAATATCCTTACAATAGCATTTGAGGAAAAATTGTTGCTTATATGATTCCATTAAGAGCAAGAGTGGAAATATGAAATTGATTCTTTCATTTGTGGTAATGTCTAGATTTACCAAATAAGGAAAGATTCTCATCACCCAAGTTTTAATTGGACCGGAACTTGGAATCATGCAAGTTGTATAGCATGATGAATGAGAACTTTCAAGTATTAAAAAAATTAAGACTAATTACTTGTTCACATGGATGTGTGAGTCAAGTAAAGGACTAAGGGATCGAGTACACATTCTTGTGCACTGGTCAAGTCCACCACAAAAGATTGATAAGACTATTCGTCATAGTTTACTAAAGCTCAGTAAATATGAATATACTTACAAGCTTAAGTGTAACTCTGAGACATTGGAAAAGGTTCCAATGTATGGCAGGGCAAATAAGAAGAACCAAATTAGGTAGAAGGATAAAGTTTCTCATATCTGAAAAGATGGGAGAGTACTTTAGTATCAGTTTTGTGATCATCTTAATGATTAAGAAACCATATCAAAATTAGTTCTCTAAGGAAAATCTTGGTGCATTCTTATGACTAAGAAGAGGAACTTGAATTGTTGAAGTGGTTAAATCAAGAAGATGAGTCATACTTCGTTCCAATACAAGTCTTAGAGTCATACTCCAAGATTGTAACTTGAGTGACATGTCTCAAAGAAGGTTTAAAACACTTGTCAAATGTAAGAGTAAAAGTTTTCTACTCTTGTACATTTGAAATTGGTAAGTTGTGATGTTTTGGATAAAACAAAGACCAACTTAAGCCAATTGTGTGAAGTGTTTGTCTTGGTTAGAATCCACACTATCTCTTGAATAACTGACAAGAAAGTCTTATAGGTCAAGAGGACAGTGGGAGTCTTAAAGGTCTTGAAAGTCTCAAGAACTAATCAAGAATAAAACCTGAAGTTCTTCACTAGCACACGACTTGAGGTTTATAACCTATCGTGTTGACATATTTTGTGCCCATTCCAGTTAAAGTTGGCTTTGCATATGAGTTCTTAGAGTTCTCAATGTGTTGCACAACAACTTGGAAGCAATGGCAGGCCCTTGAGCTGCCAGGTGGCAAGAAATTAAGATTGAGTTCAGTCCATATGAGTTTGGATCTGTCATTATCCTTGTCTTGTGACTATGGTTTTGAAAATTCACATGGATAAGAACACATACACCATTAAATCTAAGTGTCATAAGGATTCTCTCCGATTCATGAAAATGATGGTGAGGAAACACTTTCACTAAGTAGATTTTAGCTAGATAGCAATTGTGATATTTGCATTCTCAAAGTCGTTAGTGGAGCGTGTGTGGTTTACCGGCACACTAACATGGACTTGTGAGAAGTGGCAAAAAGGTCTAACCATTATGATTACGGCATACCTCTTCATAATTGTTTAGACACACAAGTGTGCTATCTAAGTGAAGGTGTATGATTTTCATAAAGTTTTATCAAAACAATCTAGTATCAGAAATATGAACTTTGGTAAGGAAGTCAGTTGATTTCTGAGTACATGTCAAAGCTAGTGGGAGCATAAGTGTTATGCTAATAATCATCATGTTAGTGGGAGCATGGTAATTATGATAAGTATTGCAAGTTAGCAGTGTTAATTATAGAAAACAAAAAGTTTCAATTGGGAAAGAGTTGTTTTGCTATAATTAAGGGAGAGGAAATTATACTTCATCTCAAATCTATAAGCTTAGATCGTGAGGTTTTAATCATTTAGTCAAGGATATATATGAATTTCATGTTGGAATGGCTCAACATAAGGAAATTTTGTATATGAGTCCATTATTTGTGTTCTAAAATTCGATTATGATTACGACATCCCTTTTCATAATCTGAATTATGAGAACTTGGCAAATTGAAATGGAAATGTTATAGCAAAAGACTGGTTTAGTCTTTATGTGAGACATCATGAATCGATTCTCATATGCTTCGGATATAGGATCGATTACATGTGCTATATTCATCCTTTCTAAAATTTTCCAAATGCCTAGGGCATTAAAAAGGGAAAAGGTTTAGAACTGGATGTGACTAAAAAGGATTAAACAGTTGTCGAGGACAATCTAAGGTTTACCAAAGATTGGTTGCTCAAGGACAGCTGGAAGTATAGTGATAATTCTGGAAGGACCATATTGACATAATCTGTAAGGAGGCAACTCTTGTTCAGATGTGATAGTCAAAATGGAATCTGGAAATGTTTCAAAGTTAGAATTTTGTATCTGTGTAAGATTAAGGAAACTTAATGCAAGAAGGATGTTTCCAAGGAGTTGATCTCCTTTGGAATGCTCTGTAATGTTTGTTGTCAAGTCTTTATGACTTTGTGCATAATCATTACAAGAGGATCAATGCATATAAGTTTAGAATCTAACAGATTTCAGTAAATGGCATGAATTTGGAATTCTTGCATTTGCAGTAAGGATTTGGGAGTGTGAAAAGAGAATCATTGAAGTTATGTTCAATTGATTTAGTTCACAAAGTAAAGATCATAGACAAACATAGTATGCATACTTGGTGTATGGCATGACTAGTGTTTATAAAAACATAGTGTACATGCTTGGAGCATGGGACAACTATTGTTTTAAATTCAAGAATAAAGTTGATAGCTGAAACAGTATACAATGAATAATGTGTAATCATATGGTGATAAATAAAAGGTGTTTTATTTATGTTCATAGGGTTTGATACCATATTGGATTCAATTATTATTGTGTTTCACTTTGCATGTTTTGACTTCCCGAATAAACTAGGTTATTCTTCCGGAATGACTAAGTTATTCGAACCATCCACAGTCGGTAATATGTTGGAAGTAGATATGAATTAAGACTGTCATGGGTTGGCTTGTAGAGGTCTAAGGTGTTGGACAAAGGGCTACAACACTCATGAGTGCTCATAAGTTCTGAGTATTGGATTCAACCCGCGCTCATTGGAATCACTTCATGGATTTTATCACGAGTGATCATGAGACGAGAATATCTTATATTCTTCAAACCTAGAGATATGAGTTGTTACTATGAGTTGATAGTACATTGATTGCACGAAAACGCATTTGGTAACTCGGTGCTATAAAACGTGCCTTTGTGTATGATTCAACAAGTAGTAGAACAAGCCATATGAGTCGAAGTTTATCCATTCCTTTTACCTTCGGGATAAAAGCGATATCTGTGGGCCCCTCGATGATTTGATGATGACAAATGGAAGTGCTCGGCTGGGCCAGGACTAATTTGATTTGTTCAATTAGTTAGTCATCATAAATCGGAAATCGGGAAACAACAAATGGACAGAGAGAATGATAATAATCCATGTCTCAGTCCATACGATATCTAGAATGGAGGAATATATGATCCCTTATCTAATGGACAAGTCATTGACAAAGGTCAGAGTTCATCTACAAGGTCAGAGTTCGACAAAAGCTTTTGAGAGCTACGATTGCCAGTTGGTTCCTGAAGTCATACGCAATAATAGTTTTAGACTTATCCAAGTAGGAGACTGTTGGATTAATGTCTAAGTCCATAACTATAATTGGTAAGACTTGACCCGACCCGGCATGGTCCATTTGGGTTGCATACCATCATGCACTTGGATAGACTATAATGAGAGAAATAAGACACTTATGGTTATTAATATATTATAAGTTCTAGTATATTAATAATAAGAATAATAAGATTATTTAATTAGTATTGATCAAGAATTAATCTAGGATTAATTAAGTGATCAAAAGAAGACTAATTAAATATATGGGTTGATTGTGTAAATCATCCATACTTGTATAGTGGGCTAATGCTCCATGGATAATCAAGTTGGGCTAAAACCCATAGGATGGTCCATGGATGCTCCATGGTGTATTTGTACCCATGGATCATGGAAATGAAAGGCCATGTCAATTAGGGCTTACATGTGTTGGGTTTTGAGCATTCTAACACTCCTAAGTGTACATGCAACCCTAAATACCTTGGATCTATGTTTTCTCTATTATACATGCAAATAAGAACTTCCAAGGTATTATCCTAATCTAGCATACAAAACAATAACTATAGCAAGATAGAATACATACCTCTTTGATGTAGAAAGTCTTCATGAAGCTTGAGTGCCTAGTGCCCCAAGTGTGACACCTCAAATGGAATCACAATCATCAAAACACTTGGAATGACTTGAGAGAATTCTACACTCATCAAAATCGGCTGGCCCTCTCTAGAATCATACTCGTGCCAATTTTGCCAAGAATAATATCTTTATATAGTGTTACAATTAGGTCAAACCCTAATTGTCATGACTTTCCATTTCCTTGGATCCATGGGTTCAAATACACCATGGAGCATCCATGGACCATCCTATGGGTTTTAGCCCAACTTGATTATCCATGAAGCATTAGCCCACTATACAAGTATGGATGATTTACACAATCAACCCATATATTTAATTAGTCTTCTTTTGATCACTTAATTAATCCTAGATTAATTCTTGATCAATACTAATTAAATAATCTCATTATTCTTATTATTAATATACTAGAACTTATAATATATTAATAACCATAAGTGTCTTATTTCTCTCATCCAAGTGCATGATGGTATGCAACCCAAATGGACCATGCCGGGTCGGGTCAAGTCTTACCAAATATAGTTATGGACTTAGACATTAATCCAACAGTCTCCCACTTGGATAAGTCTAAAACTATTATTGCGTATGACTTCAGGAACCAACTGGCAATCGTAGCTCTCAAAAGCTTCTGTCGAACTCTGACCTTGTCGATGAACTCTGACCTTTGTCAGTGACTTGTCCATTAGATAAGAGATCATATATTCCTCCATGCTAGATATCATATGGACTGAGACATGGATTATAATCATTCTCTCTGTCCATTTGTTGTTTCCTGATTTCCGATTTATGACGACTGACTAATTGAACAAATCAAATCAGTCCTGGCCCGGCCGAGCACTTCCATTTGTCATCATCAAATCATCGAGGGGCCCACAGATATCGCTTTTATCCCGAAGGTAAAAGGAATGGATAAACTTCGACTCATATGGCTTGTTCTACTACTTGTTGAATCATACACAAAGGCACGTTTTATAGCACAGAGTTACCAAATGCGGTTTCGTGCAATCAATGTACTATCAACTCATAGTAACAACTCATATCTCTAGGTTTGAAGAATATAAGATATTATCGTCTCATGATCACTCGTGATAAAATCCATGAAGTGATTCCAATGAGCGCGGGTTGAATCCAATACCCAGAACTTATGAGCACTCATGATTGTTGTAGCCTTGTCCAACACCTTAGACCTCTACAACCCATCATGACAGTCTTAATTCATATCTACTTCCAACATATGACCGACTGTGGATGGTTTCAATAACTTAGTCATTCCGGAAGAATAACCCAGTTTATTCGGGAAGTCAAAACATGCAAAATGAAACACAATAATAATCGAATCCAATATGGTCTCAGAACTTATGAATATAAATAAAGCACCTTTTATTTATCACCATATGATTACACATTATTCATTGTATACTGTTTCAGCTATCAACTTTATTCTTGAATTTAAAACAATAGTTGTCCCATGCTCCAAGCATGTACACTATGTTTTCTAAACACTAGTCATGCCATACACCAAGTATGCATAATATGTTTGTCTATGATCTTTACTTTGTGAACTAGATCAATTGAACATAACTTCAATGATTCTCTTTTCACACTCCCAAATCCTTATCGCAAATGCAAGAATTCCAAATTCATGCCATTTACTGAAATCTGTTAGATTCTAAACTTATATGCATTGATCCTCTTGTAATGATTATGCACAAAGTCATAAAGACTTGACAACAACCATTACAGAGTATTCCAAAGGAGATCAACTCCTTGGAAACATCCTTCTTGCATTAAGTTTCCTTAATCTTACACAGATTGAAAATTCTAACTTTGAAACATTTCCAGATTCCATTTTGACTATCACTTCTGACCAAGAGTTGCCTCCTTACAGAATATGTCAATATGGTCCTTCCAGAATTATCACTATACTTCCAACTGTCCTTGAGCAACCAATCTTTGGTAAACCTTAGATTGTCCTCGACAATTGTTTAATCCTTTTAGTCATATCCAGTTCTAAACCTTTTCCCTTCTTAATGCCCTAGGCATTTGGAAAAATTTAGAAAGGATGAATATAGCACATGTAATCGATCCTATATCCGAAGCATATGGGACATGATTCATGATGTCTTGCATAAAGACTAAACCAGTCTTTTGCTATAATATGTCCATTTCAATTTGCCAAGTTCTCATAATTCAGATTATGAAAAGGGATGCCGTAATCATAATCGAATTTTAGAACGCAAATAATGGACCCATATACAGAATTTCCTTATGTTGAGCCATTCCAACATGAAATTCATATATATATCCTTGACTAAATGATTAAAACCTCACGATCTAAGCTTATAGATTTGAGATGAAGCATAATTTCCTCTCCCTTAATTATAGCAAAACAACTTTTCCCAATTGAAACTTTTGTTTTCTATAATTAACATTGCTAGCTTGCAATACTTAACATAATTATCATGCTCCCACTAACATGATGATTATTAGCATAACACTTATGCTCCCACTAGCTTTGACATGTACTCAGAAATCAGCTGACTTTCTTACCAAAGTTCAGATTTCTGATACTAGATTGTTTTGATAAGACTTTATCAAAAACATACACCTTCCCTTAGATAGCACACTTGTGTATCTAAACAATTATGAAGAGGGATACCGTAATCATAATGTTTAGAGCTTTTTGCCACTTCTCACAAGTCCATGTTAGTGTGCCGGTTAACCACACGCGCTCCACTAACGACTTTGAGAATGCAAATATCACAATTGCTATCTAGCTAAAATCTACTTAGTGAAAGTGTTTCCTCACCATCATTTTCATGAATCGGAGAGAAACCTTATGACACTTAGATTTTTATGGTGTATGAGTTCCGACCCATATGAATTTGTCAAAACCATAATCACAAGACAAGGATAATGACAAATCCAAGCTCATATGGATTGAACTCAATCTTAATTTCTTGCCACATGGCAGCTCAAGGGCCTGCCATTGCTTCCAAGTTGTTGTGCAACAAATTGAGAACTCTAAGAACTCATATGCAAAGCCAACTTTAACTAGAATGGGCACAGAATATGTCAACACGATAGGTTATAAACCTCAAGTCGTGTGCTAGTGAAGAACTTCAGATTCTATTCTTGATTAGTTCTTGAGACTTTCAAGACCTTTAAGACTCCCACTGTCCTCTTGACCTATAAGACTCCCTTGTCAAACATCCAAGAGACAGTGTGGATTCTAATCAAGACAAACACTTCACACATTTGGCCTAAGTTGGTCTTTGTTTTATCCAAAACATCACAACTTACCAATTTCAAATGTACAAGAGTAGAAAACTTTTACTCTTACACTTGACAAGTGTTTTAAACTTCTTTTGAGACATGTCACTCAAGTTACAATCTTGGAGTATGACCCTAAGACTTGTATTGGAACGAAGTATGACTCATCTGCTTGATTTAACCACTTCAATAATTTAAGTTCCTCTTCTTAGTCATAAGAATGCACTAAGATTTCCTTAGAGAACTAACTGTGCTATGGTTTCTTAATCATTACGATGATCACAAAACTGATACTAAAGTACTCTCCCATCTTTTCAGATTTGAGAAACTTTTATCCTTCTGCCATTTTGATTCTTCTTATTCGCTCTGCCTTACATTGGAACCTTTTTCCAATGTCTCAGAGTTACACTTAAGCATGTAAGTATAATCATATTTACTGAGCTTTAGTAAACTATGACGAATAGTCTTATCAAACTTTTGTGGTGGACTTAATCAGTGCACAAGAATGTGTACTCGATCCCTTAGTCCTTTACTTGACTCACACATCCATGTGAACAAGTAATTAGTCTTAATTTTCCAAAACTTGAAATTTCTCATTCATCATGCTATAAAACTTGCATGATTCCAAGTTTCGGTCCAATTGAAACTTGGGTGATGAGAATCTTTCCTTATTTGGTAAATCTAGACATTACCACAAATGAAAGAATCAATTTCATATTTCCACTCTTGCTCTTAATGGAATCACATAAGCAACAATTTTTCCTCAAATGCCATTGTAAGGATATTATAAAATAAATAAAATAAAAAATTTTCTTTTATTTTAAAACTTTGCGGAAAACTTATCCTTACAATCCATATGAAAACTTGTTGTTATCTATTCCTAAGCAATATCTCATAACTCCTAAGAAGTAGCTCAAGAATCCGATCTTCAAACTATGCGATAGAAATCCATCTACGCGATCAGATTCAGCATATTCTTTCTTTAAGTTTCTTCACTTTTCTTTGATTCTTAAAACATCACCATGTGACCCAGTCACATCATGTATCAAGAATCTCAGAATAGAAACTTAACAGATTTAGATAGTGGACTTTACCTGAAGTAGAGTCAAACTCATTGACTTTAACATCCTTAGGTAAATTTGGCAGCTTCGCAACCAATGCCCCTTCCTTTGGCAATATAAACATATGGACCCTTTGATAATGGTACACGAGACTATCACAAACTTAGTTTTTCTCTTTACCATTTGGTCAACCGAGTTGACTATGGCCGATCCCTTTCCATTGGGAAGAGAATGCTTTTCTGGATTTCCTGTGTCACCATTGTCAATGTCCATAAAGTTTTAGGAAGTTGATCTTAACAAATAGATAAGATCATTAAGGGTCTTGTCATAGTCTGTTTCATAGGTGTCCCAAAGGAGCTCACTATGTGACTTAGAAAGTGATTGAACCACCAATTTTCTCAAGACTTTGACACCCAACTCTCCCGGCTTGTCAATATGTGACTACATCTCCAAGATGTGTTCACACCTAGACCTTGCCTTGCCAATAGGGCTTGAGTGACCTTAAACTTTTCAAGAACTTGTGGGTTAGGGAGAATAATTGGAGGAGGAGAAAGAAGTATGATATCCATGGGACATCATCTTCATTAGGAAAACTTGTTTCAAGAGATTTGGGAAGATCATAGGTGTCTATTACAGACATCTTTTGGGAGATATTCAAGATAGTTGATTTAAAGTCCTTAATATGACACCCAATATGAAATATTAAGGCTAGGACCCAACAAACTATTTTATAACTTAGAAGAGGTATGCCGTAATCCAAGCTATAAAATATTTGAAGGTAGGTGAATGACGATTCACCAATTTCCACCAAGATAAACGAAATGTATTATTAGGTTTTAATTGGTTTTGAAACTCCTAGATCTTTTGAGATTCATTGAACTGTTCAAAGGCATGTTTCAATCTCGAGTGTGCCCTCCAAGTTTTGTGACTGGGATGCCGAGGATCACAAAACGAGGTGTGAAGTAACCATGCAAATCACTTGGTACCCTTAATAAATTACCCCTCAATCGATGTGCCGGTTAACCACACACGCTCCATCGATACTATGATAAATATTAAGTCACCCTTTACCTACCTTGTTAAGTCCAAGTTAGTGTGCCGGTTAACCACACACGCTCCACTAACGACTTAAACAAAGTGCAAAGTGTAATTTCATGGATTAGCACCTTATTCACATTTTTCCTAAGTAACTAAGATTGGGTATTATTAAGATTTTAGTTACTTAGTATTATCATTAATACTTTTAATGAAGGGAGAATTCTAGTCCTGTCAAACCCGTTCGGCTAACGACCCTCCACCAGTCAAGCAAGCGGTGGGTGAGAGTGGACCAGAAGCTACGCGAAAATTTTCATTGGATCTCGGTTGTTCTTAACAGCGATGGCTATTCATTTAAGTCTTCGGGTAGCACCACTAGACCTTCAACAAGGTGGAAATTCTCGTATTCCTTATGTACACGTTCCTGCGGCTCGGATGAGTATTCTTGTTTATACCCATTAAGTTTCCATTTTATAGGCAACAACCTTATACCCACCTTATAGACCGGCTTCGTGAATGAGGCGTACTAGCGGTAAGACTGACTTTACTCTTATACATATATATATTATTAACTTATAATATTATAAAGTATAAGGGTTGAATTTTAACTTTTAAAATTCTAAGGGCTAACATGGAATTAAAGTATTCATAAGTGAAAACTTTTCAAATTCCAAAACTTGAGGGCAAGTTTTGAAACTATTCAAAACTTTTCATTTCTTGTAACTTATGAGTTTAATAGAGTAATAAAATGAGGACTTTTCATTTTTCTAACTCTTGTGTTCTTTTAATGGTTTTTTTAATCCAAGAGACTTTTGGTTTTCCATAACTTGAGGACAAGTTATGGACTCCATTAAAACACATTATGATCAAGAATTAAACTACCATATAGGTTACAAATAATTCCTATGATCATCTAAACTTCATATGAACAAGAACATGAATATGAACACTTTCAAGAATCAAAATCACATTAAACTTTGTAATTTTGATAACTAGTTGTTGTAAATGAATTAGCAAAAAACATTACACCAGCTAAAACAAGTTTTCAAGTACCAAAACAGTTTAGGGTAATGTTTCCAATCCATTTCCAGCAACTAAAGTCGAAAATCTGCACTCTGTCGACCATACTCGCCGAGTTGCATGAACCTACTCGCCGAGTAGGTTGAAGATACACATGAACTCGCCGAGTCCCCCCCATGGACTCGCCGAGTCCATTCGTCAGACAACAAGTTTTTCGACTTTTTCCAACTTTTAATTACAAGTATAAGAGAAAGCAAGCCTAGGCTCTGATACCACTGTAGGGTTTTGAGCATTCTAACACTCCTAAGTGTACATACAACCCTAAATACCTTGGATCTATGTTTTCTCTATTATACATGCAAATAAGAACTTCCAAGGTATTATCCTAATCTAGCATACAAAACAATAACTATAGCAAGATAGAATACATACCTCTTTGATGTAGAAAGTCTTCATGAAGCTTGAGTGCCTAGTGCCCCAAGTGTGACACCTCAAATGGAATCACAATCATCAAAACACTTGGAATGACTTGAGAGAATTCTACACTCATCAAAATCGGCTAGCCCTCTCTAGAATCATACTCGTGCCAATTTTGCCAAGAATAATATCTTTATATAGTGTTACAATTAGGGCAAACCCTAATTGTCATGACTTTCCATTTCCTTGGATCCATGGGTTCAAATACACCATGGAGCATCCATGGACCGTCCTATGGGTTTTAGCCCAACTTGATTATCCATGGAGCATTAGCCCACTATACAAGTATGGATGATTTACACAATCAACCCATATATTTAATTAGTCTTCTTTTGATCACTTAATTAATCCTAGATTAATTCTTGATCAATACTAATTAAATAATCTCATTATTCTTATTATTAATATACTAGAACTTATAATATATTAATAACCATAAGTGTCTTATTTCTCTCATCCAAGTGCATGATGGTATGCAACCCAAATGGACCATGCCGGGTCGGGTCAAGTCTTACCAAATATAGTTATGGACTTAGACATTAATCCAACAACATGGTGTAACCCTAACTATATAAGCATCTTATTCTTGACCAAATCGGCCACTAGAGTGAGAGTAAGAAAGGGCTAGCCGATTTCATGAGTTGTAGAATTCTCTCAAGTTATTCTAGGTGTTTTGGTGATTGTGATTCCATTTGAGGCTTCCACACTATTGGGGCTAGGCACTCAAGCTTCATGAAGACTTTCTACATCAAAGAGGTATGTATTCTAGCTTGTTACACTCATTGTTTTGTATGCTAGATTAGGATTATACCTTGGATGTTCTTATTTGTATGTATAATAGAGAAAACATAGATCCAAGGTATTTAGGGTTGCATGTACACTTAGGAGTGTTAGAATGCTCAAAACCCAACAAAGTCATGCTTCACTCTCAATCTCTTTTTGGGGGTATGCCTTAGAGACTGCCGCCCATATCCTTAACCGAGTCCCTACTAAGAAGGTTGCCAAAACACCTCACGAGATGTGGACAGGGAAAGCTCCCTCGTTGGCACATATCAAGATTTGGGGTTGCGAGGCTTTCGTAAGACGAGATACTCATGGCAAGCTCGAACCTCGTAGTGTGCGATGTATTTTCGTCGGCTACCCGTAGAAATCCTTTGGATATCTCTTCTATAGACCGAAGGACAATGTTGTCTTCGTTGCGAGGAGAGGAGTTTTTCGAGAGCAAGAAATCATAGGCCAAGGAGACAGTGGGAGGCAAATCGAGCTTGAAGAGATTCAAGAGTCGATAGATGAAAGAACCTCTAGCGCTGGCACTCAACCCGAGGAGGAAACTCCGGTTGAACCGATTGACGAGTCCTTACCTCTTAGACGTTCCGATGGAGTTAGAGTTCAACCCCAGTTTTATGGTTTTCATATTACTACCGAAGGGGACACATATATTAGTGATGGTACACTAATAAATCTTGATGAAACTAATAGCTATAAGGAAGCCATGGCAGGCCCGGAGTCTGCGAAATGGAAAGAGGCAATGAATAGCGAGATCCAATCCATGTATGATAACCAAGTCTGGAATTTGGTTGATTATGTGCCCGGACGTAAGACCGTTGGGTGCAAATGGATCTTCAAGAAGAAGACCAACATGGATGGAAACGTACACACATATAAAGCGCGATTGGTTGCGAAGGGCTTTACTCAAACTCCCGGAGTTGACTATGATGAGACCTTCTCACTAGTTGCGAAGATAAAATCTATTAGAGTGATGCTAGCGATAGCCGCATTTCATGATTATGAGATTTGGAAAATGGATGTCAAGATCGCTTTCCTTAACGAAAAGTTGGCTGAGGATGTTTACATGGCTCAGCCAGAGGGGTTTGTGGATCCGAAGCATCCGAATAGAGTGTGTAAGCTTGAGAAGTCCATTTATGGACTTAAGCAAGCATCTCGTAGATGGAATCTTTGCTTCGATGAGAAAGTCAAAGAATTTGGATTTGTACGAAGCGAAGATGAATCATGTGTATATGTCAAAGCCAGTGGGAGTATAGTTAGCTTCCTCGTTCTATATGTCGATGACATATTACTCATAGGAAACGACATCCTGAATCTGCAGGAAGTTAAGTCCTGGCTCGGGAAGTGCTTCGCTATGAAGGACCTCGGAGAGCCTTCTTACATTTTGGGAATAAGGATAGTAAGAGAAAGAAGTAAGAGACTAATAGGACTTAGTCTGAATACTTACTTAGAGAAGGTACTAAAACATTTTAGTATGGAAAACTCAAAAAAGGGAGAATTACCGTACAAAGTAATGCCAAGTTGAGTAAGACTCAAAGTCCGAGTACCGAAGCTGAAATAGTAGAAATGAGCCGAGTACCATATGCTTCCGCAGTTAGCTCAATCATGTACGCTATGATTTGTACTCGCCCTGATGTAGCCTTTGCTTTGAGCATGGTTAGTAGATATCAAGGGAACCCTGGCAGAGCCCATTGGATTGCGGTGAAGAATATCCTTAAGTACCTTCGGAAGACGAAGGAATGGTTCTTAGTCCTCGGAGGGAGTGATGACTTGAAGGTGTGAGGGTATAGTGATGCCAGTTTTTAGACCGACAGGGACAACTACCGTTCGCAGTCGGGCTGGGTCTTTACCCTGAATGGTGGAGCAGTGACTTGGAAAAGTTCCAAGCAGGAAACCGTAGCTGATTCAACATGCGAATCAGAGTACATTGCAGCGAGCGAAGCGTCGAAGAAGGCAATATGGCTGAAGAACTTCATTGGTGATCTTGGAGTTGTACCTGCCATAAAGGATCCCATGGTGATTTTCTGTGATAATGAAGGAGCGGTTGCCTTGACGAAGGAACCAAGAGATCATGGTAGATCAAGACATATCGACAGAAAATATCACTTTATTAGACATCATGTAGAAGAAGGACAACTCGTAGTGAAGAGGATATCATCAGAAGATAACCCAGCAGATCCGCTTACGAAGGGACTGAGTAGGGTTAAGCACTTGCAACATGCTAGGAGTATTGGGCTGAAGGATGATATTAGCATAGATTAGATAGTATTAGAAACGTGTAATAGATAAATGTAATTAACATTTGATGATTAAATAAAGGAGTTTTATTTATGAGTAATGTTACTGTCTTATGTTAATTGTTTAACTATTGTTTCTCTTTGCATGTTTTGACTTCCAGAATAATTGAGTTTATTAGGAATAATCGAATTATTCAAATTGTCCACAATCGTTCATATGTTGGAAGTAGATATGAATGAAGATTGTCATGAATCGGTGTGTAGATTGTCTAAATGGTATTAGACATTGCAAAGGGTTGCTACAACATTCATGAGTGCTTATGAACTAGTTTTGAGTATTGGAACAAACCCGCGCTTGCTGGAATCACCTTATGGAATATGATATAAAAGGGTGATCGCAAGACGATAATATCATATAGTCTTTAAACCTAGATATATGGTTTGTTATTTGTTAATTGATTGTACATTGATAATGCGAAAACGCATCAGTAACTCGGTGTTATAAAACGCATTGTTGTGTATAGTTGATTAATGAATAAGTAAATGCATATAAGTCGAAGTTTATCTGTAACTTTTATCCCAAGAGGGTAAAAGCGATATCTCGGCCGCTCGATGATTTGATTTGACTTATGTGCCGGGCCCGGTCAGAACTGAATTGATGTGTTCGATTAAGTTCTATGTCAAATAAATCAGAGATCGAGAAACCTAAATGCTTGGCTAACCATTCCATAGAATTGTCAGCATGATATCTAACAGAGGACTGTACGATCCCTTATCTAAAGGACAAGATTGATTAGATTAGAGTTTGACAGCGTCTTTGAGAGCTACGATTGCAAATCAAATTGTACTTGTGCATATAGTTACTAGACTTATCCAAGTGGGAGACTGTTGGAATAGTGTCTAAGGCTGCAACTATATTAGGCAAGTATTTGACCCAGTTCTGCATGGTCCTTTTGGGTTGCCTTCACCATAACAACTTGATAGGATGATTTATTAAGAGAGAATAAATATTATTAATATATTATGAGAATAATATGAAGAATAATAATATTGTTATTTGATTAATATAAGTCATAAATTAATTGGTATTAATTTGGTGACTTAAAGAGATTAATTAAATAAGAGGGTATACACTGTCAATTGTTTGATAGTTAAACGTTAGACTGTAATCCATATTGGATAGGGGTTGGATGAATTCTAGAAGCTAGGGATAGCTTAAAATCGTCCAAGGCTATCTAAGGAATGGATTTGGATAGCTTTAAGAGAAGATTATCCAACTAGGGTTTAAGCTGTAACCCTTAAGGAGTCTACAAGTATAAATAGACCCTATGGCAAAGGGAAATCGGAACCTCATTGAGAATAGAGAACCCCTGGCTGATTTCCTCCCCTCTCCTCTCTCCCAAATCATCCTCCTTGCTATTTGGTGTTTGTAAGCCATTAGAGGAGTGACAATTGTGACTCTAGAGCTCCAAGACAACGAGATCAAACAAGAGATTCAAAGGTATGATTCTAGATCTGATTTAGTATTGTTCTTATACATAATTAGTCATTAGAAGTCTTGGATTCAAAGCATGTTTAATTAGAAAGCCTAGATCCAAGCGTTAGGGTTTTGCATGCGCACATAGGAAAGTTCTTATGGCTAAAACCCATCAGTATCTTCGTTCTCTAGGGTTCTTCTGACTCTCCAATCGCAGCTATTTTCTCCAGATAGGTTTCAGAATATCGAATGTCGATCTGAGAAGTTATCTTCATAGATGCAAAACGACTCGTCGAGTCTAGTGCCGACTCGCCGAGTCCATCCCTTCATTCCCGTACATGATAAGTCACATAGTCTTTATCTTCTCGATTCTTCGATCGGACTCGCCGAGTAGTCGACCCTACTCGCCGAGTAGGTGTTGTTTTTGGTGGTTTTCTTCTTTGTTCAATTCCCAAGCTCCCAACCGCTTCTCCTGCTTCCTTTTGCTTCCGAGCTTCACTTTTGGACTGAAAACACAATTCAAGCATTATTAAGTACCTTTTGTCCATGATATGCGATAAATTAGCTAATAAATGATAAAAATCTATACTTATTATGAAGCTAAATATGCATATATCACACACAAGGAATGTGTGTTGTCAAAAACTACGAAGAGAATGGTTGACTTTTAGCTTAAGTCACCAAAAGGAGAATCGTAGTGCTCATCGAGATAAGAATTTTGAAAAAAAGAACGCCAAAGTCGAAGTATATATGAGAGAGATATGATTTTAGCAAAATCATTAAATCATATTAAAATAAGGGCTAAAAATAAAGTCAGAATTAGCTAATGTAACCTAAAGTAAAGATGTAATACTCAGTGATAGCTACGCGTGGATATAAAGAACATCGAAAATGAAGCTCGTACGAAGACGTTACGGAATTTACAAAATCTGTGTTTTGCATGGTGTGTGCAGCTTCTAGAAGGGCGATGTCGACCTACCAGAATCTGACATGTGGCAACAACATACTGGAACGACGTAGGATGTGCGCGACGCACACCCCAAGTGCACGGGGCGTACACAAAATTTCTGCACTAGAAATAGAGCCACAGGCGCCTTCCTTCCATAACCAATCTGGATCTCTTTCTCTCAGTTGTCCTACGAAAATACCTTCTAAATTTCAAAAAGATTATTTATTTATTTTATTTTTGTATAATATAATTTTTCCCCTCAAGTCCGAGTAATCCAGAGACCTGACGCCACCAGTTGCAGTCCTAAGGTCTAGTAAAACACGCTACAAAGGTGAGTTTCACGACCCTTTTTTCTAACTTTTTATCAAATATAGGGGATCCTTACTTAACAGTCTTGAAGTACAAAATAAGAATTAATAAAACACACAAACAAACTTCAGATATATAGTTATATATAAATCAGCCCCTCGATGAGAAAACACCTAAATATATACAACGAAATCCATAGGAACCCAAACTCATGAGTTTAGGTAAAATACGATATCTGAGATTAGCACAAAATATGGACGGAACCACAACTAGGCATAACCTATACACCTATGCTTAATTATGGTTAAACCGACACACAACTAATATTTGACATGGAAGTCGATAGACTAAACTCTCGAATATCCCATAGCACTTAGAACCCAACGATTCAGATCATTACTATCTAGGAAAGATAGCACAGTCATTGCGCGAGAATGGCAGATCTTGGACCTACCAGAATCTGACACGTCGACCTACTAGAATTTCAGCAGGCGATGTCGACCTGCTAGAATTTGACATGTGGCAACAACAATATACTGGAGTGACGTAGGACGTGCGTGGCGCACACCCCAAGTGCACGGGGCGTACCCAAAATTTTTGCACTATAAATAGAGCCTTAGGCTCCTTCCTTCCACAACCAATCTGGATCTCTTTCTCTCAATTCTCCTAAGAAAATACCTTCTAAATTTTAAAAATATTATTTATTTATTTTATTTTAGTATAATGTAACTTTTCCCATCGAGTCCGAGTAATCTCGAGCCCCGACGCCACCAGTCACAGTCCCAGGGTCTAGTAAAGCACGCTACAAGGGTGAGTTTGATGACCCTTTTTCTAACTTTTTGTCAAATATAGGGGGGATCCTTACTTGACAGTCTTGAAGTACAAAATAAGAATTAATAAAACACACAAACAAACTTCAGATATAGAGTTATATATAAACTCAGTCCCTCAATGAGAAAGCACCTAAATATATACAAAGAAATCCATAGGAACCCAAACTCAGGAGTTTAGGTTCAATACAATATCTGAAATTAGCACAAAATATGGGTCGAAACACAACTATGAATAATCTATACACCTAAGCTTAATTATAGTTAGACTGACACACAACTAATATTAGATATGGCAGTTGATAGACTAAACTCTCGAGAATCCCATAGAACTTAGAACCTAACGATTCGAAGAATTACTATCTAGGAAAGATAGCATGGTCATCGCGCGAGAATGGCAAATCTTGGAAACAAGGTAACAAAACCATTTCCAGAGAAAGATCAAGTTGTGTCATCCCCTCTTAAGACTAGGGATACCCATACTTTTCTTTAACCCCCGACGTGGTGTTGGATAAGGTGTCTAAGTCCATAACTATTTCTGGTTAGTACTTAACCCGACCCGGCATGGTCCATTTGGGTTGCATGGCACCATGCAATTGGATAGACTAAATGAGAGGAATAACACTTGGAGATTATTAATATATTATAAGTTCTAATATATTAATAATATTATTTGATTAGTTTGATCAAAGAATTAATTTGGAATTAATTAAGTGATCAAAAGATAACTAATTAAATATATGGGTTGATTATGTAAATCATTCATATCTTGTATAGATGGCTAAGAGGCTCCATGGATTATCAAGTTGGGTTCTATCCATAGGATGCTCCATGGATGCTCCGTGGGAGTTACAAACCCATGGGTCATGGAAATGAAGAGTCATGACACATTAGGATTTACATGGTGTAACCCTAGATGTGTCAACACTATATAAGGATCCCATTCTCCACCAAAATCGGCTACACATAAGAAACAAGAGGGCTAGGCCGATTTCAAGAAGTGTGTATTCTCTCAAAAGTCTTTCCAAGAGCATTTGGTGTTGTGTGAAGCATTTGAGGCATCACACTTGGGGTGCTAGGCTCACAAGGTTTCAAGGAACATAAGCAACAACAAGGTAAGTTATTCTATCTTTCATTCAAGTTAGAAATTGTTCCCCATGTATGCTAGATAGGAATATAACCTTGGAATTCAACTTTGCATGATAATTAGACAAACATATATCCAAGGTTATTAGGGTTGCATGTACACTTAGGAAGTGTTAGAATGCTCAAAACCCTTCAGTGGTATCAGAGCCTAGGCTTGTTTGTTTGTTATTTGTGCTTAAAAGTTGAAAAAAGTCGAAAAACTTGCTGTTTGCCTGATGAACTCGCTGAGTCCATGGGGAGACTCGCCGAGTTCACTTGTATCTTCAACCTACTCGCCGAGTAGGTTCATGCACTCGGCGAGTAGGAGCCACAGAGTGCAGATTTTCGACTTTAGTTGCTGGAAAAGGACTAGAAACATTACCCTAAACTGTTTTGGTACTTGAAAAACTTGTTTTAGATGGTTTAATGACTTTGCTAAGCCATTTACAACAACTAGTTATCAAAATTACAAAGTTTTAAGTGTAGTTTTGATTCATGAAAGTGTTCATGTTCATGTTCTTGATCTTATGATGTTTAGATGATCATAGGAATTATCTGTAACCTATGTGGTAGTTTAATTCTTGATCATAATGTGTTTTAATGGAGTCCATAACTTGTCCTCAAGTTATGGAAAACCAAAAGTCACTTGAGTTAAAACCATTAAAAGAACACAAGAGTTAAAAAAATGAAGAGTCTTCACTTTTATTACTCTAGTAAACTCATAAGTTACAAGAAATGAAAAGTTTTGAAAGTTTACAAAACTTGCCCTCAAGTTTTGGAACAAGTAAAGTCATGTTAAAAACTTTAGTTCCAACCCTTAGAATTTTAAAAGTTAAAATTCAACCCTTATACTTATATTATTATGATTTAATAATTATATATATATATATATATATATATATATATATATATATATATATATATATATATATATATATATATATATATATATATATATATATATATATATATATATATATATATATAAGAACAAAGTCGTCTTACCGCTAGTACGCCTCATTCACGAAGCCGGTCTATAAGGTGGGTATAAGGTTGTTGCCTATAAAATGGCAAATTAATGGGTGTCCACTCTCACCCACCGCTTGCTTAACCGGTGGAGGGTCGTTAGCCGAACGGGTAAGACAAGGACTTATAAATTCTCATTAAAAGTATGATAAATATTATAAAGTAACTAAATGTTTTATTAAATTCCCAATCTTAGTTACTTTAGGAAAAATGTGAATAAGGTGCTAATCCATGAAATTACACTTTACACTTTGTTTAAGTCGTTGGTGGAGCGTGTGTGGTTAACCGACACACTAACTTGGACTTAACAAGTTAGGTAAAGGGTGACTTGAGGTTTATTATAGTGTCAGTGGAGCGTGTGTGGTTTACCGGCACATCGATTGAGTGATAAACTTTAAGGGTACCAAGTGATTTGCATGGTTACTTCACACCTCGTTTTCTGATCCTCGGTATCCCAGTCACAAAAATTGGAGGGCACACTCGAGATTGAAACATGCCTTTGAAAATTTCATTGAATCTCAAAGAATCTAGGAATTTCTAAGAACCAATCAAAAACCTAATATTTAATATTTTGGTTTTCGTGGTGGAAATTGGTGAATCGTCATTCACCTACCTTTCAAATATGTTATAGCTTGGATTACGACATACCTCCTCTAAGTTATAATATATTGTGATTGGGTCCTAGCCTTAATATTACATTTGGGTGTTTTATTAAGGACTCTCTTAATCTCTAAACTAATCTTGTCCTTTTCTTTCAGATGTCTTCAAACAATGCTGCTTCTGGCTCTAACCCTAATGGCTCCTTTATCCTTATGAACTTGTGTGGAAAAGTCACCTTTGATGGATCCAACTTCAATGAGTGGATCAGAAACATCAGGATGATTACCCGCTACGAGGACAAAGAATATGTCCTTGACAAGGAGCTTAAGGAGATTGATGAGACCACTGCAACTCCACAGGAGATCGCTGACTTTCAGGCACATGAAAGGGATGCTACGAAAGTGGCATCCATCATGATGGCCACGATGACAACGGAACTCCAAAAGTCCTATGAGGATTTCTACCCTTATGAAATGCACCAAGATCTGATGGAAAGATACCATCAAAGTGCACGACAAGAGAGGTATGAAATCATCTGCTCCATGATAACAGCCATGATGAAGGACGGGGAATCCGTCACGAGCCACATGCAGAAAATGCAAAGGTATGTGGATCGTTTGTTGAAGCTTAATGTGAACTTCCCTGAGGAGCTTGCAATAGATATCATTTTGCACTCCTTACCATCGTGCTATGATCAATTCCGCATGACATATCACATGAATAAGGAAGAGGTCACACTCAGTAAACTTCAGGGACTTCTCAAGACCGCAGAAATAGGTCTTAAGGGGAAGTCGGTTGTTAACACTCCTACTCCAAACTCTACTCCGGTTTTGGCAATCGGGAAAAGTCGAGGGAAGAAGAGAAAGAGCTCTTCTAAGGGTACCAAGGCTCGGACCCTTGATGGCTCTTCTTCAAGTGGAACCAAGAAAGGTTTCATCACTCCTTCTTCTGACCCAAAAGAGGCTGAATGCTTCTATTGCCATGAAAAATCACATTGGAAGCGGAATTGCCCAAAATAACAGCAAGATGTGAAGGATGGGAAAGTTAAACCCAACCATGCAGGTATTTACACTATCATTTCTAATAACTCACCCCATTCTAAATCTTGGGTCCTTGATACCGGTTGTGGTATTCATATTTGTTGTGACTTGCAGGGACTAAGAAGAAGTGAGAATGTGGAGCAAGGAAGAACAAACTTAATCATGGGGAATAGGAAAGCTTTACCTGTCACCAAGATTGGAGTTTATACTTTATCGCTAAGTAGTGGGTTTAGTTTAGATTTGAATAAGTGTTGTTATTCGCCAGAAATGGCAAGAAATATTATTTCCTTTCATGCATTGTATAAACAAGGTTTCACCTTTTCGTTTGATAATGAAGTTGGTTCGATTAATGCTTTCTTTAATAATGTTCTTTATTTTAAAGCATTACCTTGTGATGGCGTGTATGAAACAGTATCTGTGGTTGATAACTAAGGAAATAATGTATTGTGTATTGATTTTGTTAGTAATAACTTGGATAAAGCATTATTATGGCATTGTCGTCTTGGACATATAAGCAAGAAACGCATAGGCCAACTCCAAAAGGATGGAGTCTTGGAGTCATTTGACCTAAAGTCAGATGATAGTTGCGAATCATGCTTACTTGGAAAAATGAGAAAGTCACCCTTCACAGGCTCGTGTGAGAGGGGTGAAGGTTTGTTGGACCTTGTACACACGGATGTGTGTGGACCATTCAAACATGCCACAAGGGATGCTAATCGTTATTATTTGACTTTTACTGATGATTACAGTAGATATGGATATGTCTACTTGATCAAGCATAAGTCAGAGACTTTCGAAAGGTTTAAGGAATTTAAACAGGAAGTCGAGAATAAATTGGGCAGGAACATTAAGATGCTTCGATCCGATCGTGGTGGTGAGTATCTTAGTTCAGAGTTCCTTGACTATCTAAGGGAATGTGGGATAGTCTCACAATTGACACCTCCCAGGACACCACAGTTGAATGGTGTGGCTGAGAGGCGTAATCGAACCTTGTTGGATAAGGTTCGTTCCATGATGAGTCGAGCTTCGCTACCAATCTCATTCTGGGGGTATGCCTTAGAGACTGCCGCCCATATCCTTAATCTAGTCCCTACAAAGAAAGTTGCCAAAACTCCTCACGAGACGTGGACTGGTAAAGTACCCAAACTAGACCACATCAAGATTTGGGGTTGCGAGGCTTTCGTGAGACGCGAGACTCACGAGGAACCCTACAAGAGGACGATCCCTTAGAAACAACTAGAGAGCCAGCTGAATCGTCATAAGAGCCCTCCAAGGACTCTTCAAATTTCTCTAAGGAGGAGACAAATTCCTCTAAGAAAGAAGTTGATTTCTCGCATTAAAAGAATAAGAAGGCCATAAATCAACATAAGATTCACTACCTATCCTTATCCCTTGAAAGTCGCATAATTCTGTCATACCTATACTGTCCATTCATCACGTCGATCAAATTCACACCATCAATGATGAGTTGGGAATCATCAACGGAAAGGAAATGAACCTATCTAACATAAACCAAAGTTTCGAGGATATCGAAACCTGGATAAAAGGATTGAAGGTCTAGGCACAAGTTGCGCTAGGAAGGTAAGAATTGGTGCGACAAAGATAAGAACTCGATCCGCTGAGCAATAGCTCCCTAACCTAGTAGAGTATAGTTACACAGACAAGTCGTGCCCTAAGATCCATGAAGAAGTTCGTTTATGAAAGAAAATAGTATTATCATTATTCCTCTAGAAATACTCTGTTTAGTACGTCGAAGTTTTCCACACCTAACATAGAAAATTTCGTGATATTTGTTTTAACTCGCACGCTTAATCATTACTAACCATACCTATAAAAAGGCGTCATCGACTAACACTCTCTCTTTCGCTAACTATAATAGGGATCCAAACATTCCTCAAAGAAGAGTCTTCAAAAGAAAACCCAGGGCACAACCAAACCTTGACCCAGTAACCATGGATGCAACAACCATCAATGTGTTGATCACTCAACGAGTCGTGGAAGCCCTAGCTAATAGGAATGCCGAAGCCAGACAAGGTGGAGGAACCGAAGGAGATAGTACAAAGGGTGGTAACGAGAGTCACCCAGGGGCCTATACTTATAAGGTATTCATGAACCGTAAGCCCAAAACCTTCTATGGAAATGAAGGAGTAATAGGATTGACTCGATGGATCGACAAGATAGATTCGGTATTTGAGATCAAATTTTGTGTTGAAGATTGCAAAGTTACTGTAACATTCCAAAAATTATAAGGTAAAATTTTCATTTTTAATTCAAACTTAAACACCATTTATCCTTTTCAATCATTCAAAATCATATCAAATTAAAAATAGTTATCAGAGTACAATCCCAAAATCACAAAGTGCGGAAACATGGGTGGATGCGCTACGATCAAGTTGGGCCTTTCGTTTTTGAACCAGAAGCACCTGAAACCATAACCATAAAACTGTAAGCACAAAGTTTAATGAGTTCCCCAAAATACCATATACCATACATACATACATTCATCGGGCCTCGCCTAGTATTCATCGGGTCCTTCCTGGTATAGATTTGTTAGTAACATGCGATGGGCCCCACCCAAGACACTTATCAGGCCCCGCCTGGTATCGGTTCCCGCCCGACATACATACAACACATACAAGAGTCACACAGACAACTAGAATACAAATAACAATAATCCATGTACTGGCATTAGTGCCTTCGACTTGCCAAACGCTGGGAGGAGACTCACCTCAAACCGAGAAAACTGAAGTACACGCGCTACTACTACCGGGTTCCTCACACTGAACACAACCAAATTATCCCTAGTCAATAGTTAAAATAATTCCCCATAATCTAAGGTCCAATTCATTTTCTATCATTATAATGGGTAAAAGACCATTTTATCCTTCCTATATCTGACCCAACAACTCATGGCCCAACTTCCAGAAGATCCAAAGCCCAAAAGTCCCAAAAAGTGAACCTTACGTGTACGCCCCATGTACCAGAATCGCACGCCCCGTGTACTGCTCATTGATGCTTAAGGTATAACTCGCTACACCTTGAAATCGGGAAGAAATGCATTACACTTAGTGTGCACATATGTACGCCCAACATAACACCTTGGACCAGGTTGACGTTCTCAGGCTTGTAAAGGTGGTCATCGCATCAAAAGCTTTGAGGAAAAGATCTCATCGAAGCTGGTTGTCCCCTTCTGGGACAATGACGTTAGAGTTAAAGGTATGTGTCGCTCTAGATGGATGTCAGTCGATTGTTGGTAGGATTTTGATCTGATCACTACCGCTAGTAGGGTAGGAGCGGTAGTCAATGATTGATGATCTTGGTCACATCGGGTTTTTTTCAGACGCTATGTGTAACGCTTGGTCCAGGTATTAATTGTTTCTCAATATTTTAGAGTTTTGGGCTAGAAATCGATGAGTTAGGGAGCTCCAACTCACCGTGTAGAGATTAATTTGGATGCGGGTTTGGGGACTCAACTCGACGATTAGACGCTGGAAAGTAAAACCCTAATTTTCAGGGCTTGCACCATATTTAAAGGCCTTAAGCCTCATTGTTAGCCTCTCTTATCGCCCCTTTGTCCATCAAAACTCTACTTCGTGCTTTTCCTACCATTTTGAGTGTGTTAGAGCTTAAAGAGTGCATTTTTGGTGTTTGTTTGAAGAAGGCTTGAAGTAGGAGGTGCATAGCTGAAGGAAGAGGCTGTAGATCCGGTGTCTTCTCTGTTGTGGCAACCATATTTGATGGGTTTGAGCCATAAGAACTTTGCTATGTGCACATGCAAACCCTAATGCTTGGATCTAGGTTTCTCTAACTGAACATGCAATGTATCCAAGGCTTACAATTCTAGATCTAGTATAAACAATTGAATCATAACATATGAAATCGGATCTAGAAGAATACCTTAAGTTGCTTGCTTGAATCTTCTTGTTCTTGGAGCTTAGAGTCATAATTGTCACTCCTCTAATGGCTTATAAACACCAACTAGAAAGAGGTTGATTTAAGAGAGAGGAGAGGTGAGGAAATCGGATCTAGGGTTTCTTTCTTGCAAGAGTGGCCGATTTCCCTCACTCATGGGGTCTATTTATACTATGAGCTACTAGGGTTACATCCTTAACCCTAATTGAATAACTTAGGCCCTAAGCAATCCAAATATCCTTCTAGATATAAGGCTTAGACGATTTTAAGATATCATAACCCTAAAATTCGTCCACCCTAATATCCATAAGGATTCATAGCCCAAAACCACAACTATCATACATTTGACAGTTTATGCCCCTTTATTCAATTAACCTCTTTAAGTCACCAAATTAATTCTTAATTAATTTATGACTTATATCAATTAAATAATATTATTATTCCTTTAATATATTACTCTCATAATATAATAATAATAATAATAATAATAATAATAATATCTATTCTCTCTTTACAAATCACCCTGTCAAGTTGCTATGGTGAAGGCAACCCAAAAGGACCATGCACAATCGGGTCAAGTACTTACCAAACATAGTTACAGCCTTAGACACTAATCCAACAGTCTCCCACTTGGATAAGTCTAGCAACTATAAATGCAAACACAATCCGATTAGTAATCATAGCTCTCAAAGACGCTGTCAAACTCTGATCTTATCAGTATCCTGTCCTTTAGATAAGAGATCGTACAGTCCTCTGTTTAGATATCACGCATACAATCTCATGGAACATAGTCATACTTATTGTTCAGCAGTTGGTTTCTCGATCTCAGATTCATTTGGCGTAGAACTTAATTGAACACATCAATTTAGTCCTGACCGGGCCCAATACATAAGTCAATTTAAATCATAGAGGGGCCCTGATATCGCTTTTACCCTCTTAGGATAAAAGTAATAGATAAACTTCGACTTATACGCATTTACTATTTACTAATCAACTATACACAACGGCATTTTATGACATCAATTTACTGATGCGGTTTCGCATTATCAATTCACAACCAATTAATAAACAATAAACCATATATCTTGGTTTTAAGACCATATGATATTATCATCTTGCGATCACTTGCGGTACATTCCATAAAGTGATTCCAGCAAGCGCGGGTTTATTCCAATGCTCAAAACTTGTTCATAAGCACTCATGAATGTTGCACCAAACCTTTGCTATGTCTAATACCTTTTAGAAAATCTACACACCAATTCATGACAATCTTTATTCATACCTACTTCCAACATATGAACGATTGTGGACCATTCGAATAATTCGATTATTCTTAATAACTCAATTATTCAAGAAGTCAAAACATGCAAAGTGAAACAATAGTTGAACAATTAACATAAGACAGTAGCTTTACTTATAAATAATACTCCTTTATTTAATCATCAAATGTCAATTACATTTATATATTACATGTTTCTAAACTATCTAATCTAAACTAATATCGTCTTTCAGCCCAATGCTCCTAGCATGCTGCAAGTGCTTAACCCTACTCAGTCCTTTCGTAAGCGGATTTGCTGAGTTATCCTCTGACGATACCCTCTTTACTACGAGGTGTCCTTCTTCTACTCGATGTCTAATAAAGTGATATTTTCTGTCGATATGCTGAGATCTACCATGATCCCTCGGTTCCTTGGTCAAGGCAACCGCTCCTTCATTATCACAGAAAATTTCCGTAGGCTCCTTTATGGAAGGAACGACTCCAAGGTCACCAATGAAGTTCTTCAACCACATCGCCTCTTTTGGCGCTTCGCTCGCTGTAATGTACTCTGATTCAAATGTTGAATTAGCTACGGTTTCCTGCTTGGAACTTCTACAAGTCACTGCTCCTCCATTAAGGGTAAAGACCCAGCCTGACTGCGAACGGTAGTTGTCCCTGTTGGTTTGGAAGTTGGCGTCACTATACCCTCACACCTTTAAGTCATCACTCCCTCCGAGGATCAAAAACCATTCCTTGGTCCTCCGAAGGTACTTAAGGATATTCTTGACTGCGATCCAATGAGCTCTGCAGGGTTCCCTTGATATCTACTGACCATGCTCAAAGCAAAGGCCACATCAGGGGGAGTACAAGTCATAGCATACATGATTGAGCCAACTGCGGAAGCTTAAGGTACTCGGCTCATCTTAGCTATCTCGGCTTTTGTACTCGGACTTTGAGTCTTACTCAATTTGGCATTACTTTGAATCGGTAGTTCTCCCTTCTTCGAGTTTTCCATACTAAAGTGTTTTAGTACTTTATCCAAGTAAGTATTCTGACTAAGTCCTATTAGTCTCTTACTTCATTCTCTCACTATACTTATTCCCAAAATATAGGAAGCCTCTCCGAGGTCCTTCATAGCGAAGCACTTCCCGAGCCAGGACTTAACTTCCTGCAGAGTCGGGATGTCGTTTCCTATGAGTATTATGTCATCGACATACAAAACGAGGAAGCTAACTATACTCCCACTGGCTTTGAAAAATACAAATGATTCATCTTCACTTCGTACAAATCCAAACACTTTGACTTTCTCATCAAAGCAAAGACTCCATCTGCGAGATGCTTGCTTAAGTCCATAAATTGACTTCTCAAGCTTGCACACTCTATTGGGATGCTTCGTATCGACAAAACTCTCTGGCTGAGCCATGTAAACATCCTCAACCAACTTCCCATTAAGGAAAGCGGTCTTGACATCCATCTGCCATATCTCATAATCATGAAATGCAGCAATGGCTAGCATCACCCTAATAGACTTTATTTTAGCAACTGGCGAGAAGGTCTCATCATAGTCAACTCCGAAAGTTTGAGTAAAGTCCTTCGCAACCAATCACGCCTTATACGTATGCACATTCCCATCCACGTCGGTCTTCTTCTTAAAGATCCATTTGCACCCAACCGTCTTACGTCCGGGCACATTGTCAACCAAATTCCAAACTTGATTGTCATACATGGACTGAATCTCGCTGTCCATCGCCTCTTTCCATTTTGCAGACTCTGGGCCTGCCATGGCTTCCTTATAACTATTAGGTTCATCTAGATTTATTAGTGTACCATCACTAATATACGTGTACCCTTCAGTACTAATATGAAATCCATATAACTAGGGTTGAACTCTAACTCTTTCGGAACGTCTAAGAGGTAAGGACTCGTCAATTGGTTCAACCGGAGTTTCCTCCTCAGGTTGAGCGCCAACGTTAGAGGTTCCTTCATCACTCGACTCTTGAATCTCTTCAAGATCGATATGCCTCCCACTGTCCCCTTGGCTTATGAGTTCTCGCTCTCGGAAAACCACTCTCCTCGCAATGAAGACAACATTGTCACTCGGTCTATAGAAGAGATATCCAAAGGATTTCTATGGGTAGCCGATGAAAATACACCACTCACTATGAGGTTCGAGCTTGTCGTGAGTTTCTTGTCTTATGAAAACCTCACAGTCCCAAGCCTTGATATGTGCCAATGAGGGAGCTTTCCCTGTCCACATCTCGTGAGGTGTTTTGGCAACCTTCTTTGTAGGGACTTGGTTAAGGATATGGGCGGTAGTCTCTAAGGCATACCCCCAGAATGAGATAGATAGTGAAGCACGACTCATCATAGAACGAACCATGTCTAACAAGGTTCGATTACGCCTTTCTGCCACACCATTCAACTGTGGTGTCCTAGGTGGCGTCAATTGTGAAACTTTTCCGCATTCTTTGAGATAGTCGTGGAATTCAAGACTTAGGTACTCTCCTCCTCGATCGGATCGAAGTATCTTGATTTTCCTGCCCAATTGATTCTCCACTTCATGTTTGAATTCTTTGAACTTTTCAAACGTTTCTGACTTGTGCTTGATTAAGTAAATATACCCATATCTACTATAATCATCCGTGAAAGTCACGTAGAAGTGGTTCCCATCCTTTGTGGTAGATCTAAAGGGCCCACACACATCGGTGTGTATGAGATCCAATAAACCCTCACCCCTCTCACAAGTGCCAGTGAAGGGTGACTTGGTCATCTTTCCATGTAAACAAGATTCACACGTGTCATCTTCCCTAAGGTCGAATGACTCCAACACTCCATCCTTTTGGAGTTGGGCTATGCGCTTCCTGTTGACATATCTAAGACGACAATGCCACAAGCATGCTTTATCCATACTATTGGAAGAATCCATACACAACACATCATTTCCTAGGTTATTTACAACCATAATAGTTTCATAAATTCCATTACAAGGCATTGCTTCAAAGTATAAAACACCATTTAGATAAGCATAAATCGAACCATTCTCATTATTAAACGAATATCTAAATCCTTGTCTAAATAAACCATGAAAAGAAATGATGTTTCTTGCCATATTTGGCGAGTAGCAACAGTTATTTAAATCTAAACTTAATCCATTACTAAGCACTAGAGAATACACTCCAATCTTGGTGACAGGCGACGATCTTTTGTTCCCCATGATTAGATTTATTCTTCCACGCTCCACATCCCTATTTCTTCTTAGTCCATGCAAATCAGAACATATGTGGTAACCACATCCTGTATCAAGAACCCAAGAAATAGCATGAGATGAATCATTAGATTTAATTGTGTAAATACCTGCGAAAGATGGCTTGATCTTCCCATCCTTGATGGCTTGCAGATATTCTGGGCAGCTTCTGATCCAATGCCCTATTTTGTGGCAATGATGGCACTTTGCCTCCTTTGGGTTTGGGTTGGGGTTAGCAGGGCCAACCTTGGTCCCACTAGAAGAGGAACCATCTTAGGACTTTCCCTTGTGGTGGCTTTTTGAAGAAGCCTTCCTCTTCTTGCGCCTTCCCTGCCCAATAGCCAAAACAGGAGCAGCGGGTGGATTAGGAGTTAATGCAACAGACTTGTCCTTGAGGTTGCTCTTAGTAGTCCTTAGGAGCCCTTGGAGTTTGCTTAGGGTGACCTCTTCCTTGTTCATGTGGTAGGTCATCGTAAATTGGTTATAGCACGAGGGAAAGGAGTGAAGAATGATGTCGATAGCCAAATCTTCCCCAAAGTTAACATTTAACTTGCGAAGACGATCAACATATCTTTGCATCTTTTGCAAGTGTATGGTTAGAGACTCTCCACTTCCCATCTTAGCTGTGCTCATGTTCGTGATGATCTCATATTGCGTCGCACTTTGATGGTATCTCTCCATTAAGTCTTGATGCATCTTGTACGGATACATGTCCTCATAGGACTTTTGGAATTCGGGGTTCATTGTGGCTAGCATAATGCAATGGATTTTTGTTGCATCACGCTCATGGGTCTCAAAGACAGCTATTTCTTCGGGAGTAGCGATTTCTGGATTGATCTTTTTGAGCTTCTTGTCGAGGACATACTCTTTGTCCTCGTAGCGCGCAATCATGCGAATGTATCTTATCCATTCGCTAAAGTTCGATCCGTCAAAAGTCACTTTTTGACAAAGGCTCATTAGCGTGAATGAGCTTGCAACAGCGTTGATCGTGTTAGACATCTACAAATAGAAAGGAACAAAGTTTGATTAGAATTAAGTCCCTAATTAAACACCCAACATGAAAAATTAGGGCTAGGACCCAACAACATTATTTACACATTAGAAAAGGGATGCCGTAATCCAACATGCAAATAATTTGGAGGTAAGTGAATGACAATTCACTAATTCTTCACCATGAAAAACATATGCTTAAGTTTTAAATGTATTGAGAATTCCTAGATTTCTTAGAGATTCATTGAACTTTTCAATGGCATGTTTAAATCTCGATATGCCCCTCTAGTTTGTAACTGGGATGTCGAGGATCACAAAGCGGGTGTGAATAACCATGGGAATCTACATGGTGCTTTCATTGTTACAGTCACCTATTCGATGTGCCGGTAAACCACACACGTTCCATCGAACTATGACAAACACTGAATCACCCTTTGCCACCTTTGCTTATAGCCAATTAGTGTGCCGGTTAACCACACACGCTCCACTAACATCTTAGCAAGGGTGCAAAGTGTAATTTCATGGGATTGCATTAATTCACTTTTCCTAAAGTAACTAAGATTGAGAATTTTATGAAATACGTTTAGTTACTTTATATAGATTCATTATACTTATTAATGAGGAGAGGATTGCCCTATCCTACCCGTTCGGCTAACGACCCTCCACCAATCAAGCAAGCGGTGGGTGTGAGTGTATACCCATTAAGCGCCATTTTATAGGCAGCAACCTTATACCCACCTTATAGACTGACTTCGTGAATGAGGCCTACTATCGGTAAGACTAGCATTTTAACTCATACATACATACATACATACATACATACATATATATATATATATATATATATATATATATATATATATTAAGCTTGTAATAATATAATAGTATAGTGTTGAATTTTAAACTTGTAAAATTCTAGGGTTTGAAATTTAAATTACTCAAATTAAACTTTTAATCACAAAACTTAAATTTCAAAACTTGAGGATAAGTTTTAAACTTTTCAAAACATGAAGGATCAAATAGAAAATAATATAAATTAACTAATTAATTTAATGATTATTTAAATTTGACCAAGTCAATATTACTTGCAAGACGCTGTACCAATTTAATTCAAATAATCAATTATTATCATATAAGGAAATTATTATTCAATCAAATGATAATTATCTTTTGTTTAGTCACGAATATACTCAAATATATGATAAAATTCGGATATTAATGACCCAAAACAATTAAGGCAAGTATCCTCAAGCAAAACAACAAGAAATCCCGAAATCAACTCTAACTGGCGCTAGAACTCGCCGAGTTGGAGCTACTCGCCGAGTCCACAATGGAACTCGCCGAGTTCACCATTCAGAGTCACAAAAAATGAATTTTTTCAAGAAAAACAATCAACCAAAGCATTAATTCAATAGAAATCAATCAAAGCTCTGATACCACTGATGGGTTTGAGCCATAAGAACTTTGCTATGTGCACATGCAAACCCTAATGCTTGGATCTAGGTTTCTCTAATTGAACATGCAATGTATCCAAGGCTTACAATTCTAGATCTAGTATAAACAATTGAATCATAACATATGAAATCGGATCTAGAAGAATACCTTAAGTTGCTTGCTTGAATCTTCTTGTTCTTGGAGCTTAGAGTCACAATTGTCACTCCTCTAATGGCTTACAAACACCAACTAGCAAGAGGATGATTTGAGAGAGAGGAGAGGTGATGAAATCGGCTCTAGGGTTTCTTTCTTGCAAGAGTGGCCGATTTCCCTCACCCATGGGGTCTATTTATACTATGAGTTACTAGGGTTACATCCTTAACCCTAATTGAATAACTTAGGCCCTAAGCAATCCAAAGATCCTTCTAGATATAACGCTTGTACGATTTTAAGATATCATAACCCTAAAATTCGTCCACCCTAATATCCATAAGGATTCATAGCCCAAAACCACAACTATCATACATTTGACAGTTTATGCCCCTTTATTCAATTAACCTCTTTAAGTCACCAAATTAATTCTTAATTAATTTATGAATTATATCAATTAAATAATATTATTATTCCTTTAATATATTACTCTCATAATATATTAATAATAATATCTCTTCTCTCTTTACAAATCACCCTGTCAAGTTGCTATGGTGAAGGCAACCCAAAAGGACCATGCACAATCGGGTCAAGTACTTACCAAACATAGTTACAACCTTATACACTAATCCAAGAATATTAAGGTATAAAGTTGATACCTTAGTCACCTATTTACTAGATCTCTTCATGTGGGAGTTTATGGTCATTATTAGCTCATTTTGGGACCAATCTTGGATTAGAGCATGTCATGAAGATATGACTTCAGATCTGGACATCTCATGGCCTCTTTTGACTTAAAGTTGTCATTTTTATCAAGTTGTGGCCTTCCTTCATGCCCTAAATACCTTAAGAAGCTATGATTGAGTGTTTTAACCCCTTAATGCCATGCATGGATGTAAATTTAGCAACTTTACATGGTATCTTCACCATAAGGGGTCAGATCTATGGTTTGGGGATTTGGACTCGCTGGAAAAGTGGCTGGATGTGTTAAGACTAGGAAAAATCGACGAGTTGTCCTGCCAACTCGGCGAGTTGGCTAGGGTTTTTCCCGGTTTCATGAGAACTAAAGGAACTCGACGAGTCAGCAAGTGCACTAGATGAGTTGGGTCAACATGGATTGTTGACTTTGACTTGGACCAGGGTTGACCAGGTTTGACTTTAAGGGTATCTTTGTTAATTTGGGGTTTTGTTGAAGTTAGTTGCAGGATGGTTCTAGGCATTTGAGTTCGGAGTTGTGAGTTGGGATTTGATTTTTACCCGCTCAACATTTCTTGAGAAGTAAGTCTTCTCACCATACCAATGGGTCGAAGGCACCAAGTCCGGCCCATTATGTGATATGTGGCTTGTTAGTTGGTTATGTGTTATGTTGGTATGACATTTACATGGAAGACCCGTGGGGCTACCGTGGCGGTAAATTAAGACCCTGTGGGGATTCCCATGCCATTTGGTGTAAGACCTTGGAGGGTTTCCATGGCATCGTAGTATGTTTGTATGTTTAGCTTGCATGATATTTCTTTGGTTAGCTAAGACCATGTGGGGGTTCCCATGGCAGTTAGTGAAGACCATGTGGGGGTTCCCATGGCAGGTAGTTACTGTTGGATTAGTGTCTAAGTCCATAACTATAATTGATATATACTTGACCCGACCCGACATGGTCGATTTGGGTTGCATGGCATCGGAACATTTAGGTAGACCTTTTTAATGAGAAGAAGATATTTATGACATATTAATATATTAAAAGTTCTAATATATTAATATGAAATCATATTATTTAATTAGTATTGATCAAGAATTAATTTGGAATTAATTTAGTGATCAAAAGAGACTGATTAAATATATGGGGATTGATTGTGTAAATCATTGATTCTTATATATGTGGTCTTGTGATCCATGATTCCTTATGTTGGGTTTAACCCATGTGGTGGCACATGGATACTCCATGGAGGTTAAAACCCATGGAGCATAAGGAATGGGTAAAGACATGGGTTACATGGTGTAACCCTAATGTGCACACTATATAAAGACGCCATTGGTTGGTGAAATTGGCACTAGTGCATAATATAGAGGGCAAGCCAATTTCTATGAACTCATATCTTCTCGCATGGTTATTCCAAATGTTCATGGTGTTGTGTGAACCATTTGAGGTGTCACATTTGGGGCACTAGGCTCTTGAGCTCCATGGAATCAAGCACCAACAAAGAGGTATGTAATTCTACTAGATTTTATATTAATTGTACTTCATAATATGCTAGTTAGGATAAATACCTTGGAAATTGATATTTGCATGTATAATAGAGAAAACATAGATCCAAGGTATTTAGGGTTGCATGTACACCATAGGAGTGTTAGTATGCTCATAACCCAACAGTGGCATTAGAGCCTAGGCTTGTTTTCAGTTATACTTGATGCTATTTGCAAGAAAAATCATTTTTTTGGAATCTGCCAGTTCACCACGAGGTGGTAAAATTTACCACGAGGTGGTGGCTGTTCACTGAAAAACAAATTTAGTTTTTGACCTGTTTTGGATTAGAATCATTACCACAATGTGTTTTTGTTCATAAAACTTGATTTTGATGTTATGGTAATGTTATTCTCATCCAAATAAATGATAATTGTCAAAGTTTCAAGACTTGTTTTAGTTTATCTGATTAGCTAACTTCTTGAAAATTGTTGATACGAATTATCTTCACTTATGAGTTTGATCTTGTTCATAGAATAATTACTTGATTATTATGTAAATTGGTAATTTGGTCTTAATGGTTTTTATGAACTCCATGATTTGTCCTCAAATTATGGATTACCAAAAGTTTTTTGTGTTACCTTGTTTATGAGTTGATTTAGATTAATAAAAAAAATTATGTGTTAGTTGTTTTCAATCCATATTGATCTAAAAGAAGTTCATAAAATATGTTTTTGTAACTTGTCTTCAAGTTATGTGAAAAGTCATATTTATGAATCTTAAAACTCATAAAAGTGTTATAGGTTACACAAAAATGTAGAGTACTTTTCATTAAATTGTTTTATAACTCCATAACTTGTCCTCAAGTTGTGGATGCTTAAGAGTCACTTCTTTAAAAGTGTTATTAAAGAATAAGGAGTTACATAAAAAATGAAGAGTCTTCATTTTAATGTATATTAAACTCATAAGTTATGAAATGAAAAGTCTTGAAATAGTTTCAAAACTTGCCCTCAACTTTTGGAATTTGTAAAGTCTTACACTCTAATACTTTAATTCCAAATTAAACCTTAGAGTTTTAAAAGTTTAAAATTCAACCCTTATACTATTATTATAATTTTAATTATATATATATATATATATATATATATATATATATATATATATATATATATATATATATAAGATAAAGTCAATCTTACCATTAGTAGGCCTCATTCACGAAGCCGGTCTATAAGGGGGGTATAAGGTTACTGCCTATAAAATAGCAGTTTAATGGGTGTCCACTCTCACCCACCGCTTCCTTGATTAGTGGAGGGTTGTTAGCTTAACGGGTAGGAAAGGACTATAATTTTCCCTTCATTAAAAGTATAATGATAAATACTAACTAACTAAACACTTATAAATTCTCAATCTTAGTTACTTAGGAAAATATGAAAAGGTGCTAACCCATGAAATTACACTTTGTACCTTACCAAGTTGTTAGTGGAGCGTGTGTGGTTAACCGACACACTAATAAGCACTCGTAAGAGTGGCAAAGGGTAACTTAAGTTTATCATAAATCGGTAGAGCATGTGTGGTTAACCGGCACATCGATTAGGTGATAAATATTAAGGGTACCAAGTATATTTTCATTGTTATTCACACCTTGTTTGTGATCCTCGGCATCCCAGTCATAAACTTGAGAGGGTACAATCGAGATTCAAACATGCCATTGAAAGTTCAATGTATCTCAAAAGATCTAGGAGTTTCAAATCCAATTAAAACTTAATTATATTTTGTTTTTCATGGTGGAAATTGGTAAATCATTATTTACCTACCTTCAACTATTTTATAACTTGGATTACGACATCCCTCTTCCAGTTATAAATAGGTTGTTGGGTCCTAGCCTTAGTATTTCATATTGGGTGTCATATTAAGGACTTTAAATCAACTAAACTTGAATTTCTCCCATTATAGATGTCTTGTGAAGACATCTATGGTCTTCCCAAATCCTTAGGAAGAAGCTTCCTAATGAAGATGATATCCCAAATGGCAATAAAGGTGAAAGATCAATCCCTTAGTAGTGCATGAATGGGACTGGAAATCATGCTTCACTTCCTCCACCTCCTCTAATAAATCTCCCTATCCCACAAATTTCAAGACTTGATAAGTTATAAGTCACTCAATACCTATTGGAAAGCAAACTCTATATGTGTTTACATCTTAGAGGTTAAGTCACATATTGACAAGCCGGGAGAGTCAGGTGTCGAAGTCTCGAGGTAGCTGGCTGTTGACTTGGTTCTTCAGTCACTCCCTGATGACAGATCACGACATGACCCTTAATTATCTTACCTATTTGCTTAATGATGCTGAATCAACAATGATTTGGAGCATTGGTAAAACAAATTAGATTGGAAGATCTACTTCCCAAACCTATTTGGACACTGAAAATGGTGACATTGGAAGTCCAGAAAACTTTATCTTCCCAATTGAAAGGGATTGACCATGGTCAAGACATTGAAAATGGTGACATTGGAAGTCCAGAAAACTTTATCTTCCCAATTGAAAGGGATCGACCATGGTCAAGTCATTTGACCTAATCGTAAGGAGAAAGTCTAAGTCTATCATCGTCCCGTATACCATTTCCAAAGAATCCATATATTTCTTTTGCCAATAAAAGGGACATTGGTTGCAAAGCTGCCCAATTTACCTGAAATTTCATAATGAAGGTAAAGTCAAAATGTTTGACTTTGCTTGACTTTACCTTCAGGTAAACTCCATTATCTATCTCTATTAAGTCTCCTTTTGAGATTCTTAATGCATGATGTAATGTAATTACATTTTGATGCTTTGGAAGGATCAAAGGAAGCTTAAAGTATGTTTATGCTAATTCTGATCGCGAATAGATGGATTTCAATCGCATGGTTCGATCAGAATTTTGAGTTGTTGCTTACGAGTTATGGTATATTGCTTAGGAATAGATAACAACAATGTTTTCATATGGATTGTAAGGATAAGTTTTTCCGCAAAGTTTTAAAATAAAAGAAAAAATGTTTTAATTTTATTTATTTTAAGTATCCTGACAAAGGCATTTGTGAAAAAATGTTGCTTATATGATTCCATTGCTAGCAATATTGGAAAATGGATTTGATTCTTTCGTTTGTTGTAGTGTCTAAATTTACCAAATAAGGAAAGATTCTCATCACCCAAGTTCAGTTGGATAGAAACTTGGAGTTATGCAACTTGTATTGTATGATGAATGATAATTTTTCATCTTTGGGAAATTAAGACTAATTCCTTGTTCACATGTACATGTGAGTCAAGTGAATGATTAGAGGATTGGGTACACTTTGTTATGTGCTAATCAGGTCCACCACAAAGGTTGATAAGATTATTCGTTATGATTTACTAAAGTTTAGTAAATATGGTTATGCTTACAAGTTTAAGAGTAATTCTGAAACATTGGAAAGGTTTCAATGTATGTCAGAACGGATAATAAGAATCAAATAAGGCAGGAAGATAAAAGTTTCTCCAATCTGAAGAGATGGGAGAGTACTTGAGTATCTTGTTTTATGATTATCTTAGTGATTATGAAACCATATCACAATTGATCCTCTAAGGACACCTTAGTCCATTTGTTTGGCTAAGGAGAGGAATCATGAATTGTTGAAATAGTTAAATCAAAAGATAAATCATATTTAATTCCAAGATTAAGCCTCGAGTGACATAATCTTAAGAAAGGTTTAAAACACTTGTCAAATGTATAGTAAAATGTTTTCTTACTCTTGTACATTTGAAATTGGTAAGTTGTAATGTTTTGAATAAAACAAAGACCAAATAAGGCCAATAGTGTGAAGTGTTTGTCTTGATTAGAATCCACACTATCTCTTAAATATTTGGCAAGAGAGTCTTATATGTCAAGAGGACAGTGGGAGTCTAAAAGATCCTGAAATAGTTTCAAGACCTAATTAAGAGTATTGTTAGTCACTAGCCCACGACTTGAGGTTTGTAACCTATCGTGTTGACATATTCCTGTTTCTGTTCCATTCCAGTTAAAGTTGGCTATGCTTGTGAGTTCTATGAGTTCTCAATTGTTTGCATAAAAACCTGGAAGCAATGATAGGCCCTTGTGCTGCCGGGTGGCAAGAAATTAAGATTAAACAAGTTCAGTCCATATGTGTTTGAATTTGCCACTAACCTTGCCTTGTGATTATGGTTATGACAAATTCACATGGATAAGAACACTTACACCATAAAAATCTAAGTGTCATAAGGTTTCTCTCCGATTCATGATAATGATGGTGAGGAAACTCTTTCACTAAGTAGATTTAAAGTGGATAGCAATTGTGATGTTTGCATTCTCGTGTTATTAGTGGAGCGTGTGTGGTTAACCGACACACTAACTAGTGAGAATGGTAAAAGGTTTAGACACACATGTGAGCTATCTAAGGAATGGTGTATGATTTTGATAAAGTCTTATCAAAGCATCTCGTATCAGAAATCTAAACTTTGGTAAGAAAGTCAATAAAGTATTGATTTCAAGAAGTCCATCTGATTTCTGGATACATGTACGAGCTAGTGGGAGCATAAGTTTATGCTAATAATCATCATGCTAGTGGGAGCATGATTATTATGTTAATTGGTGCAAGTTAGCAATGTTAATTATAGAAAACAAAAGTTTCAATTCACTTTGAAAAGTTGTTTTCCTATAATTAAGGGAGATGATTTTATACTTCATTCCAATTCTACAAGCTTAGATTGAGATTTTAATCAACTTTAGTCAAGGATATATATATATATATATATATATATATATATATATATATATATATATATATATATATATATATATATATATATATATATGAATGTTATGTTGGAATGGTTCAACATAAGGAAATTCTATATATGTTGCGTTCTCAAAATTCGATTATGATTACGGCATACCTCTTCATAGTTCGAATTGTGAGAACATGGAAAATAAAAAATTGTATAGCATAAATCATGTCCCGTATGCTTTGGGTATAGGTTTAATTACATGTGCTATAATATTTATCCATTTTCCTAATGCTTAGGGCATTAAGAAGGAAAAAGGATTAGAATTGGATATGACTAAAATGATTAAGCAATTGTTGAGGACAATTTAAGGTTTACCAAAAAAAATTGGTTACTCATGGACAATTGGAAGTATAGAGTAATGACCATATTGACATATCTTGAAAAGAGGCAACTCTTGTTCAAAAGTGATGGTCAAAATTGGAATTTGGAATTATTTCCATAGGTGGAAGTTATTCTTTGAATCTGTGTAAGATTAAAAAAACTTAATGCAAAGAAGGATGTTCAAAGGAAAGTACTTTGAATTTGAGACTTCATTTCCATGGAATTGCTTTCCATTTGAATACTCTGTAATGTCTGTTGCCGAGTCTTTGTGACTTTTGTGCATAGTCATTACAAGGGGATCATTGCATATGAGTTTAGAATCTAACAGATTACAGTAAATAGCAAGAGTTTGGTATTCTTACATTTACAAAAGGGATTTGGATTGTGAAATGAGCATCATTGGAGTCGTGTTCAACTGATATATTTCACAAAAGAAAGGACCATAGGTAAACATAGTATGCATGCTTGGTGCATGGCATGACTATTGTTTCAGTTCAAGTATTAAGTAGATAAATCGAAACAATGAATAATGAGTAATCAATATGGTGCTTAGATAAAAGGGTTTTTATTTACACTCAAAGTGTTGAGGCCATACAAGATTAGTATTATTTCTGTGTTTCACTTTGCATGTTTTGACTTCCAGAATAATTAGATCATTCTTCCCGAATGATTGAGTTATTCAAACCATCCACAGTTAGTCATATGTTTGAAGTAGATATGAATCAAGACTGTCGTGAATTTGGCTTGTATGATTTGTCTAATGTGCATTAGACATAGCAATGGTTGCTACAACATTCATGAGTGCTCATAAGTTCTGAGTATTGGATTAAACCCACGCTCATTTGAATCACTTCATGGATTTTATCATGAGTGAATCATGAGACGATAATATCTTATATTCTTCAAACCTAGAGATATGAGTTGTTGACTATGAGTTGGTTATACATTTATTGCACGAAAACGCATTGGTAACTCGATGTTATAAAACGTACCTTTGTGTATGATTCAACAAGTAGTCAGTACAAGCATATGAGTTGAAGTTTATCCATTCCTTTTACCTTAATGGGATAAAAACGATATTTGTGGGCCCCTCGATGATTTTGTGATGACACATGTGAGTGCTTGGCCAAGCCTAGACTGATTTGATTTGTTCAATTAGTCGGTCGTCATAAATCAGAAATCAGGAAACAACAAATGGACAGAGAGAATGATTATAATCCATGTCTCAGTCCATATGATATCTAGAATGGAGGAATATATGATCACTTATCTACTGGATGCGTCATTGATTTGTTCAGAGTTCAACAACAGCTTTTAAGAGCTACGATTACTGGTCAGGTTGTGAAGTTATACTTGCAATAATAGTTATTAGACTTATCCAAGTGGGTGACTATTGGATTAGTGTCTAAGTCCATAACTATAATTGGTATATACTTGACCCGACCCGGCATGGTCCATTTGGGTTGCATGGCATTAAAACATTTGGGTAGACCTTTTTAATGAGAAGAAGATATTTGTGACATATTAATATATTATAAGTTCTAATATATTAATATGAAATCATATTATTTAATTAGTATTGATCAAGAATTAATTTGGAATTAATTTAGTGATCAAAAGAGACTAATTAAATATATGGGGATTGATTGTGTAAATCATTGATTCTTATATATGTGGGCTTGTGGTCCATGATTCCTTATGTTGGGTTTAACCCATGTGGTGGCACATGGATACTCCATGGAGGTTAAAACCCATGGAGAATAAGGAATGGGTAAAGGCATGGGTTACATGATGTAACCCTAATGTGGACACTATATAAAGACCCCATTGGTTGGTGAAATTGGCACCAATGCATACTATAGAGGGCAAGCCAATTTCTATGAACTCATATCTTCTCTCATGGTTATTCCAAATGTTCATGGTGTTGTGTGAACCATTTGAGGTGTCACATTTGGGGCACCAAGATCTTGAGCTTTATGGAATCAAGCACCAACAAAGAGGTATGTTATTCTACTAGATTTTATATTACTTGTACTTCATAATATGCTAGTTAGGATAAATACCTTGGAAATTGATATTTGCATGTATAATAGAGAAAACATAGATCCAAGGTATTTAGGGTTGCATGTACACCATAGGAGTGTTAGTATGCTCATAACCTAATAGTTAAGACCATATGGGGATTCCCATGGTAGTGGGTTAAGACAACGTGGGGGTTCCAGTGGCACCCGGTGTAAGACCTTGGAGGGTTTCCATGACATCCTTATATGTTTGTATGCATGGCTTATGTGGTACATGTACATGATATAACTAATATGGGTTATATGATTATGTGGATTGTGTGGGGTATGCTCTGGGGAACTCACTAAGCATTAGCTTATAGTTTGTTGGTTGTTTCAGGTATTTCAGGATCTAAGGGCAAGGGCCCGACATGATGACGTATCATGCAGTCTCTGACCTTTCATTTAGGACACTCTAATTTTATGAATAATTTATCTGATGTTATGGATTTTGGAAACAAATGTGTTTGGAATTTTATAATGTATGGAAATGAATAAGTTATTTAAAAATGAAAAATTTAATGAAAATTTGGGCTGTTATAATAAGTTGGTATCAAAGCCTTGGTTTGAGAGATTTGGACACACTCTCAGGTGTGTCAGGACTCAAACTAAGTAAATGATAAAATCGTTTTCAAAAAAATCAAATTTAAAAGTTCTTCAAACAAAAAAGAGGAGAGTACAATGCGCATAATCGGTCGAGCTCAAGTAAGTGGTTCCCCAATATATTAGCCATGCTATACTGATATTTGGAATATGATAGTCGGGTGGATTTTGCTATGTGTATGCTTTAAAAATTGTATACGGTTAGGATCACATAGCTTTAGAATGATTGATTTGGCCTTATTTCATGTTCGTTGTCTGTTTGTAGTCCTAGGGTAGAGTCTGTTATTCAAAAGTTTATTTGATCCTGTTTTGTGTATAATTTGCATGCATAAGGCAACCTGATATGATTGATTTGAGTTCTGGTTTGATGGGAATGAAGCAAATCTTAGGATAGCCTACGATTTGAGTTATGCGGTAGTTTGTGAGATATGTTTTGTTCCAGGACAAATTAGAGTTATCAGATAAAGCCTTGAGGAAGGTACATGTAGGTGTGGAAGATAGTATTGGGCCCGTACTACTAGAAGCACAAGACTTGTACCCGAACTAATGTTAGATCTAGAAGCTCTGAGGAGACCGGTGTGGAAGGATCCCCTTTTTGAATATCTTGATCATTATGTCTTATGGTATTTCAGATCAGAACGGTGGTGACGAGACATGGAGTAGGGGGATTAGGATCAAGATCCGAATCTGGGTCGGGCTATGCTACAGAGCCCATTGACAAGAGGCTGCATGAGCTCATCGTAGCCGAGGTTACGAGAGGAATTCTTGACACTACCCCAGTGATTTTCGGGACCCTCAAAGAAGGGATGATGGAGATCATGGAGGAGCGGCTTAGGTTTTTCCGAGTGGAGATGTTGCGGGCCAGGTCGGGGCCCGAACTCCTGTGTTCTGGGAGTCCAAGGCGTGCGGAGCACCTGAGTTACTTAGGGTTAGGGACCCCATAGTCAGTCAACGCTGGGTGGCAGGCATGGAGAATGCCCAATGTACGAGCTCTTGCCCCAAAGCGGCAAAGGTGGGGTTTGCTTTATGCATGTTGAGGGACGGAGCTAGGGACTGGTGGGAGGAGGTGACCCACTAGGTGGGATCAACTGGAGTGGCTGAGATGTCATGGGAGGAGTTTGTCAGATGTTTCGACTTGGAGTTTGCACCATCCAATGAGGTGCAACGTTTAGTGAAGGAGTTTAGGAGCTACAACAGACCACCGAGACTGTGGTGGAGATCACTGCCAAGTTTTGAGAACGAGCACTATTTATTCTATAGTATGCTACAGATTAGGATGTGAGGAGGATGAGGTATCATTCCATGCTAATGGATGATACCCATGAGTTGATGAGCTTTTCAGGGTGCAAAACCATGAATGAGATGGTGGAGAAGGCCCAAGAGCGGGAGATGGATTTGGAGCACTACACCAAGCAGAAGCCAAAGCACGTTTAGACAGCTTTAGGTCAGGCTAAAAAGCCTAAGACCTCTGATTCTTCTTGTAGGGCCAGCAGAGCCGTGGCCGGTGTGCCAAATGTGGGATATCGCATAGTGAGGTTTTCCGGATGACGGGCCCGGTACATTATACATGTGGTCAGCCGGGCCACGTGAACAAGGATTACCCCAAGAAGGGCTTGATTTGTTTCCACTGCAACTAGACCGGCCATAAAAAGGCCGATTGCCAAAGGCTGCAGGGATGAGGGGGGCAATGGCGGTGCCTGCGCCTGCTACAATGAGGATCACAGATGGCCACCCTGTCAAGGCGGATGCTCCTGCGGTGAAGTGCCGTGCATTTTAGTTGACCACAGAGGAGGCTCGAGCAGCGCCAGACGTCGTGGATGGTACATAATCTATTTTTCCTATATGATATTTAATTTTTATGCTTATGTATATATGTGTGCGCTTGTATAGGGACATTTTTGGTCAATGGCATGTCGACTCATGTTCATTTCGATTTGGGAGCTACCCGATCGTTTGTATCACTTGCACTTAGCAAGAAGTTTCGGGATGCTCCGAGGACTTAGGATTCCCCACTTGAGGTTGAGATTGTGGATGACCGCACCGTGCGTGTTGTGAGGGTATATCGGGATTGTGTCCTGAATGTGTTTGGGGAGAGATTCTTGTTGGATAAGGTGTCTAAGTCCATAACTTATTTGGTATATACTTGACCCGACCCGGCATGGTCCATTTGGGTTGCATTTCACCCGAACAATTTATGGATAATTTTATGAGAGTTATACACATATGTTTATTAATATATTATAAGTTATAATATATTAATATGAAGTTTAATTAGTCTTAGTCTTAAATTAATTATGAATTAATTTAGAGATTAAAAGGAAGACTAATTAGATTATGGGCTATTGGTTTTATAAGGTGTGGGCTAACACTCATTTGTTAATGGGCTAGGCTTGGATGGAAGTCCATGGATGATCCATGGAGATTTTAACCCATGGATCCTTGGAAAAGGAAAGGTCATGGGTTATTAGGGTTTCACCCTAACCATGTACACTATATAAGCATGCTTATGTTGCATGAAATAGCCACTAGTGTATGTATGCTTGTGTGTGGCCGAAAATATAAGTGTGTGTGTACTCTCTCAAAGTTTTCCAAGAGTTTGTGGTGATTTGTGATTCCATTTGAGGCATTCACACTATTGGTGCTTGGCCCTCAAACTCCTCAAGAATCAAACTCATCAAAAAGGTATGTAATCTCTTCTAACTCTTTTATGTTGAAATGTTCCCCATGCCATGTTAGATAGGTTATGAACCTTGGAAAATTATTATTTTGCATGTATTTAGACAAACATAGATCCAAGGTTTATTAGGGTTGCATGCACACTTAGGAAGTGTTAGATTGCTCAAAACCCAACAGTGGTATCAGAGCCTAGGCTTGCTTGTTTGATACTTGATGCAAAATAGTTGAAAAAGTCGAAAAACTTGTTGTCTGCCTGATGAACTCGCCGAGTCCATGTGTATCTTCAACCTACTCGCCGAGTAGGTTCATGCACTCGACGAGTAGGAGCGACAGAGTGCAGATTTTCGACTTTAGCTGCTGGAATGGACTAGAAACATTACCCTAAACTGTTTTGGTGTTTTAAAACTTCTTTTAGTTGGTGTAATGGTTGTTCTAATCCATTTACAATAGCATATATCAAAATTCCATGATTTTTATGTGTTCATATAATTCTTGAAATTTTGATGATCATGTTCATGTTCTTATGAATTTAGATGATGATAGGAATTATTTGCTGAATTGTTTAGAATTAATTTTTGATCATTTATGTGTTTTAATGGAGTCCATAATTTTTCCTCAAGTTATGGATATCCAAAGGTCACTTTCTTTAACACACACATTTAAACACATAAGTTACATGAAAATGAAGAGTCTTCATTTTTATGAACCTTTAATTCATAAGTTATGAAATGAAAAGTTTTGGATAGTTACAAAACTTGCCCTCAAGTTTTGGAATTTGTAAAGTTTCACACACTTTAATAAACTTTAATTCCAACCCTTAGAGCTTTAATAGTTAAAATTCAACCCTTATACTATTTATAACATTAATGATTAATTATTATATATATGTATAAGAATAAGTCGTTCTAACCGTTAGTAGGCCTCATTCACAAAGCCGGTCTATAAGGTGGGTATAAGGTTGTTGCCAATAAAATGGCGCCTTAATGGGTGTCCACACTCACCCACCGCTTGCTTGACTGGTGGAGAGTCGTTAGCCGAACGGGTGGGACAATGAATTTAAATCCTCATTAAAAGTATAATGATTATTATAAAGTAACTAAACCTTTTTAATTCCCAATCTTAGTTATTTTAGGAAAATGTGAACATGGTGCTAGTCCATGGAATTCACACTTTGTACCTCATTCACGGCATCCCTCTTCTAAGTATAATATATTGTGATTGGGTCCTAGCCTTAATATTACATTTGGGTGTCTTATTAAGGATTCGATATATCTAATCTAAACTTGCTTTCTTCTTTCAGATGTCTTCCAACACTAATGCTTCAGGCTCTAACCTAACTGGTTCTTTCTCTCTCATGAATCTTTGTGGGAGGGTCATCTTTGATGGTTCCAACTTCATGGATTGGATTAGGAACATCAGGATGGTTACTCGTTATGAGGACAAGGAATATGTCCTCGATAAGGAGTTAAAAGAGCTTGATGAGTCTACTGCTACTCCTGAGGAGATCGCTGAATTTAGGACACATGAGAGAGATGCTACTAAGGTGGCATGTATCATGATGGCCACGATGACAGCCGAGCTCCAAAAGTCATATGAAGATTTCTACCCTTTTGAGATGCACCAGGACCTGATGGAAAAGTACCATCAGAGTGCTCGTCAGGAGCAGTATGAAATAATCTCCTCCATAATAACTACCCGCATGAAGGACGGTGATTCCGTCACGGCTCACATGCAAAAGATGCAAAGGTATGTGGACTGTTTGCTGAAGCTGAATGTGAACATCCCTGAGGAGTTGGCAATTGACATCATTTTGCACTCCTTACCTTCTTATTATGACCATTTTCGTATGACATATCATATGAACAAGGAGGAAGTTACCCTCAGCAAGCTTCAAGGACTCTTGAAGACCGCTGAAACCGGTCTTAAGGGCAAGGCGGTTGTTACCTCTCCTACTTCTACTCCAACATCTACCCCTGTTTTGGCTATCGAGCAAGGCAAAGGGAAAAAGAGGAAGCACCCTTCGAAGGGTACCAAGGGAAAGTATCTTGAAGGCTCCTCATCGAAGACCAAGAGCGGTTCTGTCACTCCTTCTGCCATTCCCAAGGATGCTGAATGCTTTTATTGCCATGAAAAGGCACACTGGAAGAGAAACTGCCCTAAGTACTTGCAGGATCTAAAGGATGGGAAAGTGAAACCCACCCATGCAGGTATTTACACTATATTGTCTAATTACTCAACATATTCTAACTCTTGGGTGCTTGATAAAGGATGTGGTATTCACATATGTTCTGATTTGCAGGGCCTAAGAAGAAGTGAGAATGTGGAGCACGGGAAGATAAACTTGATCATGGGGAATAGGAAGGCTTCACCTGTTTCCAAGATTGGAGTTTATACTTTGTTGCTTAATAATGGGTTAAAATTAGATTTGAATCAATGTGTGTACTCGTCTGATATGGCGAGGAATATTATTTCTTTTCATGCTTTGTACAAACAAGGTTTTACCTTTTCGTTTGATAATGAATGTGGTGGTATCAATGCTTTCTTTAAAAATGTGTTTTATTTTAAAGCGTTACCTTGTGATGGTGTGTATGAAACTGTGTCGATTGTAGAAAACTTAGGAAATAATGTGTTGTATATTGATTCTTCTACTAGCCTAGATAAAGCATCATTGTGGCATTGTCGTCTTGGACATGTAAACAAGAAACGCATAGGCCAACTCCAAAAGGGTGGAGTCTTGGAATCATTCGACCTTAAATCGGATGATAGTTGTGAATCTTGTCTACTTGGAAAGATGACAAAATCACCCTTCACTGGAACTTGTGAAAGGGGTGAGGGTTTGTTGGACCTAATACATACTGATGTATGTGGGCCATTCAAAACTGCCACAAGGGATGCTAATCGGTATTATGTGACTTTTATTGATGATTTTAGTAGATATGGGTATGTCTACTTAATCAAACATAAGTCAGAAACCTTTGAAAGGTTTAAGGAATTCAAACAGGAAGTAGAAAATCAATTGGGCAGGAACATTAAGATGCTTCGATCCGATCGAGGTGGTGAGTATCTTAGTACCGAGTTCCTTGACTATCTTAAGGAGTGTGGGATTGTCTCACAATTGACTCCTCCCAGGACACCACAGCTGAATGGTGTAGCTGAGAGGCATAATCGAACCTTGTTGGACATGGTTCGCTCTATGATGAGTCGAGTTTCGCTACCAATCTCTTTTTGGGGGTATGCCTTAGAGACTGCCGCCCATATCCTTAATTTAGTCCCTACAAAGAAGGTTACCAAAACACCTCATGAGATGTGGACTGGGAAGGTTCCCAATTTGGACCACATCAAGATTTGGGGTTGCGAGGCTTTCGTGAGGCGTGAGACTCATGACAAGCTCGAGCCCCGAAGTGAAAGGTGTATTCTCATCGGCTACCCACAGAAATCCTTCGGTTACCTCTTCTACAGACCCAGTGAGAATGTGGTCTTTGTAGCAAGAAGAGGGGTCTTTCGTGAGAGAGAATTTATAAGCCAAGGAGACAGTGGGAGGCAAATTGATCTTGAAGAAATTCAAGAAGCAATTGGTGAAGGAACCTCAGACACTAGCAATCAACCTGAGGAGGAAACTCCTGTTGAGCAAGCTGACATGTCTGTACCTCCGAGGCGTTCCACACGGGTTAAGAACACACCTTCATTTTATTATGGCTTTCATATTACTACGGAAGGTGATACGTTTATCAGCGATAGTACACTGGTAAATTTGGATGAACCTAGCAGTGTTAAGGAAGCCATGGCAGGCCCGGAGTCTGCTAAATGGAAGGAGGCTATGCACAGCAAGATACAGTCCATCTATGACAATCAAGTTTGGAACTTGGTTGACAATGTACCAGGCTGTAAAACAGTCGGGTGCAAATGGATCTTCAAGAAGAAGACCGACATGGAAGGAAAAGTGCATACTTATAAGGCTCAACTGGTTGCGAAGGGTTTTACTCAGACTCAAGGTATTGATTATGATGAAACTTTCTCGCCGGTAGCAAAGATTAAGTCTATTAGGGTTATGCTGGCCATTGCTGCATTTCATGATTATGAAATATGGAAAATGGATGTCAAAACCGCTTTCCTTAATGGAAAGTTGGCTGAGGATGTGTACATGAATCAACCAGAGGTTTTTGTCAGTGCAGAGTACCCTAATAGAGTATGCAAGCTTGAGAAATCCATTTATGGATTAAAACAAGCATCTCGTAGCTGGAATCTTTGTTTTGATGAGAAGGTCAAAGAGTTTGGCTTCTCGAGAAGCGAAGATGAGTCTTGCGTGTATGTTAGAGCTAGTGGGAGTATAGTTAGCTTCTTGGTACTGTATGTGGATGACATACTACTTATAGGAAATGACATCCCAACCTTGCAGGAGGTTAAGTCCTGGCTTGGGAAGTGCTTTGCTATGAAGGACCTAGGGGAGGCTGCCTATATCCTAGGGATAAGGATATTAAGAGAAAGGAGTAAAAGACTAATTGGACTTAGTCAGAGTACCTACATGGATAAGGTGTTGAAAAGGTTCAACATGCAGAATTCCAAGAAAGGAGATTTACCGATCCAAAGCAATGCCAAACTGAGTAAGACTCAGAGTCCGAGTACAGAGCCAGAGATAGTTGAGATGAGCGAATTCCCGTATGCTTCTGTTGTTGCTTGATCATGTATGCTATGACTTGTACCCACCCTGATGTGGCCTTTGCTTTGAGCATGGTCAGCAGGTATCAGAGGAACCCTGGCAAGGTTCATTGGACCGCGGTAAAGAACATTCTCAAGTACCTGCGGAGGACTAAGGATTGGATCCTTACCCTTGGTGGGAGTGATGACTTGAGAGTATTAGGGTATAGTGATGCTAGTTTCAGACTGATAGGGATAACTTCCGCTCTCAGTCGGGCTGGATCTTTACCTTAAATGGAGGGGCAATTTCTTGGAAGAGTTCCAAGCAGGAGACGGTGGCTGATTCGACTTGTGAATCAAAGTATATAGCAGCGAGTGAAGCAGTGAAGGAGGCGATATGGCTAAAGAACTTCATCGGAGACCTTGGAGTTGTACCAGCTATTAAGGAACCTATGGAGATTTTCTGTGACAACAATAGTGCGGTTACCTTAGCCAAGGAACCAAGAGATCATGGCAGATCCCGACACATTGACAGAAAATATCACTTCATAAGACACAAGATTGAAGAAGGACTCCTCGTGACAAGGAGGATATCGTCGGATGAGAATCCTGCAGATCCCTTTATGAAGGGACTGACGAGGGTTAAGCATTTTCAGCATGCGAGGCGCATCGGGCTGAGGGACGATATTAGTTTTACAGATTATATAGTTTTCCTGAAACTTGTAAAATGTAATCGACGTTTGATGATGAATAAAATTTGTGATTTATTTATGAGTAAAGTGTTACTGTCATTGTCAATTATTTACTATTGTTTCAGTTTTGCATGTTTTGACTTCCAGAATAATTAATTTATTCAAACCTCCACAATCGATCATACGTCGGAAGTAGGTATGAATCAAGATTGTCATGAATTGGGTTTGTAGATGGCTAAAAGTGTTTAGATATGGCAATGGTTGCTATAACATTCATGAGTACTCATAAGTTATGAGTATTGGTATAAACCCACGCTCACTTGTATCACTTCATGGAATTTATCTCGAGTGATCGTGAGACGATAATATCATATAAATCTTCAAACCTAGAGATATGAGTTGTTACCTATGAGTTGGTTGTGCATTGATTGCACGTAAACGCATCAGTAACTTGATGTTATAAAACGTGCCTTTGTGTACAATTCAACAAATAGTAGAACAAGCATATGAGTCGAAGTTTATTTGTTCCTTCTAGAAATAGAAGCGATATCTGGGCCCCTCGATGATTTTGTGTTGACCCATGTATCGGGCCTGGTCAGAACTAAACTGATGTGTTCAGTAAAGTTCTTTGTCAAACAAATCGGAAATCGAGAAACAACTGCCAGACAATAAGCAAGACATAGTTCCATGTGTTTGTCCGGCTGATATCATGAGAACAGAGGATTATATGATCACTTGTCGTAAAATGGCGCTTCATAGTTCAACGGAGTTTTCGAGAGCTACGATTGCTGGTTGGTTCCTGAAGTTATATAGGCAAATACAGTTATTAGACTTATCCAAGTGGGAGTCTGTTGGATAAGGTGTCTAAGTCCATAACTTATTTGGTATATACTTGACCCGACCCGGCATGGTCCATTTGGGTTGCATTTCACCCGAACAATTTATGGATAATTTTATGAGAGTTATACACATATGTTCATTAATATATTATAAGTTATAATATATAAATATGAAGTTTAATTAGTCTTAGTCTTAAATTAATTATGAATTAATTTAGAGATTAAAAGGAAGACTAATTAGATTATGGGCTATTGGTTTTATATGGTGTGGGCTAACACTCATTTGTTAATGGGCTAGGCTTGGATGGAAGTCCATGGATGATCCATGGAGCTTTTAACCCATGGATCCTTGGAAAAGGAAAGGTCATGGGTTATTAGGGTTTCACCCTAACCATGTACACTATATAAGCATGCTTATGTTGCATGAAATAGCCACTAGTGTATGTATGCTTGTGTGTGGCCGAAAATATAAGTGTGTGTGTACTCTCTCAAAGTTTTCCAAGATTTTGTGGTGATTTGTGATTCCATTTGAGGCATTCACACTTTTGGTGCTTGGCCCTCAAACTCCTCAAGAATCAAACTCATCAAAAAGGTATGTAATCTCTTCTAACTCTTTTATGTTGAAATGTTCCCCATGCCATGTTAGATAGGTTATGAACCTTGGAAAATTATTATTTTGCATGTATTTAGACAAACATAGATCCAAGGTTTATTAGGGTTGCATGCACACTTAGGAAGTGTTAGATTGCTCAAAACCCAACAATTCTATGTTGATCTGATTCTGATACCGTTGCGAGGGCTGAAGGTGATCGTAAAAATGGACTGGTTAAGGGCCAATGAGGCCATGATAGACTCTGAGCGCTAGCTGGTGAGAGTTCAAACTCCAAGTGGGGGAGAACTGTTTATTCATGGGGAGAGTGCCTCACAGGGGTCAACCCTCTGTTCGGTTGCGAGAGATTTTGGCATACATCTCAGATACGAGGGTTGAGACCATGAAAGATTTGGACAGTGTACCGGTTGTATGGGATTTTTGGGATGTCTTTCCTGAGGAGTTGCCTGGGGTGCCTTCAGAGAGGAAAGTAGAGATTTTTATTGACTTGGTGTTGGGTGCTGCTCTAATAGCCAAAGCACCGTACTGGCTAGCTCCACCCGAGATGCAGGAGCTATCTACGTAGCTTCAAGAGCTACTAGACCGAGGGTTTATTTGTCCGAGCAATTCTCCATGAGGAGCACCGATCTTGTTTGTGAAGAAGAAGGAAGGGTCACATAGGATGTGCATCGATTATCGGGAGCTGAATAAGTTAACGGTGAAGAACCGTTATCCACTCCCGAGGATCGATGATTTGCTTGATCAACTTCAGGGCGCATCTTGGTTCTCTATGATTGATCTTCGGTCGGGATACCAGCAGATGAGGATTAGGGATAAGGATTTACCGAAGATAGCTTTCAAGACTCAGTACGGTCACTATGAGTTTGTGGTGATCCCATTCGGGCTCACCAATGCCCCAACAACGTTCATGGACCTCATGAACAGGGTGTGTAGACCGATGTTGGATCGGTGTATGATCGTTTTCGTCGATGATATCTTGGTCTATTCTAAGACCAAGAAGCAACACGAGCAACATTTGAGGGAGATATTGGAGACACTGAGGGCGGAAAAGCTTTATGCCAAGTTCTCAAAGTGTGATTTTTGGTTGCGTGAGGTGCAGTTTTTGGGGCGCATCATCAACCAAGAGGGTATTTTGGTTGATCCTGTTAAGATTGAGGCAGTGATGCAATGGGAAATACCCAATAATGCATATGAGATCCATAGTTTCTTGGGCCTAGCGGGGTATTACTAGAGATTTATTCAGGATTTCTCCAAGATCGCGGTACCTTTGACTCGCTTGAACAAGAAGAATGTGACATTTTGGTGGGGCTCGGATCAGCAGGTGGCTTTCCAAACCTTGAGATAGAGACTATGAGAGGCCCTAATTTTTGCATTACCCGAGGGGTTGGATGATTTGGTGGTGTATTGTGATGCGTCTATCAAAGGGTTAGGTGTTGTTTTGATGCAGAAGGAGCATGTGATCGCGTACGCCTCGAACAGCTGAAGCCTCGTGATGCGAACTACCCCACTCACGACCTGGAATTTGGAGCAGTGGTGTTTGCCCTCAAAATCTAGAGGCATTACTTATACGGAGTTCGGTGCACCATCTTTACTGACCACAAAAGTTTGAAGTATTTGATGGATCAACAGAACCTTAACATGCGACTGAGGAGGTGGTTGAATGTACTGAAAGATTATGACTGTGATATTTTATACCTTCTGGGGAAGGCCAACGTGGTGGCCGATGCATTGAGCCGCAAGGTGGCAAGTGCTCCGATTGGAGACGTTTGTTTGAGGATGACGGTGATTTCCCACTTGTTGGATATGAGCAAGGAGGCTCATGTGGAGGGTTTATAGAAAGAAAACTGGAAGATTGAGCGGATTTGTAGGCAAATTCCTTTGTTTGTTCAGGATGGTCAGGGTATTTTGACATAGTGTGGCCGGGTGTGGGTACCAGTATCTGGGGGAGTGAGGAAAAAGATCTTGGAGGAGGCGCATAGATCTAAGTTCTCTTTTCATCCAGGGGCCACGAAGATGTACAAATATTTGAGGCTGAGTTACTAGTGGCCCTTCATGAAGTGGGAGATCGCCTGGTTTGTGGAGCAGTGCTTGACCTACAGGAAGCTCAAGGCCGAACATCAGCGACCTTATGACAAGGTTCAACTGCTATCCGATTCCTATGTGGAAGTGGGAAGAGATCACCATGGACTTCATCATGAAGTTACCGAGGACGGCGAGAGGTGTGGATTCCATTTGGGTCTTTGTGGACAGGTTGACGAAGAGTGCTCATTTTATTCTAATCGCCGAGAGCATCTCTACTGAGAAATTAGCAGATATTTATGTGCGAGAGGTGGTGGTCAGGCATGGGGTGCCAGTGTCGGTGGTCTCTGACTGGGATGTCCATTTTACATCCATGTTTAGGAGAAAGTTCTACGAAGAGTTGGGAACTCAGTTACATTCAGCACGACGTACCACCCCCAGATAGATGGGCAGAGCGAGCGGATGATCCAGATGCTTAAGGATATGCTACGAGCATACGTATTCGATTTCGGAGGGAATTGGGATACGTACCTCCCACTAGCAGAGTTCTCATATAACAATAGTTATCATGCTAGTATCGACCGACCCCCGTTTGAGATGTTGTATGGTTGGAGGTGTAGGAGTCTTGTTTGCTGGGGCGAGGTAGGGCATCGAGTCATGGGGAGCACTGAGGTGGTGCTCAAGACTACCGAGTTGATTTAGTAGGTACATGACAAGTTGCGGGTCGCGCAAAGCCGTCAGAAAAGCTATGTTGACCAGCGCTGATCGAATCTTAGTTTCAGGTGGGGGACTTTGTTTTGGTGAAAGTGTCGCCATGGAAGGGAGTTATTAGGTTTCGGAAGAGGGGCAAGTTAGGGCCCCGATTCATTGGCCCATTCAGGATTATTGAACGTGTTGGCAAGGTGGCCTGTGGATTGGATCTATCGGTCGGGCTTAGCCAGATCCACAACACCTTCCATGTGTCTCAGCTTAGGAAGTATGTCGCTGACGAGGCCACAGTCATTTCTTTGGATGATATTTAGGTTGATGAGAGCTAGAATTATCTAGAGAAGCCAATAACGATGTTAGACCGGAAAACGAAAGCCCTACGGAACAAGGAAGTGAGGCTAGTTAAGGTGCAATGGCAGCACTGAAGAGGCTCCGAATGGACCTGGGAGCTGGAGGATGAGATGAGGAAGTATTTTCCGGACCAATTTCCCTCAGTAGACTTCGAGCATGAAGTCTAGTTCAAGTGGGGGATATTTGTAACGCTTGGTCAAAGTATTAATTATTTCTCAATATTTTAGGTTTTTGGGCTGGAACTCGACGAGTTGGGGAGCTCCAAGTCTTCGTGTTGAGATTAATTTAGACGCAGGTTTAAGGACTCAACCTGACAATTTGGGGAGCCCCAACTTGACGAGTAGACGCTGGAAAGGAAAACCCTAATTTTCAGGGCTTCCACCCTAATTAAAGGCCTTAAGCTTCATTGTTAGCCTCCCTTATCGCCCCTTTGTCCAGAGAAACCCTATTTCGTGCTTTTCCTACCATTTTGAGTGTGTGATAGCTTAAAGAGTGCATTTTTGGTGTTTGTTTGAAGAAGGCTTGAAGTAGGAGATGCATAGCTGAAGGGAGAGTGTATTTTTGACTTAAAGTTGCCATCTTTATCAAGTCATGGCCTTCCTTTATGCCCTAAATCCCTTAAGAAGCTATGATTGAGTGTTTTAGCCCCCTTAATGCCATGCATGAACGTAAAGTTAGCAACTTTACGTGGTATCTTCACCATTGGGGATCAGATCTATGGTTTGGGGCTTTGGACTCGCTGGAAAAGTGGCTGAATGTGTTAAGACTAGGAAAACTCAACAAGTTGCCCTGCCAACTCGGTGAGTTAACATGGGTTTCCCCGATCCTCTAGACATTATGCGAACTCGACGACTTGTCCTGCCAACTCAGCGAGTTGGCTAGGGGTTTTCCTGGTTTGATGAGAATTGAAGGAACTCGACGAGTCAGCAAGTGCACTCGATGAGTTGGGTCAACATGGAATGTTGACTTTGACTTGGACCATGGTTGACCAAGTTTGACTTTAAGGGTATCTTTGTTAATTTGGGGTTTTTTTGAAGTTAGTTGCAAGGTGGTTGTAGGCGGTTGAGTTTGGAGTTTTGACTTGGAATTTGATTTTTATCGGTTCAACATTTCTTGAGAAGTGAGTCTTCTCACCATACCAATGGGTCAAAGGCACCAAGGCTGACCCATTATGTGATATGTGGATTGTTAGTTGGTTATGTGTTATGTTGCTATGACATTTGCATTGAAGACCCCGTGGGGTTCCCGTGGCGGTAGATTAAGACCATGTGGGGGTTCCCATGCTATTGGTGTAAGACCTTGGAGGGTTTCCATGGCATATTAGTATGTTTGTATGTTTAGCTTTCATGATATTTCTTTGGTTAGTTAAGACCATGTGGAGGTTCCCATGGCAGTTAGTGAAGACCATGTGGGGGTTCCCATGGCAGGTAGTTAAAACCATCTGGGGTTCCCATGGTAGTGGGTTAAGACCACGTAGGGGTTCCAGTGACACCCGGTGTAAGACCTTGAAGGGTTTCCAAGGCATCCTTTTATGTTTGTATGCATGGCTTATGTGGTATATGTAGTTGATATAGCTAATATGGGTTATGTGATTATATGGATTGTGTGGGGTATGCTCTGAGGAACTCACTAAGCATTAGCTTACAGTTTGTTGGTTGTTTAAGGTACTTCAGGATCTAAGGGCAAGGGCCCGACGTGATGGCGCGACATGCACTCTCTGGCGTTTCATTTGGGACACCTGATTTTTTTGAATAATTTATCCGATGTTATGAATTTTGGAAACAAATGTGTTTGGAATTTTATAATTTATAGAAATGAATTAGTTATTTAAAAATTAAATTTTTTATTGAAAATTTCGGTTGTTATACTATGATTGTCTTTCAAATTGTGCCTGTTGAAGATGTTTTGAATGCATAAATCCTTCAGCAAATGGGTTCTTGGATTGGTGACCCATCAGTTCCGATAAAAGGGGTTCATATTTAGTTGTCCTTAGTGACGTTTGTAGGGGGTAGTTAAATCCAAGTGGGGGAGAGCCGTTTGGATTTTTGGGGATAGTTTTAGGTGCATAACAAGGAGGAGTTCTACATCCTAGTCAAGAGGAAGTCCAGTTCGAGTGGCGCTCAAGATAGAGGTTAGTCAAGGTTGGGGATTCAGAAACTTTCAATGATAGGGTGGCACATTCGTAGTGATGCATGGTGGACATGTTATTGGATCCAGGTTGAGAGTTGTGTTAGAGCTTCTCTTCATGTTCTTATCTGGTGAAGGCTTTGGGATTTGAAGCATGACCCAAACATCTGTTGGGATACACTCGATGTGGCTTTAACCCATGTTTGATTGTGGGTTGGTATGGTAGAAGGAGAACAAGACCATGAGTTGGGCTCATGGCTGATATGGGGGTGTTGTAAGACTAAAGAGTAGCCATAGCATATATGAGGATGATAGGGTGTCAGGTAAGTGTTGTGAGTCTGCGATGGAGTCATAACATTCACCAGGATGAGATAGGCCATTGTAAGAGTGGTTGTTGGGTTGAGGGGGATCAACGCATGCCTGGATCGAGACAGATGGTATTGTTGGTAGACCAATTATATTTTGGAATGAGGATCATTTGATCTGAGGCAATGTTAGGCCGTATAACACTCGAGTGGGTGAGAACCGTGGGCAAGGTTTGTTCAGTTGTGTAGATTGGGTGAATCCCATGGGCAAGGCGCGTTTAGCTATGGTTGCATGGGTGAGACTCGGTAAAAAGAGTCTTGAGTGTGGTTTGGACTAGGTTTTGAGTAGGATGACTCTATGGTCTACGGATGACATCCATATGGTGTTTAGGCTCAGGTAGTCTGTAGTAGTTAGACTCTTATGCGGAAGTCTCATCGAGTGCCTGTGCATGAGGTTGTTGGAAGATTGGGGATTCTATATCTCAGTTTAGTTGAAGGTCGCCATGGAATCAGAAGAATTTAGGTAGAATGCTTGTGTGAATCTTTGGATTTTGGGTTGTGAGTGATGTTTGAGATTGGCATAAAGGGATGAGACTTGCGTTGGGAGTTACCTTTGCTTTTATGAAAGGTCTTTTTGGCGGCAATATATGGTCATGGAGTCTGTCTGCTAGGGTATCAGCAAGATAATTTACGTTTGGAAGGATTTCTTTCGGTTCAAGTTGTAGAGTGAGGTCATGTCGGCTGTGTTTCAAAATGGTTTTGCCTGTGTAGAGGTCAAGAAAGATATTGGATTTTTGGATTCTGGTAGAAAAGCGATGGTTATTCTCCGTTATTTGAAGTTACTGGATCAATGATCTGTTCTCCATCAGGATGTGTGAGTCCTGGTATGGTTGAGTTTCGATTGTAGCGTTGGAAGATCACCATGTATATGAGTCGTCATTTAGCCGAAGCGAAGTTCGAGAAAATTCGACCGGTTCATCTGGGTGCCTAGTAAGTAGCAAGGAATTATTTCGAGGACGAAATCCAGTTTAAGTGGGGAAGAGTTGTAACATCCGGTTTGAGAAGCTTCCAATTTTGGGAGATGCGGGCATTAACGGATCAAGAGATGGCCTGGACGTTAAAGGGTTTGGGCTTTAAGCCCGTTTGGGAGTGGATTATAAAGGTTTTGTGATCCAAGCTTTCGGTTTGTGTTATGAGAGCCCAAGGGTATAATGGTAAAAGTGATGCTGTGGGCATTTTCTTGATTTAAGTGTTGGATTAATGTCTAAGTCCATAACTATAATTGGTAAGACTTGACCCGACCCGACATGGTCCATTTGGGTTGCATGGCATCATGCACTTGGATAGACTAAATGAGAGAAATAAGACACTTATGGTTATTAATGTATTATAAGTTCTAGTATATTAATAATATTAATAAGATTATTTAATTAGTATTGATCAAGAATTAATCTAGGATTAATTAAGTGATCAAAAGAAGACTAATTAAATATATGGGTTGATTGTGTAAATCATCCATACTTATATAGTGGGCTAATGCTCCATGGATTATCTAGTTGGGCTAAAACCCATATGATGCTCCATGGTGTTTTGTACCCATGGATCATGGAAATGAAAGGCCATGTCAATTAGGGTGTAACCCTAACGATATATATGCATCTTATTCTTGACCAAAATCGGCACTAGTATTATTCTAGAAGGGCTAGCCGATTTTCAAGAAGTGTAGAATTCTCTCAAGTTATTCCAAATGTATTTGGTGTTGTGTGAACCATTTGAGGTGTCACACTTGGAGCACTAGGCACTCAAGCTTGATGAAGACTTTCTACATAAAGAGGTATGTATTCTATCTTGTTATATTTATTGTTTTGTATGCTAGATTAGCATAATACCTTGGATGTTCATAATTGCATGTATAATAGAGAAAACATAGATCCAAGGTATTTAGGGTTGCATGTACACTTAGGAGTGTTAGAATGCTCAAAACCCAACAGTGGTATCAGAGCCCAGGCTTGTTTTCTTGTTATACATGCAATAGAAGCTGAAAAATCGAGTTTTGTTGCTGTGTGCCCAGCAGACTCGTCGAGTCCAAGACAAAATGCATCCATCTCGCCGAGTTGGTTCGTGCACTCGACGAGTTTGACCCCCAGACAGCATAAATTCGACCTTTTTGGCTGGAATTGGACTAGGAACATTACCCTAAGATATTTTTAGACTTATAAACTTGTTTTTGATGTGTTAATGTTCATGCTAATCCAATTTCAAAGATAATTGTCAATAGATTCATGTTTTGTATTAGTTTAAGGTTTAGACTAATTACATGAAAAAGTTTGATTTGAATTATCTTGTTCTTATGAGCTGCTTAGAATAATAGAAAAGTTGAGTGAAATAGTTGTTTTCAATCCAAATTAATCTAAGAGTTGATGCTTAAATATGTTTTTGTAACTTGTCCTCAAGTTATATGAAAAGTCACATTTAAGTTTCATGAAACTCATAAAAGTTCGCAAAGGTTACAAAATGAAGAGTCTAGTTCTAATTAAATGATTTTATGAATCCATAACTTGTCCTCAAGTTATGGAGGACCAAGAGTCTCTTCATTAAATAATAAATAAATAAAAAGTGTAACCTTAATTAATTCCATAAGTTATAAAATAAAGAAAAGTTAATTCTTTTATTAGTTTAAATTCTTCTATAACTTGTCCTCAAGTTATGGAACTTGAAGAGTTATTGGATTAAAACTACTTTAAACATATAAGTTATGGAATTAATTAGTTTTGAATAGTTTCAAAACTTGCCCTCAAATTTTGTAATTTGAAAAGTTTTCACGTATGAATACTTTAATTCCAAGTTAGCCCTTAGAATTTTAAAAGTTAAAATTCAACCCTTATACTTTATAATATTATAAGTTAATAATATTTATATATATGTATAAGAGTAAAGTCAGTCTTACCGTTAGTAGGCCTCATTCACGAAGCCGGTCTATAAGGGGGGTATAAGGTTACTGCCTATAAAATGGCAGTTTAATGGGTGTCTACTCTCACCCACTGCTTCCTTGACTGGTGGAGGGTCGTTAGCCGAACGGGTTTGACAGGACTGTAATTCTCTCTTCATTAAGAGTATTAATGATAAATACTAAGTAACTAAACTCTTAATAATACCCAATCTTAGTTACTTAGGAAAATGTGAATAAGGTGCTAATCCATGAAATTACACTTTGCACTTTGTTTAAGTCGTTAGTAGAGCGTGTGTGGTTAACCGACACACTAACTCGTATTTAACAAGGTAGGCAAATGGTAACTTAATGTTTATCATAGTATCAATGGAGCGTGTGTGGTTAACCGGCACATCGATTGAGGGGTAAACAAATAAGGGTACCAAGTAATTTGCATGGTTACTTCACACCTTGTTTTGTGATCCTCGGCATCCTAGTCACAAAACCTGAAGGGCACACTCGAGATTGAAACATGCCATTGAACAGTTCAATGAATCTCAAAGATCTAGGAGTTTCAAAACCAATTAAAACCTAATAATACATTTCGTTTATCTTGGTGGAAATTAGTGAATCGTCATTCACCTACCTTCAAATATTTTATAGCTTGGATTACGACATCCCTCTTCTAAGTTATAAAATAGTTTGTAGGGTCCTAGCCGTAATATTTTATATTGGGTGTCATATTAAGGACTTTAAATCAACTATCTTGAATATCTCCCAAAAGATGTCTGGTTTAGACATTTATGATCTTCCTAAATCTCTTGAAACAAGCTTTCCTAAATGAAGATGATGTCCCATGGAAATCATACTTCTTTCACCTCCTCCAATTATTCTCCCTAACCCAAAAGTTCTTGAAAAGTTTAAGGTCACTCAAGCCCTATTGGCAAGTAAAGGTCTATGTGTGGTCACATCGTGGAGATGTAGTCACATATTGACAAGCCGGGAGAGTTGGGTGTCAAAGTCTTGAGAAAGTTAGTGGCTCAACTACTTTCTAAGTCACATAGTGAGTTCCTTTGGGACATCTATGAAATAGACTATGACAAGACCCTTAATGATCTTATCTATTTGCTAAGATCAACTTCCTAAAAGTTTATGGACATTGACAATGATGACATTGGATATCCAGTAAAGCTCTCTCTTCCCAAAGGAAAGGGATCGGCCATAGTCAACTTGGTTGACCAAATGGTAAAGAGAAAAGCTAAGTCTGTGATAGTCTCGTGTACCATTACCAAAGGATCCATATGTTTATATTGCCAAAGGAAGGGGCATTAGTTGCGAAGCTGCCAAATTTACCTAAGGATATTAAAGTCAATAAGTTTGACTCTACTTCAGGTAAAGTCCACTATCTAACTCTGCTAAGTTTCTATTCTGAGATTCTTGATACATGATGTGTCTGGGTCACATGGTGATGTTTTTAAGAATCAAAGAAAAGTGAAGAAACTTAAAGAAAGAATATGCTGAATCTGATTGCGTAGATGAATTTCTATCGCATAGTTTGAAGATTGGATTCTTGAGCTACTTCTTAGGAGTTATGAGATATTGCTTAGGAATAGATAACAACAAGTTTTCATATGGATTTCTTCCGCAAAGTTTTTAAAATAAAAGGAAAATTTTTTCATTTCATTTATTTTAAAATATCCTTACAATGGCATTTGAGGAAAAATTGTTGCTTATATGATTCCATTAATAGCAAGAGTGGAAATATGAAATTGATTCTTTCATTTGTGGTAATGTCTAAATTTACCAAATAAGGAAAGATTCTCATCACCCAAGTTTCAATTGGACCGGAACTTGGAATCATGCAAGTTGTATAGCATGATCAATGAGAACTTTCAAATATTGGAAAATTAAGACTAACTACTTGTTCACATTGATGTGTGAGTCAAGTAATGGACTAAGGGATCGAGTACACATTCTTGTGCACTGGTCAAGTCTACCATAAAAGATCGATAAGATTATTCGTCATAATTTACTAAAGCTCAGTAAATATGGTTATACTTACAAGCTTAAGTGTAATTCTGAGACATTGGAAAAGGTTCCAATGTAAGGTAGAGCGAATAAGAAGAATCAAATTAGTCAAAAGGATAAAAGCTTCTCAAATCTGAAAAGATGGGAGAGTACTTTAGTATCAGTTTTTATGATCATCTTAATGATTTAGAGACCTTATCACAATTCATCCTCTAAGTGCCTTCTTATAGCTAAGAAGAGGAGCTATGAATTGTTGAAGTGGTTAAATCAAGAAGATGATTCATACTTCATTGCAAAAACAATTCTTAGAGTCATACTCCAAGATTGTAACTTGAGTGACATGTCTTAAAGAAGGTTTAAAACACTCTTCAAATGTAAGAGTAATAGTTTTCTACTCTTGTACATTTGAAATTGGTAAGTTGTGATGGTTTGGATAAAACAAAGACCAACTTAGGCCAATTTTGTGAAGTGTTTGTCTTGATTAGAATCCACACTATCTCTTGAATATCTGACAAGAGAGTCTTATATGTCAAGAGGACAGTGGGAGTCTTAAAGGTCTTGAAAGTCTCAAGAACTAATCAAGAATAAAACCTGAAGTTCTTCACTAGCACACGACTTGAGGTTCATAACCTATCGTGTTGACATGTTCTGTGCCCATTCCTATTAAAGTTGGCTTTGCATATGAGTTCTTAGAGTTCTCAATTGGTTGCACAAGAACTTGGAAGCAATGGTAGGCCCTTGAGCTGTCAGGTGGGAAGAAATTAAGATTGAGTTCAGTCCATATGAGTTTGGATTTGTCATTATCCTTGTCTTGTGATTATGGTTTTGACAATTCACATGGATAAGAAAACATACACCATTAAATCTAAGTGTCATGAGGTTTCTCTCCGATTCATGAAAATGATGGTAAGGAAACACTTTCACTAAGTAGATTTTAGCTAGATAGCAATTGTGATATTTGCATTCTCAAACTTGTTAGTGGAGCGTGTGTGGTTTACCGGCACACCAACATGGACTTGTGAGAAGTAGCAAAGGTCTAAACAATCAAGACTATGATTACGACATCCCTTTTCATAGTTCTTAAAATTGTTTAGAAACATAAGTGTGCTATCTAAGGCAAGGTGTATGATTTTGATCAAAGCAATCTAGTATCAGAAATCTGAACTTTGGTAAGAAAGTCAGCTAATTTCTGAGTACATGTCAAAGCTAGTGGGACCATAAGTGTTATGCTAATAATCATCATGTTAGTGGGAGCATGATAATAATGATAAGTATAGCAAGTTAGCAATGTTAATTATAGAAAACGAAAGTTTCAATTGGGAAATGGTTGTTTTGCTATAATTAAGGGAGAGGAAATTATACTTCATTTCAAATCTATAAGCTTAGATCGTAAGGTTTTAATCATTTAGTCAAGGATATATATATGAATTTCATGTTGGAATGGCTCAACATAAGGAAATTCTATATATGGGTCCATTATTTGTGTTCTAAAATTCAATTATGATTACGACATCCCTTTTCATAATCTGAATTATGAGAACTTGGCAAATAGAAATGGAAATGTTATAGGAAAAGACTGGTTTAGTCTTTATGTGACACATCATGAATCGTGTCTCATACGCTTCGGATATAGGATCGATTGCATGTGCTATATTCATCCTTTCTAAAATTTTCCAAATGCCCGGGGCATAAGAAGGGAAAAGATCTAGAATTGGATATGACTAAAAGGATTAAACAATTGTCAAGGATAATCTAAGGTTTACCAAAGATTGGTTGCCCAAGGAAAATTGGAAGTATAGTGATAATTCTGGAAGGACCATATTGACATAATCTGTAAGGAGGCAACTCTTGTTCAGAAGTTTATAGTCAAAATGGAATATGGAAATGTTTCAAAGTTAGAAATTATTCAATCTGTGTAAGATTAGGAAACTTAATGCAAGAAGGATATTTCCAAGGAGCTGATCTCCTTTGGAATGCTCTGTAATGGTTGTTGTCAAGTCTTTCTGACTTTGTGCATAATCATTACAAGAAGATTAATGCATATAAGTTTAGAATCTAATAGATTTCAGTAAATCGCATGAATTTGGAATTCTTGCATTTGCAGTAAGGATTTGGGACTGTGAAAGAGGATCATTGGAGTTATGTTTAATTAATCTAATTCACAAAGTGAAGAGCATAGACAAACATAGTATGCATACTTGGTGTATGGCATGAGTAGTGTTTAGAAAACATAGTGTACATGCTTGGAGCATGGGACAACTATTGTTTTGAATTCAAGAATAACGTTGATAGTTGAAACAGTATACAATGAATAATGTGTAATCATATGGTGATAAATAAAAGGTGTTTTATTTATGTTCATAGGTTTTGATACCATATTGGATTCGATTATTATTGTGTTTCATTCTGCATGTTTTGACTTCCAGAATAAACTAGGTTATTCTTCTGGAATGACTAAGTTACTCAAACCATCCACAGCCGGTCATATGTTGGAAGTATATATGAATCAAGATTGTCATGGGTTGGCTTGTAGAGGTCTAAGATGTTGGACAAAGGGGTACAACACTCATGAGTGCTCATAAGTTCTGAGTATTGGATTCAACCCACGCTCATTGGAATCACTTCATGGATTTTATCACGAGTGATCATGAGACGATAATATCTTATATTCTTCATACCTAGAGATATGAGTTGTTACTATGAGTTGATAGTACATTGATTGCACGAAAACGCATTGGTAACTCGATGTTATAAAACGTGTCTTTGTGTATGATTCAACAAGTAGTAGAAAAAGCCATATGAGTCAAAGTTTATCCATTCCTTTTACCTTCGGGATAAAAACGATATCTGTGGGCCCCTCGATGATTTGATGATGACAAATAGAAGTGCTCGGCCAGGCCAGGACTAATTTGATTTGTTCAATTAGTCAGTCGTCATAAATCGGAAATCGGGAAATAACAAATGGACAGACAAAATGATTATAATCCATGTCTCAGTCCATAAGATATCTAGAATGGAGGAATATATGATCCCTTATCTAATGGACAAGTCATTGACAAAGGTCAGAGTTCATCTACAAGGTCAGAGTTCGACAGAAGCTTTTGAGAGCTACCATTGCCAGTTGGTTCTTGAAGTCATACGCAATAATAGTTTCAGACTTATCCAAGTGGGAGACTGTTGGATTAATGTCTAAGTCCATAACTATAATTGGTAAGACTTGACCAGACCCGACATGGTCCATTTGGGTTGCAAGGGATTATGCACTTGGATAGACTAAATGAGAGAAATAAGACACTTATGGTTATTAATATATTATAAGTTATAGTATATTAATAATATTAATAAGATTATTTAATTAGTATTGATCAAGAATTAATCTAGGATTAATTCAGTGATCAAAAGAAGACTAATTAAATATATGTGTTGATTGTTTAAATCATCCATACTTATATAGTGGGCTAATGCTCCATGGATTATCTAGTTGGGCTAAAACCCATATGATGCTCCATGGATGCTCCATGGTGTTTTGTACCCATGGATCATGGAAATGAAAGGCCATGTCAATTAGGGTGTAGCCCTAACTATATATGCATCTTATTCTTGACCAAAATCGACACTAGTATTATTCTAGAGAAGGGCTAGCCGATTTTCAAGAAGTGTAGAATTCTCTCAAGTTATTCCAAATGTATTTGGTATTGTCTGAACCATTTGAGGTGTCACACTTGGGGCACTAGGCACTCAAGCTTCACGAAGACTTTGTACATAAAGAGGTATGTATTCTATCTTGTTATATTCATTATTTTATATGCTAGATTAGGATAATACCTTGGATGTTCATAATTGCATGTATAATAGAGAAAACATGGATCCAAGGTATTTAGGATTGCATGTACACTTAAGAGTGTTAGAATGCTCAAAACCCAAGATTAAGGATTCAAGTTCGGAAGGTTTTGAGTCGATAGAGATTAGAGAGGGTTATCGGGTTTCTCATTACCTTTCCGAGTATATAAAGAATCTCGGAAATGAAGTTGGGACGCAGAAGTTATGGCATTTGTATGTTCGTATGGGTAAGGAGTTGGCTAGTATGTTGGGCATACAAGGTATGTACATTGGGCGTACTTGGCCTAGTTTATCTCGAAGGTTCACCCTGGAATGTTGGGTGTACTAGGAGTGCGCAAGACGTACGCGAAACAGACTCAAACCTTAATATTTGGGTCTTGGACCCTATTTAAAGACCTTAGCTCATTTCAAACCCTTCTTACCTTCAACCTCCATCCTATCTAACTCTAAATTCGAAACCCTAACATCATTTGTGAATTTTTTGAGTTTTTGAGTGTTTTGGTGTGTTCTGCATCATGGAGAAGGAGGAGCTCATTGAATAAGTTTTTTTTTCCTTGGAGCTTGTAGATCTAGACCTTGTCCACCTTGATCTTTCTTCTGGAAGTATAAAGCTTCAATCTTGATGGTTCTTTTACGCATATCTAGTTTGGGTTATAATTTGCATGTTTTGGTCCCATGGTTTTCGTTGTTGTGAGTAAAAGCTACTCCAGAGCTTAAGGGTGTCATTTCTTGTTAGATCTGAGGTTCATGTAGCATAAAAATAGGATTTGATGAGTATAATTCTTCCATGCATGAGTTCATGGTCTTTTGGTGAAGTTATGAATCTAGGGCTTTGGTTTGGGCACTATTAAGCCATGAAAAGCCATAAATTCAGGAACTTTATGAATTAAGATGTCCCTTAGAATCAAATTTGGAAGTTAGATTTTTTGTCTTAAGGCATTAAGAGTTTAGATTGAGAAATATGACTTCAACAAGCAATACGTCGGGCATACTGGGGTGGTACGCGGGGCGTACTCACCAGAAGGGCTTTAAGGCCATTTTTGGGCCTTAGGTCTTTTGGATTTTGGTCCATGGATTGTTGGATCAGACATGGGAAGGGTGAAATAGTTTTTTTTCCCTTCGTATGATAGAATATGATTGGACCTTTGATTTTTGGTTATTAGCCTAGTTTTTGATTAGGGATGATTTTGGATATGTTCAGTGTGAAGGGCCTCGTTGCAACAGTGCATGCGTGTTTCGATTGTCTCATATTTGAGGTGAGTCTCTTCCCTGTACCTATGGGTCGAAGGCACCAATGTCGACTCACTAGGATATGCTATGTAGGATGCTAACTGTTTTTGTGACTCTTGCATTGTATGATGGGATTGGCCCAATGACATGCATGTAGGGTTGGGCCCAATTGCATGAGAGGGTTAGGCCTATTATATGATGGTCTTGGCCCATTGTAACGGGCTAGGGCTAATTGTATGTTGGGTTAGGCCCATTGATTAGGAAGGGCTAGGCCCATTATTATGGGTTGGGCCTAATATGCGGGCATGGCCCAATGATATGTATGGTATGTGGTATTTTGGAAAACTCACTAAGATTTGTGCTTACCGTTTCATGTTTATGGTTTCACGTACTTCCAGTTTGAAAGGGAAGGGCCCGACATGACTACACAACATCCCCCAGAGTTTATTATGCATTTGGTTAGTCTTAATTTTTTACTATGATGTTTAAATACTATTTTTCACATTGAACGATTTTCGGAATAAAATTTTATATGAATTAATGTTTTAAAAATGAAAATTTTTCCATGGATTTTTGGGATGTTACATTGACATTTTCAAAATTACATTTACTTATAGGAATCCGCGAAATGGAAGATTGCACCTCCGAAAGTAGCGGTTGATCGATGAAACTACCAAAGAATTATTATCGTTATAGTTATGCTTACCTATTAAGGCACCTTTCGTATTAGAAACTCGAGAATTTCAAAATATTTTCAGATGTAATGTTTTACCCATAAATGGAAGTGATATTTATATTATATATCATTTTGTACTATTCAATGTATGTTCAATATTTGTGATCTAACATTCTAACATTGAAAAGCTGGGCATTTCGGCCACCAAATGAGGGTGTGGCAAACCTCACCCGGATCCATACCAATTAATATCGCTAAAAAAGGTAATGTCATGAAGTTCAACCACCGGTGCCTTGTACAGTTCTTAAATTGTAATAAGTATTCAAACGAAATATGGTGTGAGGTAATCCCAATAGATATGTTACATGTTTTATTGGGATGACCTTTGCAATAAGACCGACAAACGAAAAATAATATGTTCAAGAACACATATTCGTTTTCCAAGGATGGAGTTAACATCACCCTTGCACATCTCAGAACACGTGAAACGAGAACCAAGGCACTCATTCGCACAAAGTTAGCCTTTCTTGACTTCAAAAGGCACCACTCCCCATCATTCATCTACGCTCTTGTTATAGTCGAACAAAACCAAGAAAAAGGAGAAGAACTAGGCCATGCCTAATCGCTCCTTGAATAATTTCAGGCAGTGTTCCCCGATGACATACCAGTCGGTTTACCCCTCATGCAAGACATTCAACACTATATCAACTTCGTGTCTGGATTGATGATACTGAACAAACCAACCAATCGAATGAATGCCAAATAAGAAGAATTACACAAGCAAGTGATCGAACTCTTTGACAAAGGTCTAATCTAGGAAAACGTAAACCTTTGTGTTGTCCCTACACTATTAGTTCCAAAACTTAGATGCATGTATCAGATGTGTATTGACAGTCAGGCAGTCAATAGAATCACCCTCAAATATTGTTTTTCAATCCCACAGTTTAAGGACCTTCTAGATCAGTTACATGGATCTTCCATGTTCTCCAAGATCGATCTCCAGAGTGGTTACAATCAAATCTGGATGCGTCACAAAAATGAGTGGAAAATCGTGTTTAAGACACGTGATGGATTTTACGAATGGATTGTGATGCCATTCGGTTTATTCAACACACCAAGTACGTTAATGAGGTTGATGAATAAGATTTTTAAAGATCTCACAGGTTGTTGTGTAGTGGTATACCATGACGACATCTTGTTCCTCAGTCAATATCTCATACAACACCTTCTATAACGTCCCAAAAATTAGACCATAAAATTTTTCGTTTTTAGATTAATAAACATCAAACCATATCATTATCATAAAACCAAAGTGATAGAAATGTATCGATACATCATCAACATCAGAGTAAAACACAAAATGCAGAATCGAATGGTGTGTGATCTGCAATCATCCCGAGCTCTTCCCTTTGAAACCAGAAGTACCTAAAACATAAACTGAAAACCATAAGCAAAACGCTTAGTGAGTTCCCCAAGATACCACATACCATACATAATAAACACATAATGGGCCCTGCTCGGCATTAGGCCCCACTCGATATACAGATCGGGACTCGACCGACATACATATAAACGTATATCATATAAGCACATACACATGCAATAATCACAAAGATACATAGCATACAAAATGGTCATCGGGCCTTACTCGGTAAACATAAGAGTAGATAACATATACAAGAACATAGACATCTAACATCCTAACATAACAAAATCACGGGCCGACATTGGTGCCTTCGATCCACTAAACACAGTGAGGAAACTCATCTTGCACTATAAAATCTCTCATAAAGGATCTCTGGCTGTTGGCCCGCTAAAATCCCCGTGCTATCAATACCAATGACATCCAATTAATAATTGGATTCCAATCCATAACCAACAGTCCAAAAATTAGGGTAAAAAGAGCATTTTACGTCTTACCTAGGTTGGACAAAGATTAAGGCCCAAACCTACAATTCGAAAGGCCCAATTCCAAATTAATCATTCAAGGCCCAATAATGGCCCAATTTTCAAATTGGGCCTAATCCCTTCCATAGGCCTTTTCTAAGAGAACCCAAAACAGGCATCAACCCAAAAACTTGATTTCCTACTCCTCCTATTCCCATACGGGAATCTCAAATGGCTGCATCTTATCATGAGGTCTTTGATGCTTGGCCTTGAGTTTCTTGCAAGTTAGGCACCACTCCACATACCAAGCCACATCCCGCTTCATGCATGGCCACCAATAATCAGGACGACGATCCCTATACATCTTCGTCGCCCCGGGATGGATGGAGAACCTAGATTTGTGCGTCTACTCCATCAAAACCTGACGCACACTGCCCTAACACAGAACCCAAACGCACCGATGCAGAGTCTACAACCCACGACTATCATAATCGAAGGAAGCCACCTGAACCACAATACGCCCACTCTTCTGGTGTTCTTCCTTCATAGCCTCAACCTGAGCCTCATGAATCTGCTTCGATAGCGGAGTGATCATGGTTATCCTCAAACATATGCATCTGATCAGAGCCGTGACCGCCTTGCGGCTGAGAGCATCGATCACCACATTGGCCTTCCCCAGGTGATAAAAGATCTCATAATCATAATCTTTCACCACATCCAACAACCGACAGTGCCCCATATCCAGATTCGGATGACCCATCAAATACCTAAAGATCTTGTGATCCATGTAAATAGTACAACGGACCCCATAGAGATAATGGCTCCAAATCTTGAGGGCGAAAACCACGGCCCCCAACTCCAAATCATGCATCAGATAATTCACCTCATGAGGCTTCAGCTGCCTCGAAGCGTAAGCAATCACGCGACCCCTCTGCATCAACACTGCCCCCAATCCTGTGATCGACACAGCACAATAAACCACAAAATCCTTGAAACCCTCTAGCAGGGTCAGAATCGGCGCCTCATACAACTGCTGTCTCAAGGTCTCAAAAGCTGCCTGCTGCTCAAGCCCCCAACAAAATGCAACCGTCTTCTTTGTCAGTCGGGTAAAAGGAACAACTATCTTGGAGAAATCCTAGACGAATCTCCGATAATAACCAACCAAACCAAGAAAAATCCAAATCTCAGATGGAGATCGTGGAGGCTCCCACTACATCATGGCCTCGACTTTGGCCGGATCGACCAAAATACCATTCTGGTTGACAAGGTGCCCCAAAAACTGCACCTCGCGCAACCAAGACTCACACTTGGAGAACTTTGCGAAAAGTCTCTCCCTCCTCAAAGTCTCCAACACTTCCCTCAAGCACTCCTCGTGTTGCTCCTAAGTCTTGGAATAATCAAGATATCATCGATAAATACAATCACAAACTGATCCAACATCGGCCTGCATAGGCGGTTCATGAGATCCATGAACCCGGCTGGAGCATTGGTCACCCAAAATGCATCACCATGAACTTGTAATGACCATAACGAGTCCGAAAAGTTGTCTTCTGCACGTCCTCATCCCAAACCCTCATCTGATGATAACCCGATAGCAAATCAATCTTGGAAAACTAAGATGCACCCTGAAGCTGGTCAAAAAGATCATCAATCCTTGTGATTGGATAACGGTTCTTCAATGTTACCTTATTCAGCTCCCGATACTTAATGCACATACGATGAGACCCTTTATTCTTCTTCTTAAATAAGATATGTGCTCCCCAAGGCAAACTGCTCAGTCGAATGACTCCTTTGTCTAAAACCTCCTATAGCTATGTAGACAACTTGTAACAATGTAAATTTTCATATAAAATTTTCATTTTTAAAATCACACAAATATCATCAACACATATAAAAAAATCTCAATATATCAATTATCAAAACCCGTGTTGTTAATTATTTAAATAAAATGCAGGATCCTGGAACACAACTCCATCTCGTGTGTACAATTAACCCGGCGCCTTCCCGTGATCCTGAGAAGTACCTGAAACACATAACACATAACACGGTAAGCACGAAGCTTAGTGATGACGATTAATTGATGGGATCCGATTGGAAAAATACATATTCGATACTCTAATTATCATATCATAAACTCGAGATTCAAAATAACCCAACAACTTAGGGATCATACTCGGATACCTCGATACACCATCACCGAATCTCACGCTTGCTTGCCTCAACCCGTGATCTTCCACTCACGACATCATACTCGGGTGCCACGATACACCATCACAGAATCTCATAATGTCTTGCTATGACCATTGATCTTCTTCTCACATAACTCATAAACTCGAAATACTCCACTCACAAATTGAAACACGAAGAAATCGTCAATAACTAAGTCATGTTAATGATCATTCGAAACCTCATCCTCTTGCTGACCAAAACCCATGCGAGGGTACTCATAATGACTCTGAAACTAATTGACAAATCAAATGCTGCTCCTCCCGGAGTATAGATAATAATCTGTACATCAAACTGGCGTTCCCAACAACTGAAACTCGACCTCAACGAACCAACTGCCTCCAACCCATCCATTGCAAACCTAAAAAATCCCTAGCTACAATAAATTCTCTGACCAACGGCCACCTGCCGTGGATTCACACATCCTTTCTTAAACAAATTCTCATAATCTTCCTGTCTTGCAACTTGCTTCATCTACCGATAACCCAGGGCTCACGTGTCCACACCGTAGACTTCCATAACCAGTTATCTAACCGTAGCTGAATGGATCACTGATCCTCTCAATAGAGCACCCAGATCTCCCCCACTCAGGGTTCGAACCATTACCAATTGGCATACCAACAGTCTACTCCACATACTGTTTCTCCAGGTACATCGCCCTTGACTCTTGGAACGTACCATATAATCACTCAATGATCTTCCTAATGGAAACCAAGGAACTCCAATATCCCGTCTCTGACCAAAAATCTCGGAATCCTCTCAACGTGATTGCCTATACTCATCTCGAAGCCTCAGGTCGACACACCGTCGGGTACCCCACTGTTCCAGATTAGATCTGACCCTCGGTCCAGAAAGGATGCACTATCACACTTTGAATTTGACTCCTCAACCCACCACCCAAGTTGGAAACAATCATCAAAGCAATAGACCTCCCTCTTCTTGTCGATACACAACGTAGACTACGAGGGCCACCACCCTGATATACTCATCTTACCCACCGGGAACTGTCAATAACAATATATTACTCTCAACAAGGCACCTCCTTGTTCTCATCCATCTTAGTCCCACTAATGACTCACTCATGGGATAAGAATACCTCTCCACAACTTACTGCCGAAATACTCTGTTGAAAAGGTCACAACCCCTTGTTACCCCACGGGGTCTACCTCCGACCCTAAAACCAGAAGATCAATACTCCTTCTGCTTCTCACAGAAAATAGCACAACTCTGGTCACAGAAAGTGGCATCTCCACTATCGGCCAACTGCTTAGCTCAGACCGTAATCCTCCATAAATAACCAACTCTAATCATCCCTGAGTCTTGCGACTCCAACTAACCTATTCACAAAGTCTCTCGGAAACCAACTCGATTCCCCCCTTTAAGGTATGCTCCATTGAAACTCGTTCAACATGGCCCTCTAGCCCCATACTCTATCACATCTGATCTCAATCTAATCAATCACAACGGAATAACTGGTAACACCAGAAACACTAACCGCCACAAATCATGGTACTCGAACCACGTGATCACCTCTCAACCTGCTACGGATAATGGTAATCAGACCATGTGATCACCTCTCATCTACTACTTAGAACCTCTGGAATTATCCCTACATCGAGTATTGGTCCTCTGCTTTCAGTAGTATGGGCCCATACTACCTGCCACATCAACCCATACTTTCCACATGGATCATCCTAGACTTCCTAAGTATCTGCTTAACCTCCTCAATCACCAATCCCACCATACCTGGTCACTCTCCTATGAATAATCTCCTCTATCATCGTACTTATCTGACAAAGGCTACTCCCTAGGCTCTTCCTAAGCTCTCACATTTCTCTGCCATCAGCTGTTGAAGAACTCCTTATGATGCCAACCATCTACCTCCTGAATATCGTCATATTCACTTAGTAGGTGACTCCCATCATCAAGAGTTCCCCAAGGCATGAAGCAAACAACATTCGGGCATCGAATAATCTCCACCAACACGTACAACCGCTCTAGGTTACAACTCCGCTTGCTCTACACACACTCAAAGGTGTCATAGAACTCAGCAACTCTACCCCACACGGGTATCTAACTACTCTCTCAGTAGTCTCCTCCAATGCTCGTCTAGGTATTTCTCCTAGATTACTCCTCTACTCAAAACTCCCTCTAAGATATTCCTGCTGGGTACTCTTACTCCATGCATACTCAAAGCACATCACATATAGCAATAACTGCTAGGCTAAGGCATCACAAATCAGGCAACTCTAGCCCTAATATATGAAATACCTAGCCTATGTTCTAGAATGCATCACTAATATCTCAATAGTAACTCATAACACAAATAAGTAAGGGTATTTTGGGAAATCACAGTTCGGGCTCTGGTTGATTGTACACACTGCTCTTTCTCGATTTTCTCTAAGAAACTCTTGCTCATTTTAGAAAAATCATTTCTTTTGAAAAATTCCTCAAATCCTCAGTTTGAGTCCAGACATACCCGAAGGTGCATCCGAATCCCTCAAACCTGGCTCTGATACCAACTTGTAACACCGTAAATTTTCATTTTTAAAATCACATTAATATCATCAACACATATAACAAAATCTCTATATATCAATTATGAAAACACGTGTTCATAATTATTTAAATAAAATCCAGGATCCTCGAACACAACTCCATCTAGTGTGTACAATCAAGCCGACGCCTTCCCGTGATCTTGAGAAGTACCTGAAACATATAACACATAACACGGTAAGCACGAAGGTTAGTGAGTTCCCCAAAATACCACATACAGCACATTAGCCACTTGAGGCTATAACTCGGTAAGACCCTCCGGTCTATGTGTATCAGTGGGACCCTCCAGTCCCATAGCTCGTTGGACCCTTTGGTCCGGTCTTATTGAGGACCCTCCGGTCTCACTGCTCTTTGGACCCTCCGGTCCGGTCTCAGTGAGGACCCTTCGGTCTGACAGCTCGTTGGACCCTCCGGTTTGGTCTCAGTATCACATAATATAGCTTATATATATCACACAAACAAATGCACAACTCAAGTAAGCACATAAGATCAACATATACATAGATTACTATAACAACATAAGTCACAAAGATAGTATGCACGATAACACATAACACATTATAAACAAATAAGACCCTCCGATCGATAATGTACTAAGACCCTCCGGTCTACAATGTATAGTGACTCGCCGGTCAATAATATACTAAGACCTTCCGGTCTATATTGTAAATAAGACCCTCTGACCATCAACAAGAATAAGACCTCAGGCTACACACAAATTACAACATTGGTAAGTATAGTGAGAAGACTCACCTCGGATGGCAAACAGATCCTATAAATGCTGCTGCTACACTCTGGCTTCTATCACTAAGCCAAACCCACAAATAACCCCATTAGGATCTAAGACCAACCTTCACATTATTAGGTCTAAATATCGTCCACCAATCCGGTCCATAAATAGTCCAAGCCCAATGGGCCTACCAAGGCCCAATACCAATTAGGTCCACAAAAGTCCTCTAATGGCCCAATTTTCAAAATTGGGTCCAAACCCTCAAATAGGCCTTACCCTAAAGCCCATATAAATATTCTAGTCCACATGATTGCTCTTGGATAACCCATCAATAGCCTAATCACCAAAGCCTAAAAGAAAGGCCTAACACAAGGCCCAATAAATCTAGGGTTGTAACATAAAATGACGATTAGGGTTAAGTGTTTCTCACTTAACCCATTAAGGACTTAACCCATTAAGTCCATTACTCCACTAAGTCATCACACAATGGAATCCGGATAGGTCACAACTTCAGTCCACTGGTCCAAACGCGGGTCCCAATAGGCCCAAACCAGCAAACCCAAAATTAGGGTTTTCTAAACCCTAATTAGGGTTTCTGGCCCAATCACGAGCCAACCCATTCCAATAATAAGCAATTGGCCAACTATGGTTCACTATGCCAAGCACCATCCACTACCACCTCAAGTAGTGGTGGTCAGTAGCGACTCACGGTGGTGGTGGTGGGTTTTCCGGCCACCTAAATACGCATATAACCTCCAAATACTGAAATCAACACTTATACTCAACATCAAACCCATAAACACACCCGTAACCACCTCCCATGGTGGCTGGTGGCAGCGGAGGGTGGCAGAAAACACGAATGGATGGCAGCCACCACCTCATGGTGGTGACTTCTGATTTCCAACCACAAGGAGAACACACACAATCCAAAATGGAACAACAACACATGCCTGCACGAAAATCACCAAAGACGCACCAACACAGCCATCGTCGTGGTGGTAGGCGGCAGCCGGAGCTTGCTAGCAGCTTTCGAATAACCATAGGGCGGTGGCGGCGATGGGACTCGGGAAATGGCAGAAAACGACGGAGAACAACCCTGGGGAGGGGAGAAGCGACGATGACCATGAACTCGTCGATCCTAGACTCCATTGGTGATGACAGTGTGTGGGGCTTGGTTCCTGGTCTCCGACTTCGTCGGCGATAGCATCACAGAAGAGCGCTCGGCGGTTCAAGGTCCACCAGAAGCGATCGTGGCAGTCAATCTCGGTTGGTCAGCGGCGTTTGAAGGAGGGCTCCCACTTGGTGGCGGCTGCAATTGAATAGTGGATTTAGGGTTACTCGACATCGCATCTACAAGCGGGAAGAAAAGAGCACCGGGTCTTAACCCGTGTTCTTACAAACTTTAATCCTTTTTTTACAATTTTGGCCCCTGATCCCACAAAACTTCTTATTAAAACCCCAGTATTTACCATTCGGCCCCTGCAGCCTTCAATCCTTTCAATTTAAGTCCATTAATTACCAACTACACCTAAACTTCCGAAACTCTTTTCAAATTAAATCCAAAACTTACTCTTTTAACCCCCAAAATCCGAGATTCTAACAATTGGCTCCCCAAAACCAACACTTCGCTAGATATTATTTATTTTAGGAATATTATTCATTTATAAATCGTTATCTACTCATTTAATCAATAAACTGGATGTTACAATTCTCCCACACTTAAATTAGATTTCGTCCTCGAAATCATTCCTTACCATCCTTTGCACGCCCAACAACTTGAATGGCATGGCCGCAATCCCGAGCATAACCCCAACCCTTCAATCCAACAAAGTTATCTCAACCAACCACTTTGTACTTGCAACTACTAAGTTTGCTTTACTCCAAGCAAATATTACAACCGCTCCAAAGTCACGTGTCACTTCCGACTTCCGTCGTCTAACACTCACTAACTTCATGCGCACTGCGGTCCTTCTCAAGCCAAACAAACCGACCCTCTCAGGTCTAGAACATCAAATGGAAATCCATCAGGGATCTGAAATCTCAACTCCTCTGATACCAACTCACGACCCATGATCTGCGAATTTACGCGTACATTACTTCTCTATTTCTTTACGATTACAACAACCTCTCCCCAATTCAAGATTTAATTTCTCCCAACCATCATGAAGACCCCGATCTTGCCGATGACCTTGCCACCATGTTCCCAAAAGGCTCAGTTGATAGGGATACCCAAGCCAAGGAACTCCTTTGCATCATGCTCTGACTAGGGATTACTACGGCTTCCCGCAGTCTTACGACACTCTCATACTGACTCGTGAATGCTATGGCTCCCCGCAAGCTTACATCACTTACTCACTCACTCGTGAATCCTACGGCTCCTATTAGGCTTACATTACTCACTCACTCGCCATGGGCTCCCCCATGGTTTTTCCATGATATTACAAAAAGTGATTACTCCCACCTGAATCCTTCCACTCTCTTACCACCCCATAATCTCATCATTAAGCCATCACCATATTGCATTCATTGAACTCATACTCCGTGATCCATCATGGATAGGTGCACCCACCCACCCAGACTGAGCATCGCTACTCCTGACGCCCATTGTAGTAATCACACACTTTCTCCCGATACAACTCACATTCTTAGACAATCCCCATCCGATGACGATTAATTGATGGGTTCCCATTGGAAAAATACCTATTCGATACTCTAATTATCATATCATAAACTCGAGACTCAAAATAACCCAACAACTTAGGACATCGTACTCGGATACCTCGATACACCATCACTGAATCTCACGCTTGCTTGCCTCAACCCATGATCTTCCACTCACGACATCATACTCGGGTGCCACGATACACCATCACAGAATCTCATAATGTCTTGCTATGACCATTGATCTTCTTCTCGCATAACTCATAACCTCGAAATACTCCACTCACAAATTGAAACACGGAGAAATCATCAATAACTGAGATCATGTTAACGATCATTCGAAACCTCATCCTCTTGCTGACCAAAACCCATGCGAAGGTACTCATAATGACTCTGAAACTAATTGACAAATCAAATGTTGCTCCTCCCGGAGTATAGATAATAATCTATACATCAAACTGGCGTTCCTAACAACTGAAACTGGACCTCAACGAACCAACTGCCTCCAACCTATCCATTGCAAACCTGAAAAATCCCTAGCTACAATAAATTCTCTGACCAATGGCCACCTGCCGTGGATTCACACATCCTTTCTTAAACATATTATCATAATCTTCCTGTCTTGCACCTTGCTTCATCTACCGATAACCCATGGCTCACGTGTCCGCACCATAGACCTCCATAACCAGTTCTCTAACCATAGCTGAACGGATCGCTGATCCTCTCAATAGAGCACCCAGATCTCCCCCACTCAGGGTTCGAACCATCACCAGTTGGCATACCAACAGTCTACTCCACAGACTGTTTCTCCAGGTACATCGCCCTTGACTTTTGGAATGTACCACATAATCACTCAATAATCTTCCTAATGGAAACCAAGGAACTCCAATATCCCGTCTCTGACCAAAAATCTCGGAATCCTCTCAACGTGATTGCCTATACTCATCTCGAAGCCTCAGGCCGACACACCGTCGGGTACCCCACTGTTCCATATTAGATCTGACCCTCGGTCCAGAAAGGATGCACTATCACACTTTGAATTTGACTCCTCAACCCACCACCCAAGTTGGAAACAATCATCAAAGCAATAGACCTCCCTCTTCTTGTCGATACACAACGTAGACTACGAGGGCCACCACCCTGATATACTCATCTTACCCACCGGGAACTGTCAATAACAATATATTACTCTCAACAAGGCACCTCCTTGTTCTCATCCATCTTAGTCCCACTAATGACTCACTCATGGGATAAGAATACCTCTCCACAACTTACTGCCGAAATACTCTGTTGAAAAGGTCACAACCCCTTGTTACCCCACGGGGTCTACCTCCGACCCTAAAACCAGAAGATCAATACTCCTTCTGCTTCTCACAGAAAATAGCACAACTCTGGTCACAGAAAGTGGCATCTCCACTATCGGCCAACTGCTTAGCTCAGACCGTAATCCTCCATAAATAACCAACTCTAATCATCCCTGAGTCTTGCGACTCCAACTAACCTATTCACAAAGTCTCTCGGAAACCAACTCGATTCCCCCCCTTTAAGGTATGCTCCATTGAAACTCGTTCAACATGGCCCTCTAGCCCCATACTCTATCACATCTGATCTCAATCTAATCAATCACAACGGAATAACTGGTAACACCAGAAACACTAACCGCCACAAATCATGGTACTCGAACCACGTGATCACCTCTCAACCTGCTACGGATAATGGTAATCAGACCATGTGATCACCTCTCATCTACTACTTAGAACCTCTGGAATTATCCCTACATCGAGTATTGGTCCTCTGCTTTCAGTAGTATGGGCCCATACTACCTGCCACATCAACCCATACTTTCCACATGGATCATCCTAGACTTCCTAAGTATCTGCTTAACCTCCTCAATCACCAATCCCACCATACCTGGTCACTCTCCTATGAATAATCTCCTCTATCATCGTACTTATCTGACAAAGGCTACTCCCTAGGCTCTTCCTAAGCTCTCACATTTCTCTGCCATCAGCTGTTGAAGAACTCCTTATGATGCCAACCATCTACCTCCTGAATATCGTCATATTCACTTAGTAGGTGACTCCCATCATCAAGAGTTCCCCAAGGCATGAAGCAAACAACATTCGGGCATCGAATAATCTCCACCAACACGTACAACCGCTCTAGGTTACAACTCCGCTTGCTCTACACACACTCAAAGGTGTCATAGAACTCAGCAACTCTACCCCACACGGGTATCTAACTACTCTCTTAGTAGTCTCCTCCAATGCTCGTCTAGGTATTTCTCCTAGATTACTCCTCTACTCAAAACTCCCTCTAAGATATTCCTGCTGGGTACTCTTACTCCATGCATACTCAAAGCACATCACATATAGCAATAACTGCTAGGCTAAGGCATCACAAATCAGGCAACTCTAGCCCTAATATATGAAATACCTAGCCTATGTTCTAGCATGCATCACTAATATCTCAATAGTAACTCATAACACAAATAAGTAAGGGTATTTTGGGAAATCACAGTTCGGGCTCTGGCTGATTGTACACACTGCTCTTTCTCGATTTTCTCTAAGAAACTCTTGCTCATTTTAGAAAAATCATTTTTTTTGAAAAATTCCTCAAATCCTCAGTTTGAGTCCAGACAAACCCGAAGGTGCATCCGAATCCTTCAAACCTGGCTCTGATACCAACTTGTAACACCGTAAATTTTCATACAAAATTTTCGTTTTTAAACTCACATAAATATGATCAACACATATAACAAAATTTCAATATATCAATTATCAAAACACGTGTTCATAATTATTTAAATAAAATCCAGGATCCTCGAAGACAACTCCATCTAGTGTGTACAATCAAGCCGGCGCCTTCCCGTGATCCTGAGAAGTACCTGAAACACATAACACATAACACGGTAAGCACGAAGCATAGTGAGTTCCCCAAAATACCACATACAGCACATTAGCCACTCGAGGCTATAACTCGGTAAGACCCTCTGGTCTATGTGTATCAGTGGGACCCTCCAGTCCCATAGCTTGTTGGACCCTCTGGTCCGGTCTTAGTGAGGACCCTCCGATCCGGTCTCAGTGAGGACCCTCCGGTCTCACAACTCGTTGGACCCTCTGGTCTAGTCTCAGTATCACATAATATAACTTACATATATCACACAAACAAATGCACAACTCAAGTAAGCACATAAGATCAACATATACATAGATTACTATAACAACATAAGTCACAAAGATAGTATGCACGATAACACATAACACATTATAAACAAATAAGACCCTCCGGTCTACAATGTATAGTGACCCGCCGGTCAATAATATACTAAGACCTTCCGGTCTAGTTTGTAAATAAGACCCTCTAGTCATCAACAAGAATAAGACCCTCAGGCTACACACAAATTACAACATAGGTAAGTATAGTGAGAAGACTCACCTTGGATGGCGAACAGATCCGATAAATGCTGCTGCTACACTCCGACTTCTGTTACTAAGCCAAACCCACAAATAACCCCATTAGGATCTAAGACCAACCTTCACATTATTAGGTCTAAATATGGTCCCCCAATCCGGTCCATAAATAGTCCAAGCCCAATGGGCCTACCAAGGCCCAATACCAATTGGGTCCACAAAAGTCCTCTAATGGCCCAATTTTCCAAATTGGGCCCAAACCCTCAAATAGGCCTTACCCTAAAGCCCATATAAATATTCTAGTCCACATGATTGCTCTTGGACAACCCATCAGTAGCCCAATCACCAAAGCCCAAAAGAAAGGCCTAACACAAGGCCCAATAAATCTAGGGTTGTCACATAAAATGACGATTAGGGTTAAGTGTTTCTCACTTAACCCATTAAGTCCATTACTCCACTAAGTCATCACACAATGGAATCAATGGGTCACAACTTCAGTCCACTGGTCCAAACGCGGGTCCTAATAGGCGCAAACCAACAAACCCAAAATTAGGGTTTTCTAAACCCTAATTAGGGTTTCTGGCCGATCCACGAGCCATCCCAGTCCAATAATAAGCAATTGGCCAACTATGGTTCACTATGCCATGCACCATCCACTACCATCTCAGGTAGTGGTGGTCAGTAGTGGCTCACGGCGGCGGCGACCACCTCACGGTGGTGGTGGTGGTGGGTTTTCCGGCCACCTAAACACGCATATAACCTCCAAATACTAAAATCAACACTTATGCTCAACATCAAACCCATAAACACACCCGTAACCACCTTCCATGGTGGCTGGTGGCGGCGGAGGGTGGCAGAAAACACGAATGGATGGCAGCCACCACCTCATGGCGGTGACTTCAGATTTCCGACCACAAGGAGAACACACACAATCCGAAATGGAACAGCAACACACACCTGCACGAAAATCACCAAATACGTACCAACACATCCACCGTTGTGGTGGCAGGCGGTAGTCTGAGCTCGCTAGCAGCTTTGGAATAACCGTAGGGCGGTGGTGGCGACGGGACTCGGGAAATGGCAGAAAATGACGGAGACCAACACTCAGGAGGGGAGAAGCGAAAATAACCATGAACTCGGCGATCCTAGACTCCATTAGCGACGACAGCATGTGGGGCTTGGCTCATGGTCTCCGGCTTCTTCTACGATAGCATCACAGAAGAGCGCACGGCGGTTCAAGGTCTCACCGGAAGGGATCGTGGCAGTTAATCTTGGTTGGGTAGTGACGGCTGAAGGAGGACTCCCACTTGGTGGCGGCTGAAATGGAATAGTGGATTTAAGGTTACTCGACATCACATCTACAAGCGGGAAGATAAGAGCATGGGGTATAAACCCGTGTTCTTACAAACTTTAATCCTTTTTTACAAGTTTGGCCCCTGCTCCCGCAAAACTTCTCATTAAAACCCCAGTATTTACCATTCGGCCCCTGCAGCATTCAATCCTTTCAATTTAAGTCCATTAATTACCAAATACACCCTGACTTCTGAAACTCTTTTTAAATTAAATTCAGAACTTACTCTTTTAACCCCCAAAATCCGAGATTCTAAGAATTGGCTCCCCAAACCAACACTCCGCTAGATATTATTTATTTTAGGAAATATTATTCATTTATAAATCTGTATCTACTCATTATTCAATAAACGAGATTTTACGCAACTCCTGCATCTCGAGAGGAGCCAACCGATATGGTGCTTTGGCTATCGGAGCTGCACCAGGAACCATATCAATCTGAAACTCAACCTGCCTTTCCGAAGGCACCCCATGAAAATCCTCTGGAAACACATCCGCATAATCCTGCACAATTAGCACATCATCCACGGTCGCCTTACCTTTCTCCCGGGTATCCATAACATAGGCGACATAACCATAACAACCCTGCTAAATATAGTGTCTGTCCCTCACTATTGAACACAAAATCGGCCCATGCTGAGATCTCTCCCCATTAACCACTAACTCTCCCCCAATTGAGGTCCGAACCCGAACTAACTTCTGCTCATAATCTACAACTACCCCATTAGAGCTCAACCAATCCATACACACAATAACCTTGTTCCCACGCAAAGGAATGAGAACCAAATCGACCAAATACTGCTCGCTGAATAACTGAAGAGTACAATCCTGATGAACCCTCGCAACCCGAATAGATCAATCATCTGCAATCTCGATAACTAACGGACAATCCAGCTCCCCAAGAGCTCCAACAAACCTCTTGCTAAACGCAAGCGACACAAAAGATCTGGTAGCCCCCGAATTAAACAATACCACTGAAGAAATACTGTTCACAAGGAATGATCCTAAAACAAAACACATAAATATAAGCACCAAATTAATATAAATAAAGTGACAAGGAGAAGATACATACCTATCACCATGTCGTGAGATGCTCGAGCCTCCTCGGCTATCAGCTGAAAAGCCCTACTCTTCACCACAAGTGCATCAGCCTGGCCTTGGCGGCCGTCAATAATCCGAAGAGTTGTAGGAGCAAGTGCTGATACCGATCCTATTGCAGCCAAATCGGACAATGGGCCTTTTTGTGGCCCCTCTAATTACAATGAAGGAAAATCAGATCAGATATCGGGGTGGTGGTGGTAGTAGTAGTGCAATCCCTACTAATATGACCTGTCTGACCGCACTTGAAGCATCCCGAGCCACCCACCCTGCACGCTCCCTCATGCACCTTACTGTACTTGCCACAATGGCTCTGAACCTGATGGCCTCTCGACTTGGAATCATATACCTTGGACCTCTTGCCCGAACCCTTAGCATTTAACACATAATCTGGCTTCCTCGTCTTCTCCATCTCCAGATCAATCTCTGTCTCTCTAGCCCTCGCTATCATATCCTCTAGCGTCTTGTAGTTGGATCAGCTCACAAACTGCCAAATGTCACTCCTCAACATCTTAAGATACCTAGCCTTTTTCATCTCCTCATCCGCTACATACTATAGAAAAAAAGTGCTCTCTTCCGGAACATCACGGTTGTACCATCCACCATCTTAGTAGTCTGGTGGAGGTCCTAAAAATCTTGCGCCAACTACTGCACCTCAATCACCGGTATGAACTCAGCCCTGAACCTGGTCACAAAATCATCCCAAGTGATCGAATCAATGTCCTCATCACCAACTACGGGCCCGACCTCCTCCCACAAATCTCGTGCCCTGTACTTCAGAAGACAGGAAGCAAGTATGACATTTTCCTCCTTGGGGAAACTGCTGGTGCGGAAGGCGTTAGCAACATTCGTTAACCACTTCCTGCTCACTATCGGGTCCTTCGCCCGATGATATTCTGGAGCTCCGCATGCCCAAAACTACCTTAAGATCAATGAATGCACCCCTACCAAGGCTACCATCTCAGAACAAAAGGCACTCAACCGCTCATCCAAAATCTCTAGAATACCCTCCATGACTGTGCTAAAGATCAATCTAAAACTCCACTTGTCTCTTCGGAGGCACTCCACGCAAATCCTCTAGGAAAACATTCGGATATTCCCGAAAAATCGGTACATCGCTCACAGTCACCTTACCCACCTCCCGAGTATCCATCACATAAGCCACAAATCCGGAGCAACCTTGCTATAGATAACGTCTGGCCCTTGCTGCCAAACAGAGAACCAATCCACGCTGAATACCCTCTCCTTAAATCACCAAATCTCCCCCACTTAGGCTCCGGATACGTACCAACTGATGCTCGCAATCAAACATTGCCTCATTGGGGCACAACCAATCCATCCCCACAATAACCTTTCTCTTACACAGGGGAATAGGAATCAGATCAACCAGGTACCACTCAATAAACAACTCCAAGATGCATCCCTGATGAACCTTCGATACTCATACAGGATGGCCGTCGACAATCTCAACATCAAATGGATAATCTAACTCCCCCGAAGCATCGACAAACCTCTTGCTAATCATAAGAGATATAAAGGATCGGGTAGCCCCCGAATCAAACAAAACTAGAGCGAAGATACCGTTCAAAAAGAACGACCCTAAAAGAAAAACACTGATATATGCAGTAAAATCAACATGATCCTCCTCGGCTATTAGCTGAAATTCCATGCTCCTCACAACAGGAACCTCCGCCTTGCCTTAGAGGCTATCTATGATCCTCAAGGTCGCCGGTGAGGGGGCTGCAACTGGTCCTATCACTGCTAAAATCTGGAAGTTGGACTTCTTATGTCCCTTTTGATTGTAATGGAATAAAATCAGATCATATACCTAGGTGGTGGTGGTGGCAGTGCAATCCCTGCTGTAGTGACCTGTCTTGCCATACTTAAAGCATCCAGAACCACCCACCCTACAAGTTGCATCGTGTGTCTTGCCACACTTTCTGCAGCGGCCCTGGCCCTGCTGACCCCTCGATCTTGAATCAAAAACCTTGGGCCTCTTGCCCGAATCATCTGAACTCTGAAACTGATCCGACTTCCTATTCTTCTCCGTCTCAAGTTTAGTCTTCCTCTCTCTAGCGCTCGCCACCAGGTCATCCAGTGTCCTGCAACTAGATATGCTCATAAACTGTCTGATATTGCTTCTCAACGTATCATGATATCTCATCTTCTTCATCTCCTCGTCCACCACATACTACAGAAGCAATAAATCTCCACCATCTCAGTAATCCGGTGAAGGTCCTGAAACTCCCTCGCGAACTGCTGGACCTTAATCAAAGATGCGAACTCAGACTGGAACCTCGTCTCAAAATCCTACCAAGTCATCGACTCAATCGCCTCGCCTCCCAAGGCATATCAAACCTCCTCCCACCAGTCACGAGCTTTGTCTTTTAGAAGGCAGGATGCAAGTCTAACCTTTGACCCCTCAGGGCAGCAGATAGTACAGAAGGCGTTCGTGACATCCGCTAACCAATTCTTGCTCACAATAGGGCCCTTCTTCCCGCAGAACTCCAAAGCCCCACATGCCCGAAACTCTCATTAGGTCAAATAACAAGCACCTACCATCGCCACCATCTTAGAACGAAAAGCACCCAAGCGCTCATCTAGAATCTCCATGATACCCTCCTTGCGTATCGAAGATTATTGGATTATGCTCCAGAATACTGTGTGTAATCTCTGATGAAATGAACTCCCGCATCTAATCATCCATATGTCTTACCCTAAAGCCAGAACCTGAACCATCACCCGCACCAAAACCATCAATGGCATCCATACCTCCACCAGAACATCCTCGAGTGACCACCATATTGAAAATAAACCATACAAACCATCAGAATATACTCAAAGAATCCCACATTCTATAAGCTCCCTGGCATCATCATGATTTCCATGAATCGAGAACAGATCCTTTACTTCTAGTAGTACATACTCAATACTAACTTTCACATATATCCATCATTTCCTTAAGGATCACCCTGAATCCTTAAGTTACTTCTTTATCCATCCGGACAATATCTAACAAAGTAAAGTGCACTGCACCAAATCACCTCCTAAGTTCTCCTAGGGCTACTACTAGATCACTCTCCGCCATCAGCTGCAAAAGGAACTCCCTCTAAAACCTTCTAACTAGCTTACAAATACAATTACATATTACCGACACCTGATAATTCTTCCACTGAAAGGTTTCATACAAAACGGATGGACTCAAATAAGAGCTGCACAATAAGGTTAAACCTAACCTTCTAGAATCATCTAATATTAATAGTATGTAACTTAACACATTCAATTAATAGTTAACTAATACTAATGAGAACTCTTAAATGCATAAAGCAAGCAACATTCAAGCATTGAGTAATCTAAATCAAAGCATAACCTAAACATGCAATCCTATCAACTAACTGATCAGTACTAGCATGAAAGTCTACAAGGTCATATCTCCTAGTATTCTATCATGTACTCATGCGCATATCCTTAGCCCTAATCTAGCATGCATTCACAAATTTACAATTCAAAGCATATCACATAGAACATGCATGAATATTTTGGGAAAACTTACTTGAGCTCGGTCGATTGCATGCACCACACCCCTTTCTTTTATTAGAAAATCTTTTAATAAAATATTTCTTTTTATAAAAAATCTACCAAACCCTCAATTTGAGTTCAGACACACCCGAGAGTATGCCCAGATCCTTCAAACCAAGGCTTTGATACCAACTTGTAATGTCCCAAATTTTCTCCCAAACTGCTCCTTACAGGATGCAATTGTATTGGAGATCCACAATGGAGCGCTTGCTGGTCATTTTAGAAGGGATAAAACACTTCAGCTGGTACAAGAGAGGTTTTTTTTGGCCCAAGACGGTTTTTGATGTTACAAACATTGTGAATCAGTGTCGGATTGGTCACATTGTTAAGACTCAACATTCTAATGTAAGGTTATACACCCCTCTCCCAGTTCCAGAGGGTCAGTGGGAAGACATAAGTCTTGACTTTGTTGTGGGTCTTCCACATTCTCAACATCAAAAGGATTCATTTATGGTTGTTGTTGATTGATTCTAAAAAATGTCCCAATTTCTCTTGTATGCTAAGACGTACGATGCGAACCAAGTCTGTGTAGAAATTATTCGGTTACATAGTGTTCCTAAGTCCCTAACATCACACCGTGATGTCAAGTTTATCAGACATTTTTGGAGGACGTTATAAAAGTTTCTGGGTTCGCAACTTCATTTTGGTAGTGCCCGTCACCCACAGAGCGATTATCAAATGGAAGCCATGAACCTTAGCCTTACGAATCTTCTTCGCAACCTTGTCGAAAATAACCCGCGTCAGGGCGACGTCATCCTCCCGCAAGCTGAGTTTGTGTATAATCGGTCATCTCATAGGTCCATGGGTAAGAGCCCTTTCTTCACCTTTTAATGGCAGAACCTATTCATTCTGTTGGACCTCACACCTTTGTCTACCACCGAAGACTTTAGTGCCGAGGGGAGGAGAGATCAGCTCAAATAAAGGCAATTCATCAAAAAGTACAAGATCAAATTGTTAACAATAACCTTGTGTACCAGAGGCGAGCTAATGAATACATGAAGAGGGTTGTGTTCAAAGAGGGGTATTTGGTGTTGATTCATTTGGGTAAAGACATGTTTCCAATGGATCGTGCAGGAACGCTTCAACCTCGTCCTGATGGTCCATTTCTGATTTTGGAACATATTAATAATAAGGCTTATAATTTTGAGTTATCAAGTCACTATAACGTCTCTACTACATTTAATGTTGTTGATTTGATGCCTTTTGTCCCTGATGAAGAAAACCTGTTTGACTCGAGGATGAGTTCTTTCGAAGAGGGGGGTGATGATGCAGATGATCCCAGTTAGTGTGGAGATCCGACCTATCCAAATGGACCCAGTCCATTCCGAGTTTAGATCAATTTTAGTATTTAAAAATATCTTGCTTTTAAGCTTAAAAGAACTAGTGTTTATCTCGTTTGATTGTTAGCTACTTTTTAGGATTTCCTTTGGGTTTTTATTTGGCCCCGATCAATGTTTTGTGAGGAGAGTTTTTTTTATTGAATAAATGTACATTTCCTGGGAATTCTCCATAGTTTCTGTTTCCAATTGAATTGTCACAGAAATTGTATAAAAAAAGTAGATAAATAAAATCGCCTACTATTTCAGGGGTGGGTTACGATTTTGAGGCCTTCTATAATAAAAAAAATGTTTTTTTGACAAAATTGTAGGTGAGTTAGTCACCTATGGTATGCTCTGTATAGTATAAGTTAGTCACCTATGGTATGCTCTATATAGTATACAATATCTCAAACTGTAGGTACCTGCTATCTACTATTTTCTTAAAAAAAACTATTGTTTCTTCAGAATAATTACTGTTTCTTTCGGTTAACTATTATTTCGTTCGAATATCTAATGTACCTTTCTTGATATTCAACTATTTTTTTCTATCAAAATACGAAATCAAACCCGAATAAACTATCTTTGCATTCAACTATATCACTATGCAAGGTGAAATAAAAAAAAGTTATACAAAAACTGTAGGTGATGTGGCCACCTACAATGTAAAAAAAGTTAGTGCACAATTTATGCATTAAAAGCTTGTACACCCTAGGTGGAATACATCACCTACAGTTTCGGTATTTTTTTCGATTTTAGTTAAAAAAATATACCCAATGTTAATTGATTTCGTAGTAAACAAAAAAAAAACCAAAAAAATTCTGAAGAATACGAGCATTACCTAGTTGTTGTTCGGAGCCGTCATTAAGAACGTTCTTTGACTTCAAAGAATGAAAAATTATCTAATTGAAAGTTTTCAACATTATATATTTTGGGCTAATGAGCCGTCAAATAGTAGATGAACCTCCAAACTGTAACCCAAAGGCCTCAAACCGTAGGTAGTTAAATTTGGTTGGACCGAAACCGTAGTTCTCTTATCTGAAACCATAGTTCTCTTAATTACCTACTATTTTGTTGGTTTTTTTGCTATTTAGAAAAAGGTCATTAAAAATATCGGTTATTTTTGTCATTTTCTTTAAACAGTGGCAATAAGCAAAACTATATTAGATTTGCACTTTATAAAAAAAGTCAATGATTTTAATTTGAATGAGATGATATTAGTTCGACTATGATATTTTGTCACTTTTTTTATCCTTGTGGAAATCATTGTAAACTTAAGCTTTATACATATTATTACACTTACCATAATAAGGAGTCATACACATGAACGAAAAAATAGATCGGACTAGGATGTGTAATCATTTATCTATTAACATTCAAACAAATTTTTATACTTTGTTATATGTAGATAAATATTTACATTTTTAGTTACATTTTATATTAACCTAAATATCTAGTTTTTTAAAGAAATTATTAGTTGCTTTGTGAGATGATATTTATCTTTTTAATTTTTAGGTTAACATGGAAATCAAAAACAATTCACGTTGCCTAAAAATGACTTACATACAACCATTTATCAAGTGGTAACTGTTCTTAAATAGATTATTGGTAGAATAAAAGCACAATCATTTATCTATTAACATTCAACCAAAATTTTATATTTTGTTATATGTAGATAAAATTTAACATTTTCAGTTACATTTTACATCAACCTAAACATCTAGTTTTTTAGTGAAGCGCCAAAAGTTTATGTCACACCCCAAAACCGAGAACGGCGGAAACGTTTTGGGGCGGAGGACGTCATGTAAAGTATCACAACAATGAAAAGTAGTAAACAAGCAACCACATCATCCATTGCATTAATAGTATAAGTTAAATTACAAGTGTGTTCTTTCATAGTATAAAACAACATAATGAATAGTAAAAATAAAAAACGAGTCTTGACTGCTCCGTCTTCACAAAACCTAGTCGTCGTACCTGTCTATTTGTGACATGAGAATACAAGTTATTTTGAAAGCAAGTATCAGCAATAAAGCTGGTGAATTCATAAATATTTATGTGTCTTTGATTTGTAAAACTGTGAAGAAAAGACTTGTAAATGTTTGGAGAAAAGTTTGTATAAGTATAAAAATATTTGTAAGTAATTGTAAACATTTGAAAACCCTAGAAAATCTCATATTTCCCACTATTATAAAATGTAGTCTTCTACAAAGACTCGACTGTTTTGAAAGTAGTCTTCTACCAAGACCCGACTGTTATGAAAGTTTGAACCTCTAAATAAGTGAATGTTTTTCCTTGTACAACTGTTATTATTCAAATCTAATCTACCTAATCGATTATGTTAATGCGACACAAAATAAAAGTAATAAGGAAAATAATTTAAATACTGAAATCGTATCCTTTTGTATTTGTCGTTTGTAAAGTGTAAGTATTGTAGTATTGTATAAAGTGACTAGTATTGTACTAATTGCCTTAAATTGTGTATTAAGGTATAATGTGATGGCTAGATCCCATACTAAACACTCTCTATGTCAAGAGATTCTGGGAACCAAACGCGACCTTTGCAATAATTGTAAGCCGTGAACATCCACTTTAAGATTATATGATCATGTATACCCAACATAACTATCATCTTTTGTTTAGAACAATGCGTTAGTGATTCATTGGTATAGTTAGATCCTGTAATTGTTCCATGCTATAGCACCTTATTATGTTTGTTCTGTTATCGTGTATTGTATCTTCCTCCATGTTTCTCTTTATTGTGTGTTCTCTTATGTTATCGTGTATTGTATCTATGAAATAGTATCTATGTAATTGTCTTTCTTGTAGTTGTATGTAATAGTATTTCTGTAATTGTACTTCTGTAATAGTATGTAATAGTATTTTTATAGACTCATGAATGAACTGAATCTTGTGTGATTCCTTGTACTTGGACTAGTAAATAGTATCTCCTAACTATACCTATTATAGTTACTAGTAATGTACGTGTATAACCGAAAGTATGCCTTTGCTATCCAAAGGTACTGAACTAACTGATGGAACTTTTATGTCTGTATATGTATACATGATACATAACTAATATTTAGACGACATTCATACAAATAACCGATACGCTAAGGCCACATCCAAACGAGGAAAAGGAATTAGAGGGAGCTAGCCGTCCTAAGTCCTTTAAACATTACTTATATAACTATACATATATAGACATACATTTGACAATATAAAAGTATAAAAGAAATATTGTAAAACCTTTGAAAAGTTTAATAACTAAGGAATGATGACTTGATGTCAGTTTATAAAATGATTTGAAAGTAGTTTGATAAGACAGTTTAAGTATAAGAAAACCTTTGTTTGAAACACAATTGTAACAGAGTTTGAAAGGAAACATATAGTATGTAAGACAGTTTGATAAAGAGTTTTAACATGTAAAAACGTTTTGGTAAGTCATTTGGATGTAGTATACTGAGTAAACAGCTAAAAGTGTAGTAAATCCATTTGTATGCTAGTTATTAATCACATGTGATTGATGTATTAACTAGCATGATTCAACTTGTATCCCCCCAATAAAAGCATTTATAAACATTTAAAAGGTTAATTAAGGGGTATGAACTCACCTGTAGTGAGTGGATCTTATGGAAGTGTCGGGAAAGTGCTTGGTGTTAAGTGAAGACTTAAACACACACAATGATCCTAATATCATATAAACACATATGTATATATACCATTAGTGATTGTATGTAACACCCATAAATTTACACCAATTTAAACTTTTAATACTAACCAAAGAGTCAAATAGTATTTGTTTTTACAAAACATTTCCAATTCATTTATCATCAGAGTGTCCCAAAATAGTTCATGAGGATGAGGAGCGGTACGGTCATGCCTTCGCCTTCCCTCGCTCTCCTGAAGTACCTGAAACAATAAACTAAAAATTGTAAGGCGGAGGGCTTAGTGAGCTACCCCCAAAATACCAATACCACACTGGCAGAATGTGACATCCCCAATTTCACGGCCAGAAAAGACCGATTTGTTTATGCTTTGTTTTATAAAATCAGAGTAATCTTTTAAAGAAAATAGTTGCGGAATTTGTTCCCAGAACAAAATATGATAAAAATTATCAAAGTATTTCTTTAAAGAAATGTATTTTCATTATATAACAAAATCTCGGGATGTCATGTTCAATACAGACCAAAAGCATAAACAGAACAAAATAGACCTTACAACAGTTATTCATAACTACTGGCCTATAATCCAAAATATCTCGTCAAGTCCACCAACTTATACTCTTGTACCATTACCTGTAATGCAAATAAAACTGAGTGGGTCAGGCTTGGGAGCCTGGTGAGCATATAGGGTTTTCAACCCACAATAATATAATTATTATTTTTAATTATCAAACAATCAATTCAAATACCCACCCCCATTATCTCCATTTATTTCTTAAAGATTTATCCTAAGAACCGATTACCCTTCTCCCATTCATTCCTAAGGATTGCCCTAAGGAACTGGCACAAAGTCTAGTGCTGCTAAGGTTCTTAGATTACCTCTGGTGAACACGCAATTCACAATAATTAATGAACACCTAGTTCAAGAACACCTAATGAACATTTAGTTCCAATATTACCCAATGAACACCTAGTTCACAAACACTTAATGAATACTTAGTCAAATATCCCTGATGAACACTATGTTCAAATATCTAATGAACACTTAGTTCGAATATCCCTGGTGACCCCAATCACCTAAGGAACACAGAGAATGAAAGCTCTTAGTACAAACAACGTGATAATAAAGTATATCTCGATCCTGCAAAACCACTAATGTTATAAACACATATAAATTATATTTCTAAAACAATATATCCCATCCCGTCGATCCCCACATACTGACCCTATACAATGATCTTACGAGATCTAGCCTAAGGAATCGATATGAACCACAAACTGACGAAGCTGCTTCGGAAATTCCCTGGCAGCAAACGAGGATCAATAAAGACATTAATTAAGGGGAATGGAATAAGTTTCACCACGAACCTTCGTTCGTAAAAGAAAGAACCACAAGACATTTTAAGTCAGGGGTAGTTATCTAGATAAAAATGCCTAGGCGTGCTCCGACTATCATGAGGTATTATATCGCCAGACTTTACGTATCCCAACATCGAACTTTGCCTAGCAGTGGCCTGAATACATGAGGTATTTCACCCCCAGACGCACCCTATCCAGCAATATAACACCAGACATACCTATCAGTGGTCTATAACCGACACACTTTATTAGGCAGTCTACGAAGTTCCCTTAATTACTTTGTGAAAGAAAACGCTGACATATGAAGCTCGGTCGATCACTTCATAAAAGAAACGCTGACTCCAAAGCTCTCTCAAAATAAAAGTATGGGGAAATACTACTAGAGTACTCCCGTACGCTCCCGTAGCCGACACACAAGATTGTCAAAAAGGCTTTGTACATGATAGTACTTCTGGCACATTATAGTACTCTGGTATGCGAAAGAATCGTATCCGAGAACATAATAGTACCCTGGCACAAGCCGCACCCAAGACACAGAGCTTTGAAAAAGACTTCGTATATAAAATGTACTTCTATACGTAGGACGTACTCCATCAATCATCAATCTCACAACACATGTACTCTTAATAAGAGGCTACCCAATGTCCAAACTTAATTGAACTAAACATCCATATTTAAGTCTTAACCCATCACTAGGCAAGCCTACAATGCTTATAATCAATTTTCGATATTAACTCCGTTTAGGCAATGCTAACTAGTGTATACTTAACACAGAGTTTTAAGTAATAATATCATATATTCACATCTTAACACATATTGAACCATAACTGATTCGCACGTTGTATATCCTCAAATATATCTAACCCGTATTTCGGACAATAACAAATACTTTACATACATATGTATATTTCGTACTTTAGTCAATACACGTATAAAATTCACGTTCCTAAAAGGGACTATACGCATGATACCTTATCGTATGAACACATAATTCAAAAATACATAATCCGTACTCTCGGATCTAAGATTTACCTCCTTACCTAATCCATATTCCCGAATCTAAAACTAACCTCTTGATTTGATCCAAACTCTCATATCTAAAACTAACCTCCTGACCTGATCCATACATCCAGATCTAAAACAAGTTTATCTCTTTACCCTTTTATCTCCTGGTCCAACCCATCTTTTATCACCTACCAACAACCTCATCTACTCATGTTCTACCCAACATATTTTTTTTAGATACAAAATACATATATAGTTTAATCATTAAAACTTATATAATTTATCCATTCCACAATGATCTTGAATAAACAACGATATATTATACACATAGCACGTATTTCATAGCAAATACTTAATATTTATGTGTAAGAAGAGAGTGACTACACACTCACTTGATTAGAAGATGATCAGACAGTGTTACGACTTATAGAAGTAGTATTCTTCAGTAGATCTAGGAGATCTTCACAAAAACCGGGCTCCTCGCGGGCAGAGCTTCGGCTTGGGAATCTCACTTCTTGGGATCTTCGGGACTTTGGAACTTGCTTCGGGGCTCGAGAATGATACCGGGACTTCGAGATATAATTGGCACGCAAATCGAGGCAAAAACTAGAGAGAAAGGAAGAAAAATGGCAAACGAATCGGCTGATCTCGGTTTCTATTTATAGGCTGTTGGGTCTAGGATTACGTTGGGCTTAATTTTGGAGTACGCTGAGCGTACATAGAGTACGCTGGGCGTAATCTTTGGATAAGCTTTGGTATGCATGCCACGATCTTCAAAAATTCATAACTGTCGCATACGAGCTCCGTTTTTGACGATATTTATATCCACGCGTAGGTGAGATTATGTTCTACAACTTTCATTTAGACTCTATTGGCTAATTTTGACTTTATTTTTATTATACTATTTTTAGTAGGCCGGGACAGGAAAACTCCGTTATAAATTCATAACTTCTTCATCCGACATCTGTTTTTGCCTATCTTTTTATCGTTTCACTACAATTGAAGAGATCTTCGATTCTTGTTTAGATTGTTTCGGCTAAAAACCGCTCGATCTCAAATCGAGTATTCGGGCTGCATACTGCTAAGCTGAAACTTAGAAAAATCATAATTTCCTCATACGAAGTCAGATTTGGACGTTCTTTTTATGCACGCTCACGGTTTAATGAACTCAATGACTTTCCTTTAAATCACTAAGGTTAAATATCTCTCTAACGTAAATTCACTATTTACGTCACGCTGTGTCGTGCCGGTGCTTTCGTAAAACTTCGACAGGTCATAACTTCTTCGTTATAACTCGGATTTCGGCGTTCTTTATATGCACGGAAACCTTGTAACATATACTATAACTTAGTTATGATTATTCATTGTAAATAATCTTTCATCAAAAATCTATTTTTGACGCCTATCGTCTCTAAATTGACTAGCCCGGATCTACGGGCGTTACACAGAAACCATAGTCATACGATCAATCGAAGAACATACATACTGGGCGATCGGCCGGACAGGTCCGCCCTACTGGGCCTACAGTGTATCTGAATCTATCCCGAGCCTTCGGCATGACTGGTCCGCCGCATGGGCCTACAGTCTCCCCGGACCGCTCAGAGGGTGTGTTGGCCTTCAGCACAAAGCAGGACCGCCTCAATCCAGCCAACAAGTAACTAACCATGTACGCATACTATCATATATTGGCATGTACACATAGCAGACATATCTATCTCATTGACCATCAATAATAGAGTTTCACTCATAGCTAGAATATCGACCTAACAGGTCACTAACATACCAATCCTCACGGGCCATAAAAGCATAACATACTATCTATCCTGATTCCAATCCAATAGATCAGAATCTTATGCAGCATACCATAACTACCGATCTCTAGTATAGCAACCATCTTAAGCAGGATCAATTCTAGCAAAGCAATAACATAACACCCATCCTAAACCAGGATGAAATCTAACATGGCAATAACAAGGCAACCATCCTAACCCAGGATGTAAATCATAAAGGGCCGGCCTTGGTGTCGTAGATCCTATCGATATAGTGAGGATAACTCACCTCGCAGATGTCGATAGAAATGCAAACTCCAACTATCGGATCACTTGACACCGGCTCCACCACCTATAACCATAGCACAATATACTCATAAGTTCTTACTCTTATGAGACACCCCATAACCTACTAGTCAATCCCTGATCAACGTCAAAGTCCTTGGTCAAGGTCAATAGTTTATGTTGACCTCAACTCGCCGAGTACATTCGGTGGCTCGCCGAGTCTTTTAAGCACATACCAACTCGCCGAGTCATCGGGGTGACTCGTCGAGTTCCTTCGAATCCTGATCAAGTCTCAAGGCCACCCGTTGAGTTTCCTCCTTGCAACTCGATGGGTATACATGCAAACATATCATTGGCTAAAACTCATACCTCGTCGAGTTTCATGACCATCTTCATCTAACTCGCCGAGTTGTGCAACCAACTCGTCGAGTTCACGGCTTCCTTCAACTGACTCGCCGAGTTGTTCATCCAACTCGTTGGGTCCAATGCATATCTTCATATGACTCGCCGAGTCGGCTTTGCGACTTGCCAAGTTCCTTTAGTCAATTTAACATGTAGACATCTATAAGCCATGGCAACGTCCCAAATTGTAGATCTAGCTTCCTTAAGCCTGCTTATCACGTACAGTTTCAAACTTTACATGCATGCATTGCCTTACAAGCTCCAAATGCCAAAACCAAGCTCTTAATGGGTGCTCATGGACCAAGGGGAACTTAAACTCGACTAAAGCTGGAACTTTATGCTCAAATAATCCAAAGACGGTCCAGATCTGAAGTTACGACTTCAGATCTAGCCCATAGATTGCCATACCAACTTGATCCCCTTTCAAAAACCCTAAAACTCATTCAAAGATGAGGTCTAACTAAAATAACTGAGGGAAATGGTCAATTACCTTCCCAAGAGATTTCCACAGAAGAAGAAATCGGATCTCCTCCCAGCTCCTTGCCAAAATCACTTGATTCACCAAACTTTTCCACCAAAAATCCTCTCTCAAACCTCAACACACAAAGGGCACACACACACGAGATAGAGATGCAAAGGGGGCTGCAAAAGAACTGAAAGAGGCTTGAGCTTCTTTAAATAGGGGTGCAAACCCCGAAAATTAGGGTTTCACTCTCCAGCTCCTACTCGTCGAGTCCAACAAAGGACTCGCCGAGTAGGCCACTTAATTCGCGATCCGACCCGCTGCTACTCGACGAGTAGGGCAACCAACTCGTCGAGTAGGGCCAAAAACCAAAAAAAATATTTTTATTTAAATTATTACCTGAGAATCGGGGCGTTACATTATAACACTAATTAGACAAGTATAAACACTCTAATGCAAGGAAAACACTTTGATCAAAGTGTTAGGAGGTCATTGGGTTGCAACAAAGGAGTGCAAGGCATTGCTATTGAGTTTATGGTCCATGGACCATACTTAATGGAGTTTACGGCCCATGGGAGTTTACTCCTAGCCGTAAACTCTCCAAAGTGAATTCAGGTCCTCGGTTCTCATTCCATCGAACCTTCACTAATGGGATGCGACATTGCTTCATCCTCTTGACCTCTCGGTCCGTGGTCACTATGGTTCTTTCACGAAGGTGCGGCTCTCGTTGAACTCGATCTTGTCGAGTGGGATTACAAGAGTCCTGACGAAAAGGTACTTTTTCAAGTTCGAGACGTGGAAGGTAGAATGTACGTTACTGAGTTCGCGTGATAGGCTGAGTCGTGGATGCTTCTATGCTCTTTCTTACTATGAGAGAAGATAAGTAGGTCATTCACAAGGATTATGACGAACTGGTCCAAGTAAGGATGACATACCCTATTCATTAAGTTCATGAATACTACGGGCGCATCGGTCTTATCCGAGAGGTATCACTACAGACTTGTAGCGTCCACATCGAATTCGGATGGTCGTCATCGGGACATCCTTCAATAACACTCAAAACTGGTGATATTTGGATCTCAGGTTCATTTCTGAAAGGTAATTTGTTCCTTGCGGTTGGTCAACCAATTCTTCTATGCGAGGCAGATGGTAATGACTTCTAATGGAAATCTTGTCGAGGTCTCCATTAGTCGATGCACTTACGAAATAATTCGTCTACCTTTTTGAAGAATAAGACTGGGGCTCTCCAGGGTGGGGAGCTTGGTCTTTCAATTCCATTGTTGAGTAGTCGTTAAGTTGTCCGGATGGTTCTTGCATCTCCGTAGGTGTTAGACTGTATGGCGATTTCGTTACAGGAGTCGTATTGGGTTCTAAATTTGTTCACATGTCGATGCGATCACTCATAGTCTTGGGCAGTCTTCGTCCTGAAGTTCATATTAGAAGTCATACATGGTTCATCAATCACAGTCTCGTGTATACGAGTCATATATAATTAAGATTGAAAAGGTAGTCGATAAATGATTCTTCTTTAAGCTCGCATCCAAACGAGGAAAATAAGTTAAAGTGGAATCATTAATTCTAAACCTATGGAACCTTGATTATATACTACCCTTCTGTATACATTCTTCAGTGATAGATCAACCGTAAGGGTCCTTGTATTGAACTTGACGTACTGTATGAGTTGGTATTCCGGAAGGTTTTCTGAGGTTTCCTCGGAAAGGACACGAATCATAAGGTACTATATGCATGAGTACCTTGGAGTTCTGGAATGACGGATTCGCTAGAAAGGCGATTACAGAGAAAGAGATTTATGCACGAAACTGGTATTGTGAGGGTCGAAATGACTCAAGTTATCTGATAGTATCGGACCATTCGAAATAATAAAGGCATTAGATTAGATCTTAAAGGCGTTACAAACAAAACATGACAGTGCAAATTTTAACATAGTTACAGTACTTTACATTAACTACAAGACTACTACTGCGAACAAGGTATACTACAAAAGACAAGTATACGCAGCATGAGGGTCCCTTTACTGACGGGATCTCGCAAAAGATAAGACTCTAGTTGCACTTGTTTTAAACAGTTTATGAGTATGTTACAACAAAACGCCTTAATTACTTTAACGTGGGTCTTGTGTAGTCGCTCCTGCGGCAGTGATCCTTAGTATCTTCCCGTCTGTGCCAGAGTTCTTTGTTATTGGACAATCCTTCTTGAGGTGCCCAATCTCACCGCATTGGTGATATATCTGGCTAGCACCAACATCGGTGGTGGAAGTGAGGTGTCGAGTCAGAGTTATGTGGACACGGGTGTGTTCTTTGTTCATCCACTTTGAACATTTCCTTTTATAGCGTCCGGTTTCCCCACCACTATAGCAAGCAGAGCTGACTCCGATGTCAGGGGATCGAGTGATGGGTCGTGCCGGTGCTCCACAGCTACAGGCATGGTGCCCTGATTTTTGCAATTGCAGCATTGCATTTCATGACAAGCCTCGTTATGATGAAAGTTACACTTGTTACACTTTAGAAGTTTTCCATCGTATGGTCTGATCGATGCTGAAATGGCAGGAGTTAACACTTGTTGTTGTTGCATGGCAAGTCTTTGGGATCACTTGTGCTCCTTTCGGGCTTGGCGATTTCGTTTCTTCTTCTCGGTTTTATGGCTTTGCGAGTCTGTGACTGTTGTCATTTGTTGGCTTCCCTGATCGGTACAACAATTGGAATTGTTAACTCCTTTTCCAGTCTTTTTTGCGTTGTCAGAGTTGAGGTGTGCAAGGAAAGCTGTCACGACAGCTGTTACCGTGGCTTGGAATGTAGCGGCGTTGATAGGAAGGATAGGGGTTTCATTGTTCGGCTGAATATTTTTGGATGACGACATGATTATGTTATATGAAAGAAAAGGAGTTCGTGAGCTATTATGGTTGAACCTAGATGTATTTCGATCATTCATGTAAAGATTAGAAGTATGTACTCGCGGGTTTGACCTACATCCCTATGATGCAGTCCTAGTACAGAGTAGAAGAAAGTTCATAGAATGGTCTCAAGATGTTTGACGTCCAAACCGGGGTATTATTGGTTTGTGGATAACATGATCCAACCTTTGAAAGACAATTGGAAATGATCCCAGAGTTAAATTACTATAGTCCAATAACTTGACTACAGAGGGTTTCAGATAGACTCCAATGAAAGTATGATGAAAGTCTTTGAACAACGAGTGACACAGAAGTTAGCTGACTTTCAATATCGATATTCATGACATAATAAGTTTGGGAAAAATGACCTTGTAGAAGGTCTTACATCATATCCAGAGTAGAAAAGTTTTGGCTGCATAAAGGCCTAACTAAAAGTACCTACATTACAAGAAAGTTTCATAGAAAAATGCCACATAGGACATAGACAAGAAAACGATTCCTTTTTAACAAGGAAAGAAAGTAAAGCATCTGCTACTGGTGACAGTCATTCCTCTGGTGAACCCTTAGTTCAGCTAGTTGATGTTCCATATCAAGCAGGTGTCTTTCGTACACCCTCTGGCGTACTTGAAGTTCTATGACTTCGACTCGTGTTTCAGCTAGTGCTCGTAACAGGGTCTCATGGTCTCTCTCAGATCTCTCACGAGTGTGTTCAAGGCGATTGGTGTGAATGGTATGCATTCCTGCGTTGGCATCAACCTCTGCGATACAGTGGAGAGTTGTCCTGCCCTGAATCTCGTTTCGGGCAACTCTACAAACCAGGATTGGCAGAACTCTGTCTGCTGATCTTCCTTCACTTAGGTTGTAGAAGCTTCGGTCTCCATTAAACAGCATAGGTTGATCTTTCTCTTCGCTCCATATCTCCAAACATTCTACCTAAGGGGGCGTCGGGCCATGAAAAGTCGGACGAGGGTTAGGAATCTGGTTGGGAGACATCGGGGGTAGGTTCTCAACTTTGGGTTCAGAGTTAGCATCATCCGAAAGGTGTTCAGCATGGTGATCATTCAAAGAGATTGGATGATCATCCTTTGGTTCTTCTCCATACCATCCAACATTGCCTTCGTTCGGAAGGTACGGGTTGCCGTGGGGATGGAGTCCATCCATGTTATCTACGTGAGAATTGGGGTAAGGAAATAATTATTTGACAAACTAACTAGATAATTATTAGATAATATTCATTAGTTACATCACTATTTGTACAGTGTATACCAGTTATATGTAATCAAAACATGATAGGCCTTCGAGTAAGTGACCTTAACTCCAAATTCACAAGGAACAGGGGTAAAGCAAAAATTCATAGATTCTAAGTCTATATCATCCTAGTTACATATAACCTTAGTGTACCCACTTAGCAACTATTGACCTAGTAATGAAGATCTTTTTAGTTCTCAAGTAAGTATTTATAGTAACACAAAATACTCATATAGTATTTTAGACTTATGTTCTGTTCTAGAGTTCTCATTGTGGTAGTGTTGGTAAGTGTTTAGAATTGTTGCCACATCACAACCATTCTTGGGCATGTGCTAATCACTCCTCGGACCAGCATAGTTGATCAGGCTATGCTACTCCCAAGACTGACCATACATCCCCAAGCTTACTTGTGAGATTCAACGATCGTAATACTTTTGTTCTTGTCATTGTGACACTGATTTTAGTATGAATGCAGGTATGTATACTTAGTTAAATATTTTATTATTTCAAAGTATATACTCTTGGTCAAAGTATTTTAATCCCATTGTATTTACAGTTAGTATATCTTTTATGGGTTGATATACTCAATTCACTATAAACAATGCTCTGATACCAATCTGTCAGACCCCAAAACCGAGAACGGCGGAAACGTTCTAGGGCGGAGGATGTCATGTAAAGTATCACAACAATGCAAAGTAATAAACAAGCAACAACATCATCCATTGCATTAATACTATAATTTTAATTACATGTGTGTTCTTTTATAGTATAAAACAACATAATGAATAATAAAAATAAAAAGACGAGTCTTAACTGCTCTGTCTTCACAAAACCTGGTCGTCGTACCTGTCTATTTGTGACCTGAGAATACAAATTATTTTGAAAGCGAGTATCAGCAATAAAGCTGGTGAATTCATAAATATTTATGTGTCTTTGATTTGTAAAACTGTGAAGAAAAGACTTGTAAATGTTTGGAGAAAAGTTTGTATAAGTATGAAAATCTTTGTAAGTAATTGTAAACGTTTGACAACCCTAGAAAATCCCATATTTCCTACTAGTATAAAATGTAGTCTTCTACCAAGACTCGAATGTTTTGAAAGTAGTCTTCTACCAAGACCCGACTGTTTTGAAAGTAGCCTTCTACCAAGACTCGATTGTTTTGAAAGTAGTCTTCTACGAAGACCCGACTGTTTTGAATGTTTGAACCACTACATAAGTGAAGGTTTTTCCTTGTACAACTATTATTATTCAAATCTAATCTACCTGATCGATTATGTGAATGCGACACAAAGTAAAGGTAATAAGGGAAATAATTTAAATACTGAAATCGTATCCTTTTGTATTTGTCGTTTGTAAAGTGTAAGTACTGTAGTATTGTATAAAGTCACTACTATTGTACTAATTGCCTTAAGTTGTGTATTAAGGTATAATGTGATGGCTAGATCCCATCCTAAACTCTCTCTCTGTCAAGAGATTATGGGAACCAAATGTGACATTTGCAATAATTGCAAGCCGTGAACATCCACATTAAGATTATATGATCATGTATACCCAATATAACTATCATCTTTTGTTTAGAACAATGCGTTAGTCATTCATTGGTATAGTTAGATCCTATAATTGTTCCATGCTATAGCAACTTAATATGTTTGTTCTGTTATGGTGTATTGTATCTTCCTCCATGTTTCTCTTTCTTGTGTGCTCTCTTATGTTATCCTGTATTGTATCTACGAAATAGTATCTATGTAATTGTCTTTCTTGTAATTGTATGTAATAGTATTTCTATAATTGTACTTCTGTAATAGTATGTAATAGTATTTTTATAGACTCATGAATGAACTGACTCTTGTGTGATTCCTTGCACTTGGACTAGTAAATAGTATCTCCTAACTATACCTATTATAGTTACTAGTAATGTACGTGTATATCCAAAAGTATGCCTTTGCTACCCAAAGGTACTGAACTGACTGATGGAACTTTTATGTCTATATATGTATACATCATACATAACTAATATTTAGACGACATTCAGACAAATAACCGATACGCTAAGGCCACATCCAAATGAGGAAAAGGAATTAAAGCGAGCTAGCTGTCCTAAGTCCTTTAAAAATTACTTATATAACTATACATATATAGGCATGCATTTGATAATATAAAAGTATAAAATAAATATTGTAAAACCTTTGAAAAGTTTAATAACTAAGGAATGATGACTTGATGTCAGTTTATAAAAGGATTTGAAAGTAGTTTGATAAGACAGTTTAAGTATAAGAAAACTTTGTTTGAAATACAATTGTAACAGAGTTTGAAAGGAAACATAGATTATGTAAGACAGTTTGATAAAGAGTTTTAACATGTAAAAATGTTTTGGTAAGTCATTTGGATGTAGTATACTGAGTAAACAGCTAAAATTATAGTAAATCCATTTATATGGTAGTTATTAATCACATGTGATTGATGTATTAACTAGCATGATTCAACTTGCATCCCCCCATATAAGCATTTATAAACATTTAAAAGGTTAATTAAGGGGTATGAACTCACCTGTAGTGAGTGGATCGTATGGAAGTGTCGGGCAAGTGCTTGGTATTAAGTGAAGATTTAAACACACACAATGATCCTAATATCATATAAACACATATGTATATATACAATTAGTGATTATAACACTAATTAGACAAGTATAAACACCCTAATGCGAGGAAAACACTTTGGTCAAAGTGTTAGGAGGTCACTGGGTTGCAACAAAGGAGTGCAAGGCATTGCTATTGAGTTTATGGTCCATGGATCATACTTAATGGAGTTTACGGCCCAGGGGAGTTTACTCCTGGCCGTAAACTCTCCAAAGGTTCTCATTTTGAGGCTTAAAGGCATGATGTTTTAAGTGGTTAAGTGTTCCAAGGCTAAACAAGAGGCTAGGCGAGTTTAAGGTCCAAGATTTGGCCTTAACTTGTGTTTACGGCCTGGGGACCACTTCCCTATGAGTTTACGGCTGCAAACTCATGGCATGAAGTACCATAGCGACGCTTGAAGTCCCTAGTTCAATGGTGTTTGGTTCTAGAAAAGTTATGGGCATAAGGAAGGAGAAAAGGGCATCATTGCACCCTCATAGGGAGTTTGCGGCCTTGGGAGATCCTTGGCTGTAAACTCTCATTCATCCATTGATTCTTGATGTTTCTAAGCTCTAAGCATGTTAAACCTAGTGTACGACAAGTTAGAATAAGAGTACTTACAATCTAGGAGCTTGAATGGTCGGTTTTGGCCAAGAACACTAGTGTGTGTTCTTGGTGAAACTTGAAGATCTACACAAATGGAATGATTTCACGGATGAAATCATGTAAGATCACTAGATCAAGTAAGATATCAACTAGTTAGGACAAGAAACTTACGAGTTTTGAAGATCGGGGACGAAGATCGGGATGATAGTTGAGAGGATTTGGGAGGAAATCAGCCAAGGGAAAGAAAGGAATGAACTAATGGCCAATATATCAACATATAGGGGGGGAGTTTACGGCCCACATGGAGTTTACGGCCATAAAATCCAATGTGGTGGCCATGAGCTCCTTGTGAAGTTGTTTTAGGCTTGTTCTTTGTGCTATAACTTCAAAAGATAAACCCCAACATTTATCCCTTAAGTGTACAAGGCTCAGAACACTCAAGCAGGCTCCAAATTGTGCTAAAAGATAGCAGGAATGAGTTTGAATTTCAATGAAGTGTCAGACTGAACAGGATGGAAAATTTCAGGTTGTCACAGTTTAGTGCCTTTAATGGTTTGTACCCAATTTACAAAACATCCTATCCGTGTAGCTAAATTCTAACCAGCTGGTGAAAAAGGCGATGTTCACCTAAGTTGGAGGCAACAACAGATCCTGGAAAAATTAATGGACAAACTAGACTCGAAATTAAAACTTTGAGACTTTACGGATCACTGATATGACTTCTCATGATTTTTCAAGATTTTTTCAAAATAGGGTCAGAATTGGAAATTTTTAGAATTTCCACCCAATGCATTTTAAGGGTTATTTGACAACTTAACCCATTAAGCCTTAACCAAAATCAACTATAAAGAAGGAAATTGAGTGCCTAATAGTAGCAACATGTCAAAAGTTAAAATAACAATTTTCAACCTCAAACGATGATTCAAAGTACATTGCTTATATGGGAAAAACAAAGTATTTTGTTAAAAGGGAAAACATCACTAGGGCTTGAGTTTTCTGCACCATTAAGCATCATATTAACACCTTTAGAATGGCTAAAAACATAGTCTTTTATGCAGAAAGATCATATAAATAAAAATACAAGATTGGTGATTCAGAAGACAAGATGCATATCACTGAAAGGAAGCAATTTGACTAATGATTTCACTAGCTCATCAAGTAGTTGGAACAAGAATACATGGGCATGGAGACTCATGAACTTAACCAAGATTGGTTGATCAATTATCCAACCACAACCGAACCTGCAAGGAAATCATGAGATTTGAATTGAAAGAACACAAGATCAATAACACCAATGGAAGAAATTCAACATCATATTTCCAATCCAATTGCTAGAACTTGAAGTGGGAACACAATAGAAGGAAAAATCAAGGACTTACCGGCTAGAATGATCAATGCTCGTAGTAGCCAATTTCCCCACTCCTTCCTAACAATCGGTCCTTCCCTTTCCCTCCCTCTGATCGATTTCTTTTTTATTTTGTTTCCTTCACTGCCGATGGAACACCCTCACACACACCTCACATGGAATCGATTGATGCTACCTTAATCTCTCGTTGCATGTCCCTCATGCGATCATTCTTTTTTTTTTTCTATTAATTGTCGATTGCAGTCCAAGGAACAAAGATTGATTCTTTGTACGTGAAAGCCTAGGAAACGAATGCAGGGAGAGCCTAATCGATCGAGCTTCTCAAGGATTGTTACATTCAATTTGTTTTCCCTTGCTCGACGCACAACAGACACGTAATAGGCCGATGAGAACAAACTAATGCATTAGATAAATCCCATCGATCCAAGCTGATGGGGTCATGGACGATTTTGCAAACAAATTCCTTAATTTTCATTTTTTTTTTCACACGCCCTACCCCAACCCTAGAAAACATAACAATTTAAGTTTGTTTTATTAACATTTTAACCCATGTACATCATACACAAACTTTTTAATAAATTATACGTGCCACATTTTTTTCTACACAACTATTTAATTTGAATTATTTCCTCTTATTTTTTTAAACCTTTTATATATTAATTAATATAATTTTATTTAATATATTTCACTATATAACCTTAACCCTAAATAATCCTATGAAGTAATTGTTCATCTAACGGAAGTTAGCATCTTTAACGTATGCAATTTCGGGTCATTTCAGAAGGCACCAATGCCGACCCATGGTTTATATGTTAGAATGCTAGGTGTATGTGTGACTCTTGCATGTGTTATGTGATGGTACCCGATGCCAGGCGTGGCCTGATGAGTATATTATATGTCGGTTATCAGTATGCGTTTTTATGTTTACCGGGCAATGCCCGATGTTGGGTGGGGCTCGATGACTGTATGATATGCTATTTTCTTTGTCATTATCACATGTGTTAATATGATTAGATTTTTATATGATTATATGTGTACCGGATGAGGCCTGATGCCAAGCGGGTCCTGATGACTGAGATATATGCAGGGCTCAATGCCGAGCGGGACCCGAGGCCGGGCGAGGCCCGATAAAGGGCTGGGGCCCAGTATGTGATTATTATGTATGGTATGTGGTATTTTGGGGAACTCACTAAACTTTGTGCTTACGGTTTTTATGGTTATGGTTTCAGGTACTTCCGGTTCATAAGTGAAGGGACCGGCGTGATTGTAACTCATCCACCCATGTTTCTGCATTATGATGATTTTGGGATTATACTCTGATAATTGTTTTCTTATAAAATACTTTTGAATATTTAGAAAAATGATATTGAATTTTGACTTAAAGATAATTAATGTTTTGGTTGAATTAAAAATGAAAATTTTTACCTCATAATTTTAGGTCGTTACAAGTTGGTATAAGAACTTGGTTTGAGGGATTGAGGCACACTCTCTGATACCAACTTGTAACATCCATAAAATTTTATGCCAAATTTAAACTTTTTCAATCATGAATAAAAAACAAATAGCATTGTTTAAAAAAATGTTTTCAAATCAATATCCATCAGATTGTCCCAAAATCATAACATAAGGATGAGGAGCGGCACAGTCACGCCTTCGCCTTGCCATGAAATCCTGAAGTACATGAAACAATAAACTAAAAACTATAGGCCCGAGGGCTTAGTGAGCTACCCCCAAAATACCAATACCACACTGACAATGCCATACCAGTAACAATCAATCAAACAACACGTATACTGGGCCATCAGCCTGACTGGACTGCCCTATTGGGCCTACAGTCTATTTGAATCTATCCCAAGCCTTTGGTGTTAACATGATAAATGGAATTATTTTTTTATAGAATCATAAATGCTTAATTTATAAATTCCATATTTAGGCCTAGCCTTAAAATAGAATATTCCATTAAAAAAGATTGAATTTTATCATCAACAAATTGATAAGTACAACCATATTTCTTTAATGGAGAAACTGAATAGATATTTCAATTTAGATGTGAAACCAAACATACATTGTTCAAATTTAAATATAGTCCATTAGGTAAACATAATTTAGAATGTCCTATCGCTTGGACCGCAACAATGGCTTCATAGCCGACATGTAGTACCACATCGTCTGTCTTCAGCTCCTTACTCTTTTTGAACCCTTGTAGAGAATTACGTATGTGAGTTTCACAACCAATATTAAGTACCTAAGTTTTAGATGAAAAAGTAAATATTCCTATTTCAATCATGAAAGTGCCTTCTCCATCCTTCTTAGCTTTCAACCCAACAAGATAAGTAGGAAATTCGTTTTCTAATGACCAATAACTTCACACTTATAGAAGGAATCATCCTTAGCCATTTTTTGCTTCATCTTTAGCGATTGGGATTGGTGAACTTTCTTACCTTTTCCCTTGTGATCTTGTGGCTTGCCATTGAAGTTCTTTCCTTTACACTTCTTGATTTGTCCTTCACAAATCATAAGCACTATAGGAGTTTTCCTTGAGATATTCTTCTCAACAGTTTTAAGCATCGAGTGCAACTTAGAGATAGGCTTATGTCATACCTCTGACCATTGGAAGAAGTGTCGGGCGGTGCGACATCATCATCTATCATAGTCAATTTCTTACACATAACAGTACAAAAACATTACAAGATAATTCTAAATGCAGTGCAAACCTTAACAATCATGCATCAATAAAAATATAGTACTGTGATAAATAAACAAAAGTTCCATGAGCATCCCGAGTGTGTATACATCCATCTTCTTAAGTTCCTGAGAATACATGCATTTTGAAAATATATCAACATAATGTTGATGAGTTCACATGTATGACTCAAAGTAGTTTTGTACCAAACAAATGTTTATATTATATATAGATGCTTTTCCAGCTTATATAAAAATGTACTTTTTATATCAAAAAAGTTTATGTTTACCGTATATATATATATATATATATATATATATATATATATATATATATATATATATATATATAGTTTCAAACACTACAAGTATGTGGCTTATGCTTAATATCAGTACTATGATAACTTATATAAATATTTTTAGAGTGTACTTAGTTTTATAATGAGTCCCTATAAACGAGCTATATGACTCGTTGCTACCCCTCCCGATGATGTTGTTGTATGTCGTAAAAATGTTATCCCCGAATCTTCATTGACGTCGTTACTATGTGGACAATTATCACCCGGTTTGACTCTTCCATCAAGGTTCTAGCTAGCAACCACAAGTAGGGGTGTCAACCTGTATCGATCTATACATAACTTTCCATGCTCGGTTAGGGTTAATGGTTATAGGTTGTGGGTCTTGCTAACTGTTACACTTAGGAGATGAAATGTCTTGTGTAACCAATCGAGTGAACATATCTAAAAGTGTGTGCATGTGCATTAACTTTAAGTGTTAAAGTTATCAGGAAAAAGTGTGACCGAGTATAGTTATCGTATAAAGTTTATAACCAAATTTTGACAACATAACAACCATAAATGTTCAAAACCCAGTTTTTGGGCAGCATAACCACTGTAAAAGTTTAAAAACCAGTTTTTGAGTGGCATAACCGTTGTAAAAGTGTATAACCAGATTTTAAATGAAGGATAACCATCACACCAGTTATGTAAATATAGTTACAACAATTGCATATATCGATTTTAAATAAACACTAGTTTATTAAGCATATATATAAGTGATTTAATCTATATAAATTTATAATTTTACATTTATATAAATATAAGTAGGAAGTAATAGCAAGTATTCTCCTCCGCAAACATTAAAGAGTTTGAAAATGGGCCATGAATACTCAACCTCAGAGCGTGCTTTAACGATTGGTTTTTTGTCCAAAAACTGGATTGCGTTTGAACTTAATAGAGTTCCATAAACGCAAGGTTAGAAAAAGGCTCAAGATTTCGGATTAGATCTAGAACATCTAGAAAAATGGTCATCGGTAAACTACTCGGAAAACCACTCGGGTGGTTGGAAAACCTTATCGAAAATCGTCGGCGCTGGTGATGTTGGACAAAAAGACAGTTGTTGGAGTAGATGGGGTGGTCACAAAAGAAATGGGTGGTAGTTGCTAGTCACGGGGGTTAAGGGGAGTCGGCAGGTGGCTGGAGGTGTTCAGAGTTGGTGGCCAGCGACAACGCTACGACAACGGTGGGTTGGTTCGCAATGGCTCCAACCAAGAAGATGGGAGAAAGGGGGAGAGTGTTGTAGAGAGAGAAAGTGAGATATGAGAGACAAATGGCTTACTTCTCCTTCTATTTATTGCCAAAAATCGACGACGTAATCGGCTAGAATCGTGACAAGTGTCGTTGCCTCGAACTATGTACAACAGCCCAACGAAATCCAACATATCACGAAATTTACAAAAATACTAGTTGGATGTCTACAAAATTATAGTTTGGAATATGTAAAAAAATTCACTTAACGAATAACGTAGCTATGTTAACAAATCATTTGAGGTGTAGTGTCGGGCGATTCACAATTTCAATGATTCGACTGTTTCATGTAAAAGCACCAAACCTTCGTGATACCGAAATTCCAAGAACGGAGTCAAACACTAGAGTATTCCCTAATTTATTAAATGTTATAATTTTGATCTAAATAATGGTGTAGCTAACCTAACAAATCGTTTGACTATTCGCTAGTGGGAAAGCCAATATTGTGTCGTTTTCTTATCCACTACAGTGTTAGGTTTTTTCGGGCAAAATGAGTTAGCTTTAAAATCAAATACTAGATTGATTGGTTTGGGGTTAATGATAAAATTGTTTGAGATTGAAAATTCACATTTTAAAGTATCCCACGAAACATTTGAAATGTTGATTTTAGTTGTTACAGCTCGCAAACTATAGTTTGAGTATTCTTTTTATTTAAATGGTTATTTGTTAGTGTATCATCTATGCATAATAATAATTAATAAATAAATTTTATTTTCATATGATATATCAAATTATTACTTATATATAATGAATAGTGTTTGTTTGTCAACGATATATATCCATCGAATACTAAAGTTGTATTCCGTATTCATTTCCGAGTATGAAAACTTCAATTTCATTTAAATGAATGGAATATATTAAATTATTCTATTACATTATGTGTTCGTGGTGATTTTGATCGACAATCGTTAACCTAATTTTTTTGGTTTTCATATTCTCCCCTTGTTAAAGAAATTCGTCGTGAAATTTAGCTTGTAGTTGGGATATCATTGAATAGTTCAGGGTATTTACATTTCATTTGATCCTCACATTCACAAGTAAATTTTGTTCCTCTTATAGAGTTCCATCGTACCTTTTAGTATGGGAATATGACTTTATTTTAGTCTTTTGACCTATTGATCCATGATTTCTAGGTTCTTCAATGAAGTGGAGTTTAGCATTGACATGGATATCATCAACATGAATCGCATGAGTTTCATTGGATAGACACTTCTTGAGGTAAGATACATGGAAAAATGATGCACAATATTGAGTTACTGAGGCAACTTGAGTCGATATGTATCATGACTAATTCTCGCAAGAATTTTGAAGGGTCCTATGTATCATGGATTTAGCTTTCCTCACTTTCTGAATTGCATCACATATTTCCAATGAGAGACTTTCAATATTACCCGATCTTTGAATTTGAATTCTAGAGGCTTACGTCTCATGTCAGTACAACTATTTTGGCGATCATGTGCAACCTTTAGTCGTTCTCTTATCTTGACAGTCTTTTTAGTGGTCTCGTGTATAATTCTGGACCAGTAAACAGGTCATCATATGCTTGATCCTTCTCCAGTTGAGTGTGTCTAACTTCTACCCAACATATCGTTGATCGACATTTGTGTCTGTACAAGGCCTCGAAAGGTGCGACTTTAATGCTAGTGTGATAACTGTTGTTGTAGGAAAACACAATCAATGTTAAAAGAGTATCCAATGTGTTACCAAAGTCTATCACAAAAGCATGGATAATGTGTTCAAGTGTTTGGATGTTCCTTTCACTGTTACTATCAATTTGTAGATGATATGTTGTGCTCATATCCAATCAGGTTCCCATGGACTTTTTATAATGATTGCTAAAATGGTGAGGTGAATCTATTATCCATATGTGAAATGATAGATGTAGGTAACCTATGTACTTTGGCAATCTCTTTAATGTAAGTCCGAGATAGCTTCTCCATCTTATATGTTTCTTTAATTGGCAATACGGGAGCGGACTTGGCCAACCTATCGACAACTACCTAGATAGTGTCATAACCACTAGATGCCTTGGGAAATTTCTCGTTATGAAGTCCAATGATATCTGTTCCCAATTCCACTAGGGTATTTCATGTTGTTGTAATAGTCCCGAGGCCTTTTGATATTTTGCCTTGACTTTAGAACAAGTCAAACATTTACTCACATAAGTGGCAATTTCAGCTTTCATATTTGGCCGCAAATACATCTTCTTCAGATCCATATACATCATGTTTGAGTCAAGATGGAAGAAATATTTTGATTTGTGAGCTTCTTCCATGACGAAGCTCCAGAGATCATCGAACTTTGGCGTCCAAAGTCAGTTAATAAAGTATTATGTTCTGTTATCCTCAAGCTCTAATTGCTTATCCATTCCCTGCAAGGATTCACTTGTGATGTTTACTTCCTTAAGAGCTTCAAGTTGAGTATCCCACATCTGGGTGGTGAGATTTGGCATGATCATCATTGTAAGTACCTGTACTCGGTGGTGTTCGGTACATTCTTTCCTGCTCAAGGATTTTGCTACATTGTTTTCATAGCCAAGATGATAACGGATTTCACATTCATAATTGTTGTAACTAAGAAAAATGTGTCACCTTCCGGAATAGTGATACACATAAATATACAAGAATAAGGTTATAATATTTAAACAACATCAAACAGTTTCGAAATCTCATACTCGAATATACATCGCCAACTAGACATTGATGCCAAGAAATTAGAGCACAAAAGGATTCAATAAATTGGGTGGTGAGATTTGTAATAACCCATAAATTGGATAACATATTTGGAAAGTACGATTCAATGTAATCCTAAAAATACAATATTTGTAAAAATCCGACTCTATATGAAAGATATATGATTTTTATTAGATTTAAAAGTCAAACACGCATAAAAAGTTACAACGTAAAAAGCTATGAAGATAATGGTTAACTTTTAGCCAAAGTCACCAAAAGGAAGATCATAGCACTCCTCAAGATAAGAATTTTGAAACGAAGAACGCCAATGGAACCTGTATGAGAGCGTTATGATGTTTGTAAAATCATTAAGGGTATAAAAATATAGGCTAAAATAAAACTGATAATTAGCCAAAACAACCTAAAGGAAAGTTGTAGTACACGTTGAGAGCTTCACGTGGGTACAAAGGTCATAAAAAATGGAAAATGTATGCAAAAAATATGTGATTTACAAAGTTGAGCACGCACGCTCTCGCGCCACCCACGATACACGTATTGACACTCGATTCGAGAAGATTTGGATGATGTTTCCACATAAAATATGGCACGTGTCAAGCTCTTGAAAGTACCAACGTGCTTGTGCACGGCGCGTGTTCCAATGGTGTTGCGGATGCCCCAAAACTCCTCACTAAAAATAGAGATCTCTACCTCCTTCCACTCTCATACCCATTCAACTGATCTGATCTCTCTCTCTCTCTCTCTAATGGAACCTCTTTCCCTCTGTTCAATTTCTAAGCCTGTAAAATTCCAACACAGCACAACGAGTACATGAAGCATGCATCAAGGTTGAGTTGACGGCCCCACTTTTACGATATTCAAATGTTTTGCGAGGAAGGATAAATGTGATAATACTACACTGTTAATTTTATAATTATTACTAATTGTATAGTATTAGTGATATAATTATGCCTAGAAAACTCTTAGGATGATATTATGTATGTTAGATACTCTACCAAACTTTTAAAGATAATATTATTCCTAGTCGTTACGTTGACCAACTCACTAGGAAAATATTATACCTAGTCGCTAACATGGACAATTTTTTAGATAACATTGTACCTCGTCCCTAAGTTGGCCAAATCACTAGAAAATCAGTATACCTAGTCGTTATCCTGACCAACTTTTGGGATAACATTATAATTAGTTGTTATTATGCCTAAATATCCTCCCGGAATAAACTATATATATATATATATATATATATATATATATATATATATATATATATATATATATATATATATATATATTAAGTACAACCAAAAAAAACAACGGAAAGCAATGTACCTAATACGGCTACACGAAAACAGTTGTTAAATGAGATGTTATCCATCCTTTAGCTAAATAACCTTTGGCTAACCTCAAACTATAATCGTTAAATATTAAGTGAAAGGGAGATGTATGTATAGATCGATACGAGGCTGAAACCCCACCTATGGTTGCTAGCTACAACCTTGACTGTTGAGTCACAACAGGCATAACTTTCTAAACTGTGGCGATGTCTGATGAAGCGTCCTCTCAGGGAGTTATAGTGCCATAAGTTTGATTATAGGAACTCAACGTAACATTGCTCCACCTTAACAAAGAAACCTAGTTAAAAGGGTAAAACCTAAGAAGTAGCAACATTATATACAGACTCAAGGACGCTAGTCAAGGAAAACAATAGTGTTTATAAACTATAATAAAATCTCAAGGTAGCAACATCACAAGTACACGGACAATGAAAGAATGATAGGGAGTTACAATCCTAACAACTATAATATACGTAAGATTCTAACATCATACAAGTACCTTTAGGACACAATAAGATTTTACAGAATCAGAATTCAAGAGGTAAGCACATAGTTACTTGTACCCAACCAAAACACAAGAATAAGGATACATAGGAAAATGGATTACTATATTCATACAAAAAGATCTCACTTCAGAGCATCTAAGTATTTTTTTTTATATCAAAACATGTGAACTTACCAACATTATGTTGACCCTTTAAAACCACATGTATTCCTAGGAAACCAAGAGACGACAGTCTACCAATTATGAAGCACCGACTGATCGATGGAGCCACTGAAATTTGTTATCATTTTATGCCTAACTATCATGACACCTTTTGTATTAAAGATTTGACCCTGATTTACATAATGGAAGTGATATTTATGTTACATATGTTTTGTGTTGTTTAATGTACGTTTAATGTCTGTGATCAAACAGTTTAACGTCACATAGCCCGACGATTCTACCGTCAGCCGGGGGCGTGACTGATTGGTATCAGAGCCATTGGCTATAGCGAACAAGTACTTCCTTCGGATATTACGACTATAGCCTATGGACTTAAACTATGATTGGGTTTGTTCTCAAACCTACACTTAAAAGTATTATTATCAATTACACTATTGATGGACTACTTACGAGAGAGGTTTCAAGAACGGCCTAGTCGCTTTGGGTTGCTGGATTTCAAAATGTCTATATGATAAAATGGTCCTGCCCTCAAACTCTTCATACCTGGTTGACCCTTATTTTAAATCTATAGGTGAAAAATAATAATTTAAAACACACAAATAAAAGATCTTACATACAAAACAAACTCACATAATATGAAGCAAATATCTTAGTTAAGTTATTGTACATGGGTTGAGCCACGACTAGTCATAGACTCATCACTTATGTGTAATCTTGATTGGACTAATGCACAACAATGCTCAGATTCGCTAATTGATAAACTAAACAACCAAATATATACATATCAAAATAAATAAATCCTACATCATAAACCATACAAAATGTAGGTAAACAAGTCAAAATAAATCAAAACACAAATACATCACCATTCAATTCTCCTCATCAACCTCATCATCATCATCATAATCATCACCTTCCTCAACACTCTCATCGCCATCACCATCATGATGTTGTGTCCCAAAAGTACCAACACCATCACCTGATTGCGAATGAATTGGATAATCATGACCATGATAAGCGAATAAACCAATCAGGAATAACATCATCCACTGGTGATCTCGCTTTAAATCTTGTCGAATCTCCTGGTAATTCCTATACAATTCATGTTGCTCCCTACTCATCATGTCCATGTACTGAGCCAAATAACTCAAGTCAATATCGGGCTCAAGATACTGCTGAGAGAAAATTGGTGCATGTCGAACACGTTGCCTACAAGGAGCAGGCGCAGGCTCAAACTCCTACTTAAGATCGTGCCAGGATCCACCTGACAGATGAGTACCACAATGTCATCCAGAGGAATCCACAAGATACCATCAGCCCTACACACAACCAAGTGCATCTGACACACAACCCTATGATCCATGTCCTAGGATCAATCTGGGACATCCCCCGAGTGGCTATACCATAAGAACAGGACATATGACTAACAAAACAACCCCCACGTATCTTACTCCATGGCAAGGAATCCACCACAAGACTAAATAAGTAAATAACCAAAGTATAGGGGAGGTTGAGACAAACCTTCAAATAGATCAAGCACCCCATGTAGAATAGGTCGTAAATAGTAACCTTGTCACTCTCCTCATGGTAGCATATAGTCGAAGCGACAAGATGATCAAGCAACTACATGCTAGGATATAACATATCACTTCCATAATTCATAACATAAATACCACTTCCATAATTCATAAAAATATTACATCAGAATGTGTTTTTGAAATACTAGAATTTCTAATAGAAAATGTGTCTTGACAGTTAGGCATAACTAGAACGATAATATGCCTTTGGTAGCTTCATCAATCAACCACTGCTTTTGGATGTTCAATATTCTATTTCTTGGTTTCTTAGGAATACATTTGGTTTTGAAATGTCAACATAATGTTGGTGAGTTCATAGGTTTTGTATTTTATACTTTTAAATTATTTTTGGCCAAAACTTTTTTAATTTGTATAAGTATTTTGATCTTTTGATTTAAAAATAGTATTTTACTATTTGTAGGTACTAGGACTTCCATAATTCTCATTCATCCTATATATTATTGGTGTATCCATATATTAAGAGTATCCTTAAGGAAATGGGTGCATTTAATAGCAGGCTCACCAAGAGTGAACTCAATATAGGTTAGTTGGATACAATCCAACTTTCACCCATATAACCATGTACTTATGACATAAATATAGTTTCGATGTTTCATTGTATTAATGTAATTAATATATAATTATTTTAAATAGATATTCTTAGCAAAGCCAAACTGACGGAGTGGTGATATAGCCATCATTACAGTTGAGTGACTATAATATGTTACTATTATTTGTTTGGATCGAGTGCATCGACATCATAATATACTACTATTATCCCTGTGAATCAAACGAACTGATGACGTAATATAGTACTATTATCCGTTTGAATCAAACTTAGCAATGACATAATATTTTATTATTATTTGTTGGAGTGAGCGTAGTGACGGCATAATATACTACTATTACCCATTTGAATCGAACGTATTTACAACATGATATACTACTATTATCCATTTGAATCGAGCATAACGACCCCGTAGTGCAAATATTATCTATGGGGATTTGGTAGAGTAATGACTAGCTGTAATGTTATCCGAGAGATTTGGCCAGAAAAACGGCTAGGTACTAAGTTACCCTAGATACTTGGCTGGTATAACGACTACGTATAATGTTATCTAAGAAATATGGACAAAGTATCTACCAGACATAATGTTATATCCTAAAGGTTTTAGCCAAGTAAGGATAAGATATAACATCAATTATTTTATTGGGGCAGATCAGCGATATAAAATCTATTTTATAAATATCAGTTTTTATAGTGCAATGATAACAATGATATAATAATAATTACTCATGTATTCCCCTATATTTGATAAAAGGTTGCAATATTTGCTTGTCAAAAAATGGTGTGGTTAAGGGCTCGGAATTAATTGGACTCGAGGAAAAATATCAAATAATAATTAAGTATATAAATAAGAAATTTTCTAGATTTTTAGTATGATTTTTCAAACAAAAATGAGAAGAAAGAGAAATTTGAGTGTGAGAATTAGAATGATTAGGAAACAAGGATTTATATAGAGATTTTACACAAAGCGCGCCGTGCCCTTCTTGCATGGCTCCAATGAGCATTTGACACGTGTCCTTCCTCCTGTGGTCTGTGATGCCTGCTTCTAGAACCTTCTGCATGTCGGGCGCGCTCCAAAAACGTTGATTTTTGTAAAATCAATAACTTCTTCATACGAATTTTGCTTTCAACGTTTTTTATATTCACGTGTACTATCGACGAGTACTACAACTTTTCTTTAGCTTGCCAATTATGACATAATTTTTAGCCCTTATTTTTATACCATTAATTGATTTGCTTAAATCATATCTTTGTCGTACGGACTCTGATTTTGGTGTTCTTTTTTTTCAAAAAAATTATATCAAGGAGTACTACGATTCTCCTTTTGTTGACTTCAGCTAAAATTCAACCATTCTCTTTATACCTTTTTGACGTTGCACATTACTTGTGCACACATGATTTTTATATCTTATAAAATTCATTTCTAATTTATACGGAGTCGGATTTTTACGATATTTCCAGGAATGGGATGACACGTACTTTCAGAATATATTATTATTTCTCAAAATTAACATAACTTTTCATGCACTTATTTTTGTAAATTACAGACGATTTGACTAATGTTTTTAGCTAATTTAATGTGAAATATTATATATATATATATATATATATATATATATATATATATATATACTACTTATTAAATCTATTATACATTGTCACTTTTAGTGGTTACGACCGATGAAATTTTTTGAAATTGTTACACTAGGTATCTTTATGTGCTTGTTGTGTTTATGACTCATGTTGGTATGATGACATGCTTGTATGTTATATGATGTTCGGTTGACCTAGACATGTCGGGTTTAAACATACTCATTCGGTTGAGATATACTCGTTGGGTTGAAATAGACTTGTTAGGTCGGTTGATGAAACCGTAGCGCCGTCTGGGGATTGTGTTGAACACCATTGACCGGTGGGTTTCTGACAATAGAGATTTGTTTGATAGGACCATTGGATTGGGACTTATGATCACTGACGGACAAGGGAAAATCGAAGAATCATGCAGACTGGCAATGGTCGTTGGGAGTCAATAAGAATATAAACGCCAACCCTAATCAGAAAATGATTGAATATATGTCGATGTCGGAGTGTGTGTGACAACCCGAACCATGTTTCCATTTCCGTTATTTGAATTTCGTTAATAAAAATTTCATTTTATTAAGTTTCCGACAAACTTCTTGGTTTAGAAAATCATCTAGTTTTATATAATTAAATTTTTATATGAGTCGGAACCAAAGATCGCGCGAAAAACCCAAATTCTCTCAAAAAATCAAACGGTTTTATACCTGACTGAGTTTACAGCCGTAAACTCGTGTACGGCCGTACACTCGTTTATGGCCAGCATCGGGTGGACCCCAACACCGTCCATGAAAACCCCTATAAATACAAGACCCTACCCCTCATTTACACTTTTCTAGCCGGACACTCTCTCTCTCTCTCTCTCTCTCTCTCTCTCTCTCTCTCTAAACCCTTGACCGTACACCCCTAAAAACACCCTTATTCTTCCGGAAAACATTGAGAATCACTATTGGGGGTCATTTTTGTGACAACCCGAAATTTCCATTTGTACGAACAATATCTATTCAATAGAAGTCAGTCCAATTTCAGTGATTTTCAGACTTTTCCGAGCAAGTTAGTGTACCTTAGGGTTTACACTTTAGGAGATATCAGGAGAGTAGATGCTCCTGAGTTTGTGAAATTTGGACATTTCAAGTTTCATAATGTTACAGTCTAAGTTCAGGAATAAAAATATTTTCTGTCAAAATATTTCAGGACTATAAATAGTTTTCTGAATTTATTTAATTCATTATTCACAATTCCAACTAGAGAAAAGCCATTTTCTCTCTGACAGATCTTAGGGTTTTTATCCCAGATTGTGAGTAACTCTTTCTAGTAGTGCTAGATTACATATTTGATGCTTATAACATGATTTAGTGGGCTAAATCAGGAGATCTAGGAGTTTACTCCCCAAGGTGTTCTTGGGCGGTAAACTCCCAAAACAAGGCCAAAACCGACATTGATGCTAGAATAAGGCCTTAGGACATTAGGTAAACACATTAGGGACATGAAATCACACACAAAACCACCCAAGATTGGGAGTTTACGGCCCAGAACTCTCTTAGGCCGTAAACTCCATTTCAAAGGGCTAAATGGTGGTTTTTGGACTAAAGGACTTTAAGGCTTGCATCTAGATTAATTCCCCAAGTAGCTTAAGGTCTTAAACACTTCAAATGACACAAAAGAAAGTGAGTTTACAGCCCAGAACTCTCCTAGGCCGTAAACTCCATGTAAATGGTCACAAAGGGGTGTTTTCATGACACCTAAGGTCCTAGCCCTTTACAAGAAATTGTACCCACTAAATGGAAGGACCAAACCACACCAAAATCACTTAAACAAGTGAGTTTACAGCCAAGACATGGTTCTTGGGCCGTAAACTCCTATAAAGGGCACTAAGTGGTGCCTAATGCCTTCATGTGCTAGGATTAAAAGTCTAGAACACATCCCACTAGTACAAGAGGCTTGAAATCAACCAAGGAATCACCCCAAGGGAGTTTACGGCCGTAAACTCCAAGGGGAAATGTCCTTTAGGCCGTAAACTCCTATTTGGAGTACTTCTAGGCCTTAAACCCTTCCAAGAACATAGCCACTAGGTTAGAATAATTCTAGATAGCATATTGGACTTCAAAACACACCAAACACACATGTTTGGGAGTTTACGGCCGTAAACTCAAGAGTTTACAACCGTAAACTCCATGTGTGATGGTATATGGAGAGTAAACTCTCATATGGGGTCCTTTGGAAACCCTAAACTCAAGTACCCTGTCCCACAATAGCTTGATGAAGTCCTTACGGCTTAAAACACTTACATAAAGTGTTATCTATATCTAAGATGTCTTAAACATTATCAATTAGTCTTTGGTGTCTAATTGAGTGCATATATGTGTGATTATATGTTCATTAGGATCGTAGTGTGTGCACAAGTCCTCGCTTGACACCTAGCCATCCGATACCGTTCAGTTCATTCCAATCACCAACTACAGGTGAGTTCATACCCCGTAAATCAATGTTTTAAAGGATTTTAAATGCTTTAATGGGGGGGGGGGAATACAAGTAGAAACAAACATGTTATTTAATCAGTTTCATGTATTTTATAACTATGTTTTCACTCAGTAGATTTCACATATTTCAAAAGAAGTCACGTGAATTGGTTTTCTATCTTAAAATACTTGGACAACAGAAGTATTAGTTTTGAATTGTATAATGACTTCAAGTCACTTTATATTATTGTTCAAAGCTCCTAGATACCTTGCATAAACCTACTTGAACAACAACATAGTTTCCAGTTAGCTATCATAGGGATAGTCAGAAGATATCAAACATGAGTCAGTTCATTCATGAGTCTATACTAGCACATTGCCTGATACGTGAGTACTTATAGATGTTTACCTGATACATGAGTACCTTTACATATACTTGAATGATACATGAACACGATTACATAAACGCATTACATGAGTACCTTTCCCTAGATACACTTATCTGTATACATTAACAGGATTACTTGTACCTCGCATTACGAGGATGATTTATCAGTACCTTCTGTGTAAATCTTCCTACATATTCCACAGTACCTCGGAATATTTAAGAAAGGACCCTATCCCACAGTACCTCGGGATATACGTACGGGACTAACCATTCCGGAACCCATCTGTTAGCAACAGTGGATAATGAACATCTACGGATGCCTACGGTTAATACTTATACTAGAAGTACCTTTAAAGGGACTAACCATTCCTTCCACCTGCTGCTGCTACAGAGGAAAAATTGGACAAATCTTCGGATGTCCATTAGGTTATATGTAATATGTTAGCCCCAGTACCTCCGGTCAACATTTACATTTGTTTTGTTAGCACCAGTACCTCCGGCTAACACTTACCTGATTTTATTTTTCCTGTTTACTTTATTTTGTGATATCTTTCACATAAACGATGAGTTAGACTAAGCACTTTTAGTACTAGTCTACACAAAGGAAAAATACTTCATTTATGCAAAACATTCGAGTCTTGGTAGAAGACTACACTTCATTTATACAAAACATTCGGGTCTTGGTAGAAGACTACATTTCATACATACAAAACATTGGGTCTTGGTAGAAGACTACACTTCATACTTATAGAAAATAAGGGTTTTTCATGGCATTCATAGTAGGTTTTCACAAACAAAGCAATGACACTTATATACTTATGAACTCACCAGCTTTAAAGCTGATACTCTCTTTCAAAATAACTTGTATTCTCAGGTCGCCAGTAGACAGGTACGGAGGACAGGTTTTGAGAAGACGCTGCAGACAAGTCTCGTCTTTTATTTTGATTGTATATTTTTGGTGTCTTACCACAATGAAAGAACACACATGTATAAAACTTTACTTATAATGCAATGGATGATGTTGTTGCTTTTTTATTATATTACACTGTTGTGATACTGTACATGACGTCCTACACCCCTGAACGTTTCCGCCGTTCGTGGTTTTGGGGTGTGACAGATTGGTATCAGAGCATTGTTTATAGTGAATATAGTATATCAACCCATAAAAGATATACTAACTATAAATACATGGGATTAAAACACTCTGTCTAAGAGTTATACTTTTAAATAATAAAATATTTAACAAAGTATACGTGCCTGCATTCATACTAAAATCAGTGTCACAACGACAAGAACAAAAGTATTACGATTGTTGGATATCACAAGTAAGCCTGGGGATATATAGTCAGTCTTGGGAATGGCATAGCCTGATCAAGTATGCTGGTCCAAGGAGTGATTAGCATATGCCCAAGAATGGTTGTGATGTGGCAACAAGTCTAAAAACTTACCAACACAACCACAAAGAAATACCATATGGGTATTTGATCTTACTATAATTATCTTAGTTAGTTCGTCTATTTTAGCTATCTCTTATATCCCTTTTCTCGCGTAGATTAAGATGGCTGGATTTCACCACGGCGATCCGTAATTTCCGAACCAAGGCAATGCTGGTTGGATAGAGGCAGAGCCAGAAGATGATCACCCAATCCCTTTGGATAATCACCATGCTGAGGGCTTTTCCGATAGTTCCGACTCGGAGCCAGAAGTCAATAACCTACCCCCGGCTGCTCAAAACCCAAACCTGAACCCTCGCCCTGTGTTTCAAGGACCCACACCCCTGTGGGCCACTAACTTGATAACATAGAGTCATGAACAGGGTCAGCCCATTCCCTACAACGGAGACCGAAGTTTCTACAACCTCACAGAAGGAGGTTCTGCCGATAGAGTCCTACCAATCATGGTGCGTAGGATGTCTAGGAACTTGATAATAGCCCAGGCGGCTGTCAATCAAGTCTTGGAAGTTGACGCCAACTCAGGTGTTAACACTGTCCACATTCGCCAACTAGAGTCTGCTCATGAAAGGACTTTGGTCCGTAATGCAAATCTGCAAAGGGAACTTGCTAAAACCCGAGCTGAAGTTAGAGAACTCCGAGCTCAACAAGCAAGGTCGGACAGGCGTATAAGGGACATCGAACGTCTACTGTCGGAATCAAGGACTCATGCTAGTAGTTCTCGTCGCCGATAGAATATCGATATCTCGTCTTTTGGATATAACCTAGTTTATGTAAAACTATGGTCTAATTGTCTGGCTATATAAATCTTAGGACTGTTAGGTCTTTGTTTAATCTTAAGTCTGTCAAAATTTTCCATCTTGGTTGATGTAAGGCCTACTTCTAGGCCATTTTCCCGAACTTGTTACATCTGTAATTCCAGTTTATTGACAGATATCTAATCTTATGGAAATTATTATCCAACTGTTCTCTTCTTCATTTAGTCATGCTATTCTTTCTGTTGTTGGACTATGGCGATTTAGTCCATGAGACACATTCATTTATCATTTATTCTTATCCATGTGGTCATCTTTTAAACATATAGTTAAAGATGCCGCCACGCAGGAATCCTAGGAGGAATCCAAACAACGAAGCACCTATACCACCACCTGTACCTCTTCAAACTCCAAATCCTTTTGATGCCACTATGTTCCAGGCAGCTTTCACAGCAGCAGTTGCAGTTGCTATGTCAGCAATCAACGCTCCTGCCTCTAGTGGATCAGGAACAGGTGCACCACCCTCAAACCATGGCGAAAGCCATGGACACCCTCGGGAATGCACCTACAAGGATTTTACTAACGCCAAACCCCGCAGCTTCAACGGAACTGGGGGTGTTATGGTGTTGAGACAATGGATCGAGAAGATGGAATCTGTCTTCGAGATCTGCTCATGCCAAGAAGGCAGCAAGGTCAAGTTCGCAGCTTGTACCTTCTCTGACCGAGCACTAACACGGTGGAACAGCCATGTTAACTATCTAACTCTGACGGTGGCATATTCCATTGGCTGGGAGAAATTGAAAGAGATGCTCATGAAGGAATACTGTCCTCGAGGGGAAATACAAAAGCTCGAGCAAGAATTCTGGGGTCTACAAATGGTTGGATCCGACATCACTACCTACACGAATAGGTTTTGTGATTTGGCAAACTTGTGCCCCGACATGGTTTCTCTCCAGAGCAAAAAGATCGAGAGGTATATCTGGGGACTGTCGCCCCAGATCCAGTCAAGTGTGATCGCTTCCAGGCCTATTACCTTTGATAGTGCCAAGGAACTAGCACAATCCCTCATCGATCACAGGAAACCCCAGATCACGTCAATCCCTACACCTGTACCATAGAAGACCAACCCCGACTACGTTAAGAAGGGGTGGAACAAAAGTAAAAGAGGGGCTCCGCAAGGATCCTCCAATAAACAACAGCATGTGGCGATCAATGCTGCCACAGTGACTCCTGTAGTCCCTGCGAACCCCTTTCCAGCAAAAACCTATGCTGGAACTCTTCCAAAGTGCACCAAGTGCAGCTACCACCACCACGGACCTTGCAAGGAGATGCAGTGCTCTAACTGCAACAGGAAGGGGCATACCGTCCGCTTCTGCAAAATTCCAACAGCTCAAGCTGCTCAAGTTCCTAACGCCGGTATGGGCCAAGCTTGCTACGGATGTGGCGAAGTGGGCCATTACAAGAGGAACTGCCCTAAAGCAGGGATGGCTGGAGGAGTGGGAAGAGTTATGGCTCTAGGCCACGAGGAGGCAGTAGCTGATCCAACGATAGTTACTGGTACGTTCCTCCTTGACAACTCTTATGCTTGCATACTATTCGTCATAGTTTACTAAAGCTCAGTAAATATGATTATACTTACAAGCTTAAGTGTAACTCTGAGACATTGGAAAAAGGTTCCAATGTATGACAGAGGGAATAAGAAGAATCAAATTAGGCAGAAGGATAAAAGTTTCTCAAATCTGAAAAGATGGGAGAGTACTTTAGTATCAGTTTTTGTGATCATCTTAATAATTAAGAAACCATAGCACAATTAGTTCTCTAAGGAAGTCTTAGTGCATTCTTATGACTAAGAAGAGGGATCTTGAATTGTTGAAATGGTTAAATCAAGAAGATGAGTCATACTTTGTTCCAATACAAGTCTTAGAGTCCTACTCCAAGATTGTAACTTGAGTGGCATGTCTTAAAGAAGGTTTAAAACACTTGTCAAATGTAAGAGTAAAAGTTTCCTACTCTTGTACATATAAAATTGGTAAGTTGTGATGTTTTGGATAAAACAAAGACCAACTTAGGCCAATTGTGTGAAGTGTTTGTCTTGATTAGAATCCACACTATCTCTTGGATATTTGACAAGGGAGTCTTATAGGTCAAGAGGAAAGTGGGAGTCTTAAAGGTCTTGAAAGTCTCAAGAACTATTCAAGAATAGAACCTGAAGTTCTTCACTAGCACACGACTTGAGGTTTATAACCTATCGTGTTGACATATTCTGTGCCCATTCCAGTTAAAGTTGGCTTTGCATATGAGTTCTTAGAGTTCTCAATTTGTTGCACAACAACTTGGAAGCAATGGCAGGCCCTTGAGCTGCCAGGTGGCAAGAAGTTAAGATTGAGTTCAATCCATATGGTTTTGGATTTGTCATTATCTTTGTCCTGTGATTATGGTTTTGACAAATTCATATGGGTAGGAACTCATACACCATTAAATCTAAGTGTCATAAGGTTTCTCTCCGATTCATGAAAATGATGGTGAGGAAACACTTTCACTAAGTAGATTTTATCTAGATAGCAATTGTGATATTTGCATTCTCAAAGTCGTTAGTGGAGCGCGTGTGGTTAACCGGCACACTAATATGGACTTGTGAGAAGTGGCAAAAAGGTCTAACCATTATGATTATGGCATACCTCTTCATAACTGTTTAGACACACAAGTGTGCTATCTAAGGGAAGGTGTATGATTTTTGATAAAGTCTTATCAAAACAATCTAGTATCAGAAATCTGAACTTTGGTAAGAAATTCAATGAAGTATTGATTTCTAGAAGTCCAGCTGATTTCTGAGTACATGTCAAAGCTAGTGGGAGCATAAGTGTTATGCTAATAATCATCATGTTAGTGGGAGCATGATCATTATGATAAGTATTGCAAGTTAGCAATGTTAATTATAGAAAACAAAAAGTTTCAATTCGTGAGGTTGCAGGGGTTGAAAAAGTTGTTTTGCTATAATTAAGGGAGAGGAAATTATACTTCATCTCAAATCTATAAGCTTAGATCGTGAGGTTTTAATCATTTAGTCAAGGATATATATATGAATTTCATGTTGGAATGGCTCAACATAAGGAAATTCTGTATATGGGTCCATTATTTGCGTTCTAAAATTCGATTATGATTACGGCATCCCTTTTCATAATCTGAATTATGAGAACTTGGCAAATTGAAATGGAAATATTATAGCAAAAGACTGGTTTAGTCTTTATGTAAGACATCATGAATCGTGTCCCATATGCTTCGGATATAGGATCGATTACATGTGCTATATTCATCCGTTCTAAAATTTTCCAAATGCCTGGGGCATTAAGAAGGGAAAAGGTTTAGAACTGGATATGACTAAAAGGATTAAACAATTGTCGAAGGACAATCTAAGGTTTACCAAAGATTGGTTGCTCAAGGACAGTTGGAAGTATAGTGATAATTCTGGAAGGACCATATTAACATAGTCTGTAAGGAGGCAACTCTTGTTCAGAAGTGATAGTCAAAATGGAATCTGGAAATGTTTCAAAGTTAGAATTTTCAATCTGTTTAAGATTAGAAAACTTAATGCAAGAAGGATGTTTCCAAGGAGCTGATCTCCTTTGGAGTACTCTGTAATGATTGTTGTCAAGTCTTTCTGACTTTGTGCATAATCATTACAAGAGGATCAATGCATATAAGTTTAGAATCTAACAGATTTCAGTAAATGGCTTGGATTTGGAATTCTTGCATTTGCAGTAAGGATTTGGGAGTGTGAAAAGAGAATCATTGAAGTTATGTTCAATGGATCTAGTTCACAAAGTAAAGATCATAGACAAACATAGTATGCATACTTGGTGTATGGCATGACTAGTGCTTAGAAAACATAGTGTACATGCTTGGAGCATGGGACAATTATTGTTTTAAATTCAAGAATAAAGTTGATAGCTGAAACAGTATATAATGAATAATGTGTAATCATATGGTAATAAATAAAGGGTGTTTTATTTATGTTCATAGGTTTTGATACCATATTGGATTCAATTATTATTGTGTTTCACTTTGCATGTTTTGACTTCCCGAATAAACTAGGTTATTCTTCCGGAATTACTAAGTTATTCAAACCATCCACAGTCGGTCATATGTTGGAAGTAGATATGAATTAAGACTGTCATGATGGGTTGTAGAGGTCTAAGGTGTTGGACAAGGCTACAACAATCATGAGTGCTCATAAGTTCTGAGTATTGGATTCAACCCGCGCTCATTGGAATCACTTCATGGATTTTATCACGAGTGATCATGAGACGATAATATCTTATATTCTTCAAACCTAGAGATATGAGTTGTTACTATGAGTTGGTTGTACATTGATTGCACGAAATCGCATTTGGTAACTCGGTGCTATAAAACATGCCTTTGTGTATGATTCAACAAGTAGTAGAACAAGCCATATGAGTCGAAGTTTATCCATTCCTTTTACCTTCGGGATAAAAGCGATATATGTGGGCCCCTCGATGATTTGATGATGACAAATGGAAGTGCTCGGCCGGGCCAGGACTGATTTGATTTGTTCAATTAGTCAGTCGTCATAAATCGAAAATCGGGAAACAACAAATGGACAGAGAGAATGATTATAATCCATGTCTCAGTCCATATGATATCTTGAATGGAGGAATATATGATCCCTTATCTAATGGACAAGTCATTGACAAAGGTCAGAGTTCATCTACAAGGTCAGAGTTCGACAGAAGCTTTTGAGAGCTACGATTGCCGGTTGGTTCCTGAAGTCATACGCAATAATAGTTTTAGACTTATCCAAGTGGGAGACTGTTGGATTAATGTCTAAGTCCATAACTATAATTGGTAAGACTTGACCCGACCCGGCATGGTCCATTTGGGTTGCATACCATCATGCACTTGGATAGACTATAATGAGAGAAATAAGACACTTATGGTTATTTATATATTATAAGTTCTAGTATATTAATAATAAGAATAATAAGATTATTTAATTAGTATTGATCAAGAATTAATCTAGGATTAATTAAGTGATCAAAAGAAGACTAATTAAATATATGGGTTGATTGTGTAAATCATCCATACTTGTATAGTGGGCTAATGCTCCATGGATAATCAAGTTGGGCTAAAACCCATAGGATGGTCCATGGATGCTCCATGGTGTATTTGTACCCATGGATCATGGAAATGAAAGGCCATGTCAATTAGGGTTTACATGGTGTAACCCTAACTATATAAGCATCTTATTCTTGACCAAAATCGGCCACTAGTGTGTGAAGTGAAAGGGCTAGCCGATTTCATGAGTTGTAGAATTCTCTCAAGCTATTCTAAGTGTTTTGATGATTGTGATTCCATTTGAGGTGTCACACTTGGGGCACTAGGCACTCAAGCTTCATGAAGACTTTCTACATAAGAGGTATGTATTCTATCTTGTTATATTCATTGATTTTATATGCTAGATTAGGATAATACCTTGGAAGTTCTTATTTGCATGTATAATAGAGAAAACATAGATCCAAGGTATTTAGGGTTGCATGTACACTTAGGAGTGTTAGAATGCTCAAAACCCAACACAAACTGCATATACATAGGTTGTACTTTAACTTTAAATAGCCATACTTTCAAGATAGATCTTATGCCAGTTACCATTAAATGTTTCGACGTTATCATCGGTATGGATTGGTTGAGTCTTCTGCGTGCCGACATTATGTGCTTCGAAAAAGTAGTCCGTCTTAACCTTCCTAACAACGAAACCTTAACTATCTACGGCGACAAACCTAGTACTAGCCTTCGCATCATTTCGTGCATTCAAGCACAAAAGTGTTTGCGGAAGGAGTACCATGCATTTCTCGCACACGTCGTCGATACCAGCCAAGAACAGAAAGACATCCAGAAAATCCCAGAAGTACGCGACTTTCCCGACATATTCCCAGAAGAACTTCCCGGTTTACCACCACAACGCCAAGTCGAGTTCAGAATCGACTTAGTGCCAGGGGCTACCCCCGTAGCCAAATCTCCTTACCGTCTTGCACCGGCTGAAATGCAGGAACTTTCCAGTCAACTTAACGAACTTCTCAAGAAGGGATTCATTCGACCAAGCTTCTCACCATGGGGAGCACCAGTCTTGTTCGTCAAGAAGAAAGATGGATAGTTTCGCATGTGCATCGACTATAGAGAACTCAACAAACTTACCATTAAGAATCGTTATCCCTTGCCCCGTATTGACGATTTATTTGATCAACTTCAAGGAGCCAACTACTTCTCGAAGATAGATCTGCGATCCGGATACCACCAACTACGAGTGTTAGAGGAAGATGTTCCCAAGACAGCCTTCCGAACTCGTTACGGGCACTACGAGTTTGTAGTAATGCCATTCGGATTAACAAACGCGCCCGCAGTATTCATGGATCTGATGAATAGGGTGTGTCGTCCTTACTTGGATCAGTTCGTCATCGTCTTCATTGATGACATACTCATCTACTCTCGAAGCAAGGAGGAGCATGGTCAACATCTCCGTAAAATCTTAGAAACATTACGAGCGGAGAAGCTCTATGCAAAGTTCTCGAAGTGCGAATTTTGGATTCGGCGAGTCGAATTTTTGGGCCATGTGGTTAGCGAAGAAGGTATACACGTGGACCCTTCCAAAATTAAGGCCATCGAGAACTGGTCAGCACCAAAGATACCTACTGAAATTCGTCAATTTCTAGGTCTAGCTGGCTACTATCGCAGGTTCATTCAGAACTTCTCCAGCATAGCGAAACCTCTTACAACCCTGACCCAGAAAGGCGTGGCCTTCGACTGGGAGGAGAAACAGGAAAGAGCGTTCCAAACGCTCAAACGAGCCTTGTGCACCGCCCCGATACTATCCCTTCCCGAAGGAATAGAAGACTTCATTGTCTATTGCGATGCATCCAATCAAGGACTCAGATGTGTTCTGATGTAGCGAGGTAAAGTCATCGCCTATGCCTCGAGACAGCTGAAGACACATGAGGTTAACTACACAACCCACGATCTCGAGCTAGGAGCAGTTGTGTTTGCTCTGAAGATCTGGCGACATTACCTATACGGTACCAAAAGCACGATCTTTACAGACCATAAGAGTCTACAACACATCTTCGACCAGAAAGAGCTCAACATGAGACAACGACGGTGGGTCGAGCTACTTAGTGATTACGAATGCGAAATTCGTTATCATCCGGGTAAAGCCAATGTAGTAGCCGACGCCCTAAGTCGGAAAGAATATACTGGCCGTAGAGTCAAATCTTTGACTCTAACCATCCATTCGCACTTGTCCACACAAATAAAGGAGGCTCAACTCGACGCTTTGAAACCTGAAAATGTGGCGGGTGAATCCCTTAGAGGGATGGATAAGAACTTGGAAGTCAAGGGTGGCGGAGCCTTATACCTCATGGATCGGATCTAGACACCGAAACACGGTGGCTTCAGAGACTTGGTCATGACGGAAGCTCACAACACTCGTTATTCCGTCCACCCGGGTTCAGATAAGATGTATCTGGATCTTAAGAAGCTATACTGGTGGCCTAACATGAAAGCAGATATTGCTACCTTCGTGAGTAAATGCCTTACTTGCGCAAAGGTCAAGGTCGAATACCAGAAACCCTCCGGTCTTCTACAACAACCGGAAATACCAGAATGGAAGTGGGAGCGGATCACTATGGACTTCATAACCAAGTTGCCCAAGACGACGGGTGGACTTGATTCCATATGGGTCATCGTCGATAGACTGACCAAGTCTGCACACTTCCTACCGATCAAGGAAACAGACAAGATGGAGAAACTTACCAGAACTTACATTAGGGAGATTGTAAGACTGCACGGTGTTCCTTTATCTATCATCTCAGACCGAGATAGTAGATTCACTTCGAGGTTCTGGCAGTCATTACAAAATTCCCTAGGAACTAGGCTGGACATGAGTACAGCCTACCATCCACAGACCGACGGGCAAAGTGAGAGAACTATCCAAACCTTAGAAGATATGTTGCGCGCCTGTGTGATAGACTTTGGAAAAGCTTGGGATACTCATTTACCTCTTGTTGAATTTTCCTACAACAATAGTTATCACACGAGCATCAAGGCAGCTCCATTCGAGGCCCTCTATGGCCGAAAGTGCAGATCCCCTCTGTGCTGGGCTGAAGTGGGTGATACCCAGTTAGCTAAGGGACGCGTTCCCGAAAGCACTCTCACGGGTCCGGAGATCATTCGGGAAACGACAGAGAAGATCGTTCAAATTCGTGAACGACTAAAAGCCTCTAGAGACCGACAGAAAAGCTACGCCGACAAGCGTAGGAAACCATTGGAGTTCCAGGTGGGCGACCGAGTCCTACTGAAAGTCTCACCCTGGAAGGGCTTCATATGCTTTGGAAAGCGTGGGAAGCTCAATCCAAGATACATAGGGCCTTTCGAGATTCTCGCGAGAACCCTGTGGCTTACAAGCTCAATCTACCAAAAGAACTCAGTAACGTACATCCTACCTTCCACGTGTCAAACTTGAAAAAGTGCCTATCTGACGAGACTCTTGTTATTCCACTCGACGAGATCGAGATCAACGAGAGCCTCAACTTCGTGGAGGAACCAGTAGAAATCATGGACCGAGAGGTCAAGCGAACAAAGCAGAGCCGTATCCCGATAGTGAAGGTGCGCTGGAACGCAAAGCGTGGACCGGAATTCACTTGGGAACGTGAGGATCAGATGAAACTGAAATACCCCCACCTATTTGCTTAGTTATTTGTAATTTCTTATTTGCTTACATTCTAATTTCGGGACGAAATTCCTTCTAACGGGGGGATGATGTGACAACCCGAAATTTCCATTTGTACGAACAATATCAATTCAATAGAAGTCAGTCCAATTTCAGTGATTTTCAGACTTTTCCGAGCAAGCTAGTGTACCTTAGGGTTTACACTTTAGGAGATATCAGGAGAGTGGATGCTCCTGAGTTTGTGAAATTTGGACATTTCAAGTTTCATAATGTTACAGTCTAAGTTCAGGAATAAAAATATTTTCTGTCAAAATATTTCAGGACTATAAATAGTTTTCTGAATTTATTTAATTCATTATTCACAATTCCAACTAGAGAAAAGCCATTTTCTCTCTGACAGATCTTCGGGTTTTTATCCCAGATTGTGAGTAACTCTTTCTAGTAGTGCTAGATTACATATTTGATGCTTATAACATGATTTAGTGGGCTAAATCATGAGATCTAGGAGTTTACTCCCCAAGGTGTTCTTGGGCGGTAAACTCCCGAAACAAGGCCAAAACCGACATTGATGCTAGAATAAGGCCTTAGGACATTAGTTAAACACATTAGGGACATGAAATCACACACAAAACCACCCAAGATTGGGAGTTTACGGCCCAGAACTCTCTTAGGCCGTAAACTCCATTTCAAAGGGCTAAATGGTGGTTTTTGGACTAAAGGACTTTAAGGCTTGCATCTAGATAAATTCCCCAAGTAGCTTAAGGTCTTAAACACTTCAAATGACACAAAAGAAAGTGAGTTTACGGCTCAGAACTCTCCTAGGCCGTAAACTCCATGTAAATGGTCACAAAGGGGTGTTTTCATGACACCTAAGGTCCTAGCCCTTTACAAGAAATTGTACCCACTAAATGGAAGGACCAAACCACACCAAAATCACTTAAACAAGTGAGTTTACGGCCAAGACATGGTTCTTGGGCCGTAAACTCCTATAAAGGGCACTAAGTGGTGCCTAATGCCTTCATGTGCTAGGATTAAAAGTCTAGAACACATCCCACTAGTACAAGAGGCTTGAAATCAACCAAGGAATCACCCCAAGGGAGTTTACGGCCGTAAACTCCAAGGGGAAATGTCCTTTAGGCCGTAAACTCCTATTTGGAGTACTTCTAGGCCTTAAACCCTTCCAAGAACATAGCCACTAGGTTAGAATAACTCTAGATAGCATATTGGACTTCAAAACACACCAAACACACATGTTTGGGAGTTTACGGCCGTAAACTCAAGAGTTTACAACCGTAAACTCCATGTGTGATGGTATATGGAGAGTAAACTCTCATATGGGGTCCTTTGGAAACCCTAAACTCAAGTACCCTGTCCCACAATAGCTTGATGAAGTCCTTACGGCTTAAAACACTTACATAAAGTGTTATCTATATCTAAGATGTCTTAAACATTATCAATTAGTCTTTGGTGTCTAATTGAGTGCATATATGTGTGATTATATGTTCATTAGGATCGTAGTGTGTGCACAAGTACTCGCTTGACACCTAGCCATCCGATACCGTTCAGTTCATTCCAATCACCAACTACAGGTGAGTTCATACCCCGTAAATCAATGTTTTAAAGGATTTTAAATGCTTTAATGGGGGGGGGGGGGAATACAAGTAGAAACAAACATGTTATTTAATCAGTTTCATGTATTTTATAACTATGTTTTCACTCAGTAGATTTCACATATTTCAAAAGAAGTCACGTGAATTGGTTTTCTATCTTAAAATACTTGGACAACAGAAGTATTAGTTTTGAATTGTATAATGACTTCAAGTCACTTTATATTATTGTTCAAAGCTCCTAGATACCTTGCATAAACCTACTTGAACAACAACATAGTTTCCAGTTAGCTATCATAGGGATAGTCAGAAGATATCAAACATGAGTCAGTTCATTCATGAGTCTATACTAGCACATTGCCTGATACGTGAGTACTTATAGATGTTTACCTGATACATGAGTACCTTTACATATACTTGAATGATACATGAACACGATTACATAAACGCATTACATGAGTACCTTTCCCTAGATACACTTATCTGTATACATTAACAGGATTACTTGTACCTCGCATTACGAGGATGATTTATCAGTACCTTCTGTGTAAATCTTCCTACATATTCCACAGTACCTCGGAATATTTAAGAAAGGACCCTATCCCACAGTACCTCGGGATATACGTACGGGACTAACCATTCCGGAACCCATCTGTTAGCAACAGTGGGTAATGAACATCTACGGATGCCTACGGTTAATACTTATACTAGGAGTACCTTTAAAGGGACTAACCATTCCTTCCACCTGCTGCTGCTACAGAGGAAAAATTGGACAAATCTTCGGATGTCCATTAGGTTATATGTAATATGTTAGCCCCAGTACCTCCGGTCAACATTTACATTCGTTTTGTTAGCACCAGTACCTCCGGCTAACACTTACCTGATTTTATTTTTCCTATTTACTTTATTTTGTGATATCTTTCACATAAACGATGAGTTAGACTAAGCACTTTTAGTACTAGTCTACACAAAGGAAAAATACTTCATTTAGGCAAAACATTCGAGTCTTGGTAGAAGACTACACTTCATTTATACAAAACATTCGGGTCTTGGTAAAAGACTACATTTCATACATACAAAACATTGGGTCTTGGTAGAAGACTACACTTCATACTTATAGAAAATAAGGGTTTTTCTAGGGATTTCATACTTACCTCAACATTTTCACTTAAAGGTTTCATGGCATTCATAGCAGGTTTTCACAAACAAAGCAATGACACTTATATACTTATGAACTCACCAGCTTTAAAGCTGATACTCTCTTTCAAAATAACTTGTATTCTCAGGTCGCCAGTAGACAGGTACGGAGGATAGGTTTTGAGAAGACGTTGCAGACAAGTCTCGACTTTTATTTTGATTGTATATTTTTGGTGTCTTACCACAATGAAAGAACACACATGTATAAAACTTTACTTATAATGCAATGGATGATGTTGTTGCTTGTTTATTATATTACACTGTTGTGATACTGTACATGACGTCCTACACCCCTGAACGTTTCTGCCGTTCGTGGTTTTGGGGTGTGACAATTTTGGAGCATCTAGAAAACATTTTTCATCGATTCCAACACCCTTGTTCTTAAGTGTACGGCTGTACACCCTTCAAAACTACAAATCTTCATTGACCAAACACTCGTTCACATCCGTACACCTTCAAAGGTCGTACACCCTTCGAGAGCCAGTCTACGGCCATACACTCCCTTCAAGGCCGAACACACTCCCTAAGTGGTGTAGTTGACTGAAAACCTACTTTCCTCGATTCAATCAAGTCCCGGTAACATTCCTTAACCGAAAGCAAGTGTTTTCCTAACACTTTACCTACCGAAATCGCTAATTAGATACAAATATGTATTTAATTGTTATTAGGATTCCGTTAAGTGCCACACTACAACTCGAGGGTCTTCATTTCGTTTCGTTAATTCAACACTTGTACACGACTAACAGTGAGTTCATACCCCTACGCTTTTATGATTTTTAACGTTTTCACGGGGGAATACAAACCAAACACAAATGATTTTAAAAAGTTTAAAACTTATGCAATTGATACAGTTAAACGAGTTTCACATGTTTTATAAAAATATTTAGACATTTTATCCCTTTTGTACTATGCTGAGCATAAGGGACGCTTTCAACTTGAAAACACAATTGCATAGTTTTCGGAACAATTTACAAATCAAGTACAAAACATTTCAAGCAAACTATAATGGGTATAGTTTGGGGAATTCAATGCATAGCTTTTACCGTTTCAGATTTCATACATGGGTAAACATATAAACTATGACAAATTTAGTTTATGATATACATTACTACAAGAGTACAACATTTAATAATTATTTATGTATAATTATTATCTATACAATGTACACACAGATTCAAATACAAGAGAACAATACTACATGTAAACTAGTTAATACAGGATTGTGAGACAACATCTTCAAAATTGTACCATTTGGTGTACTGAATTAAAACCTATCATAGTATAACCAACGTCTCCTGGAGGGAGAGCATGAGATTTGTGAATAGATCTATTAAGGACTGACAATCCCACACCTGAACTGCTAGCTACAGTTAGGCAGGCATCCTTGGGGTGACAAATGTCATTTAACCGACACTTGAAGAACGTCGCAAACGTCACTAGGTCATATCAAGCATGGTTTTACGACTCATAATAAGTATAAACTAACATATGTTTACGAGGTATCATGCTTCATTAGTTTTATTTAATTAATAAAACTACAATACATACTGGTTGTAGCCTGGGTTTTCAAACAGAACATACTATACATACTGGTGGTAGTCAGGGTTTTCAAACAGTACATTCTATACAATGGTTTTTCATATAGAGTTCACTGTACAACATATCTATCAGTAATTAAGCATACAAACTGATATGTTTCATATGCTACAACAAGATACAATAATAAACAAATTAGTTAATTCTATGATTTCTTAGCTTATGCATTAGAGTGATGTATGAAAAATATTCGATAGACTGTGGAATGTGTGGTTTCCGCCCCATTTCCTGTTCCTTGTTTGGTTGTAGACTTAGGGCAGATTCACATAATCCGCTGTCTGTTTGATATTGGTTTATACGTGGCTACTATGAATTAAGTGTTGATAGAAGGAACTGGTATTATCATGCTTTTACTAAAGAAAATATTGGATTTTCTTGGAAACATACGAACATTTTCACGGATTCATCAACAAGTTTTCATTACAAAAACATCACTTATGAACTCCTCAGCTTTATGCTGATACTCTTTCAAAACTACTTGTATTCTCAGGAAATTAGTAGACAGGTACCTCATGGAGTTTTGAGAAGACGGCGCGTATAGAGTCACATCTTTTTCTTTTGCTACTTTTGATGTGTAAAAACAAGAATCAAACAGTTGTAAACTCTTTTTCATGTATATTCAATGTATTGGTTGTGTTTACTATGATTACTATAACGCAATGATTGTGATAATATACATGATGTCATCCACCCCCGAACGTTTCCGTCGTTCCGGTTTGGGGGTGTGACAGATTTGTATCAGAGCTATTGTTTATAGTGAACTAAGTATATCGAACCTTACATGGTATACAACTATAAACACTAAAAGGGCCAAAGTACTCTGAACTAAAAGTATACTTTTAAAATATAAGTATTTTATAAGAAGTATACAAGTATACATACGTACCAAAAACAGTATCACAAGTAGAACGAAACAAAAGTATTTGGATGTTGGACACTGCGGTTAAACCTGCATAGTTATGTAATCATGTCTGGGGTCAATATAGCCTGATCAACTATATTTATTTGAGACATTACCAACATGTGTTTGGGAGTGACTGTGGTGTTGCAGCAGGCCTAAAACTTGGCAAGCCATATACAACAAGAGATCGATAGAACAAAACATACAACATTTAAAATACTAATGGAGTATTTTAGCTAGATCTGAATATTGTGTAGAGATTCATTCCAAGTGTTGCCACTTGTTTCTTCCTAGCGATAGTTTACTAGCATTAGTAATTTCTCTCTGTTATCGCTTAGTAGAACACTTTATCTATCAGACTGAGATATAACTTGTTTAATATCTCTTGATTCAAAGATCTAGGGGACTTATCATCCTCTTCTTCCTGATTATTTTTAGAACAAGATGCCTCCGAGGAAGAGACCTAACAGGAAGAACAACGACCCTCCACCGCCACTACTTCCTCAGTTCGATCCTGCCATGTTCCAGGCAGCAGTTACAACCGCTGTGGCTGCCACGATGTCGCAGATTAATTATGGTGGCTCTAGCGGATCAGGAAGTGGTACCCATCCCCTAATCTTGAGGGTGGTCAAGGACACCAAAAGGAGTGTTCCTACAAAGATTTCATGAATGTGAAGCCCAAATCCTTCGACCACAATGGAGGAGTCATTGCCCTAACCTGATGGTTCGAGAAGATCAAATCAATTTTCGAAATTTGTGCTTGTTCTGAGGCAAGCAAGGTGAAGTTTGCTACCTGCACCTTCATTGATAGAGCACTGACCTGGTGGAATGGTCGATTCAAATCCCTAAATCTATCGGTAGCAAATGCCATAGGTTGGGAGAGTCTGAAAGAGCTCAGGCTTGCCGAATACTGCCCGAGGGGCAAGATGCAGAAGTTGGAACACAAGCTCTGGAACCTGAAGATGAAGGGTTCTGACATTGCCTCTTACACAGCTAGATTCTATGATCTGGCTCTTCTCTGTCTGGGAATGGTCACCCCAGAAAGCAAGAAGATAGAAAGATACATTTGGGGATTGACGCCCCCAACTCAAGGAAATGTCTTGGCTGCAAAGCCACCTACTTTTGACAGCACCAAGTGCCTGGTGCAGACCCTGATAGATCACGGGGTTGATCTTGATTCAGCAACAATTGTTCCTGAACCACCAAAGGCGAGTGGTGGAAAGAAGAAGTTTTGGAACAAACGAAAGGGCCAGTCTTCACAGGAGTCCTCTAAAAAACAACAAACAATGGCAGTCCACGTTGCTACTACTTGTGCTGTTGTTCCAACCACCCAAGCACCTACCAGTAGGTATGCTGGTACTCTTCCAAAGTGCGACAAGTGCAACTTCCATCATCATGGGCAGTGTCGGGAAATGTTGTGCAACAACTATGGTAAGAGAGGATACATAGCTCGATTCTGCAAGGCACTAGTCCAACCAACCAATCAGGCTCCTAGAGTGGGCACTTCAAGAGAAATTGCCCCAAGGCAACAATAGCTGGCAACACAAGGAGAATGCTAGCTATGGGCCAGGAGGAAGCAGTTGCTGATCCCACCGTTGTTACAGGTACGTTCCTCCTTGACAACTCTTATGCATGAATTCTTTTCAATTCTGGTGCGGAGAGAAGTTTTGTCAGTCATGCATTTAAACATCTACTCAAACAAAAATCCCAACCTTTAACCGAAACATTTATCGTCGATATGGCTAATGGAAAGAAAGAGAGCACTAACGACATATTTATAGGTTGTACCCTTACCGTAACGACCATTCTTTCCCCATCGATCTTATGCCAGTTTCCATAAAAAAATTTGATGTCATTATTGGTATGGATTGGTTGAGCCCCAATCATGCTGATATTATTTGCTATGAAAAATCCATCCATCTTAATCTACCCTCAGGTGAAACCCTCATAGTTTATGGTGATAAACTCAGCTCGAACCTTCATATCATTTCCTACATACAAGCCCAAAAATATCTGCGGAAGGAATGCCATGAATTCTTCACCCATGTTGTTAACGAAAAGAAGGAAGTCAAAGACCTCGAGAGCACCCCCAAAGTCTTCAACTTTCTTGATGTCTTCCCCAAAGACCTTCTCGAAATCCCTCCCGTGCGCCAAGTCGAGTTCCGTATCGATTTAATCCCCAGAGCTACTCGTGTAGCTAAATCTCCTTACCGTCTAGCACCCGTAGAAATGCAAGAGTTGTCTAGCCAGCTCAATGAGCTACTCAACAAAGGATTCATAAGACCGAGTTCCTCACCCTGGGGAGCCCCGATCTTGTTTGTGAAAAAGAATGATGGATTCTTTCGGATGTGCATTGATTATTGAGAACTGAACAAGCTTACCATCAAGAACCGTTATCCCTTACCCAGAATCGACGACCTCTTCGATGAACTTCAAGGAGACAGTTATTTCTTGAAAATAGACCTAAGATCAGGGTATCATCAGTTGCAAGTTCATGAGAGTGATGTTCCCAAGACAGCATTCCGAACTCGCTATGGTCACTATGAGTTTGTAGTGATGCCCTTTGGTCTAACCAACGCACCGACGGTATTCGTGGATCTGATGAATCGGGTGTGTCGCCCTTTCCTAGACAAGTTCGTAATCATATTCATTGATGATATACTTGTCTACTCTCGAAGTGAGGAAGACCATAGACAACACTTGAGACTAGTGCTAGAAACACTAAGGGCGGAGAAACTCTATGCCAAATTCTATAAGTGCGAATTCTGGATTAGAAAATTAACTTCCTTTGGTCATGTGGTAAGCGAGGAATGCATACATGTTGTAACACCGTAAATTTTCAAAATAATTTTTTTTCTTTTTCAAAATCACATAATGTATCACATCACAAATCAAAATCCATGATCAATACTGTTTTCAAAAACAAATCCCAAAATCTCTACACATAATAAACTCCATCGGTGTGTGTGTACGTGTCAAGCTGTCGCCTTCCCACGGTCCTTGCTGGTACCTGAGACATCAAACACAATAACTGTAAGCATAAATGCTTAGTGAGTTCCCTAAAATACCACATACCACAAATACGCCACTCAAGGCTAAATCCGGCCCTCTGGTCTAGATGTCTCAGCGGGACCCTCCAGTCCCGCAGCTCGTCGGACCCTCCGGTCCAGTCACAGCTCATTGGGCCCTCCGGCCCGGTCATAATCGTTGGACCCTCTGGTCCAGTCTAGACAATCATACAACATACATATAACACATAGCACGTGATCTCATACATAGCACATAATCTCATACATAGCACATAAGACCCTCTGGTCAACTCATAATACCACTAAAGGTAACGTATAGTGAGAAGACTCACCTTGCATGTCTCGGTAACACGTAAATCTCTTAACCACTAGTGCTCAATTTCCCGAGCTATCGTCCTCCTACAACACAAGTGTATTTCTAATTAATACTACTTGACTCTGGCTGACTAATACCACGAAGTCAAACCAGTCAACACTGGTCAACGGTCAACCCGACTCGCCGAGTCTGGCGTGGACTCGCCGAGTTCCTACGGGAACCCGATCCCTCTGAATCTCTTCAGACTCACCGAGTCACTCACCCGACTCGGTTACTCAACCCCTGGTTCGTAATCGCTGAACAACCCGCACCAACTCGCCGAGTCTGGGGAATGAACTCGGCAAGTGCATTCCATGCACAACCCCAAACGACCTTCTGAGGTCAAATCCGCTTCACTAACTCATAGATCTAGTCTCCTTAAGCTTATTGACCATGAAAAGTCCAAGTCTTGATGCTCATCAAGCCTTGAATAGCTCATGAATGGTGTTTTAGCCTCATAGATCCGTTCCAATTCCACGGGTAGCTCCAAGCGATATGCTACCCTGCCCACCCTCTCGATCACCCGAAACGGTCCAATATACCAGGGTCCTAGCTTGCCCCTCTTCCTGAATCGGATCACTCCTTTCCAAGGAGATACCTTCAAGAGAACATAATCACCGACCTGGAACTCGATCTCGGTTCGACATCTATCTGCATAACTCTTCAGGCGACTCTGAGCGGTCAACAACCTCTGCCTGACCTGCTGGATCTGCTCAGTCGTCTGAAGCGCTATCTCCGTACTACCCATCACGCGTTGCCCTACCTCACCCCAGCAAATAGGGGTACGGCATCTCCTCCCATACAACAGCTCAAAGGGTGGCATACCGATGCTCGAATGATGGTTGTTGTTGTAGGAAAACTCCGCTAAGGGCAAATACGTGTCCCAGCTCCCGCCGAAGTCCAACACACATGCTCGAAGCATGTCTTCGAGCGTCTGAATTGTCCGCTCACTCTGCCCATCGGTCTGTGGGTGGTATGTGGTACTAAAATGCAACCTCGTACCCAACTCCTCGTGAAATTTCTTCCAGAATCTAGAAGTGAATCGCACATCTCGGTCTGACACAATCGAGATGGGTACGCCATGCCGCGATACCACCTCCTTCACGTACAGCTCTGCCAACCTCTCCGCAGAAGAACTCTCACTAATAGCGAGAAAGTGGGCGCTCTTCGTCAATTGGTCCACTATCACCCAAATCGCATCAACACCCCTTGCCGTTCTCGGCAATTTGGTGATGAAATCCATGGATATCTGCTCCCACTTCCACTCCGGAATCTCAAGTCGTTGCAACTTACCATGCGGTTTCTGGTGCTCGGCCTTAACCCTATGACAGGTCAGGCATCTCTTAACGAACCACGCCACATCTCTCTTCATGCAGGGCCACCAATACTCCCTCTTCAAATCCAGATACATCTTTGTGGCCCCAGGATGGATCGAAAACTTCGATCTGTGCACCTCTTCCATCAAGATAGTACGCGTCCCGCCCACAAACGGTACCCAAATCCGTCCCTGGAAGGTCATAAGCCCACGGCTATCGGTAACAAACTCCGACACCTGCCCGATAACTCGCTCTCTCTTACGGTTCTCCGGTCTCACCGCCTCGGCCTGGGCCCCTCTGATGGTATCCAATACCGGAGTCATCACCGTCAACCTCATACAGATATCTCGCATCGGGGCACCCTCTGCCCTACGACTCAGGGCGTCAGCTACCACATTAGCCTTGCCCGGGTGGTACAGGATCTCACAATCATAATCCTTTACCACATCCAGCCATCTCCTCTGCCGCATGTTTAGGTTGGGCTGATCTATTAAGTACTTCAAACTCTTGTGGTCCGTGTATGTCGTACACCGAACCTCATACAGATAGTGACGCCAGATCTTGAGGGCGAACACCACAGCCCCCAACTCCAGATCGTGGGTGGGATATCTCGTCTCATGAGGCTTTAACTGCCTCGATGCATACGCGATCACATGCCCTCTCTGCATCAACACCACTCCCAACCCCAATATTGATGCGTCAAAGTACACCACGAAATCCTCCATCCCTTCCGGTAGTGCGAGTACAGGAGCTTCGCACAATCTCTGGCGAAGGGTCTCAAACGAGGTCTGCTGCTCTGGACCCCATGAGAAAATAACACCCTTCCGGGTCAACTTGGTAAGTGGCACAGCGATCTTGGAGAAATCTCTGATAAATCTCCGATAGTAGCCTTCCAGCCCTAAGAAGCTCCTGATCTCCGTAGGTGACCTCGGCACTCCCAACTCATCACAGCCTCGATCTTGGCCGGGTCAACCAAACACCCATCCCGATTAACGAGATGCCGTAAGAACTGGACCTCCCGTAACCAAAAATCGCACTTGGAGAATTTGGCGAAAAGCTTCTCCGCTCTCAGAACTCCGAGGAGCTCCCTCAAATGTTACTCATGCTGCTCTCTGGTCCTCGAATACACCAGGATGTCATCAATGAACACAATGACTGAACGATCCAACATCGGCCTACACACCCTGTTCATGAGATCCATGAATGTCGTTGGTGCATTGGTGAGCCCGAATGGCATCACCACGAACTCGTAATGACCGTAACGAGTCCTAAACGCCGTCTTCTGGATATCCTCATCCCGAACTCTCATCTGATGATATCCCGATCTCAAGTCAATCTTGGAGAACCAAGACGCCCCCTGCAACTGATGGAATAGATCGTCGATCCTCGGTAACGGATAATGGTTCTTGACCGTCAACTTGTTCAACTCCCGGTAATCAATTCACATCCGGTGAGAACCATCCTTTTTCTTGACAAAAAGGATCGGCACTCCCCAGGGAGAGCTACTGGGACGGATGAACCCTTTCCCCAACAGCTCTTGCAGCTGTGAGGATAACTCATGCATCTCTGGCGGTGCTAGCCGATACGGCGCCTTAGCGATAAGCGCAGCCCCGGGAACCAAATCGATACGAAACTCCACCTGCCTCTCGGGAGGCACACCCGGCAACTCCTCGGGAAACACGATCGGGAACTCACGCACTATCGGCACCTCATCCGCTGAACTTGGCCTCCCAGCGGCCTCTCGCACATCTGTCACATAGGTTACGAACCCCTTGCAACCCTGCTGCAAACTCCGCCTCGCTCTAGCGGCCGAACAGAAAACCGAACCACCACGAGTCCCCTCGCCGTAAACCGTCAGCGCTCCCCCACTAGGATCTCGGATCGTCACCAATTGACGCTCACAATCTATGACTGCCCCAAAATGGCTCAACCAATCCATTCCTACTATGACACAAACATCCCCCATAGCGATCGGAATCAAATCGATCGGGAACTCCACCCCGAAGATCTCCAGCATGCATCCACGTATCACCTAGGTAGCACATACCTCGCGCTCATCTGCTATGGAAACCCGCAGAGGTCGACTCAACGCCTCCCTCGGAATACTAATGTGCCGACTAAAAGCCAAAGATATGAAAGACCGACTCGCACCCGAGTCGAATAAAACCAATGCAGGTACAGAACTCACAAGAAAAGTACCCGCCACGACGTCAGGTGCTGCGCGGACCTCCTCCGCAGTCAGCTGAAAGGCTCTCCCCCTAGCCTTCGGTGCTTCGGCCTTCACTGGCCGGGTCTCAGCAGCTCGAACCACAGGTGCAAATCCCTGCGCTGACCTCTGAAGCTGGGGGCACTCGGCCTTCCAATGGCCGGTCTGGTTGCAATGGAAGCAAACCGAGAACCCCTTCGGACAGTCCCTCACAAAATGTCCTTCCTTCCCGCATTTGTAGCATACCCCAGTCTTGCACGACCCGTCATGGCTCTTGCCGCACTTCCCACAAGTGTGGCCCTTCGAACTGCCCGTCCTCGAATCAGCAGGCTTTGCCCGCTTGGCGGCCGGCTGCGACTGCGCCGGTCGCCGATCACCCCTCTACAACTCAGTCTCCTCCCTCGCCTGTACCTCAAGCTCGATCTCCCTCTTCCTGGCATTTGCCTGGAGCTCGGAAAATGTCTGATAAGTCGAGTTCGCCACGAACTCACGGATGTCCCTTCTCAAAATACTCAGATAACGGCTCATGTGAGCCTGCTCAGTGGACACCAACTCCGGGCAAAACAACGCCCGCTCACGAAACATCCTTGTAATCACTGTCACCGATTCGGTCCCCTACTTGAGGGTCAGAAACTCCTGAGCTAAACGTTCCCTCTCCACCTGGGGAACATACTCGTCACGAAACATCACAGTAAACCTCTCCCAGGTCACTGCAGTTAGCTCAGCTGTAGAATAGCTCGCGGTCACGAATTTCTACCAGTCCTTCGCCCCCAAGCGAAGCTGGTTGAGTGCGAATCGCACCCTCAAGTGCTCCGGACACGAGCACGTATAGAAATACCCCTCCATGTCTGAGATCCACCTCATAGCGGCAATCGGATCCTGTGTACCATCAACTCTGGTGGTTTCGTGTTGCTGAACTCTCGGTACAGCAATGAATCACCACCCTGGGGTCTCGCAGCAGCAACAGTTGCGGTGGCTGCAGCAGCAACAGCTGCGGTGGCTGCAGCAACAGCAGCATCAGTCAAAGCAGTGTAACGCTCGTCAAACGTCTCGATCAGTGTGGTCTTAATAGACCCAAACATCTCCGGAATCTCGGCTCGGATGGCAACAGCCACCTCCTCATGGATGATCTTACGGATCTCCTCATCGCTCACCCCACTGCTCCCGGGGTTATGGCATGTCCCGACCATGATCAACCTCTGAAATACAACATAAAAAAATATCAAGGATACTCTCGAGTATACTCACACTCGATAACTCAAACATCCTCTCTCCTGGTACCCCCAAGGATTCTTACTTGGACTGCGCACCAATCCGGTGTCTTCAATAGTACGGGCCCAATACTATCGTCCACACCAAATTGATATACAACCCAAGTCCTCCTCCTAGGATCCCAAATCGCAAATACTCTACTCTCGCTATGCACTGGCTACCCTCACTAGCCCTCTCCTGAGCTCCTCACTGCTACCTACTCACTCTCAAAGTATCTTATAGCAGCAGCGATCTCCTAAGCTAAGGCATCACAAATCAGGCCCACTCTAGTCCTAATAGGAATACCTAGCCTCTCTAACATGCACAACATAATATCTCATAACTCATAACATATAACGTAAGGGTATTTTGGGGATTCACCGTTCGGGCGCTGCCTGACCGTACACACCATCCACTCTGCTCGTTTCCAAAACTTCTTTTTCTTTTTTGAAAGTTTGCAGTTTTGGCTGTAAAATTTCTCAAATCCTCGGTTTGAGTTCAAATACGCCCGAAGGTGCATCCGAATCCCTCAAACCAAGGCTCTGATACCAACTTGTAACACCGTAAATTTTCAAAATAATTTTTTTTGCTTTCTCAAAATCACATAATTTATCACATCACAAATCAAAATCCATGATCAATACTGTTTTCAAAAACAAATACCAAGATCTCTACACATAATAAACTCCATCGGTGTGTGTGTACGTGTCAAGCCGTCGCCTTCCCACAGTCCTCGCTAGTACCTGAGATATCAAACATAATAACTGTAAGCATAAATGCTTAGTGAGTTCCCTAAAATACCACATACCACAAATACGCCACTCAAGGCTAAATCCGACCCTCTGGTCTAGATGTCTCAGCGGGACCCTCCAGTCCCGCAGCTCGTCGGACCCTCCGGTCCAGTCACATCTCATTGGGCCCTCCGGCCCGGTCAGAATCGTTGGACCCTCTGGTCCAGTCTAGACAATCATACAGCATACATATAACACATAGCACGTGATCTCATACATAGCAAATAATCTCATACATAGCACATAAGACCCTCTGGTCAACTCATAATACCACTAAAGGTAACGTATAGTGAGAAGACTCACCTCGCGTGTCTCGGTAACTCGTAAATCTCTTAACCACTAGTGCTCGATCTCCCGAGCTATCGTCCTCCTACAACAGAAGTGTATTTCTAATTAATACTACTTGACTCTGCCTAACTAATACCACGAAGTCAAACCAGTCAACGGTCAACCCGACTCGCCGAGTCTGGCGTGGACTTGCCGAGTTCCTACGTGTAACACCGTGAATTTCAAAATAATTTTTTGCAAAATTTAAAAACATTTTCATTTAATTTTCATAAAACATCAAGTTTAAATCTCCAATTCACATCATACAAAATCCCAAGATCACATATAAAAATCCCATGCGTGTGTACAGCTCAAGCCGGCGCCTTCCCACGGTCATCACTAGTACCTGAAACAAACAACACTAACACTGTAAGCACAAAGCTTAGTGAGTTCCCCAAAATACCACATATAACACATATTAGCCACTCGAGGCTATAACTCTGTGGGTCCGTGCACCCAAACTCTATGAACCCTCAGGTTCTAACTCTGGGAACCTTCCGGTTCCAACTCTATAAGCATGCACAACATAAATCACGTAGACATCATGTAGTACAACACATAGCATACACATAACATACACATACTCTATCACATAACTCTGATTACCTACTCAAGGTAAAGTATAGTGAGAAGACTCACCTCGTATATCTCGATAACTCGCGAATCCTGGAAATCACTCATGCTCGATCCTCCGAGCTATAATCCTCCTATAACATCATATATCTCTAATTAACACTTTTACCACTAAGGTTGACTACCCTTAACAAGTCAACACTGGTCAACCCTGGTCAACGGTCAACGGTCAACATTGACCGGACTCGGCGAGTGCATTAAAGCGACTCGGCGAGTCTAAGCGTTTTCACCAACTCTCTAGGATTCTCTTTTGACACGTCGAGTACTCCCCTGACTCGACGAGGTCCACCTGGCATGAATCGCGGGGCCACCGAGACTCAACTCGCCGAGTCTCAAGAACAACTAGGCGAGTTCCAGCTCGACTCAGTCCATCTGTCAACCCTCTCTAACTCTCCCTGACTCACTGAGTCAACCCATAACTCCGCAGGACCACTCGCTGAGTGGTTAAGGACAAGCTTCATGCTACTCGCCGAGTCTGTTCTTCAGACTCGGCGAGTGCATGCCATGCATCAACTCAAACTAGCTTCTGAGGTCAGATCCGTTCCATCCACTCATAGATCTGGCCCTCCTAAGCTCATTCATCACGTAAAGTTTATATCTTGGTTACCATGCAACACTTACAAGGCTCTATTTGGAGAAATGACCTCTAAGATGGCAACCCTAGTCTCCAATCCAAAAGGAAGGACATAAAGCATGACATTAGGGATTCTCTGGACCTACTAAGGTCCAGATCTAAGCACCATATCCCCATGGGACCTCTCACACTTCAAATACAAAGCAATTAAGGCATGAAGAAACCCTAGATTTAACCATATCAACAAAAACACGAGAATAAGCTCTAAATGATACCTCAAGAAGCCTCCTCTGATGAAATGAAAGTAGATCCAAGCTCCCCAACTCTTCTAGCTTGACTTTCCTCTTCCTTTCTTGCAAAAACACACAAATTTGGTGAACAATGGCCTCTTAGCTCACTCACAAGAACCCTCAGCTGCTTTGGTGCTCTCAAGATCAAGGTAGCCGCAATGAAGGGCCATAAGATCCTTTAAATAGGGCTTAGGACCGAGAAATTAGGGTTTCATTAAACAGCGAGGACTCGCCGAGTCCATTCCTTGGACTCGCCGAGTCCAGGCGCGAACCCGCGTCCTGAACCGCGATCCTACTCGGCGAGTTTGAGCTCCAACTCGTCGAGTCCCCTCACAAAATTCCAAAAATATAAGCATAAAAGATACCTGGAAATCCGGGCTGTTACAATTCTCCCCCACTAGAACTAGACTTCGCCCTCGAAGTCTCGCTCTGCAAATAGCTCCGGATGCTGCTCACGCATCTCACGCTCCGGCTCCCAGGTCATCTCCGATCCCTTTCGATGCTGCCACTGAACCAACACCAGGGGTACCTCTTTTTTCCTCAAAACCTTGATCTTCCGATCTCTGATGGCCACTGGTCTCTCGGCATAGTTCAGGTTCGCATCCACCTGAATATCCTCTAATGGAACCACTGCCGACTCGTCGGCTATACACTTCCTCAGCTGCGACACATGAAAAGTGTCGTGAATCTGCCCCAACTCAGCTGACAAATCCAAACGATAGGCTACCCGGCCTACCCTCGCGGTCACACGGAAAGGACCATTATATCGGGGCCCCAACTTGCCCCTCTTCCTGAATCGAATCACTCCTTTCCAAGGAGAGACCTTCAGGAGTACAAGGTCGCCAACCTGAAACTCAAGCTTGGACCGGCGTCTATCTGCATAACTCTTCTGTCGGCTCTGAGCGGTCAACAACCTCTGTCTGACCTGCTAAATCTGCTCTGTCGTCCGAAGCACGATCTCTATACTTCCCATCACCCTCTGACCAACCTCTCCCCAGCAAATGGGGGTCCGACACCTCCTCCCATACAAAAGCTCAAAGGGTGGCATACCAATGCTCGAATGATGGTTGTTGTTGTAGGAAAACTCTGCTAAGGGCAAATATGCATCCCAGCTACCCCCGAAATCCAACACACATGCTCGGAGCATGTCCTCGAGCGTCTGAATCGTCCGCTCACTCTGACCGCCTGTCTGGGGATGATATGCAGTACTAAAATGCAGCCTAGTACCCAACTCCTCATGAAACTTCTTCCAGAATCTGGAAGTGAAGCGCACATCACGGTCTGAAACAATCGAGATCGGCACCCCATGCCGAGATACCACTTCCCTCACATACACCTCCGCCAACTTCTCTGCTGAAGAACTCTCGCTGATAGCAAGGAAGTGAGCACTCTTCGTCAACCTATCCACAATCACCCAAATTGCATCGACTCCCCTGGCAGTCCTTGGCAATTTGGTGATGAAATCCATAGTGATCTGTTCCCACTTCCATTCGGGAACCTCCAATGGCTACAACTTACCATGCGGCCTTTGGTGGTCGGCCTTAACCCTACGGTAGGTCAAGCACCTCTCAACAAACCACGCAACATCCCTCTTCATACAGGGCCACCAATACTCCTTTCTCAGATCCAAATACATCTTAGTGGCCCCTGGATGGATCGAAAATTTCGACCGATGAGCCTCCTCCATCAAAATGGTACGCGTTCCTCCCACAAACGGCACCCAGATACGCCCCTGAAATGTCATAAGCCCCCGACCATCGGTAACGAACTCTGAAACCAAACCAACGACCCGTTCCCTCTTCTACATCTCGGGTTGCACAGCCTCGGCCTGTGCCCCAAGAATGGCGTCCAACACTGGAGCTATCACGGTCAATCTCAAACATACATCCTGCAACGGGGTACTCTCCGCCCTGCGGCTCAATGCATTAGCTACCACATTAGCCTTGCCTGGGTGGTACAGGATCTCACAATCCTAATCCTTGACCACATCCAACCACCTTCTCTGACGCATATTTAGGTTGGGCTGATCCATCAAATACTTCAAACTCTTATGGTCCGTGTATATCGTACACCGAACCCCAAACAAGTAGTGACGCCAAATCTTGAGGGCGAACACCACTGCCCCCAACTCTAAATCATGGGTGGGATATCTCGTCTAATGAGTCTTCAACTGCTTCGATGCATATGCTATCACATGTCCTCTCTGCATCAGCACCGCTCCCAACCCCAAGATTGATGCATCACAGAATACCACAAAGTTCTCCATCCCTTCCGGGAGAGCTAACACCGGGGCTTCGCACAACCTTTGGCGAAGTGTCTCAAAGGAGGCCTGATACCAACTTGTAACACCGTGAATTTCAAAATAATTTTTCGCAAAATATAAAAACATTTTCATTTAATTTTCATAAAACATCAAGTTTAAATCTCCAATTCACATCATACAAAATCCCAAGATCACATATAAAAATCCCATGCGTGTGTACAGATCAAGTCGGTGCCTTCCCACAGTCATCACTAGTACCTGAAACAAACAACACTAACTGTAACATCCCGAAATAGCGAGAGTAGAGTTGAAGGGCCAAAAGTGTTAATTGGGAAAGAGTGACTCGGCGAGTCCATGGATGGACTCGGCGAGTAGAGTCGCGGCTTGACCGCGTGTTAAGTAGCCGACTCGGCGAGTCGATGAGTTGGACTCGGCGAGTAGGCGCTGGGTGGAGAAAACCCTAATTCTCGGGGTTGAGCCCTATATAAGGAACATTATGTTCCTTCCCCAGCCTCTTTATTTCCCTCTTGAGTTTCAGAAACCCTAAATCGCGAAGGAGCTCCATTGTTGAGTGGATTGGAGCATTGGAGAAGTTTATTGAAGGAATTTGGTGGGAATTGAAGGCTTGGGGCAAGGGGCTTTACTTGGAATCAACTTCATTGCAGTTGGGGGCGTCCATTGGAGGTAATATCTCGTTCTTGGTCTGATTGTATGTTGTTTCTTCAATTTGGGGGTTGTGGGATCTTGTCTAAGGGTGTAATGGAAGTCTAAAGGGTAGATCTGAGGTTGCTACCTCAGATCTGGAAGGGAGGAGAATCAGAGAGCATGAAAGTCCCTGTGTTGGAGTGTTTAGTGAAGCTTGCAAGTCCCAAACCCTAGTTATAAGTGATTAAGGCCTAGATCTCTTGGGATTCACGTAAAGTTTGCCACTTTACGTGATGGATGAGTTGTATAAGGCTAGATCTATGTTTTGGATCATTTGCATGGCCTATAATGCTTCTGAAAGGATTCAGATCGGTGGTACTCGGCGAGTCACATGGGTGAACTCGGCGAGTTGCTTGAAGATGAGCTGGGACTCGACGAGTTGGAAGAACAACTCGGCGAGTCGGATGAAGATAGCCTTGAACTCGGCGAGTTGTATAAACAACTCGGCGAGTAGGGTGATGTTAGCCTTGGACTCGGCGAGTCTGTTCTTGGACTCGGCGAGTCTTGTCGAAGAGTTCCGATAATCTCAGGTCGAGTCGAGAATCGGTGAGTCAAGGGATGACTCGGTGAGTCGTGTGCGAGTGGACCCTGAGTTGGTGGGCTCGGCGAGTCTCGGGGTGACTCGGCGAGTTAGGTCGCGGATGGAGTGAAGTCTGAGTATGGGAACTCGACGAGTCATAGGGTTGACTCGGCGAGTAGGGTCAGTCAGGAGTTGACTTTGACCTTGTCTTTGTCCAAGGATTGACCAATGGTGTCCGGGGGCATTTTGGTAATTATTGTTTGTTGTTTTGAGTTCAGCGCATTGGTGGTTGACCAGTGGTGGAGATCGTATCAGTGATCGGAGTAGCTTGGTTTATCTGTTCAGTCGGCAGCTTCGAGGTGAGTTATCCTCACTATATCAAAGGGGTCCAAGGCCGGCCCTTATCGGATTGAGATCCGGGTAGTTGTTTTTATGTTGCTGCTTTATCATGTTGCATCCTGTGAGTTAGGATGGTATATGCTAGAGACCTGATTGAGATCGTTATCCAGAGAGATAGGGAGATGCTATGTTAGTGACCTGTTAGGTCGGTATCCTGGTTAGGATAGTGGCATGTTATGTGATCTGTTGATCTGCTTGTTATCTGTGAATTGTTAGATGATTGTATGTATATGTGCACATGGAGGTTTGGACTGGAGTTGGGTTGAGGCGGGTCCTGCTGTGTGCAGTAGGCCAAGACACCCAGGGCGGACCGGTTGTCCCGTAGGCCCAGCGAGCGGTCCAGACAGACTGAAGGCCCGGTGCGGGCGGACCAGTCATACTGCAGGCTCAGAGAGTGGACCAGGTGGATTGAAGGCCCGGGAACGGGCGGACCAATCACACTGCAGACTCGATGTATGCGGATTGACTCAGAGGGTGGACCAGGTGGACTGTTGGCCGGTGCGGCGGACCAGTCACACAGTAGACCCGGAGAGCATGGCTGTTCTATAATCGGATATGTTATGGCATGTTATGCGTGTATGGTATTTGTGGTTGGTATTTTGGGGGTATCTCACTAAGCTTTCGGGCTTACAGTTGTGGTTTCATGTTTTTCAGGTTCTTCAGGAGATCGTGGCAAGGCGAAGGCGTGATCGTACCGCTCCTCGTAATTTTATGGTGTTATGATTCTGGGAATACGATAAATATTTTGAATTGAAAACCTTTTTGTAAAGAATTGTTGGAATTGAGATGTTTTTGAAAAATTTAAAATTTGTTGTGTTTTCGGTCGTTACAAGTTGGTATCAGAGCCTTGGTTTGAGTGAATTGGAGAAACACTCGTGTGACTCCAGTCTCAAATCGAGGAGAGTTTTCGAAAGAGTATTTAAAAATGGTTTTCAAAAATGAGTAAAGGAGGACGCGGAGGTACGATCAGCTGGAGCCAGTAAGTAACCCCAAAATACCATGCATGTTATTTGTTTTTGAGCTTTGATAGAACAGCATGCTAGTGTTAGGCTAGGGACCTTCAGGATTTCATGATATGTTGCCTGATTTGTGATGCCTGTAGCCTAGGGTCCCTTATGGGAGATTCTCAGTGTTTCTCTAGTGGTGAGGGATGATTATTGTTATGCTTGTTCTCTAGGGTGTTGTGGTAGTACTTCATACAAATATGGGTAGGTGTGGAAGGTAGTATGGGCCCGTACTACTGAAAGCACAGGACCCATATGCGTATCAGGGAAACCATGATCTCTAGGGTGGGTTGAGAGAGAGTTGGATCCCAGGGGGTAGGAAGAGTCTGAGATTTTGTGTGGTGTTTCTTTTCAGTATGGAGATTCCGAGGCATGATGAGAGTGGATCCGGGTCAGGATCGGGAGCTGGAGAGAGGGTTCCGGGCGAATCGGTGCCGCCCGAGGTTGTCGGTCAGTTGAGCACGAGCGAGTTGGACGCGAGGATTCGTGAGATCCTGCGTGAGGAGATTGCGGAGTTGTTCCGGGCTGAGTTGACAGAGCTGTTTGGGTCGATCAAGACCGCCATGGTTGAGTATTTTGATGAGCGTTATGCGGCTCTCACCGAGACGGCTACCGCGGCGGCTACAGCAGCTGTAGCAGCGGTAGGGGGAGGAGCTAGTCGGGGTTTTCAGTATCGGGACTTCGATAGGACGAAGCCTCCCACATTCGACGGAGTTCAGGACCCGATAGTTGCCATGAGGTGGTTGTCTGACGTGGAGGGATGTTTCTTCACGTGTTCATGCCCTGCTGATCATAGGGTGAGGTGTGCTCTGAATCTGTTGAGGCTCGGGGCGAAGGATTGGTGGAGATTGACCACGGGGACATTTTCAGAGGCGCAGAGGGTTGCGGTTTCATGGGATCAGTTCAGAGAAATGTTCAGTACTCGTTATGTTCCGCAGGTTGAGAGGGAGAGATTGGCTCAGGAGTTCCTTGAGCTGAAGCAGGACTCGGAGTCGGTGACTGAGATCACCAGGATGTTCACTGAGAGGGCGATGTTTTGCCCAGAGTTCGCTTCAGAGCAGGCTCAGATGTCTCGATATCTGAGCATGCTCAAGAGGGACATCAGGCAGTTTGTGTCTGCGCAGAGATGCGAGACCTTGTTGGAGTTGCAGGAGGCCGCTAGGCGGCGTGAGTTAGAGATTGAGTTGCAGATGCGTGAGTTGAGGCAGGCTCCGGTGCAGTCGCAGCCGGCGCCGAAACGGTCCAAGACCGTTGATGTTAGAGTGGGGGATTTGAGCAGCCACACTTGTGGGAAGTGTGGGAAGGGTCACACCGGGGTTTGTAGGACCGGTGGTGCATGCCACAAGTGCGGAAGGGATGGGCACTATGCGAGGGATTGTCGGCAGTCAGCGCCAGTTCGGGATTTGAGGATCTGCTATCATTGTCATCAGGTTGGACATTTGAGGGCCAATTGTCCACAGTTTGCTGCTGGATCGGTGCAGGCTCCAGCACCGGCCACTTTGAGGATCACAGGTGGAGGTCAGGGTGGAGCGGAGCCCCCAAGGGCTCAGGGTCGTGTTTTTCAGCTTGTTGCAGAGGAGGTCAGGGCAGTGCCAGAGACAGCTGCGGGTATGTTTCCTTCTTGATGTCTTGTTATCTTGTGATTATTGTAGTGTATGTTCATGAGCCGATAATTGTTTGGATTTTCGTTGTGATATTCTTCATTTTGCGGGTTGTGGTTTGGGTTATGGATTTGTGTTTCGGGTTTTCGTCTTGGTATTCGTTGTTCTTGAGGGTTTGATATGATTATGGTTAGTGTTTTGGTGCTTTCATTGGCTATCGTTCGTATGGGTAGTTAGTGGAGATGTGGTATTGGGTTTATGTCAGGCAGCATCATCGTTCATGGAAGGGATAATTGGAGATCGGATTCTTCTTGAGCGGATTGATCAGTGAGGAGATGTGTTTTGCTAAGGGTTGTTTATACTTGTGAAAGCGGCCCGTGTGTAAGTGGTCTCTTGGTGCAGGGTTGTTTGGGAAGGTCGTTGATGGCGGCTGGCGGTTGTTAGTCAGTGCTATAGTGGGGGAGAATTGGAGAATTCTCCGGGAGATCGATGAGTATTTGAGGGTGTTTAGCTGTTGGGTTTCAGCAGTGTTCTGTCAGCCTAGAGTATAGGCTGATAGGAGCGAGTGTCGGGCATGCGGGGCGGGATACAGACCTAGGGCATTGGTTGTGGAGGCCTGGAAGCAGGCCGGGATCGAGTATGTCGACGGAGTTAGAGTTCGGAACCCCTGGAGGGCTAGAACGGTATGCATGGGAGGAATTCTGAGGGGGATAGCATGGGTTGTTGATTGACAGTGAGCGGTCCGGATAGACTGGAGGCCGGAAGGCGTACCCGTCAGACCGAAGGCTCGAAGAATGGTCCAGCCAAACTGAAGGCTCTGAGAGCGGTCCAAATTGGCTGAAGGTTCTGAGAGAGTGGTCTAGATGGACTGAAGGCCTGATGAGGCGGTCCAGTCATGCTGAAGACTCTGCGGGTATTGTTGGATCAGTTTGAGATTGCTGATTGTGTATGTTGCAGTGTGATTGCATTGGAAGGTCTGGCCCCGGGTAGTGATTTTGATGAGTTGAGAGAATGCATGGGATTGAGAGCCCCTGCAATGAGAGCCAGAGTATGTGAATCGCGGTTACGCAAAAAGGGTGGTGTCGCAGTGGGTGAGCACCGTGGCACGTGTTGAAGTAGCAATGTGGCCAAGTGGATTCCTTGGAAGGGGAAGAGAGAAAGTTGTGTAACTCCGAAGGGGAGTGCAAGTTCGCGGAAGTGAAAGCTGCAGAGCAGAGTTATGATTAGAGTAATTCGAGTATGATTTTGGGCATCGTGCTCGCGGCAGTGAAGTAGGAGCTCATCCGGTTTGGGATGTCTGCTGAGGTTGCGGAAGGAATTCCACAGGTGTAGAGCCCAGAGGCTTGGAAAGGATGCGGGGGGAGAGTCCTGGACTCTCAGTATGATTCTGTTCAGGGTATTGGTTATGTATTAGTGGTTCATCCTGGGGGATGTTTGAGGGTGTCATCAGTGTGTCGGGTTTTCCAAACCTGAGGATGCTGGAGCTAGTCCAGCATGTGTATGGGTTTGTAAGAGGAGGACTCATGGGAGTGCTCTGTGATAGAGAATGGGTTTTCCGTCGTCACGGAATGGATAGAGTGGGATTCGGATCGGGGATCCGATGGTTCATGGTTTTCTAGTCTTTATGAGTCGAGTGATGGTTGTGATTTGGAGCAGTGTTGCATTATGGGTAATTCTCAGGGGTTAAGCGAAGATATTAGAAGGTGAATCCGGTCCCCTATTTGAGACGGTGGTCAGGACACCGTGAGGGAAGGAAAGTGTATTCGAGTTCGTTTGGGTATGCCTTGTGGGGCCTGGTCTGGTTGAGGCCAGGTGGAGCATTGTGGGAGTATCCTTGGAGTTGAGCTGCTATAGGCTTCGAGGGCGAAGCCTAATATAAGTGGGGGAGAATTGTAACATCCCGAAATAGCGAGAGTAGAGTTCAAGGGCCAAAAGTGTTAATTGGGAAAGAGTGACTCGGCGAGTCCATGGATGGACTCGGCGAGTAGAGTCGCGGCTTGACCGCGTGTTAAGTAGCCGACTCGGCGAGTCGATGAGTTGGACTCGGCGAGTAGGCGCTGGGTGGAGAAAACCCTAATTCTCGGGGTTGAGCCCTATATAAGGAACATTATGTTCCTTCCCCAGCCTCTTTATTTCCCTCTTGAGTTTCAGAAACCCTAAATCGCGAAGGAGCTCCATTGTTGAGTGGATTGGAGCATTGGAGAAGTTTATTGAAGGAATTTGGTGGGAATTGAAGGCTTGGGGCAAGGGGCTTTACTTGGAATCAACTTCATTGCAGTTGGGGGCGTCCATTGGAGGTAATATCTCGTTCTTGGTCTGATTGTATGTTGTTTCTTCAATTTGGGGGTTGTGGGATCTTGTCTAAGGGTGTAATGGAAGTCTAAAGGGTAGATCTGAGGTTGCTACCTCAGATCTGGAAGGGAGGAGAATCAGAGAGCATGAAAGTCCCTGTGTTGGAGTGTTTAGTGAAGCTTGCAAGTCCCAAACCCTAGTTATAAGTGATTAAGGCCTAGATCTCTTGGGATTCACGTAAAGTTTGCCACTTTACGTGATGGATGAGTTGTATAAGGCTAGATCTATGTTTTGGATCATTTGCATGGCCTATAATGCTTCTGAAAGGATTCAGATCGGTGGTACTCGGCGAGTCACATGGGTGAACTCGGCGAGTTGCTTGAAGATGAGCTGGGACTCGACGAGTTGGAAGAACAACTCGGCGAGTCGGATGAAGATAGCCTTGAACTCGGCGAGTTGTATAAACAACTCGGCGAGTAGGGTGATGTTAGCCTTGGACTCGGCGAGTCTGTTCTTGGACTCGGCGAGTCTTGTCGAAGAGTTCCGATAATCTCAGGTCGAGTCGAGAATCGGTGAGTCAAGGGATGACTCGGTGAGTCGTGTGCGAGTGGACCCTGAGTTGGTGGGCTCGGCGAGTCTCGGGGTGACTCGGCGAGTTAGGTCGCGGATGGAGTGAAGTCTGAGTATGGGAACTCGACGAGTCATAGGGTTGACTCGGCGAGTAGGGTCAGTCAGGAGTTGACTTTGACCTTGTCTTTGTCCAAGGATTGACCAATGGTGTCCGGGGGCATTTTGGTAATTATTGTTTGTTGTTTTGAGTTCAGCGCATTGGTGGTTGACCAGTGGTGGAGATCGTATCAGTGATCGGAGTAGCTTGGTTTATCTGTTCAGTCGGCAGCTTCGAGGTGAGTTATCCTCACTATATCAAAGGGGTCCAAGGCCGGCCCTTATCGGATTGAGATCCGGGTAGTTGTTTTTATGTTGCTGCTTTATCATGTTGCATCCTGTGAGTTAGGATGGTATATGCTAGAGACCTGATTGAGATCGTTATCCAGAGAGATAGGGAGATGCTATGTTAGTGACCTGTTAGGTCGGTATCCTGGTTAGGATAGTGGCATGTTATGTGATCTGTTGATCTGCTTGTTATCTGTGAATTGTTAGATGATTGTATGTATATGTGCACATGGAGGTTTGGACTGGAGTTGGGTTGAGGCGGGTCCTGCTGTGTGCAGTAGGCCAAGACACCCAGGGCGGACCGGTTGTCCCGTAGGCCCAGCGAGCGGTCCAGACAGACTGAAGGCCCGGTGCGGGCGGACCAGTCATATTGTAGGCTCAGAGAGTGGACCAGGTGGATTGAAGGCCCGGGAACGGGCGGACCAATCACACTGCAGACTCGATGTATGCGGATTGACTCAGAGGGTGGACCAGGTGGACTGTTGGCCGGTGCGGCGGACCAGTCACACAGTAGACCCGGAGAGCATGGCTGTTCTATAATCGGATATGTTATGGCATGTTATGCGTGTATGGTATTTGTGGTTGGTATTTTGGGGGTATCTCACTAAGCTTTCGGGCTTACAGTTGTGGTTTCATGTTTTTCAGGTTCTTCAGGAGATCGTGGCAAGGCGAAGGCGTGATCGTACCGCTCCTCGTAATTTTATGGTGTTATGATTCTGGGAATACGATAAATATTTTGAATTGAAAACCTTTTTGTAAAGAATTGTTGGAATTGAGATGTTTTTGAAAAATTTAAAATTTGTTGTGTTTTCGGTCGTTACACTAACACTGTAAGCACAATGCTTAGTGAGTTCCCCAAAATACCACATATAACACATATTAGCCACTCGAGGCTATAACTCTGTGGGTCCGTGCACCCAAACTCTGTGAACCCTCAGGTTCTAACTCTGGGAACCTTCCGGTTCCAACTCAATAAGCATGCACAACATAAATCACATAGACATCATGCAGTACAACACATAGCATACACATAACATACACATACTCTATCACATAACTCTGATTACCTACTCAAGGTAAAGTATAGTGAGAAGACTCACCTCGTATATCTCGATAACTCGCGAATCCTGGAAATCACTCGTGCTCAAGCCTCCGAGCTATAATCCTCCTATAACATCATATATCTCTAATTAACACTTTTACCACTAAGGTTGACTACCCTTAACAAGTCAACACTGGTCAACCCTGGTCAACGGTCAACGGTCAACTTTGACCGGACTCGGCGAGTGCACTAAAGCGACTCGGAGAGTCTAAGCGTTTTCACCAACTCTCTAGGACTCCCTTTTGACACGTCGAGTACTCCCCTGACTCGACGAGGTCCACCTGGCATGAATCGCGGGGCCACCGCGACTCAACTCGCCGAGTGTCAAGAACAACTCGGCGAGTTCCAGCTCGACTCAGTCCATCTGTCAACCCTCTCTAACTCTCCCTGACTCACTGAGTCAACCCATAACTCCGCAGGACCACTCGCTGAGTGGTTAAGGACAATCTTCATGCTACTCGCCGAGTCTGTTCTTCAGACTCGGCGAGTCCATGCCATGCATCAACTCAAACTAGCTTCTGAGGTCAGATCCGTTCCATCCACTCATAGATCTGGCCCTCCTATGCTCATTCATCACGTAAAGTTCATATCTTGGTTACCATGCAACACTTACAAGGCTCTATTTGGAGAAATGACCTCTAAGATGGCAACCCTAGTCTCCAATCCAAAAGGAAGGACATAAAGCATGACATTAGGGATTCTCTGGACCTACTAAGGTCCAGATCTAAGCACCATATCCCCATGGGACCTCTCACACTTCAAATACAAAGCAATTAAGGCATGAAGAAACCCTAGATTTAACCATATCAACAAAAACACGAGAATAAGCTCTAAATGATACCTCAAGAAGCCTCCTCTGATGAAATGAAAGTAGATCCAAGCTCCCCAACTCTTCTAGCTTGACTTTCCTCTTCCTTTCTTGCAAAACCACACAAATTTGGTGAACAATGGCCTCTTAGCTCACTCACAAGAACCCTCAGCTGCTTTGGTGCTCTCAAGATCAAGGTAGCCGCAATGAAGGGCCATAAGATCCTTTAAATAGGACTTAGGACCGGGAAATTAGGGTTTCATTAAATAGCAAGGACTCGCCGAGTCCATTCCTTGAACTCGCCGAGTCCAGGAGCGAACCCGCGTCCTGAACCGCGATCCTACTCGGTGAGTTTGAGCTCCAACTCACCGAGTCCCCTCACAAAATTCCAAAAATATAAGCATAAAAGATACCTTGAAATCCGGGCTATTACACTACGGGAACCCGATCCCTCTGAATCTCTTCCGACTCACCGAGTCACTCACCCGCCTCGGTTACTCAATCCCTGGTTCGTAATCGCTGAACAACCCGCACCAACTCGCCGAGTCTGTGGAATGGAATCGGCGAGTGCATTCCATGCACAACCCCAAACGACCTTCTGAGGTCAGATCCACTTCACTAACTCATAGATCCAGTATCCTTAAGCTTATTGACCACGTAAAGTCCAAGTCTTGATGCTCATCAAGCATTGAATAGCTCATGAATGGTGTTTTAGCCTCAAATACATTGATCCCAAGCCAAAACCTCCATGGATGCATATAAAGCTTTGGCAATGAGGTGCTCTAGACCTCTATGGGTCCAGATCCAGGACCTTAACTCGCTAAGGGACCATGAGGACACTAGATCTAGCCACAAATGGGTTCAAAAGCCCTAAATCTACATGAACATTACAATAACAGAGAATGATTCGAGATTGTACCTCATTTGTGATGTTCTGGACCTCAAATCTTCAAGAATCCACCCCTCTCTTGTTTCCTCTTGGCTAGATCTCCTGTTTCCTTGCTAGACAACAACTCCAAGATCAATAATGGCTCCTTCCCTCACTTAAATCACTCAATCGCTCTAGGGTTTCACTCTGGGGACTGATGAGTGCAAATGACGGCCATAAGGCCCCTTAAAATATGCCTCAAACCCGAGAAATTAGGGTTTCATTAAACAGCGCGGACTCGTCGAGTCCACTCTTGGACTCGCCAAGTCCGGACGCGAACCCACGTCCAAATCCGCGATCATACTCGGCGAGTCTAGGCTCCAACTTGCCGAGTCTCCTCACAAATTACCAAAATAAATAAATAAATAAATAATACCTGGGAATCCGGGCTGTTACACACGTGGACCCTTCCATGATCAAAGCGATTGAGAATTGATCAGCACCGAAGACGCCCATAGAAATCCATCAATTCTTGGGTCTCGCGGGATATTATCGCAAATTTATCCAAAATTTCTGTAGAAATGCTAAGCCTTTAACCACCCTGACTCAAAAAGATGTACCCTTTTGTTGGGGAGAAAAGCAAGGCACTGTGTTTTAGACATTGAAGTAGGCCCTGTGCAGCACAACTATCTTATCTCTGCCTGAAGGGACGGAGGACTTCGTGATCTACTGTGATGCATCCAATCAGGGCCTAGGCTGCGTGCTCATGCAGCGAGGAAAGGTTATTGCCTATGCCTCAAGGCAGCTAAAAGCACACGAAGTCAATTATACAACTCATGATTTGGAGTTGGGAGTAGTGGTCTTTGCGTCAAAGATTTGGAGACATTATCTCTACGAAACCAAGTGCACTGTCTTTACCGACCATAAGAGCCTACAACACATTTTCGACCAGAAAGAATTAAACATGAGGAAACGGCGATGGGTAGAGCTACTTAGTGATTATGAGTGCAAAATACGCTACCATATCGGCAAAGCCAATGTGGTAGCGGATGCACTCAGTCGAAAATAGTATTCAGGTCGTAGAGTGAACGCGCTGACAATGACCATCCATTCCCATTTATCCGATCAAATCATAGAGGCTCAGCTGGAAGCCTTAAAACCAGAGAACATGTCAGATGAAGCCCTGAGAGGAATGGAAAAGAACCTGGAGATCAAAGGTGATGGAGTCTACTATTTCATGAACCGGATCTGGACCCAGAAGTACGGAGGGTATAGGGAGGTTGTCATGAACGAAGCTCACAAGACTAGATACTCCGTTCACCTAGGTTCAAATAAGATGTACATGGTTCTCAAACAACTCTACTGGTGGTCGAACATGAAAGCAGAGATCGCTACCTTCGTCAGCAATTGCCTGACTTGCGCCAAGGTGAAGGTGGAATATCAGAAGCCCTCAGGTTTACTTCAGCAGCCAAAAATACCTGAGTGGAAGTGGAAAGGATTATGATCAATTTCATCACTAAGTTGCCCAAGTCTTCGAGTAGGCACGATGCCATTTAGGTAATTGTCGATGGATTGACTAAATCTGCCCACTTCCTGCCAATCAAAGAGACATTCAAGATGGAGAGAATTACATGAATCTATATTCGAGATGTAGTCCGCCTACATGGTGTACCTGTATCCATTATCTCCGATCGGGATAGCAGGTTTATCTCACGATTTTCGCAATCACTATAGAAGGCTCTTGGAACTAAGCTGGATATGAGCACAACTTACCATCCACAGACCGACGGGCGGAGTGAGAGGTCCATTCAAACGTTGGAAGACATGTTGAGAGCCTGCGTCATCGACTTTATGTCACGGGACACTCATTTTTCCTTGTTCGAATTTTCCTATAACAACAGCTACCATACCAACATCAAGGCTGCGCCGTTCGAAGTCCTATATGGTCGTAAGTGCAGATTCCCTCTTTGCTAGGCTGAGATGGGTGACACGCAGCTAGTTAAGGGTCAAGTCCCCGAAAGCTCTCTCACTGGCCTAGAAATCATCCGAGAGACAACCGAAAAGATCATACAAATCCGGGAATGACTAAAAGCTTCACGAGACAGACAAAAGAGGTACGCCGATAAGAGAAGAAAACCCTTGGAGTTCCAGGTTAGTGACCATGTTCTATTGAAGGTCTCACCCTAGAAAGGCATGATATGCTTCGGAAAGCGTGGAAAGCTGAATCCAAGATACATTGGACCATTCGAGATCCTTGCTAGGATCGGTCCCGTAGCATACAAACTTTGTTTGCCTCGAGAACTTAGCAACATCCATCCTGTCTTCCACGTGTCGAACCTAAAAAAGTGTCTGTCCGATGAGGCACTTGTGATACCCCTCAATGAGAACGAACTAGATGAGTGCTTACATTTCGTAGAAGAACCCATCGAAATCATGGATCGGGAAGTCAAGAGAACAAAAAAAAAAAAGTCGCACACCAATAGAGATGGTCCGCTGGAATGCCAAGTGGGGACCTGAATTCACTTGGGAGCATGAAGCTTCAATGAAAAAGAAGTATCCCCATCGCTTCCTGAGTCCATGATTTGTATTCTATGTTTGAATTTCGGGACGAAATTCCCTCTAACGGGGGGATGATGTGACAGCCCGAACCATTTTTCTGTTTCTGTTATTCGAATTCCTTTAATAAAATTTGAATTTTATTAAGTTCCGACATACTTCTTGGTTTAGAAAATCATCTAATTTTATATAATTAAATTTTTATATGAGTCAGAACTAAAGATCGCGCGAAAAACCCGAATTCTCTCGAAAAATCAAACGGTTTTCGGCCTGACTGATTTTATGGCCGTACACTCGTTTACGGCCAATGTCGGGTGGTCCCCACCACCGACCACGAAAACCCCTATAAATACGAGACCCTACCTCTCATATACACTTTTCTAGCTGGACACTCCCTCTCTCTCTAAACCCTTGACCGTACACCCCTAAAAACACCCTTATTCTTCCGGAAAACATCGAGAATCACAATTGGGGGTCATTTCGAAGCATATAGAACACGTTTTTCATCCATTCTAGCACCCTTGTTCTTAAGTGTATGGCCGTACACCCTTCAAAACTACAAATCTTCATTTAACGTACACTCGTTCACATTCATACACCTTCAAAGGACATACACCCTTCGAGAGGCAGTCTACAGCCGTACATGGTTCATGGCCGTACACTCCCTTCACGGTCGAACACACTCCCTAAGTGGTGCAATTGACTGAAAACCCACTTTCCTCGATTCAGTCAAGTCCTGGTAACATTCCTTAACCGAAAGCAAGTGTTTTCCTAACACTTTATCTAACGAAATCACTAATTTAGATACATATATGTATTTAATTGTTATTAGGATTCCGTTAAGTGCTACACTACAACTCGAGGGTCTTCATTTCGGTTAGTTGATTCAACGCTTGTACACGACTAACAGTGAGTTCATACCCCTATGCTTTTATGATTTTTAATGTTTTTAGGGGGGAATACAAGCCAAACACAAATGATTTTAACGAGTTTTAAACTTATGCAATTGATACAATTAAACGATTTTCCCATGTTTTAAAAAAATATTTAAACATTTTATCCCTTTTGTACTAAGTTGAGCATAAGGGACGCTTTCAACTTGAAAAGACAATTGCATAGTTTTCAGAACAATTTACATATCAAGTACAAAACATTTCAAGCAAACTATAATGGGTATAGTTTGGGGAATTCAATGCATAGCTTTTACCGTTTCAGATTTCATACATGGGTAAACATATAAACTATGACAGATGTAGTTTATGATATACATTACTACAAGAGTATAAAATTTAATAATTATTTAAGTATAATTATTATCTATACGGTGTACACATAGATTCAAATACAAGAGAACAATACTACATGTAAACTAGTTAATACAGGATTGTGAGACAACGTCTTCAAAATTGTACCCTTTGGTGTACTGAATTAAATCCTATCACAGTATAACCAAAGTCTCCTGGAGGGAGAGCGTGAGATTAGTGAATAGATCTATTCAAGACTGACAATCCCACACCTGAACTGCTAGCTATAGTTAGGCAGGCATATGCTCGGGGTGATAAATATCATTTAACGGACACTAGGTCATATCAAGTATGGTTATACGACTCATAATAAGTATAAACTAACATATGTTTACGAGGTTTCATGCTTCATTAGTTTTATTTTAATTAATAAAACTACTATACATGCTGGTGGTAGCCAGGGTTTTCAAACAGAACATACTATACATACTGGTGGTAGTTAGTGTTTTCAAACAGTACATTCTATACGATGTTTTTTCATACAGAGTTCATTATACAACATATCTATTAGTAATTAAGCATACAAACTGATATGTTTCATATGCTACAACAAGATACAGTAATAAACAAATTAGTTAATTCTATGATTTCTTAGTTTATGCATTAGAGTTATGTATGAAAAATATTCGATAAACTGTGGAATGTGTAGTTTCTGCTTCATTTCCTGTTCCTTGTTTGGTTGTGGACTTAGGGAAGATTCACATAATCCACTATCTGTTTGATATTGGTTTATACGTGACTAGTATGAATTAAGTGGTGATAGAAGGAACTGGTATTATCATGCTTTTACTAAAGAAAATATTGGATTTTCTTGGAAACATACGAACATTTTCACGGATTCATCGATAGATTTTCATTACAAAAACATCGTTTATGAACTCACCATCTTTATGCTGATACTCTTTCAAAAGTGCTTGTATTCTCAAGAAATCAGTAGACAGGTAACTCCTGGAGTTTTAAGAAGACGGAGCGTATAGAGTCACATCTTTTTCTTTTGCTACTTTTGATGTGTAAAAACAAGAATCAAACAGATGTATACTCTTTTTCATGTATATTCAATGTATTGGTTGTGTTTACTATGATTAATATGATGCAATGGTTATGATACTACACATGACGTCATCCACCCCCGAACGTTTCCGCCTTTCCGGTTTGGGGGTGTGACGGTATGTTACTAATTTTTTGAAGGCGACGAGTGTGAAGGAGCTTTGGAGGATTTGTGAACAGTATGGAACAATCTTCGATATTTATTTGGCTAGAAATTAAGTTGTCGAAACAAGGTAAAAGGTTTGCTTTTATTAGATTCATGCATGTACTGGATGCCGATCATTTGATAAGAAACATACGAACCTTGTGTGCTTGGTCTTCACAAACGTTCAAGAAGGTAGCCGGGCATTGGGGTGAGGTTATGTTTATTGATAATGACAGGCATGGGGATGTTAGTATGGGTAGAGTTTGTATAAAAACGAAACATAAACACATCATTACTGATATGATCTCAGTTATGGTGGAGGGGGAGAAATATGAAGTTAGGGTGCGTGAGATTTCTGGATGGGCTCCAACGATTCTCAAATGTGAACCGCCAATTCTTTCATGTTCTAATGATGAATCTGAGGAGGGTTGCTCTTCGAATGATGATAAAATAAATGAATGATGATGTTAGAGAGGAGTTTGTTAATGATGCCAATTTCCAAATTGGTGTGTCAAAAACGAAACATAATCTTGAGGTATCTCGAGAAGAAGAAAAGAAAGACGATCGTCTATAGAAGATTCATCGGAAGAGGAGGGTGTGCATGTAAGAGAATCAAAGAGGTGGGGAGATAGAGTAGTTGAAAGTGACCAGTACTATGTGATTAAAGAAAGGGGAGGATCTCTTGATGACAAACGAAGGAGTTCTTGCCATTAATCGTCATTCTCCATTTGAAGTTTGGAAATTCCGATTCAAATGAAAATAGAAAGCAACACGAAACAATGGGGCGTTATTTCTCTCCAAAAAACAATCAAACATTTGCTTCTTTTTTAACTACCTCAAGTCGAATAAAAAAGGGAATGTCGAAGAGTAAGGGTGTGGAAAAGAAGTGTATTAATGATGAATCGATCATTAATCATTTTGTTCATCAAATTGAAATTGGAAAGGTGTGGGGTGTAGATATGGAGGGTACTAAACATGATTTGTTTAAATATATTAATAGAATGGGTGTGCAGAAAGGTGATCCATGAATATCTTGTCTTTAAATGTTTGTGGCGTAGGGATCGTAGAGAAGAGTAGGAAAATCAAGCAATTATGTATTAGGAATATGGCTACTTTTTTAGGTCTTCAAGAAACAAGGATGGTAAATGTTGATTTGTTTAAACTTAAAAGTATCTGGGGTAATTATAATTTTGATTTTGCGACTAGTAATTTTTGAGGTCATTCGAGGGGAATATCATCCATTTGGGATCCAGCTGTTTTTCAAAAACATTCGGTTTCTAGTTTGGAAAATTGCTTGTTGGTGGAAGGTGAATGGGTGTGTAATAAATTGAAGTGTTGCATGGTTAATGTGTATACATCACAAGATGATAGGAAAAAAAAGAGTTATGGGACCATTTATTGAGAATTATGAATATGAAACCGGGATTTTATGCTGTTTTTGGCGACTTCAATGCGGTAGGGTTTACATCGGAACAACTTGGTTCTCAGTTTTCTCAATTAACAGCCACAAACTTTAATAATTTATTATTGATGTCAGTCTTTTTGATATTCCGATGGGTGGTTTTAATTTTACGCTGGTTAGTAAAAATGGCGAAAAATTAAGCAAATTAGACTGCTTTCTCGTTTCGGAAGAGTTCATTGATATTGTTCCGAATCTTACTGTTGCGACTTTGCAAAAGACGATATCTGATCATCAGCCTATTTTATTGAAGCAAGAAGGGATAAAGTATGGCCCTATTCCTTTCAAGATATTCAACTCTTGGATGGAATGAGAGGATTTTAATAGCATTGTTTCTAATTGTTGGGGTTCTAGTAATAGCAATTCCACTGAAAATCCACATATTACTTTCAAGAATAAGTTAAAAAATTAAAAGAATGTTTTGAAAGTTACTCATGATGACAGGAGACATGGCTTTTTGGATCAAAAGCAACATTTGGAAAATCAATTGGAAAGAACTGATAAAATTATAGATGGAGGTGGGACCACTGAATCTTTAATTTTCAAGAGAAGAGAGATTGTACAGCAAATGTTAGAGTTGGAAAAAATTAATGCATTTGATCTTCTTCAAAAGTAAATTAAATGGGGAGCTCAAGGTGATCACAACACTAAATTTTTCCATACCATGTTAAAGAGGAGAAGAAGAATTCTAGCGATAAATGGTATTAAGCTTGATGGGGATTGGATAACAGATCCAGTGGCAGTTAAAGGGATATTTTTTGTGTTTTATAAAGAGAAGTTCCAAAAGTTTGAAGGGGTGCTGATTTTAAGACGAAGTCAGAGATTCAAGTCTCTTGATTAAGCTCAGGTGGAGACATTGGAAGCGAGATTCACGATGTAGGAGATAAAAGATGTTGTTTGGTCGTGTGGTGGGGAAAAATCTCTAGGACCTAACAATTTGACTTTCGCGTTTCTAAAGAAGAATTAGGAGTGTGTCAAGTATGATGTGATGGCTTTTATGAATGATTTTTTTGACAAGGCTTATACTCCTTTCGGGTGTAACTCTTCATTCATCACACTTATCCCTAAAGTGGATAGTCCTATCTTGGTTACAGACTATCGACCGATTAGTCTCATTGGCATGCAATATAAAATTATCGCTAAGGTTCTTGCAAGCCGGCTTGCTTTGGTTATCGATTCAGTGATTAGTTTTGAACAATCTGCTTTTGTCAAAGGTCGCCAAATCCTTGACAGGATGTTAATGGTGAATGAGGTGATAGAGTGGTATAAGAAGAAAAAGAAGAAATTATTATTTTTAAGATTGAATTTAAAAAGGCCTATGCCTCTTTATGTTGGGATTACTTGTATCAGATGTTACATTTCATGGGTTTTGGTGATAGATGGAAAGGGTGGATCCGAGCTTGTCTTTTATTTGGCAAAGGCATCTGTGCTGGTTAATGGAAGCCCTTCTAAAGAGTTCCAATTAGAAAGAGGTCTTAGAAAAGGAGATCCTCTTTCTCCTTTTTTGTTTATCATTGCCATGGAAGGATTACATGTTGCTTCAGAAGATGCAAAAGCTGAAGGCTTTTTGTATAGCGTTGCGGTGGGCTCTGATAATTTTATTATTTCTTATCTTTTCTATGCAGACGATGTATTGTTTTTGGGAAAGTGGGATAAGATGAATATGGAAAATATGGTAATGGTGTTGAATTGTTTCTTTATGGTTTGGGATTTGAAGGTGAACCTTCATAAATCCAATTTGTATGGTGTAGGGGTTATTTATAACCAAGTAGAGGAGATAGTGAGGGTTACTGGTTGTGCTCCTGGGAAATTGCCTTTTAAATATATGGGGCTTCCAGTGGCAGAAAACACATCTAGGGTTTGAAGCTGGCAAGGAATTATTGATCACTTTAAAAAGAAGTTAGCCTCGTGGAAACTGAAAATGTTGTCTATAGGTGGGCGTTCCACGCTTCTTTCCTCCGTTCTTGGGTCGTTGGGATTATACTTTATGTCTATGTTTCTGATGTCGGTTCAAGTCAAGAAGATGTTGGAATCTCTCAGAGCCCAGTTTTTTTGTGGAGCTGAAGAGGGTTCTAGAAAGATTCATTGGGTTGCTTGGGATTTAGTTATTGCTCCAAAAGACCATGGTGAGGTTGGAATCAATAGTTTGGAGTGTTTTAACTATGCACTCCTTCAGAAGTGGAGATGGCGTTTTCTCACTGAACCGAATTCCTTATGGCGTAAGGTTATTATTGCACTTCATGGTAATTGTTCTCATCCTCATTTTGGTAGGTCTAGTCATGGCATGTGGGGTCGTATTATGAAATATTGGGATATAATGAACGATAAAGGTGTAATTCCTTATTCTACGGCTCTCAGAAAGATTGGAGATGGAAATTCTACTGCTTTTTGGAAGGATTACTGGTGTGGAGGCATCCCTTTGGCTCTTCGGTTTCAAGTGTTGTTTCACCTTGACCTTAACCAAAATTGTTTGGTTAGTGAGAGATGTCGTGATGGTTTCTGTGCTTGGAATTGGAGTCGAGACCTTCATGAAGGTGTGGAACTTTCTCAATTTCAAGATCTTCGAGTTTTAGTGGAAGGTAGACGGCTAGGTATGGAGGAAAATAAATGGTGGTGGGATTTTGATGATGATGGTAATTTCTCAGTGAAAGCTACTCGGAGATGTATTGAGCAAATATTGTTACCATATATGGATTGCAATATGATTTGGAATGTTCTTCTACCTAGGAAGGTAAATATATTTATATGGCACCTTTTATATGATCGTCTCTCTTTAAGGACGAACTTGGTTACTAAGGGTATTTATGCCCCATCGATTTTATGCCCTCTTTGTTGTTCCGATGTTGAAAACTTGAAGCACTTGTTTGGGGAATGTGAGATTGCAGCACGTATATGGACTTCTGTTTCTCAATGGGTGGAAATGCAAGTCCCATTTCATTTGCCTCTTTCGAGTTTACTTTCTTGGCCTAAATCTTTGATAATTACTAAAATAAGAAGAGAACTCCTTCAAGTGATTGTGTGGACTATTTTGTGGGTTCTTTGGAAGTATAGAAACAATGTGCTATTTGGGAATAATGACAAAGAGAAGGAGCTGATTTTTGATATGGTGGTAGATTATTCTTTTTTGTGTTTTTTTAGTAGGAATAGAAAAACTTTTATGTCTTGGTCTGAATGGTTAAAGAACCCTTTAATTTCTATGTAATTGTTTTTCTCTAGCTCATTGCTAGTTGTTTTTAATAAAATTTAAGTTGTTCTAAAAAAAAGAAATAGACATATTAGGGTTGAAACTGATCTGTTCGGTTGAAATAGACATATTGGGTTGAAACAAAGGTTGTCAAGATCAGGATCATAAGATCGGGTTTGGGACCCTAAGATCCCATAAAATAAAAAATAATTTTAATTTATAATTTTAAAACATGAAAAATATTTCAAACATTTAATTTTTTATTCAAAAGTTATAACAACTTCAAAATATTAATTATAAGTCACAATACAAAATGATAAACGGTAAATTGGTAAATTGGAAAAGACATAAAGTGGTAAAAAAAATTCATTTGCAAAAAATAAAATAAAAATCAAGGGAAGGTATGAACGGATTGGATCCCGATCCTACAATCCTACCTGCGATATTACGATCCTACCCCAAATACGATTCGTTTATGATCCGACCTGTTTTTCATACCTAGGATCGTAGGATGGTACAATCCTACCATCAGGATCGAGACTTTTAACAACCACGGTTGAAACATACTCTTTTGGCTGAAACATATTTGTCGGGTTGAAATAGACCAGTTATTGTTACATATGGATTTTGTGTTGTATATTGTATTTTGGGAAACTGACTAAGTTTTGCCTTATAATTGTACATTCAGGTACTTCTAAGGATTGTGAGAATGCAAAAGCGTGACTGTATACATTCATCAGCAACTTTCATATTTTAAGATTCTACATTGTTATGATTCTTTGACTTTTGATTTATGTTTTCGAACAAATGGTTTATGGCTGATTGGTTTTTACAAAGATAACTTTTATCTTATTTTAAAAATTATATAAAAAAATTACTGTGAAAATAAAGACGTTACATTTTAACCATAATTTCATAGTTTTGTGTCATACAAGAATGGTCACTATGACATGTCATAATATATATATATATATATATATATATATATATATATATATATATATATATATATATATATATATATGTATTTCTAACAATTTAATTTATGTAAAAAGTTAATATTTCTTTAATTAAAATTAAAAAATACATAATAGATTTAAAAACTTAGAAACTTAAATACCTAAACACACACAAAAAAAAAAACATAAAACAAATGTTTTTTTTCTTTGCTACAATATTTTAGCAATCTCGACAGCAGTTTCAATCATAACTTGAAAATTCTTTATAAGACGAAGATGAAGAGATGTGCAAGTGATTTTAAGAGAAATTGAGGTATTGGTGTAGTTCAAAATGATAAGAGTTGTAAGTATATATAGAACATAAATTAAAAAAAAAAACAAAAAAACAAAAAGATAAATAAAAATAACACTTTCTTTTTCGTTTCAAGAGATATAATGAGGAATAAGAAGAGGGAGTGGTAGGATTTGTAGGACATTTCCACATAGAATTTTTTATTGAAACATAGGATTTTTTTTATTATCATACTAATTGTGAGACTCATGTATTACATGAATTTATTAAAAAAAACAATCATGAAGTTCTAACAATTTAAAAAATTTAAATTTATAAGAAAAAAAATATTTAATTATTAAAACTGAAATGCTTATTTATCTTTTAAATTTAAACAACAACTAAAATAATTGGATTCAATTTAAAAATTTAGAAATTATAAAGAAATTTGTTTTAATAAATTGAATATATATATATATATATATATATATATATATATATATATATATATATATATATATATATATATTATATTTATTACATTCATTTAAATATTATATGAAATTTAATAATATAGAAAAAACCACAAAATGACATATTGATATAATTTAAACTAAATTTACCATAAAATGAGATGTAACATAATACATAAGAAGATAACAAGTACCAAATTATTTTTATTTATTAGGATAGATAAATTTAACATGTTTATATTGAAAAGATAGTAGTAGGTTTTACTTTGAAAAAGAAAAAAAATTAAAAACAAAACCACAAAAAATACAAAAATACAAAACAAAAAATAATAATAAATAAATAGCAATAGTCAATTAGAGACCAAGATCATCCACTCTCTTCTCTCTCTTGTGGTTGTGGGTGTAACGCATCTCTTCCGCCAAGCTCCCTAGCGCGCACAATGGAGCTTTGACGAGAGCTTCTAACAAGCCCACCACCATTAAGCCTAAATGAAGAGAGAGATAGGACAACCACAACAAAGACCCGATAGCCTAAATATGTATATGGTTAATATATCTATAGATGTGACAAATCAATATTTTGAAACGAGAGAAAGCATGTGAATATCACGTGAATGGGTTTTACAAGATTGCGATTTCCACAGCCTAACTTCTCATAATCCAATAAGACGTACACAGTATGTCTGCTACCTTTCATCACCCCCCCTCACCAATATCGTTTACTCCACTATAAAAATAGTTCAAATGATTATTCAATTGTAGCGACATATAAATTCACACCACTACAATAAGCATCACATTGTAAATACTAAGGAATATAAATTTTATATTATTGTTTGTATACGAAGTTGAGCTAACTCAGGACTCCGTCTTATTAATTTGAGTGTGTAAATAGATTATAAAATTTATTTGTTACCTGTTTAATAATAATATTTTTTTCTTCAACAAAATGCAAAGGTATCCAATGTGATTGACGCCAAAACAGACGTTAAACAATTTACAAAAACGTTTAGATGGTTTTTTTTTTCTTTTATTTTTTCATTTTTTCTTTTACTTATTTAACCTCTAAACAATTAATTTTTGCCGGAAAATATCAAAATCTGGCATATAATTACAAAAATGTGATCTCACAAAATATTTACAATAAATAAAATCAAATCTTCATTTTTTATTTTTTCAATCTTACGCAAAAATTTGTTCTTGAAATCCTCATTTATTTTTGAGTCATCACTAAATCAAACTTTTCTCTCTCTCTCTCTCTCTCTCTCTCTCTCTCTCTCTCTCTCTCTATATATATATATATATATATATATATATATATATATATATATATATATATATATATATATATATATATATATATATATATATATATAGTGTTAGTTTCATTTGAGAAATTTTTAATTTTGTGAGACCATAACACCATTTTTTTTTCTAGTGAAATATTTTAATATTCTGTTATTCAAAAACAAATATAATATATATAATATTCTGATATTCTAAAACAATATTTTTAGCACATATTAAATTGAAATATTCTAGAAGCATATAATATTAGAATATTTGACTAGAAAAAATTGGTCTTACGATATCTCAAAATTATGTCCGTCTCATCATATATATATATATATATATATATATATATATATATATATATATATATATATATATATATATATATATATATAGAGAGAGAGAGAGAGAGAGAGAGAGATAGGTTTATATATGGATAGACATCAATTGTGTGGGATGTAGGAACCAATAGGAATATAGGAATAAAAAAATAATAAATAATCTTTTTAAGGGTAAATATGTAAATTAACATGTTATAGTTAAAATAATAAATCTAATTAGTATTGAAAATCCCTATAATCATGGTTCATTCCATAAATGACATTTGTCTTCTTCTATGAAACCCTATATCACCGTACACCACCACATATGTGATCTTCATCCTGAGTGCCTCCTTCCCCTCCATTCGACCACCATTGTCGTCCAACACTAACACCATTGCCAACCCTTACTTTCATCTCATTCATTGCTCTTCATTAATTTCCATTAAATCACTCTTCACCATATATTACTACACTCGATCAACCACCGCATGTGATGAACCAAAGAGGTCGCACCCAACTGTAGATTCTTGACAAAGAGATGAAGAGGAGTTCATTGATTGATTCGACGAAAGAAAATTGTTTGTGTTTTAATGTCGCAACCATGGTTTCCAAAGTGTTCCAAATTATATATCTTATCCTTGTAAGTTTTAATTCCAAATTATAAATAGAAAGTGTTCCAAATAGGAGTTTTGATGTGATTATCGGCATGGACTGGTTGAGCCCCCACCATGCTGAAATTATGTGTCACGAGAAGGCCGTTCGCCTTCACCTCCCTAATCACGAAACCCTAATTGTATTCGACCAGCTCCAAGGAGCAAGTTACTTCTCTAAGATAGATCTGCGATCCGGATACCACTAACTCAAAGTCCGGGAAGAGGATATCCCCAAAACCGCTTTCCGAACCCGCTATGGACATTATGAATTCATTGTAATGCCCTTCGCTCTATCGAATGCCCCTGCCTCATTCATGGACCTGATGAATCGAATATGCCGACCATTCCTCGACAACTTTGTCATAGTTTTCATCGATGATATCCTAGTCTATTCTCGAAGTGAAGAGGAGCATGACCGACATCTACGACAAATATTGGAAACCCTATGAACCGAAAAGTTATACGCAAAACTGTCACACCCCCAAACCAGAACGGCGGAAACGTTCGGGGGCGGAGGACGTCATATTCAGTATCATAACAGTTTATAGAAAGGAAAGTACACACCACCATATATAAAGGTTCTTAAAAATATTTACATCATTGTATTCATTACATGTTCAAAAGATAAATGCATAAACATGTTTCAAAAGAAGTAAATAATGCCAGCGCGTTATTCACCAAAGGTTGATTTCCAAACCTGCTTAACGATTCCCTAAGAATACAAGTTATTTCAAAGAAAAAGTGTCAACAATTAAGTTGGTGAATTCATAAGTGATTTAGAAACATTGAATGCCATTCCAAAATGAGTGTATATTTTCCAAGAAAATCCCATATTTCCTTATAAAAGTGTGAAATGCATGAGAATGTTGGTATTAAAAAAAACGTAGATAGTTGAACCAAGAAAATCCCTTATTTTCCTAACAGTTGTTCGTTTAATGTCCAAGACTAACATTTTGAAGCAATCCACATGTTTTAGAAAAGTTTTAAACATAGATTTATATAATAAACCTGTTAGAAGATTTCAGTTTGTTAGATAATGAATAACCGTAGTAACTACATATTCATTATTCAAAAGTACTTTAATAGTTGTATATCTGATGAGTTTTATAACCATACTGAACATAATATGCCTGTAGCGACGTTCTTCAGGCGTCGTAACGTTATGACAAACTGTCACCCCAAAAGACGGACTGTAGCTAACAGTCAGGGTGCGGGATCATGACTTCCCGTATAGATCTATACACATTTGACACGTTCTCCGAACGGGAGACTCTGGTTATAGACATGACTTGTAGCGATACCTTTTATCTAAAAGGCAGTGTTTGAAGATATACACGTCTCATGGATTCTCAACTAAGTCTGTATTAAAGTGATAGTTTTGTATGTAGAGTTTATCCTTTTTCACAATGTTTGACCAACATAAATCACAAGTTTTTAGAATATATGAAACGGTTTAACAACGAAAGATGCTTTGGTGTTACTAAATACTTTGTATAAATCTATTGCATGCAAAGTATAACAAGAGTTTTCGCATAATAGAACTAAATCACAAGTGATTCATTTGATAGAAACGAGTAAATGAGATTTTTATGAAATACACGATAATAACGGTATGTTTACTTGTATTCCTCCCCTAAAAGAGTATAAAAGCATTTAAAATGTATTTAAAGAGTGTTCGAAGGGGGATATGAACTCACTTGATAGTTTGAAGATAGTGAGATGGAAAACCGGGCAGAGTTTCGCCTCGGGAAACGGACTTTTCTCGGGATTCTCGGGAATCTCGGGAGTAAAATCGACCCTCGGGACTTCAGCAAAAATGACCAGGGCTTCGGGTTTGAACGGGCACGGAAATCGAGGCAAGATCGTGAGAGAAAGGAGAGAAATGAGCATTTTTTTTGGAAAGCCTCGCATTCTATTTATAGGGGGTCTTAGAAGCCTCGTACGCGGGGCGTACGCTCGTACGCAGCGCGTACGCGTACGTCATGCATGACCGAAGCCTTGACTGCCTCGGCTTCGGATGGGACGGCGGGTCGGACGAGTCGGTAGCCTCGCATAGGGCGACGTGGACGATCCGAGGCCAAGGCCCTCGGGTACGCAGGGCGTACAGGGGTACGCGGCGCGTACCTCGGATGAGGACGATGACTCCTCTTCGGATAATACTTGATTTTTGAATTAAATAAATATATAATTTATTTAATAAACTTCAAAAATTCATATCTTCTTCATACGAACTCCGTTTTCGATGGGCTTTATATCCACGTGTAGGTGAGACTATGCTACAACTTTCGTTTAGACTCCGTTGGCAAATTCCGAAATTATTTTTATTATTTATTTTATAACTCATCGTGTTTAAGGAATTTCTTTAAAAATTCATAACTTCTTTATCTGACGTCGGTTTTTGCCAGACTTTTTACCGCTGAAATACCATCGTCGAGACCTTCGATTCTCATTTAGGTCATTCCGGCCAAAAGTCGTTCGATCTCCGATTCGAGTTTTTAGCTGTCTGCTGCTAAGCCGAACTTGGAAAAATCTTAATTTCAATATACGAAGCCGGATTTGAGCATTCTCTTTAAGTATGATCCCAGTTTGATGATATTACACATAATAGGAATTTAAATAGATACTTTTTGGGGCATTTTATTCTCAAAGTAAATTTTATTACCCCAAGATGGTTACAATACTTGACTTTTTAGGTCAATACAAAGAGTTGAAATATCGGGTTGTTACAAAAACTCTCTAAGTGTGAGTTCTGGCTCCGTAGCGTGAACTTTTTAGGTCATGTTGTTAGTCAAGAAAGGATACATATGGACCCTTCTAAGGTCAAAGCCATTGAAGGATGGGCAGTCCCAACGACACCCACTGAAATTCATCAGTTTTTAGGTCTCGCAGGCTATTACAGGAGATTCATTAAGAACTTCTCCAAAACAGCCAAGCCACTTACCATGCTTACACAGAAGGGCGTACCCTTTGAATGGAAAGATAAGAAAGAAGTTGCATTCCGAACTCAGAAGCGAGCTCTTTGTAGTGCATCGGTACTATCACTACCAGAGGGAACAGAGGACTTTCTAGTTTACTGCGATGCATCAAATCAGGGTTTAGGTTGTGTACTCATGCAGCGTGGGAAGGCGATAGCTTATGCGTCCTGAAAACTAAAGACACATGAGGTGAATTATACCACTCATGATCTCGAATTAGGAGCTGTGGTTTTTGCCTTGAAGATTTGGAGGCACTACCTTTATGGTACAAAGTGCAACATTTTCACTGACCATAAGAGTCTCCAACACATTTTAAATCAAAAGGAGGTAAACATGAGGCAATGAAGATGCATTGAGCTGCTGAATAATTATGAGTATGAAATCAAGTATCACCCAGGCAAGGCTAACGTGGTAGCTGATGCCTTGAGTTGAAAAGAATACTCAAATCGTCGTGTGAAGACTCTTTCAATAACCATTCAATCCGCCTGGCCTCGCAAATCAAAGCAACCCAATTTGATGCCATGAAGGCAGAAAACAAAACAAGCGAAGTGTTACGCGGAACGGAAAATAACTTCGAAGTCAAGGAGGATGGAGCACATTATTTCATGAACCGAATTTGGATCCCTAAACTTGGAGGATTCAGAGAGGTAGTCATGAATGAATCCCATAAGACATGATACTCCATCCATTCGGGTTCAAATAAAATGTACCTGGATATCAAGCAACATTATTGGTGGCCTAACATGAAGGAAGAAATTGCCACTAACATTAGCAAGTGCCTCACTTATTCTAAAGTAAAGGTAGAATATCAGAAGCCCTCGGGATTATTACAGCAACCAGTAATACCTGAGTAGAAATGGGAAAGGATTACTATGGACTTTGTGACCAAATTATCCAAGACAAGTGATGGAATGGATGCCATATGGGTAATAGTCGATAGGTTGACAAAATCCGCCCATTTCCTACCAATAAAGGAGACATACAAGATGGAGCGATTAACCAGAATCTACATCAAGGATATTGTGAGACTCCATGGAGTTCCAATATCTATCATCTCAGATCGGGATAGTAAATTCACTGCACGCTTTTGGCAATCGCTTCAGAAAGCTATGGGAACACAACTCGACATGAGAACTGCCCACTACCCACAAACCGATGGTCAAAGTGAGCGAACCATTCAAACGCTTGAGGACATGCTTCGAGCATGTGTGATGGACTTTGGAAGGTCGTGGGATACCCACTTACCTTTAATTGAGTTTTCATACAACAACAGTTATCACACAAGCATCAAAGTTGCTCCTTTCGAAGCATTATATAGTCGTAAATGTAGATCACCGTTGTGTTGGGCTGAGGTAGGCGACACTTAGCTAGCAAGAGGAGAAACACTAAACAATGCATTAACAGGACCAAAAATCATACGCAAAACGACAGAGAAGATAGTTCAATACAGAGCTCGACTTCAAGCATCACGAGATCGAGATAAGAGTTACGCTGATAAATGACGAAAGCCCTTCGAGTTTCAAGTCGGGGATCGTGTGTTTTTAAAAGTCTCTCCATGGAAACAAGTGATTTGTTTTGGGAAACGGGGAAAACTAAACCCACGATACATTGGACCATTCGAGATTCTTGCCTGAATCGGTCCAGTGGCTTATAGACTACAACTACCTACCGAACTTAGTAGTGTACACCCTATGTTTCATGTTTCAAATTTGAAAAAGTGCTTATCTGACGAGACTCTCGTCACCCCGTTGGAAGAGATCGAAATCAATGAGAATCTCCTGTTCGTGGAAGAACCCATCGAGATCATGGACAGGGAGGTGAAGCGTACTAAGCAAAGTCGCATTTCAATAGTGAAGGTTAGATGGAACGCGAAACATGGACCGAAATTCACATGGGAACGCAAAGACCAGATGAAGCAGAAGTACCCTCACCTATTCTCGCATTCTCAAATCTAGCTTCAAAAAGAATTTCGGGACGAAATTCCTTCTAACGGGGGGATGATGTCACAACTAGGAATTCTGATGCTTTGTAAACACTTAACAAGGATAACATTGTAACTAAAACTTGAAAGCATGTATGATTCTTATTCAATGACAACAAAATTCCATCAAACACTCAAATAGTCAACAAAAGGTTGGAAACCCTAAAAATCCTGGTATAAGTCCAACATGGACTAGGATTTCCTTATTGGGCCTAATGGGCCACTAAACTTCCAATTTAACTATTTTGGGCTTAAAACTCTTAAATGGACTCTAATTGGACCCACTTTCATGAAACTTAACCTTTTGGGCCATAATAGGCCTAAAATGGATTAGTTTACGTTAATGGGCCTTGTTGGGCCATAACAATCCAATAAGCCCTAAAGAGCCACAAATCCATTCTTCATGCAAGACTGGGCCGTAATCCACTCCAAAGGCCCAATGGGCCGAAAACTATCAATTTGGGCTTCACATTACGAAACTCAAACACTAAGGCCCAAATCTTTTCTCTTCCTTCTCCCTCTCTCGGCCCAAGTAGATAACAAAAAAATGGAAAAAGATGTAATTAGGGAGGCTTGACCTTGGAGGTGCCAACTCCTTATTACACCCCGTATTTCCATGCAACGATCCAACATATATCCATGATAGTCATTTCATCACCTCTCTCTTCCACTCTCTTTTTCTTCTTCGGCCGAGAGCACAAGGAAAACACACACACACACACACAACTTCAAACTTCTTCAAAACTCCCTCAAGTATTCTCCTTCTTCCCACTCCAAAATCTCGAAATTTTGCTTGTGCATCAAGAGGATTTCAAGAGAATATCATCACTTCTTGGTAAGTTATATATATCCAAGGATTATATAACTCTTTTCTCATGATTATATCCATTCTCTTAAACATTTATAGTAATCATACTCCTAGAAACACCTCAAGTTCGAGATCCACATCAAGTGTTGCTAGGACCAAAAGTCTTCTTCTTATCTTCTTCAAAAATCGAAACAACCAAGCAAGGTGAGTTTCTACCCTTCTATTTTCAGTTTTCACATGTTTTATAGGGGAGAATACAAGTAAAATGTGTAAATATATGTGTATTTGTATGTTATGTGTGATTTCTTGTGTTTATGTGGTAAATATGTGCCAAAAATGAAAGATATTTCGAGATCTATAGTTCATGGAGGAAAAATATGTGATCTAGAATGTATTACACTTAACAAGTTAAGAAAAATTATCATCTAAAGTTATAATAAGCATGTTACAACATAAAACTCATTTTTGGACTATCTTTGTCAAATAAACAAAAGTTGGGAAAAAGTTGTCATTTACGACTTTTACAAGGATGTAAAGGGTCAAAAAAGTTAGAATAGAAGTTTTTATGAACATTATCCTTTTCAAAGGACTAAAAATGTAAATTGTAGCCTATTGGGCTTTTCGGCCAATAGGCCCAAATTTGCAAAAAATATGGATTTTAAGGGGATGAAATGGTAAATTTCTCAAAACAGTGGGTAGAAAGGTAAATAAATCTATTTCAGGGGTTAAAATGACCCTTTTTGCCAAAAAGGATTAAAAATGTAAAGTTTTTGGATTTTGGGTCAAATTTGTAAAAGTTGCGAAAAGTTTGGATTATAAATGAAAATCTTTTTACTTAAGGGGTTGAAACTGCCAAAAAGTAAACATTGGGCTGAAAAAATTATTTAAATAAGTCTTGGGCCAAAATGTCAAGAAAAATAGTTTAAGGACCTAAAATGTCATTTTTTTATAAAAAGGGACTAAAATTGTCATTTTTATTAAAGAATGGCTGAATAGGCCAAACCAATATTTTTGAGTCAATTATTTTATTATTAAGATATTGGGTCAAAAATACCAAAGTATAACTTATGAATTTAGAATGAAAAATATACATATATTTTCATGAATTTAAATATCGTTATAAAACAATCGACAAACTTCGTGTCGTTGCGATTTAACAATTGTTCAATCAGACTTTCCGGAAATTATACTATACCTAAAACAAGTAAATATTCAAATTGTTGGGCTTGAAAGATTTCAATCATGCTTATTGGACCTTCGTGACCCATTAACATGACTTATGGGTCTAACAATAATAATACATGTTTATTGGGCCTCCTGTCACCCAATTACATGCTTAAGGGACCCTCAATGGCATTTACATGTTGTTGGGCCTCAGTGGCCTACTAGCATTGCTAGTAAGGTCCAAATAAATCAAATGCGAAGTAGGCCAGCGTGCCCTTGGTATACTCGACAGCCTTAGATAACATACGCGATTAGTGGGACCTCGTGGTCCTCTTCTCCTCGTCTGTTAGGCTTACCTTCTATTTAAGTAAACCAAAAAAATCAAGTCGTTAATCAAGGGTAATCAAATTCATTTAGATTAAGTGAGTAATAACGGGCGACACCATTAAGTGTCGGTCGTAGTCTGTAGTTATAATCAAAGTCTCCTGGAGGGAGAGCGAGAGTTTGTGTATAGATCTATACGGGGGTGACTCCCCCACACCTAAGTTGTTCGCTACAGTTAGACTCGACCAGTCTAGGGTGACAAAATCTTAAGATCAGTTCCGGCGTTCACTAGAATGCCAAGACAGGCGAACTAGTCATTATCATGCATGGTTATAACGACTCACATAAAAATCCAATATCATCTAAGTAATCAGGAGAAATCATATTTATTCATTGTGACAATATAATAATACAAAACGATGATACTATTTATTGGAAAACATCAGGTTTTTCAGGGGAAATCAATATTATTCACTTGTACTTTCAGTAACTATAATGCAAAACTTCTCATTTATACACGTTTTGAAATCATTCATGCATATACCTATGGATCTTCACACTTTTTGTATAAACAATTGCTGGTTCAGAAAATATCGGATTTTCTGGGTTTTATAAACTACACAAACCATTTTCATATCAAACCTAATTATGAACTCACCAACATTCATTATATTGACGTTTTCAAAATAACTTGTATTTTTAGGTAACAGATAAACTGAAGAACACTACCAAGTGTATTAGGATGTTATGTTTTGAAAACTCTCAAACAATTTATGCTATGAAAATGTAATATTTAGACAATGTACTTGATGTGGACAATGTCAATTGTAATATATTAATGCATGGTGATGTTTATGTTATGTTTCATGTATATTTATTGTGATGATATTTCAATTTAAGTCACGCGAGCGCTCGGACGTTTCCGCCGTCTGGTTCGGGGTGTGACAATCTGTATATCCATACTCCCTCTCTACACTTACTCTCTCTCTCTCTCTCTCTCTCTCTCTTTCTCTCTCTCTCTCTCTCTCTCTCTCTCTCTCTCTCTCTTTTCTCTATATCTTTAGCTAATAACATATGATCCTATAGGGCTACACCTTAATCAAGTTGGTACTTACTGAATATTTATTATGTATTTGATTATTAATAAATAAATTCAACTCTCGTATTTAATTAGAGAATGATTATTGTTTTATGAAAATAATAATAAAAGAAAGAACAAAATAGTTATTATATCATATAGTATGATTTAATAAGTCATGTATAATGTTTTGGACACATTGGTTAAGAATAGACTAACTAGTTGGTTACCTTTATTGGTTAGAGAAATTAGCCTAAGTTTTTGTTTTTTTTTTTCTTTTGATCATATGGTCATAAGTTTCTATGGACATGGGTGGTTGCTTGTCAACCTCCCATCCGTTGTCCCCATAAGGATATATAAGAGAGCATTTTGTGTGAGAAAATCACTTATTTTTGGCCTTGTAAAGACACCAAAACCATAGACACTCTTTATCTCACTCTCGCTCTCTTTTGAAGTTAGTCATTTATGATTTAGTTTTACTTTATTTTTCTCTTTTTGTGCTTATTTGTTTTAAGCACTTAAATGCTTAAGAAACTAAAGATACAAGAAGGGAACTATCATTCCAAAGAGCCTTACTCTTGGTGGTGGATACTTGTAGAGAAGATCAAGTTTCTTGTCTTTTTTCATCTACTTCAACACCCCGATACCAAGTGGGTTCAAAGGCTCCAAATATTGTAACTCTAAAACCTCATATGGTTTCTTTAATATCATTCTAAACTATGTAGATGGATCCGTGATGGTTTTGTTGTAAATGATCTAAAATAAACTAGTTAGTATTTTATAAATGCTTCTCTTTTCATTTTTATGAAAAACTATCTATTTTGTGAAATAAAACCCATCAATGGTATTAGAGTCATATTTTATATGTTAGAATGATTTTATATGTTTGATGATTTTTAGTTTTTGGAAAACAAGCATGGATTTCTTTTGGCTAAGAAATGTCCATATTTGTTTTCTTTTGAAACTTATAGTTAAAATTATTTTTTTTATAACCATTTTCCAAGCATTTTTGTTATATAAAAGGTGCCCTAAAAACAAAGTGTTTATTAATATGTTCATGTTATGTATAAACAATCCATTATGACTTTTGTGGTTTTTATTTATTTATTCATACGATGATATAATAGATAAATATGCATTAGTTCATTTATTCATTTTTGTATTTCATAGATTAGTTTAGGCCAGTTTCTTTACTTTTAAAAAATGTAAAAAGATGGAGAAATGAAGACCTTTTAAAGAGATGGTGCTTTTGAATACCCTTGAAGTGTCCTAAATAGTACTTTAGGAAATGACCTAATAACTATTGTGATAGCTCACATTCATTATTACTAGAAAATGGCTTCGTTTATACATTTTATATTGTGTGCTTCTGATGTTTATATTTTTGTTGCTATAAAATGTTGTATGAATGAAAATGTGTTTTTGCTATGCTAAAAGACATTTTGACAATAATAACATCAAGTTGGAGTTTGGAATTTTAAATAAAAATGTTTCAACATAAAATGTTCAAAAAAATTGAGTTTTTATTTTTGTTAAAAAGAGTTTTATTTTAAAACTCTTAAAAGCCAAAATTTTAAATATTTAAAAAAATTAAATTTTTTTTATACCTAATCTAAACTCCATAACTCTATCATAAAAGGAAGTTTTATTAAAAAGTTAAAACCAGTTCATATCTTTATAACGTTGAATTAAAAATTGAATATTAATTTTAATCGGTAAAATTGAATATTGAATATAAGATATAAATTCAACTATGTATTTTTGGAACCTTATAAAATGTACCATAAAATATTTTATGTATGAAATATTCATGATACAAAATGTTTTAAAATGATAGCATAATAAAACATTTATAAAGCCTCTTATTCCAAAACATCAAATCTATGCAATCCACTTATTAATCGTTTGTGCATCATTTGTGCAATTCTTGTGGATTTTGGGTCACCTTATCTATTTGGATTGTCAAATGATAGCCAATGTGTTTTATATTTATGTATGGTATAAATGTTACCTAACCATTTGTAAAATATAATTCATAAGTTTTTAAATGCATGATTTGATCAAAAATCTTATGTGATAAATGTTACCTAAGAATGAGAGACTAGAGGCATAAATGGGATTAACATGCCATTAAAACAAAAAAAAATGTCCTTGGATCCCATTAATTCTAAGAATTACATAAGAGTTGTAATTGGTTATCACAACCTACTAATGAATATAATCACTTGTCTTGTGGGTTACCGCCTAAAGTTATTAGGTTTTTAATCTTAATTTCAAGGGCAAATAATTTTAAAATGAGTTATATCACAAATATTAAAATGAATCTTGTTATTTTATAGAAGACTACCCCCGTAATCACCTCATCACTCACCATTCGACCCATCCTCGAAAAAGAAAAACTATGCGAATCCAACTTTCTTGATTGGTTCAAATAATTTAGGATTATCGTTAAAATTGAGAAAAGGGGATTGTGTCGTAGATCAACCTATCCCAAAGGAACTACCATTCGATGCTGCCAAGGCATTTGTCATACCCCCGGCCGGCGGCAGAAACATCAGGTTGTGCGATGTTAGGATGTTGGATCATAGATACAGAATTATGCATACACATCAAGATATTACACTAACTTATTCTTTATTTATTGAGTAATAGATATTAAGAAGATGCTCAAGGTGTAAATACATAACAAAGGCAAAATAAACCAACATAACACATAGGCTTCTAGTCGTGATTCCGTTATCTTCCAAGCGCATTCCCCTGAGAATACACATGGTTTTGAAAGGTTAACATACTATTGGTTAATTCACAAGTTTATTACATAATACATGAATAGAGTCTCAAAATTTCTTGATTAGGTCAATGGCAAGTTCTTGGTACGATATGAGTTGGGTCTCTTTGGTCTTCCATTCTCCTATACCCCTCTCTATAAAAAAAAGCCTTTCCGCTTTTCAGAATACCCACGGTAAGCATCCTGCTCTCGATCCAGAGCTATTGCTTCAACAATCAACTGAGCTTAGGAAGTCAGGTTAAGACATCGACTTATAATTGGTCTTGCCCGAGGAGATGAAAAAGAATTAGGGCTTGCTTTCTCAATTCACATCTATGAGTGATGATTCCTCTATCTCTTGCTCGTGTTGTTGTTGTTATGTTATTGTTTATACTTATTGTGTGTATGTGTGTGTGTGCGTGTGTGTGTGTGTGTGTGTATATATATATATATATATATATATATATATATATAACACTAAGTTGAGAATATTTGTTTTAGTTAAAAATAATAACTGCTAGGTATTAAGTTATCCCATAGTTTGACCAGGGCAACAACTAGGCATGATGTTGCCTAAAAGTCTGGCCAGCGGAACGAATAGATATTTATGTTTTATAGGTGGAAAGTTAGCATGATAACTAGGAATAATATTATCCATAAAAGTTAAGTAATGTATCTACCAAGCATAATATTACCCTAATGTACTAGGCATGATTATATCACTAATGGTATACAGTTACTACTAACTTATGAAATCAGTAGTAGTTTGACATGTATTCCCCCCCCCCCCCCCATCCCGGTAAAAGGTTTGAGAATTGTAAAACTTGGGTCGTGAACTCACCCTTGAAGTGTGAATTGTTTATGTAAGTTAGAATCGGGAAGTTGGAACTCGAGGATCGCTTGGGAGGTAGTGGCACAAAAATCAAGAGAGAAAGAGAGAGAGAGTGCTTGTATGGAGGGTACGAGAATGAACTGTCGGATCATGCTATTTATAGCAAGTTTTTGGGGTACGCGTCGTGCGTCACGCCGCACAGACTGTGCGTGTGGCTCCATCAGGGAGTTGTCATGTGTCCTCCATATAGTGCCATGTCACCCGTATCCCGACGGATCTTCGACATCAGAACGTGTGCCATGTGTGACGCACACTAGTACGTGTGTTACGACAATTCAATTTCTAAATTCTGTAACTCTCACGTATGGACTTCGTTTCTGACGATTCTTATATCCTTGTTTAGGTCTTGACGTACACTGCAACTTTCCTTTAGGCGTTCTTTGTCTCGAAATTCCTATTTTAAGAAATACTATGATTTCCATTTTTGGTGACTTTTTCCAAAAGATGACAATTTCTTCGTAGTTTTTGTCGTTGTCACTTTTTATGTGTGGTAGATTTTTATTTTGCATAACAATCATATATCTTCCTCATGAAGTCAGATTTTTACGAAACTTATATTTTCGGAACCCCATTGACGAGTACTTTCTAAGAATGTTGGCCTTCTCTTAAGGCGACACGATTTTTCCCGCACTTATTTATGAGCCTATTAGTTGACGTAATTAAAGACAAAAATCGTATATATTTATTTATATATTGAATGGTTACATAGTATTCCAAGTATATGAAGGTGACAACGTTAGATTCTAACAACGGTTGGTAACGTAGTTTTCAAGTTGTCACATCCTCCCCTCGTTAAAGAAAATTTTGTCCCGAAATTTAGCTCGTGATCGGGATGTTCTCAAACAACTGAGGGTACTTTCTCTTCATTTGGTCTTCACGTTCATGTGTATTTTGGCCCTCTCTTAAAGTTCCATCATACTTTTACTATGGGAATACAACTCTGCTTAAGTCTCTTGACTTTGCGATCCATAATCTCGATCGGATCCTCGATGAAATTGAGTTCTGTGTCAATTTTAATCTGTTTGGGAGGTATAACAAGCATGTCCTCGAAGAGACATTTCTTGAGGCTTGACACGTGGAAAACATTGTGCATGTTGCTAAGTTCCTGGGGCAATGCGAGACGGTAGGCTACTAGACCTACTCTAGCAAGGATCTCGAAAGGTCCTATGTACCTCACATTTAGTTGGTCCAATTTTCTGAATCCTAATACTCGTTTCGAAGGAGAGACTCTCCACATGACCTTGTTTCCAACCTGGAATTCAAGGAGTTTTTGTCGGAAATCAATGTATTTCTTTTGATAGTCGCGAGCGGTCCTGTGTCGCTTATTGATTTGCATGACCTTTTCCATGGTCTCGTAATTTATCTTCGATCCTGTTAGCACGGTGTCTCCTGCGAGTTTATCTGCTAATTAGGTGTCACTGACTTCTACCCAGCATAAAGGTAAGCGGTACTTTCTGCCAGATAGCGCTTCGAATGATGCAACTTTGATGCCGGTGTGGTATCTGTTATTATATGAAAACTCAACCAAGGGAAGGTGAGTATCCCATGCATCTCCAAAGTCTATTACACATGCTCAGATCATATCTTCTAGTGTTAGATATTCCTTTCACTTTGGCCACCTGTCTATGGATGGTTGGAATTTCTCATGTAGAGATGTGTCCCTAATACTCTTTGCGTAGTCTGCCAGAATCGGGATGTAAATCTATTATCTCTGTCAGAGATAATGGATATCGGCATGCCATGTAGCTGATAGGTTTTATAAGTTATAATTAAAACATGTGGCGGAAAAGCATAACCCTAATTTCACATGTAATCTATTGGATCTAAGTTTTCTCTGTTGATTGCAACAAACAATTGAACATCATGAACCCTAGGAATACCCTACTATTTTAGAAATTCATAAAGGGATTAGGGTTTACATACCTTTTGATTATTGTTGTAAATAATCAATAAAATCCTTCTTGAACAAGTTCTAGAAAGCAAGCACCAGAAATCTCATGCCTCTGATGGATCACACCCAAAACACTAGAAACCCTAGGATGAAGAAGAGATAGAGGGAAAAGAAGGAATTTTCATTACTAATACTCTTAAGAATGTCGTGAACGAAAATTGATGGCCTTGGGGTCGTATTTATAGTTTAGGTAACTTACAAGTAAAGCAGAATCCGAATTGATTAAATAAAAGATTTAATCTCAATTCAAATCCTTTCCTTTTATGCAACCAGGAGGATTATGGAAACCCTAGAAAGACTCCCAATTTTGTTAACCCCTTTGATGATTCTAGAATTGCTTCTTTTGTTTAATTATTGAACTATTGCAATTCACCCCTTGCATCTTTATTTAATTCAAATTAATCCTAAATTAATTCTAGATTAATTCTGATTAATAATTAATTAATTCTATTTGATTTCTTATTAATTTATTAACCATATAAATTAACAAATCAATTATTTAACTATATATGAAGCAAGGACCAAAACTACAATATTCATAAACCACAGGGATGGAACCTATTAATTTTTAAACTTAAGGACCAAAATTATGAACCTGACCAAAGCACAATGACCATTTTTGTAATTTACTCAATTAAGAATGTGTCACCCAAACTTGATAGGTTATCAAACTCAAGTCATATGCTAGTAATAACTAAAAAGTTAATTGTCGACTGACTCTTGAAACTCTCAAGATCAATATGACTCCCATTAACTTCTTGACATGAGTTTTCTCTCAAGGAGCATTCCATGACGAGTTAAAACAAATATTCAAAATTTCATGTGAATTCTCGACAAGAAAACAATTCATAGAATAGGTGTAAGTTTATCTTTTGTTTCTTGATTAATGAAAACATCACAACTCTAATTTTATATGTGCTAGAGTAATAGAACATTTTTACTCCATATAGTTCGAGGTGTTTTCAACCTTCCTAGTATGAAATGAGTTTCAAGATACGATTTATAGTTACTAGAGTATGACTCTAAAACTTTATTAGAACAAAGTATGACACATCTATGATCAAACCATTTCCAACAATGTTCGATTCCTCTTCTTAGTCATACAATTGCACTAAGATGTTCTTGGAGGAGTCAACCATGATACAATTTCAAAATTACTAAGATGATCATAAAACATGATACTAAAGCCTTCTCTTTTCTTTTCATATTAGAGAATCTTTTATCTTTCTTCCTAATAGATTCTTCTATTCGTTCTGCTACTCTTTAGAATGTTTTCAATGTATTAGAATCATGCTTAATCTCATAAACACTATCATATTTACTGAAGCATCTGTAAATCATGACGAATAGAGTTATAGTCCTTTTTGCTGGATCTGAATAGTCCATATCAACATGTACCAGATCCATCAGTTATTCACTTGCCTCATATAAACATATGATCAATGAATTAGTCATAATTTTCCAAGATTCTCATGCATCAGACAATTTGAATTGCATGACTCCAAGTTTCTGTCTAATTTAAAACTTGGTGATCAAAATTCTTTTCACTTGGTTAATTATGACAATACCACAAGCGATATCATAAGAATCAAATCCATAATTAATGTTGCTAATATTAGAAATGTGACCAACACTTTTATAAATTCCATTGCAAGGAAATATAAAGAAAGGCAACCAGGTAAACCAAAATTTCACTTTTATTGAAAATAAACGAAATGTTGGAACTTGTAATTAAAACGCATAAAATGAAAACTATGTTTCCAAAAATCTCCGAAGAGTATTAGCAAATTCGGATCTTCAAACCATGTGACCAAATTCCATTTCTCATAATCAGATTTAGCTCACCTTTCTCAAGCTTCCTTCTTTCTCTTAGCTCCTTTAATACCATCAAAATGTGATCATCACATCATGTACTAAGAGTCTATGAATAGGAACTTATAAAACAATGGATTCGGATAATAGATGTACCTAAAGTCGAGTCACACTACTTGACTTAACTATCTCTAACATCTTTAAGGTACTTCGACCAGGTTCGTTTCCAATGTCCCTTTAATTGGTAGTAGAAACAAATGTACTATATAGGTTTAACACTTGGAATGATCCTAAAACTGACTTTTCTCTTTACCATACGATCAAACGGTTTGATCTTGGACGGACCCTTTCCATTGGGAAAAGAAATATTTCCTGGATCACCACTGACACCATTGTCAATGTCCATGGAAACCTTGGAATTAGACCCAATAAGCACATCTACTTTAGATGGGTTCTAAAGCATTTCTGCTTGAACAACAATCAACATTTGGCTCAGATCAATTAAGGTCATGTCGATATTCCTTATATAAACGTTCTCAATGAATTGAGCATATGACTTTAGAAGCTAAAGAAGAACGAAATCAATAGCTTACTCCCTTGGTAAAACGACACCTATTCTACGCAACTCGTCAATATTCATTTGTAGAACATGTGCACACACAAAGTTTCCGTCTTGATGTTTACATTCCAATAGGGATTAAGTAGTCCCATATCTTTCAACTTGAGGAAAACGTGATGTTGGGAGAGTCACAGGAGGAAGAGTTGAAGAAAGATGATGTCTAGTTCCATCATTTCCTAAGGAATGGAAAACAATTTCACATTGACTTGAAATTGGAAGACCATCTCCAGAAGATTGAGGAAAACGATTTCCATAAGAATGAGGAAGAAAATTTCTATCTTCATAAGACATCTAAAAATGGGAGAAAAGAGAGTTCAAGTTAGTTGATTTTAATCTTTATTTTTAACCCATAAATTTAAATTAAGGCTAGGATCCATATTTTTTATTAGAACTTTGAAGAGGGATGTCGTAATCAAATTGGAATCTATTTTAGGTAGGTAAGGCTTTTACCAATTCGAATCTTATAAAACTCCAAGATCTTTTGAGATTGAATGAATCTTATCAATGGCATGTTTAATCTCAGATTATGCTCTCACTTTTGTGATTGGGATGCCGATGTGTTTTTAATAAGGTGTCTAAGTCCATAACTATATTTAGTATGTACTTGACCCAACTTCGCATGGTCCATTTGGGTTGCATCGATATCTCAACTGTTGGATAGAAAAAATGAGAAAAAGGAAACTTACGATTTGTTAATATATTATAAGTTCTAATATATTAATATGGAATCATATTATTTAATTAGTATTGATCAAGAATTAATTTGGAATTAATTTTGTGATAAAAAAAAGACTAATTAAATATATGGGGATTGATTTGTAAATCATTCATTCTTATATAGTGGGCTTATGGTTCATGATTCACTAGATTGGGCTAGGACCCATTGGGTGCTCCATAGATGCTCCATGGAGGTTATAACCCATGGATCATGGGGGAAATGAAAAGCCATGCACATTAGGGTTTACATAGTGTAACCCTACATGTGGCACACTATATAACGAGCTCTATAGCTAGAAAAATCGGCACTAATGCAAGATAAGAAGGGCTAGCCGATGCCATGCTAGTTAGGATGCAAACCTTGGAAAATTGTATTGGTCTTGAGGTGCTAGGCTCACAAAGTCTTAAGGAATCCAAGCAACTACAAAGGTATGTCATTCTACTAGTTTTATATTTCATGTACCCCATGCCATGCTAGTTAGCATATAAACCTTGGAAAATTCTTATTTGCATGAATATTAGAGAAAACATAGATCCAAGGTTTCTAGGGTTGCATGTACACCATAGGAGTGTTATAATGCTCAAAACCCATCAGCGGTATCAGAGACTGGTTTGTTTTCTTTGTATTTGATGCAAACTGCTTGAAAAAGTCGAGAATTCTGCAATCTGGACAGTGAACACGTCGAGTTCATGGGGGGATTCAACGAGTCCCTGGAAAAATGCATTCTACTCGTCGAGTAGGTTCTTGCACTCTACAAGTAGGATCCCCTGTGTGCAAAATTTTGAGTTTTGTTGCTGGAAATGGACTAGAAACATTACCCTAAACTATTTTGGTCTTATAAAACCTGTTTTTGATGGTGTAATGACTATGGTAATCCTTTTTCAATGGTTATTATCAAAATTTCAAGTTTTTATATGTGTTTATATGATTCTTGAAATTGTTGATATGAATGTTCATACTTATGAGTTTGGGAAGATCATAGGAATTATTTGCAAATTGTTTGTTAGTGGAATTCTTGATCTAAATGTCATTGATAGAGTCCATAATTTGTTCTCAAGTTATGGATTACCAAAAGTCGCTTTTTTAAAAGTCATTAAAGAACCATAGGTTACATAAAAAGAGGAGTCTTCATTTTAATAAACCATTAAACTCGTAAGTTATGAATATGAAAGGTTTTGAATAGTTTCAAAACTTGCCCTCAAATTTTGGAATTTGTAAAGTCACTTTAGAAAACTTTAATTCCATACCCTAGAGTTTTAAAAGTTAAAATCCAACCCTTATACTTTATAATATTATAAGTTAATAATATATATATATATATATATATATATATATATATATATATATATATATATATATATATATGTATAAGAGCAAGTCAATCTTACTGTTAGTAGGCCTCATTCACGAAGCCGATCTATAAGGGGGTATGTGGTTGTTGCCTATAAAATGGCAGCTTAATGGGTGTCCACTCTCACCCACTGCTTCCTTGACCGGTGGAGGGTCGTAAGTTGAATGGGTAGGACAAGGACTATAATCCTCATTAAAAGTATAATGAAAAATATAAAGTAACTAAACCTTTTATAAATTTCCAATCTTAGTTACTTTAGGAAAATGTGAAATTGGTGCTAACCCATGAAATTACACTTTGTTCCTTACTAAGTCGTTGGTGGAGCGTGTGTGGGTAACCAGCACACTAACATAGACTAGTAAAAGTGGAAAAGGGTGACTTAATATTTATCATAAATCGGTGGAGCGCGTGTGGGTAACCGACACATTGGTTGGGTGATAAACATTAAGGGTACCAAGTAAATTTGCATGATTATTCACACCTTGTTTATGATCCTCGGCATCCCAGTCACGAACTTGAGAGGGCACAATCAAGATTTAAACATGCCATTGAAAAGTTCAATGAATCTCAAAAGAATCTAGGAGTTTCAATCCAATTCAAACCTAATAATTCATTTCGTTTTTCATGATGGAAATTGGTGATTCGTCATTCACCTACCTTCAAATGTTTTATAGCTTGGATTATGGCATCCATCTTCCAAGTTATAAATTATTGTGTTGGGTCCTAGCCTTAATATTACATTTAGGTGTCTTATTAAGGATTTTATATCTAATCTAAACATGTCTTTCTTCTTTTCGGATGTCTTCCAACAATGCTGCTTCTGGCTTAAACCCTACCGGCTCCTTCTCTCTCATGAACCTTTGTGGGAGAGTCATCTTTGATGGTTCAAACTTTAATGATTGGATCAGGAACATCAGGATGGTAACATGTTACGAGGACAAGGAATATGTCCTCGACAAGGAGATGAAGGAAATTGATGAGTCTACTGCTACTCCAGAGGAGATCGCCAACTTTAGAGCACATGAGAGAGATGCTACCAAGGTGGCATGTATCATGTTGGCCATAGTGACAGCTGAACTCCAGAAGTCCTATGAGGATTTTTACCCTTTTAAGATGCACATGGACCTGATGGACCGCTACCATCAAAGTTCTCGTTAAGAGAGTTATGAAATCATCTCTTCCATGATAACAACCCGAATGAATCATGGTGAACCCATCACGGGCCACATGCAGAAAATGCAAAGGTATGTGGACCGTTTACTGAAGCTGGATGTGAACTTCCCTGAGGAGTTGGCTATTGATATTATACTGCACTCCTTACCTGCTTGTTATGATCAATTCCGAATGACATATCACATGAACAAGGAAGAGGTCACACTCAGCAAACTTCAAGGGCTTTTGAAGACTGTTGAAACTGGTCTTAAGGGCAAATTGGTTGTTACTACTCCAACTCCTACCGTCGCTCCTGTTCTGGCAATCGGGCAAAGTAGGGGGAAGAAGATGATGACCCCCTCGAAGGGTACCAAGGGAAAGTCTCTTGGTGTGTCACACCCCAAAACCAAGAACGGCGGAAACGTTCTGGGGCGGAGGACGTCATGTATAGTATCACAACACAGTAAATGTAAATAAGCAAACAACATCATCCATTGCATTAAATATATAATTTTAATACAAGTGTGTTCTGTACAGTTATAGACACCAAAATAATGTAATACAAAATAATATGAGATGAGTCTTGAATGCACTCCATCTTCTCAAAAGCTGGCATCGGTACCTGTCTACTGATGACCTGAGAATACAAGTTATTTTGAAAGAGTTTATCAGCATTAAGCTGGTGAGTTCATAAGTATTTTAGTGTCAATGTTTGTTGTCAAAAACGTTTGAACCTGTCTCAATGTATAAGTTTGTAAAAATGTAAGTAAATGTTTGAAAGTGTTTGTAAAAGTTTGAATCTCTCAGAAAATCCTATATTTCTATTAAAGTAACCTTCTACCAAGGCTTAACTGTCTTGTATACTCGTTTGTTGTAAAAGTGCGTAATTACCCAAGTATAACTATCATTTAATAAAATATAGTTTGTACATTAATGCTTAAGTGAGGTTATCACTAAAATATGTAATGGGTAAATCATTGTAGTACTGTAGTTTTGTATAATAAGAACTACTGTTGTACTAACTACCTTAAACCGGATTTATATTAAGGTAAAATGTGATAAATTGCACCATGCTATCGACTGGTAACAACGACATAATGAATGGTCGTAATAACGGAATAACGTTTGGCACCCGCAGACCTGCAGGTCCGGTTGTAGCTAGCAGCAAGGTGTAGGATAGTCAATCCAGTATAGATCTATACGCAAACTTACGCTCTCCCTCCAAGAGAATTCTGGCTACAACTCGGGTCATGACATTTAAGGCATGCTCCGACACAGTGGATCACAATTGCTAACGTATTCATGTATATGTAATGTTTCTCGTTCTAGTATAGTTTTATATGTCCTCCTTCTAGTATAGTTGTATATGTCCTCCTTCTAGTATAGTTGTATATGTTCTCGTAGTATAGTTGTATATGGACTCATGAATGAACTGACTCATTGAACTAGTAGTTGTAATAGTATGATCCTGGGTTACCCCGATGGTAACCTTCTAATGATGTGTCTAGTACGTATGAATATGGAAGTACCTTTATGTCTATATATGTATATTTGATATATAATTAATATTGAAACGACCTTCGGATGGTCACCCGAAATCCCACCAGACCACATCTCAAGGCGCGAAAAGGAAATAGGGCGGGTGGCCTTCCTAAGCCCTTTAAACATTATTGATACATCTATACATATATGTACATGCAATTTATAATATAAAAGCATAAATAAGTTTTTATAAGACATTTTAAACATAAATATTATTTCAAGAAAAGATTGACTTGATGTCAATCTATAAAACAATTTGAAGGCATAAGTTTGATAAAACAGTTTAAGTATAAGGAACATTTGTTTGAGTCACAGTGTAAATAAGTTTGAAAAGTAAAAGAGTTTGTAAAACATTTTGAAGTAAAACAGTTGATAAATAGTTTGATAAACAGTTTGAACAGTGATAAAATCATTGGTTTCCTAGTTATTAATCACATATGATTAGTGCAATCACATGTGATTGAAGCAATAACTATAAGTATTTAACTTGTATCCCCCCATAAAGTATTTAAAACATTTAAAATCATATCAAAGGTTGATTAAAGGGGTATGAACTCACTTGTGGTGAGCTGTTTGAATTGCAGTGTCGGATATCGTGCTAGGTGGCAAACGGAGACTTGTTTACACGCACGAGCCTAGTTATCATATAATAAGCATATATATAACTAATTAGCCAAATAATAACTTAATAAAATAAGTTAGAACACTTAGGAACATGTAAACACTTTTCATAAGTGTTAAAGGTCCTAATGGTTGCATCTAAGTTGCTACGGGACAAGGCAAAAGGGTCTGAAGCATCAAATGACCTTGTATAAGAGTTCACCACCCAACAAACCCCACCCATGGATTTGAAGGCCGTAAACTCATGGGTTTATGGCCGTGAACTCCTCACTTGGTGGTTTTGGGTGTTTTAAGGTGTTATCTTGATCCTAGAATTAACCTAGCTTTGTTGGAATAATCCTTGAAGTAGTTTAAGGCCCTAGAATGCTCCATAGGGGAGTTTACGGCCTAATGTGTAACGCCCGTATTTCTGGGATTGCCATTTTTAGCAATGTAATAGTCTAGGTTAACCTTTGTAACCCCAATTTGAAATAATAAAATGTATTATTTGTGAATTATGTGAATTATGTGATTTATGTGTTTATTTTCTTATTTAATGAATTAAGAATAAAATAAGCGTCAAAATTTAAGTGTGAGATAAGCCCGATATCTTTGTATAAAGTTGTAGTGGTTGAAACAAGGATTCCGGAGATATAAGCAATGCCAAAATCCGAGTTATAACGAAGAAGTTATGACCTGTCGAAGTTTCGCGACGGGACCGGCACGACGCCGAGTGACGTAAAACATGAATTTAAGATAGAGCGATATTTAGCCTTAGCGATCTAAACGAAAGTCGTAGATTTCGTTAAACCGAGAGCGTGCGTAAAAGGAACGCCCAAATCTGACTTCGTATGATGAAGTTATGATTTTCTGAAGTTTCGACGTGGCAGTAGGCAGCCCGAATACTCGATTTGAGATCGAGCGGTTTTTAGCCGAAACAATCTAAATGAGAATCGAAGATCTCGTTGTTAGTAGCGAAACGATGAAAAGATAGGCGAGAACGGACGTCGGACGAAGAAGTTATGATTTTATAACGAAGTTTTCCTGTCCGGGCCTTCTAAAAATAATTAATAAAAATAAAAGTCAAAATTAGCCGACGGAGTCTAAACGAAAGTTGTAGAGCGTAGTCTCACCTTCGCGTGGATATAAAGAACGTCGAAAAAGGAGTTCGTATGAAGGAGATATGAATTTTTGAAGTTTAATAAATATTTAATATTTATTTTTATCTCCGATATTATCCGAAAAAGGATGAGGCGGTCTATCCGAAGTACGCAGCGCGTACTGCTGTACGCCCCGCGTACAGCGTAGGGCACTCGAGTTCTACGGAGTAGTGAGTCGTATGCAATGACGTAGATGGACCGATGACGTAAGCGCTGACGACCATCGAGACGTACGCCCCGCGTAGCCTCGTACGCCCCGCATACGTGCGAGGGTTCAGCACCTATAAAAGGAGATCCGAAGCAGCCGAGTTTCCTTTGCAAATTTCAGCATTCTCTCTAGTCCTTTGCCTCGATTTGCGTGCCGATTGTACCCCGAAGCCCCGGTATTATTCCCGAGCCCCGAAGCAAGATCCGAAGCCCCGAGGATCCTGAAGAGCGTTATTCCCGAGCCGAAGCCCTGCTCGCGAGGAGCCGGTTTTTGTGAAGATCTTCCAGATCTATGGAGAGACGCTACTTCTATAAGCCGTAGTACTGTTGGATCATCTTCTGATCAAGTGAGTGTATAGTCCCTTTTCAATACGCGATATTATACAAGTAATTTTTAAACGTATTTAAGAATACGGGATGTGAGTGTGTAGTTATTTTCTCTCCAACGCAATATTATGAAGTATTTAATATAAAATACGTGCTACGTGTATATATTTTGTGGTTATATGTGTGAATGTATATTCTCCACGAAATACGTGATTTGTGTGTATGCCTCATCTGTTATGTGGAATATGTATTGATTAAAACATGTTATACAGGTTTTTAAACAATGTATAAAAATGTATATTTTTATCTACTAATATGTTGGGTAGAATATGGGTAGATAATTGGTGTGAAATAAACAGATGAGAGGCCTCGGTGTTATTGGTGTTATTCTAGTCATTCAGCAGAGTATGGATGACGACCACGGACTATTCTAGACTGTCCTGTGGAACACTAGCAGGCTCATTACCTGTAGGTGTTGTGAACGACGTGTTCACCGATGTACTCTATCCCCCACATGGTTGCCTATAGGACACTTATTGTCGAGGAAGCCCCTCTGCAGTGATGTCCGTCCCGATGAAATTCCTGAAATAAGTTCCTTATAATAGACGTTATTTTTAGGAACGTAAGGTGAGGATAACAGGAATGAGTAATCGGGTTTATTGTTGATTGATGAAATTAAATATAATTATTGTGGGTTTGAAAACCCTATATGCTCACCAGGCTCCCAAGCCTGACCCACTCAGTTTAATTGTATTACAGGAAGTGACGCAAGAGCTTAAGATGGGCAAATCATCAAGTCTTTTTGTTTACAAGTCTGTATATGTATATATTTGTTGAACGACTTGTAATATCATCGTTTATGCTTTATGATCTGTATCGGAACATGACATCCCGACTTTTGATTATGAAATGAAATCATATTTCTATATGAAATGTTTTGATAAATATCTATCTTATCATGTTTTGTTTTTGGGAACAAATTCCGCATCTCTTTTAAAAAAATCAAATGGATTTACTCTGAAAATGTTTTAAAAAGCATAAATGAAATCGGTCTTTTTTGGCCGAGATTTTGGGGATGTCACAGTTGGTATCAGAGCATTAGTTTAAGCGAACTAGGAATTTGTAGGATTTCTAGACTTAAACTTAAGATGCTAAATGGAGATTGTGAGATGTGTGTCTGATAAATTTTAGACACGAGCACTAGTTTATTTTAGGAAGGTTGCCTAAAATGCTTTTATGTGCTAAATGTTATATGATGCCATATATGATATTGTTTGTTCGGATCTATGGTTTGTTGCCAACCGGATCTGAAGGTTTATGTGTTTAGGATTCTAAGCGTATGTATTCGATATTAGAACTAGCATGTAATCGTTTGGAGTAATAAGGTGAAATTATTCGGTGTGTAGATCAAAAATGGTGAGAACAAGAAGCGGAGTTGGAAATGCTGATGAAAACAGGAATCAACCGCCTGTAATTCAACAAGTACCTGTCGTAGCTGATGCACCTGAGCCGATAACAATGGCTGGTGTACAAATGATGATTCAAATGATGTTGGATCGTCAGATGGAAGAAACAAGACGCCTGCTTAGGCAGAATCGTGAAGAACCGTCAATTCAAGCGGAAGAGCCCGAGGAGAATGGAGGGCAGTCTGAAGGAGAAAACTTTAGTGGAATCATTGGTCAAGACGAACAACCAGTGGTTAGACGCAATAACCAATATGGAGGAAATGATGGTCGTGGGTGCAAGTATAAGGATTTCATGGCATCCAAACCACCATGTCTATCCGGAAGCCCGACGCTGGTGCAAGTTATGGACTGGGTCTCCGAAATGGAGACTATGTTTGAAAGTTGCGAATGCAGCAACAGGCAGAAGACCGCTCTTGCGATCCCTCTGCTAAAATCTGGCATGTTGAGTTGGTGGAAGCTGTTAGCTGACTCTATGCCCAAGGGAGAAGCAAGCAAAATGTCTTGGGAAGACTTTGTGGAACAACTAAAACTGCAATACTGCTCCGAGCAGGACCTTCTGGAAATCAGTAATGAGTTTCAGAATTTGAAGAAAGGGAAATTGAGCGTTACTGAATACGCTACAAGTTTCACGGAAAAGATGAAGTTTATCCCATATTTGGTGCCTACAGAACTCTCTAAGGTCAACAAGTTTGCCCTTGGACTACCAGCGGACTATGGTCCAATGGTTAAGCAAGCAACCACATTGAAAGCCGCTATCTGGGCTGCTAGAAATGTTGAGACCCAGATCAGGGAAAAAGGTCTGGAAAGGTCAGAGGTTGGCGAGAAAAGGAAAATCGATGGATTTTCAGGGTCCAGCAAGAAAAGTAAATTCTCGAAGTCTAGTTCGAGGGGAAGTAGAGGAAAGGTAGAAGCGAAATGGTGTGACAAGTGCAAGAAGAAGCATTATGGGAAGTGTGGCGGGGAAACCACATGCTTCAAATGTGGAAAGCTAGGGCATTATGCCAATGACTGCACCTTCACCAAAAATGTTTGTTATGGTTGTGGTGAAGAGGGGCACATCTCAAGGGATTGTCCGAAAAAGAAGGAAGCAGCAAGACCCAACATTCCGCCAAAGCCAAAGGCGAGAGCATTCCAGATGACACTGGAAGCTGCTAAAGATGAAGCTGATGTCGCTTCAGGTACCTTTCTCGTTAACAAATTTCCTGCCCAAATTTTATTTGATTCAGGAGCCAACTACTCCTTTATATCGCATGAATTTGGTAGAAAACTAGCTTTGTCTGTTGATAGACTAGATAATGCTTTATTAGTCGAAGTTGCTAGTGGCAAGTTTGTACCTGTTAGCTATCGTATGAAAAACATCTTAATTGACTTGAATGGGAATAAGTTCCATGATGAATTATTGCCTATCGAACTTAACGGTTTCGACATCGTTTTGGGAATGGATTGGCTTAGCGCCAATGATGCTGAAATTTTATGCAAGAAGAAAATAGTGAAAGTGAATCCACCTGGGAAGGAATCGTTTATGGTGTATGGAGATAAACGCAGAGTAAATTCTGGGATCATTTCTCTAATGAAAGCCAGAAAATGTTTGACCAAGGGGTGTACATCATACTTAGCATTCGTGATCGACGCTAAGAAGGAAAAGAAGGTGATGCAAAATATTCCTGTTGTGTGTGATTATCCGGAAGTATTTCCCGAAGATCTTCCTGGATTACCGCCCGATCGACAAGTAGAATTTCGTATCGACTTGTTGCCCGGAACAACGCCAATTGCAAAAGCACCTTATCGATTAGCACCAACGGAGATGAAGGAGCTAATGATGCAACTTCAGGAGTTATTGGACAAAGGTTTCATTAGACCTAGTTCATCACCCTGGGGAGCTCCGGTGTTATTCGTAAAGAAGAAAGATGGAAGCATGAGGATGTGCATTGATTACCGAGAGCTGAATAAGGCAACAATAAAGAATAGATATCCGTTGCCGAGGATTGATGACCTATTCGATCAGCTACAAGGTTCAAGTTATTTCTCAAAGATCGACTTGAGGTCAGGATATCATCAGCTAAAAGTAAGAGAGCAGGATATAGAGAAGACTGCATTCAGAATGCGATATGGACACTATGAGTTTTTGGTTATGTCGTTTGGACTAACCAATGCTCCAGCAGCATTCATGGATTTAATGAACAGGGTTTGTAATCCGTTCCTTGATAAATCTGTGATAGTGTTCATTGATGACATTCTGATTTATTCAAAAAGCCAAGAGGAGCATGGCAGACACTTGCGAGAAGTTTTGGAAGTCTTGAAGAAGGAGAAGTTGTATGCGAAGTTCTCCAAATGTGATTTCTGGATTCGTGAAGTCCAATTCTTGGGTCACGTGGTCAACCAAGAAGGGATAATGGTTGATTTAGCAAAGATCGAAGCTGTGATGAAGTGGGAACAACCGAAAAGTCCCACGGAGATCCGAAGCTTTTTAGGATTAGTCGGATATTACCGAAGGTTTATCCAAGGCTTTTCTTCGATAGCTAGTCCATTAACAGCTTTGACCCACAAAGGAGCTACTTATGCTTGGAGTGATAAGCATAAAGAAGCATTCGAGAAGCTAAAGAAGAAACTATGCGAGGCACCGATACTTTCTCTACCCGATGGGGTTGAAGACTTCGCTGTTTATAGCGATGCGTCTGGGGTTGGATTGGGTTCCGTTTTGACCCAAAGAGATAAGGTGATCGCATATGCGTCTCGACAGCTAAAAGAGCACGAAAAGAACTACCCGACTCATGATTTGGAGTTGGCAGCGGTAGTTTTCGCACTGAAAATATGGAGGCATTACCTCTATGGCACAAAGTGCAAACTTTTCACTGATCATAAGAGTCTCCAATATCTCTTTAGTCAGAAAGAATTGAATATGAGGCAACGACGCTGGCTGGAATTACTTAAGGACTACGACTGTGAGATACTTTACCACCCCGGTAAGGCCAATATTGTTGCTGATGCTCTCAGTCGGAAAGTCAATCTTGAAAGGAGAAGGCCAAGAGCGTTGAGAATTGAAGTTGTCTCGACTATTTTGGAAAGTATCAAGAAATCTCAAAGCAAAGCTTCTGAGAAGAATAACCGAAAGGAGGAACGTTTGGGCAAAACGTTGGTGTTCGGCATAAACAGTCACGGACTAAAAGTATTCCAAGATCGGATTTGGATACCGAAGACAGGAGGAGTCAGGGATCTTCTGATGGAAGAAGCTCACAAAACCATGTACTCGATTCATCCCGGTAGCACAAAAATGTATAGGGACCTGAAACCCTATTATTGGTGGCCGACGATGAAGCTCGACATTGCGAAGTATGTGGCCGAGTGTGTAACCTGTGCAAGAGTCAAGGCACAACATCAGAAACCATACGGGAGTTTAGAACCATTACCTGTGCCTATGGGTAAGTGGGAAGACATTGCTATGGATTTCGTCACTAAACTACCCAGAACAAAAAGTGGTCACGACATGATTTGGGTGGTCGTTGATCGATTCACTAAGAGTGCGCATTTCATAGCAGCCAATGAAAAATGGTCTATGGAAAAGCTTGCGAATTCTTACGTAAAGGAAATTGTGAGGCTTCACGGTGTTCCATTAACGATTGTGTCGGATCGTGATAGTCGTTTCACCTCATGATTTTGGAAAAGTCTATAAGAGGAATTGGGTACCAGGTTGTGTCTAAGTACAGCTTACCATCCGCAGACTGATGGTCAGAGCGAACGGACGATACAAACACTGGAAGATATGCTGAGAGCGTGTACCTTGGAATTCCTAGGTAATTGGGATGAACATTTGCCTTTGGTAGAATTTTCCTATAATAATAGTTTTCACTCGAGCATAAAGATGGCACCTTATCAAGCATTGTATGGACAGAAGTGTCGTACGCCGTCTTGTTGGCTTGAGGCTGGGGAAAAGCAGTTTATGGGGCCGGAGATAGTCCATCAAACTGCAGAAAAGTTGAAAATAATTAGGGAAAGAATGTTAGCAGCTCAGGACCGTCAAAAGATCTATGCTGACAAAAAGCGAAGACCGATGACTTTTGAAGTTGGAGATTCGGCTTTGCTTAAAGTCTCGCCATGGAAGGGAGTTATAAGATTTGGTAAAAGGGGAAAGTTAAGTCCAAGGTTTATTGCACCGTTTAAAGTTCTTTAGAGGATTGGGAACCAAGCTTACAAACTCGAACTACCAGAAGAACTGAATGGAATTCATAACACTTTTCATGTGTGTTACTTGAGGAAGTTCACGGGAGAAGTTCCCGACATAATTCCACTTTCGGAGTTGAGGATCGATGAGAACAAAAGGTTGATTGAGGAACCGGAGGCAATCGTTGACCGAAAGACTAAGAAATTGCGACGTAAGATGGTTGAGTTAGTGCTTGTCCAATGGAAACACACGAATGGGCCGAATCTCACTTGGGAGATGGAGAGTGACATGATGAGTCGCTATCCGCATTTGTTTGCTGGTGTGTGATTCCGGGGACGGAATCATTCTAAGGTGGAGAGAATTGTAATGCCCGTGTTTCTGGGATTGCCATTTTTAGCAATGTAATAGTCTAGGTTAACCTTTGTAACCCCAATTTGAAATAATAAAATGTATTATTTGTGAATTATGTGAATTATGTGATTTATGTGTTTATTTTCTTATTTAATAAATTAAGAATAAAATAAGCGTCAAAATTTAAGTGTGAGATAAGCCCGATATCTTTGCATAAAGTTGTAGTGGTTGAAACAAGGATTCCAGAGATATAAGGAATGCCAAAATTCGAGTTATAACGAAGAAGTTATGACCTGTCGAAGTTTCGCGACGGGACCGGCACGACGCCGAGTGACATAAAACATGAATTTAAGATAGAGCGATATTTAGCCTTAGCGATCTAAACGAAAGTCGTAGATTTCGTTAAACCGAGAGCGTGCGTAAAAGGAACGCCCAAATCTGACTTCGTATGATGAAGTTATGATTTTCTGAAGTTTCGACGTGGCAGTAGGCAGCCCGAATACTCGATTTGAGATCGAGCGGTTTTTAGCCGAAACAATCTAAATGAGAATCGAAGATCTCGTTGTTAGTAGCGAAACGATGAAAAGATAGGCGAGAACGGACGTCGGACGAAGAAGTTATGATTTTATAACGAAGTTTTCCTGTCCGGGCCTTCTAAAAATAATTAATAAAAATAAAAGTCAAAATTAGCCGACGGAGTCTAAACGAAAGTTGTAGAGCGTAGTCTCACCTTCGCGTGGATATAAAGAACGTCGAAAACGGAGTTCGTATGAAGGAGATATGAATTTTTGAAGTTTAATAAATATTTAATATTTATTTTTATCTCCGATATTATCCGAAAAAGGATGAGGCGGTCTATCCGAAGTACGCAGCGCGTACTGCTGTACGCCCCGCGTACAGCGTAGGGCACTCGAGTTCTACGGAGTAGTGAGTCGTATGCAATGACATAGATGGACCGATGACGTAAGCGCTGACGACCATCGAGACGTACTCCCCGCGTAGCCTCGTACGCCCCGCGTACGTGTGAGGGTTCAGCACCTATAGAAGGAGATCCGAAGCAGCCGAGTTTCCTTTGCAAATTTCAGCATTCTCTCTAGTCCTTTGCCTCGATTTGCGTGCCGATTGTACCCCGAAGCCTCGGTATTATTCCCGAGCCCCGAAGCAAGATCCGAAGCCCCGAGGATCCCGAAGAGCGTTATTCCCGAGCCGAAGCCCTGCCCGCGAGGAGCCGGTTTTTGTGAAGATCTTCCAGATCTATGGAGAGACGCTACTTCTATAAGCCGTAGTACTGTCGGATCATCTTCTGATCAAGTGAGTGTATAGTCCCTTTTCAATACGCGATATTATACAAGTAATTTTTAAACGTATTTAAGAATACGGGATGTGAGTGTGTAGTTATTTTCTCTCCAACGCAATATTATGAAGTATTTAATATAAAATACGTGCTACGTGTATATATTTTGTGGTTATATGTGTGAATGTATATTCTCTACGAAATACGTGATTTGTGTGTATGCCTCATCTGTTATGTGGAATATGTATTGATTAAAACATGTTATACAGGTTTTTAAACAATGTATAAAAATGTATATTTTTATCTACTAATATGTTGGGTAGAACATGGGTAGATAATTGGTGTGAAATAAACAGATGAGAGGCCTCGGTGTTATTGGTGTTATTCTAGTCATTCAGCAGAGTATGGATGACGACCACGGACTATTCTAGACTGTCCTGTGGAACACTAGCAGGCTCATTACCTGTAGGTGTTGTGAACGACGTGTTCACCGGTGTACTCTATCCCCCACATGGTTGCCTATAGGACACTTATTGTCGAGGAAGCCCCTCTGCAGTAATGTCCGTCCCGATGAAAATCTTGAAATAAGTTCCTTATAATAGACGTTATTTTTAGGAACGTAAGGTGAGGATAACGGGAATGGGTAATCGGGTTTATTGTTGATTGATGAAATTAAATATAATTATTGTGGGTTTGAAAACCCTATATGCTCACCAGGCTCCCAAGCCTGACCCACTCAGTTTAATTGTATTACAGGAAGTGGCGCAAGAGCTTAAGATGGGCGAATCATCAAGTCATTTTTGTTTACAAGTCTGTATATGTATATATTTGTTGAACGACTTGTAATATCATCGTTTATGCTTTATGATCTGTATCGGAACATGACATCCCGACTTTTGATTATGAAATGAAATCATATTTCTATATGAAATGTTTTGATAAATATCTATCTTATCATGTTTTGTTTTTGGGAACAAATTCCGCATCTCTTTTAAAAAAATCAAATGGATTTACTCTGAAAATGTTTTAAAAAGCATAAATGAAATCGGTCTTTTTTGGCCGAGATTTTGGGGATGTCACATAATGTCCATATCCCCTAGAGTTTACGGCCGTAAACTCCTATGGGGTGTTGGATTTTAATTCATTTGAGGCACTTGCACATCTAGGATAGCTTCCATGTTTTTATCTAAGGCTAAAGGGGACAAGAGGCACACATTTGTGCCTTCACTTGGAGTTTACGGCCCAAGTGATGTTCCTTGGCCGTAAACTCCCTTTTAGGGATGGTTCTTATGTAGTTAAATCCCCATTCAAGTCCTATGCTTTTAAGGGTAATAGTCTTAAGGCCTTAGGGGTGTTTGTGGTACATTTTGCCCTAGAAAAAGGGGTTTACGGCCCAAGAGATATTCTTGGCTGTAAACTCTTATCACTCCATGATTTTGAAGTGTTTTGATGTTTAAAATGGTTACAAGCATTTGAGGGTTAATGTCCTTAAGCTTTAGGGGTGGTTTAGGGCACATTTAGCCCTTAAAAAGGGGTTTACGGCCCAAGAAATGTCCTTGGCCGTAAACTCCTATATCTTGTGGTTCTTGATTGCTTTCTAGTCTCTAAAGATCATACATTAAGTCCCTAACTAGTTGTCTATCAAGGAAATGGGACTAGGTAGCCTTAAAGCTCCAATTTGGAGTTTACTCCCCAAGAACGTTCTTGGGCGGTAAACTCCCGGATCTTGCAGTTTAGACATGTAAATGATGTTATAAAGCATCTAACAAGTAATGAAACACATCTAGGAAAGTAGACTCACAATCTGGGATGAAAACCCGAAGATCCGTCAGAGAGAAAATGGCTTTTCTCTAATTGGAATTGTGAATAATGAATTAATTAAATTCAGAAATCTATTTATAGTCCTGAAATATTTTGGCAGAAAATATTTTTATTCTGGATATTGGACTGCAGCATTATGAAACTTGGAATGCTCAAATTTCACAAAACCAGGAGCATCCACTCTCCTGATATTTCATTAAACGTAAACCCTAATGTACACAAACTTGTTCGGAAAAGTATGAAAATCACTGAAACTGGACTAGCTTCTATTGAATAGATAATGTTCGTACAAATGGAAATTTCGGGTTGTCACATGGTGGTTCCTATTTAAGTGGAACCAAAGGTGGTTCCATCACTCCTTCTTCCGACCCTAAGGAAGCTCAATGCATCTGTTGTCCGGAAAAGGGGCACTAGAAACGAAACTGCCCCAAGTACCTGCAAGATGTTAAAAATGGGAAGGTCAAAACTACCTATGCAACTATTTACACTATATTGTCTAATAACTCATCACATTCTACTTCTTGGGTTCTTGATGTAGGTTGTGGTATTCATATATGTTCTGATTTGCAGGGCCTAAGAAGAAGTGAGGATGTGGAGCTTGGAAAGATAAACTTGATCATGGGGAATAGGAAAGTTTCACCTGTTACCAAGATTGGAGTTTATTCTTTGTAGCTAGATAGTGGGTTAGTGTTAGATATGAATAAGTGTTGTTACTCGTCTGAAATGGTGAAAAATATTATTTCATTCCATGGTTTGTGCAAACAAAGATTTACTTTTTCATTTGATAATGAAGTTGGTGGTATTAATGCTTTTTATAATACTGTTCTTTATTTCAAAGCATTACCTTGTAAGGGTGTATGTGAAACTATGTCGGTTGTAGACAACTTAGGAAATAATGTATTACATATCGATTCTTCCACCAGTTTGGATAAAGCATCCTTGTGGCATTGTCGTCTTGGACATGTCAACAAGAAGCACATAGGCCTACTCCAGAAGGCTGGAGTTTTGGAGTTCTTTGACTTAAAGTCAAATGATAGTTGTGAGTCTTGTTTACTTGAAAAAATGAAAAAGTCACCCTTTACTGGTTCTTGTGCTAGGACCTCATAGACACAGATGTGTGTGGACCCTTCAAAACCGCCACTAGGGATGCCAACCGCTTCTATGTGACATTTACTGATCATTATAGTAGATATGGTTATGTCTACTTAATCAAGCATAAGTCAGAAACCTTTGAAAAGTTCAAAGAGTTTAAACAGGAAGTGGAGAATCAGCCGGACAGGAACATTATGACGCTCCGATCCGATCGAGGAGGGGATTATCTTAGTACAGAGTACCTTGACTATCTTAGTGAATGTGGAATTATTTCACAGTGAGCGGTGTATTTTCACCGGCTAACCACATAATTCTTTTGGTTACATCTTCTAAAGACCCAGTGAGAATGTGGTCTTTGTCGCAAGAAGAGGGGTCTTTTGTGAGAGAGAATTCATAAGCCATGGAAACAGTAGGAGGCAAATTGATCTTGAAGAAACTCAAGAGTCAAGCGGTGAAGGAACCTCAAACCCTAGCAATCCACCTGAGGAGGAAACTCCTGTTGATGAGTCCGTACCTCTGAGGCGTTTCACAAGAGTTAGGAATCCGCATGAGCATTACTATGGTTTTCATATTACTGCGGAAGATGATGAATTTATCAGTTATAGGACACTAGTAAATCTGGATGAACCTAATAACTTTAAGGAAGTCATGGTAGGCCCTGAGTCCACCAAATGGAAAAAGGCCATGGACATCAAGATTCAGTCCATGTAAGACAATCAAGTTTGGAAATTGGTTGACAATGTACCAGGTTAGAAGACGGTCGGATGCAAATGGATCTTCAAGAAGAAGACCGACATGGATGGAAATGTACACACTTATAAAGCGCGACTGGTTGCGAAGGGCTTTACTCAAACTCCGAGAGTTGACTATGATGAGACCTTTTCACCAGTAGCAAAGATTAAGTCTATTATGGTTTTGCTAGCCATAACTACATTTTCTGATTATGAAATATGGCAAATAGATGTCAAAACCGCTTTCCTTAATGGAAAGTTGGCTGAGGATGTTTACATGAGTCAGCCAGAAGGTTTTGTCGATGCAAAGCACCCTAATAGAGTGTGTAAGCTTGAGAAATCCATCTATGGATTGAAACAAGCATCTCGCAGATGGAATCTTTTTTTCGATGAGAAAGTCAAAGAGTTTGGTTTTTCGAGGAGCGAAGACGAGTCCTGTGTATATGTTAAGTCTAGTGGGAGTATAGTTAGATTTTTGGTACTGTATGTGGATGACATACTACTTATAGGAAATGACATCCCAACCTTGCAGGAAGTTAAATCATGGCTTGGGAAGTGTTTCACTATGAAGGACCTTGGAGAAGCTGCCTATATCCTAGGGATAAGGATATTAAGAGAAAAGGAGTAAAAGACTAATTGGACTTAGTCAAACTACCTACTTGGAGAAGGTGCTGAAAAGGTTCAACATGCAGAATTCCAAGAAAGGTGAATTACCAATCCAGACTAATGCCAAACTGAGTAAGACTCAGAGCCCGAGTATAGAGGCTGAGATAGCTGAGATGAGTCAAGTGTCGTATGCTTCTGCTGTAGTCTCGATCATGTATTCTATGATTTTTACTCGCCCTGATGTGGCCTTTGTTTTGAGCATGGTCAGCATATATTAAGGGAATCCGGGCATGGCTCACTGGACTGTGGTGAATAATATTCTCAAGTACCTACGAAGGACTAGGGACTGGGTCCTTAACCTTGGTGGGAGTGATGAATTGAGAGTAGTAGGGTATAGTGATGCTGGATTCTAGACTGATAGGGATAATATCCGCTCTCAGTCGGGTTGGGTCTTTACCCTAAATGGAGGAGCAATTTCTTGGAAATTTTCCAAACAGGAAACAATGGTTGATTCAACTTGCAAATCGGAGTACATAGCAACAAGCGAGGTAGAAAATGAGGCTATATGGCTAAAGAACTTCATTGGAGACGTTGGAGTTATACAGGGTATTAAGGAGCATATGGAGATTTTCTGTGACAACGAGGGTGTTGTTGCCTTAGCGAAGGAACCAAGGGATCACAGGAGATCCAGGCACATCTATAGAAAATACCATTTCATTAGAAATCGGATAGAAGAAAGAATCCTCGTGGTGAAGAGGGTATCATCAGATGAGAACCCAGCAGATCCCCTCACGAAGGTACTGTGTAGGGTTAAGCTTTTGCAGCATGCGAGGCGCATCGGACTAAAGGATGATATTAGTTTTACAGACTAGATAGCTATTTCTGAAACTTGTAAAATAAAAATTGACATTTGATGATTGAATAAAATTTGTTGTTTATTTATAAGTAAGGTGTTGCTATCTTGTGACAATTATTTACTATTGTTTCAATTTTGCATGTTTTGACTTCCAGAATAATTTCTTTATTCAAACTCTCCACAGTTAGTCATATGTTGGAAGTAGATATGAACCAAGATTGTCATGAATTGGGTTTGTAGATGTCTAAGGTGCTAGACATAGCAAATGGTTGCTAGAACATTCATGAGTGCTCATAACTTCTGAGTATTGGATTCAACCCATGCTCACTTGTATCACTTCCTGGAATTTATTGTTGGGTTTTGAGCAATCTAACACTTCCTAAGTGTGCATGCAACCCTAATAAACCTTGGATCTATGTTTGTCTAAATACATGCAAAATAATAATTTTCCAAGGTTCATAACCTATCTAACATGGCATGGGGTACTTTTAAACATAAAAGAATTATATGAGATTACATACCTTTTGATGATGAGTTTGATTCCTAAGGAGTTTGAGGGCCAAGCCAATAGTGTGAATGCCTCAAATGGAATCACAAATCACCACAAACCCTTGGAAAACTTTGAGAGAGTGTATACATACATAGAAATCAGCCACACACAAAGTCTCACACAACTAGTGCCACTAGTGGCTATTTCATGCAACATAAGCATGCTTATATAGTGTACATGATTAGGGTGAAACCCTAATAACCCATGACCTTTCCTTTTCTAAGGATCCATGGGTTAAAAGCTCCATGGATCATCCATGGACTTCCATACAAGCCTAACCCATTAACAAATGAGTGTTAGCCCACACTATATAAAACCAATAGCCCACAATCTAATTAGTCTTTCTTTTAATCTCCAAATTAATTCATAATTAATTTAAGATTAAGACTAATTAAATAACATGACTTCATATTAATATATTATAACTTATAATATATTAATAAACATATGTGTATAACTCTCATAAAATTATCCATAAATAGTTTGGATGAAATGCAACCCAAATGGACCATGCCAGGTCAGGTCAAGTATATACCAAATAAGTTATGGACTTAGACACCTTATCCAACATTTATCTCGAGTGATCGTGTGACGGTAACATCATATAAGTCTTTAAACCTAGAGATATGAGTTATTGACTATGAGTTGGTTATACATTGATTGTACGATAACGCATTGGTAACTCGATGTTATAAAACGTGCCTTTGTGTATGATTCAACAAGTAGTAGAACAAGCACATGAGTCGAAGTTTATCTGTTCCTTCTAGTCCTTGGAGGATTAGAAGCGATATCTGGGACCCTCAATGATCACTTATCTTAAATGGTGCATCATCATCTTAGTTTCGCGAGACTTTGAAAGAGCTACGATTGCTGGTCGGTTCCTGAAGTCATACCTGTAGCTATAGTTATTAGACTTATCCAAGTGGGAGACTGTTGGATAAGGTGTCTAAGTCCATAACTATATTTAGTATGTACTTGACCCGGCTTAGCATGGTCCATTTGGGTTGCATCGACAGCTCAACTATAGGATAGACAAAATGAGAAAAGGACACTTACGACTTCTTACTATATTATAAGTTCTAATATATTAATATGAAATCATACTATTTATTTAGTATTGATCAAGAATTAAGTTGGAATTAATTTTGTGATCAAAAAGAGACTAATTAAATATATAGGGATTGATTTTGTAAATCATTCATTCTTATATAGTGGGCTTATGGTTCATGATTCACTAGATTGTGCTAGGACCCATTGGGTGCTCCATGGATGCTACATGGAGGTTATAACCCATGGATCATGGGGAAATGAAAATCCATGCACATTAGGGTTTACATGGTGTAACCCTACATGTGGCACAATATATAAAGAGCTCCATAGCTAGGAAAATCGACACTAATGCAAGACAAGGAGGGATAGTTGGTTTTGCGATCAAAGTGTTCTTCTCTTAAGTTATTCCAAGAGTTGTGGTGTTGTGTAAAGGAAGTAATTGGTTTATATTTAATCAGTTTGTTTCTCTATGCCTAGATCTCATTGTGCAGGTACTCTAGTTTAATACTAAAAAATTGAAAAAAAAAGGGTATGGTTCGAAAATGAACACTCCTTGCGTTAAAGATAAACTTTCTGAGCTAGCTCAGTCAGTTATGATGATTGAAAGTGACCAAAGTGTGCAACCCATGCCTCTTCTATGCGATTTTTGCACCCAAAACGGACATCATTCTGACATGTGTCCATATTTACAAGGAGAATGGGAAGAAGTGCAAGATAAGGGAAGCTACTACTGGTCAAACCAATGGAGTTATGACCAGCCTCAACATGATCAATGGTGGGACAACAACCAAGTTTGGGGAAATAACCAATACCAAAACTCATACCAAGCTTGGGGAAATAACCAATACCAACCAACTCCACAGTTCCAAGACCCCTATCCTTACCCTCCTCAACAAACTGAAACACCAAACATGTCCTTAGAGGAGATTGTGAAAAGCATTGCCACTTCTACCCAAATTTTCCAGGAAACAACCCAAGCTAGCCTCAAAATCTTAGAGAAACAAATAACACAACTTTCTCGATCAATTAGTATAATGGAAGCTCAAGACAAACTACCATACGAAGAGAGCCCATCTCATAGCACATGTTCCATTCCTTTAAAAGATGAGAAAAGTTTTAATGACCCAATAGTGTTATATGAAGAAGAGGAAGAAGAAGGAGGAGTGGAAGAGGCTATTAAAAATGAGTAAGAAATTGAGAATGTTGTCAATGAAACTGTAAAGGAAGTAATATGGGTTAACGAAGGAAGTAATACGGGTTAAAGAAGGAGAGGTTAGGCCACCCACTATTATTAAGACACTAACTTTAGTGGTAGACCAACCACAAGAGCCACAAACGATAAATTTGTCAGACTCTTCAAAGGTTACATATCCCGAGAAAGAAGACGCCAAATCGGTTACCTACTCAACCACCATGTCAAAGAGGGAAAAGTTGGTCACCTTACTGAACAAGTACAAGAAAGAATATGGTTGGATGATTTCAATTATCAAAGGTCTAAGTCCGGTATGGTTCTCCTATAAAAAGAAAGTCAAATACAAGAAAAAAGTCCCAATGGAGGTGTGGAAATTAAGAAATGTAGACACGAGGCAAATTTGCAAGGTTAATGGACATCGATTGAAGCCATTCAATGAAGGTTTTAATTTAAATGTCCGATATGTCGTCCATTTAAACGCCCTAAAGTGTTAAAGTGAAGTTTGGAGGCATCTCGCCAAAGACTTTGAAGAATGACATTTTTGGAAAGCATTGTGTTTTCGTGTTTTTAATTTGAATAAATGAGTTTTGAAGATGTTTTTGGGATTTAAAAGGGTTGTTTTTGAAGAAATCAAGAGTTTCTAGGTGTTTGGGGCCTTCCAAAGCAAGAACGGGTGAAAAACGAAGAAAAATGAAGCAAAAATGAAGATCGGGATCAGTGGGTTGCACGACCCACATGCTGTTGCGTGGGTGGGTTGCGCGACCAAGTGTGATGAAGCGACATTGGCCTAAGACCTAACTGTGCGACCCGCACACTGTGCTGGGCAATTTGGGCTATTTTTGGCTATTATTTGACCAGGGGTTGACCAAAGGTTTTAATGAGTTGACCTTTTGACTTTTCTTGACCAACATTGACCAAAATTGACCCTTGTCGACCCATAGATTAAAATGTTCAGCTTCCATTCTTCTTCATTTAACCATCTTCACCTCCCACTCCATTCCTCTCAAGAACATAGCCTTCCAATACACACTTCGCCGAACAAAAGCAAGATTGTCTTAGTTCTACTGGTGAGAATTTCACAAAACCACCGCCACAGACATTTCCCGCCTCCCGATCCTCCGATTTAGGTCATTTCTGCCCTTACCTTAAGCATTGAGGACAATGCTTGTTCTTAAGCTTGGGGTGGGGCATTTCCTTTTCCTTTTATTTTTTTTCATGCATTTTTAGTTAGGTTGCATATCATTTTAGTTTTACGCTAATTCACATTCATTTTTTTTATTTTATAAAATTCCAAAAAAGATTCTATTTTCTTCTTTTCTACTTTTATATTTTTGCATAACATTTAGCTTAGGGCATTAGCATTCATGCATTTTTGTTGTCTGTTTATTCTCACCTCCTTAGATGTCATGGAACAGGTTCACAGTTATTGTATCATTATTGGTCCAGGATCTTGTTCCTATCTCACCCATCGAACTGGGATGATTAGCTGCAGTTTGGGATTTCATATTTGGGATCAAATGCTGGTAGCTTAAAGGGGTAAGTGATCATGGCCAGGTAGTTTTCATGAAGAATTATGCATACAATACTAATGACTGTAGGATATACTATAGCAATAGATGTCTTAGCCTTGCGGTCACTACCGCCGAGAGGATCACACTTGATCATGTTTGAACCGTTAGGATGAAGCACTAGTGCTTGTCCCCGAGTAGAATCCATATCCGGTCTCTTTACATCACCATATCTTTTTGCGATTTTCTTAGGATTTTAGTCCGCATGTGGACATTTTCATTATTTTTGAAAAAAAAATCACAAGTTTGAAAAGGAGCTTACATTACATCTTTATGCTCCACACATGGTCATTTTCTCCCTGAGACCATTCGGATTATATTACTACCCTTTCGGTTCCACTTACACACTTTAGGAACCAAATTTTGAGTAAAATGGTTTTCTTGTTAAAAATTTCTATTTTTAATACATTACCTTCAAGTATGTTGTTAAAAAAAAAGGGCAGGCAAATTCCCAGCTGCAGAAATCTGAGAAGGGTGACCGGTTCAATTATTGAACAAAATTTTCCAACATTTTGGTCACCCAACGTTTGATATTCATTCGTATAGGTTTGATTTATTGTATTTAGATCGAGTTGTTTTTCACAAATTAGTGATGTTAGGAGGCTGTCGAGTCAGATACTACAGGAGGTTTGGGCCAACACCAAGTGAGCCGATTCCTACAACAGTGCCCGAGCGAATAAACCTAGTTACATATGAGAGAAACTAGCAGACGTGAGATCAGAGTGTACATTTAAATAGGAGCTCCACCCGAGCCCATCCATTTGCTTTATCCCTACTACAAATGTTCTTCATTGTATGGATGTTCCATTGGGGCTGCGACTGACCATCCCTCCTTACTCATCTCGAGTTCATTTTAGTCGTGTCTTAGTTGAGGACAAGTAAGGTTTAAGCTTGGGGTGATTTGATAGTTTCATTTTATTTACTTCTTTTTTAAAGTTTATTTTAGCATATTTCATCCATAATCTAGTTAATTTTCATGCATATTTTCCTTTTTGTTATTTTATGACTATTTCGGATACTTTCTAGTTTCGTGAGCTTTATTGCACATTTCATGGAGACTAGTGGAACGGGAATGTTCGGGATGTATGGAAAGCGATAGGAATTGGTGGACAACAAGGATCTTAGGCTTGATGGGTGGTGGAGATGATGCATGGAGCGAGCTTGATGATTATTTGAAGGCTTGGAGAGAAATAAACTTTAAATTTGCAAGATGCAGGAGTTTATTCAAGCATGCGTAGATTATTAACCGGGCGAGTTTGGATCATTTGGAGAAGCCAAATTGGGTTTAAATTGAAGAAAACTTGAAGAAAAATGGGCTAGGAACTGATTGGACTCGAACTGGGCCAAGTGGGCTAAGCTATGGACGCCCAAACCTCAAAGATGCTACATCCAGGGGCCACTCGTGCAACCCACCCGCACACCAGCACGCGGGTCGCGCAACCCCCTGCAGGGGCAATTTTGGAAATTCTTCTTTTGAGCTATATGGGGAAGGTTGGTGCCTATCTTTTGGAGACTCTTAGACATCCGATTTTTGAGCATTCTCTCTGGAGTTTTGAACATTTTTTAAATCCAAGAACACCTCAAGAACATCATCTTTTCACCTCTTGATTCTTGTTTAAATTTTGGTACAATCTTCTCTAACTTTGTTTCTTTGAGTTTAGCCATGCTTGGCTAAACTAATCTTGGTTGACTTTTGTTGAATCCTTTGAACTTTTGTTGAATGTTGAAGAATCCATGAACATGTTCTTAAATCTTTATGAGAATGTTTTGTGTTTTAACAACTTATCACCACTTATATGTTTTAGTTCATGAGTTTAAATGTGTTTGTGGTTATTAGTTGGCTAATTTCTTGGTTAAGTAAAGGATCCTCAAATTAGCAAGCAACAAATGATTTTCGTGTTGTTTTTGCTTCACACAATCATAAAACCATTTCCTCCAACATGGTGGTGAAAGCATTTGACCCCTCTTGGATTTAGTGACTCTTTGGTTCTTAATGCTAGTTGACTTTCACTAATTACATGCTTAATGGAAATTATGACTTTGACTAAGGAAATTGTTATGAACTTCTCTAACCATTTTAACAACTAAGAAAAGTCTAGGTAATCTCAAGCTTCTTGGATTACTATAGCCAAATTAAGGTTTTAAAACAAGTATTGCACCATTGGATTCTAATGATATGTTCATCAAAAAGTCAAAGTGAAGAAACCTTAAGTCAACCATCATTCTCTTATTGATTTTACATCAAACTCTTATTTTTGTTGAAATTTTTTATTTAAATCTTAGTTTAATTCTAGTTTATTTCAAGTATTTCAAAAGACCAATCCCCCCATTTTTAATTTATTGTCATTTTACAAGTATTTTTACAAAGAGATTTTTCATAGAGTTATAAAATTGAACCAATCTCCGTGGATTCAATCCCTTTACCACTATACACTATTTTAGTGTGTAATATTTAGGTTTATTAATTTGGTTGGCCTCGACAACCACCAGCATCACACTTGAGGTGCTAGTCTCACAAAATCTTAAGGAATCCAAGCAACTACAAAGGTATGTCATTCTACTAGTTTTATATTTCATGTACCCCATGCCATGCTAGTTAGGATGTAAACCTTGGAAAATTCTTATTTGCATGAATATTAGAGAAAACATAGATCCAAGGTTTCTAGGGTTGCATGTATGCCATAGGAGTGTTAGAATGCTCAAAAACCCATCACAAGGATCACAAACGAGATTTGAATAATCATGCAAGCCTTTGACAACCTCAATGTCATTTAACATTTCACATTGATGTGCCAGTTAACCACACACAATCCATCAACAATAATAATTTTCGAGATGCCCATCATTTCTCTTTAAAGTCCCTATTGGTGTGCTGGTTAACCACAAACGCTCCACCAACGACATATTAAAGTATGATGTGTGTTTTCATGGATTAGTATACTTTTCACATTTTTCCTAAAGTAACTAAAGTTGGATTTTTTAAAAGAAGGTTCTGGTACTTCTATATCATTATAATTTTTAATAAGATTATGTCCTATCAAACCCATTCGGCTAACGACGCACCACCATATAAGGGACCGGTGGGTGAGAGTGGACACCCAATGACAGTCATTGTATAGGTCGTTTCCTTATATCCCCTTATAGTATGGCTTCGTGAATGAGGCGTACTAGCGATTTGAGTGACTTGCCTTATACATATAGTAATTAAACGTTAATAATATATAAGGTATATTGTAAAACCTTTTAAACTATGAGGTTTAAATAATAATTATTTAAATTAAATCTTTTGATTAATTAATATTAAACTAGTTATGATTTATTTTCGTCTTTTAATTAAACAATTAATTAAATTAACTAAATCATTGTGAATTAAATAATTATCTACAATTAAACAATTAATAAAATAATTCAAAATTTAATCCTAATCCAAAAACCCCTAATTTTCGAAAATCGGGCTTAGGTTTAACATGTTTTAATTATTCAAATTTTAAGGCTTTTTAAAATACCAATTATGGAAACAAGATAAGCCCTAAAAAGGCTCCTTAATTTTCAAAAACAATGTTAAGGAGGCTAGGATTTCAAGAACGTTAGCAAATTTCGAAAATCCTAAGGGTGGACGCTAGGGTTTCAAGAACCCTAACAATTTTCAAAAAATGCCTCCCTTAATGTTTAATTTCTATAAACCCTAATTTTATCTATTCAACATTGTGCAAGATCAATTGAAAACCATTGGCTCTGATAAGACTGATAGGTTTTATAGGTTATAATTAAAACATGTGGCGGAAAAACTTAACCCTAAGCTCACATGCAACCTATTGGATCTAAGTTTTCTCTATTTATTGCAATAAACAATTGAAAATCAAGAACCCAGTGAATACCCTACAATTTTCAAAATTCATAAAGGGATTAAGGTTACATACCTTTTAATTGTTGTTGTAAATAATCAATAGAATCCTTCTTGAATAAGCTCTAGAAAGCAAGCTCCAAAAATCTCGTGCCTCTGATGGCTCGCACCCAAAACCCTAGAAACCCTAAAATGAAGAGGAAAGAGGAGGAGAAGTAGGAAATTTCATTCCTAATACTCTTAGGAATGTCATGAACGAAAATGGATGGCCTTGGGGTCCTATTTATAGTTTAGGTAACTTGCAAGCAAAGCATAATCTGAATTAATTAAATAAAATATTTAATCCTAATTCAAATCTTTTCATTTTATACAACCAGGAGACTTCTAAAAACCCTAGAATGGCTTCCAATTTCGTTAACCCTTTGGATGATTCTAGAATTACTTCTTTGTTCAACTACTAAACAATTACAATTCACCCCTTACACCTTTAATCAATTCAAATTAACCCCAAATTAATTCTGATTAATAATTAATTTATTCTAATTGATTTCTTATTAATTTATTAATCATATAAATTAACAAATCAATTATTTAACTAATGAGCTCATGTTAATTTATTAATCACATACAAGTTAACATATCAATTATCTATTCCCAATTAATATTTATCAACAAACCATTTCTCTCTCTCCTAATCTCATTTCTAGCTATTTCTGGTTATGAGGGAAACCCAAAAGGACTTTGCTTATATTTTCAAGTTTATACCAATTTAGTTATGAGCTTAGACATCTTAATCCAACAATATCCTGATGTGACAACCCCAAATCTATTTCCGTTACAAATCCCATTTTCACTAACGGAATGCGTCGCTATACGTCATTTTATGTAATACTTGGAATCGTCAATATCCGAATATCTAATGATATGCATGTCTTAATATCATCATAAGAAATATAACTCGTGTGTGTTAACCCCGTTTAACCTAATAGAGTTGTATTACTTTTTCAACCACTTCACCCGGGTAAAAAGTTTTAACCCAGTTAACTTTAAACATCGGGTAGCCGTGTATCGGGTGCGAAACCCGAGGCATATGAAATGGGTGTGCACAACATTTGAATACTCTTTTACCACACACCCACTCTCTCTCTACTTTCTCTCTCTAGACCCGAAATCGACCCCGATTCCGCTAATTTCCGACTTCCAAACGTAAGTACTCATCCCCTATCTTAATCTAGACATACTTTACTGAATTTAGAAGCCAAAATCATAGAAATCAAGGACCAAAAAGGAGTTTACGGCCTAAGAAGCTCCTTAGGCCGTAAACCCCCAAAATCATGCCAAAGACCATGTTTTTCCTTCCTTTAAGCTAGTATACTAATTAAGACATTTATCTAGAAGAGTTTGGACATTAAAACACAAGGATTTGACATGTAAAAAGGAGTTTACGGCCCAAGCTTGTGCTTAGGCCGTAAACACCTCAAACACCCCATAAATCTATGTTTAAAGCCCCAAAAACTCTTCTAGGGTGTTTGGTAATTTGGACTGACAACAAGGAAGGCTTAAAAGCATCAAACAACATCATTTGAACACAAAAAGAGGAGTTTACGGCCAAGGCTAAGCTTGGGCCGTAAACACCCAAGTTTTTGTGTCAAACAAGTCCCTAAACCACTCAAATGCATGTAAGGAATTTACCTAAGGCCTTTGGAAGTGTGTTGTACCATTAAACATCTCATTTTGATACCAAATGAAGAGTTTACGGCCAAGGATGTTCTTGGGCCGTAAACTCCCCAAAAATTCATGCCAAATTGTTCCAAACTCACTATAGGGCCTTATAGGATTTATCTAAGGTGTATGAGACCATGTTGTACCATTAAAACATACATTTTGAAGGGTTTATTGGAGTTTACGGCCCAAGAACAAGTCTTGGCCGTAAACTCCCCAAAAATGTCACAAATTATGATGTTTAAATCCTTCCCTTTTGGTCCAAAACACACACCACTAAATTAAGGAAGTGATATAAGGCCTTATACATACATTTTGGAGTACCAAAGGAGTTTACGGCCAAGCCTAGGGGGCTTACGGCCGTAAACTCCCAAAGGGTGGCTTTTAGGCCATAAACTCCAAGGGAGTGAGCTCTTAGACCTTTCCGTAAATCACTCATGGCCTTGTACCACTCCCGGGAACCTTTTCTAGGCCTTAAAACCCCGAAAACGATGCTAGGATGTCCGAATACTATAATGAAAAGCATAAGATGATTAACTTCTTGTAAAATACATATTTCATATGACATTAGGGTCCTAAAAGGTGTTCAAGTGGTTATTTGGTACCAAACGCTCAATCGACACTTTTACCCGATTTACCCGATTCACCCGATTTCCGCGATTTCAGGTGAGTTCATACCCCTTTAATGAACCTTTCAAATGTTTTAAATGTTTTAGGGGGGAGATACAAGTTGCTTATAAATGTTTATGTAAAGTTTTACAGAACGATTTCCGCGTTACAAGGATTAATCACATGTGATTCACTACCTTTAGTTCAAATCACATGTGATTTGTCCCTATGTCTTATAAACGGGTTCTACCCTTTTCAAACTATTTTTAAACAGTGAGTCAGATTTTAAATGTTCTTTTGGAAATATACTTTTATTAAATCAATTTACTTATAAAATGTAACCACTCTGATATATTTATATAAGTAAGACTTGGAGGACTTAGGACCGATATGTCGCCTTATTTCCTGTTCTTGTTTGATTGTGGGCTTAGGGTAGTAGTTATCCGTCCGACTGTCGTTGATTTCTTAGTTATATAATCTGTATATCAGTGTGGGATACGAATGTTACTGCATTCACTTAATACTAAAGTCACTAACATGCCCAGAACCGTCCTCACTAAGATAACTATAATAGGTATAGTTACGGTTGCTACAACTACTACTCGCTAAAGTCATTTCTATCTACACTATAATACTCACTATTACTAGACGATACTCTAGTAAGAAAATACACTATGATCAATGCTAAAAGATTTCTACACTATAACAATAGAGAAAACACTAAACAAATAATAATACACTAACCCACTACGAGATACTCTACTCGCTATCCACTACGCCCGAAGTTTTCCAGCAGGGAGACGACTCTACATGTATAGATCTATACGGGGCAGACGCTATTACATCCCGACTGTTAATTCAGTCCGCGCCGTGCAGGCCCAGGGATACCACTACTTCACTATACTGTGCATGACCGGGAAGGTCATGGGATCCTCTATTATCCTCACTTTTAGTAATATACAAGGAATACACTACAACTACTCTAAAATACTACACTAAATGCTAAACTACATCCCGAAGTAATTAAGTATCTATCACTAAAGGAAGCTCGCACCTCTATCATTGATCACGGGCTTAACTTATTCTATCACATTTGTTAATTGGAGATTTGCCAATATATTTTTAAAATAAACTGTTTCAAAGAAATAAAGAATGCATACTTTTCACAGATTGTCACTTACAATGTATTTCCTGGAAAATATGGGATTTTCTAAGTTTCTACTACTTATTAATATAAATGATACATTTTTAGCACTAATGCTTTGTATACAAAAACTCACACTAAACTCTTATGAACTCACCAGCTTTATGCTGATATTCGTTTTCAAAATAACTTGTATCTTCAGGTCAAAGATAGACAGGTACAGGCGCGGCATTTTTGGAGAAGGTGGAGCACACAAGACCCATCTCTTAGTTTTGATTTACTTTTGGGTGATTGTTAAACATTACAAAACACGCTTGTAATTAAATTCACTATGTAATGCTATGGTTGTATGTTTCTTGTTTCTACTATTATGCAATTGTGATGATACTGTTCGCTACGTCATCCACCCCGAAACGTATTCCGCCGTTATCGGTTTTGGGGTGTGACAGATTGGTATCAGAGCATTGTTTATAGTGAATCAAGTATATCAACCTATAAAAGATATACGAACTATAAACACTTCGGGACTAAAACACTCTGACTAAAAATATATACTGTTAAGTATCTAAAAGATCTAACTAAGTATATATATATATATATATATATATATATATATATATATATATATACACACATCACTATGAAACACATGAATCAGTATCGTCCTAGAACAAAACGAAAGTATTAAGATTGTTGGGCAGCACAATCGGGTGTAGAGACATATAGTCACATTCAGAATGATGTAGCCTGATCAACTACGTTTTCTTGAGGGTGACTAGCATGTGCCTAAGTTCGGTTGTGATGTTGCAACAAGTCTAAAAGTTACCAACAATACCACAATAACGTTAACATAAGAATACTATAGGAGTATTCTGTATCTCTAGATTATACGTATGTGTTAACAAAAAAGGGTCGTTACTAGTAGGACAATAGTTGCTAAGTGGATACACCACGATTACATGTGATTAGGGCGCTATAGACTCAGAATCTGCAGCCTTTGCTTCATTCCCTGTTCTTGTTTGATTGGGGGTCTGAAGTTAGGGTGGTTTATTCGAAGGACTATCTTGCTTCGGTTACATGTAATCGATATGCACTATGCAAGTATTGGGTCAACTAGTGATGATTCCTCCTATAAGTATCTTAGAATAGTACGTCTATTAATCTTCTTTTCCCCCTTTCTCGCGTAGATAGCATGGCTGGCTTCCACCTACCCGGTGATCCGTACTTTCCGAACCAGGGCAATGGAGGATGGCTTGAAGAGGAGTCAGACGACGATCACCCTATTCATTTGGATGACCATCATGCTGAAGGCTTCTCGGATAGCTCGAGCTCCGAGCCAGAAGTCAACAACCAACCCCCTGAAGCCCCGAACCCTAACCCCCGACCGGCATTTCAAGGCCCCACTCCTATGTGGGCAATATCCTTGCATCGATGGAGCGAGGAGCAGGGTCAGCCATTGTCTTACAATGGAGACCGAAGCTTCTACAACATAAGTGAAGGAGGATCGGCGGATCGGGTTCTGCCCATCATGATCCGAAGGATTGCCCGGAATGTTGAGCAAGGTCAAGCTGCTATTGGTCGGGTTGTAGAAGTGGATGCCAACTCAAACCTCAACACTGTTCGCATCCGCCAACTCAAAGAAGCCATGGACAGGACAAGGAGGACCAACGAGGCTCTGCAGCATCAGCTGGCTGCATCCCGAGCTGAAGTTAGGGAACTCCGAGCACGCCAAAGGACTCATGATCGATACCTTCAAGAAGTTATGCGTCAGCTAGCGGATCTGAGGATTCGCCCAACCAGCAACCGTCGCCAGTAGGAGACATCTAGTTACCTCACTCTTTTGCTTAAAGGACTAGCCTTTTATCTCTATGTTCCGTAGGTCACTTGTCTGTAAACTTTCCTAGTTTAAAAGTACTCTAGTTGAACCTCTAAACTGCCAACATTTTCTCTATGGTATGATGTAAGACCTACTGCTAGGTCAATTTTCATGAACTTCTGTTGCATCATTAATACCAGTATATTGGCAGATGATTTCTCTATTGCTATAACTCTTACCCTGATCTTGGATTATGTTGATTTAATCCACGAAACGCTCTATTCATATTCGCAATAGGCTCTTACTATTGCTATCATTTCTATGATCTTCCAGTGAAGGATGCCTCCACGAAAGCGTCCCAGCAGAGGAAGACCTGAAACTCAAACCCCTCCTCCACCACCTCCTCCTCCGTAGTTCGACCCGGTGTTGTTCCAAACGGCTGTGACTGCGGCTGTAACAGCGGTCATGGCCCAAATGAACTCGGGTGATGCAAGCGGTGGAAATTCTAGATTTGGTGAAGTCCACCAGCGAGTGCAGGGATGCACTTATAAGGACTTCATGAATTGTAAACCTGCTTTCTTCGATGGTACCGGAGGAATTCTGGCATTGTCCCAATGGTTCGAAAGAACCGAAGCTGTATTCGAGATGTGCTCTTGTCCCGAAGAGAGCAAAATCAAGTTCGCTACTGCTACCCTCACTAACAGGGCCTTGTCATGGTGGAATGGCCATGTCAGTGCACTCTCCTTGGTCACAGCCAATGCCATGGGCTGGGACACTCTAAAGGACCTCATGAGAGGAGAGAATTGCCCTAGGGGCGAAGTTCAGAAGCTTGAGGAAGAACTCTGGAACCTCAAAATGAAGGGGACTGACATAGCAGCTTACACTGCCAGGTTTTGCGACTTGGCAGCTATGTGTCCTAATATGATCCTGTCCGAAAGCAAGAAAATTGAACGGTACATCTAGGGTTTAGTGCCCCCGTATCGAGCAAATGTTCTGGCTTCACGCCCTACCACTTTCGACAGCGCCAAGGAATTGGCCCAGAATCTGATCAACCATGAAATCTCCTCCACTCCAGCAGCAACAACCACAACAATCACTGCACCGTCCGGATCATCTGACAGAAAAAGGAAACGATGGGATAAGAAGAAAGGCAAGAAGACTCAAACCAACTCCCCGCCAAAGGCTTACAGTGGAAACTTGCCTAAGTGTCCCAAGTGCCCTTTTCACCACAACGGTCCTTGCCGTGAATTGCAGTGTTCCAACTGCGGACGAAAGGGCCATACTGTCCGATTTTGCAAGGCCCCTCCCAAACCTATCACACAGGTTCCTGGTACGGGAGTGACCCCAACTTGTTATGGCTGCGGTGAAGCGGGCCATTTTAAGAAGAACTGTCCGAAGGCTGCAAATGCTGGGGGAACTGGAAGGTTACTTGCTATCGGTCACAATGAAGCGGTAGCTGATCCCACGGTGGTCACGGGTACGTTTCTTCTCAACAACTCTTATGCCTGTGTATTATTCGATAGTGGTGCAAAAAGAAGCTTCATAAATCAAAACTTTAAACACTTACTCAAACAAACCTCTCAACCACTAAAAGAAACATTCGTTGTAGAAATGGCTAATGGGAAGACAGAAAGCTCTAATGAAATCTATATAGGTTGTACTCTCACGTTAGATGATCACCCCTTTTTAATCGATCTTATACCAGTCTCAATCAAAAATTTCGATGTCATTGTTGGTATGGATTGGCTAAGCCTTCACTACGCCGATATCCTATGCTCCGAGAAAGCCATTCGCCTGAACTTTCCGAATCGAGAGACCCTATTGATATACGGAGATAAGCCAAGTACAAACCTTCGTATCATCTCTAGTATTCAGGCTCAGAAATACTTGCGCAAGGAATATCGCGCCTTTCTTGCTCACGTTGTCGACACTAACCAGAAATCGAAAGATCCAAAAGACATTCCTGTAGTATGCGATTTTCCTGATGTCTTCCCGGAGGATCTTCCAGGCCTACCTCCCAAACGACAGGTTGAATTCAGAATCGACCTAATCCCAGGAGCTACCCCTGTAGCTAAGTCGCCCTACCGTCTAGCGCCCGCCAAAATGCAAGAACTATCCAGTCAACTCAACGAACTTCTCAGCAAGGGCTTTATAAGACCGAGCTTCTCACCTTGGGGAGCTCCGGTGTTGTTCGTGAAGAAAAAGGATGGGTCGTTTCGGATGTGCATCGATTATAGGGAACTCAATAAACTCACGATCAAAAATCGCTATCCTCTCCCTCGTATCGACGACCTATTCGACCAACTCCAAGGAGCAAGTTACTTCTCCAAGATTGATCTTAGATCGGGGTACCATCAGTTACGGGTGCTTGAGGAAGATGTTCCAAAGACAGCCTTCCGAACCCGCTACGGGCATTTCGAGTTCGTAGTGATGCCCTTTGGACTGACTAACGCCCCCGCCGTATTCATGGACTTGATGAATAGGGTATGTCGTCCATATCTAGATCAGTTCGTCATCGTCTTTATTGATGACATACTCGTCTACTCTCGGAGCGAGGAAGAGCACGGAAATCATTTACGATTAGTCCTGGAAACCCTGCGATCCGAGAAGTTGTATGCGAAGTTCTCTAAGTGCGAGTTTTGGATCCGAAGAGTTGAATTCTTAGGGCACGTAGTCAGTAAAGACGGAATCCACGTGGATCCCTCCAAAATCAAAGCTATTGAGAACTGGTCAGCACCAAAGACGCCTACGGAAATTCGTCAATTTCTAGGCCTCGCTGGCTACTACCGTCGATTCATCCAAAATTTCTCTCGGATTGCGAAACCTCTCACCATGTTAACATAGAAGGGTGTATCATTCGAATGGGAAGAGAAACAGGAGAAGGCATTTCGGACCCTGAAGCGAGCCCTATGCACCGCACCAGTATTATCCCTTCCCGAAGGGACAGAAGATTTCGTCGTATACTGTGATGCATCCAATCAGGGGCTCGGTTGTGTCTTGATGCAACAAGTCAAGGTTATCGCCTATGCCTCGAGACAGCTAAAGAACCATGAAGTGAACTACACTACTCACGACCTTGAGTTAGGAGCGGTCGTCTTCGCACTAAAAATCTGGAGACACTACTTGTATGGGACGAAGAGCATGGTGTACACTGATCATAAAAGCCTCCAACATATACTGAACCAAAAAGAACTCAACATGAGACAGCGTCGATGGGTCGAGTTACTTAACGATTACGACTGCGAAATTAGATATCATCCGGGGAAAGCCAACGTAGTAGCTGACGCCCTGAGCAGAAAGGAATATTCCGGACGGAGGACCAAGTCGTTGTCAATGACTATACATTCACATCTATCCACGCAGATCAAAGAGGCTCAGCTGGAAGCCTTAAAGCCTGGAAACGTGACGGGGGAATCCCTGCGCGGAATGGATAAAAATCTGGAGGTTAAGGGTAACGGAGCCTATTACTTCATGGACCGAATCAGGACTCCACGCCATGGAGGTTTCAGAGATTTGGTTATGAAGGAAGCACACAACAATCGTTACTCCGTTCACACGGGTTCAGATAAGATGTATCTGGATCTCAAAAAGCTATACTGGTGGCCGAACATGAAAGCGGAGATCGCTACCTTTGTAAGTAAGTGCCTTACTTGCGCGAAGGTCAAAGTCGAATGTCAAAAGCCATCAGGACTCCTCCAACAACCGGAAATACCAGAATGGAAGTGGGAGCGAATCACAATGGACTTTATCCCCAAGCCGCCCAAGACAACAGGTGGATTAGATACCATTTGGGTCATCGTTGACAGGCTGACCAAATCTGCGCACTTTCTACCCATCAAGGAGACGGACAAGATGGAGAAGCTCACTAGAACATATATAAGAGAAATAGTGCGATTGCATGGAGTCCCTATATCTATTATATCAGACAGAGATAGTAGATTCACCTCTAGATTTTGGCAATCATTACAAAAGGCACTAGGGACGAGGCTGGACATGAGTACAGCCTACCACCCACAGACTGACGGGCAAAGTGAGAGGACGATCCAAACATTAGAAGACATGCTGCGAGCTTGTGTGATCGACTTCGGGAAATCGTGGGATACACACTTACCTCTTGTGGAGTTTTCCTACAACAATAGTTATCATACGAGCATCAAGGCAGCTCCATTCGAAGCCCTCTACGGCCGGAAGTGCAGATCCCCTTTGTGCTGGGCCGAGGTGGGAGACACTCAGTTAGCTAAAGGACGAGTTCCTGACAGCACCCTCACTGGTCCAGAGATCATTCGAGAGACGATCGAGAAGATTGTACAGATACGTGAACGACTAAAAGCCGCTAGGGATCGACAGAAAAGCTACGCCGACAAACGAAGAAAACCCTTGGAATTCCAGGTGGGAGACCGGGTCCTTCTGAAGGTCTCGCCCTGGAAAGGCACGATACGCTTCGGGAAGCGTGGAAAGTTAAACCCAAGGTACATAGGGCCTTTTGAGATTCTTGCCAGAATCGGCCCTGTAGCTTACAAACTAAACTTACCCCGCGAGCTAAGTAACATACATCCTACTTTCCACGTCTCAAACTTGAAGAAATGTCTGTCTGACGAGACTCTTGTGATTCCCCTCGACGAGATCGAGATCAATGAGAGCCTCAACTTTGTGGAAGAACCTGCGGAGGTTTTGGATCGTGAAGTAAAACGGACGAAACAAAGCCGCATCCCAATTGTGAAGGTTCGGTGGAACGCCAAGCGAGGACCGGAGTTCACTTGGGAGCGCGAGGATCAAATGAAACTCAAATATCCTCACCTCTTTGCTTAGTAATATTGTAATAACCCATCTATTTGAATTCTAAATTTCGGGACGAAATTCCCCTAACGGGGGGATGATGTGACAACCCCAAATCTATTTCCCTTACAAATCCCATTTTCACTAACGGAATGCGTCGCTATACGTCATTTTATGTAATACTTGGAATCGTCAATATCCGAATATCTAATGATATGCATGTCTTAATATCATCATAAGAAATATAACTCGTGTGTGTTAACCCCGTTTAACCTAATAGAGTTGTATTACTTTTTCAACCACTTCACCCGGGTAAAAAGTTTTAACCCAGTTAACTTTACACATCGGGTAGCCGTGTATCGGGTGCGAAACCCGAGGCATATGAAATGGGTGTGCACAACATTTGAATACTCTTTTACCACACACCCACTCTCTCTCTACTTTCTCTCTCTAGACCCGAAATCGACCCCGATTCCGCTAATTTCCGACTTCCAAACGTAAGTACTCATCCCCTATCTTAATCTAGACATACTTTACTGAATTTAGAAGCCAAAATCATAGAAATCAAGGACCAAAAAGGAGTTTACGGCCTAAGAAGCTCCTTAGGCCGTAAACCCCCAAAATCATGCCAAAGACCATGTTTTTCCTTCCTTTAAGCTAGTATACTAATTAAGACATTTATCTAGAAGAGTTTGGACATTAAAACACAAGGATTTGACATGTAAAAAGGAGTTTACGGCCCAAGCTTGTGCTTAGGCCGTAAACACCTCAAACACCCCATAAATCTATGTTTAAAGCCCCAAAAACTCTTCTAGGGTGTTTGGTAATTTGGACTGACAACAAGGAAGGCTTAAAAGCATCAAACAACATCATTTGAACACAAAAATAGGAGTTTACGGCCAAGGCTAAGCTTGGGCCGTAAACACCCAAGTTTTTGTGTCAAACAAGTCCCTAAACCACTCAAATGCATGTAAGGAATTTACCTAAGGGCTTTGGAAGTGTGTTGTACCATTAAACATCTCATTTTGATACCAAATGAAGAGTTTACGGCCAAGGATGTTCTTGGGCCGTAAACTCCCCAAAAATTCATGCCAAATTGTTCCAAACTCACTATAGGGCCTTATAGGATTTATCTAAGGTGTATGAGACCATGTTGTACCATTAAAACATACATTTTGAAGGGTTTATTGGAGTTTACGGCCCAAGAACAAGTCTTGGCCGTAAACTCCCCAAAAATGTCACAAATTATGATGTTTAAATCCTTCCCTTTTGGTCCAAAACACACACCACTAAATTAAGGAAGTGATATAAGGCCTTATACATACATTTTGGAGTACCAAAGGAGTTTACGGCCAAGCCTAGGGGGCTTACGGTCGTAAACTCCCAAAGGGTGGCTTTTAGGCCATAAACTCCAAGGGAGTGAGCTCTTAGACCTTTCCGTAAATCACTCATGGCCTTGTCCCACTCCCGGGAACCTTTTCTAGGCCTTAAAACCCCGAAAACGATGCTAGGATGTCCGAATACTATAATGAAAAGCATAAGATGATTAACTTCTTGTAAAATACATATTTCATATGACATTAGGGTCCTAAAAGGTGTTCAAGTGGTTATTTGGTACCAAACGCTCAATCGACACTTTTACCCGATTTACCCGATTCACCCGATTTCCGCGATTTCAGGTGAGTTCATACCCCTTTAATGAACCTTTCAAATGTTTTAAATGTTTTAGGGGGGAGATACAAGTTGCTTATAAATGTTTATGTAAAGTTTTACAGAACGATTTCCGCGTTACAAGGATTAATCACATGTGATTCACTACCTTTAGTTCAAATCACATGTGATTTGTCCTATGTCTTATAAACGGGTTCTACCCTTTTCAAACTATTTTTAAACAGTGAGTCAGATTTTAAATGTTCTTTTGGAAATATACTTTTATTAAATCAATTTACTTATAAAATGTAACCACTCTGATATATTTATATAAGTAAGACTTGGAGGACTTAGGACCGATATGTCGCCTTATTTCCTGTTCTTGTTTGATTGTGGGCTTAGGGTAGTAGTTATCCGTCCGACTGTCGTTGATTTCTTAGTTATATAATCTGTATATCAGTGTGGGATACGAATGTTACTGCATTCACTTAATACTAAAGTCACTAACATGCCCATAACCGTCCTCACTAAGATAACTATAATAGGTATAGTTACGGTTGCTACAACTACTACTCGCTAAAGTCATTTCTATCTACACTATAATACTCACTATTACTAGACGATACTCTAGTAAGAAAATACACTATGATCAATGCTAAAAGATTACTACACTATAACAATAGAGAAAACACTAAACAAACAATAATACACTAACCCACTACGAGATACTCTACTCGCTATCCACTACGCCCGAAGTTTTCCAGCAGGGAGACGACTCTACATGTATAGATCTATACGGGGCAGACGCTATTACATCCCGACTGTTAATTTCAGTCCGCGCCGTGCAGGCCCAGGGATGCCACTACTTCACTATACTGTGCATGACCGGGAAGGTCATGGGATCCTCTATTATCCTCACTTTTAGTAATATACAAGGAATACACTACAACTACTCTAAAATACTACACTAAATGCTAAACTACATCCCGAAGTAATTAAGTATCTATCACTAAAGGAAGCTCGCACCTCTATCATTGATCACGGGCTTAACTTATTCTATCACATTTGTTAATTGGAGATTTGCCAATATATTTTTAAAATAAACTGTTTCAAAGAAATAAAGAATGCATACTTTTCACAGATTGTCACTTACAATGTATTTCCTGGAAAATATGGGATTTTCTAAGTTTCTACTACTTATTAATATAAATGATACATTTTTAGCACTAATGCTTTGTATACAAAAACTCACACTAAACTCTTATGAACTCACCAGCTTTATGCTGATATTCGTTTTCAAAATAACTTGTATCTTCAGGTCAAAGATAGACAGGTACAGGCGCGGCATTTTTGGAGAAGGTGGAGCACACAAGACCCATCTCTTAGTTTTGATTTACTTTTGGGTGATTGTTAAACATTACAAAACACGCTTGTAATTAAATTCACTATGTAATGCTATGGTTGTATGTTTCTTGTTTCTACTATTATGCAATTGTGATGATACTGTTCGCTACGTCATCCACCCCGAAACGTATTCCGCCGTTATCGGTTTTGGGGTGTGACAGATTGGTATCAGAGCATTGTTTATAGTGAATCAAGTATATCAACCTATAAAAGATATACGAACTATAAACACTTCGGGACTAAAACACTCTGACTAAAAATATATACTGTTAAGTATCTAAAAGATCTAACTAAGTATATATATATATATATATATATATATATATATATATATATATATATATATATACACACATCACTATGAAACACATGAATCAGTATCGTCCTAGAACAAAACGAAAGTATTAAGATTGTTGGGCAGCACAATCGGGTGTAGAGACATATAGTCACATTCAGAATGATGTAGCCTGATCAACTACGTTTTCTTGAGGGTGACTAGCATGTGCCTAAGTTCGGTTGTGATGTTGCAACAAGTCTAAAAGTTACCAACAATACCACAATAACGTTAACATAAGAATACTATAGGAGTATTCTGTATCTCTAGATTATACGTATGTGTTAACAAAAAAGGGTCGTTACTAGTAGGACAATAGTTGCTAAGTGGATACACCACGATTACATGTGATTAGGGCGCTATAGACTCAGAATCTGCAGCCTTTGCTTCATTCCCTGTTCTTGTTTGATTAGGGGTCTGAAGTTAGGGTGGTTTATTCGAAGGACTATCTTGCTTCGGTTACATGTAATCGATATGCACTATGCAAGTATTGGGTCAACTAGTGATGATTCCTCCTATAAGTATCTTAGAATAGTACGTCTATTAATCTTCTTTTCCCCCTTTCTCGCGTAGATAGCATGGCTGGCTTCCACCTACCCGGTGATCCGTACTTTCCGAACCAGGGCAATGGAGGATGGCTTGAAGAGGAGTCAGACGACGATCACCCTATTCCTTTGGATGACCATCATGCTGAAGGCTTCTCGGATAGCTCGAGCTCCGAGCCAGAAGTCAACAACCAACCCCCTGAAGCCCCGAACCCTAACCCCCGACCGGCATTTCAAGGCCCCACTCCTATGTGGGCAATATCCTTGCATCGATGGAGCGAGGAGCAGGGTCAGCCATTGTCTTACAATGGAGACCGAAGCTTCTACAACATAAGTGAAGGAGGATCGGCGGATCGGGTTCTGCCCATCATGATCCGAAGGATTGCCCGGAATGTTGAGCAAGGTCAAGCTGCTATTGGTCGGGTTGTAGAAGTGGATGCCAACTCAAACCTCAACATTGTTCGCATCCGCCAACTCAAAGAAGCCATGGACAAGACAAGGAGGACCAACGAGGCTCTGCAGCATCAGCTGGCTGCATCCCGAGCTGAAGTTAGGGAACTCCGAGCACGCCAAAGGACTCATGATCGATACCTTCAAGAAGTTATGCGTCAGCTAGCGGATCTGAGGATTCGCCCAACCAGCAACCGTCGCCAGTAGGAGACATCTAGTTACCTCACTCTTTTACTTAAAGGACTAGCCTTTTATCTCTATGTTCCGTAGGTCACTTGTCTGTAAACTTTCCTAGTTTAAAAGTACTCTAGTTGAACCTCTAAACTGCCAACATTTTCTCTATGGTATGATGTAAGACCTACTGCTAGGTCAATTTTCATGAACTTCTGTTGCATCATTAATACCAGTATATTGGCAGATGATTTCTCTATTGCTATAACTCTTACCCTGATCTTGGATTATGTTGATTTAATCCACGAAACGCTCTATTCATATTCGCAATAGGCTCTTACTATTGCTATCATTTCTATGATCTTCCAGTGAAGGATGCCTCCACGAAAGCGTCCCAGCAGAGGAAGACCTGAAACTCAAACCCCTCCTCCACCACCTCCTCCTCCGTAGTTCGACCCGGTGTTGTTCCAAACGGCTGTGACTGCGGCTGTAACAGCGGTCATGGCCCAAATGAACTCGGGTGATGCAAGCGGTGGAAATTCTAGATTTGGTGAAGTCCACCAGCGAGTGCAGGGATGCACTTATAAGGACTTCATGAATTGTAAACCTGCTTTCTTCGATGGTACCGGAGGAATTCTGGCATTGTCCCAATGGTTCGAAAGAACCGAAGCTGTATTCGAGATGTGCTCTTGTCCCGAAGAGAGCAAAATCAAGTTCGCTACTGCTACCCTCACTAACAGGGCCTTGTCATGGTGGAATGGCCATGTCAGTGCACTCTCCTTGGTCACAGCCAATGCCATGGGCTGGGACACTCTAAAGGACCTCATGAGAGGAGAGTATTGCCCTAGGGGCGAAGTTCAGAAGCTTGAGGAAGAACTCTGGAACCTCAAAATGAAGGGGACTGACATAGCAGCTTACACTGCCAGGTTTTGCGACTTGGCAGCTATGTGTCCTAATATGATCCTGTCCGAAAGCAAGAAAATTAAACGGTACATCTGGGGTTTAGTGCCCCCGTATCGAGCAAATGTTCTGGCTTCACGCCCTACCACTTTCGACAGCGCCAAGGAATTGGCCCAGAATCTGATCAACCATGAAATCTCCTCCACTCCAGCAGCAACAACCACAACAATCACTGCACCGTCCGGATCATCTGACAGAAAAAGGAAACGATGGGATAAGAAGAAAGGCAAGAAGACTCAAACCAACTCCCCGCCAAAGGCTTACAGTGGAAACTTGCCTAAGTGTCCCAAGTGCCCTTTTCACCACAACGGTCCTTGCCGTGAATTGCAGTGTTCCAACTGCGGACGAAAGGGCCATACTGTCCGATTTTGCAAGGCCCCTCCCAAACCTATCACACAGGTTCCTGGTACGGGAGTGACCCCAACTTGTTATGGCTGCGGTGAAGCGGGCCATTTTAAGAAGAACTGTCCGAAGGCTGCAAATGCTGGGGGAACTGGAAGGTTACTTGCTATCGGTCACAATGAAGCGGTAGCTGATCCCACGGTGGTCACGGGTACGTTTCTTCTCAACAACTCTTATGCCTGTGTATTATTCGATAGTGGTGCAAAAAGAAGCTTCATAAATCAAAACTTTAAACACTTACTCAAACAAACCTCTCAACCACTAAAAGAAACATTCGTTGTAGAAATGGCTAATGGGAAGACAGAAAGCTCTAATGAAATCTATATAGGTTGTACTCTCACGTTAGATGATCACCCCTTTTTAATCGATCTTATACCAGTCTCAATCAAAAATTTCGATGTCATTGTTGGTATGGATTGGCTAAGCCTTCACTACGCCGATATCCTATGCTCCGAGAAAGCCATTCGCCTGAACTTTCCGAATCGAGAGACCCTATTGATATACGGAGATAAGCCAAGTACAAACCTTCGTATCATCTCTAGTATTCAGGCTTAGAAATACTTGCGCAAGGAATATCGCGCCTTTCTTGCTCACGTTGTCGACACTAACCAGAAATCGAAAGATCCAAAAGACATTCCTGTAGTATGCGATTTTCCTGATGTCTTCCCGGAGGATCTTCCAGGCCTACCTCCCAAACGACAGGTTGAATTCAGAATCGACCTAATCCCAGGAGCTACCCCCGTAGCTAAGTCGCCCTACCGTCTAGCGCCCGCCAAAATGCAAGAACTATCCGGTCAACTCAACGAACTTCTCAGCAAGGGCTTTATAAGACCGAGCTTCTCACCTTGGGGAGCTCCGGTGTTGTTCGTGAAGAAAAAGGATGGGTCGTTTTGGATGTGCATCGATTATAGGGAACTCAATAAACTCACGATCAAAAATCGCTATCCTCTCCCTCGTATCGACGACCTATTCGACCAACTCCAAGGAGCAAGTTACTTCTCCAAGATTGATCTTAGATCGGGGTACCATCAGTTACGGGTGCTTGAGGAAGATGTTCCAAAGACAGCCTTCCGAACCCGCTACGGGCATTTCGAGTTCGTAGTGATGCCCTTTGGACTGACTAACGCCCCCGCCGTATTCATGGACTTGATGAATAGGGTATGTCGTCCATATCTAGATCAGTTCGTCATCGTCTTTATTGATGACATACTCGTCTACTCTCGGAGCGAGGAAGAGCACGGAAATCATTTACGATTAGTCCTGGAAACCCTGCGATCCGAGAAGTTGTATGCGAAGTTCTCTAAGTGCGAGTTTTGGATCCGAAGAGTTGAATTCTTAGGGCACGTAGTCAGTGAAGACGGAATCCACGTGGATCCCTCCAAAATCAAAGCTATTGAGAACTGGTCAGCACCAAAGACGCCTACGGAAATTCGTCAATTTCTAGGCCTCGCTGGCTACTGCCGTCGATTCATCCAAAATTTCTCTCGGATTGCGAAACCTCTCACCATGTTAACATAGAAGGGTGTATCATTCGAATGGGAAGAGAAACAGGAGAAGGCATTTCGGACCCTGAAGCGAGCCCTATGCACCGCACCAGTATTATCCCTTCCCGAAGGGACAGAAGATTTCGTCGTATACTGTGATGCATCCAATCAGGGGCTCGGTTGTGTCTTGATGCAACAAGGCAAGGTTATCGCCTATGCCTCGAGACAGCTAAAGAACCATGAAGTGAACTACACTACTCACGACCTTGAGTTAGGAGCGGTCGTCTTCGCACTAAAAATCTGGAGACACTACTTGTATGGGACGAAGAGCGTGGTGTACACTGATCATAAAAGCCTCCAACATATACTGAACCAAAAAGAACTCAACATGAGACAGCGTCGATGGGTCGAGTTACTTAACGATTACGACTACGAAATTAGATATCATCCGGGGAAAGCCAACGTAGTAGCTGACGCCCTGAGCAGAAAGGAATATTCCGGACGGAGGACCAAGTCGTTGTCAATGACTATACATTCACATATATCCACGCAGATCAAAGAGGCTCAGCTGGAAGCCTTAAAGCCTGGAAACGTGACGGGGGAATCCCTGCGCGGAATGGATAAAAATCTGGAGGTTAAGGGTAACGGAGCCTATTACTTCATGGACCGAATCTGGACTCCACGCCATGGAGGTTTCAGAGATTTGGTTATGAAGGAAGCACACAACACTCGTTACTCCGTTCACACGGGTTCAGATAAGATGTATCTGGATCTCAAAAAGCTATACTGGTGGGGAGATCGCTACCTTTGTAAGTAAGTGCCTTACTTGCGCGAAGGTCAAAGTCGAATGTCAAAAACCATCAGGACTCCTCCAACAACCGGAAATACCAGAATGGAAGTGGGAGCGAATCACAATGGACTTTATCCCCAAGCCGCCCAAGACAACAGGTGGATTAGATACCATTTGGGTCATCGTTGACAGGCTGACCAAATCTGCGCACTTTCTACCCATCAAGGAGACGGACAAGATGGAGAAGCTCACTAGAACATATATAAGAGAAATAGTGCGATTGCATGGAGTCCCTATATCTATTATATCAGACAGAGATAGTAGATTCACCTCTAGATTTTGGCAATCATTACAAAAGGCACTAGGGACGAGGCTGGACATGAGTACAGCCTACCACCCACAGACTGACGGGCAAAGTGAGAGGACGATCCAAACATTAGAAGACATGCTGCGAGCTTGTGTGATCGACTTCGGGAAATCGTGAGATACACACTTACCTCTTGTGGAGTTTTCCTACAACAATAGTTATCATACGAGCATCAAGGCAGCTCCATTCGAAGCCCTCTACGGCCGGAAGTGCAGATCCCCTTTGTGCTGGGCCGAGGTGGGAGACACTCAGTTAGCTAAAGGACGAGTTCCTGACAGCGCCCTCACTGGTCCAGAGATCATTCGAGCGACGATCGAGAAGATTGTACAGATACGTGAACGACTAAAAGCCGCTAGGGATCGACAGAAAAGCTACGCCGACAAACGAAGAAAACCCTTGGAATTCCAGGTGGGAGACCGGGTCCTTCTGAAGGTCTCGCCCTGGAAAGGCACGATACGCTTCGGGAAGCGTGGAAAGTTAAACCCAAGGTACATAGGGCCTTTTGAGATTCTTGCCAGAATCGGCCCTGTAGCTTACAAACTAAACTTACCCCGCGAGCTAAGTAACATACATCCTACTTTCCACGTCTCAAACTTGAAGAAATGTCTGTCTGACGAGACTCTCGTGATTCCCCTCGACGAGATCGAGATCAATGAGAGCCTCAACTTTGTGGAAGAACCTGCGGAGGTTTTGGATCGTGAAGTAAAACGGACGAAACAAAGCCGCATCCCAATTGTGAAGGTTCGGTGGAACGCCAAGCGAGGACCGGAGTTCACTGGGGAGCGCGAGGATCAAATGAAACTCAAATATCCTCACCTCTTTGCTTAGTAATATTGTAATAACCCATCTATTTGAATTCTAAATTTCGGGACGAAATTCCCCTAACGGGGGGATGATGTGACAACCCCAAATCTATTTCCCTTACAAATCCCATTTTCACTAACGGAATGCGTCGCTATACGTCATTTTATGTAATACTTGGAATCGTCAATATCCGAATATCTAATGATATGCATGTCTTAATATCATCATAAGAAATATAACCCGTGTGTGTTAACCCCGTTTAACCTAATAGAGTTGTATTACTTTTTCAACCACTTCACCCGGGTAAAAAGTTTTAACCCAGTTAACTTTAAACATCGGGTAGCCGTGTATCGGGTGCGAAACCCGAGGCATATGAAATGGGTGTGCACAATATTTGAATACTCTTTTACCACACACCCACTCTCTCTCTACTTTCTCTCTCTAGACCCGAAATCGACCCCGATTCCGCTAATTTCCGACTTCCAAACGTAAGTACTCATCCCCTATCTTAATCTAGACATACTTTACTGAATTTAGAAGCCAAAATCATAGAAATCAAGGACCAAAAAGGAGTTTACGGCCTAAGAAGCTCCTTAGGCCGTAAACCCCCAAAATCATGCCAAAGACCATGTTTTTCCTTCCTTTAAGCTAGTATACTAATTAAGACATTTATCTAGAAGAGTTTGGACATTAAAACACAAGGATTTGACATGTAAAAAGGAGTTTACGGCCCAAGCTTGTGCTTAGGCCGTAAACACCTCAAACACCCCATAAATCTATGTTTAAAGCCCCAAAAACTCTTCTAGGGTGTTTGGTAATTTGGACTTGACAACAAGGAAGGCTTAAAAGCATCAAACAACATCATTTGAACACAAAAAGAGGAGTTTACGGCCAAGGCTAAGCTTGGGCCGTAAACACCCAAGTTTTTGTGTCAAACAAGTCCCTAAACCACTCAAATGCATGTAAGGAATTTACCTAAGGCCTTTGGAAGTGTGTTGTACCATTAAACATCTCATTTTGATACCAAATGAAGAGTTTATGGCCAAGGATGTTCTTGGGCCGTAAACTCCCCAAAAATTCATGCCAAATTGTTCCAAACTCACTATAGGGCCTTATAGGATTTATCTAAGGTGTATGAGACCATGTTGTACCATTAAAACATACATTTTGAAGGGTTTATTGGAGTTTACGGCCCAAGAACAAGTCTTGGCCGTAAACTCCCCAAAAATGTCACAAATTATGATGTTTAAATCCTTCCCTTTTGGTCCAAAACACACACCACTAAATTAAGGAAGTGATATAAGGCCTTATACATACATTTTGGAGTACCAAAGGAGTTTACGGCCAAGCCTAGGGGGCTTACGGCCGTAAACTCCCAAAGGGTGGCTTTTAGGCCATAAAATCCAAGGGAGTGAGCTCTTAGACCTTTCCGTAAATCACTCATGGCCTTGTACCACTCCCGGGAACCTTTTCTAGGCCTTAAAACCCCGAAAACGATGCTAGGACGTCCGAATACTATAATGAAAAGCATAAGATGATTAACTTCTTGTAAAATACATATTTCATACGACATTAGGGTCCTAAAAGGTGTTCAAGTGGTTATTTGGTACCAAACGCTCAATCGACACTTTTACCCGATTTACCCGATTCACCCGATTTCCGCGATTTCAGGTGAGTTCATACCCCTTTAATGAACCTTTCAAATGTTTTAAATGTTTTAGGGGGGAGATACAAGTTGCTTATAAATGTTTATGTAAAGTTTTACAGAACGATTTCCGCGTTACAAGGATTAATCACATGTGATTCACTACCTTTAGTTCAAATCACATGTGATTTGTCCCTATGTCTTATAAACGGGTTCTACCCTTTTCAAACTATTTTTAAACAGTGAGTCAGATTTTAAATGTTCTTTTGGAAATATACTTTTATTAAATCAATTTACTTATAAAATGTAACCACTCTAATATATTTATATAAGTAAGACTTGGAGGACTTAGGACCGATATCTCGCCTTATTTCCTGTTCTTGTTTGATTGTGGGCTTAGGGTAGTAGTTATCCGTCCGACTGTCGTTGATTTCTTAGTTATATAATCTGTATATCAGTGTGGGATACGAATGTTACTGCATTCACTTAATACTAAAGTCACTAACATGCCCAGAACCGTCCTCACTAAGATAACTATAATAGGTATAGTTACGGTTGCTACAACTACTACTCGCTAAAGTCATTTCTATCTACACTATAATACTCACTATTACTAGACGATACTCTAGTAAGAAAATAAACTATGATCAATGCTAAAAGATTACTACACTATAACAATAGAGAAAACACTAAACAAACAATAATACACTAACCCACTACGAGATACTCTACTCGCTATCCACTACGCCCGGAGTTTTCCAGCAGGGAGACGACTCTACATGTATAGATCTATACGGGGCAGACGCTATTACATCCCGACTGTTAATTTTAGTCCGCGCCGTGCAGGCCCAGGGATGCCACTACTTCACTATACTGTGCATGACCGGGAAGGTCATGGGATCCTCTATTATCCTCACTTTTAGTAATATACAAGGAATACACTACAACTACTCTAAAATACTACACTAAATGCTAAACTGCATCCCGAAGTAATTAAGTATCTATCACTAAAGGAAGCTCGCACCTCTATCATTGATCACGGGCTTAACTTATTCTATCACATTTGTTAATTGGAGATTTGCCAATATATTTTTAAAATAAACTGTTTCAAAGAAATAAAGAATGCATACTTTTCACAGATTGTCACTTACAATGTATTTCCTGGAAAATATGGGATTTTCTATGTTTCTACTACTTATTAATATAAATGATACATTTTTAGCACTAATGCTTTGTATACAAAAACTCACACTAAACTCTTATGAACTCACCAGCTTTATGCTGATATTCGTTTTCAAAATAACTTGTATCTTCAGGTCAAAGATAGACAGGTACAGGCGCGGCATTTTTGGAGAAGGTGGAGCACACAAGACCCATCTCTTAGTTTTGATTTACTTTTGGGTGATTGTTAAACATTACAAAACACGCTTGTAATTAAATTCACTATGTAATGCTATGGTTGTATGTTTCTTGTTTCTACTATTATGCAATTGTGATGATACTGTTCGCTACGTCATCCACCCCGAAACGTATTCCGCCGTTATCGGTTTTGGGGTGTGACACCTGACTAACTATTTGATGCATATTTGGCTAACTTTTCCATCTTGTCACTTTCCTTGATTGGTAGAAAATGGGCGGACTTAGTTAAACGATCGATTACTACCCAAATATTGGCATACCCACTAGGTGTCTTAGGTAGTTTTGTGATTAAGTCCATAGTGATTTGTTCCAATCTCCATTCAGGTATTTGGTTGCTATAGTAGACCTGAGGGTTCTTGGTACTTTGCCTTGACCTTAGCACATGTCAATCGTTTGCCTGCATAAGTGGTGATTTCTACCTTTAGGTTTAACCACCAATACCTTTTCTTTAAGTCAAGGTACATTTTGTAAAATCATGGGTGAACTATATATCTTGTCTTGTGAGCTTTGTCCAAGATCGAACTCCTGATATCGCAGAACTTTATTACCCGAATTCGGTTCATGAAATGTAACTTTCTATCATCCTTTATCTCGAACTGCTTCTCCAATCCTCACAGCCATTCCACTACCTTATTTTCTTCTTTAAGAGCTTCCAATTGAGCTTCTCTGATTTGGGCAAGAAAATTTGACTGTATAGTCAAGGTGAGTGCTTTTACTTTGCGAGGTTTAGCTCGTTCCTTTCTGCTTGAGGCATGGCTACTACATTTTTTTTCCTGGGTGATATTTGATTCTACACTCATAGTTGTTCAACTGTTCCATCCATATTTTTGTCTCATGTTAATCTCCTATTGATTGAAGATGTGTTGAAGACCTTTATGATTAGTGTATATGGTGCACTTGGTGCTATAGAGGTAATGTCGCCAGATCTTTAAGGAGAATATTACAACTCCAAACTGTCACAACTTGCATTTTTGCTAGGAAATTTTATTCTCATGTAACCATTCAACTATCGAAATACATGTCATCTAAGTGAATATCATGCTCTATTCTCATTCAAATACATCTCATGTGTTCAAATAAGGATTGGAAACCCTAGAAACCCTAATTGGGTTCCAAATGGACCATAATTATAAAACTTTAGCATTTTGGGCCATGATGGGCCATAAAGGATTTAATTAGCCCTAAAGGGGCCCTAAACCAATTTCTTTTACCAATTTGGGTCGTGAGCCTCCTTAAGAGCCCAATGTGCCGAAAATATATATATATATATATATATATATATATATATATATATATATATATATATATATATATATATATAATTCTTGGGCTCCATAAAAATTTGACAAGACCAAAAATGGGCCAAATTACTTCATTCTCATCTCTCATAAGCCCAATTCTCGGCCTACCATGCTTATTTGACAAAAAAAGGAAAAATGAAGAAATTTGTGCACTTGCCACCTCATTAGTGCATGAGGGATATCCATGCACAAACCCACCATGTTACTAGGAGATTAATACCCACCAAACATCTAGGGAGCATCCTATCTTCTCCCTCTTTATTTCTCACGGCCAAGAAGCTCCACAAACACACAAACATTTCACTTTCAAACACTTTCAAGATTCTCTCAAGAACTCCTCTCTACTCCTCTAAATTTTCAAGATTTTGGGTGTTTCAAGAGGAGTTTTCATCAAAGATCATCATCCTTGGTATGATCTCACAACCTAAATTGACTTGCTACATCTTTAAACTCAAATCAATCGTCTTACCACCTCAAATTCGTGACCATGCTCCCTAGAACTCATCAAGATTCGAAGATCACTTCAAGAAGCTAGCTAGAATCATAACTTACACCACCTTATTCTTATCTTCATCAAAACCAAAATCCAAACCCCAAGGTGAGTTCATACCCCTTGTTTTCTGTTTTTATATGATTTTTGGGGGAGAATACAAGTTGCTTTGTGTATATCTATGTGTATATGCATGTCTATGTGTGTTTTCCATGAATTATTTGGTGATTATGTGTTGATTTCTTCACTAATCTAAAAATATGTTAAGAAACTTGAAGTTTATCACTAGGATCTTCACATGAATCTTGAGAAAAGTATGTTTTATCACAAGTATTACATGTAAACATGTAGATCTGGGATTTGTATACTTGATATAGCAAAAATAAGTGTTGTGTTTAAGATCTATAAATTAAACTCACAAAACAGCCCTTGACAGAAAACTTTTGGTCCAATCTCGGACTGTTTTGACCATCCAAATGGAAGTATTTTTCAAAACTTTTACATGGATAAATTTCAGATTTATACTTTAAAATGACTACTCTCACATTTTGATACGATTTTTCTACAATTTTTGGCGAATTTTACAAAACTGCCTATCAGATTTGAAATAATTTCGGACCAACCTCTGAAGATGAGCAATTTAACACTTGTTAGAAGCCATTAAAAATTTTGAGAAAATTTGTGAAGAAAGTAGACAAAATTTCTAAACTTTAAGAGTTTACGGATCCAAATTTCGACTTACGATGATTTTTCTACAAATTTTCAAACAACTAGGTCGGAAAAGCTCAAAAACAAAAAATGTGTATTTTCACAAAAATCAAGCCAAGAATGTTAATTTTGACACAAAATGGGTTTTAACATGTTATTTTTACTACAAAATAGTCATCAAAACAAGTTTTGAACAAAATGGAGACTAAAGTGTTATTCTTACAAAAATTGGGCCCTAAATCCTAAATTTTTAGCTTATTGGACCAAGAACGTCATTTTTACAAAAAGTGGGCTTTAGATATCAATTATGTAAATAATCAAGCTAAAATAAACAAAACAATAACAAATGGGTTAAAAACGACATTCATATCCTTATTGGGCCTGGAAATAATATACGTGTTTAGTGGGCCTTAGTGTCCTTTTACATGTATATTGGGCTCGAGATGGGTATTCATATCCTTATTGGGCCTGGAAATAATATACATGTTAGTGGGCCTTAGTGTCCTTTTACATGTATATTGGGCTCGGGATAGGTATTCATATCCTTATTGGGCCTGGAAATAATATACATGTTTAGTGGGCCTTAGTATCCTTTTACATGTATATTGGGCTTAGGATAGAAATTCACATTCCTTTTAAGCCTGTAAATAATAGACATGTATAGTGGGCCTTAGTGGTTCACTTACATGTTTATTGGGCCTAGGAATGGGTTTTATATGCGTTATTCTTTTTATGCTATTTTAGTGGATACTATTTGCATGCTATTTGGGTCTATAAATACCTTACATGTGAAATGGGCCTTAGTTGTCCTTTCACATATATTTTGGGCCCATGTTATATAATCTCATTCCCTTTAGGTCTTGAAATGATTTATATGTTTAGCGATGCCTTAGTGGTTCACTTACATGGATCATTGGACCTAGAATGAGTTTATATATTTTTCTTCACGTAAATTCGATTAAGGATCTAGCGAGTTTTTATCGGTTGGCACCTATTAAGTGTATGATCGTAGCCTGTAGTTATAACCAGAGTCTCTTGAAGGGAGAGCGGGGGTTTGTGTATAGATCTATACGGGGATGACACCCCACACCTGAGCTGTTCGCTACAGTTAGACTAACTCAGTCTAGGGTGACGAAAACCTTATACTCAAAGTCAAAACCGGCGTCCAACGATGCCAAGACAGACAAAATTGTCATTATTTAGTATGGTTATGACGGCTCGTTAGAGGAATTAACGTTATGAAGTTTACGGAAGACCTTTTTTTAGGCAACATCGGGTTGTCTGGGAACACTCTCTTTACATGCTCTTACATTCTCTCTCTACATTCTCTTTACCTTTTTAGTCAAATAAACAATAACATACATGCATTAATACAAGATCTAACACAAACACACTAAAACATTTTCAGAAAATATCGGATTTTCTGGTGGTTTTCAAAGTTATACAAATCATTTTCACAAACATGCTTATGAACTCACCAACATTTTTATGTTGACCGTTTTCAAAATAACTTGTAATCTCGGGAAACCGTTGAAGCAGGATGAACGAAACAAACTAATGGATATTGTGTGATATTTTGTTTCATCATACTCTTACTATTTTGGCATGTAATATTCAAATACAATACTCGATGTAAACAATTAATGTTGTAATATTACATGTGTGATGATGACGATGTTATGTTTCAATTATATTCACTGTAAAGATATTTCAAGATGAAGTCACGCACAAGCCCCCGGACGTTTCCGCCGTCTGGTTCGGGGGTGTGACAGATTGGTATCAGAGCATTGTTTATAGTGAACTAGCATATCTAATCATACAGAATATGCAACTATAAATACAATGGGACTAAACAATTCTGAACATAATAATTAAAATACATACCTTTGTGTGCATTTTAGAATAATAACACAACAAGAACAGTAAAAGTCTTTGGAGGATTTGAACATCGCTTTTAAACTTGGGCAGTTATGTAATCGTATTGGGGGTGAATGTAGCCTGATCAACTACATTCATTCAAAATACGACCAACATGTGTTCGGGAGTAATTGTGATGGACGATGAATAAAAAACTTACCATTTAATTATCCAAAGAGCTTATAGAACAAAACCTAAACAAAATTAAAATTACTATAGGAGTAATTGGTATGATAATTGTTTCTAGTATTTATACCCCTTTGTGAAATACACTATAGACGAGTATCATTAGCCAAGAAGTCCCTATCTCCCTAGTCAGGGAATAGCAAGGTGGCTCGACTCAGAGGAGGAACACGAAGTAAAACTTGTAGATGGATCCGTCGAGTCAATAAGTGGACCTCGAAGAGGAAGAGACTGAGGGCAATGATGATGATGACTTGGATGCAGATGTCATCAATTCTCCATGTAGGGCCAGAGTACCGACTTATCGTGTGGGCCCTGGTGGCCCCATGCCCCCTTAGGCACACAATATTGGAGATAGAGGCACTAGTAGGGGATACGACCACACTACGGTAGGAACCAAGGTCTGTTCGATCTTAGTCATAGTGGACCAGCTGACCGGGCCCTCCGAGTCATGGTCCGGCGCACCTGAGGTATTAATAACCAAGCACAGGACACCCCAAATCGAATGAAACAAAGGCGGTTTGCTATTGAGAGAGACAAGAGACAAACAAAGGAAGTGAACGGAGACTCCCGAGCGAGACAGTTAGTTTGAGAGGTACGACTACGAGATACCGAGCAACAAGTAGCTCGTCTCCGAGGCGCATCCACTTCATCAGCACCACCACTAGACACTTCCTGCCACAATTAGGATCAACCTTTTCTACTTCCCCATACTATTCGACATGACTCACTTTCGTGTACTAAGATGGTACTTACCATTGGAACAGTTGTGTGCTATCTTTATTTCATATTACTACATAGACTCAATTATATGCACAAGAGAACCCTCAAAACCGCTAGATACTTATGGGTCTCGAAACCAAAACAACCTATATACTCTAAGGATAGATGTGACGATCGTGCCAAATCTGTGATTACCTACTACCGCAAATACATCATAGGGATGTAGATGGAAGCAGTAAGAATTATACACCAAGATGCAAAATTTATAGAGTACAACCAGGAATGACGATCATTACTTATGATCTGGATTATCAACGTGCAGCAGGAAAATGCCATCCCACAAGAATAACAAGCGCACCCACGAGACACCGCTCCTACAGATGGACTCTGCTACATTCCAAGCTGCTGTAACGGCGGCAGTAACCGCTGCTATGGCACAAATCAATGCAAACAACCCCAATGGAGGCGGAAATAGCATTGACAACTCCAGCCAAAGGAACGAGCATGGGAACCCACAAGTGACAGCTTGTCAAGGAACACTAAACCCTAAGCTTAAGAGCAGGAAGCAAAATCCTGGAAGTAAGAGAAAGAGACAACCCACAAAAGGGTTCCCAAGGAAGCAACATGTTGTTGCTGTTCATGCGACCATGACCCCTATTACACCAACAACCGGAGACCATATGCTGGGAGCCTTCCAAAATGCAACCAGTGCAAATTCCATCATAATGGAGCCTGCCGGGAGATGCATTGTAACAAATGCAACCGAAAGAATCACACCACCAAATTCTGTAGAACTTATCCATGCCAAAATCGTCAGCCAAATGAAAATGACAACAATCGCAACAACCCTGACAACAATACCAATGATGAGACCAGTCACACCCGCTATGGGTGTGGAGGAACCGGTCACTTCAGGCGCAATTTCCCCAAGGATAACCATCAAGGAGTAGAAGGATCAGAAATGGTCCTAACCTGGGGTCAAGGCGAAGCAAACCAAGACCTGACAGTTGTTACTGGTATGTTCCCACTTAACAACTCTTTTGCTTACCTCTTATTCAATAGTGAAGCTGAGCGAAGCTTCGTTAGTAACAAATTCAAACGCTTACTGAAACAACAACCCCATAAGCTAAACGAAGCCTTCACGGTGGAGATGGCTAAGGGGGAAAAAAACCGAATTAACCTAGGATATTTATGTGGAGAACACCTTAACACTAAACAACCAAATTATTTCAAATAAAATTTAATTCCAGTAAATATTAGGAGTTTTGATGTGATAATCGACATGGTTGGGTTAAGCCCCCACCGTGCTGATACTATGTGTCACGAGAAGGCCGTTTTCCTTCACCTTCCCAATCACGAAACTCTAATAACCCATCGTGATAAACCTAACGTCAATCCTCGTCCTATCTCGTGCATCAAGGCACAGAAATGCCTGCACCAGAAGAACTATGTTTTCCTTGCTCAAGTTGTGGACAAGACCAAGGAAGAAGTAAGCATACAAGGTATTCCAGTAGCATGTGATTTTCCAGATGTGTTTCCCGAAGAACTTTCGGGAATATCCCAAAGAGACAGGTCGAATTTCAAATCGACCTCTTACCGGGAACCACATCAATTGCAAATTCACCCTATATGTTGACTCCCGCCGAAAATTCATAAGTTATCCAGTCAACTGAGTAGAATTGTTGCGCAAAGGATTCATCAGACCAAGCTTCTCTTCCTGAATAGCTCCGATCTTGTTCTTCAAGACAACGGATCCTTCAGAAGGTACATCGATTTTAGGAAATTGAATAAGCTCCCTATCAAAAATCGATACCCACTCCCTCAGGCTGATGATCTATTTGGCCAGCTCTAAGGAGCTAGTTACTTCTCTAAAATAGATCTAAGAATCGGTTATCATCAACTTTGAGTCCGAGAAGACGACGTTTCAAAAACTGCCTTCCGAACTCGTCCCGACCATTTCAAATTCATTGTGATACCCTTCGGTCTAACGAACGCTCCCACACTATTCATGGACCCTACGAACCAAGTTTTCTCAACCACTCCTAGTCAGCCTTTTCCTTATTTCCATCAATAGCATACTCATCTACTCACGAAGCAAGAACAAAATACTGTCAACATCTACGACCAGCCTTGAAAGCATCGAAGTCGGAGAATATCGCGAAGAAAACACTACGTGGATGGATAAAACTCTCGGAGTTGAAAGACGAAGCTGATAGGTATGCGAGTTGAATTGGGCGTTATCTGGGTGATCGTCGATAGGTTAACCCAATCTGCCCATTTCCTGCTAATACAGAAATCAAACAAGACGGAAAGATTTACATGGATCTATATCAAAGAGATCGTGAGACTCCATAAAATATCAGTATCTATTATCTCGGATCGGGATAACGGAATTACTTCAAGATTTTGACAGTCATTTCAGAAGGCTATGGGAACATAGCTAAATATGAGCGTCGTTTACTACTCTCAACCCAATAGCCAAGGCGAACGAACCATTTAACCGCTCGAAGTCATGCTATCAGTCTGGGTGTTTGAATTCAACAAGTCAGGGGATACCCAGTTTCCTTTGATTAAATTCTCATACCGTAACAACTATCGCACAAGCATCAAGGCTACTATGTTTCTAGGCTCTTTATAGTCGTAAATGCAGATCACTCGCCAGTACTCTCATGAGCAAGAAACCATTTGCGAAACAACAGAGAAGATAATCCAAATCAAAGCTTGACTTCAAGCATCGCGAGACCGACAGAAGAGCTATTCTAACAAGCGGCGTAAGCCATTAGGACATCAAGTCGGGGATCGTGTGTTATTAAAGGAATCTCCTTGGAAAGGAATTATTCGATTTAGGAAACGATAAAACTAAACCCACGATACATCGGACAGTTCGAGATCCTTGCTCGGATTGGTCCAAAGACTTATAGGCTGCAGCTACCAGTAGAGCTCAGCAACGTACACCCTGTGTTTAGCGTCTCGAATCTGAAAAAGTGTCTATCAGGAAAAACTCTTATCATTCCTTTATAAAGGATAGAAATAAACGAGAATCTCCTGATCCTCAAAGAACTAGTCGAGGTATTGGATAGGGAAGTAAAGCGTACGAAACAAAGCCGCATTCCGACTGTGAAGGATCAATGGAACGCAACATGTAAATCGGAATTCACAAGTGAATGTAAAGACTACATTAAGAAGAAGTACACTCATATATTCACTCATTCATGAACCTATCTCTCAAAAGAATTTCGAGATGAAATTCCCTCTAACGGGAGGATGATGTCACAACTTGCATTTTTGTTAGGAAATTCTATTCTCATGTAACCATTCAACTATTGAAAGACATTTAATCTAAGTGAATATCATGCTCTATTCTCATTCAAATACATCTCATGTGTTCAATTAAGGATTGGAAACCCTAGAAACCCTAATTGGGTTCCAAATGGAGCATAATTATAAAACTTTAGCATTTTGGGCCATGATGGGCCATAAAGGATTTAATTAGCCCTAAAGGGGCCCTAAACCAATTTCGTTTACCAATTAGGGTCGTGAGCCTCCTTAAGAGCCCAATAGGCCGAATATATATATATATATATATATATATATATATATATATATATATATATATATATATATATATGTATAATTCTTGGGCCCCATAAAAATTTGACAAGACCAAAAATGGGCAAAATTACTTCATTCTCATCTCTCATCAGCCTAATTCTCGGCCCACCATGCTTATTTGACAAAAAAAAAAAGGAAAAATGAAGAAATTTGTGCACTTGCCACCTCATTAGTGCATGGGGGATATCCATGCACAAACCCACCATGTTACTAGGAGATTAATACCCACCAAACATCTAGGGAGCATCCTATCTTCTCCCTATTTATTTCTCACGGCCAAGAAGCTCCACAAACACACAAACATTTCACTTTCAAACACTTTCAAGATTCTCTCAAGAACTCCTCTATACTCCTCTACATTTTCAAGATTTTGGGTGTTTCAAGAGGAGTTTTCATCAAAGATCATCATCCTTGGTAAGATATCACAACCTAAATCGATTTGCTACATCTTTAAACTCAAATCAATCGTCTTACCACCTCAAATTCGTGACCATGCTCCCTAGAACTCATCAAGATTCGAAGATCACTTCAAGAAGCCAGCTAGAGTCATTAACTTACACCACCTTATTCTTATCTTCATCAAAACCAAAATCCAAACCCCAAGGTGAGTTCATACCCCTTGTTTTCTGTTTTTATATGGTTTTTGGTGGAAAATACAAGTTGCTTTGTGTAGATCTATGTGTATATGCATGTCTATGTGTGTTTTCCATGAATTATTTGGTGATTATGTGTTGATTTCTTCACTAATCTAAAAATATGTTAAGAAACTTAAAGTTTATCACTAGGATCTTCACATGAATCTTGAGAAAAGTATGTTTTATCACAATTATTACATGTAAACATGTAGATCTGGGATTTGTATACTTGATATAGCAAAAATAAGTGTTGTGTTCAAGACCTATAAACTAAACTCACAAAACAGCCCTTGACAGAAAACTTTTGGTCCAATCTCGGACTGTTTTGACCATCCAAATGGAAGTATTTTTCAAAACTGTTTTACGTGGATAAATTTCAGATTTATACCTTTAAAATGACTACTCTCACGTTTTCATACGATTTTTCTACAATTTTTGGCGAATTTTACAAAACTGCCTATCAGATTTGAAATAATTTCGGACCAACCTGTGAAGATGAGCAATTTACCACTTGTTAGAAGCCATTAAAAATTTTGAGAAACTTTGTGAACAAAGTAGACAAAATTTATAAACTTTGAGAGTTTACGGATCCAAATTTCGACTTAAGATGATTTTTCTACAAATTTTCAAACAACTAGGTCGGAAAAGCTCAAAAACCAGAAAATGTGTATTTTCACAAAAATCAAGCCAAGAATGTTAATTTTGACAAAAATGGGTTTTAACATGTTATTTTTACTACAAAATAGTCATCAAAACAAGTTTTGAACAAAATGGAGACTAAAGTGTTATTCTTACAAAAATTGGGCCCTAAATCCTAAATTTTTAGCTTATTGGACCAAGAACGTCATTTTTACAAAAAGTGGGCTTTAGATATCAATTATGTAAATAGTCAAGCTAAAATAAACAAAACAATAACAAACGGGTTAAAAACGACATTCATATCCTTATTGGGCCTGGAAATAATATACATGTTTAGTGGGCCTTAGTGTCCTTTTACATGTATATTGGGCTCGAGATAGGTATTCATATCCTTATTGGACCTGGAATAATATACATGTTTAGTGGGCCTTAGTGTCCTTTTACATGTATATTGGGCTCGGGATAGGTATTCATATCCTTATTGGCCTGGAAATAATATACATGTTTAGTGGGCCTTAGTGTCCTTTTACATGTATATTGGGCTTAGGATAGACATTCACATTCCTTTTCAGCCTGAAAATAATAGACACGTATAGTGGGCCTTAGTGGTTCACTTACATGTTTATTGGGCCTAGGAATGGGTTTTATATGCGTTATTCTTTTTATGCTATTTTAGTGGATATTATTTGCATGCTATTTGGGTCTATAAATACCTTACATGTGAAATGGGCCTTAGTTGTCCTTTCACATATATTTTGGGCCCATGTTATATAATCTCATTCCCTTTAGGTCTTGAAATGATTTATATGTTTAGCGATGCCTTAGTGGTTCACTTACATGGATCATTGGACCTAGAATGAGTTTATACATTTTTCTTCGGGTAAATTCGATTAAGGATCTAGCAAGTTTTTATCGGTTGGCACCTATTAAGTGTATGATCGTAGCCTGTAGTTATAACCAACGTCTCTTGAAGGGAGAACGAGGATTTGTGTACAGATCTATACGGGGATGACACCCCACACCTGAGTTGTTCGCTACAGTTAGACTAACTCAGTCTAGGATGACGAAAACCTTATACTCAAAGTCAAAACCGGCGTCCAACGACGCCAAGACAGGCGAAATTGTCATTATTTAGTATGGTTATGATGGCTCGTTAGAGGAATTAACGTTATGAAGTTTACAGAAGACCTTTTTTTTAGGCAACATCGGGTTGTCTGGGAACACTCTCTTTACATGCTCTTACATTCTCTTTACCTTTTTAGTCAAATAAACAATAACATACATGCATTAATACAAGATCTAACACAAACACACTAAAAAGTTTTCAGAAAATATCGGATTTTCTGGTGGTTTTCAAAGTTATACAAATCATTTTCACAAACATGCTTATGAACTCACCAACATTTTTATGTTGACCGTTTTCAAAATAACTTGTATTCTCAGGAAACCATTGAAGCATGATGAACGAAACAAACTAATGGATATTGTGTGATATTTTGTTTCATCATACTCTTACTATTTTGGCATGTAATATTCAAATACAATACTCGATGTAAACAATGAATGTTGTAATATTACATGTGTGATGATGACGATGTTATGTTTCAATTATATTCACTGTAATGATATTTCAAGATGAAGTCACGCACAAGCCCCCAGACGTTTCCGCCGTCTGGTTCGGGGGTGTGACACAAACTCTAAATCATGGATGGTGTAATTGTTCTTGCGCACCTTGAGTTTTTCTTCCCATTTGTCTCTTTGTATAAGTACGCATCCCATACCTTGATGTGAGACATCACAATAGACAACAAAATCCTCAACTCCTTATGGGAGTGCCAAAATTGATGCACTACACAACATACGCTTCAATGTTTGGAATGCAGATTCTTGCTTTTCTTCCCATTTGAACTTTGTGTCTTTATGCATCAATGTCTTGAGGGGTTTGGCTATCTTGGAGAAGTTCTCGACAAATCTCCAATAATATCCTACTAATCATAATAACAGTCGCACCTCAGTTGGCGTTATAGGTGCTTCCCAATTATTGATTGCTTTGATCTGGGAGTGATCTACATGTATTCCCTTATTTCTAACTACATGCTCTAGGAAGTGTACTTCTCTGATCCATAATTTACACTTCGAGAATTTGGTGTACAATTTCTCTTTTCGTAGCAGCTCTAGGATAATTCGTAAGTATTAGTCGTGATCTTCCTCTATTTGTGATTATATAAATATGTCATCGATAATACGATCATGAATTGGTCTAGGTAGGGCTTATAGACACAATTCCTAAGCTCCATAAAAACTGATGGGGGCATTGGTTAATCCAAACGGCATGACCAAGAACTTGTAGTGACCATAACAAGTTCTGAATGTTGTCTTTGGAATATCCTCCTCTTGTACTCGAAGCTGATGGTATCCCAAACTTAAATCAATCTTTGAGTAATATCTAGACCCTTGTAACTGGTTAAATAGGTCGTTGATTCTTGGAAGTGGGTAACTATTCTTGATCATTAGCTTATTTAGCCCTCTATAGTCGATGCACATCCTGATGGATCCATCCTTCTTCTTAACGAATAGAATTAGGGCTCCCTAAGGTGAGAAACTTGGTCTGATGAAGCCCTTGTCCAGAAGTACCTAAATTTGTCCTAACAATTCTTGTATTTCCGAAGGAGCTAGTTTGTAAGGAGACTTTGCTACTGGGGCTGCCCCTGGAATTAGGTCCATTCGAAATTCGACTTCACAAACTGGGGGTAACCATGGTAAATCTTCCAGAAATACATCAGGGAAATCGCATACATGAGTTATGTCCTTGATTTCCTTCTTCTCACTTTTCTAATCTATTACATGGGCGAAGAAAGCATAGTACTTTTATGTAGGTACTTCTGTGCTTTCATGCAAGAAATGATTTCAAGGTTTTTGCTAGGCTTATCCCTGTAGATCATCAGGGATTCTCCGTTGGGTAAAGAGAGTCATACAACTTTCTCGTAACATGGAATCTTATATCGGTATGGTGATAACCAATCCATGCTGATTAGGAGATCGAAGCTCCTAATGGTCATAGATATGAGGTTTATGTGGAAAGTGTGGTCATTTAAAGTTAGAAGGCAATTTTAAATTTTTTTTTTGGGGAGTGCTACCTGATTCGTCTTTGCCCATTTCCACTAAGTAGGTTTCCTTTAGTTTTCTATAATTATGGCTTAGTGGCTGTTAAAAATCAAGTGTAATAAGACTTTTCTCCGCACCGGAGTTGAAAAGTATGGTTGCATATAAAACGTTAATAGGAAATGTACTCGTCACCACCGTTGGGTCTTGAATAGCATCTCTTGTGCCTATCATGGACGCCCTTCCTCTAGCATTCTCTCCAACATTCTTCAGCTTTAGGCAATCCCTCTTAATATGCCATATATCTCTATATTCATAGCATGCCCAGTTTTCTGTGGTAGCAACATTCCTTGGGTTCATCGTAGCTGTAGGTGTAGATGTTGGCTGCCTATAGTACATAACAATATAGCTAGCTCTATCGCATCTACTAAAAATCATGTAATTTGCAACATGGTGGAAGTGGCATTCATTGCATTTATGAAGTGTTCCCGCATATTGACCTTGAGGGGTGGGGGTTGCTACGGTGGCTAGAGCTGGAGTGGTGGCATAGGCTTTGATTGTTTCGATTTCTTCCTTAGGGTTTGCTTGGAGTTTCCTCTGTATCCATTCCCAAACTTATGTTTTTTATCTCCGGATCTTGGGATGTCAGCCCTTTAAACCATGGTGCCTCTTCTAATCTCTTGATTAGTTAAGTTGAAAGCTAATCTCTTGGAATTGTTGTAAGTTGATGGTTGAGAGGCTATGACCAATCCCTGGATGGGTTGAACTAATCCCCAAATGTAACTCTCTATATTTTTGTGCTAAAAGGTCACAAAGTTGGGTCAGAGAGTAGCTAAGTCATTAAAATTGGTTGGGGTAGGATATGATATCAGCGACGTTCATGGTTAAGCTCCACAACTCTTGTTCTAACTTATGTATTTCTTCTTGAGGGAAATACTCCTCGATCATAATTTTATTAAGCTCTCCCCAAGACAGAGAGTTTGCATTGACGATTCCCAGAGTCTTGGAGTGGCCATTCCACAATGACAATGTCGCATCTACAAAGGTACAAGCAGTGAACTTCACTTTACTATCCTCGGTGTAGAGACTAATCTCAACAACATATTCGGTTTTATCAATCCACCATGTGAGTCCTATGACTCCCTCTTTTCTAAAAAACATCTTAGGCTTGCAGTTCATAAATTCCTTATAAATACAAGCCTTTGGAAGACCCCAGTTTTCCTATTATGAGATATCACCTCCTACTCCCTGTCTAGATGTTCAATTACAGTTGGCATCCAAAGCTACCATATCATTAGTGCACACTGTGCTACTAATGCCTCTATGGTTGTTGCACCCATAGGGGTGACACTTGTTGTTCTGAGTTGATTGTGCATCTTGGTCTGGATGGTGCCCAGGGTTAATCTGGTGATTCTTAGGGGCACGATTTTCTTGATCCTAAATTTAGTGTCGAGATGTTAATTGATCGCATATCCTGTTAGTAGTTTGAGCTTGTGTAGTTTCCTCTTTTGTAAGGGTTAGTACAATTTGTAAGAATCATGTTTACAAATTTTTATGTTTCGCATGTTTGTGTTAGTCAAGTCATCATCACATAAACATATACAAAATTAATATTTCATATATGCATCATAATTTTTGAACAATGGAACCACCAAAAAATGTGATTAGTGTAGGAAAAGCACATTGTTTTTACAAAAGAAGAAAACATATTATACTTTGTAAACTCCATACCCTAACCTAAAATATATTCTTCCTATCCATCTATGCTAGGGAAATCTACAGCCCAAAATATACAACCAATAGAGAAACCAATTGTACCAACTACATGTACACATAATCTATCCATAGGTCTGAGACATATATGATCGTCCCAGTCCGCTTGTTATCCATTCATCCACCCTCTCTGCATAACTCACTACCTCATCTATCACATTCTGTTGGACATGTATCTCAACTCGAGCCTCCTCTAGCTAGTCCTGAACATGTAAGGTCCACAACTCTGCAACATTTCTCTCCTCCTCCAAGTTCTCAACTTGCTATGTCAATTGTCCCAATGCTATCTGTATCATAACAATCTCGGAATCCATAAAGCCTAAAAATTCAGAGTGTCGGGTTATCTGTGGTTCCAAGAGTGATATATCTCTCTCAATAGGATTATCTAGTATAGGAGTTGCTGCTGGAGCAGTAAAAGACTCTCCTACCTCAAATTCGATCCCAATGTCCGCCTCCTATTTCCATTCATCGATCTTGGCATCCATGAATACTCCCTAAATAGTTTCTTGACTAGTGGTGGTCATGCTGGGGGAGATGAAGGCCTCTTCTGTGAGGGGCTCTGAGGTCCAACAATGCATATACTGCACGTCGTATGGGAGAGCGAAGGTCATGTTCAAGAGGTCTCCACTAAAGTAGCAGTACCCTCCTCCTCCTCTGGCTCGTAGTCGGAACTGATGTGCTCCAACTCCTCCGAAGTAGAGTCGTCCTTAGTAGGCTCGGATGAGTCTGAATCCATAGCACTATTAGCCTCTCCCTTATAATCATCCTCCATTGACTCCTCCTCAGAAGCCATGGGTGTGGGAATCTTACGAACAACTGGGGATAGAGTGTCCTTAGATTTTGTTGTATCGATTACAATCTTATACTCCTCTACTGGGGGAACCATCATCCACAACCCCATATCCACAATATCGCTCTGACAACCCTGCATAAGACATCAAACATGACAATTTTTTATGAGAGAAAGTAGTGATCAGATAAATTCAAATAATTTCCCATTATAGGTATGAAATAGATAGTACCAGTGTATTCTATGACTCCCTACTAGGCTGTTAATCTCGAATCCTCGAGTTACTCGAATCTATGTCCAGAAATCCCAAAGTGTAGAAATCTCTAAGTTAGGAATCCTCTAATATAGTATCCTCGAACTAAGTATCTAATCCAGAAGTCCTCAAGTGCTCAGTTTGCCAGCTACCATATATGAGTTTAGTCGTGCATCGGTTAGACCATAATAAAACTTCGTTGCGCATTCTAGATCTAGTTGTGGTATGACCATTGTACTATACGAACTCTATATATTTTTATGGCCTAAGACTTGAGTTGATGATTTCATAGATTAGTGTCGTGGTGAGTAGATATGTTTTTATGAGCATATATATATAACTCTATATATTTAAATTTTGTCTTATTCAGTATATTTTATTAATTTTTGGTTATGAACTTCAAGACTATCAAGTAAGGATCGGTCAGGTAAGAATGTCAGAGGGAATGAGCATTTTAGCATATAGTTGTTTTGAAATCCAGCAACCCAAGCGACAGTTCAAACTAGACACCTCTCCTATAAGTAGTCTATCAGTAGTGTATTTAATAATAATAATACTTTTGGTTGTTAATCTTAAGGGTTAAAACTAATTTAGAGTGTAAGTCCTAGGCTACTTGTAGTTACTAAGGAATTATTAATTCAATATAATATGTAGCTCTGATACCAATATGTCAACCCCTGACCGACGGTGGAAACACCAAGTTGTGCGGCGTTAGGATGTTTAATGATAGATATATATTACAAAGGTGTTCAAGGTACATGTAACGCCTGTGTTTCCGGGCTTGCCATATTTAGCAATATAATAGTCTAGGTTAACCTTTGTAACCCGTTTTGAAATAATAAGAACGTATTATTTGAGTGTTATGTGTTTTGTGCTTAATTGCTTAATTATGTGGTCTGATTAATTAAGAATAAAAATAAGCGTCGAAATTTAAGTTTAAAATAAACTTGATATCATTGGATAAAGTTGTAGTGGTCGAAACAAGGATTCCGAAGATATAAAGAATGCCGAAATCCGAGTGATAACGAAGAAGTTATGACATGTCGAAGTTTTACGGCAAAACCGGCACGGCACCGGGAAGCGTAAATAGTGAATTTACGATAGAGCGAGATTTAGCCTTATCAATCTAAACAAAAGTTGTAGAATATGTTAAGATAAGAGCGTCAATAAAAAGAACGCCCAAATCTGACTTCGTATGAGGAAGTTATGATTTTTCTAAGATTCGGCTTAGCAGTGCACGACCCGAAACTCGAATTTTAGTTCGAGCGGTTTTTGGCTTACGTGACCTAAATGAGAGTTGAAGGTCTCATTAATAGGAACTCAACGGTAAAAATATGGACGAAAACGGAGTTCGTATGAAGGAGTTACGAATTCTTCGCGGTCATTTAACAGTCTAAACGCCTCCTACTGTTAAATTTGAGATCGGTCAAGATTTAGCCGACGGAGTCTAAACGAAAGTTGTAGATCTTGATTTTACCTACGCGTGGATATAAAGAACGTCAAAAACGGAGCTCGTATGCGAAAGTTATGATTTTTCTAAGTTCGAAGGCTATCACGCGATAGGGGTGACGTGGCACCACCCAGAGTTTGACACGTGGCACCACCAGAAAGCCGCCACATGGGCCAACTCGGCGAGTAGGTGTTCCCTACTCGGCGAGTATGGGCCAACTCGGCGAGTAGGTGTCCCCTACTCGGCGAGTACATCAGATATTTTCACTATAAATAGGATGCGAGGGTTCAGGGTTTATTTGCTCATTTCTTCTCGTCTTTGCGCCGAAGCTCTGCATTTTTACCCCCGAAGCTACCCCGAAGCCCCGGTATCATACTCTAGCCCCGAGGCAAGTCCCGAGATCCCGAAGATCCCGAGAAGCGCGGTTCCCGAGTCGAAGCTCTGCCCGCGAGAAGTTCGATTTTCGAGGAGATCTTCCAGATCTGCTGTGGAATACTACTTCTATAAGCCGTAGTGCTGTCGGATCGTCTTCTGATCATGTGAGTGTGTAGTTATTTCTTCTAATACAATAATACGAAGTATTTTATATAAAAATACGTGCTATGTGTATATATTTGGTTGTGTTATGTGTGAATGAGTATTCACTCTCTTCTATCTTATAGATCTGCTTATTTCTTTATGAGATATGTGTTATGTGTGTGTGTGCCTCATCTGTTATGTGATATATGTGTTGATTCAAGCATGCTATACAGGTTTTCTTTAAACTATGTATACAAATGTATATTTTTATCTACTAATATGTTGGGTAGAACATGGGTAGATAGTTGGTGTGTAATAAACAGATGAGAGGCCTCGTTGTTGTTGTTGTTGTTGATCTAGTTATTCAGCGGAGTATGGATAACGACCACGGACTCTTTCTAGACAGTCCAGTGGAACGCTAGCAGGTTCATAACCTGTAGGTGTTGTGAACGATGTGTTCACCGGTGTACTCTATCCCCCTCATGGTTGCCTTTAGGATATCTATTGTTGAGGAAACCCCTTCGCAGTGATGTCCGTCCCGATGAAAATCCTAGATTAGGTCCCTTGAGATAGTTGTTTTAGGGACGTAAAGTGAGGATAACGGGAATGGGTAATCGGGATAGTGTTTGGTTGGTGAAATTAAATATAACTTATTTATTGTGGGTTGAAAACCCTATATGCTCACCAGGCTCCCAAGCCTGACCCACTCAGTTTTATTTGTATTACAGGAAGTGGCACAAGGGCGTAAGATGGATGGATCATCTTGTTGTTTTGTTTACAAGTCTGTATATGTATATATTTGTTGAATGACTTGTAATGTTTATCGTTTATGCTTTATGGTCTGTATCGGAACATGACATCCCGAGTTTTGATTATATAATGAAATGCATCTCTTGATGAAATGCTTTGATAAATATTATTTTATCATGTTTTGTTTTGGGAACAAATTCCGCAACTCTTTCAAATCAAAAGGATTTACTCTGAAAATATTTAAAAGCATAAATGAAAATCGGTCTTTTCTGGCCGAGATTTTGGGGATGTCACAGTTGGTATCAGAGCATTAGTTTAAGCGAACTAGGAATTTGTAGGATTTCTAGACTTAAACTTAGAATGCTAAATGTAATGATGAGATGTGTGTCAGTTGGATTTTAGACACGAGCACTAGTTATTTTAGGAAAGTTGCCTAAAATGTTTTATGTGCTAAATGTTATATGTTGCCATATATGATATTATTTGTTCGGATCTACGGTTTGTTGCCAACCGGATCTGAAGGTTTATGTGTTTAGGATTCTAAGCGTATGTATACGATATTAGAACTAGCATGTAATCGTTTGGAGTAATAAGGTGAAATTATTCGGTGTGTAGATCAAAATGGTGAGAACAAGGAGTGGCGTTGGAAACGCGGATGAAAACAGGAATCAACCGCCAGTGATTGAGCAAATACCTGTTGTAGCAGCAGCACCAGAACCAATAACAATGGCTGCGGTGCAAGCCATGATTCGGGCTATGCTAGCCGAACAAAGGGAGGAGATGCGACAAATGTTGCACAATAATAGGGATGAACCTATCATACCTATTGAGGAACCGGAATTGATTCCCGAGCAATCGGAGGAAGGGAACAATAGTCGCATGGTGAGTCAAGTTGGGACTCAAGAGGAACGAAGGAACGATCCAGAAAGGAGAAACAACAAGGATGGGCGTATGTACAAGAATTTCTTGGGCGCCAAACCGCCAAGTCTTTCTGGGAGCCCAAAGCCTGTTGAGATAATGGATTGGATCTCCGAAATGGAGATGGTATTTGAAAGTTGCGACTGTAGCAACAAGCAGAAGACCGTCTTTGCAGTTAGACAACTGAAAACTGGGGTCTTGAGTTGGTGGAAGTTGTTGGCAGATACTATGCCACGAGGAGAAGCTCTGAAAATGTCATGGGAGGAGTTCTTGAAACAGTTAAGGGTGCAGTATTGTTCGGAGATAGATCTGATTGATCTGAACAATGAGTTTCAAAACTTGAAGAAAGGGAAGATGAGCATAGATGACTATGCTACTGCATTTACTGAGAAGATGAAGTTGTTTCCGTACCTAGTGCCGACGGAACTCTCCAAGATTGAGAGGTTTGCTAACGGACTGCCTGCTGACTTTGGTCCGACAGTCAAGATGGCAACCACTCTGAAAACGGTTGTTCGTGCAGCTAAGAATGTGGAGGCCCAGCAGAAGGAAAAGGGTCTGGAAAGAATAGATGTTGGAGAAAAGAGGAAGTTCGATGGAACTTCAGGGTCCAACAAGAAAAACAAGTTCTCGAAGTCTGGTTCGAGGGGAGGTGGAGGTGAGGCGAAATGGTGCGACAAATGTAAGAAGAAGCATCATGGAAGATGTGAGGTGGCGAACACATGCTACAAGTGCGGAAAGCCAGGGCACTATGCCAATGAGTGTACCCTCACAAAGAAAGTTTGCTATGGTTGTGGTGAGGAGGGTCATATGTCGAGGGACTGCCCGAAGAAGAAGGAGGCAGCTAGACCCAACATTCCGCCAAAGCCAAAGGCGAGAGCATTCCAGATGACACTGGAAGCTGCTAAAGATGAAGCTGATGTCGCTTCAGGTACCTTTCTCGTTAACGAATTGCCTGCCCAAATTTTATTTGATTCTGGAGCCAACTACTCCTTTATATCGCATGAATTTGGTAGAAAGCTAGCTTTGCCTGTTGTTAGACTAGATAATGCTTTATTAGTCGAAGTTGCTAGTGGCAAGCTTGTACCTGTTAGCTATCGCATGAAAAACATCTTAATTGATCTGAATGGGAATAAGTTCCACGAGGAATTATTGCCTATCGAACTTAATGGTTTCGACATCGTATTGGGAATGGATTGGCTTAGCGCCAACGACGCCGAAATTTTATGCAAGAAGAAAATAGTCAAAGTAAACCCGCCTGGGAAAGATTCGTTTATGGTGTATGGAGATAAACGCAGAGTGAATTCTGGAATCATTTCATTGATGAAAGCCAGAAAATGTTTGACCAAGGGGTGTACATCGTTTTTAGCATTCGTGATTGATGCTAAGAAGGAAAAGAAGGTGATGCAGAATATTCCAGTGGTGTGTGATTATCCGGAAGTATTTCCCGAAGATCTTCCTGGATTACCGCCTGATCGACAAGTGGAATTCCGTATTGACTTGTTGCCAGGAACAACGCCAATTGCGAAAGCACCTTATCGATTAGCACCGACGGAGATGAAGGAGCTAATGATGCAACTTCAGGAGTTATTGGACAACGGTTTCATTAGACCTAGTTCATCGCCCTGGGGAGCTCCGGTGTTATTTGTAAAGAAGAAAGATGGAAGTATGAGAATGTGCATTGATTACAGAGAGCTGAACAAGGCAACAATAAAGAATAGATATCCGTTGCCGAGGATTGATGACCTGTTTGATCAATTGCAAGGTTCGAGTTATTTCTCGAAGATCGATCTTAGGTCGGGATATCATCAGCTAAAAGTAAGAGAGCAAGATATCGAGAAGACTGCATTCAGAACAAGATATGGACACTACGAGTTCTTGGTTATGTCGTTTGGACTAACCAATGCTCCAGCAGCGTTCATGGATTTGATGAATAGGGTTTGTAACCCGTTCCTTGATAAATCCGTGATAGTGTTCATAGACGACATTCTGATTTACTCGAAAAGCCAGGAGGAGCATGGCAGACACTTGCGAGAAGTGTTAGAAGTCTTGAAGAAGGAGAAGCTGTATGCTAAGTTCTCCAAATGTGATTTTTGGATTCGTGAAGTCCAATTCTTGGGTCACGTGGTCAACCAAGAAGGGATAATGGTTGATCCAGCGAAGATCGAAGCTGTGACGAAGTGGGAACAACCGAAAAGTCCCACGGAGATTCGAAGCTTTTTAGGATTAGCCGGATATTACCGAAGGTTTATCCAAGGCTTTTCTTCGATCGCTAGTCCATTGTCAGCTTTGACCCACAAAGGAGCTACTTATGCTTGGGGTGAGAAGCATAAGGAAGCATTTGAGAAGCTAAAGGAGAAGCTATGCGAGGCACCGATACTTTCTCTACCCGATGGAGTTGAAGACTTCGCTGTCTATAGCAATGCGTCTGGTGTTGGTTTGGGTTGTGTTTTGACCCAAAGAGAAAAGGTGATAGCATATGCGTCTCGACAGCTGAAAGAGCATGAAAAGAACTACCCGACTCATGATTTGGAGTTGGCAGCGGTAGTTTTCGCTCTGAAAATATGGAGGCATTACCTCTATGGCACGAAGTGCAAACTTTTCACTGATCATAAGAGTCTCCAATACCTCTTTAATCAGAAAGAATTGAATATGAGGCAACGACGCTGGCTAGAATTACTTAAAGACTATGACTGCGAGATACTTTACCACCCCGGTAAAGCTAATGTTGTTGCTGATGCTCTCAGTCGGAAAGTCAATCCCGAAAGGAAAAGGCCAAGAGCGTTGAGAATTGAAGTTGTATCAACTATTTTGGAAAGTATAAAGAAAGCTCAGAGCGAAGCTTCTAAGAAGAATGACAGAAAGGAGGAAGGTTTGGGCAAAACGTTGGTGTTCGGTGTAGACAGTCATGGACTGAAGGTGTTCCAAGATCGGATTTGGATACCTAAGACAGGAGGAGTCAGAGATCTTCTGATGGAAGAAGCTCACAAGACCATGTACTCGATTCATCCGGGTAGCACTAAAATGTATAGGGACCTGAAACCCTACTACTGGTGGCCGACGATGAAGCTTGATATTGCAAAGTATGTGGCCGAGTGTGTGACTTGTGCGAGAGTCAAGACACAACATCAGAAACCGTACGGGAGTTTAGAACCTTTGCCTGTGCCTATGGGTAAGTGGGAAGACATTGCCATGGATTTTGTCACTAAACTGCCCAGAACAAAGAATGGTCACGACATGATTTGGGTGGTCGTTGATCGATTCACTAAGAGTGCGCATTTCATAGCGGCCAGGGAGAAATGGTCTATGGAGAAGCTTGCGAATTCTTACGTGAAGGAAATTGTGAGGCTTCACGGTGTTCCGTTAACGATTGTGTCGGATCGTGATAGCCGTTTCACATCGAGGTTTTGGAAAAGTCTACAAGAGGAATTGGGTACCAAGTTGTGTTTAAGTACAGCTTACCATCCGCAGACTGATGGTCAGAGCGAACGAACGATACAAACACTTGAAGATATGCTGAGAGCGTGTACCTTGGAATTCCTAGGTAATTGGGATGAACATTTACCGTTGGTAGAATTTTCCTATAATAATAGTTTTCACTCGAGCATTAAGATGGCACCTTACCAAGCTTTGTATGGACAGAAGTGTCGTACGCCGTCTTGCTGGCTTGAGGCTGGGGAAAAGCAGTTTATGGGACCGGAGTTGGTTCATCAAACTGCTGAAAAGCTGAAAGTAATTAGGGAAAGAATGTTAGCGGCTCAGGATCGTCAAAAGAGCTATGCTGACAAAAAGCGAAGACCGATGACTTTTGAAGTTGGAGATTCGGTTTTGCTTAAAGTCTCGCCGTGGAAGGGACTTATAAGATTTGGTAAAAGGGGAAAGTTAAGTCCAAGGTTTATTGGACCGTTTAAAGTTCTTCAGAGGATTGGGAACCAAGCTTACAAGCTCGAACTACCAGAAGAACTGAATGGAATTCATAACACTTTTCATGTGTGTTATTTGAGGAAGTTCACGGGAGAAGTTCCCGACATAATTCCAATTTCTGAATTGAGAATTGATGAGAACAAAAGGTTGATTGAAGAACCAGAGGCAATTGTTGACCGAAAGACTAAGAAATTGCGACGCAAGATGGTTGGGTTAGTGCTTGTCCGATGGAAACACACGAATGGGCCGAATCTCACCTGGGAGACGGAGAGTGACATGATGGGTCGCTATCCGCATTTGTTTGTTGATGTGTGATTCCGGGGACGGAATCATTCTAAGGTGGAGAGAATTGTAACGCCTGTGTTTCCGGGCTTGCCATATTTAGCAATATAATAGTCTAGGTTAACCTTTGTAACCCGTTTTGAAATAATAAGAACGTATTATTTGAGTGTTATGTGTTTTGTGCTTAATTGCTTAATTATGTGGTCTGATTAATTAAGAATAAAAATAAGCGTCGAAATTTAAGTTTAAAATAAACTTGATATCATTGGATAAAGTTGTAGTGGTCGAAACAAGGATTCCGAAGATATAAAGAATGCCGAAATCCGAGTGATAACGAAGAAGTTATGACCTGTCGAAGTTTTACGGCAAAACCGGCACGGCACCGGGAAGCGTAAATAGTGAATTTACGATAGAGCGAGATTTAGCCTTATCAATCTAAACAAAAGTTGTAGAATATGTTAAGATAAGAGCGTCAATAAAAAGAACGCCCAAATCTGACTTCGTATGAGGAAGTTATGATTTTTCTAAGATTCGGCTTAGCAGTGCACGACCCGAAACTCGAATTTTAGTTCGAGCGGTTTTTGGCTTACGTGACCTAAATGAGAGTTGAAGGTCTCATTAATAGGAACTCAACGGTAAAAATATGGACGAAAACGGAGTTCGTATGAAGGAGTTACGAATTCTTCGCGGTCATTTAACAGTCTAAACGCCTCCTACTGTTAAATTTGAGATCGGTCAAGATTTAGCCGACGGAGTCTAAACGAAAGTTGTAGATCTTGATTTTACCTACGCGTGGATATAAAGAACGTCAAAAACGGAGCTCGTATGCGAAAGTTATGATTTTTCTAAGTTCGAAGGCTATCACGCGATAGGGGTGACGTGGCACCACCCAGAGTTTGACACGTGGCACCACCAGAAAGCCGCCACATGGGCCAACTCGGCGAGTAGGTGTTCCCTACTCGGCGAGTATGGGCCAACTCGGCGAGTAGGTGTCCCCTACTCGGCGAGTACATCAGATATTTTCACTATAAATAGGATGCGAGGGTTCAGGGTTTATTTGCTCATTTCTTCTCGTCTTTGCGCCGAAGCTCTGCATTTTTACCCCCGAAGCTACCCCGAAGCCCCGGTATCATACTCTAGCCCCGAGGCAAGTCCCGAGATCCCGAAGATCCCGAGAAGCGCGGTTCCCGAGTCGAAGCTCTGCCCGCGAGAAGTTCGATTTTCGAGGAGATCTTCCAGATCTGCTGTGGAATACTACTTCTATAAGCCGTAGTGCTGTCGGATCGTCTTCTGATCATGTGAGTGTGTAGTTATTTCTTCTAATACAATAATACGAAGTATTTTATATAAAAATACGTGCTATGTGTATATATTTGGTTGTGTTATGTGTGAATGAGTATTCACTCTCTTCTATCTTATAGATCTGCTTATTTCTTTATGAGATATGTGTTATGTGTGTGTGTGCCTCATCTGTTATGTGATATATGTGTTGATTCAAGCATGCTATACAGGTTTTCTTTAAACTATGTATACAAATGTATATTTTTATCTACTAATATGTTGGGTAGAACATGGGTAGATAGTTGGTGTGTAATAAACAGATGAGAGGCCTCGTTGTTGTTGTTGTTGTTGATCTAGTTATTCAGCGGAGTATGGATAACGACCACGGACTCTTTCTAGACAGTCCAGTGGAACGCTAGCAGGTTCATAACCTGTAGGTGTTGTGAACGATGTGTTCACCGGTGTACTCTATCCCCCTCATGGTTGCCTTTAGGATATCTATTGTTGAGGAAACCCCTTCGCAGTGATGTCCGTCCCGATGAAAATCCTAGATTAGGTCCCTTGAGATAGTTGTTTTAGGGACGTAAAGTGAGGATAACGGGAATGGGTAATCGGGATAGTGTTTGGTTGGTGAAATTAAATATAACTTATTTATTGTGGGTTGAAAACCCTATATGCTCACCAGGCTCCCAAGCCTGACCCACTCAGTTTTATTTGTATTACAGGAAGTGGCACAAGGGCGTAAGATGGATGGATCATCTTGTTGTTTTGTTTACAAGTCTGTATATGTATATATTTGTTGAATGACTTGTAATGTTTATCGTTTATGCTTTATGGTCTGTATCGGAACATGACATCCCGAGTTTTGATTATATAATGAAATGCATCTCTTGATGAAATGCTTTGATAAATATTATTTTATCATGTTTTGTTTTGGGAACAAATTCCGCAACTCTTTCAAATCAAAAGGATTTACTCTGAAAATATTTAAAAGCATAAATGAAAATCGGTCTTTTCTGGCCGAGATTTTGGGGATGTCACAGTACAAATACGTAAGAAAGGAAAAATAAAGCATCATAGCACATAGGCTTCTAGTCACACTTCCGTAATCTTCCAAACTCATTCCTCTGAGAACGCATGTGGTTTTGAAAGTTTATACGTTTTAAAGCATTCGTAGAGTTTTTCTTGTGTTAATAATGTTATGTTTTTCTAACTCGAAATCATGGAGTTTTGTATTCCATCCATAAATTCTTAGATTTATCCCTATTAGTAGTGTGTAGACAGTTAAGTAGGACAATGTTACAATAAGTTCCTATAATTGAGCTTATGAGTATTGTATTCCCCAATACGATGCTTTATTGGACTTTACCAAAGTTTAGAAAGTTATGCCTCCTTCAACTTGACCATTAGGTTGTACCTAGAAATTGTAGGTGGGGGTGTCAACCCCATATAGATGTATACATATCTTTCCCACTCACTTAATATTTAACAATTATAGGTTGGGGCTAGCTAAAGGTCATTTAGCTAAGGATGACTTGTGCCTCATCTAACCATTGTGTTTTCTCCATATCATGTTGTTGTTGTTGTTACGTTATCGTTTATCTGTGTGTGTGTGTATATATATATATATATATATATATATATATATATATATATATATATGTAGGATTAAGTGTCTAAGCTCATAACTATAATTGGTATGTACTTGATTTGATAGTAGCATGGTCATTTTGGGTTGCCTTCACTCTAGCAACTTGACATGATGACTTTTGGAGAGAGAGATTTAATTTATTATTTGGAATAATAAATTGATTTGTTAATATATTATGAAAATAATATATTAATTAGAAATCATGTTATTTAATTAGTATTTAATCAGAAATTAATTTGGAACTAATTTTGGTATTAAAGAAACTAATTAAAGGAACAGGGGTTGTTTTGCAAATCATTGATAGTTGCGAAACTAGGCTATTGGACTCCTTAGATGGGAGTGGACGAAAACTATGGGGAGGCCATATAGGTTTCGTCAAAGGCCTCTAGATGAGGAGTCTATGGCTTGCTTAAGCCTTAAGCAGGAAATTAGGGTTTCCTCTTGAAAACCCTAGCAGCCCACACCTATATAAAGACCCCACCACCTATGATTTTCGATCAATGCTTGCATTTGGAAATCCCTAGCCAAAATTTGGTGATATTCCCTACTCTCTCCTCTCATCCTCTTGCTTGTGGTGTTTGTAAGCCATTAGAGGTGTCACATTTGAGGCACTAAGCTTTCAAGAGTCAAGGATCTACAAGGTTTCTTGTTATTGCTACATAACAAGTGGGGTAAACATCTAAACCCTAATTATATGTAGATTTCGATTTATATATACTAGATCTAGGGTTTTGCTTTGGTATTCAATTTGCATGTTCAACTAGTGAAAAACTTAGATCCAAAGCAATTAGGGTTGCATGAACACAAAGGTTGTAGTTATCCTCAAAAACCCATCAGTGGTATCAGAGGCAGGTTATTTTTTAGTTGAATTTGATGCATATGTGAATTGTCCAAAGGAGGAGGGAACAGATTCGTCAATCTGTTCATTGAACTCAACGAGTTCCTCATGGAACTCGATGAGTTGGTCCAACTCGACGAGTTCACTGCCCAGAACTCGACGAGTTGACTCGTCAGATCCCTGATTTTTCGATTTTCATATCTTGATTTGATTAGGATAATAACCTTAATTCGTTTGTATTGCTTAAAATTGAATTTTCTGAAAAGATAATGATATATATATATATATATATATATATATATATATATATATATATATATATATATATATATATATATATATATATATATATATATATATATCCTTATCTAAATAAATGATTTGGTCAAAATTTTAGATAAAGAAAAATTTGATTTAAAAATTTAATTATTTAAAATTTGATCTAGTATTCTTGAAAGGTTTTAAAAATACACCATATGGTTTTATAATTTAAAATTTAATTAAATAGTTTAATTGTGAAATCTTAAATTCTAGAACCCTAGTATTTTAAAAGGTTTAAATTACATCCTTATGGAATATGGATGTTACTAACAATTTAATTAAGTGTTTAATTAAAAGATAATTAATAAATCCGTAAAGGGTTTAAATTTAATCAAATTAAAAATTTAATTTATTAAAAGATTAAACCTCTAATATTTTAAAAGTTTAAAATAGACCCTTATACTATTATAGAATTAAAAGTTATATATATATATATATATATATATATATATATATATATATATATATATATATATATATATATATATATATAAGTCAGTCTTGTCGTTAGTAGGCCTCATTCACGAAGTCGGTGTATAAAGGGTGTTTAAGGAAGCGGCCTGTAAAATAACCATCATTAGGTATCCATTCTTACCCATCGCACACTTGACCAGTGGCGTTGTTAGTCAAACGGGTAGGATAGGACACTAAACTCTCATTAAAAAGTATAATGACATAAAGTAACTAAACCTTTTTCTAAAATCCCATTCTTAGTTACTTTAGGAAAAATCTGAATTTGATGCTAACCTATGAAATTGCATATTGCACCTTATTGATTGTTAATGGAGCATGTGTGTTTAACCAACACACTAATATGGGAACAATATTGTTGGCAATGGGTGTCTCGTAAATTATCATTGATCAATGGCGCGTGTGTCGTTAGCAGACACATTAATTGGGTGATAAATGACATCAAGAGTATCAAGCTAATATGCATGGTTATTCACATCTCGTTTGTGATCCTCGTCATCCCAATAACAAAGTGAGAGCATAATCAAGATTAAACATGTCACTGAATAGTTCAATGAATCTCAAAAGATCTAGGAGTTTCATTTGATTGAAACTGGTAATTGCTTACCTAACTTAAATAGATTCGAATTTGATTACGGCATCCCTCTTCAGAATTCGAATCGGAAATATTGATCCTAGCCTTAATTTAAATTTTGGGTTAATAATTAAGGATTAAATAAATCAACTAACTCGAATTTTCTTTTCTCCTTTTATAGATGTCAAGTTCTGACAACTATGGTCTTCCTGGAAATGGTTTTCCTTCTCAATATGAAGATGATCTTCCACATGTTGATCAAGGTAAAAAATGTTCCCTTCTTCAAATGGTGGAACTGGAAATCATGCTTCTCCAACTCTTCCTCCACCACTTCCAGGGATTCTTCCCGACCCACATTTTCGTCAAATTGAAAAGTTCAAGGTTACTCAAGCCCTGTTGGCATGCAAACACCTAGATGGAAATTTTGTGTGTGCACATGTTCTAAACATGAAGTCGCACATTGACAAATTGGGAATGTTGGGTGTCGTTTCCCAAAGGAGTTAGTTGTTGACTTGGTTCCTCACTTGCTTCCTGATTCAAATAGTCACTTTGTTAAAGAGGACTATATGATTGACGACGACGTAACCCTTATTGATCTGACATATTTGCTAATTGCTGCTGAAGCAGAAATGCTAAAGTGTACTGCTCAAGCAAACATGTTTGAAGGATCAATCTCCCAAGTTTCCATGGACAATGACAATGACAACATTGGTAGTCCAGAAAAGGTTTCTCTTCCTAATGGAAAGGGATCGGCCAAGGTCAAACTGTTTGACCATATGGTAAAAAGAAAAGCCAGTTCTGAGATAGTCTCATGTGCTGTTCCTGAAGAGTCCATATGCTTCTTTTGCCAATTGAAAGGACATTGGATGCCACGCTGCCCCGTCCACCTGAAAGATCGCAGAGATAGTAAAGTCAAGTTGTATGACTCTACTTCAGCTAAATCTACTATCTAACTCTATTAAGCTCATATTCATAGATTCTTATTACATGATGTGATAGTCACATTTTGATGTTTTACAGGATCTAAGAGAAAGAAAGAAGCTTAAGAATAAAAGTGAGTTGAATCTGATCGTGAGAGATAGATTTCGATCGCATGGTTCGAGGATCAGATTTTTGAGCTATTGATTAGGAGTTATGATAGAATAATAGGTTGCTTAGGAAATATTTCTAGAAACATAGTTTTCATATGTTTGCATTGTAAGCATAAATTTTTCTGCATTTTATCAATAAAGTGAATTTTTGGTTTTATCTCATTTACTTTATATATCCTCACAATGGCATTTATTAAAATTGGTGCTTATATTTCTATTATTAGCAATTTTAAATATGGATTTGATTATTTGTTATATCATTTGTGGTAATGTCGTAATTAACCAAGTAAAACGGAATTCTCATCAGCCAAGGTTCATTCAGATAGAAATTTGGAGTCATACAATTCAAATTGTGTGATGTATGAGAATCTTGATCTTTGGGAAATTAAGACTAGTTCCTTGCTCACATTTTTGTGTGAGACAAGTGAAGGACTAAAGGATCTAGTACACATTGATATAGACTCGTTAGATCCACCACAAAGGATAATATGTCTATTCGTGATAATTTACTGATGGTTCAGTAAAGATGGTTGTGTTTATAAGATTAAGCATAATTCTAACACTTTGAAAAGTTTCAAAGAGTAGTGCAACGACTAACAAGAATCTATTAGGCAGAAAGATAAAGCTTTCTCTAATCTGAAAGGAAAGGAGAGTACTTTAGTATCATGTTTTATGATCATTTTAATGATTATGGAACTATGTCACAATTTGATCCTCTAAGGCATCTTAGTGAAATTGTTTTTAACTAAGAAGAGGAATTGATAACTGTTGGAATAGTTTAATCAAGCGATGATTCATAATTCGTTTGCGAATCAAGTTTTAGAGTCACACTCTATTAACTTCGAATCCAATCTCAAACTAAGTAGGTTTATAACACCTCATCAAATGTGGATTAGAAACGTTTTCTTACTCTAGCACATTTGAAATTTGTAGTTGTGATGTTTTGGTTAAAACAAAGATAAACTAAGAACAATTACATGAAGTGTTTTCTTGTCGAGAATCCACACTAACTTTTGAATATTTGTTTTTTGCTTGTCAAGGATTGTTCCTTGAGAGAGAAACTTATATGTCAAGAAGTCAGTGGGAGTCTTATTGGTCTTGAAGAGTTTCAAGATTCAATCAAGAATAAACCTTTTAAGTTATCACTAGCACACATCCTTTTAGGTTATCACGTTGAGTTGGCACATTCTTGTTTCTATGCACCTTCCATTTGAATTGGAAATGCGTGTGAGTTCTGTGGTTCTCATTTGACTGCAAAAGGCATAGCACATTGGTCAGTGATAGTACTTTGATTAATATAAGTAAGCTGCTTGACAACTTGGAAGCGCTTAGGCCATTGTGCTACCAGATGACAAGAAATTAAGAATAAGCAAAGTTTAGTCCATGAAAGGGAAACTAAATTTGATTTTGGTTTTGTCATCAACCTTATATTATGATTGTAGGATGGAAATGACAAATTCGCATGGATAGGAACAAATACACCATAAAATCTCGGAGGCAAAAGATTTCGCTCTAATTCATGAAAATGATTATGAGGAAACAATTTTGCTAGTAGGTTTTAAATCCGGCTGATATCATTATGGTTAGCAGTTGTGATAATTGCGTTCTCAAATTCTATGTGATTATGATATTCGTTTTTCATAGTTAGAATTGTGAGAAATGGCAAGAAATTGTTTGAGCGTTCAGGACTTATTGTTATAAGTTCTCAAAAGGTTTTAACACACAAGTATGCTATCTAATGAAAGGTGTATGAGCTTGAGAAGTGTAGATGAAGACTTATCAAAGCACCACTTATCAGAAATCTGAACTTTAGTGAGGAAGTCAACAATATTGATGCCTAAAAGTCTAGTTGATTTCCGGATACATGTCAAAGTTAGTGGGAGCATAAGTGTTATTCTAATGGGAGCATAATTGTTATGCTAACAAGAGTATAATTATTATGCTAGTGGGAGCATAATAGTTATGGTAATTATTTCAAGTTTACAATACTATTTATGGGGAAGAAATTTTTAAATTTGCAAGTTGCTATATTTGAGAATTGTTTTGTTATAAAAACGATTTTGGGAAATAGGTACTTATACTTCATTCCTTATCTAAAAGTTTAGATTTAATGGAAATTAGTCATGAACATGTATGAATATCATGTTGAAATTATTCAACATAGGAAATTCTATATATGGAAATGTTATAGAAAAGGACTGATCAAGTATCAAGTCTTTATGTAAGACATTATGTATTGAATTCCATATGCTTCAGATATAGGATTGATGAAATATGCTATAGTATTCGCTTGTTCTAATTTTTCCAAATGACTAGGGTATATAGAAGGAAAAAGGACTAGAACTAGATATGAGTAGACTTGTTGAAAAACTGTTAAAGGACAATCTGAAGTTCGCTGAAGATTGGTTGCTTATGGACAGTTGAAAGTATAGCATTCAGATGGACCATACTGACATGTTTCAGATTAGGATAATTCTTGATCAGAATTGATTGTCATATGGGAATATGGAAATGTTTCCATAATAGGAGTTTATGATTGGAATCTAAGTGTGAGTTAGAAACCTTAATGCAAAGAAGGTGTTCAAGAAGTTACCTTGAATCTAATACTTCATTACCATGAAATTGTTTAAAGTAACAAAGTTTCAATGGAGCATTTTCTGACATCGTTGGCAAAGTGTTTATGACTTCTAGGCCACGTCATCACAAAAGGATCATTGCATGAAATGTTAGACTCTGACACATTTAGTTGTGACAAGAATTTTGGAAATTCTTATGCTTCTAATATGGATTTGGAATTGTGATATGAGTATCGTTGGAATTATGTCCAATCGATCTATTCACAAAGGAAGGACCGAAGAGAGACATAGTATGCATGTTTATAACATGGCGTGACTGATGTTTAATTCAAGTGTTTGGTTGATTAATCGAAACATTATACAATTAATAAAGTCTGATTAATATGGTGATTAAATGATAAGTGTTTCATTTATATTCAATAGTTTTGAGACCATAGTTAATTAGGTTATTATTGTGTTTCACTTTGCATGTTTTACTTCCCGAATAATTGGATTATTCAAAATATCTACAGTCGATCATACTTTGGAAGTAAGTAGTGAATTAAGACTATCATGAATTGGGTTATAGATTGTCCAAGGGTTTAGACATAGCAATGGTTTGTTGAAACATTCATGAGTACTTTAGAAATGGGGATTTGAGTATTGGATTAACCGATTTTTAGAGAATTACTTCATGGATTTTATCACGAGTAATTTTGAGATGATAATATCTTATATTCTTGAAACAGAGACATATGAGTTGTTGTTTACGAATCAGTTCTGCATTGATAATACATAACCGCATCAGTAACTTGGTGTTATAAAATGTATTCTTGTGCATGATTTGATGAGTGAATAATATAGGCATATGAGTTGAAGTTTATCCACTCCTTTTCCCTAACGAGGATATATGTGGGGCCCTCGATGATTTGATGATGACATCTAAAGTGCTTGACCAAGCCTGGACTGAATTTATGTGCTCAATTAGTAGTCTGATATTAGTCGTCATAAATCAAAAATCAGGAAACAAATCTTGGACAGAGAGATTGATTATAATCCATATCTCATGTCCATATGATATCTTGTAGAATGGAGGAATATTTGATCACTTATCTAAAAGACAAATAACTGGCTAGGTCAGAGTTCGACCGCGGCTTTTGAAAGCTACGAATGTTGGTCAAATTTTGAGGTCATACTTGCAATCATAGTTATTAGATTTATTCAACTGGGAGACTTTTGGATTAAGTCTCTAAGCCCATAACTATAATTGGTATGTACTTGATATGATAGTAGCATGGTCCTTTTACGTTGCCTTCACTCTAGCAACTTGACATGATGACTTTTGGAGAGAGAGATTTAATTTATTATTTAGAATAATAAATTGATTTATTAATATATTATGAAAATAATATATTAATTAGAAATCATGTTATTTAATTAGTATTTAATCATAAATTAATTTGGAACTAATTTTGGGATTAAAGAAACTGATTAAAGGAACAGAGGTTGTTTTGCAAATCATTGATAGTTGTGAAATTGGGATATTGGACTCCTTAGATGGGAGTGGACGAAATCTATAGGGAGGCCATATAGGTTTTGTCAAAGGCCTCTAGATGAGGAGTCTATGGGTTTCTTAAGCCTTAAGCAGGAAATTAGGGTTTCCTCCAGAAAACCCTGGCAGCCCACAACTATATAAAGACCCCACCACCTATAATTTTCGGTCAATGCTTGCATTTGGAAAACCCTAGCCGAAATTTGGTGCTAGTCCATCCTCTCTCCTCTCATCCTTTTGATTGTGGTGTTGGTAAGACATTAGAGGTGTCACGTTTGAGGCACTAAGCTTTCAAGAGTCAAGGATCTACAAGGTTTCTTGTTATTGCTACATAACAATTGAGGTAAACTTCTAAACCCTAATTATATGTAGATTTCAATTTATATATGCTAGATCTAGGGTTTTTCTTTGGTATTCAATTTGCATGTTCAACTAGTGAAAAACTTAGATCCAAAGCAATTAGGGTTGCATGAACACATAGGCTGTAGTTACGCTCAAAACCCATCAATATATATATATATATATATATATATATATATATATATGTGTGTGTGTGTGTGTGTGTGTGTGTGTGTGTGCGTTTGTAGTCATATATATATATATATATATATATATATATATATATATATATATATATATATATATAACTATGTTGAGAATGTTTGGTTCGATTGGATATAATAACCTCTAAGTATTAAGTTATCCCGTAGTTTGACCAGAGCAACATATAGGCTTGATGTTCCCTAAAAGTTTGGCTAACGTAACAACTAGGTATTGATGTTTTACAAGTGGAAAGTTAGCGTGATAATGAGGAATAATATTATCTATAAAAGTTGGACAAGGTATCTATCAGACATAATATTATCCTAATGTAGTAGACATGATTATATCACTAATGCTATATAGTTAGTAACAACTTATCAAATTAGTAGTAGTTTGACATGTATTCCTCCTTGTAAAAGGTTTGAAAACTGTAAAAGTGGGGCCGTAAACTCACCCTTGAAACATGAATTGTTGATGTAGGGTAGAATCAGGAAGTCAGAACTCGAGGGCCGCTTAGGAGGTAATGTCACATAAATCAAGAGAGAGAGAGAGAGAGAGTGTGTGTGTGTGTGCGGGGGTGTTGTATGCAGGGTGAGAGAATGAACTGTCAGAGCTTGCTATTTATAACAAGTTTTTGGGGCTTGCGTCGTATGTCACGTCGCGCAAGTTGTGCGCGTGGCTCCATCCAGGAGCTGACACGTGTCCTCCATACAATGTGTCGCATCACCCGTATCCTGACGAATCTTCATTATCAGAACGCGCACTGGTGCGTGCATTACGAGAATTCTGTTTTTAAATTCCGTAACTCTCACGCATGAACTCTGTTTCCGATGATTCTTATATCCTTGTGTAGGTCTCGATGTACTCTACAACTTTCCTTTAGGTCGTTTTCGGTAATTTTTTCTTTCATTTTTAGCAAGTATTTTATAACCGTTATGATTTTATAAAAAAACATAACTCTTCCATTTGGGTTCTGTTTTAGATGTTCTTTGTCTCAAAAATCCTATTTTGAGAAATATTACAATTTCCCTTTTGGTGACTTTTTCCAAATGACGATAATTTTCTTCGTAGTTTTCGTCGTTGTAACCTTTTATGTGCGGTAGATTTTTATTTAGCATAAAAATCATATCTCTTCCACATGATTTCGGATTTTTATGAAACTTATATTTTTGGAACCCCGTTGACAAGTACTTTCTAAGAATGTTAACCTGCTCTTAAGGCGACACGATTTTTCGCGCCCTTATTTTTGAGCCTATTAGTTGACATAATTAAGGACAAAAATAATATATATCTATGTATATATCGAATGGTTACATAGTTGTCCTATTACATGCTGTTGAAAACGTTAGATTCTAATGACGGTTGGTTACGTACTTTTCGGGTTGTCGCAACATGAAAAGATGCTCGGGTGAAACATGCTAATTATTTGACTGAGGTGGTTTGCATCATGCTTGCCATAATATCTACTGAGCTTCAAAATACATTTGAGTTCCATGAAACATTTGACATGATTGAACAACTGAGAATCATGTATCAAGTTCAACCTAAGAAATAAAGGTTTGAGACCTTGTATGCTTTCATTGGCTACAAAATGGTCGAGGGTTCTTATGTGAGTGCACACTTATTCAAAATGAAAGCTTACACTGAGCAACTTTCTCGCCTCAGATTCCCATTTGAAGATGAGCTAGTGACAGATGTGATCCTAGACTCATTGCCAAAGTCATTCAATCAATTTGTTTTGAACTTCATTCAATGCTCAAAAATGATGAGGCAAACATCAAGAAATCTGGGAATCAAGTTCTGATGATTTGTGAGGGTCAAATCTCCATGAAGAAAAGCAATTACGATACTGTTAAGGGGAAATGCAAGGCCTCCAAGAAAGGCAAGGACAAAAGAAAGGGTTAAGGGAAGCCTCGTGGTACTAACCCAAATCCTAAACACAAAATTGTTTTTGACTCTAATTGCTTTCACTACAATAAGAAGGTACAATGGAAACACAACTGTCCCAAATATTTAGAGGAAGTCAAGAAAAACAAGGCCAACTGTGTTGGCACCTCAGGTATATATGTAACTGAATTATATGCATTTCGTACTAATTCTTGGGTATTTGATACTAGAAGTGGTACTAACATCTGAAATGATTTGAAGGGACTAAAGAATGTTAGAGAACTCTGAGATGGCGATTCGGAAATTCATGTGGGAAGTAACACCCCAAATAGTTGTCAAATCCATAAGGCAATATCATATTTTGCTTCCAAATGGTCTTTATCTTATGTAAACAATGGTTGTTATGTACCAAGTATAAATAGGAATATTATCTCTACTTTCCGTTTGTAAGAACAAGGTTTTTGTTATAAGTTTGACTTTGATTTTGGAAACATATATGTGTTTAAAGATAATGTATTCTATTTTGAGACTTGTCCCAATAATGGAATATATGAGATTGACTTAAATGGTTGATACCACAAAGACAATTCAATGTAAAAGTAAATAAATAAAAAAAATAAAGTCGGACTTAAATAAAAATTATTTATGGAATTGTCGCCTTTGTCACATAAACAAAACTCACATCACTATGCTTCAAAAGGACATAATCTTAGATTAAATAGGCTCATAGTCTTTTGATGTATGTGAATCATGTATATATGGTAAGATGATCAAAGGTCCTTTTACCAGTGTTGGTGAAAGGGCTTTGGATCTATTATGACTCATACATACTAATGTAAGTGGACCTTTTATGACAATGACTAGAAGCAGTGAAAGATACTTCATTACATTTATTGATGACTTCAATAGATTTGGATATATGTATCTCATGAAACACAAACATGAAGCTCTTGATATCTTCATAGTATTCTAAAATGAAGTACAAAATAAGCTGGGGAAAAATATTAAAACCATAAGTTTAGATTGTGGTGGTGAATATCTAAGCTATGACTTTAAAGAACATCTTATGAGTTATGGTATACTGTCACAAATCACTCCGTTGGGAACACCACGACATAATGGCATTTCGAAAATGAGGAATTGTACTCTACTTGATATGGTACGATAGATGATGAAATATACTTCCCTTCCTCATTCATTATGGGGATATGTCGTCGAAACCGCATCCTGAAGTTTAAAGATGTTAACAACTAAAATGGTTAGTAAGACTCCATACGAGTTATGGCATGGAAAGATTCCATCCATGTCTTACTTAAAGATTTGCGGTTATGAAGCATATGTTAAAAGAGAGACTTCTAACAAGCCTGAACCCATATCTCAAAAGTCTATCTTTGCGGGATACCTAAAAGAAACCATGGGCTACAACTTCTTCCAAAAAGAAGAGGATCAAGTGTTCATAGCCAAAAAGAAGTATTTCTTGAAAATGACTATATTTTGAATAAACCAATCAGGAGCCCCATTGATCTAAAATAAATTCTAGAAACACAACCTTTAGTTGAGTATGATAATCAACAAATAATTTTGAACCTGAAACTATCATTCAGATGCCAATTGACACACCAACTGTATGACGCTTAACTAGACCTCGTCAGGCACCCGTGTGACAACCCGAAATTCTACTATGTACAAACAATATCACTTCAATAGAAGTTATAACAGTCACAGTAAATTTTCAGACTTTTCCGTTTAAGTTTGAGTAATTCAGGGTTTACACTTCAGGAGATATCAGGAGAGTGGGTGCACTAGGGTTTTGTGCAACTCCTTTATTCCAACACTCTATAATATTAGAGATCATTTCGGGAATAAAATATTTTCTGCCAAAAATCTCCGGACTATAAATAGAATTCTGAAACAATTTCATTCATTATTTATAATTACAACTAGAGAAAATCCATTTTCTCTCTCATGGATCTTCGGGTTTTTATCCCAAATCGTGAGTACCTCTCTCTAGTAGTGTTATATAGCTCTTAATGTGTTTATAACATAGATTAGATATCTAAACAACTAGATTTAGGAGTTTACTCCCCAAGGTGTTCTTGGGCGGTAAACTCCCAAAAACAATGTCTTGCCTTTCCCCCGTGATATGCTACCACCTTAGGCTCGTATATAAGTGTATTAGGGACAAGAAAACATCAAAGAAACACAAACATTTGGGTGTTCACGGCCCAAGAAGATCTTGGACCGTGAACTCCAAAAACATGGACCAAAGGGTGCTTTTAGTATACCTAAAGCCTTGCACATTTACATAGAATTGTTTCCACTTAAATCAAGGACATAAAACACATCAAAAACACTTACCAAAGAGATTTCACGTCCCTAAAAGGGTTCTTGAGCCGTGAACATCAAACTAAGGCACCAAAGTGTGCCTAAGGCCTTCATATGCTTTGGGTAAAAGTCTAAGACCTATCCTACATGTGCATGAGACTTGAAAGCATCAAAAACACCATTCCATGTGAGTTTACGTCAGTAAACTCCAAAGGAATTGGCCTTGGGGCCGTAAACTCCTCAAAGGAGTGTAATTATGCCCTAAACCCTGCCATGAATTAACCCACCAAGTTGGAATGCTTCTAGGAATCATTTAGCACCTCAAAACAACAAAGGACATTAAGCCTTGGAGTTCACGGCCGTAAACTACAGAGTTTACGACCGTAAACTCCTTGTGTGGGGTTATATGGAGAGTAAACTCCTTGTGTGGGGGTATATGGGGAGTAAACTCAAGTATGGGGTCCTTTGGAACCCTAAACCCATTTACCTTGTCCCACAACAACTTAGATGCAATCCTTAGGGCTTATAACACTTATATAAAGTGTTTGTTATGTTCTAGGATGTCTTAACATTATCAATTAGTAAATTAATACTAATTGAGTGCATATATGTGTGATTATATGTTCATTAGGATCGTAGTGTGTGTACAAGTCCTCACTTGACGCCTAACAATCCTACACCGTTCAGTTCATCCAAACCACCATCTACAGGTGAGTTCATACCCCTAAATGAATATTTTAAATGTTTTTAAATGCTTTAATGGGGGGATACAAGTAGAAAACAACATGTTATTAAATCACTCATATGTATTTTATAACTGTGTTTTCATCCAGCAGATTTCACATACTACAAAATGTGATGCATGAAATGGTTTTCTATCTTAAAATACCTTGATAACAAAAGTATTAGTTTTGAAATGTTTATTAAAGTGACATCAAGTCACTACTAATTATTGTTCAAAACTCTTAGATATCTTGCAAAACCATTTCTTTTACCTTCTTGAACAACAAATTACTTTCCAGTTAATTATCATAAGGATAGTTAGAAGAAACAAAACATTATTCCTATTACAAGGAATCACACAAGAGTCAGTTCATTCATGAGTCTATACCAGTACATTCCCTGATACATGAGTACATGTACATATACTTACCTGATACATGAGTACGTTTACATATGCTTACATGATACATGAAAACGCTTACATGAATACTTGTATCTCGGCTCGCGAGGATGATTTATTAGTACTATATGTGTAAATTGTCTTTTCTATCCTAGTTCAATGGGATATCTAGGCGGGACTAACCATTCCGAATCCCAACTGATTAGCACCAGTGGTTGATGACCATCTACGGAGGTCTAAGGTTAATACTTATACTAGGTAGATCGATTTCGGGACTAACCCTCCCTCCACCTTGCTGCCGCTACAGAGGATGAGTGGACAATATGCGGATGTTCATTAGGTTATACCCTTCGCTTATTGCGATGTTGTGTTACTCCTAGTACGCAGTGATAACACTTACATTATTACATTTTCCTATTTACTTTATTTTGTGATACATTGACATAAACGAGGAGTTAGACTAAGTACTTTTAGTACTAGTCAATAGAAAGGAAAAGCTTTCATTTTTACTTACAAGAACATTCGGGTCTTGGTAGAAGACTACATTGTCATAACATAACATTCGGGTCTTGGTAGAAGACTACATTTCATTCTAGTAGGAAATAAGGGATTTCTTAGGGTTTTTCATAGTTATACCAACATTTTCATTTAAAAGTTTACATGACATTCAAAACAACTTTTCAAAGCAGGTCAATGACACTTAAATACTTATGAATTCACCAGCTTTAAGCTGATACTCTCTTTCAAAATAACTTGTATTCTCAGGTTATCAGTAGACAGGTACAGTGGCTAGGTTTTGAGAAGACGGAGCAGACAAGTCTTGTCTTTTATTTTGATTGTATATTTTTGGTGTCTTATTACATTGAAAGAACACACATGTATTAAAACTTTACTTTTAATGCAATGGATGATGTTGTTGCTTGTTTACTACTTTACATTGTTTGTGATACTGTACATGACGTCCTCCACCCCGGAACGTTTCCGCCGTTCGTGGTTTTGGGGTGTGACAGATTGGTATCAGAGCATTATTTATAGTGAATATAGTATATCAACCCATAAAAGATATACTAACTATAAATACATAGGGATTAAAACACTCTGTCTAAGAGTTATACTTTTAAATAATAAAATATTTAAGTAAGTATACGTGCATGCATTCATACTAAAATCAGTGTCACAATGACAAGAACAATAGTATTACGATTGTTGAATATCACAAGTAAGCCTAGGGATGTATGGTCAGTCTTGGGAATGGCATAGCCTGATCAACTATGCTGGTCCAAGGAATGATTAGCATATGCCCAAGAATGGTTGTGATGTGGCAAAAAGTCTAAAAACTTACCAACACAACCATAAAGAAATACCATATGGGTATTTGGTCTTAATGTAATTATCTTAGTCAGCTCGTCTATTTAGCTATTTCTTATATCCCTTTTCTCGCATAGATTTTAATGGCTGGATTTCACCACGGCGATCCGTACTTCTCGAACCAAGGCAATGCTAGTTGGCTAGAGGCAGAACCAGAAGATGATCACCCAATCCCTTTGGATGATCACCATGCTGAGGGTTTTTCCGATAGTTCTGACTCGGAGCCTGAAGTCAACAACCTACCCCCAGCTGCTCAAAACCCAAACCTAAATCCCCGTCCCGCGTTTCACGGACCCACACCTCTGTAGGCAACTAACTTGACTAGATGGAGTCAGGAACAAGGTCAGCCCATTCCCTACAACGGGGACCGAAGTTTCTACAACCTCACTGAAGTAGGTTCTGCTGACAGGGTCCTACCCATCATGGTTCGCAGAATTTCCAGGAACACGATACTGGGTCAAGCAACTATTGACCGGGTCATGGAGATTGAAGCCAACTCTGGCGTTAACACTGTCAACATTCACCAACTGGAGTCTGCTCATGAAAGGACTATGGTCCACAATGCAAATCTGCAGAGGGAACTTGCTGAAACTCAAGCTGAAGTTAGGGGACTTCGAGCTCAGCAAGTGAGAGCTGACAGCCGTATAAGGGTCATAGAACGTCTACTGTCGGGATCAAGAACTCCTGCTAGCAGTTCTCGTCGCCGATAGAATCTCGATGACTCGTCTTTTGGATATAACCTAGTTTATGTAAAACTTTGGTCTAATTTCCTATCTTTATAAATCTTAGACCTGTTAGGTCTTGATTTAGTCTTAATTATGTCAAAAATTTTCCTATCTTGGTTGATGTAAGGCCTACTCCTAGGCCAATCTTCCCAAACTTGTTACATCTGTAATTCCAGTATTATTGACAGATATCTAATCATATGGAAATTATTATCCAAATACTGTTATCTTTATTTAGTCATACTATTCTTTCTGTTGTTGGACTATGGGGAGTTAGTCCATGAGACACATTCATTATTCATTTATTCTTATCCATGTCGTCATCTTTTTAAACGTATAGTTAAAGATGCCGCCATGCAGAAATCCCAGACGTAACCCAAACAACGAAGCACCGATACCACCACCTCCACCACCACCTGAACCTCTTCAACCCCCTAATCCTTTCGATGCCAATATGTTCCAGGCAGTTTTCACAGCAGCAGTTGCAGCTGTTGTGTCAGCAATCAACGCTCCTGCCCCTAGTGGATCAGGAACAGGTGCACCTCCCTCGAACCACGGCGAAAGCCATGGGCACCCTCGGGAATGCACCTACAAGGATTTCACGAACGCCAAACCCCGCAGCTTCAATGGAACTGGGGGTGTTATGGTGTTGAGACAATGGATTGAAAAGATGGAATCCGTCTTTGAAATCTGTGCTTGCCAGGAGGGCAACAAGGTCAAGTTTGCAGCTTGTACCTTCTCTGATAGAGCACTAACATGGTGGAACGGCCATGTTAACTATCTGACTTTAGTGGTGGCGTATTCCATCAGCTGGGAAAAGTTGAAGGACATACTGATGAAAGAGTACTATCCTCGAGGTGAAGTACATAAACTCGAGCAAGAATTCTGGGGTCTACAAATGGTTGGATCCGACATCACAACCTACACAAATAGGTTCTGTGATCTGGCAAACCTATGCCCTGATATGGTTGCTCAAGGGAGCAAGAAGATAGAGAGATATATTTGGGGACTGTCGCCCCAGATCCAAGCAAGTGTGTTAGCTTCCAGGCCTATTACTTTCGATAACGCCAAGGAACTGACACAATCTCTCATAGATCACGTGAAACCTCAGAACCCAACAATTCCTGCACCCGTACCACAAAAGTCCAACCCCGACCATAACAGGAAAGGGTGGAATAAGAGGAAAAGAGGGGCTTCGCAAGAATCCTCCAAGAAACAACAACTTGTGGCGATCAATGCTCCCACAGTGACTCCTGTTGTCCCTGCGAACCCCTTACCAGCAAAAACATATGTTGGAACGTTCCCGAAGTGCACCAAGTGTAATTTCCACCACCACGGACCTTGCAAGGAGATGCAGTGCTCTAACTGCAACAGGAAGGGGCACACAGTCCATTTCTGCAAAACTCCAAAAGCTCAGGCCGCCCAGGTTCCTAACGCCGGTATGGGCCAAACTTGCTACGGTTGTGGCGAAGTGGGCCACTACAAGAGGAACTGCCCTAAAGCGGGGATGGCTAGAGAAGTAGGAAGAGTTATGGCCCTAGGCCATGAGGAAGCGGTAGCTGATCCTACAATAGTTACTGGTACGTTTCTCCTCGATAACTCATATGCTTGCATACTTTTCGATAGTGGAGCAGAGAAAAGTTTCGTAAGTCACAAATTTGCACACCTGCTTAAACAAAAACCATGTGCGTTAAATAGTTCATTCATGGTAGAAATGGCTAACGGGAAAACAGAGAGTACTAACTGCATATACATAGGTTTTACCTTAACTTTAGATGGCCATACTTTCAAGATAGATCTCATGCTAATCCCAATTAAATGTTTCGACGTTATCATCGGCATGGATTGGTTGAGTCTTCTTCGCGCCGACATCCTGTGCTTTGAAAAAGCAGTTCGTCTTAACCTCCCTAACAATGAAACCTTAGTTATCTATGGCGAAAAACCTAGTACGAGCCTTCGCATCATTTCATGTATTCAAGCCTGGAAGTGCTTGCGAAAGGAATATCATGCATTTCTCGCACACGTCGTCGATACAAGTCAAGAAATGAAAGACATTCAGAACATCCCAGAAGTACACGACTTTCCCGACATCTTCCCAAAAGAAATTCCCAGCTTACCACCACAACGCCAAGTCGAGTTCAGAATCGACTTAGTGCCAAGAGCTACCCCCGTAGAAAAATCTCCTTATCGTTTGGCACCGGACGAGATGCAGGAACTTTCCAGCCAGCTTAACGAACTTCTCAAGAAGGGATTCATTCGACCAAGCTTCTCACCATGGGGAGCACCGGTCTTGTTCGTCAAGAAGAAGGATGGATCGTTTCGCATGTGCATCGACTATAGAGAACTCAACAAACTTACCATTAAAAATCGTTATCCTTTGCCCCGCATTGACGATTTATTTGATCAACTTCAAGGAGCCAACTACTTCTCGAAGATAGATCTGCGATCCGGATATCACCAACTGCGAATGTTAGAGGAGGATGTTCCCAAGACAGCCTTCCAAACTCGTTATGGACAATACGAGTTTGTGGTGATGCCGTTCGGATTAACCAACGCGCCCGCGGTATTCATGGACCTGATGAATAGGGTGTGTCGTCCTTATTTGGATCAGTTCGTCATTGTGTTCATTGATGACATACTTATCTACTCTCAAAGTAAGGAGGAACATAGTCAACATCTCCGTAATGTCTTAGAAACATTGTGGTCGGAGAAGCTATATGCAAAGTTCTCAAAGTGCGAATTTTGGATTCGACGAGTCGAATTTTTGCGCCATGTTGTTAGCGAAGAAGGAATACACGTGGACCATTCCAAAATCAAGGCCATTGAGAACTGGTCAGCACCGAAGACACATACAGAAATTCGTCAATTTCTAGGTCTAGCTAGCTACTATCGCAGGTTCATTCAGAACTTCTCTCGCATAGCGAAACCTCTTACAACCCTGACCAAGAAGGGTGTAGCCTTTGACTAGGAAAAGAAACAAGAAAGAGCGTTCCAAACGCTCAAACGAGCCTTGTGCACCGCACCGATACTATCCCTCCCCGAAGGGATAGAAGACTTCGTTGTCTATTGCGAGGCATCCAATCAAGGACTCGGATGTGTTCTGATGCAGCAAGGTAAAGTCATAGCCTATGCCTTGAGACAGCTGAAGACACATGAGGTTAACTATACCACCCATGATCTTGAGCTAGGAGTAGTCTTATTTGCTCTGAAGATCTAGAGACACTACCTGTATGGTACAAAAAGCACGATCTTTACAGACCATAAGAGTCTGCAACACATCTTCGACCAGAAAGAGCTCAACATGAGACAACGACGGTGGGTAGAGCTACTCAGTGATTACGAGTGCGAAATTCGTTATCATCCAGGTAAAGCCAATGTAGTAGCCAGTGCCTTGAGTCGGAAAGAATATACTGGTCGTAGAGTAAAATCTTTGACTCTAACTATCCATTCACACTTGTCCACGCAAATTAAAGAGGCTCAGCTTGACGCTTTGAAACCTGAAAACGTGGATGGCGAATCCCTTAGAGGGATGGATAAGAACTTGGAAGTCAAGGGTGGCGGAGCCTTGTACCTCATGGATCGGATCTGGACACCGAAACACAGTGGCTTTAGAGACTTGGTCATGACGGAAGCTCACAACACTCGTTATTCCGTCCACCCAGGTTCGGATAAGATGTATCTGGATCTTAAAAAGTTATACTGGTGGCCTAACATGAAAGCAGATATTGCAACCTTCGTGAGTAAATGCCTTACTTGTGCAAAGGTCAAGGTCGAATACCAGAAACCCTCCGGTCTTCTACAACAACCGGAGATACCAGAATGGAAGTGGGAGGGGATCACTATGGACTTCATAACCAAGTTGCCCAAGACGACGGGTGGACTTGATTCCATATGAGTCATCGTCGATAGACTGACCAAGTCTGCACACTTCTTGCCAATCAAAGAAACAGACAAGATGGAGAAACTCACACGAACATACATTAGGGAGATTGTAAGACTGCACGGTGTTCCTATATCCATTATCTCAGATAGGGATAGCATATTCACTTCGAGGTTCTGGCAGTCATTACAAAGTTCCCTAGGAACTAGGTTGGACATGAGTACAGCCTATCATCCACAGACCGACGGGCAAGGTGAGAGAACCATCCAAAACTTAGAAGACATGTTGCGCGCCTGTGTGATTGACTTTGGGAAAGCTTGGGATACCCATTTACCCCTCGTCGAATTTTCCTACAACAACAGTTATCACACGAGCATAAAGGCAGCTCCATTCGAGGCCCTCTATGGCCGAAAGTGCAGATCCCCTCTGTGCTGGGCTGAGGTGGGTGATTCCCAGTTAGCTAAGGGACGAGTTCCCGAGAGCACTCTCACGGGTCCGGAGATCATTCGGGAAACGACAAAGAAGATCATTCAAATTCGTGAACGATTGAAAGCCTCTAGAGACCGAAAGAAAAGCTATGCTGACAAGCGAAGGAAACCATTGGAATTCCAGGTGGGTGACCGAGTCTTACTGACGGTCTCACTCTGGAAGGGCTTGATACGCTTCGGAAAGCGTGGGAAGCTCAATCCAAGATACATAGGGCCTTTTGAGATTCTCGCGAGAATCAGCCCTGTAGCTTACAAACTCAATCTACCGCATGAACTCAGTAACGTACATCCTACCTTCCACGTCTCGAACTTGAAAAAGTGTCTGTCCGACGAGACTCTTGTTATTCCACTCGACGAGATCGAGATCAACGAGAGCCTCAACTTCGTGGAGGAACTAGTAGAGATCTGGACCGAGAGGTCAAGCAAACAAAGCAGAGTCGTATCCCGATAGTGAAGGTTCGCTGGAACGCAAAGCATGGACCTGAATTCACTTGGGAATGAGAGGATCAGATGAAACGGAAATACCCTCATCTTTTCGCTTAGTTATTTGTAACTTCTTAATTGCTTAAATTCTAATTTCGGGACGAAATTCCTTCTAAGGGGGGAATGATGTGACAACCCGAAATTTTACTATGTACAAACAATATCACTTCAATAGAAGTTATAACAGTCACAGTAAATTTTCAGACTTTTCCGTTTAAGTTTGAGTAATTCAGGGTTTACACTTCAGGAGATATCAGGTTAGTGGGTGCACTAGGGTTTTGTGCAACTCCTTTATTCCAACACTCTATAATATTAGAGATCATTTCGGGAATAAAATATTTTCTGCCAAAAATCTCAGGACTATAAATAGAATTCTGAAACAATTTCATTCATTATTTACAATTACAACTAGAGAAAAGCCATTTTCTCTCTCACGGATCTTCGGGGTTTTGTCCCAAATAGTGAGTACCTCTCTCTAGTAGTGTTATATAGCTCTTAATGTGTTTATAACATAGATTAGATATCTAAACAACTAGATTTAGGATTTTACTCCCTAAGGTGTTCTTGGGCGGTAAACTCCTGAAAACAATGTCTAGCCTTTCCCCCGTGATATGCTACCACCTTAGGCTCATATATAAGTGTATTAGGGACAAGAAAACATCAAAGAAACACAAAAATTTGGGTGTTCACGGCCCAAGAAGATCTTGGACCGTGAACTCCAAAAACTTGGACCAAATGGTGCTTTTAGTGCACCTAAAGCCTTGCACATTTACATAGAATTGTTTCCACTTAAATCAAGGACATAAAACACATCAAAAACACTTTCCAAAGTGAGTTCAAGGCCCTAATAAGGTTCTTGGGCCGTCAACATCAAACTAAGGCACCAAAGTGTGCCTAAGGCCTTCATATGCTTTGGGTAAAAGTCTAAGACCTATCCTACATGTGCATGAGACTTCAAAGCATCAAAAACACCATTCCATGTGAGTTTACGGCAGTAAAATCCAAAGGAATTAGCCTTGGGGCCGTAAACTCCTCAAAGGAGTGTAATTATGCCCTAAACCCTTCAATGAATTAACCCACCAAGTTGGAATGCTTCTAGGAATCATTTAGCACCTCAAAACAACAAAGGACATTAAGCCTTGGAGTTTACGGCCGTAAACTCAAGAGTTTACGACCGTAAACTACTTGTGTGGGGTATATGGAGAGTAAACTCCTTGTGTGGGGTTATATGGAGAGTAAACACAATCATGGGGTCCTTTGGAACCCTAAATCCGTTTGCCTTGTCCCACAACAACTTAGATGCAATCCTTAGGGCTTATAACACTTATATAAAGTGTTTGTTATTTTTTAGGATGGCTTAACATTATCAATTAGTAAATTAAGACAAATTGAGTGCATATATGTGTGAATATATGTTCATTAGGATCGTAGTGTGTGTATAAGTCCTCACTTGACGCCTAACAATCCTACATCGTTCAGTTCATCCAAACCACCATCTACAGGTGAGTTCATACCCCTAAATGAATATTTTAAATGTTTTTAAATGCTTTAATGGGGGGATACAAGTAGAAAACAACATGTTATTAAATCACTCATATGTATTTTATAACTGTGTTTTCATCCAGCAGATTTCACATACTACAAAATGTGATGCATGAAATGGTTTTCTATCTTAAAATACCTTGATAACAAAAGTATTAGTTTTGAAATATTTATTAAAGTGACATCAAGTCACTACTAATTATTGTTCAAAACTCTTAGATATCTTGCAAAACCATTTCTTTTACCTTCTTGAACAACAAATTACTTTCCAGTTAATTATCATAGGGATAGTTAGAAGAAACAAAACATTATTCCTATTACAAGAAATCACACAAGAGTCAGTTCATTCATGAGTCTATACCAGTACATTACCAGATACATGAGTACATGTACATATACTTACCTGATACATGAGTACGTTTACATATGCTTACATGATACATGAAAACGCTTACATGAATACTTGTATCTCGGCTCGCGAGGATGATTTATTAGTACTATATGTGTAAATTGTCTTTTCTATCCCAGTTCAACGGGATATCTAGGCAGGACTAACCATTCTGAATCCCAACTGATTAGCACCAGTGGTTGATGACCATCTACGGAGGTCTAAGGTTAATACTTATACTAGTTAGATCGATTTCGGGACTAACCCTCCCTCCACCCTGCTGCCGCTACAGAGGATGAGTGGACAATTTGCGGATGTTCATTAGGTTATACCTTTCGCTTATTGCAATGTTGTGTTACTCCTAGTACCCAATGATAACACTTACATTTATTTTGTGATACATTGACATAAATGAGGAGTTAGACTAAGTACTTTTAGTACTAGTCAATAGAAAGGAAAAGCTATCATTTTTACTTACAAAAACATTCGGGTCTTGGTAGAAGACTACATTGTCATAACATAACATTCGGGTCTTGGTAGAAGACTACATTTCATTCTAGTAGGAAATAAGGGATTTTTTAGGGTTTTTCATAGTTATACCAACATTTTCATTTAAAAGTTTACATGACATTAAAAAAAGCTTTTCAAAGCAAGTCAATGACACTTAAATACTTATGAATTCACTAGCTTTAAGCTGATACTCTCTTTCAAAATAACTTGTATTCTCAGGTCATCAGTAGACAGGTACAGTGGCCAGGTTTTGAGAAGACGGAACAGATAAGTCTCGTATTTTATTTTGATTGTATATTTTTGGTGTCTTACTACATTAAAAGAACACACATGTATTAAAACTTTACTTTTAATGCAATGGATGATTTTGTTACTTGTTTACTACTTTACATTGTTTGTGATACTGTACATGACGTCCTCCACCCCGGAACGTTTCCGCTATTCGTGGTTTTGGGGTGTGACAACGTGATAGATTTGAATTTTTCTTTCCTGGAGAGGAATTCTTCTTGATGGATCAATGTGAGCCCATCAATTTCAAGGTAGCTACTATAGATACAAAATCTAAAAAATGGATTGAAACCATAAGAGTTGACATTCAGTCCGTGAATGATAATCAAGTATGTGACTTGGTTGACTTACCTCCTAACAGCAAGGCAGTTGGAAGTAAGTGGATCTTCAAGAAGAAGATCGACATGGAAGGAAATGTACAAACATTAAAGGCATGACTTGTCGCGTATGGGTATACTCAAATTCAAGGTGTTGAACATGAAGGTACTTTCTCGCTAGTTGCCAAGATTAAATATATCAGGATTATCATGGCCATAGTTGCGTATTACGACTATAAGATATGGCAAATGGATGTCAAAACTGCTTTATTTAATGGATATCTTGAGGAAGATTTCTATATGGAACAACCAAAAGGTTTTGTCAACCCAGATAACCTAAATAAGGTATGCAAACTAAAGAAGTCCCTTTATGGAATGAAACATGCACCAAGGGTCTAGTATCATCGTTTTGTTGAGAACATCAAAAAATTTGGTTCCTCAAAAAGCCCCAATGAACCTTGTGTATACATGAAAGCAAGTGGGAGAAAAATTATTTTTCTAGTTCTATATGTCAATGACATATTACTTACGGGAAAGATTTTTCAACATTAAAAGAAACCAAGGCTTACGTCATTAGGTACTTTCAAATGAAAGATCTAGGTGATGCTTCATACATACTCAGAATTAGGATCTATAGAGATAAATCCAAACGACTCATTGGTTTGATTCAGAGTGTAAACCACAAACAACATTGATCAATCCTTCTAGCTTGTCGTTTTAGAGGATTTTATAGTAGTTAAATATTGATGGATACTTCCAAGACATCATCCAATTAAATTTTCATCCTAGTTTGCTTTATTAATCCACAAAGAATAATTACCCAATTATTAAATTATTTCAAACTACGCTATGATCTATATTTCACTCCATGATGTAAATTGGATTAGCCGAAAATCACACCAAGAATCTATTTAGGTAGAAAAACGATTTTCAATCTCAATCTTTGTGAGATTCCTAGATATTTTGAGATTTACTGACCCTATGTCAATATCATGTTAATATCTTCTTATACTCATTTAACATTCATGACTGGATTAGTAGAGGATCATGAATCCAAATGGTGAGTCGACCATGCAAAGTTACATGATATTCGACTCAAGTAACACTTGAGAATCATAATTACCATATACATTACTTCGAGAATTCTCATTTGATGTGTCGGTAAACCAACCACACACAATGCCAAAAAGAAAGACACGATAAGGTGTAATTTCCATGGGAAACATTATATTCACATTTTTATATAAAATGAGATTTTGTTTTAATACTTATAATCTTAATACTTTTAACTAGCCAAGAGTCCTATCAAACCCTTTCGGTAACTCTACACACAAAACACAAGATGGCGGTGAGGGTGGCGAGCAATAAATTCCAATTAAAACCCAGTCTCATAAGGAATCGAAAAGACCTCCTTAAACCTTAGTATTGAGAGTATGTGAACCTAGTCATGGTGAGATTGACATTTCTTTTTAAAATTTGAGGATGCAATGTTCATATATATATATATATATATATATATATATATATATATATATATATATATATATATATATATATATATATATATATATATAATTTTACCATATATATAGCGTAATTTAAACCATTTAAATTTTAAATTTTAGATTTTATTAATTCTAATTGTACATGCGAGGACGCAAAGTCAATAATTAATACATTCAGTCAAGATCTAATTCTTTGACTTTTAATTAATTAATTAAACAATTAATCGACTAATTAAACCAATAAGCATAATGTTTTCCAACATTAGTAAAATTAATAGATTTGCATGTTGAACTAAATCAAGATATATAAATTAAGGGGCAAGCAACGAGGCAACACATATTAAAAAAAATGTGTACTGTGTCACCACGTCATGGCAAGAAAGTCACTATGTCGTGGTAAGATACAGAAAACACATTTCTGTTCAGACCCTCCACGTCGTGGAGGAGGACCTCCCACATTGTGGTCATAAAAGTGATTTATGCAAAATCGATTTTTCAAAAGTTCAGTTTCTACAAACAATTAAAAAAAATTAACATTTAGAAACTAGATTAGATATAAGCATGCAAACTCAATTAAACCTACAAGAATGGAAAACCTAGAGTGCAATAGATGTGTATAGACAAATCTGATACCACTGAAGGGTTTTGAGGATCATAAAAACAATCTTACTAGGATAGCGGAAGCAACAATTTTAATCGTCAATAAGTCCAAATTTTGGATATCTATACAACCTGTATAAAGCAACTTGATTATACAAGAAAAGATACCTTTTAGGGTTTGTCAAAACCCTAATAGATCTTGAATTGATTAATGAAAGATAAGAGTCCAACGTAGAACTCCTCTTTCGTAGTCGCACCCAAGGCAATCAGATCAGAAATATTTGACAACAACCAATCCATCGAACACCTTGAACGAGGATCACAAATCATGAATCTGTTGAACCGGCATCGCTATGTCGTGGGCAAGAAGCCACCACGACGTGGGAACTGAGATTTTGTGGTTTCGAGAATGAAGAGGTAGGACCGAATTTTTTCTAGGGTTTTGAGACTTCTAATCATATATTTCATCATAAGTCCTCTCTGTTTATTGGGAAGGATATAAAACCCTACAAGATAATTATCTAGTCAACTAATAATTATCCATATAAATGATAATTATTTAAATGCTTAATTATCCTATTTTATCCTCGAGAACAATCTAGATCTTATAGATTTCATTTAATTAATTAATTACTATTAAATAATCAACAAATCAAGTCCCTATGTTTTTCTCATTTTCATTTATGTGAGTAACCCAAAAGGAACCTACTATTAATAGGAATATTACCAATTATTCTAACTATGTTAGGACTATGGGCACCGTTCTCCATTAGTATTCTTTATTGTTCCTACATGATATTCCTTACCGCATATTATACTCATCTTAACTCATTATCATATCCTAGTATAAGCGTTATGTACTCGTGCGCTTCATCACAACTTAAGTTGGCCATTTCTCCTAGCCTACTCATAATCATTTGGCACTCGACTTATGACTCATCCTCAAGTCACGAGTGTAAATACTCATAAAAATTATCATTATCATCGCTATCATCATCATCTTTATCATTATTATAATCAATATGGACTAAACCTTAGTAAGTTCTTCATATAATGGATATCAACTATACAATCAGCAGGTTGGTCCATTATAGATCATATCTTAAATATTATTACTTGTTTCTCAATAACTTCATGAGTTTGCAAAACATGCAAATCAATCTCAATCACATTAATCTATACGATACTCATAGTGTGGTTAATCTACTCAGATATCTATAAATCACTCCAATCGCTCGGATCAAACACTTAGATCAATATTAATCACTCAAATCTATCAATTAGTCAAATTAATCACATATATCAATCACTCTGACCGATATTAATCACTCAGATCTATTACTCGGATTACTCATATCAATCAGATCAATCATTCGAATCAATATCATCCACTCAGATCAATTAGTCGTATCAGTATCATTTTCTTAGATGAATTGCTCAAATCAATCACTCTGATTAATATCAATCACTTGAATCAATCCGAATCACTCAAGTCATCAGATCAATTACTCAAATCGAACCGATCAGTTACTCAGATCAATTAGATCACTCAGATGAATTGCTCAAATTACTCAGATCAATATCTACAATCTTAGTGATCATCATATAATACATTTCCCAATGATAAGATTACCATATTCCCAAATTATTAAGCCTTGTCACCCCTTGGAGATTTAACCACATATATATTAATGATCAACATAAGGATCTCATATTAGGATTAGGACTCATTACCTCTCAGACACCTATCCATATATCTCATGATTAAGCTTCATCACCTCTCGAAGACTTAATCACGCATCTCATAACAATCTCCATATTGAAAATCCCGTGTGATTATACTTTTTCACCTTTCAGATGTCACACCCCCAAAGCAGGATGGCGGAAATGTCCAGGGGCGGGTGACTATCATGTAGTGTATCATAACAATTGAGTATAAATGTTCAAAGCAAACACAACCAACATATATATAATTGAAAAAGTTACATCATTTGTACGTATTACATGTTTCAAAATATCAATTACAATATGTTGTCAAAAGATTTGTTTAGATGCCTAAGCGTCCCATCCTCAAAGCCAATTGTTACCTGATTTACTGATTTCCTGAGAATACAAGTTATTTGAAAAGAGAGTATCAACATTTACGTTGGTGAGTTCATAAGCATTTGTATGTATATTGGTAAACCTTTTCTATGAAATGTAGTAATGTTTGTTTTCCGGAAAATCCTATATTTTCCCTAAAATGAGATGTGGCCTTAAATGAACCAAGACCGAAGCATATAAGTAATTTTCCTACTTAAAATGATGTTATGCAGTTTTCTTTGTATATAAAACTGTTTGAATACTGTCTTTGTGTAAACTAAAAGTGTCATTGTTGTTTTATGTGAGTTTTAATTTTTATCTTATAACCATGCTTGATTGACCCAGACTGTCTTGTTCGCAACGTTCTTCAGGTGTCGATTTCGTTATGACATTTGTCACCCCCAGACCTGCCGGTCTAGCTGTTGCAAGCAGCTAAGGTGCGGGATTGTCGGTCCCAGTATAGATCTATACACAACTATCACGCTCTCCTTACAAGAGACTATCGTTATATTTAACAGGACTTTAGTGTGTACTTTATAAGGTACCGTGAAGACAAAACTCACTAAATTTGTTCAACGAGTTATACGTGTTTTTGTGTTGAAAATGTTTGTATAAATGATCATCCCTTAAGACTGGGATAGCTATGAAAAACGACGTGAAATCTTTAGATATGCATTTGACAATATTTTACAATTTGCTCAACAGGATACAAATGGAGTAGAGTTTCGTAAACTATATATGTATATTTTCGATGTAGAAGACAAGTTTGTAAACAAAACATATATATGTAAATGGTTATATATATATATATATATATATATATATATATATATATATATATATATATACATATATATATATATATATATATATATATATATATATATGTGTGTGTGTGTATAAATTTTAAAAGATGATTTGGTATGTTTCGTAATTGTTGTTCATATTCTTACGTTTTTATTAGAAACTTTGCATGAAATAATCCTTAAGTTTGATACTAAAGACCTTTTTGTACTTATCACTTTTGTAAAAATGGTAATTAAACATATTTAAATGATTGTGTTTTAACTTCCTTAATGTATAAACATTGCTCAAAAATGTTAGAAGGTGTTAATAAATCTATAAACCACTTTTGACAGTTTTACCCTTTACTGTCCCTATTTTTAGAAAACTCATAGAAAAATCATCGTAAGTCAAAAATTGAATCCGTCACCTCTGAGAGTTTATAAAATGAGTCTACTTTATTCCTAATTTTTATTATGATTTTTAGTGGTCTCAAACTAGTGTGAAAATGAACATCTTTACAGACTGGTCCGAAATCACTTCTGAAATGACAGGCAGTCTTATAAAAATCGCCCTAAATTGTAGAAAAATCGTATGAACGCGTACGAGTAGTCCTTAGAAAGGTATAAACTTGAACTATTTTCATATTTTATAGTTTTGAAATATATTAAGTTTAAGATGGTGAAAACAGTCCGTGAACAGGACTCAACTTTTCTGTAGAAAGTTGTCATTTAAATTTAAGTTATGTTTAGTGTTCTAACTTGTATTCCCCCCTTAAAACTTGAAGAAAACATGAAAATGTAAGGGTATGAGCTCACCTTATGTGAATACTTGAAGAATTGAAGGTTGAAGATGAAGAACTTTTGGGTGTTGGTTTGATGCTACAAAACAGCCACTCTTTTGGCTATATTGTTGTCACGAAAACTTCACAGCAAAAGAGCAAGAAAAAGGGTAGTTTACTCACTGTTTTGAATCTATAATTTTGAGTAGCATAAAAATTAACTTCCAGGGGTATTTGGTGGTAAAAATATCAAGCAAAAAGAAGGTGTAGATGGGTGATATGGTGGCTGAAATACAAAAGGGACAACAACCCTTTAGTTCATGGTTTTGATGGCTTTGGAAGGAAGTTCTTGTGGCTGAAAATGAGATGAAGGTTGAGAGTAATTACTTGGAGTATTGGCTGGTGAATTTAGGGGAAAATGATGAGGAGATTTCGTGATTATGAAGGTGGAAAGGGTGGAAGAGGATAAGGGGACAAAACCTAGACTAGCTTGTGATGGGATGTAAGTTTAAGTGATGTGATCTTGTCTAACCACTTGCTTGGGTGGTTGCTTAGAGATAGGGTTAGTTAACTAACTAACTACTAGTTATTTAGTTAGTTAGGAGTTCTAGTTAAGTAGAGGGAAGGTCTTAATCTCAAAAATTAGAAGAGGGGTTAAGAAGCATTCTTAGTAAAATGTCTCAAGTGATTAAGCACTTATTAGTTAAGTTGGCACTTATCTCCACCAATTCTCTTATCTTAATTAATTTAGACATCATATTCCTTACATGAAATCACTTTAAGTCATGACCCATAACTAGTCATTCACTAGATAATAATACATATGTACAAATACATACATGTATACTTAGTATAAAATAACAATGTAGGTTTTGTGTATTTGAACTTTAATGTTTATGTTTTATTCTTTTTATTCAAAAACACTTAAATACATTCTAATTATACCTTATAATAATTCATTTTATATTTTTATTCATTTAAATATAAAATTTATTGACCAATGTATAATTTTGTGACATTTAACCGGTTAACCAAATTGTTAAACATGTTTTGTCACTTTCGTTCGTATATTTGTCAAATTTAGATCCTCCACAACTATTAAGCACAAGTTTTACATAGAACCTAACGTACTTATCAACTAGAGACATGTTGATACAAAAAATAAGTTTGTTGCGTTCAAATCATGTTATATGCTTATTTTCACAAACCGGTGATGGTTCGTAATCATACATCATAACAAAATTTATCAATAGTTACTTGTTTTATATTTCACAATAACGTATTTGAATAAAAGAGGTTAAATTCCTTCAACCATTCTTGATAAGATACTCATATTGCTTAATAATCAAAACATAGCATCGTACGATCGTTCCTATTTTTACCAATTGTTACATCAGAGATATAACCACGTGATCAATCATCATTACCTCTTAGGTACTTACTCACATATCTCATCAAAATTAGATTAGCACGAGGATATACATATATCGTAGTAATTATTAGGAAAATGTTCTCCTATGATCCGATCTTTTTATCTCTCGTTGATCCATTCATATTTTTAATCATCATTTCTTATCTATCTTTCACACAAGTAACCCAATCACCTCTCATGGGTCTTAATGCATAAGTCTCATATCAAATGATTAAATAGCCTCTCATAAATCAGACATGTAAGTCTTGTATACATCTTCTACATGAAAATCTCATGATCTCAATCAAAATCTCTCGTTACTTATTCTCATTATATCTATGTCTCTCTCGGATCTAATCGTCTCTTATCTCAATAAAAAATTATCTTTATAGTTTCTCATATCATCTCAACTTAGGAGTTATATAATTATTCTAATTTATACTCTTATACTTTGTATACTCTTTGCATTTATTCTCTTAATTCCACTCAATTTAGATTTGCATGTACTCTAACTCATTTCCATTAAGCATTGTGTTGTAGCAAATTTCTCATCACGTCGTGGTCTATAATCATGTCCACGTCGCGGAAAACTGCATCACATCGTCGTATCTCTAAGTACGTTACCTCATTTACTCGTTTTCCGTAACCATGTTGTGGTATTATCTCCACCATATCATGGCCCAATCACGTCATGGTCCTCACTCTTGCCACGTTGTGTTCTCTACATATCAGTTATATCACTCTACTTAATGGTCATGTTGTGGTCACTCTTTGTTCGTGTCTTGGTTTGCAGAGTACATTGCCATCTATTGATGTAAGTGAATCTCATATTTCTAATCATTGTGTCACAATTCACTAGTCTTCATGCCTCGTATTCCATTGCGGATCTCACAAGCATACAATGCAACTCCCTCCGCAATGTTCCATGACATTATTTATTGGGAAATTATATATATATATATATATATATATATATATATATATATATATATATTCCCTAAATATCAAATAATTTATCTAACTCATAAGCATTAGATCAGATCAATTATCATTTCTACTCCATGGTTTAAGTTCATAAATCCACTATAAGAACCTAATTTACTTAAAACATGGATCTGATACCAACTTGTAATGCCCAAGTTTTCATATCAAGAATAACCCAAAAATTCTCTTTCTCATTTAAAATTTTACAAAAATAATCTTGGTGTACACTGGTACTCTGGAATTCAAGTAGTTATCATAAGGATCGTACTGGCCTCAAGTACATGATTGAGTCGGTCGTCACAATAATCTACCTGCAAAAAATCTCATACTTGAACCCATATCTCCCATACAACGATATATCTCCTTTGTTATAAACTCCTGAGAATGACTCCCGACTAGCATCTTCGATCACGTGTGCCAAAATCTCTCAAATAACACAAAAATACACATATTTATACTCTACAATGCATCACATCATGGCCATAAGCATGCCACATCGTGGTGATCAAGTAAACTTTATTTTTTCCACGCGTCGTACTCTTCTGCAATGTGTCTCGGTGACTCACCTCATACCACGTCGTGGTACATATATTACCACGTCGTGGTGATCGAATACACTCTGTCTCGCCAAGTGTTGCTCTCTAGTTGACATGTATATTGAATACTCACTCATTTCCATGTCGTGGCAAGTATACATCAACGTCGTGGTGGTCAAGAGTTTGATTGTTAACTTGCCTTCCATTGATTTTCTCAAAACAGAAACATACTTTCATCTAAATCTTTAAATGGTCAAAACTTTCTCGTACTAACTTTGTTTTTGATGATCTTTATATCTATGGAATCGTCTCAGCAAGATCTACAACTCTCCTCAATTATATTTTTTTAAATATAATTTCTTAATTTAAAGCACATATATGCTTTATTTCATATATTCGTCTCAAACCAATCTACATCTCTCGGAATAATACCTGTTACGAGAAACAGGTGTTACAATCATAGATAAATTTTATTCAAATTATGTTTGAGTCAAAAAGTGTTTACCTGTAGAACTTATTATTTAGAAAACATTGATATTTACTTTATAATTCTATTAAAAGATTTAGTCATCTAAAACAAAATTTAATCATTTCAAAATATGAAGGTGATCGTTATGGAAAATGATTAAGTAAATAATCAATGATCTAATAAAAACGAAGTTATTCATAGAAATTGTATTTGTCGGATGTTATTATTTCATGTAGATCAACAAGTGAAAGATGATGCATTGTAATGAGATTGGATTTTGTTTTCATTCACAATATTTTTATAGAATTCATTTGGTATTTTCAATATTTAAATCTTCTATAATTAATACTTGTTAAATGTGACTCGAGCATTTAGAGCATTCTCATGGGGCATTTGGAACACTTTGAACTCAATAGAGCACTTGGGATTCATCGATCATGTGACCAAAGGATAGATTATATGAGAAGGGAATGGATCATCTGACAAAGGAACAGATAAAGTACCAAAAGGATGGATTATCTAAAATGGTGTTTGGAGCAACTTGGAACAACTTGGAGCAAATTGGAACAACTTGGAGCACCTTGGACCAACATGGCTCAACATGGATCAACATGTTTCGCTAAGTGATATGTTGAGCGAAGTTAAGATGTTGAGCCAAGTGAAGATGTTGAGACAACATGGAGAAGTTTCACCACCCTCGGGAGGTGTTGCGCCAAGCATGAAAGATGTTGCGTCATCTTGGTACAAGATGTGACATCTTGGTTCCTTGATAAGCCATGATATCCTTGATGAGCTGTGTATGCAATGAAGTCCTCTATAATGTTCAAGATCGTTCAAGGATGCTCTTAAGTTGGTGATGCTCAAGGAACACACCATGTTGTGCCACCATGATGGATGTTGGACCACTAGTGTTCATGATAAGCCACTTGTGCATCATGATGCTCCACTATGGCTCAAGGTGATCCATCATGTGCACTGCTTATACTCATGTGTTGTATGTCATGGATGAATGTTTTAGAAGATGTTGCATGACATATTGTGATTGGTTAACACCATTCATAGGCTTATGGGCCAATGGGCTTGGCCCATTAGGGTATTAGGTCTGATCCCTCAAGTATAAATAGGAATGCATGCTAAGTCTTTTGTCTTGTGTCTTGTATCCTTAGTGAGTAGACGAATCTATATTGAGTTGTAGTTGTAACCTCCGTTTGAGAACTCTGTGAATAAAAAATACCCCCCTCCTACCTGTGGAAGTACGTCACCTTTATCGAACCACGTAAATATTGTGTCTTTGTGTGCTTTTAGTGTCATGTATTATTTGCATTGCCTCCTAATAAGGGTCATCAAAACTTGGCAAGTGGCATCAAATTTGTTCTAAATCTTGACAAGTATCGTTAACAATACCCTTTCACATTCCAAAAATATTAATTAGCAAAGTATATGATCCAAGTTGCAAAACAAATAAATGGTTAGGTATGCTATATCACATTCATTGAAACCAACAAGGTAGATATCAAGTCTCAATTATATTATAATATATAACTCCTAGAGTTATGGGATCGCTAATAACAAAGTTTAATACACATGTTTGATCCCATCTATGCCTCAGATCTCTATTACGTGGGTGACGTTTATCCCAACAAATTTCCCATTAAATCATCCGGTTTAAGGAAGTTGTGTAATCGACCTATAACTAGGTTATAGAAATCGTGAATACACCTCGGCCATCAAAAGATAAAACTAGCGGTTAGGTATCATTCATCCCACTTTCACATACAAGTGGCATGCAAGTGCTATTCAAATTGGAATGCATAAATTTGAGTTAAATGGATTCTTTAAAGAAAATAGAAAATTGGTCATCACCATCAACCTTGTCCAGTGCACTTTGGGCTTCAACTACATACTTATATCAAACAAAGGCAAATTCCCAAAAAGCCCTCCATGCTTATATTCCATATTCCATGTAAACATATAATTAAACATACACATGTAAATCACACACAATATATACATATTTAGAGTAATTTGATACCTTGACCTACAAAAATATGAAACATGAGAAATATTATCAAATGAATGAAATTCAAACATAGGAAACCTCAAATTCTTCATTAAACATTAACAGATCAATCAAAATTCTCATATTTCAAACCAAAACAAATATAAAACACGACAAATGAATGAAATTCAAACCTAGGAAACCTCAAATTCTTCATTAAACATTAATGGATCAATGAAAATTCTTATATTTCAAAGCAAAAAAAATAAAATTAATGAGAAAAAAACATATTGCAAATCTCTAAAATCGAAAAATTAGAAAGATGCTTATTGAGTCTAAATAATCAAGGAAGATGTACTTTCGGTGCATGGTTCTTATGAAAGCGATGTTGCGACTTCTTTCCATGAACAATGAATAAAGATAGGGAAAAAATAAATTTTATGTGCTAAAAATAGCTTTAAAGCTCTCAATTCATAGAGTCGATAGATGATACTCAACAAAATTCGGGGTTCGATTTTCCCTAACACTTTGAAGTAAAATTCTCCGACCACAAACCATAAAAATCGTGACATGGGAAGGAGAAATCAAGAACTAACATAATACTCTCTCCATCCCAAAATTATAGTCCATTTTTTTTTGTCCCAAAATAATAATCAACTTTTAAAAATAAATAACATTTTTACCAAAATACTTTCTCATTATTATTTAACCAACTAAACATTTAATGGAACATTAAATGCGGACAAATTTGTCATTTTATTATATGAAGTTAATGGTAATTAATTCTTTTCTTAATCAGTGTGTTTTTTGTCTGTGGACAATAATATTAGGACGGAGGAGTATAAGATTAAAAAAATAAAAATAAACAAATAAAAAAACATTACCTTAATCCACTTGTGAAGAAGTCGTAAGGTGGTGTATTGGGAACGATCTGTTGCAAAACAATTTCCCGATTCAAAAAAGCTCCACGCATAACCACCAATGATTTCATTGGAAGATAGTGTCGTTGGAGGTAATATACCCTATAGTTATCAAAGAAAGACATAACATAAACACAAATGCCAATTGCACACAACTTTAAAATCAAGTCGGCGAAAACCAAACACTATTCAAAATATTCAGAAGCACACGTGAATACCAGAATCACACGCAAATACCAGGAAAGCCACAACCACAACTCAAAACTAGACAGTAGACATTGTTCACAAGCCGGTACGATATTTAATATATAATATAATAAAACGATAAATAACTAAATGTTAAATAAAACATTTTTATGGAGTTTTATTTATTTCAGGAATATGCTTTTTTGCCATATTATTTGGATCGATATTAACACTTCCATTAAATGCCACGCGCAATCGCAATATTTAAGTGTTAAGATTCAATAGGATTGCAAAAGTTAAAAGGCATAATGATCAATTGTTGATATTCAAATTTCAAATAAAAAGGTAACCAATAATAAACTATTTCAAATTTATAAATTATAATAACTTAAATTTTAATTTCAACAATCTTGTTGTAGAAGATGATCACATATTACAAAGGTATTGTTTTGTTTAATATGTACAGTTTACCTTTAAAAACATTAGACAAATAATTTTCTTGCAATATCCAAGTGATAATCATGTATTTTCATGTATTTTTTATGTAACAGTAATGTTTATATACCTTGACATTAAAGGTGATAAATTGTTTATCTATAAATACATAGATGCAGTTCTTCGAGTGAAAGTTTCTGAAGAAATGCACGTTTAACAGTTTATATTTTCTATTTTTATTATTAAAACACAATAATGTATACAAACGAAATATATTTAAAACAAAATTACATTAAATGGTTACTAAGGTTTACAAATGGTCATAAATTCCGTGCTTACCCCCGTAATTTATATAGTTTGATTTATTTATTAACTTTCGTTCATTAATCTAAAAAAAAAAAAAAAAAACATTTTTTACATGCTTATTTTTATATGTGTCGATAGAAATTCAAGATAATCAACATTTCGATGTGAATTTAGAGCTTATGTTCGTTAATTTCTTTTTTAAAAACTTATTTTTTATGCACGTGTCGGTTTAAATTCGAGTTTGTCTACGTTTCGATGTATATATATGATACATGTACGGATCTCTAATATCACAACTGATGTGTGTATAGAGGTCGATGACACTAATATCCAAACGGTATGAATACGCGTCGGAATAACACAAAGAACAAAGATAAATGACAAGAATAACAAAAATGGATAGATGTGAAGATCAAACTAGACCTATAGCTTGAAATTTCGGAGAAAACAAATCAAGACCTATTGATTTGAGTTCGGAATCAAAATCAGGAGAGGCATCCTGATAAAGATCAAAGTTTGAATCGTACACAACAATTTGAATGAACACAAGTTTAACTTCATATATTCAACATCGACTGATTACAAATGATCGACAAATGGCTTTTTTTTAGCCTTACAAAGTAATGGTAAAAATAACTTAAAGTCACTAATTAACTATGTCAATTAATGGCTTATCAAAACTAATAAACGACTGAATAAAGAAGAAAAGTGGCTTCAACATTAAAAGGACTTTTTAGCTTCCGATGCGACTCTTAGACTTCCGAGACATCGCATTCACATCCTAACTCCCCCGGACTGGAAGTCGCTTTTGCATCCAAGTTCGTATTCGCATCCAGACTCATCTTCACTACGACCTACAAGTGAATACAAACAACATGGTATTCGCAATGACCATTCAAAGAATACAATCAGGTGTGACCGATCGCAACTAGTAGCAACAGATCGCAACCATCAACAGTGAAACTTGGTTCACAACCATTAGTAGTCCAAATTGGGTCGCATTCAATAGAAAAAACCGGATCGCCTTCTATACACGGATCGGACCTAAAGTGACTTGCACATCCTCCTTTTGAATTAGCATCAGACCCTCCCTCTTTAAAAGGAATTGACTTCAATTCCGGAAGGCCCTTATAATTTCTGAGAAATTCGATCTTGAAAGCACATTTAGCATGAACCAACTACACATCCTAATATATTTGTAATTTTTCCACCATCCTTCTCAACAAAATGCTAACCAATAATTTAGTTTCCCCCCCCCCCCCCCCCCTTCTCCATAAAGCTTTCTAGAAATACTTTAAGAATTCAGAATCAAAAACTAAAACAGTCGCCTTGAGAACTCTATTCAAACGCACCATCTTTAAATCATCTTGAACCAAAAGAAATGCCCTTTCAACATTTTCAAAGGATTCACTATACCAAAGTTGCCAGCTAAACCACTACCATGTGCTTCTTGCATCAATAACTTTCGAACAACATGTTTTGGTACACAAAGTTTGTTTCCATGGCTGAAAAAATCATCATGAACCAAAAACTCCCCTTGGACACCATCAACACATTTCTTAAACAATTCACAAAAACTACCATCATCCCCTTGATACTCTTCTCATGCTTCAAAACCTAATGAACGAACATCCTCAATTGCCAATACGTTATAATTCCTTGATAAAACATCAGAAACCCCTTTACCCTTGTCACCCATGCTTTTGGGAGCAGAATGAAAGGATTTCCAGAATTCTACCCTCGTTGCATCATGATCCTTTATCATCTCACAAGATTTTTCAGTGCCTTTTTCCCACACCAAAATATTCTTCTTTGAAACAATAAACTTCAAGAATACCACTATAGACCTGCTCGAAAATAATTTCCACACTTGTGAAAAATGCCAATCATGGACATAATGAGCATATGCATGAAATTTGGTGTCACACAAAAGGATTATTCTACGATCAATGTTTTTGATCTTGAAAAGATAAAAGAATTTAACGCATGAACAATAGCCACACACTTTTCCTTTGTTCCAAGCCACATCGTATCGACTCGATCACAATGATATTGATCCCCTTCCAATCACAACGACGTAATTGATCTAGTCGCAATGACGTCACTGGCCTGATCACAACGACGCGTCAAATTGCAACGATACCACTGTTCGCAACGATGCCTCCAATCGCAATGATGTTGGCTTCTTTCTGATTGCATCAATGCTAATTCCTTCTCTAACTTGTCTCTTCTTCATATACACTTGTTCTTCTTAAAACAATTCCAAGAACTTGTTGGATTACCTAACCGTATTTTCCACTTGTGGATTAAGAACCGTTGTCACACATTCTCACGAATAAGATTAGTACACTACAAATTAACCTTGCCAAAATTTCAATGTATAATTGCAATCAGTTGAGAGAACGGATCATTATTTACATCAGCAAGATGATGAGTAGTACGTTCCAAAATCATGGCTTCCCAATTTAAGACAAACCATAAGATTAGAAGTCCAAACATAACGAATTCCTTCCCGTGTAAATACTTGGGATTTGGATCTGCAATAGCACTTGGAATCAAGCATTCATGAACACAACCTAATTGAATGAGTTTACCCATTGGTTCTCATAATTCCTTCTCCTCTTCTGGTGGTAGAACAGTAGCAATCACATTTTGGCAGACCATGGGTAAATCAATATCCTCACCCCCCCCCCCTATGTAGTGTCAGCAGCAACAACTTTCACCTCAATGGTACCACCTCCTTCATAAGTCATTGTAGTTGGTGTAGGCTCATTCATGATGTTTAGTTCAGAAATAGTACCGACATCATTTGTTGAATTAGCATTTGGGTCTTCCTCTTGCGAAACCTCCCTCACTTTACTATCCTCTTGAACCACCACCTCATCTTTGTGAATTTGTTCCACCTCCTCAGTTTCATAGGAAGGTTCTTCACCTTTTGAACACTCTAATGTAGATGATAGGAACTATTGAAATTATATTTGTTGTTTAAAAAGAATCACTTCGTTTTCAACAACAAAATTGATGTATTCCACAACTACTTCAATGATTTTGTCTTCAGCCACGAAATTCATTTCTTCTTAAACTGCTTCTTCAACCACAACCACATCAATCTACTCTACGTCTTCTTTAATTTCTTCAACTTCTTCAACAACTTCCTCAATCGATTAAGGATTAGAGACTGCAACCCTGTCAACTTCATTTTCTGGTTCATACCAGAATTTGGCATCGTAGATGTAGTGTTCGCATCTACTACTTCGACTTCTTTAATTATAGAAGTACCACCCAACTTCTCTTCTTCCAACACTTCGTCTCGGATTGCAACATCTTCTACAATGGACACCATTCTTTTGTTCAGCCAATCATGTTGAATATCCCCAAACCCTTGCTTCATATCAATAATTTTCCTGTAGGTGGTTGGCATGTACTTCTTTCGGAGTTTGCATTTCAAAGATTCCAAGGAAGAGATCTTCTTTTTTCCTTTGTAATTTCTTTTGGCCTTTAACCCTTCAAACCAAGATGACACGCCATCATGCAATCTCACAATCATGTACTTGCAACTTTGAACATCATCTAAGCCCTTGAGCTCGAATATTATTTCGATAGTCATCTTCCAATCCAAATAACGGTTTGGATCGGTTCCTCCTATGAACTTAGGCATTTCAGTAACCTTCAATTCCTCAACATGCATGGGTTGTCCATGCATAGGTTGCTTTCGACATAATTCTTCAACTACCTCCCTCATGGCTTCTCGAAGAACACGATGAAAATTCAGATCATCCCAATTCATTGGAACTGGAATCTTGATAACACTTACAAGAACTTTTAGCTAGAACAATAATAACATCGTTTTTTTCCAAGAACTCAACAACAGAAAATCAACAACACCTCGATAAGAACTCCTTTTGTGTTAACAAGAACAAGAACTCAACACCTCCCAATCGGAACTGAGCTCTGATACCAATTGATACATATACGGATCTCTGACATCACAACTGATGTATATATAGAGGTTGATATCACTTATGATACCTAAATGGTATGAATACACAGTGGAATACACACAAAGAACAAAGATAAATGACAAGAATAACAATAAGGGATATATGTGAACGTCAAACTACACCTATAGCTTGAAACAAATCTAGACCTATTGATTTGAGTTCGGAGTCAAAATCAGGAGAGGCATCCTAATAAAGATCAAATTTTGAATCGTACGCAACAATTCGAATGAACACAAGTTTAACTTCATATATTCAACATCGACTGATTACAAATGATCGACAAATGGCTTTTTTAGCCTTACAAAGTAATGGTAAAAATAACTTAAAGTCACTAATTAACTATGTCAATTAATGGCTTATCAAAACTAATAAACGACTGAATAAAGAAGAAAAACAGCTTCAACATTAAAAGGACTTTTCAGCTTCTGAGGCGTGACTTTTCCGAGACGACTCTTAGATTTCCTAGACCTCGTATTCACGTCCTAACTCCCCCGGACTGGAGGTCGCTTTCTTTAACGCTCGGTTCAGGTGCACATTTTATTATTTATGAAGTTAAAATTCCAATTCTTACCCTCTAACGACGTGGGACTTCATGTCACGTCGTGAGGAATTAAATGATTGTGCATGCCATTTAAGTGAGGGCTAGGGTTAGCCCACCCTCAGCCTCCATCACCTCTTTACCCTATCTTTTTGAAACCCAAGCATCCATTGTTGGTCTTGAAGCTCATTTGTGGTGTTTTTATCCAAGAAGAAGAAGAGGAAGAGAATCTAGTTCATCATTCCAGAACTCAAGCCTCACCATCATCCATTTTTGCACCTTCTGGACCAATTGTGATTTCCAAGTTCCTTGCTTTGTGAGTCCTTAAGCTTAGATCTAGGTTTTTGTTCTTATTTCTCTATATTCAAGTTGATATGGTGATTGGAATCCACAAAGTTTCCAACTTTATTGATCTCTAGGGTCCCTTGAGTGTTATAGTTACTAGATCTGTAGTTAGGTGGAGTTTATGACTCTTAAATGAGATTTAATGTCATATTTCCCCATTTGTGCCCTAGTTGGTGTTGAGACATGTATTGGACATGCATGTCCAAAAAGCCATGATTTTTGTGATTTTCTGGAGGGAATAAGATTATATAGAAAGTTTGGTTGCTTTTCTTAAAGGATTCAGACTTTCATTAAGAACTTGTAATATGGGTGTCTTCACGACGCTAGGGTTTGGGGTGTCACGATGTGAGGATGCCGATCCTCGACTATTTTGGACTTTTTTTTATCACGACGTGACCGTTGGAGGGGCCACAACATGACCCCTATCTGTGAGGCTTTTCGATTTTGTTTGACCTGACCTTGACCAGGATTTGACCAAGTTTGACTTAAGGGTATTTTGGATTGTGGTTGAGAATTTGTCATTTGGTTGGATAGGTGACAGTTAGAGATGAGATTTAGATTCGAGACCTCATTACCTATTGTTCAGACTGTAAGGTGAGTCTTCCTCAATGTACTTATGGGTCAGAGGCACCGAGGCCGGCTCATTGGATTGATATCGTGGTTTATCATTTGTTGTTATGATGTAGTGATCTGCTAGATATGTATCCTAGTTTCTGATGGGTTTTGAGAATTCTAACACTCCTATGGTGTACATGAAACCCTATAAACCTTGGATCTATGATTTGTCTATTATACATGCAAATATTCAATATTCCAAGGTTTCATCCTAACTAGCATAATATGAAGTATATACAATACAAGAATCTAGTAGAATGGCATACCTTTTGATGGAGCTTGAAGTCTTGAACCTTTAAGAGCTTAGTGGCCCAAGTGTTGCACCTCAAATGGTTCACACAACACCAAAAACCCTTGGAATAACTTGAGAAGAAGATTACTTGTGTTCACTCTTATGAAATCAGATTTGCCCTCTTGTGTAGTATACACTAGTGCCTATTTCATGAACTAGAGACCTCTTTATATAGTGTGGAGGATTAGGGTTACATTCATGTAAACCCTAATACCCATGACCTTTCATTTCTATAGGATCCATGGGTTAAACACTCCAAGGACTATCCATGAAAGCTTAGCCCAGCCTAAATGAACTTGGCAGATCCTATATATATGAGTCCATATTCAGTTAGTTCCTTTTTATCACTAAATTAATTCTTGATAAATACTAATTAAATAATATGATTCCATATTAATATATTAGAACTTATAATATATTAATATAAATCATAAGTATCTTTTTTCTCATTTTGTCTATCCAATTGTTCCGATGCCATGCAACCCAAATAGATCATGCCAAATCGGGTGAAGTACATACCAATTATAGTTATGGAGTTAGACACTAATCCAAAAGTCTCCCACTTGGATAAGTCTAAAACTATTATTGTGTATGACTCCAAAACCAGACTAGCAATCGTAGCTCTTAAAGCCGCTGTCGAACTCTGACCTAGTCAATGACTTGTCCATTAGATAAGGGATCATATATTCCTCTATTCTAGATATCATATGGACTGAAACATTATAATCATTCTCTCTGTCTATTTGTTGTTTCCCAATTTTCAATTTATGACGACTGACTAATTGAACAAATCAAATCAGTCCAGGCTTGGCCAAGCACTTAGGGGTGTCATCACAAATCATCGAGGGGCCCACATATATCGCTTTTATCCCTCCAAGGGTAAAAGGAATAGATAAACATCGACTCATATGCTTGTTTTACTACTTGTTAAATCATACACAAAAGCATGTTTTATAACATCGATTTACCAATGTGTTTTCGTACAATCAATGTATAACCAACTCATTGTCAACAACTCATATCTCTAGGTTTGAAGAATATAATATATTATCGTCTCTCGATCCACTCGTGATAAAATCCATGAAGTGATTCAAATGAGCGTGGGTTGAATCCAATACTCGAATCTCATTCCAGGAGCACTCATGAACACTACAACCACTTTGTCCCAGACAAACTATAGACCCTTCATGACAGTCTTGCCTCAAGACCTACTTCCAAAGTATGATCTACTGTGGATAGTTTGAATAACCTAGTTATTCAGGAAGTCAAAACATGCAAAGTGAAACACAAGAATAATCAAATCCAATATGGTCTCAAAACTTATGAATATAAATAAAACACCTTTTATTTGTCACCATATTGATTACACATTATTCATTGCATAATGTTTAAAATAATCAACTTAATACTTGAATTAAAACAATAGTCATGTCATGTTCCAAGCATGTACACTATGTTTGTTCAAACAATAGTTATGCCATACACTAAGTATGTACACTGTGTTTGTCTATGATCCTTGCGTTGTGGAATAGATCAATTGAACATCATTCCAATGATTTTCATTTCACAATCCCAAATCCTTATCGTAAATGTAAGAATTCCAAATTCCTGCCATTTACCAAAATCAGTTAGATTCTAAACTCATATGCATTGATCCTCTTGTAATGACTATGCACAAAGTCACAAAGAATTGGCAACAAACATTACAAAGTACTCCAATGGAGATCAATTCCATGGAAACGAAGTCACAAATTCAAAGTATATTGCTTTGAACATCCTTCTTGCATTAAGTTTTCTAATCTTACACATATTGAATAACTTCCACTTATGGAGACATTTCCATATTCTCATTTCCACTATCACTTTTGAACAATAGTTGCATCTTTTCAAAATATGTCAATATGGTCCTTTCCAAGAATTTACACCATACTTCCAACTATCCATGAGCAACCAATCTTTGGTAAAACTTCATATTGTCCTCAACAATTGCTTAATCATTTTAGTCATATCCAATTCAAGACCTTTTCCCCTCTTAATGCCCCATGCATTTGGAAAATTTAGAAAGGATAAATATTATAGCACATGTAATCGATCCTATATCTGAAGCATATGGAACACGATTCATTATGTCTCACATAAAGACGTGATCCTAGATCAGTCTTTTGCTACAATATTTTTTTTATTTGCCATGTTTTCATAATTCGTCTATGAAGAGGGATGTCGTAATCATAATCGTATTTTGAGAACACAATATATATACAATTTCCTTATGTTGAACCATTCCAACATAAAATTCATATATATATCCTTGACTAAAGATGATTAAAATCTCAATCTAAGCTTTTAGAATTGAAATGAAGTATCATTTCCTCTCCCTTAATTATAGCAAAACAACTTTTTCCAATTGAAACTTTTGTTTTCTATAATTCACATTGCTAACTTGCAATACTTATCATAATTATCATGCTCCTACTAACATGATAATTATTAGCATAACACTTATGCTCCCACTTGATGGGTTTTGAGCATTCTAACACTTCCTAAGTGTACATGCAACCCTAATAAACCTTGAATCTATGTTTGTCTAAGATACATGCAAATAATTATTTTTCCAAGGTTCATATCCTAACTAGCATGGCATGGGGAACATGATTCAAATAAAGCTAGTAAAAATACTTACCTTGTAGTTGTAGTTGATTCCTTGGAGTTTTAGAGCCTAGCACCAATAGTGTGGATGCCTCAAATGGAAATCACAAATCACCACAAACTTCGAACTTTGAGAGAATAGTCACTACTATCTTGAAACCGACCCTCTTGCTTTACTCACCTCAACTAGTATGATTTCAAGAACCAAAGCCTCCTTTATATAGTGTGGTGGATTAGGGTTACATCCATGTAAACCCTAATACCCATGTCTCTTCATTTCCATGAGATCCATGGGTTAAGGCTCCATGGAGTATCCATGGACTTTCCATGCAAGCCTAGCCCATTCCAAATAAGCATTAGCCCACACTATATAAATATAAAAGCCCATATTTAATTAGTAATACTTTTAATCTCTATAATTAATCCTAGATTAATTATAGATCAATACTAATTAAATAATATGATCTTATATTAATATATTAGAACTTATAATATATTAATAAATCATAACTTGTACTATTCTCAAAAGATTATCCATAAATTGTTTGGGTGAAGTGCAACCCAAATGGACCATGCCGAGTCGGGTCAAGTACATACCAAATATAGTTATGGACTTAGACACTATATCCAACAGTCTCCCACTTGGATAACTCTAATAACTATAGTTGCAAGTATGACTTCAGGAACCGATCAGCAATCGTAGCTCTTTAAACTTTGTTGAACTAGAACGCGCCATTTTAGATAAGTGATCATATAATCCTCTGTTCTAGATATCAGCCGGACAAATACATGGAACAGGGTCTTACTTATTGTCCAGAATTTGTTTCCCGATTTCCGATTTGTTTGACATAGAACTTAACTGAACACATTATTTTAGTTCTGACCGGGCCCGGTACATAGGTCAAAACAAAATCATCGAGGGGCCCAGATATCAGCTTATAATCCAAGAAGGAACAGATAAACTTCGACTCATATGTTTGTTGTAGCGACTGAAAAAATTCCAACCAATTTAATTTTTTCAAAACAATCCGATTCCATTAAAATCATTACAAAAAGGTTTTCAATACAAATTAATTAAAGTATTCCCAGAATCACATCACGACCAAAAACATGAGGAGCGGTACGATCACGCCTTTGCCTAGCCACGGTCTCCTGAAGAACCTGAAAAACATAAAACCACAACTGTAAGCCCGAAAGCTTAGTGAGATATCCCCAAAAATACCAACCACATATACCATACACGCATAACATGCCACAACATATCTGATCATAGAACAGCCATGCACTTCGGGTCTACTGTGTGACTGGTCCGCCACACCGGCCTGCAGTCCACCTGGTCCACCCTCTGAGTCTAGCCATAAACCTCGAGTCTACAGTGTGGTTGGTCCGCCCGCAACGGGCCTTCAATCCACCTGGTCCACTCTCTGAGTTTACAGTATGACTGGTCCGCCCACACCGGGCCTTCAGTTTGTCTGGTCCACTCTCCGAGCCTCGGCACGTCTGGTCCGCCCTCTTGGGGTCTACAGCCTATCCAGACCGCTCGTTGGGCCTTCGGAACAACCGGTCCGCCCTGGGTATATTGGCCTACAGCACAAAGCAGGACCCGCCTCAACCCAATTCCAGTCCAAACAACCATGTGCACATATACATACAATCATATAGCAATTCGCAGTCAACAAGCAGATCAAACAGATCACATAACATATCATCATCCTAACCAGGATACCGACCTAACAGGTCACTAGCATAGCATCTCCCTATCTCTCAAGATACCGATCTCAATCAGGTTTCTAACATATACCATCCTAGCTCTCAGGATGCAAGCATATCACAGCAATAACATAACAACAACTACCCGGATCTCAATCCGATAAGGGCCGGCCTTGGTGCCTTAGACCCTGTTGATATAGTGAGGATAACTCACCTCGCGAATGCCGATACTCTGAACTGAAGAAGCAGGCTCTCGAATCACCAACTCACCGCAAATCCCGAACTAACCATCATAACAAAAATAAACATTGGTCAAACATACTTCCACATATCGGAACAAGACCAAAGTCCAAATCTCATACAAAGTCCAACATTGGCCCAATTTACCAAATTGGGCCCACCTCACCAAATGGGCCTAGATCCAATGTCCATAACAATAATTGGGCCCAACATACTCTATCCATAAATTCCCAGACTTGGCCCAATAATCAACTGCCCACCAACGGCCCAAACTCAAAGCCCAAAAATGAAAGTCCAACAGGAGGAGTACGCTGGGCGTACCCTCCTTGGTACGTTGGGCGTACTGCAACGAACGCGAATGAGGATCGGGGCTTTGGCCCGCTACGCGGGGCGTAATCAAGGGTTACGCAAGGCGTAACCGCAACACTCCTTAAGTCCTTTTAACCTCTTAAGCCCAAACATCAGATCCCTAGGCCAAATGTGATTTGAATTCATAAAGTCTCAGACTTTATCACTTGGGACGTCCTTAAGCTCTTAATCCAAGGTCTTAATCCATTAAGACCTATATATCTCACACATGGAACAACTACAACCCTTGGGACCTCATTTTTCTCACTCAAGACCTCTCCAAAGGTCTGAAAGGACAGATAATCTTGACTAATTCGAAACATACAACAAGGTGAGGACTTTTGGGACAAGAATGATGAAAAAGCTTCAAAATACATAGATCTACACAATATGAAGGTCAAGCAAGAAGCTTTATACCTCAAACAAGCTCCAAAGGATGGTATCTCTTCAGATCTACAAGCTCCACACGTTCTTCTTCTTCTTTGACAACTTCTCTTTTCTCCTTCAAGCCTTTCTTTTGCCAACAAGAGCTTTCCAAGGTCAAGCACAGCCAAAAATGGAGAGAACACGAGATCTAGGGTTTTTCTGAGGTTAAGGATGAGCATAAGGAGGCTAAGGGGTGAACCAACATGTTCCTTATATAAAGGCTGACCCTAAATTAGGGTTTGGAGTTTCTGAGAGTACGTTGGGCGTACCTTTAGTATGCTGGGTGTACTCACCCGGCCACCCCGCCATCTTTCCCTCTATTACGCTGGGCGTACGTCCAGCTTACGCTGGGCGTACCCAGCCAAACTTCAAAATACATACATGCATGCCATGCATGCATGGGACCTTTTCCCACTTACTCCACAAAGAACCATAAACAATAATCATCTTCGAAACACCGCAACTCCTCTAATCTAAACCCGCTCCCAAATAACTTTACATTCATACGGGGTGACAAGAAGCCCAATGCTTCTAACACATACGCCAGCCCGAAACCTTCTCGGATGAAACTTATTTCTCGCAAAAGGACCAGAATTAACCTTCCTCTTAATTCCCAGGGACTCATAATTAAACACTTAAAGAACGGGGTGTTACAATTCTCCCCCACTTAAATTAGGCTTCGTCCTCGAAGCCTGCAACAACTCTACTCTGAAACTATCCCTGCAATGCACCGCCTGGCATTCACCAAACCAGGCTAACCAAGATTCAACCATCGAAATCCGAAACCCAACTTTATCCTTCTTGCCGACAGGATGACACAAGCTTCAGCCCTAGAGCAACTCCCACGAGTTCTCCACCGCAATCTCATAACCGCACCAAACTGGCTCTAGTGTCCTCGGGTTAGGAAAACCCCGATACACTGATGACACTTTCAAACATCCTTCCGGATGAATTTTCACCACAAAAACAAACCCATCTGGAATTCTGAGATTCCATCCATGCATTCCTGCCGAGCCTCAGCAACCATCCAACCCAGATGTGCTCCCATACCACTGCCGAAATCTAACTGCTCAAAGACCATAATTGGACCACTCCCATCATAACCCTGCGCTGCTACTTCCACTTCCGTGGATTTGCACGCCCTCTCGGAGTTACACTCCTCTCCCTATCCTTACCAAGGAAAATCACTTGGCCGCCTTGTCACTCCGACAAGTGCCACGGTGCTCGCCCAACGCTACACCACTCCTTCATAGCGTAACCGCTATCCAAACAACACACATGCTCTGACTCTGCTTGTAAGGACTCACGAGTCCATGCACCATCTCCACTAATCAAGATCACTACCCGGGGCCAGACCTTCTAATGCTATCACACTGCCACACACAGAATCCATAACCTCGAACTGATCCAACAATACCTGCAGAGTCCTCAGCATGACTGGACTGCCTTACCAAGCCTTCAGCCAATGTGATCCACTCTCAGAACCTTTACCCAATTTGGACCGCTCTCAACGCCTTCAGTTTAGCTGGACCGTTCTCCGAGCCTTCGGCCTGACTGGTACGCCCACCTGCCTTCAGTCTATCCGGACCGCTCAACTAACATCCATCATTCCGAGCTATCTCTCTGGGAAATCCTCCCATGCAAACTGTTCTAGCCCTCTAGGGGTTCTGAACTCTATCACCATCATACATACTCGATCCCGGCCCAAACCCAGGCCTTCCACAATCAAATGCCCTAGGTCTGTATCCCGCCCCACATGCCCGACACTTACTCATACCAGCCTACACTCTGGGCTGATAGAATACTGCTGAATCCCAAACAGCTAAGCAACCTCACATGCTCATCGATCTTCCGGAAAATTTTCCAATTCTCCCCCACTTAGGGTACTGACTATCAACCATCGGTCGCCATCACCGACCTCCCAAAATAAATCTGCACAAAACCACACTTATACGCGGGCTGAACCCCACTAGCTCAAACAACCTTCATAGAAATCACATTCCCACACTGATCATCCCGCTCGAAAGAAACTCAATATGCAGCTAACACTCCTTAGGAAGCAGATGCTTTCCGACATTCAGACCCAAAAGCCAATTTCCACTAATCACCCTCATACATAATAACCAACGAAATTTCCATACAATAACCCATAACCAAAACACCACCCTCAAAAACGACGAATACCACACCGAAAACCACACAAGGATACAAGCACATAGACAATATTCCACAATAATCACAAGATAACAAGACATCAAGAAAGAAACATACCCGCAGCTGCATTCGGCACTGCCCTGACCTCCACTGCTGTAAGCTGAAAAGCACGACACTGAGCCCTTGGGGGCTCCGCTCCACCCTGACCTCCACCCGTGATCCTCAAAGTGGCCGGTGCTGGAGCCTGCACCGGGCCTGCAGCAAGCTGTGGACAGTTGACCCTCAAATGTCCAACCTGATGACAATGATAACAAATCCTCAAATCCCGAACCGGCGCTGACTGCCGACAATCCCTCGCATAGTGCCCCTCCTTTCCGCACTTGCGGCATGCACCACCGGACCTACAAACTCCGATGTGACCCCTCCCACACTTCCCACAAGCATGGCTGCTCTGATCTCCCACCCTAGAATCAACGGTATTAGACCGTTTCGGCGCCGGCTGCGACTGCACCGGAGCCTGCCTCAGCTCACGCAACTGCAACTCAATCTCTAACTCACGCCGCCTGGCGGCCTCCTGCAACTCCAACAAGGTCTCGCACCTCTGCATAGATACAAACTTTCTGATACCCCTCTTGAGTATGCTCAGATATCGAGACATCTAAGCCTGCTCCGAAGCGAACTTAGGGCAGAACATCGCCCTCTCAGTGAACATCCTGGTGATCTCAGTCACCGACTCCGAACCCTGCTTCAGCTCCAGGAACTCCTGAGCCAATCTCTCCCTCTCAACTCGCGGAACATAACGAGTGCTGCACATCTCTCTGAACTGATCCCATGAAACCGCAGCCCTCTGCGCATCTGAATATGATCCCGTGGTCAATCTCCACCAATCCTTCGCCCCGAGCCTTAACAGGTTCAGAGCACACCTCACCCTCTGATCAGCAGGGCATGAACACGTGAAGAAACACCCCTCCACGTCTGATAACCATCTCATAGCAACAATCGGGTCCTAAACTCCATCAAAGGTGGGAGGCTTCGTATTATCAAAGTCCCGATACTGAAAACCCCGACTAATTCCTCCCCCTGCCGCTGTAGCCGTCGCGGCAGCAGTCTCTGTGAGAGCTGCATAGCGCTCATCAAAATACTCAACCATGGCGGTCTTGATCGACCCGAACAGTTATGGCAACTCAGCCCGAAACAACGCAGCAATCTCATCTCGTAGGATCTCATGAATCCTCGCATCCAACTCGCACGTGCTCATCTGACCAATAACCTCAGGCAGCACAGACCCGCCCGGAACTCCCTCTCCTACTCCCGATCCTGAACCGGATCCACTCCCAGCATGCCTCGGAATCTCCATACTGAAAAACACCACAAAATCTCAGACACTTCCCACTATCCTGGGATCCAACTCTCTCAACCCAACCCTAGAGATCATGGTTTCCCTGATACGCGTATGGGTCCTGTGCTTTCAGTAGTACGGGCCCATACTACCTTCTACACCTACCCATATTTGTATGAAGTACTACCACAACACCCTAGAGAAACATGCATAACGACGCTCAAGCCTCACCACTAGAGGAACACTGAGAATCTCCCATAAGGAACCCTAGGCTACAGGCATCACAAATCAGGCAACATTATCATGAATTCCTGAAGATCCCTAGCCTATCACTAGCATGCTGTTCTATCAAAGCTCCAAAACAAATAACATGCATGGTATTTTGGGGTTACTTACTGGCTCCGGCTGATCGTACCTCCGCGTCCTCCCTTACTCATTTTGAAAACCATTTTAAATTCTCTTTTGAAAACTCTCCTCGATTTGAGACTGGAGTAACACGAGTGTTCCTCCAATTCACTCAAACCAAGGCTCTGATACCAACTTGTAACGACCGAAAAATTCCAACCAATTTAAATTTTTCAAAACAATCTGATTCCATTAAAATCATTACAAAAAGGTTTTCAATACAAATTAATTAAAGTATTCCCAGAATCACATCACGACCAAAAACATGAGGAGCGGTACGATCACGCCTTTGCCTAGCCACGGTCTCCTGAAGAACCTGAAAAACATAAAACCACAACTGTAAGCCCGAAAGCTTAGTGAGATATCCCCACAATACCAACCACATATACCATACACGCATAACATGCCACAACATATATGATCATAGAACACCCATGCACTTCGGGTCTACTGTGTGACTGGTCCGCCGTACCGGCCTGCAGTCCACCTGGTCCACCCTCTGAGTCTAGCCATAAACCTCGAGTCTACAGTGTGGTTGGTCCGCCCGCACCGGGCCTTCAATCCACCTGGTCCACTCTCTGAGTCTACAGTATGACTGGTCCGCCCACACCGGGCCTTCAGTTTGTCTGGTCCACTCTCCGAGCCTCGGCACGTCTGGTCCGCCCTCTTGGGGTCTACAGCCTATCCAGACCGCTCGTTGGGCCTTCGGAACAACCGGTCCGCCCTGGGTATCTTGGCCTACAGCATAAAGCAGGACCCGCCTCAACCCAATTCCAGTCCAAACAACCATGTGCACATATACATACAATCATATAGCAATTCGCAGTCAACAAGCAGATCAAACAGATCACATAACATATCATCATCCTAACCAGGATACCGACCTAACAGGTCACTAGCATAGCATCTCCCTATCTCTCAAGATACCGATCTCAATCAGGTTTCTAACATATACCATCCTAGCTCTCAGGATGCAAGCATATCACAGCAATAACATAACAACAACTACCCGGATCTCAATCCGATAAGGGCCGGCCTTGGTGCCTTAGACCCTGTTGATATAGTGAGGATAACTCACCTCGCGAATGCCGATACTCTGAACTGAAGAAGCAGGCTCTCGAATCACCAACTCACCGCAAATCCCGAACTAACCATCATAACAAAAATAAACATTGGTCCAACATACTTCCACATATCGGAACAAGACCAAAGTCCAAATCTCATACAAAGTCCAACATTGGCCCAATTTACCAAATTGGGCCCACCTCACCAAATGGGCCTAGATCCAATGTCCATAACAATAATTGGGCCCAACATACTCTATCCATAAATTCCCAGACTTGGCCCAATAATCAACTGCCCACCAACGGCCCAAACTCAAAGCCCAAAAATGAAAGTCCAACAGGAGGAGTACGCTGGGCGTACCCTCCTTGGTACGCTGGGCGTACTGCAACGAACGCGAATGAGGATCGGGGCTTTGGCCCGCTACGCGGGGCGTAATCAAGGGTTACGCAAGGCGTAACCGCAACACTCCTTAAGTCCTTTTAACCTCTTAAGCCCAAACTTCAGATCCCTAGGCCAAATGTGATTTGAATTCATAAAGTCTCAGACTTTATCACTTGGGACGTCCTTAAGCTCTTAATCCAAGGTCTTAATCCATTAAGACCTATATATCTCACACATGGAACAACTACAACCCTTGGGACCTCATTTTTCTCACTCAAGACCTCTCCAAAGGTCTGAAAGGACAGATAATCTTGACTAATTCGAAACATACAACAAGGTGAGGACTTTTGGGACAAGAATGATGAAAAAGCTTCAAAATACATAGATCTACACAATATGAAGGTCAAGCAAGAAGCTTTATACCTCAAACAAGCTCCAAAGGATGGTATCTCTTCAGATCTACAAGCTCCACACGTTCTTCTTCTTCTTTGACAACTTCTCTTTTCTCCTTCAAGCCTTTCTTTTGCCAACAAGAGCTTTCCAAGGTCAAGCACAGCCAAAAATGGAGAGAACACGAGATCTAGGGTTTTTCTGAGGTTAAGGATGAGCATAAGGAGGCTAAGGGGTGAACCAACATGTTCCTTATATAGAGGCTGACCCTAAATTAGGGTTTGGAGTTTCTGAGAGTACGTTGGGCGTACCTTTAGTATGCTGGGTGTACTCACCCGGCCACCCCGCCATCTTTCCCTCTATTACGCTGGGCGTACGTCCAGCTTACGCTGGGCGTACCCAGCCAAACTTCAAAATACATACATGCATGCCATGCATGCATGGGACCTTTTCCCACTTACTCCACAAAGAACCATAAACAATAATCATCTTCGAAACACCGCAACTCCTCTAATCTAAACCCGCTCCCAAATAACTTTACATTCATACGGGGTGACAAGAAGCCCAATGCTTCTAACACATACGCCAGCCCGAAACCTTCTCGGATGAAACTTATTTCTCGCAAAAGGACCAGAATTAACCTTCCTCTTAATTCCCAGGGACTCATAATTAAACACTTAAAGAACGGGGTGTTACAATTCTCCCCCACTTAAATTAGGCTTCGTCCTCGAAGCCTGCAACAACTCTACTCTGAAACTATCCCTGCAATGCACCGCCTGGCATTCACCGAACCAGGCTAACCAAGATTCAACCATCGAAATCCGAAACCCAACTTTATCCTTCTTGCCGACAGGATGACACAAGCTTCAGCCCTAGAGCAACTCCCACGAGTTCTCCACCGCAATCTCATAACCGCACCAAACTGGCTCTAGTGTCCTCGGGTTAGGAAAACCCCGATACACTGATGACACTTTCAAACATCCTTCCGGATGAATTTTCACCACAAAAACAAACCCATCTGGAATTCTGAGATTCCATCCATGCATTCCTGCCGAGCCTCAGCAACCATCCAACCCGGATGTGCTCCCATACCACTGCCGAAATCTAACTGCTCAAAGACCATAATTGGACCACTCCCATCATAACCCTGCGCTGCTACTTCCACTTCCGTGGATTTGCACGCCCTCTCGGAGTTACACTCCTCTCCCTATCCTTACCAAGGAAAATCACTTGGCCGCCTTGTCACTCCGACAAGTGCCACGGTGCTCGCCCAATGCTACACCACTCCTTCATAGCGTAACCGCTATCCAAACAACACACATGCTCTGACTCTGCTTGTAAGGACTCACGAGTCCATGCACCATCTCCACTAATCAAGATCACTACCCGGGGCCAGACCTTCTAATGCTATCACACTGCCACACACAGAATCCATAACCTCGAACTGATCCAACAATACCTGCAGAGTCCTCAGCATGACTGGACTGCCTTACCAAGCCTTCAGCCAATCTGATCCACTCTCAGAACCTTTACCCAATTTGGACCGCTCTCAACGCCTTCAGTTTAGCTGGACCGTTCTCCGAGCCTTCGGCCTGACTGGTACGCCCACCTGCCTTCAGTCTATCCGGACTGCTCAACTAACATCCATCATTCCGAGCTATCTCTCTGGGAAATCCTCCCATGCAAACTGTTCTAGCCCTCTAGGGGTTCTAAACTCTATCACCATCATACATACTCGATCCCGGCCCAAACCCAGGCCTTCCACAATCAAATGCCCTAGGTCTGTATCCCGCCCCACATGCCCGACACTTACTCATACCAGCCTACACTCTGGGCTGATAGAATACTGCTGAATCCCAAACAGCTAAGCAACCTCACATGCTCATCGATCTTCCGGAAAATTTTCCAATTCTCCCCCACTTAGGGTACTGACTATCAACCATCGGTCGCCATCACCGACCTCCCAAAATAAATCTGCACAAAACCACACTTATACGCGGGCTGAACCCCACTAGCTCAAACAACCTTCATAGAAATCACATTCCCACACTGATCATCCCGCTCGAAAGAAACTCAATATGCAGCTAACACTCCTTAGGAAGCAGATGCTTTCCGACATTCAGACCCAAAAGCCAATTTCCACTAATCACCCTCATACATAATAACCAACAAAATTTCCATACAATAACCCATAACCAAAACACCACCCTCAAAAACGACGAATACCACACCGAAAACCACACAAGGATACAAGCACATAGACAATATTCCACAATAATCACAAGATAACAAGACATCAAGAAAGAAACATACCCGCAGCTGCATTCGGCACTGCCCTGACCTCCACTGCTGTAAGCTGAAAAGCACGACACTGAGCCCTTGGGGGCTCCGCTCCACCCTGACCTCCACCCGTGATCCTCAAAGTGGCCGGTGCTGGAGCCTGCACCGGGCCTGCAGCAAGCTGTGGACAGTTGACCCTCAAATGTCCAACCTGATGACAATGATAACAAATCCTCAAATCCCGAACCGGCGCTGACTGCCGACAATCCCTCGCATAGTGCCCCTCCTTTCCGCACTTGCGGCATGCACCACCGGACCTACAAACTCCGATGTGACCCCTCCCACACTTCCCACAAGCATGGCTGCTCTGATCTCCCACCCTAGAATCAACGGTATTAGACCGTTTCGGCGCCGGCTGCGACTGCACCAGAGCCTGCCTCAGCTCACGCAACTGCAACTCAATCTCTAACTCACGCCGCCTGGCGGCCTCCTGCAACTCCAACAAGGTCTCGCACCTCTGCATATATACAAACTTTCTGATACCCCTCTTGAGTATGCTCAGATATCGAGACATCTAAGCCTGCTCCGAAGCGAACTTAGGGCAGAACATCGCCCTCTCAGTGAACATCCTGGTGATCTCAGTCACCGACTCCGAACCCTGCTTCAGCTCCAGGAACTCCTGAGCCAATCTCTCCCTCTCAACTCGCGGAACATAACGAGTGCTGCACATCTCTCTGAACTGATCCCATGAAACCGCAGCCCTCTGCGCATCTGAATATGATCCCGTGGTCAATCTCCACCAATCCTTCGCCCCGAGCCTTAACAGGTTCAGAGCACACCTCACCCTCTGATCAGCAAGGCATGAACACGTGAAGAAACACCTCTCCACGTCTGATAACCATCTCATAGCAACAATCGGGTCCTGAACTCCATCAAAGGTGGGAGGCTTCGAAATTATCAAAGTCCCGATACTGAAAACCCCGACTAATTCCTCCCTCTGCCGCTGTAGCCGTCGCGGCAGCAGTCTCTGTGAGAGCTGCATAGCGCTCATCAAAATACTCAACCATGGCGGTCTTGATCGACGCGAACAGTTATGGCAACTCAGCCCGAAACAACGCAGCAATCTCATCTCGCAGGATCTCATGAATCCTCGCATCCAACTCGCACGTGCTCATCTGACCAATAACCTCAGGCAGCACAGACCCGCCCGGAACTCCCTCTCCTACTCCCGATCCTGAACCGGATCCACTCCCAGCATGCCTCGGAATCTCCATACTGAAAAACACCACAAAATCTCAGACACTTCCCACTATCCTGGGATCCAACTCTCTCAACCCAACCCTAGAGATCATGGTTTCCCTGATACGCGTATGGGTCCTGTGCTTTCAGTAGTACGGGCCCATACTACCTTCTACACCTACCCATATTTGTATGAAGTACTACCACAACACCCTAGAGAAACATGCATAACGACGCTCAAGCCTCACCACTAGAGGAACACTGAGAATCTCCCATAAGGAACCCTAGGCTACAGGCATCACAAATCAGGCAACATTATCATGAATTCCTGAAGATCCCTAGCCTATCACTAGCATGCTATTCTATCAAAGCTCCAAAACAAATAACATGCATGGTATTTTGGGGTTACTTACTGGCTCCGGCTGATCGTACCTCCGCGTCCTCCCTTACTCATTTTGAAAACCATTTTAAATTCTCTTTTGAAAACTCTCCTCGATTTGAGACTGGAGTCACACGAGTGTTCCTCCAATTCACTCAAACCAAGGCTCTGATACCAACTTGTAACGACCGAAAAATTCCAACCAATTTAAATTTTTCAAAACAATCTGATTCCATTAAAATCATTACAAAAAGGTTTTCAATACAAATTAATTAAAGTATTCCCAGAATCACATCACGACCAAAAACATGAGGAGCGGTACGATCACGCCTTTGCCTAGCCACGGTCTCCTGAAGAACCTGAAAAACATAAAACCACAACTGTAAGCCCGAAAGCTTAGTGAGATATCCCCAAAATACCAACCACATATACCATACACGCATAACATGCCACAACATATCTGATCATAGAACAGCCATGCACTTCGGGTCTACTGTGTGACTGGTCCGCCACACCGGCCTGCAGTCCACCTGGTCCACCCTCTGAGTCTAGCCATAAACCTCGAGTCTACAGTGTGGTTGGTCCGCCCGCACCGGGCCTTCAATCCACCTGGTCCACTCTCTAAGTCTACAGTATGACTGGTCCGCCCACACCGGGCCTTCAGTTTGTCTGGTCCACTCTCCGAGCCTCGGCACGTCTGGTCCGCCCTCTTGGGGTCTACAGCCTATCCAGACCGCTCGTTGGGCCTTCGGAACAACCGGTCCGCCCTGGGTATCTTGGCCTACAGCACAAAGCAGGACCCGCCTCAACCCAATTCCAGTCCAAACAACCATGTGCACATATACATACAATCATATAGCAATTCGCAGTCAACAAGCAGATCAAACAGATCACATAACATATCATCATCCTAACCAGGATACCGACCTAACAGGTCACTAGCATAGCATCTCCCTATCTCTCAAGATACCGATCTCAATCAGGTTTCTAACATATACCATCCTAGCTCTCAGGATGCAAGCATATCACAGCAATAACATAACAACAACTACCCGGATCTCAATCCGATAAGGGCCGGCCTTGGTGCCTTAGACCCTGTTGATATAGTGAGGATAACTCACCTCGCGAATGCCGATACTCTGAACTGAAGAAGCAGGCTCTCGAATCACCAACTCACCGCAAATCCCGAACTAACCATCATAACAAAATAAACATTGGTCAAACATACTTCCACATATCGGAACAAGACCAAAGTCCAAATCTCATACAAAGTCCAACATTGGCCCAATTTACCAAATTGGGCCCACCTCACCAAATGGGCCTAGATCCAATGTCCATAACAATAATTGGGCCCAACATACTCTATCCATAAATTCCCAGACTTGGCCCAATAATCAACTGCCCACCAACGGCCCAAACTCAAAGCCCAAAAATGAAAGTCCAACAGGAGGAGTACGCTGGGCGTACCCTCCTTGGTACGTTGGGCGTACTGCAACGAACGCGAATGAGGATCGGGGCTTTGGCCCGCTACGCGGGGCGTAATCAAGGGTTACGCAAGGCGTAACCGCAACACTCCTTAAGTCCTTTTAACCTCTTAAGCCCAAACTTCAGATCCCTAGGCCAAATGTGATTTGAATTCATAAAGTCTCAGACTTTATCACTTGGGACATCCTTAAGCTCTTAATCCAAGGTCTTAATCCATTAAGACCTATATATCTCACACATGGAACAACTACAACCCTTGGGACCTCATTTTTCTCACTCAAGACCTCTCCAAAGGTCTGAAAGGACAGATAATCTTGACTAATTCGAAACATACAACAAGGTGAGGACTTTTGGGACAAGAATGATGAAAAAGCTTCAAAATACATAGATCTACACAATATGAAGGTCAAGCAAGAAGCTTTATACCTCAAACAAGCTCCAAAGGATGGTATCTCTTCAGATCTACAAGCTCCACACGTTCTTCTTCTTCTTTGACAACTTCTCTTTTCTCCTTCAAGCCTTTCTTTTGCCAACAAGAGCTTTCCAAGGTCAAGCACAGCCAAAAATGGAGAGAACACGAGATCTAGGGTTTTTCTGAGGTTAAGGATGAGCATAAGGAGGCTAAGGGGTGAACCAACATGTTCCTTATATAGAGGCTGACCCTAAATTAGGGTTTGGAGTTTCTGAGAGTACGTTGGGCGTACCTTTAGTATGCTGGGTGTACTCACCCGGCCACCCCGCCATCTTTCCCTCTATTACGCTGGGCGTACGTCCAGCTTACGCTGGGCGTACCCAGCCAAACTTCAAAATACATACATGCATGCCATGCATGCATGGGACCTTTTCCCACTTACTCCACAAAGAACCATAAACAATAATCATCTTCGAAACACCGCAACTCCTCTAATCTAAACCCGCTCCCAAATAACTTTACATTCATACGGGGTGACAAGAAGCCCAATGCTTCTAACACATACGCCAGCCCGAAACCTTCTCGGATGAAACTTATTTCTCGCAAAAGGACCAGAATTAACCTTCCTCTTAATTCCCAGGGACTCATAATTAAACACTTAAAGAACGGGGTGTTACAATTCTCCCCCACTTAAATTAGGCTTCGTCCTCGAAGCCTGCAACAACTCTACTCTGAAACTATCCCTGCAATGCACCGCCTGGCATTCACCGAACCAGGCTAACCAAGATTCAACCATCGAAATCCGAAACCCAACTTTATCCTTCTTGCCGACAGGATGACACAAGCTTCAGCCCTAGAGCAACTCCCACGAGTTCTCCACCGCAATCTCATAACCGCACCAAACTGGCTCTAGTGTCCTCGGGTTAGGAAAACCCCGATACACTGATGACACTTTCAAACATCCTTCCGGATGAATTTTCACCACAAAAACAAACCCATCTGGAATTCTGAGATTCCATCCATGCATTCCTGCCGAGCCTCAGCAACCATCCAACCCGGATGTGCTCCCATACCACTGCCGAAATCTAACTGCTCAAAGACCATAATTGGACCACTCCCATCATAACCCTGTGCTGCTACTTCCACTTCCGTGGATTTGCACGCCCTCTCGGAGTTACACTCCTCTCCCTATCCTTACCAAGGAAAATCACTTGGCCGCCTTGTCACTCCGACAAGTGCCACGGTGCTCGCCCAACGCTACACCACTCCTTCATAGCGTAACCGCTATCCAAACAACACACATGCTCTGACTCTGCTTGTAAGGACTCACGAGTCCATGCACCATCTCCACTAATCAAGATCACTACCCGGGGCCAGACCTTCTAATGCTATCACACTGCCACACACAGAATCCATAACCTCGAACTGATCCAACAATACCTGCAGAGTCCTCAGCATGACTGGACTGCCTTACCAAGCCTTCAGCCAATCTGATCCACTCTCAGAACCTTTACCCAATTTGGACCGCTCTCAACGCCTTCAGTTTAGCTGGACCGTTCTCCGAGCCTTCGGCCTGACTGGTACGCCCACCTGCCTTCAGTCTATCCGGACTGCTCAACTAACATCGATCATTCCGAGCTATCTCTCTGGGAAATCCTCCCATGCAAACTGTTCTAGCCCTCTAGGGGTTCTAAACTCTATCACCATCATACATACTCGATCCCGGCCCAAACCCAGGCCTTCCACAATCAAATGCCCTAGGTCTGTATCCCGCCCCACATGCCCGACACTTACTCATACCAGCCTACACTCTGGGCTGATAGAATACTGCTGAATCCCAAACAGCTAAGCAACCTCACATGCTCATCGATCTTCCGGAAAATTTTCCAATTCTCCCCCACTTAGGGTACTGACTATCAACCATCGGTCGCCATCACCGACCTCCCAAAATAAATCTGCACAAAACCACACTTATACGCGGGCTGAACCCCACTAGCTCAAACAACCTTCATAGAAATCACATTCCCACACTGATCATCCCGCTCGAAAGAAACTCAATATGCAGCTAACACTCCTTAGGAAGCAGATGCTTTCCGACATTCAGACCCAAAAGCCAATTTCCACTAATCACCCTCATACATAATAACCAACGAAATTTCCATACAATAACCCATAACCAAAACACCACCCTCAAAAACGACGAATACCACACCGAAAACCACACAAGGATACAAGCACATAGACAATATTCCACAATAATCACAAGATAACAAGACATCAAGAAAGAAACATACCCGCAGCTGCATTCGGCACTGCCCTGACCTCCACTGCTGTAAGCTGAAAAGCACGACACTGAGCCCTTGGGGGCTCCGCTCCACCCTGACCTCCACCCGTGATCCTCAAAGTGGCCGGTGCTAGAGCCTGCACCGGGCCTGCAGCAAGCTGTGGACAGTTGACCCTCAAATGTCCAACCTGATGACAATGATAACAAATCCTCAAATCCCGAACCGGCGCTGACTGCCGACAATCCCTCGCATAGTGCCCCTCCTTTCCGCACTTGCGGCATGCACCACCGGACCTACAAACTCCGGTGTGACCCCTCCCACACTTCCCACAAGCATGGCTGCTCTGATCTCCCACCCTAGAATCAACGGTATTAGACCGTTTCGGCGCCGGCTGCGACTGCACCGGAGCCTGCCTCAGCTCACGCAACTGCAACTCAATCTCTAACTCACGCCGCCTGGCGGCCTCCTGCAACTCCAACAAGGTCTCGCACCTCTGCATAGATACAAACTTTCTGATACCCCTCTTGAGTATGCTCAGATATCGAGACATCTAAGCCTGCTCCGAAGCGAACTTAGGGCAGAACATCGCCCTCTCAGTGAACATCCTGGTGATCTCAGTCACCGACTCCGAACCCTGCTTCAGCTCCAGGAACTCCTGAGTTAATCTCTCCCTCTCAACTCGCGGAACATAACGAGTGCTGCACATCTCTCTGAACTGATCCCATGAAACTGCAGCCCTCTGCGCATCTGAATATGATCCCGTGGTCAATCTCCACCAATCCTTCGCCCCGAGCCTTAACAGGTTCAGAGCACACCTCACCCTCTGATCAGCAGGGCATGAACATGTGAAGAAACACCCCTCCACGTCTGATAACCATCTCATAGCAACAATCGGGTCCTGAACTCCATCAAAGGTGGGAGGCTTCGTATTATCAAAGTCCCGATACTGAAAACCCCGACTAATTCCTCCCCCTGCAGCTGCTACAGCCGCTGTAGCCGTCGCGGCAGCCGTCTCTGTGAGAGCTGCATAGTGCTCATCAAAATACTCAACCATGGCGGTCTTGATCGACCCGAACAGTTTTGGCAACTCAGCCCGAAACAACGCAGCAATCTCATCTCGCAGGATCTCATGAATCCTCGCATCCAACTCGCGCGTGCTCATCTGACCAATAACCTCAGGCAGCACAGACCCGCCCGGAACTCCCTCTCCTGCTCCCGATCCTGAACCGGATCCACTCCCAGCATGCCTCGGAATCTCCATACTGAAAAACACCACAAAATCTCAGACACTTCCCACTATCCTGGGATCCAACTCTCTCAACCCAACCCTAGAGATCATGGTTTCCCTGATACGCGTATGGGTCCTGTGCTTTCAGTAGTACGGGCCCATATTACCTTCCACACCTACCCATATTTGTATGAAGTACTACCACAACACCCTAGAGAAACATGTATAACGACGCTCAAGCCTCACCACTAGAGGAACACTGAGAATCTCCCATAAGGAACCCTAGGCTACAGGCATCACAAATCAGGCAACATTATCATGAATTCCTGAAGATCCCTAGCCTATCACTAGCATGCTATTCTATCAAAGCTCAAAAACAAATAACATGCATGGTATTTTGGGGTTACTTACTGGCTCCGGCTGATCGTACCTCCGCGTCCTCCCTTACTCATTTTGAAAACCATTTTAAATTCTCTTTTGAAAACTCTCCTCGATTTGAGACTGGAGTCACACGAGTGTTCCTCCAATTCACTCAAACCGAGGCTCTGATACCAACTTGTAACGACCGAAAAATTCCAACCAATTAAAATTTTTCAAAACAATCTGATTCCATTAAAATCATTACAAAAAGGTTTTCAATACAAATTAATTAAAGTATTCCCAGAATCACATCACGACCAAAAACATGAGGAGCGGTACGATCACGCCTTTGCCTAGCCACGGTCTCCTGAAGAACCTGAAAAACATAAAACCACAACTGTAAGCCCGAAAGCTTAGTGAGATATCCCCACAATACCAACCACATATACCATACACGCATAACATGCCACAACATATATGATCATAGAACACCCATGCACTTCGGGTCTACTGTGTGACTGGTCCGCCGTACCGGCCTGCAGTCCACCTGGTCCACCCTCTGAGTCTAGCCATAAACCTCGAGTCTACAGTGTGGTTGGTCCGCCCGCACCGGGCCTTCAATCCACCTGGTCCACTCTCTGAGTCTACAGTATGACTGGTCCGCCCACACCGGGCCTTCAGTTTGTCTGGTCCACTCTCCGAGCCTCGGCACGTCTGGTCCGCCCTCTTGGGGTCTACAGCCTATCCAGACCGCTCGCTGGGCCTTCGGAACAACCGGTCCGCCCTGGGTATCTTGGCCTACAGCACAAAGCAGGACCCGCCTCAACCCAATTTCAGTCCGAACAACCATGTGCACATATACATACAATCATATAGCAATTCGCAGTCAACAAGCAGATCAAACAGATCACATAACATACCATCATCCTAACCAGGATACCGACCTAACAGGTCACTAGCATAGCATCTCCCTATCTCTCAAGATACCGATCTCAATCTGGTTTCTAACATATACCATCCTAGCTCTCAGGATGCAAGCATATCACAGCAATAACATAACAACAACTACCCGGATCTCAATCCGATAAGGGTCGGCCTTGGTGCCTTAGACCCTGTTGATATAGTGAGGATAACTCACCTCGTGAATGCCAATACTCTGAACTGAAGAAGCAGGCTCTCGAATCACCAACTCACCGCAAATCCCGAACTAACCATCATAACAAAAATAAACATTGGTCAAACATACTTCCACATATCGGAACAAGACCAAAGTCCAAATCTCATACAAAGTCCAACATTGGCCCAATTTACCAAATTGGGCCCACCTCACCAAATGGGCCTAGATCCAATGTCCATAACAATAATTGGGCCCAACATACTCTATCCATAAATTCCCAGACTTGGCCCAATAATCAACTGCCCACCAACGACCCAAACTCAAAGCCCAAAAATGAAAGTCCAACAGGAGGAGTACGCTGGCCGTACCCTCCTTGGTACGCTGGGCGTACTGTAATGAACGCGAATGAGGATCGGGGCTTTGGCCCGCTACGCGGGGCGTAACCGCAACACTCCTTAAGTCCTTTTAACCTCTTAATGGCTTAAGCTCTTAAGCCCAAACTTCAGATCCCTATGCCAAATGTGATTTGAATTCATAAAGTCTCAGACTTTATCACTTGGGACGTCCTTAAGCTCTTAATCCAAGGTCTTAATCCATTAAGACCTATATATCTCACACATGGAACAACTACAACCCTTGGGACCTCATTTTTCTCACTCAAGACCTCTCCAAAGGTCAGAAAGGACAGATAATCTTGACTAATTCGAAACATACAACAAGGTGAGGACTTTTGGGACAAGAATGATGAAAAAGCTTCAAAATACATAGATCTACACAATATGAAGGTCAAGCAAGAAGCTTTATACCTCAAACAAGCTCCAAAGGATGGTATCTCTTCAGATCTACAAGCTCCACACGTTCTTCTTCTTCTTTGACAACTTCTCTTTTCTCCTTCAAACCTTTCTTTTGCCCACAAGAGCTTTCCAAGGTCAAGCACACCCAAAAATGGAGAGAACACGAGATCTAGGGTTTTTCTGAGGTTAAGGATGAGCATAAGGAGGCTAAGGGGTGAACCAACATGTTCCTTATATAGAGGCTGACCCTAAATTAGGGTTTGGAGTTTCTGAGAGTACGTTGGGCGTACCTCTAGTACGCTGGGCGTACTCACCCGGCCACCCCGCCATCTTTCCCTCTATTACGCTGGGCGTACGTCCAGCTTACGCTGGGCGTACCCAGCCAAACTTCAAAATACATACATGCGTGCCATGCATGCATGGGACCTTTTCCCACTTACTCCACAAAGAACCATAAACAATAATCATCTTCGAAACACCGCAACTCCTCTAATCTAAACCCGCTCCCAAATAACTTTACATTCATATGGGGTGACGAGAAGCCCAATGCTTCTAACACATACGCCAGCCCGAAACCTTCTCGGATGAAACTCATTTCTCGCAAAAGGACCAGAATTAACCTTCCTCTTAATTCTCAGGGACTCATAATTAAACACTTAAAGAACGGGGTGTTACATTTGTTCTACCACTCATTGAATTATACAAAAAGGCACGTTTTATAACATCGAGTTACCAATGCGTTTTCGTACAATCAATGCATAAACAACTCGTAAGTAACAAATCATATCTCTACGTTTGAAGACTTATATGATATTACCGTCTCATGATCACTCGAGATAAATTCCATGAAGTGATTCCAGTGAGCGTGGGTTGAGTCCAATGCTCAAAACTTATGAGCACTCATGATTGTTGTAGCCATGTCTAACACCTTAGACCTCTACAACCAATCATGACAGTCTTGATTCATACCTACTTCCGACATATGACCGACTGTGGAGGTTTGAATAATATGATATACAAAACATAATTATTCTGGAAGTCAAAACATGCAAAAGAAAATATAGTGAACGATTGACAAAAGATAGTAACACTTTACTCATAAATAAACACAACTTTTATTCATCATCTAATGTTAATTACACTTTACAAATTTCATAATTTATCTAACTACTAAAACTTATATCATCCTTCAGCCCTATGCTCCGAGCATGCTGGAGATGCTTAACCCTACTCAGGCCCTTCGTGAGGGGATCTGCTGGGTTCTCATCCGATGATACCCTGTTTGCCACGAGGATTCCTTCTTCTATTCGATGTATGATGAAGTGATATTTTATGTCAATGTGTCTGGATCTCCCATGATCTCTTGGTTCCTTGGCTAAGGCAACCGCACTATTGCTGTCACAGAAAATCTCCATTGGCACTTTTATAGCTGGTACAACTCCAAGGTCTCCGATGAAGTTCTTTAGCCATATAACCTCCTTTGCTGCCTCGCTTGCTGCTATATACTCTGATTCACAAGTGGAATCAGCCACTGTCTCCTGCTTGGAACTTTTCCATGTAATTGCCCCTCCGTTTAGGGTAAAGACCCAGCCCGGCTGAGAGCAGAAATTATCCATGTCAGTCTGAAAGCTAGCATCATTGTACCCTACAACTCTCAAGCTATCACTCACACCAAGGGTAAGGACCCAGTCCTTAGTCATTTGCAGGTACTTGAGGATATTCTTTACCGCAGTCCAGTGTGCCTTGCCAGGGTTCCCCTGATACTTGCTAACCATGCTCAAAGCAAAAGCTACATCAGGTCAAGTACACGTCATAGCATACATGATCGATCCTACAGCTGAAGCATAAGGTAGTCGACTCATTTCCGCTATCTCAGCCTCAGTACTAGGGCTTTGTGTCTTACTCAATCTGGCGTTACTCTGAATGGGTAACTCACCTTTCTTGGAGTTATGCATGTTGAATCTTTTCAACACTTTGTCCACATAGGTGCTTTGACTATGTCCAATTAGTCTTTTACTCTTGTTTCTCAAAATCCTTATCCCTAGGATATAGGCAGCTTCACCAAGGTCCTTCATAGTGAAACACTTCCCAAGCCAGGACTTTACTTCCTGCAGGGTTGGGATGTCATTTCCTATGAGTAGTATGTCATCCACATACAGTACCAAAAAGCTGACTATGCTCCCACTAGCCTTGATATAGACACACGATTCATCTTCACTCCTTGAAAAGCCAAATTCCTTGACTTTCTCATCAAAGCAAAGATTCCATCTGCGAGGTGCCTGTTTCAATCCATAAATGGATTTCTCAAGTTTACACACTCTATTGGGGTACTCTGTATTGACAAAACCCTCAGGCTGAACCATGTAAACATCTTCAGCCAACTTTCCATTAACGAAAGCGGTTTTGACATCCATTTGCCATATTTCATAGTCATGAAATGCAACAATGGCTAACAGAACCCTAATAGACTTTATCTTGGCCACTGGTGAAAAGGTCTCATCATAATCAACTCCCGGAGTTTGTGAATAACCCTTTGCAACCAGTCGTGCCTTATAAGTGTGTACATTACCATCCATGTCGGTTGATATGTGCATATTTAGTGTGTATTTAGTATAGTTTTTTATTCATATATTAGCTAAATTATCGCATATTATGGACAAAAGGTACTTAAAAGTGTTAAATTATGTTTTTCAGTCCAAAGATGAAGCTCGGAAGCAAAAGGAAGCAAGAGAAGCGGTTAGGAGCTCGAGAGTGGAATGAAGAAGGAAAAACACTAAAAAAAGCTTCTACTCGTCGAGTCAGATAGCTACTCGACGAGTCCGGTTGAGGAATCAGAAGGATAATGACTCGGGATCCCAGATAGTTATCGCAATACGGGGAATGTGAGAGGGACTCGACGAGTCACCACTTGACTCGACGAGTCGGACCGCTTATTTAAAGATAATTCCACAGATCGATGAGAGAGAGTTCGGGGACGATTCAGAGAGGTTTTGCTGCGATTGAGAAGCCAGAGGACCCTTAGAGATCGTTAAAGCGAGCTAGAGTTCAATTCCGAAGGAGCATTGAGGCAAAATTTATCATACTTCTTAAATCTTTGTGTTTAGTTACTATGTTTGAACATTTAGATTCTGTTTGTTTGCTGAATTTTATTTCAATGATGAGCTAAACCCTTTAGACTTCTATTTGGGGATACAAAATTGATAGTATGGTTTGATTCTTGGTAGGATTAATTCTATGTTGGTTAATTTAGTTATTTTAGCTTGCTAAAGAACCTTGTGTGTGAATGATAATTGATTTTCTGTTAATAGGGAGATAATTAATTAGCATGAACATCTATTAGTTATCAATCTCATATGCTTAGTGAACACTTTTTGTCATATGTCTAGTGTAGTGAACATGAAACTAGGATTAATAAGAAAATCAAGTAAATTTATGTGCAAGCTTGTGAGATGACCATTAAACAAGAAGTTAATTAAAAGGATAAATTAATTAGCTATTGCAAGTCTAACTTAACCCGAATATTATATCTAGTAAATTTAATTGAAATAGACAACTGGCCATTGTTTAAATTGATTTATTTGCTAAGGATTAATGATGTGAATACGGAACTAATCAATTGAATCGGTAACTAGCAAAAGAATTAATCCATTGCACTTTTACCTTGAAATCAACCATAGGATCAATTAAGTTGAACTAAATAGAAGTACTTCTCCGTTATTGAATCTAGTCAAAGTCTTTATTTTCTAGCTTAAATTAGTAATAATTAGTAAGTTTCTAGTCTTGTAAAACTAGAGAACAACCCTTGCTTTTTAATTAACTTAGATTAAATTAGTTTTTAGTTTAATTTGCCGTTCCCTGTGTTCGATACCCTGCTTATTTAGCTATACCACAATTGATAGGTTCACTGCCTTTTGTGTGTTATTTGATAATTAAAAGTAGGTTTAAAACTAGTGGGTTTAACACACATCAAGTTTTTGGCGCCGTTGCCGGGGAACGGTTCTAAAATTAATAATAAAGTCTAGTTTAATCGATCCTTTGTGTGGGATTTATCTTACACAAAGTTATTTACAAAGCGAATCCAGTAAGTAGACTTAGTTTCATTACAATTTCGTTTTTTTTTACTAGAAAATTTTCTTTTCTGTTTTTGCCTTTCACTCGCCGAGTGCACTCGTGCCGACTCGGCGAGTCCATCGCTGAGTTAGTCTTTATTTTTTCTATTCCGTTTTTGTTCCTTTTACGCGTTTCGTTCTTTTGTTTCGTTTTTTTTCAGCTGTTTCATGACCCGAGGATCGGACACAGCTCTAGTACCACCTTTGGAAGACCCGGAATCCGCACTAAAGAGAAGCAAAGGAAAAGTCGTAGGAGATATCGCAACTTCAAAGAACTCACCACTCAAGAACTTGAAATCCGTTTTCAGTAAGAAGAAAGGCAGCAAATCAGGAGCATCCAGTGCCTCGTTAACAATTGAAGAACCAATTCACAAAGATATCGAGTACGAGACCGAGGAAGAAGAAGAGAATATTTCCGAGCACGAAACCGATTCCGAGGAAGGGTTAGCTATCAATATGGCTAACATCGATGAAGTCCCCATGGGGGAGTGGAAGAAAAGGATGCGTGTTGACACCGGGCCGGGACTTGTGCAACCCGCAATTCCTGCAACCGCTACGTTTGAGCTAAAGGTCCATATTCTCGCTCAACTCAAGGAGATCCCTTTTTACGGGAGAGATCATGAAGACGCTTATAAGCATTTGGACGAAGTAAATGATGTAGCCGATTACTTCAACGTGCCTAATGTTCCACGCGAGACCCAGCTTCTTCGAATGCTCTCTGTCACGTTTAAAGGCGCTGCAAAAGATTGGTTAAAATCACTTCCTCCCGGATCGGTCACCACATGGGCCAAGATGAAAGAAGAGTTCATTGACCATTTCTGCCCACCTTCCAAGATAGCCAAGCTAAAGAAAGCCATTGCCAACTTCGAGCAACAACCCGGAGAATCTCTTTATGAAGCTTGGGAAAGGTACAAGAGCCTACTTAGAAATTGCCCACACCATGATCTTAACACCCAACAAGAGGTCTCCATCTTTTATGATGGAGTTAATGTCACCACAAGGCAACTACTCGATTCACAAGGCCCGCTCACCCGAAAGCCACCTCCGGAAATAAAGGAATTAATTGAAGAATTCTCTAAGCATTCTAGAGAATACCACAATCCGAGGAATGAAGTGAGTCGTGGAGCAGTAAACTCGGTGAACGATGGCATGGCGGCGGTAATAGCTAAACTCGATAGCCTAGACCGAAGAATGATGAAAATGGATCAAACCATCCATGCTATTAGGGTAGGATGCGAAAATTGTGGCGGCCCCCATCTTACCAAGGATTGTGATCGAGACGAGAAGGGAAATAGAAAGGCTCAAGTATTCTATTCCAGTGGCGATAGATACGATGAAGACTGGAGGAAACCGAAGAAGGAATGGCTCCCATACGAAGAATATAAAAAGGCTAAGGAGGAGAAATACAAACAGAGGGAGAGGGGATTCTATCAAAAGGAAGAGCCGGTGACGGAAAAGAAGGCAAATTTAGAAGAAATACTCACAAAGTTCATAACCGCGTCCGCGAAAAGACATAATGATCACGATGTTGCAATGCAAGAAACCAGAAACATGTTGAGGAATCAGCAAGCTTCCATTCTCAACATTAAGAAACAGCTGGGACAGCTTGCACATCAAGTGAATGAAAGAAGACCGGGTCAACTTCCGAGCAACACCGAGCCCAATCCAACAATGGAGAACGTGAGCGTAATAACCTCCAGCAGTAAAGAAAAATTTACAGAAGCACTAAGGATCTCCAAGAAGAAGGAAGAGAAGGCAGAAGAATCGAGGCCAGCCAAACCCGAACCGACTCGCCGAGTCACTCCTATGGACTCGACGAGTCCATGCGAAATTAAGAAACCCATCAGTTCTTCGAAACCTTATAAGCCTCCACTGCCATACCCAACCAGAGCCATGCCTGCAGAAAAAGTTGAAGCATACAGAACCTTCATGGAGCATGTTAAAGCTTTACAAGTCAATATGCCATTTGTGGAAACAATGCTCCAAACTCCTAAATACTTTAACTTACTTAAAGGCCTTTTTGCTGCTAGGAAAGATCTGGCTGAAGTCGCGGAGATATTGATGAGTGAGCTGCCTGAGAAGAAGGGTGATCCGGGTAACATAGTAATTCCGTGCCAATTTGGTAATGAAGTTTCTACACGAGCATTGGCTGATTCAGGTGCAAGCATTAATTTGATGCCCTATTCATTCTTTAAGAAGCTGAATTTACCAGCACCAAGGCCGGTAAAATATGAGAATCCATTTGGCAAACAAAACAATAATTCATCCACAAGGCATTTGTGAAGATCTCCTTATCAAAGTGGACAAGTTTATTTTTCCAGTAGACTTCGTGGTGGTGGAAATGAAAGAAGACCCCGAAATACCAATTATTTTGGGAAGATCATTCTTAAACACCGCGTGTGCCCTAATTGACATATGTGAGTCTACATTGACATTAAGAGTGGGTGATGAGTCGGTGGTGTTTAAAGCTATTCCAGAAGTCAAGCAAGAAGAAGAAAAGAGAGAAGAAGTCTCAATGATCCAATTGGATGATGAGATATTAGAAAAAAAGCTTGCACGTTTGATGAAAGAAGACCCAAGCAAGTTTGTGATACACTCTGAAGAAGAAGGAGATGTTAACAAGGACTTGGATGAATTAGAAAAGCTACTGGAAGGAGCCCACTCAGAAAAAACCCAAGATTTTATGGAACCCGATCAGACTCACCGAGTCACCATAATGGACTCGACGAGCCCAATTGACTTGGATAAAAACTTGACCAAAGCTGATTTGTTTGTTGATAGTTCTTCACATACCCTGGGTTCAGTTACTGTTTTTGATTCTTTGGAAGGACAATCGGCAGAAGAAGTAAAAGGAATGGAGGTCCAACACGCCGATGTGGCATGCCTTGATACGATGCCATTTGGAGAAGAGTTGAGCACAAAAGAGGATGAAGACATAAAGGGAAGCAGAGTGGAAGCTGATCACCAATTCACCACTAAACCTAGAGCACGGACCATTATGAAATATGAAGTTATTAAATTTAAAGAGAAGGAGGTTCAAGAGTTGGTGAAAAAGAATGGGTTGAAAAAGAAGAAGAGGAAAAGAGAAGCCCAAACAGCTGAGGATGATACTGAGAAAAGGAGAAGAGACGAATTGAAGAGGGCTTACAAGAAAAAGATTCACGCCTACAAGACCAAGTACAAATCACAAAAAGTTAGGCGTGCGTTCCCGATGCTCGAAGATGACAAAACGTAGATGGGAAGGAGTCTAGCTCATGACTCCTCAAAAAGAAGCGCTTGGTGGGAGGCAACCCGTTGAGTTTGCTTTCTTTTACTTTTTAGTCTTCTTTTTATTTTTCTTTTTATTTTCCGTTCGTTTTTATTCTTAATCTTCTAAATCATCGGGCATGTCTGCTTGAGAGTTGCATAGCCTAAGTGTGGGGTGAAATGATTCATAATAAACAGAAAAATTTTAAAAATTATGCAAATTTTTAAATGACTCGCCGAGTCTGACCACGACTCGACGAGTCCACATGGATTCCAAAAAAATCTTTGACTGCGCGACTAGACTCGCCGGGTCTGACCCTGACTCGACGAGTCGGTTTTATTTACAGAAAAAAAAAATTATTTCGAAATTACTTTTACATCTGGTAAATAGGGTTTTAACCCTAAAATTCAGTTTCCACACCACACTCGCCGGGTACCTCTTTCTCAAACTCTCTCTCAAGCATTCAAGTTTTCTTCAAATTTTCTTCCAATTTCTCAAGGTTTAAACTCAAAAGGTAACAACTTTCTTCTTGATTTTTAGTAAGAACGTGATTATAAGGCCATCTATACCTGCAATTGCATGAAAAAACCCGTTTTTGAAAAGTAATGAAATTCCAGGGTTTTGATTTTTCATGAATATTGTTGTTTTGAACGTTTATTTAGGCCTTATTACTTAGTAGGAAGTCCATGAACAAAACCCTTGATAGAAATTACAGGTTTTATGTTCCAATTTCATGCGACCCATCGACTGACTCGTGCAGGTTGCGCGACTCGCCGAGTCGGTCCTGGACTCGACGAGTCCAGTCGAGTTACAGACAGGAGACATTTTTTAATTATATTCTGTGTTTTCTGGGTTTTTTTTATGTTTATTTTGCAGACATCATGTTCAGAAGGGGGCAAACTTCCAGTGGCAACCAAGGCGATTTTCCGTGGTTAAATTTCCCGCAAATTGAGTCCGCTTCAACAATGCGGAAATGGAAGAAGAAGTTGGCTGATATTAAGAAGAAGGAGGTATATGTGCCGAACAGAATTGATTGGGAATGGCTGCAAAGTGTTAGATATGAAGAAGAACTAGCTCCTTATCTTTTAAAGGAGTTTCATTATAATGGCGAAACTATGGTGTGTGACAGGTGGAGCCGGGTTTTCCGTATTCAAGAACCGGTTTATTTGGAGCTATGTTTAGAATTCTTTTCCACGGTGTCTTTTACCGGGGGAGTAGATGTTTTTCACTCGACAAGCTTCAGTTTCTGTCTTGGGGGAGAGTTCCATCAATGCTCAGTGGTGGATCTTGCATGCCGATTGGGGGTTTATGACCAGCCCTTGGTCTCGACACCCATCTTTCGGGACTTTTTAGCACAAACCCATATGGCATTTCCCGAAGGAATTACAAGTGCGGGCTGGTGGAATACCATTGGCAATAAAGTTTACATTCCGAAGTCGGCGCAAGAAGGGAGCATTCGATCCCCAATACACCGCTTAATACACCGCCTCATTTCATCCACCATCAACCAACGAAAGGATGATGACAAGGTTTCCAACCTTGATGTCTTTTTCCTACGGAGCATCATTACACCCGATGTTTTTTGTAATATTCCTTGGTGTATTGCTTCATATCTTTCGGAGGGTGCGGTCAAAGATCGCAAGACCTCCCGTATCAATGGAGGAATGTTTGTCACCCGATTGGCTAATTCATTCGGGTTGATGAACCGCGGTGCCTGGAACCTCATGACATTGATCCCGACGCCCCCGTTTAATCCCATTCTTTTCCGAAGAGCATGGATAATTGAAGACTATGGTGGTGGCCATTATGCCATTCCAAACGATGACCCCGTTGTTTGTCCCGAAGCACCGGGAAGGAGGGTAAGATCAAGAAGAGAGCGGGATGTGGAGGACGAGCCGCCAGTGATTCCGGTCGAAAATGAAGAAGTACCAATGGATTGGTACAATGTAGAGATGAGACGGATGCAGGATCAAATGGCGAGGGTCTGAACTTTTGCAACCAATCCCACATACGACTTTTTGACCACTTCAATATTCCACATATTGATGGTGGGAATTACCCATTCATTCCATCATGGGATGAGAGGATTGGTGCGCGACAAAGCGGAGCCGGGGGAAGTGGAGCCGCCAATGATGATGAGGAGGATGAAGATTGATTTTGATGTTTTTGTTAATCAAACAATTTTATTTTTTTGTTTTATTTTTATTTGGTGTGTATGCTTTGAGATTTTATTATGTTTAATGGTTGTTTGCTTTAGTTATTTTTCAGGATTGAATTATGATTGCTTGCTTAGGATGGTTTAGAGATGTAAAACATGGATGTTTTCGAGAGTGAGAGCGAGTCAAGGAAGCGGGTTTTTAACGTCAAAGTGTCGAGTCCGGTCCTAGGGGTATGAGCAATTGAGTCCAAATGTGAGGAAGGGTTAGAGAAGTTTTTAGAGGCTAAAACAGTTGCAAAATACCAAGTTTTTTCGTTCAGTGGCCTACTTGACGAGTGCACTAAGCCGACTCGACGAGTTGCCTTGTATTTCTACAAATTCTGAGAAGGCGCGCTGGTACTCGACGAGTCCACCATAAGACTCGACGAGTCGTTCAAATGTTATACCGACGGACTGCTGATTTGATGCTGCTACTTGTCCCATTTGCTCACTTATTCTTCCATTTCCATTCTTGAAGATCTTACACTGATTTTCGCATATTTGGAGCGACCCGCACGAGACGAGACACCCAAGGCATGGATGAGATGTTACCATGTCTAAACTTGAAGTTGGAGCTTAAATGAGAGTGATCAACCTATCCACTGCTATCCCAGGGAAGTTTGTTCCAATTCCCTCTTTAGTTTTTTTTATGTTTTTATGCATAATATGCAATGAGGGCATTGCATCACATAAGTGTGGGGTAGGGGGTTGGTTACATAATAGTCAATTTTTTAAAAAAATTTTGCATACCAAAAATATTATTTAGGACTTAATTAGAAAATTTTGGTAAAAAATTAGGATTCCATATTAGAATTGTGTTAATAATTACATGATAACCCAAATGTTTAGTTGAGCCTATATACGTTCTAGTGCATTTGTAGCTTCCTTATTTCAGTGAAATCATGAGACAAAAACACAATCTTGCTCAGCCTGAGGGATGCAATATGTTTAGCAGCCTAAACCTGAAATGTATCCAGGAAAATTGTTATCATTGGCCAATAAAGGTTGAGATTGAGCGCCCCTGCTTAAGCATGTAGGTTTTGAGTGAAAAAAAAAGTGAGGTAAATGTAAAAAAAAAAAAAGAGAGAATTGCAAGAAAAGTTGTAAGAATATTGGAGCAGTTAAAGTGAAGATCAAAAGATCGAAAATTCCGAAGAAATCCAAAAAGTTGAAGATACCCGGAAATCAAACAATAAAGGTGGTGAATTCAAAGAGATCAAAGATCAAATTACCAAAGGAAGTGAAGAATTCTAAAAGAGCTTCATAGTGGTATCGAAAAATTGTAATTTTCTAGAATATGTATGCTTGGGTTGCTTAATTAAAAACACCTTGAGGGTAAAGAGGTTTTCTGCGGATGGATTCGGAGGGTTGCATAAAATGAGCATAGCTCGGGGTGAGTGGGTGAATGTTTATGAGGATTGTGAGTATTTGGAATATGGGGGGTTCTTTAGGAAAAATTTTAGACACAAATGCATGCGTTGCGGTCTTGGCATAATGGCTGGGTTAGATTGGAGTTGTTATACATATTTCTAATGTGTTAAAATTTAGTTTTGCTTGAGGGCAAGCAAAAGACAAGTGTGGGGTATTTTGATATGTGCATATTTAGTGTGTATTTAGTATAGTTTTTTATTCATATATTAGCTAAATTATTGCATATTATGGACAAAAGGTACTTAAAAGTGTTAAATTATGTTTTTCAGTCCAAAGATGAAGCTCGGAAGCAAAAGGAAGCAAGAGAAGCGGTTAGGAGCTCGAGAGTGGAATGAAGAAGGAAAAACACTAAAAAAAGCTTCTACTCGTCGAGTCAGATAGCTACTCGATGAGTCCGGTCGAGGAATCAGAAGGATAATGACTCGGGATCCCAGATAGTTATCGCAATACGGGGAATGTGAGAGGGACTCGACGAGTCACCACTTGACTCGACGAGTCGGACCGCTTATTTAAAGATAATTTCACAGATCGATGAGAGAGAGTTCGGGGACGATTCAGAGAGGTTTTGCTGCGATTGAGAAGCCAGAGGACCCTTAGAGATCATTAAAGCGAGCTAGAGTTCAATTCCGAAGGAGCATTGAGGCAAAATTTATCATACTTCTTAAATCTTTGTGTTTAGTTACTATGTTTGAACATTTAGATTCTGTTTGTTTGCTGAATTTTATTTCAATGATGAGCTAAACCCTTTAGACTTCTATTTGGGGATACAAAATTGATAGTATGGTTTGATTCTTGGTAGGATTAATTCTATGTTGGTTAATTTAGTTATTTTAGCTTGCTAAAGAACCTTGTGTGTGAATGATAATTGATTTTCTGTTAATAGGGAGATAATTAATTAGCATGAACATCTATTAGTTATCAATCTCATATGCTTAGTGAACACTTTTTGTCATATGTCTAGTGTAGTGAACATGAAACTAGGATTAATAAGAAAATCAAGTAAATTTATGTGCAAGCTTGTGAGATGACCATTAAACAAGAAGTTAATTAAAAGGATAAATTAATTAGCTATTGCAAGTCTAACTTAACCCGAATATTATATCTAGTAAATTTAATTGAAATAGACAACTGGCCATTGTTTAAATTGATTTATTTGCTAAGGATTAATGAAGTGAATACGGAACTAATCAATTGAATCGGTAACTAGCAAAAGAATTAATCCATTGCACTTTTTCCTTGAAATCAACCATAGGATCAATTAAGTTGAACTAAATAGAAGTACTTCTCCGTTATTGAATCTAGTCAAAGTCTTTATTTTCTAGCTTAAATTAGTAATAATTAGTAAGTTTCTAGTCTTGTAAAACTAGAGAACAACCCCTGCTTTTTAATTAACTTAGATTAAATTAGTTTTTAGTTTAGTTTGCTGTTCCTTGTGTTCGATACCCTGCTTATTTAGCTATACCACAATTGATAGGTTCACTGCCTTTTGTGTGTTATTTGATAATTAAAAGTAGGTTTAAAACTAGTGGGTTTAACACACATCATCGGTCTTCTTCTTGAAGATCCATTTGCACCCTACTGTCTTACGACCTGGTACATTCTCAACCAAGTTCCAAACTTGATTGTCATACATGGATTGTATCTCGCTATCCATAGCCTCTTTCCATTTCGCAGACTCGGGGCCTGCCATGGCTTCCACGTAACTGTTAGGTTCATCCAGACCTACTAGTGTCTCATCACTAATAAGTGTCTCACCTTCCGCAGTAATATGGAAACCATAGTAACGCTCAGGTGCTTTCCTAACTCTTGTGGAACGTCTCAGAGGTACAGACTCGTCAATTGGCTCAACAGGAGTTTCCTCCTCAAGTTGAGGGCTAGGGTTTGAAGTTCCTTCACCACTCGACTCTTGAAGTTCTTCAAGATCAATTTGCCTCCCACTGTCTCCTTGGCTTATAAACTCTCTCTCTCGAAAGACTCCTCTTCTTTCTACAAAGACCACATTATCACTAGGTCTGTAGAAGAGGTAACCAAAGGATCTTTGTGGGTAGCCAATGAAAATACACCTCTCGCTTCGGGGTTCAAGCTTATCATGAGTCTCGCACCTCACAAAAGCCTCGCAACCCCAAATCTTGATGAGGTCTAGTTTGGGTACTTTTCCGGTCCACATCTCGCGAGGAGTTTTTGCAACTTTCTTTGTAGGGACTAGATTAAGGATATGGGCGGCAGTCTCTAAGGCATACCCCCAAAATGAGATTGGTAGCGAAGCTCGACTCATCATGGAACGAACCATATCCAATAAGGTTCGATTACGCCTCTCAGCTACACTATTCAACTATGGTGTCCTGGGAGGTGTCAATTGTGAGACAATCCCACATTCCCTAAGATAGTCGAGGAACTCTGAACTAAGATACTCACCACCTCGATCGAATCGAAGCATCTTAATGTTCCTGCCTAATTGATTCTCGACTTCCTGTTTAAATTCCATAAACCTTTCGAAAGTCTCTGACTTATGCTTGATTAAGTAGACATATCCATATCTACTGTAATCATCAGTAAAAGTCAAATAATAACGATTAGCATCCCTTGTGGCATGTTTGAATGGTCCACACACATCCGTGTGTACAAGGTCCAACAAACCTTCACCCCTTTCACAAGAACCTGTGAAGGGTGACTTTGTCATTTTTCCAAGTAAGCATGATTCGCAACTATCATATGACTTTAGGTCAAATGACTCCAAGACTCAATCCTTTTGGAGTTGGCCTATGCGTTTCGTGCTTATATGTCCAAGACGACAATGCCATAATGATGCTTTATCCAAGTTATTATTATTAATAGAATCAATACACATCACATTATTTCCTAAGTTGTCTACAACAGACACAGCTTCATACACACCATCACAAGGTAATGCTTTAAAATAAAGAACATTATTAAAGAAAGCATCAATAGAACCAACTTCATTATTAAATGAAAAGGTAAACCCTTGTTTATACAATGCATGAAAGGAAATAATATTTCTTGCCATTTCTGGCGAGTAACAACATTTATTCAAATCTAAATTAAACCCACTACTTAGCGATAAAGTATAAACTCCAATCTTGGTGACAGGTGTAACTTTCCTATTCCCCATGATCAAGTTTATCCTTCCTTGCTCCACATTCTCACTTCTTCTTAGTCCCTGCAAGTCACAACAAATATGAATACCACAACTGGTATCAAGGACCCAAGAGTTAGAATTGGGTGAGTTGTTAGAAATGATAGTGTGAATACCTGCATGGTTGGGTTTAACTTTCCCATCCTTCATATCTTGCTGGTACTTTGGGCAGTTCCGCTTCCAATGTGCCTTTTCATGACAATAGAAGCATTCAGCCTCTTTTGGGTCAGAAGAAGGAGTGATGAAACCTTTCTTGGTTCCACTTGAAGAAGAGCCATCAAGGGTCCTAACCTTGGTACCCTTCGAAGAACTCTTTCTCTTCTTCCCTCGTCCTTTCCCGATTGCCAAGACAGGGGCGCAGTGGGTAGGAGTAGGAGCAGTAACAACCGCCTTACCCTTAAGACCACTTTCCGCGGTCTTTAAGAGTCCTTGAAGTTTGCTGAGTGTGACCTCTTCCTTGTTCATGTGGTATGTCATGCGGAATTGATCGTAACATGAAGGTAAGGAGTGCAAAATGATATCTATTGCAAGCTCCTCGGGAAAGTTCACATTAAGCTTCAGCAAACGGTCCACAAATCTTTGCATTTTCTGCATGTGGCCCATGATGGGTTCACCGTCCTTCATGCGAGTTGTTATCATGGAGGAGATGATTGCATACCTCTCTTGACGAGCACTTTTATGGTATCTTTCCATCAAGTCTTGGTGCATCTCATAGGGGTAGAAATCTTCATAGGGTTTTTGGAGATCCGCAGTCATAGTGGCCATCATGATGCATGCCACCTTCGTGGCATCCCTTTCATGTTCCCTAAACTCAGCAATCTCTTGAGGAGTAGCAACTGTCTCGTCAATCTCCTTATGCTCCTTATCGAGGACATATTCCTTGTCCTCGTAGCGAGTAATCATTCTGACGTTTCTGATCCACTCATTAAAGTTGGATCCATCAAAAGTGACTTTCCCACACAAATTCATAAGAGAAAAGGAGCCACTAGGATTAGAGCCAGAAGCAGCGTTGTTTGCAGACATCTAGAAAGAGAAGAAAGAAAGGATTAGTTTAGATATAGAGATAGTCCTTAATAAAACACCCAAATGTAGTATTAAGGCTAGGACCCAATCACAATATATTATACTTAGAAGAGGAATGTCGTAATCTAAGTAATGACATATTTGAAAGGTAGGTGAATGACGATTCACCAATTTCCACCAAAGACGATATATTAAAAATATTTAATTTGGTTCTTAGAAACTCCTAGATTCTTTTGAGATTCAATGAACTTTTCAAAGGCATGTTTCAATCTCGAGTGTGCCCTCCAAGTTTTGTGACTGGGATGCCGAGGATCACAAAATGAGGTGTGAAGTAACCATGCAAATTACTTGGTACCCTTAATGTATTACCCCTCAATCGATGTGCTGGTTAACCACACACGCTCCATCAATACTATGATAAACATTAAGTCACCCTTTACCTACCTTATTAAGTTCAAGTTAGTGTGCCGTTTAACCACACACGCTCCACTAACGACTTAGACAAAGTGTAAAGTGTAATTTCATGGATTAGCACCTTATTCACATTTTTCCTAAAGTAACTAAGATTGGGAATTTAATAAAACATTTAGTTACTTTATAATATTCATCATACTTTTAATGAGAATTTATAAGTCCTTATCTTACCCGTTCGGCTAACGACCCTCCACCAGTCAAGCAAGCGGTGGGTGAGAGTGGACACCCATTAAGTTTCCATTTTAAAGGCAACAACCTTATACCCACCTTATAGACCGGCTTCGTGAATTAGGCGTACTAGCGGTAAGACGACTTTGATCTTATACATATATATTATTATTAACTTATAATATTATAAGTATAAGGGTTGAATTTGAACTTTTAAAATTCTAAGGGTTGGAACTAAAGTATTTAATATGACTTTACTTGTTCCAAAACTTGAAGGCAAGTTTTGTAAACTTTCAAAACTTTTCATTTCTTGTAACTTATGAGTTAAATAGAGTAATAAAAATGAAGCCTCTTCATTTTTCTAACTCTTGTGTTCTTTTAATGGTTTTAATTCAAGTGTGACTCTTGGTTTTCCAGAACTTGAGGACAAGTTATGGACTCCATTAAAACACATTATGATCAAGAATTAAACTACCAAGTAGGTTACAAGTAATTCCTATGATCATCTAAATTCATAAGATCAAGAACATGAATATCCATATCAAAGTTTCAAGATCATATGAACACATATAATCATGAAAAATTGATATTAGCCATTGTAAATGGATTAGAACAAACATTAAACCATCTAAAACAAGTTTTATAACACCAAAACAGTTTAGGGTAATGTTTCTAGTCCATTTCCAGCAGCAAAAGTCGAAAATCTGCATTCTGTGGCTCCTACTCGTCGAGTGCACGGACCTACTCGCCGAGTAGGATGAAGATACACATGAACTCGGCGAGTCCCCCCATGGACTCGGCGAGTTCATCAGGCAGACAGCAAGTTTTTCGACTTTTTCCAATATTTTGCATCAAGTATCAAACAAACAAGCCTAGGCTCTGATACGACTAATGGGTTTTGAGCATTCTAACACTTCCTAATGTACATGCAACCCTAATAAACCTTGGATCTATGTTTGTCTAAGATACACGCAAATACTTATTTTTCCAAGGTTCATATCCTAACTAGCATGGCATGGGGAACATGATTCAAATAAAGCTAGTAGAAATACTTACCTTTAGTTGTATTTGATTCCTTGGAGTTTTAGAGCTTGGCACCAATAGTGTGGATGCCTCAAATGGAAATCACAAATCACCACAAACTTGGAACTTTGAGAGAATAGTCAATACTATCTTGAAATCGGCCCTCTTGCTTTACTCACCTCAACTAGTATGATTTCAAGAACCAAAGCCTCCTTTATATAGTGTGGTGGATTAGGGTTACATCCATGTAAACCCTAATACCCATGTCTCTTCATTTCCATGAGATCCATGGGTTAAGGCTCCATGGAGTATCCATGGACTTTCCATGCAAGCCTAGCCCATTAATTCCAAATAACCATTAGCCCACACTATATAAATATAGAAGCCCATATTTAATTAGTAATACTTTTGATCTCTATAATTAATCCTAGATTAATTATAGATCAATACTAATTAAATAATATGATCTTATATTAATATATTAGAACTTATAATATATTAATAAATCATAATTTGTACTATTCTCAAAAGATTATCCATAAATTGTCCGGGTGAAGTGCAACCCAAATGGACCATGTCGGGTCGGGTGAAGTACATACCAAATATAGTTATGGACTTAGACACTATATCCAACACCACTAGCTTTGACATGTATCCATAAATCAATTGGACTTCTAGAAAACAATACTTTATTGACATTCTTACTAAAGTTCGGATTTCTGATATGAGATGCTTTGCTAAAACTTTATCAAAATCATACACCTTTCCTTAGATAGCTCACATGTGTGTCTAGACAATTTTAGAACTATGAAAAAGGATGTCGTAATCATAGTCTCAATTGCTTAGACCTTTTCCATTTCTCACAAGTCCATGTTAGTGTGCCGGTTAACCACACATGCTCCACTAACGACTTTGAGAATGCAAATATCACAATTGCTATCTACTTAAAATCTACTCAGTGAAAGCGTTTTCTCACCATCATTTTCATGAATCGAAGAGAAACCTTATGACACTTATTTTATGGTGCATGTGATACTATCCATGTGAATTTGTCAAAACCATAATCACAAGACAAGGTTAGTGACAAACCCAAACTAATATGGGCTGAACTTGTTTATTCCTAATTTCTTTCCACCTGGCAGCACAATGGCTTGCCATTGCTTCCAAGTAGTTATGCAAACAACTGAGAACTTGTAGAACTCAGATGCATAGTCAAATTTAACTGGAATGGGCACTGAAATAGGAATATGTCAACACGATAGGTTACAAACCTCAAGTCGTGTGCTAGTGATAAACTACATGTTTTATTCTTGATTAGTTCTTGAAACTCTTTCAGGATCTTTTAGATTCCCATTGTCCTCTTGACATATAAGATTCTCTTGCCAAGAACCATTCCTTGACAAACAAATATTCAAAAGATAGTGCAGATTCTTATCAAGACAAACACTTCACACAATTGGCCTTAGTTGGTCTTTGTTTTATCCAAAACATCACAACTTACCAATTTCAAATGTACAAGAGTAGAAAACTTTTAATCTTACGTTTGACAAGTGTTATAAACCTTCTTTAAGATATGTCACTCAAGTTACAATCTTGGAGTATGACTCTAATAATTGTTTTGGAACGAAGTATGACTCATCTTCTTGATTTAACCATTTCAACAATTCATGATTCCTCTTCTTAGCCATAGGAATGCACTAATATGTCCTTAGAGGACCAGCTGTGATACGGTTTCTTAATCATTAAGATGATCACAAAACATGATACTAAAGTACTCTCCCATCTTTTCAGATTTAAGAAACTTTTATCTTTCTGCCTAATTTGATTCTTCTCATTCGTTCTGCCATACATCGAAACTTTTCCAAGGTTTCAGAATTATACTTAAACTTGTAAGTATAACCATATTTACTAAACTTTAGTAAATCATGACGAATAGTCTTATCGATGTTTGTGGTGGACTTGACCAGTGCACAAGAATGTGTACTCGATCCCTTTAGTCCTTCACTTGACTTACATATACATGTGAACAAGGAATTAGTCTTAATTTTTCCAAAGATGAAAGTTCTCATTCATCATACAACTTGCATGATTCCAAGTTTCAGTCCAATTGAAACTTGGGTGATGAGAATCTTTCCTTAATTGGTAAATTTAGACACTACCACAAATGAAAGAATCAAATTCATATTTGCATTATTGCTAGAAACATACAAACATTAATTTTCCATAAATGCCATTGCAAGGAGATATAAAATAAAACAAATCAGTTACGCCTTTAGGGGCCGCCATGTATAGCTTTAGTTTATGCTGTAGCATCGGTTATTGCTCTGGTTACGAATGACCCAATCTATCTATGGTTTCAAAACAAAATTTTATTTATAAAATACGGAAAAAACTTTTCCCCTACAATGCAACTTTAAATGAAAACTATGCTATTACATATTTCCTAGCAATCTATCATAACTCCTAAGCAGCAACTCAAAAATCCGATCTTCGAACCATGCGATTGAAATCCATCTTTGCGATTAGATTCAGCATGCTCTTCTTTATAGATTTCTTCCCGTTGCTTGATCCTATCAAACATCAAAATGCAACCTAGTCACATCATGTATTAAGAGTTAGTAATTAGGAACTTAACAGAGTTAGATAGTGGACTTACCTGAAGCAGAGTCAAACTTTTTGATTCTTCCTTCTCCTAGATCTTTCAGGTAGTTAGGGGAGCTTCGCAACCAATCCCCTTCTCTTGACAAGAGAAACATATGGACTCTTTGAGAATGGTACACGGGACTATCTCAGACGTAGCCTTTCTCTTTACCATTTGGTCAACCGAGTTGACTATGGACGATCCCTTTCCATTGGGAAGAGAAAGATTTTTTGGATTTCCAATGTTACCATTGTCAATGTCAATGGAAATTTGGGAAGTCGATCTTCCAATCAAATTTGCTTTACCAGTGCTCCAAATCATTGTTGATTCAGCCGCATCAAGCAAATAGGTAAGATCATTAAGGGTCATGTCATGATCTATCATATAGTAGTCCTAAAGGAACTCACTATGTGACTTGGAAAGTGATTGAAGGACCTAGTCAACAACCAACTTCCTCAAGACTTTGACACCCAGCTCTCCCGGCTTGTCAATATGTGACTTCATCTCTAAGATGTGAGCACACATAGACTTTTCTTGCCAATAGGGCTTAAGTGACCTTGAACTATTCAAGAACTTGTGGGTTAGGGAGAATAATTGGAGGAGGTGGAGGAATTGAAGTATGATTTCCATGATCCAACCACAAGACATCATCTTCATTAGGAAAGCTTGTTCCAAGAGATTTGGGAAGATCATACTTGTCTGAAACAAACATCTACAATTAGAGAAATTAAATTTAGTGGATTTAAGTCCTTAATAGAACACCCAATATGAAATATTAAGGCTAGGACCCAACACAAAATTTTATAATTTGAAAGAGGGATGTCGTAATCCAAGCTACAAAATATTTGAAGGTAGGCGAATGACGATTCACCAATTTCCACCATGAAAAATGAAATAAGAATTAGGTTTTCATTGGATTTGAAACTCCTAGATTTTTGAGATTCATTGAACTTTTCAATGGCATGTTTCAATCTCGATTGTGCCCTCTCAAGTTTGTGACTAGGATGCTGAGGATAACAAACAAGGTGTGGATAACCATGCAAATATACTATGTACTCTAAATTTTTATCACCTAATCGATGTGCCGGTTAACCACACGCGCTCCACCGTTCTATGATAAACCTTAAGCCAACCTTTGCCAACCTTGTGAAATCCAAGTTAGTATGTCGGTTAACCACACACGCTCCACTAACGTCTTAAGCAAGGTGCAAAGTGTAATTTCATGGGTTAACACCAAATTCACGTTTTCCTAAAGTAACTAAGATTGGGAATTTATAAAAGCTTTAGTTACTTTATATTTATCATTATACATATAATAAAGGGAGAATTAGAGTCCTGTTCCACCCGTTCGGCTAACGACCCTCCACCAGTCAAGGAAGCGGTGGGTGAGAGTGTACACCCATTAAACTGTCATTTTATAGGCAGTAACCTTATACCCCCCCCCCCCCCTTATAGACCGGCTTCGTGAATGAGGCCTACTAATGGTAAGATTGACTTTTTTCTTATCATATATATAACTATTAACTATTAATATTATAATAGTACAAGGGTTGAATTTTAACTTTTAAAATTCTAAGGGTTTAACTTGGAATTAAATTATTCGTGAGGGAAAACTTTAAAAATTCCAAAACTTGAGGGCAAGTTTTGTACAATTCAAAAAACTTTTTCAATTCCATAACTTATGAGTTTAAAGTAGTTTTAATGAAAAAACTCTTCAAGTTCCTTAAATTGAGGACAAGTTATGGAAGACTTTAAAACATTTAAAAAATAAGACTCTTCATTTTTATAACTTATGGAAATCTTATGAGTTATCAAAATCATAAATGTGACTTTTCATATAACTTGAGGACAAGTTACAAAAACACATATTATGAACAACATTTAGATCAATTTGGTTCGAAAACAGATTATCACATAATTTTCTATTAATCTAAACTAACTCATAAGAACAAGATAATTCAAATCAAACAATTTTCATGAAATTAGCCTAACCATTAAACTAATACAAAACATGAATCTATTGACAATTATCTTTGAAATTGGATTAGCATGAACATTATCAAATCAAAAACAGATTTACAAGTTCAAAAACAGCTTAGGGTAATGTTCCTAGTCCAATTCCAGCCAAAAAAAAACTCGAATATATGCTGCCAGGGGGTCCAACTTGTCGAGTGCATGAACCAACTCGACGAGCTGGATGAATTTGCACATGGATCGTCGAGTCCCCTGTCCAGAAAGCAAAATTTTTGATTTGTTCAGCTTTTTTCAGCAAATTGCATCAAGTATAATTGAAAACAAGCCTAGGCTCTGATACAACTGATCGGTTTTGAGCAATCTAACACTCCTATGGTGTACATGCAACCCTATAAACCTTGGATATATGTTTTCTCAATTATACATGCAAATATTCAATATTCCAATGTTTCATCCTAAGTAGCATAATATGAAGTATATACAATACAAGAATCTAGTAGAATGACATACCTTTTGATGGAGTTTGAATTCTTGAACATTTAAGAGCTTAGTGCCCCAAGTGTTGCACCTCAAATGGTTCACACAACACCAAAAACTTTTGGAATAACTTGAGAAGAAGAATACTTAAGTTCACTCTTATGAAATCGGATTTTCCATCTTGTGTAGTATACACGAGTGCCTATTTCATGACCTAGAGACCTATTTATATAGTGTGGAGGATTAAGGTTACATTCATGTAAACCCTAATACCCATGACCTTTCATTTCTAAGGGATCCATGGGTTAAACACTCCATGGACTATCCATGAAAGCTTAGCCCAAACTAAATGAACTTGGCCCATCCTATATATATATATATATATATATATATATATATATATATATATATATATATATATATATAAGAGTCCATATTTAATTAGTTCCTTTTTATCACTAAATTAATTCTTGATCAATACTAATTAAATAATATGATTCCATATTAATACATTAGAACTTATAATATATTAATATAAATTATAAGTATCCTTTTCTCATTTTGTCTATCCAATTGTTCCAATGCCATGCAACCCAAATGGACCATGCCAAATCGGGTCAAGTACATACCAATTATAGTTATGGACTTAGACACTAATCCAACAGTTTCTAGGGTGATGCTATGCGGTAGTGTTCTGTAGATCTGCCTGCTTGTCTATTAGTTGATTATATGTTTATATGTTATGTATATGTTGACATATTTTTGAGTTGTGGTTGAGGCTTTACTGCTTCGTGCGTGAGCCAACAGTCTAGGGGAATTTCATCCCAATGGTTGATTGGGCCTGACGGTATACCATCCTGAGGATGACTGGACCCATTGTATTTTGGCATTCCTACCTAGGGAATTCCATCCTGAGAATGACTGGACCTAGAGGTTAACTGGGCTTGGGGTATTCCAACCCGGTGGTTGATTAGACTCGACATGATGTTGTATATGTTATTTGTTTATGTGTTGGTACTTTGGGGGAACTCACTAAGCTTTAGCTTACGGTTTTAGTATGTTGTTTCAGGTACTTCTGATGATCGCGAGAATGCGAAGGCTTGATCGTACACATCCTCTGTTTAGGGATTTACGATTTTGAGATACTCTAATGTGGATAAACAATTTGGAAACAATGATTTTGTAAACATTTAATGACTATGGATTGTTTTTAAAAGTTTTAAATTTTTGTGATTTTTGGGATGTTACAAGTTGGTATTAGAGCCTTGGTTTGAGTGAATTAGAGGAACACCCATGTGAATCCATTCTCAAACTAAGGAAATGAAAAGGTTTTAAAAATGATTTTCAAAATAATCAAGAGAGGATGTGATGTGTACGATCAACCAAATCCAGTAAGTAGACCCCAAATTACCACACTGTTATTTGATATTGTGAAATTTTAGAACAACTTGCTAGTGATAGGCTAGGGATCTTCAGGAATCGCATGATAAAATTGTCTGATTATATGATGCCTGATAGCCTAGGGTTTTCCTCATATGAAATTGACGTCATTACTGTAGTTCCTTAGTGTATGCATCAAAATTATACATAACTAAGATTTTATAGCCTGAGAATGTTTGGTTTAGCCTTATTTCCTTTTCCTTGTTTGATTGTGGGCTTAGGGTAGAATCAAGTATTCGACTGTCTATAGGATCCAATGTTATGTATGATTAGCATACACGAATGTTGCAGGGTTGGTAGAAGTTTCATGAATGAGTTGTGTGGGGTCAACCGGCCAGGTGCGTAATGTCAAGCATTCCTCTAGGAAGTGAGGATAGGGTGTATTCATATTCTATTGGGTATTGTTAGGGTTGTTGTGATGATCTTCTGAGACAAATATGTGTAGGTGTGGAAGGTAGTATGGGCATGTACTACTGGTTGCATAGGACCCGTACGTGTAGCATGGAAGTTACAACCCCTAGGTTTTTTGTTATGAATTGTTACCTATGGTATTGTGTGTGTTTATTTGATATATCCCTTGTTTATTTTCAGTATGGAGGTTACGAGGCGATTTGAGACATGATCCGGATTAGGATCAGGAGCGGGTGGCCAAGATAGGCCAGCATTGACTGAAGACCGGGTTGGGGAGATCATTCAGGAGGAGGTTTTTTCTATCATCTGAGGCAGATTTTAGAGTTTTTTTTGGGTCTATTAACACCACTATGATAGATTTATTTGATGATCAATACGTTGCATTTTCTAAGACTGTTGTTACTCCACCCACCGCAGTCGTTGCTGTTACGAGGATTAGCGCTGGGAGGGCTTTCTAGTAGCGGGACTTTGATAATATGAAGCCCCCGGTATTTGAAGGAGTTTAGGATCCGATCATAGCCATGAGGTGGTTGTCTGATGTCAAGGGATGTTTCTTTATGTGCTCTTTCCCAGCTGGCCAGAAGGCCAAGTGCACTCCGAACCTTCTTAGGTCTGGAGCGAATAATTGGAGGAGGTTTGTTTCAAGTTCTTACACCCCAAAGCAGCAAGATGCAGTTTCATGGGAGCAGTTCTTGGATAGGTTCCACTCGAGATATGTTCCATTGGTAGACCAGGAGAGGCTGGCTCGGGCCTACAGTCTATTCAGTCCGCCCTAGGTATGTTGGCCTTCAGCATAAAGCAGATCCGCCTCAATCCAACCCATAAGTGAAACAATCATGTGCACATAAATATCATACGTTAGCATATATACCAGTCAAACCAATCTAACAGATCACTAATCATAACATCATCCTATATACCAGGACACTGACCTAACCGGTCACTAACATAGCATTATCCTATATACCAGGATACCGACCTAACCGGTCACTATCATATCACCATCCTAACTACCAAGATACAAATCAATAAGCATATCATGCAATAAATCTAGATACAAATCCGAAAAGGGCCGGTATTAGTGCCCTCAACCCTGTTAGTATAGTGGGGACAACTCACCTCGCAAGTAGTGTTGAACTGGACTGAAAGTCATCGAGTGATATCTCACCGAAAATCCCGAACTATCCAAAATGACGAATACTAACTCAACACATGGGATATCAATCTTGACTAAGGGTCCACATAATCCATTTTGCCTTTTCATAAATTTGGGCCAAGGCCCAATATCAAATTCAATATCCAAAAGTCCATATACATAAGGCACATTATTGGCCCAATTTTCCCAATTGGGCCCTAAATCACAAATCGGGCCTTATTTTAAGATCTATTTCCCCTATTGGCTCAAAGCACATTTATTTAGAAAGCCCAACAAGGCCCATGTCAAACTGGCCCAAAAAGGAGCCTAATCTCGAAGCCCAAATCATCAAAAGCCCAACAGAGGGCGAACGTGGGGCTTACTCCTATGGTACGCTGGGCGTACTTCCGTTTTGCGTTGACCACCATCGGGGTGGTTGACTCACTACGTTGGGTGTACAGAAATTACGCGGGACGTACTCAAGGTTTCACCAAAACCCTAATAAGTGCTTAATGGCTTAAGCACTTAAGCCCAAACTCCAGATTCATCGACCAAATATGCCTTAGAACGATAAAGCCTTGAACTTTAAGACTTTGGACGTCCAGAAAGTTCTTAATACATGGTCTTAATGTTGGATTAGTGTCTAAGTCCATAACTATTTTGGTATGTACTTGACCCGATTATGAGCATGGTCATTTTGGGTTGCCTTCACCATAGCAATATGTAGGATGAATTAAGGAGAGAAAGGTTTAATTATGATTTATTAATATATTATAAGAATAATATATTAAAGGAGAAATCATATTGTTTAATTAATATTAGTCAATAATTAATTAAGAATTAATTTTGTGGCTAAAAGAGATTAATTAAACTTAAGGGACTTATTGTGTAATTATAAGATAATTAAATAGATGGGTTTATGGACTCCATAGAAGGTGGAGTGGACGAATTTTGTGGGGAAACCCATTAGAAATCATCCAAGGCTTCTAAAGAAGGAGTCCATGGGCTGCTTAGGGCTTAAGCAGTCAAATTAGGGTTTCCTTGTTAGATAACCCTAATTGCCTAAGTATATAAGGAGCCCTTAGGCACCAAAAACGTGGCTAACTAATTCCTTAGAGTTTCTAGACGTTTTTAGTGCCTCCCCTCTCTTCTCTCTTCATCCAAGTTGCTTAGTGGTGTTTGTGACTCCATTAGAGGTGCAACACTTGAGGCACTAAGCTTTCTAAAGCTAAGGATTGATTGTTATTGCTATATAACAATCTAAGGTCATATCTAAACTCTATTTTATGTTAATATGATTAATTGTATGCTAGATCTAGGGTTTATAGCTTGGATATTCAATTGCATGTTCATTAGACAAAATAGATCCAAAAACTATTAGGGCTTGCATGTACACCATAGGAATGATGTATTGTTCGAAACCCATCAGTGGAATCAGAGCCTACGACTGTTTGTTTGATGTATTTGATGCTATAGTTGATTATTCATGCTTCAAAATCGAAAATTAGGGTTTCTGGGGGCTGGACTCGCCGAGTCCATGGTGAACTCGACAATTCCATGCTTGACTCGATGAGTCAGTTGGTCAGAAAGAGGTAATTTCGGGATTTTAGGCGTTTTTGGCTGTAGGATAGTTACCAAAACGTTTTTTATTGATAAAAATCAGACTTTTATGATATTGAGTTATTATCCTTGCCAAAATAAAAGATAACTTCATATTAATTAAATAATTATTTCCTTATATGATTAGATTTAATTATTTGAATTATTTGGTGAATTATCTTGCAAGAAATTGGACTAGGTCAAATTAAATAACCACCAATTAGTTGTTAATTGCCTTATTTGAATTTTGTGATCTAGAATAATCTTGATAAAGTTTGGAAAAAGTTTCAAATTACTCCCTTTAGGTTTTATAGTTTAAATTTGAACTTAAAAATTTTGTTTTTGAAATTTAAACAAGTTAAACCCTAATGTTTTTGAAAAGTTTCAAAATTTGCCCTCAAGTTTTGGATTTTAAAATTAATTAAAGTTTTAATTTGAGATTTTAAATTCTAAAACCATCTTAGTTCAAATCACACCCTTGTGGTTTTATTAATTAATTAAGGTGTGTAATTAAAAGAGATTTAATAAACCCATAAAGTTTTGGTTTACATTTAATTAAATCAAAAGTACAATTTACTAAATTAAACCACCTTGTATTTTAAAAGTGTAAAATATACCCTATACTATATATAACATTAAAAGTCTAATATTATATATATGTATGAGTAAAGAGTCAGTCTTACCGTTAGTAGGCCTCATTCACGAAGCTGGTCTATAAGGGGTGTTTAAGGAAATTGCCTATAAAATGGTGATTGAATAGGTATCCACTCTTACCCACCGCACTCTTGACTAGTGGAGGGTCGTTAGCCGAACGGGTAAGATAGGACATAAACCTTCCATTATAAGTATAATGAAGTACAAAGTAACTAAATGCTTTTACAAATTCCCAAATCATAGTTACTTTAGGAAAAATGTGAAATTGTATGCTAACCCATGGAATTACACTTCGTACCCTTGTCAAACGTTAGTTAGGCGTGTGTGTTTAACCGGCACACTAATTTGGGGATGACATTGGTGGCGAAGGGTGGCTCGATGCTTAGCATAGATCAATGGAGCGTGTGTGGCTAACCGGCACATTGATTAGGTGATAGTAGCATTGGGTGCACCACGTGATTCGTATGGTTATTCACACCTTATTTGTGATCCTCGGCATCCCAGTCACAAATTGTAGGGCATAATCGAGATTAAACATGCCATTGAAAAGTTCAATGAATCTCAAAAGATCTAGGAGTTTCAATTCATTTAAAACTTAAACTTCCTTTTCGTTTTTCATGGTGGATATTGGTAAATCATCATTTACCTACCTTCAAATATTATGCGACTAGATTACGACATCCTTCTTCTAGGTTGTAGAGTATTGTGTTGGATCTTAGCCTTAATAATTCATTTGGGTGTTTTATTAAGGACTCAATCAACTTAACTTGAATTTTCTCCCGTTTTGTAGATGTTTAGTTCTGACAATCATGGTCTTCCCAAATCCCATGGAACAAGCTTTCCAAATGAAGATGATGTTCCATGATATGATCGAGGAACAAGAGATCATGCTTCACTTCCTCTACCTCCTCCAATTCTTCTCCCTACCCCACAAGTTAAAAGGCTTGAAAAGTTCAAGCTCACTCAAGCCCTATTGACAATTAAGCATGAAGATGGAAAGTCAGTGTGTGTACACGTCTTAGAGATGAAGCCGCACATTGATATGTTAAGGATGTTGGGTGTCGATATCTCAGAAATATTGATTGTTGACTGGGTTCTACAGTCACTTCCTGAATCATATAGTGAGTTCGTTAGAGAGTACTATATGATGGATCACGTCGTGACCCTCATTGATCTCACATATTTGCTTATAGCTGCTGAATCAGCAATGATTTGGTGTGCTGGTCAAGCAAATTTGTCTGGTGAATCAAACTCTCAAACTTCAATGAACACATGCAACATTGGAAGTCCAAAAAGAACTAATTTTTATGATTGTCTGATGTGCTGTACCAAAGGAGTCCATTTGCTATTATTTCCAAGAGATGGGGCATTGGAGACGAAGCTGCGCAAACTACCTGAGAGATCTAAGAGATGGGAGAGTCAAGACGTATGGCTCTACTTCAAGTAAGATCCACTATCTAACTCTTTTAAGTTCCTATTCTAGATTCTTAATACATGATGTGATAAGATTACATTGTTGATGTTTTGTAGGATCGAAGAAAATAGAGGAAGCTTATGGGAAGAAGTGAGCTGAATCTAATCATGAAGAAATGGATTTCGATCGCATTGCTTGAAGATTGGATTCTTGAGATACTACTTGGAGTTAGAATAGATTGCTAAGAAATATGTAGTAACATAGTTTTTCAGTTGAATTGCATTGGAAGGACAAGTTTTTCCGCAATAAAATCAAATTTGATTTTGTCTTATTTATTTATCCTTACAATGGCATGTATGAAAAATTGATGTTTGAAGGTTTCTATTATTAACAATAATGGATTTGATTCTTAATTATGTTCTTTGTGAGGATGTCAAGAAATTTACCAAATAAGGAGAGTTTCTCATCGCCCAAGTTTCAATTCGACAAAAACTTGGAATCATACAACTTGGTTGTGTGATGAATGAGACACTTCATATTTGGAAATTAGACTAATTCTTTGACAAAGTGTCAATTGAAGGGCTGGGAGATCGAGTACACAAGATTGTATGTTGATCAAGTCCACCACAAGAGTGATAAATATATTCGTCATGATTTACTAAAGTTTAGTAAATATGAATATACTTATAAGATTAAGTGTAATTTTGAGTTGATTGAAAAATGCTTCAATGAATAGCAGAACGAATAAGAAGAATCAAGTAGGCAGAAAGATAAAAGTTTCTCTATTCTAAGAAGAAGGGAGAGTACCTTTTATTGTGTTTTATGATAAGTCTTAATGATTAAGAACCATATCTCAATTGATTCTCTAAGTGAGTCTTAGTACATTTGTATGTCTAAGAAGAGGAATCAGGAATTGTGGAATTTGTTAAATCAAGAAGTCAATCATACTTCGTTCCAATATCGAATCTTAGAGTCATACTCCAAGATTGCGAATTGAGTGACAAGTCTTAAGTAGGTTTATAACACTCATCAAATGTGGAATTTGGAAAAAGGTTTTCTTATTCTTGCACATTTGAAATTGGTAAGTTGTGATGTCTTGGATAAGACAAAGACCAACTAGGACTAATTTGTGAAGTGTTTTGTCTTGATAAAAGCTACACTAACTCTTGAATATTTGTTTGTCAAGAAATGTTTCTTGATAAGAGAACTTTATATGTCAACGAGTCAGTGGGAGTTTTAATGTTTTTTGAAAAAGTTTCAAGAACAAATCAAGAATAAACCTTATCGATCATCACTAGCACACGAATTGAGGTTTATAACCTATCGTGTTGACATTATTTTGTTTCTGTACCATTCCAATTGAGTTAATTATGCATGTGAGTTCTATGAGTTCTCATTTGAATGCATAAAGACAAAGCACCTTGATAAATGGAAAGTACATTGATATGTAAGGATAAGTTGCTAAACCACTTGGAAGACATGGTGGGCACTCGTGTCATCATAAGACAAGAAATCAAGATTAAGAAAGTTCATTCCATATGAGTTTGGATTTGTCGCTAACCTTGGTTTTGGCAAATTCACATGGATAGGAACTCATACACCATAAAATCTAAGTGTCATAAGATTCTCTCCTTCATGAAAATGACTGTGATGAAATGCTTTCACTAAGAGAGATTTTAATAAGATAGCAATTGTGAAAATTGTATTCTCAAATTCGATTATGGTTACGGCATCCCTTTCCATAGTTTGAATTGTGAGATTTGGCAATTAGTCTAACATTTGGGACTTATAGATATAAGTTCTGAATTGTTTAGACACACATATGAGCTATCTAAGGCAAATGTGTATAAGTTTAAGAAGCTTGGATAAAGGCTTATCGAAACATCTGGTATTAGAAATATGAACTTCAGAAATTCAATAGGCATTGTTTTCTGGAAGTTCAGCTGTTTTCTGAATACATGTCAAAGCTAGTGGGAGCATAAGTGTTATGCTTATATAGTCATCATGATAGTGGGAGCAGAAGTGTTATATTTGTATGATTATTATGGCAAGTATTGCAAGTTAGCAATATTAATTATAGAAAACAAAGATTCACTTTGCAAAGTCGCAAGGGTTGAGAAGTTGTTTTGATATAATTAAGGGAGAAAATATTATACTTCGTTTCAAAATCTAAAGCTTAGATTGAGAAATTTTAATATTTTTAGTCAAAGAATACATAGTGTGTTCTTAAATTTCGATTATGATTACGGCATCCCTCTTCATAGTTCAAATTGTGAGAACGTAACACATAAAATATTATGGTAGAAGATTGATAAAGTGTCATATCTTTATGCAAGACATTATGCATTGTGTCCCATACGCTTCAAGTATAGGATTGATTGCAAATGATATAATATTTGACCATTCTAAAATTTTCCAAATGTCTAGCGCATTAAGAGGGAAAAAGGACTAGGATCGGTTTTGACTAAAATAATTAAACAACTATCAAAGGAGGATCCAAAGTTCGCTGAGGATTGGTCGCTTGTGAGTAGTTGGAAGTATGGTATTGGATGGACCATATCGACATTATTATGAATAGATAAGATTCTATTAATAATGAGTTGTCATATGGCAAATATGGAAATGTTTCCATATTGGGAGTTGGATATTGAGAGTCTATGTCTAGACTAGAAAATTTTATGCATAAAGGGTGTTCAAAGGAATGTACGTTGAATGTGAGACTTCACGCCTATGGAATTGTCTAGTAACAATTTTTGATAGAGTACTTTGTAATTTCATTGGCCAGGTCTTGGTGACTTTCGTGCTATGACTTTGCGAAAGGATCGTTGCATAAAATGTTAGAATCTAGCATATTCTAGTAGTGGCAAGAACCTTGTGTTCTAAAACTAATGATAAGGATTGGGAATTGTAAAATGAGCATCATTGGAAAAGTTTTTTCAATTGATATATTTCACAAAGTAAGGACCATAGGAAACATAGTGTGCATGCTTGGTGCATGGGACAACTATGGTTGTAATTCAAGTAATGAGTTGATTATTCGGAACATTAAATGATAAATAATGAGTAATCAATATGGTGTTTAAATAGAAGTGTTTTATTTACTCTCACAAGTTTGGGGACATATAGGATCAAGTATTATTGTTGTGTTTCAGTTTGCATGTTTTGACTTCCAGAATAACTAGGTTATTCAAACCTCTACAGTCGGTCATGCGTTGAAAGTAGGTATGAAGGAAAATTGTCATGAAGAGTCTGTAGATTGTCTAAAGAGTTTAGACATAGCACAAGTTTGCTGTAGAGTTCATAAGTGCTTTAATAAGATTAGAGTATTGGATTAAACCCGCGTTCACTTGGATCACTTTATGGATTTATCACAAGTGAATAGTGAGACGATAATATTGTATATTCTTGAAACCGAGACGTGTGAGTTGTTATTTGTTGGTCGATTGCACATTGATAATAAGTAAACGCACTAGTAACTTGGTGTTTTAAAACTTATTATTGTGTGTGATTCGATCAATACATGCAAGTGAGCATTTAAGTTGAGGTTTATCCATTCCTTTTACCCAAAGTGGGATAAAAGCGATATTTGTGGGCCCCTCGATGATTTAGTGATGACACCTAAGTGCTTGGCCAAGTCGGGACTAAGTTAATGTGTTCAATTGTGGTCTGTTGTCAGTCGTCACAAATCAGAAGTCGGGAAACAGTATAGAGAGAATGATTGAAATTCATGTCTTATGTCTATACGATATCTTGAGAATGGAGGAATATATGATCCCTTATCTAAAGGACACGCTATTTGATAAGATCAGAGTTGACAGCGGCTTTTGAAAGCTACGATTGTTGATCATGTTCTGAAGTCATACGAGAAATAGTTATTAGACTTATCCAAGTGGGAGACTGTTGCATTAGTGTCTAAGTCCATAACTATTTTGGTATGTATGTGACTCGATTATGATCATGGTCATTTTGGGTTGTCTTCACCATAGCAATATGTAGGATGAATTAATGAGAGAAAGTTTTAATTATGATTTATTAATATATTATAAGAATAATATATTAAAGGAGAAATCATATTGTTTAATTAATATTAGTCAACAATTAATTAAGAAATAATTTTGTGGCTAAAAGAGATTAATTAAACTTAAGGGACTTATTGTGTAATTATAAGATAATTACATAGATGGGCTTATGGACTCCATAGAAGGTGGAGTGGACGAATTGTATGGAGAAACCCATTAGAAATCGTCCAAGGCTTCTAAAGAAGGAGTCCATGGGCTGCTTAGGGCTTAAGCAGTCAAATTAGGGTTTCCTTGTTAGATAACCCTAATTGCCTAAGTATGTAAGTAGCCCTTAGGCACCAAAAACGTGGCTAACTGATTCCTTAGGGTTTCTAGACGTTTTTAGTGCCTCCCCTCTCTTCTCTCTTCATCCAAGTTGCTTAGTGGTGTTTGTGACTCCATTAGAGGTGCAACACTTGAGGCACTAACCTTTCTAAAGCTAAGGATTGGTTGTTATTGCTATATAACAATCTAAGGTCAGATCTAAACTCTATTTTATGTTAATATGATTAATTGTATGCTAGATCTAGGGTTTATAGCTTGGATATTCAATTGCATGGTCATTAGACAAACTAGATCCAAAAGCTATTATGGTTTGCATGTACACCATAGGAATGATGTATTGTTCGAAACCCATCACTTAATCCATTAAGAACTTTCTACTACATGCATGGGGCACTTTTAGCCATTGGGACATCATTTTTATCACTTAGGACCCTTTCTAAGGTTTGAAAGGACAGCTTATCTCGTTCAAAACATAACATGCACCAACTTGGGACTTTTGGGACAAGAAATGGTTTCATAAAGCTAGCATTGCAAGATCTACATCATACAAGCATAAAGATTGGAGATTTTACCTCCTGGCGCTTCTAGAGCACAAAGAAACCTCATATCTACAAGCTTGTCTTCCTTCTCCAACTTCTTGATGCAACACCTTCTTCTCTAACTACTCAAAACACACACACTTTTAGCTTACACACTCAAGAAAGGGGTTACGTTTGGGGAAAACGGCTCAAAACTATGGAGGCTGAGATGATGGAGGGTTTTGAGCTCATAAGGACGTTTATATAGCACCCAAACCCTAAATATTAGGGTTTCCATCTGTCGTGAGTACACCTAGCGTACACAAGTGTACGCCCAACGTACTGGGGTGCGCCTAGTACGCTTAGCGTACCTTATGTATGCTTAGTGTAGTCGTCTTGTTCTCAAAGTTTCAACTTTAGCCCTTAGGCTTCTCATGGCTCGACTCTTCCAACCCCAGGAATTATAAATGTCAAAATAAATATAGAGGATTCAGAAATACCTGCAAATCTCGGGATGTTACAACTCTCCCCCACTTGACCTAGACTTTGTCTTTGAAATCTGCTGTAGCAAATAGATCCAGATAATGCTCTCGCATCTTGGACTCTGGCTCCCAAGTCCACTCGGAGCCTTTCCGATGCCGCCATTGCACCTTTCCTAGTGGTATCTCCTTGTTGTGTAGAACTTTTATCTTCCACTCCAATACAGCCACCGGATGCTCCACATAATTTAGGCATTCGTCAACCTGAATCTCATCTAACGACACTACCGCATCCTCGTCTAATATGCACTTCCGCAACTGTGACACATATAAAGTGTTGTGGACCTGACTAAGCTCCTCCGGGAGATCCAGTCTATACGCAACCTTGCCAACCCTGACAATGATCCTAAATGGCCCAATGTATCGGGGACCCAATTTTTCCCTCTTCCTGAAGTGAATCACACCCTTCCAGGGTGAGACCTTTAGTAATACCATGTCTCACACATGGAACTCCAGCTCGGATCAACACCTGTCGGCATAACTCTTCTGCCGACTCTGAGCGGTCTGCAGCCTCTGTCTGATCTGCTGAATCCTCTCAGTAGTTTGCAGAACTACCTCTGTCCGTCCCATCACCCTATGACCGATCTCACCCCAACAGACTGGAGTGCAACATCTCCGTCCATACAACAACTCATATGGTGGAGCACTAATACTGGAATGAAAGTTGTTGTTGTATGAGAACTCTGCAAGGGGTAGGTAGGAGTCCCAAATCCCACCGTAGTCAATAACACATGCTCTCAACATATCTTCTAGAGTCTGTATGGTCTTCTCACTCTGGCCATCTATCTTCAGATGATAAGTCGTACTGAAATGCACCTACGTTCCCAGTTTCTTGTGGAACTGCTGCCAGAAACGGGAGGTGAACCGAACATTGCGGTTTAAGACAATAGAGACCGGCACCCCATGGCGAGCAACGATCTCACGGATATACAAGTCGGCCAACTTCTCACTGATGAACTCTCCCTTATCGCTAAGAAGTGGGCGCTCTTGGTCAATCGATCCAGGATGAACCATATAACATCGTATCCCTTCGCCGTCCTCGGCGGCTTGGTGATGAAATCCATCATGATCTGCTCCTATTTCCACATGGGAACCTTCAGAGACTACAGCTGACCATGCGGCCTCTGATGCTCGGCCTTGACCATCCAGCAGGTCAAACACCTCTCAACGTACCATGCAATCTCCCTCTTCATGCATGGCCACCAGTAACTCAGTCGCGAATCCCGATACATCTTGGTGGCCCTCGGTTGAATAGAGAAACGAGACTTATGAGCCTCCTCCAGAACAATCTGTCTGACCCCACCAGACATTGGAACCCAGAACCGACCGCAACAGGTCAATAATCCTCGGCTATCCTGCACAAAACGGGTGTTCTCTCCCCTGATCCTATCAAGCTTCCAATTCTCCTATCGCATACCCCCCAGCCTGAGCTTCCTTAATCAAGCTCACAAGTGGAGAATCCATTGATATCCTCATACATGTCGCTGGAGTGAAAGATCCAGCTGACTTACAGCTCAGAGCGTCCACAACCACTTTCGCTTTACTAGGATGGTAAAGGATCTCCCAGTCATAATCCTTGACCACGTCAAGCCACATGCGTTGTCTCATGTTCAGGTTCAGCTGATCCATGATGTGCCTCAGACTCTTATCGTCCTTGTATATGGTACTATGGACCCCATAGAGGCAATGTCTCCAAATCTTGAGAGCGAATACCACCGCTCCCAACTCCAGATCATGAGTAGGGTATCTCGTCTTGTGCGGCTTCAACTGTCGCAACGCATAGGCTATCACCCATCCTCTCTGCATGAGGACCGCTCCCAATCCCATGATGCATCACAGAACACTACAAAATCCTCAACTCCCTCCGGTAGAGTTAAGACTGGAGCCTCGCAAAGTCGCTGTCTGAGGGTCTCAAACGCCCTCTACTACTCGGGGCCCCACAGGAAATCCACCCCTTGATCGTCAGACGAGTGAGGGGTACTGCAATCTTAGAGAAATCATGTATGAATCTCTGGTAGTACCTTGCCAATCCCAAGAAGCTCTTGATATCCGAGGGAGATTTTGGAACCTCCCACTGCATAACCACCTTGATTTTGGTCGAAACAACCAAAATCCCCTCCTAGTTAACGAGATGTTCAAGGAACTAAACATCTCATAACCAAAACTCGCACTTTGAGAACTTGGCATAAAGCTGCTCTCGTCTCAAAACTCTTAATAGTTCCCAAAGATGCTCCTCATTTTGCTCTCAGGTCTTGCAGTACACCAAGAACCTGATGCTTGAGCGATCGAGCATCGGTCTGCAGATCTGATTCATCATGTCCATAAATATTGATGGCGCATTGGTGAGCCCAAAAGGCATCACCACGAACTCATAATGTCAATAACTAGTTCAGAACACGGTCTTCTCCACGTCCTCCTACCTAACCCTGACATGATGGTACCCGGACCTCAGGTCTATCTTGGAGAACCAAGATGCCCCCTACAACTGATCAAAAAGATCATATATCCTCGGGAGTGGATAACGATTCTTCACCGTCAACTTGTTCAACTCTTGGTAGTTGATGCACATCCGGTGCAAACTATCCTTCTTCCTGACGAAGAGAATCGTCGCTCCCCACGGAGAACTGCTCGGACGAATGAACTGCTTGCCCAATAGTTCCTATAGCTGTGATGATATCTCTTGCATCTCTGGTGGTGCCAACCAGTACGGTGCCTTAGCAATAGGAATCACACATACATCCCCCATGGGAATCAGGATCAAGTCTATTGGGAAAGATACCCCGAAGATCTCCAACATACAACCCCGATAGACTGAAGAAGTGGAAATTTTGTGTTCGTTGGCGATAGAGACTCGCAACGAACACTCTAGCTCTCCTACTGGCAAACCGGACTCCATACTGAATGGCTGAGAGACAAACGACCGACTCGCCCCCGATTCGAATAATACCAAAGCAGGTAAGGAGTTCACTAAGAATGTACCTAATATGGTACAACACATATAATAAAAAAATATAATCAGTAAGATAAGGGATAGAAATATACCAGCAACTACGTCTGGTGCTGACCTGGTATCCTCTGCTATAAGTTAGAAGGCGCGTCCTTAAGCTCTCAGGGGCGCTGCTCTACCATGACTCCCGTTAGTAATTCTCAGTGTAGCCGGTGCTAGAGCCTACGCCGGCCTGGCAGTGAGTTGTGGACAGTTGGTCTTCACATGACCAACCTGATGGAAGTGGTAGCAGATCTTCATATCCTGAACCGAGGCTGTTTGGTGACAATCCCTCGTAAAATTCCCCTCCTTGTGGAATTTGCGGCACATACTGCTCGATCTACAAACCCCCGAGTGACCCTTCCCACACTTTCCACAAGTACGGCCTTGCTGGCGTCCCGTCCTAGAATCAGCGTCTTAGACCGCATTGGCACCGACTGTGACTACGTCGGGGCCTGCCTCTACTCCCGTAGCTGTAACTCGATCTCAAGCACATGCCGCCTAGTGGCCTCCAGTAACTCTAGCGGTGTATCACAACGTTGGGTACCAACAAACTGACAGATGTCAGTCTTAAGCATGCTCAGATAATGTGTCATCTGAGCCTGCTCAGAAGCAAACTCCGGGCAAAACATCGCCCTCTTCGTGAACATACGTGTGATCTCCGTTACCGTCTCCACACCCTGCCTCAAGTCCAGAAACTCCTGAGCTAACCGCTCCCGCTTGACCCGTGGAATGTAGCGAGCGTGGAACATATCCCTGAACTGCTCCCAAGTAACCGCAGCTCTCTGATCATCAGTATACGACCTAGTCATCAACCTCCACCAGTCCTTTTACCCAGACCTCAACAATTTCAAGGCACATCTGACCTTCTGGTCAGCAGGACATGAGCACATGAAGAAACATCCCTTCACATCGGACAACCACCTCATTTCTCCAATCAGGTCATGTACCCCATCAACAGTCGGGAGCTTCATGTTATCGAAGTCCCGATACTGAAAAGCCTGACTGGCTCCTCCTCCTGCCGCCATTATAGCTGATGTAGTTGTTGCGAGAGCCGTCTCAACAATAGCTGCATAACGCTTGTCAAAGTACTCAACCATGGTGGTCTTAATAGACCCAAACATCTCCAGCAAATGTGCCCGAAACAGAGTAGAAACCTCATCATGCATGATCACTCGAATCCTGGCATCCAGCTCATCCGACCTCATCTGACCAATGACCTCGGGCACTTTCGGTCCCTCCTGACCGCCATCTCCTGATCCTTATCCGGATCCAATCACAAATCATCTAGTAACTACCATGCTGAAAAATATACCAGGAAGATATCAGATATTCCATATAATAATCTAGGAACCAACTCCCAACAAAGCCCTAGGGGTTGTGACTTCCTTGCTACGCGTATGGGTCTTGTGCTTTCAATAGTACGGGCCCATACTACCTTCCACACCTACCCATATTTGTCTCAAGTATCATCACAACGCCCTAATAATATACATATGCATGGCGAGCACTCAATCGTCACTCCTAGAGGAAGGCTAAATATCTCATAACTGGCCTACTGACCCCGCACAACCCACCCATGAAACTTCCACCAACCCTACAACACATGTGTATGCTAGCCATACATAACGCTGGACCCTATAGACTTTCGAATACCTGATCCTAACCTAAGCCCTTCATCATACAAGAATAGGAAATAAGGCCAAACCAAACATTCTCATGCTATAAGATCTTAATTATGTACGGTCGTGATGCATACACTAAGCAACTACAGTAATGATGTCGATTTCATATAAGGAATAACCCTAGGCTATCAGGCACCATATAATCGGGCAATTCTATCACGCAATTCCTGAAGATCCCTAGCCTAGTACTAGCATGTTGTTCTATCATATCACAAAATCAAATAATATGTAAGATATTTTGAGGTCTACTTACTGGCTCCGACTGATCGTACACTTGCATCCTCCTTAAGTATTTTGAAAACCATTTGAAAAATCATTTTAAAATCTTGTCCTTAGTTTGAGACTGGAGACACATGAGTGTTTCCTCCAATTCACTCAAACCAAGGCTCTGATACCAACTTGTACAACCCATAAATTCATGAAAATTTAAAACTTTTTCAAGCATTCAAAAACCAATAATTATTAGAAATTTGTTTTCAAAATGGTTTCATGTCAGAGTATCCCAGAATCAAATCATAAAATATAAGGAGGTGCACAATCACGCATTTGCCTTCCCACGATCATCAGAAGTACGTGAAACAAAATCAACAATTGTAAGCCCCAAGCTTAGTGAGTTCCCCCAAAATACCAATGCCATACAATCATAATCATATCATATAAACAAACAACATGCATAATGAGCCACCAGCCTGATTGGACCGCCTTGCAGGGTCATCAGTCTATCTGGACCGCTCTTCGAGCCATCAACATGTCTAGATCACCTCTCAGGGCCTTCAGCCTATCCAGACCACTCGTCGGGCCTTCAGCCTGAGTAGTATGCCCTAACCGGGCCTGTAGTTTATTCGGTCCGCCCTGGGTATGTTGGCCTTTAGCACAAACTAGGTCCACCTCAACCCGACCCCCAAATCAAACAATCATGTGCACATAAATATCATACGCTACCATATATAATAGTCAAACCGAACTAACAGATCACTAATCATAGCATCATCCTATATACTAGGATATCGTCCTAACCGGTCACTAACATAGCATTCTCCTATATACCACCAGGATACCGACCTAACCGGTCACTAACATATCACCACCCTAACTACCAGGATACAAATCAATAAGCATATCATGCAATAAACCCGGATAAAAATCTGAAAAGGGTCGGTATTGGTGCCTTCAACCCTGTTAGTATAGTAGGGACAACTCACCTCACAAGTAGTGCTGAACTGGACCGAAAATCTCGAACTATCCAAAATGACGAATACTAACTCAACACATGGGATATCAATCTTGACTAAGGGTCCACATAGTCCATTTTGCCTTTTCTCAAATTTGGGCCAAGGCCCAATATCAAATTCACTATCCAAAAGTCCATATACATAAGGCCCGTTATTGGCCTAATTTTCTCAATAGGGCGCTAACTCCCAAATTGGGCCTCGTTTTAAGATCTATTACCACTACTGGCCAAAAGCACATTTATTCAGAAAGCCCAACAAGGCCCATGTCAAACTGGCCCAAAAAGGAGCCTAATCTCGAAGCCCAAATCGTCAAAAGCCCAATAGAGGGCGTACGCGGGGCGTACTCCTCTAGTACGCTGGGCGTACTTCAATTTTGTGTTGACCACCATCGGGGTGGTTGACTTAGTATGCTGGGTATATAGAAATTACGCAGGACGTACACAAGGTTTCACCAAAACCCTAATAAGTGCTTAATGGCTTAAGCACTTAAGCCCAAACTCCAGATCCATCGACCAAATGTGCCTTAGAACCATAAAGTCTTAACTTTAAGATTTTGGATGTCTAGAGTCATCGGGACATCATTTTTATCACTTAGGACCCTTTCTAGGGTCTAAAAGGACAACTTATCTCGTTTAAAACATAACATGCACCAACTTGGGACTTTTGGGACAAGAAATGGTTTCATAAAGCTAGCATGACAAGATCTACATCATAAAAGCATAAAGGTTGGAGCTTTTTACCTCCTGCAGCTTCTAGAGCACAAAGAAACCTCAGATCTACAAGTTTGTCTTCCTTCTCCAACTTCTTGATGCAACACCTTCTTCTATAATTACTCAAAACACACACTCAAGAAAGGGGTTATGTTTAGGGAAAACGGCTCAAAACTATGGAGGCTGAGATGATGGAGAGTTTTGAGCTCATAAGGACATTTATATAGCACCCAAACCCTAAATATTAGGATTTCCATCTGTCGTGAGTACGCCTAGTGTACACAAGTGTACGCCCAACATACTAGGGCGCGCCTAGTACGCGTAGCGTACCTTATATACACTTAGCATAGTCGTCTTGTTCTCAAAGTTTCAACTTTAGCCCTTAGGCTTCTCATGGCTCGACTCTTCCAACCCCATGAACTATAAATGACAAAATAATTAGAGAGGATTCGGAAATGCCTGCAAATGTCGGGATGTTACATAAATTAACGAACAAAAGTTATTATATGTGATGCGGCTCATATGTAAAAAACATATATAAAATTAGACACAAAAGCATAAACGAAATATATGTCGAAACATAGACAAACTAGAATATAATACGTATTTTCTAAGTTGACAAACAAAATTTAGTTATTATATATGATCTGACTCATACGTAAGAAACATACATAAAATTAAGCAGGAAAATGTAAAAAAAATGTTGAAATGAAGATAAACTCAAATTTAAACCGACACGTGCATAAAAAAATAAGTAAATTTTTAAAAAAGAAATTAACGAAATGGAAGTTCTAAATTCACGTTGAAATGTTGACCATCTTAAATTTTTATCGGCACATATATAAAACTAAGCATGTAGAAAGTTGTTTTTTATGTTAATGAATAAAAGTTATTAAAAATCAAATTATATAAACTACGGAGGGGTAAAAATAAAAATTTAGAAAATAATATTTTATAAAATGAAAAGTGAAAAGGTCAAAGTGTAATTTTAAAAAATAAAATAATTGAAAAACCACAAACTCATAAACATGAAATATTGACAAAACTAAATGGTGCATATGGTTTACTCATTATTACAAATTCAATCCTTCAACCCAAAAAGACGAAATTACCCTCATATTAACTCACCAAAACTAACGGTGTTAGGAAAAAGGTTCATGCGTGTTTTGAAAACCACAAAGACCATGTTTGTCAAACAAAATTAGTAAGGATTGTGCTTATGACTTTTGGTAAACTATATAGACCATTTATATAATTTTATCTATTTTTTTATCATCATACATACTTATAAAGCTAACATTTTTTTCTTGAATCTCATACTTTTGAAACCCCATTTTTTTACTTCCTCAAACCACATTCATTTGAAACCTTATTTTTTAACTTCCTCTAACCACATTCATTTGAAACCCCATTTTTTAACTAATGCAACTCAAAAGTTTTCTTAATTATGATTTAACACTCAAAAGTTTTATAACTTATATTATGTTTACTTAGCATTTAGTGAAAATTTTACTATAAAAAGGTCAATCTTTTAGGAAGACATGCATACAAATCATATACAAATTTAAGAAAGAATACAAACTTAAAGGTCTTTGTGTTGGGTTGAGGTCTTATGACCACTTTTGGAGATATGCTATTATATTAGAGCTTTTAATTTGTAAGATTTTATACTAATTCGTTTTTATATGTTCTTCATTTTTGTATTATTGTAATACAGTCGTTATATATTGTGGTTTAATCGTTAATATATTGATCATATATTATATAGGGTGATGTCGAAAATATTTAATTAAATATTTTAAAAATGTGTTTTTGTTTTGTAATTGTATCGTTTCAAAAAGATAATTAACTAAAACTCATATATATGTTATACTTTCCATCTCTCTCTCTCTCTCTCTCTCTCTCTCTCTATATATATATATATATATATATATATATATATATATATATATATATATATATATATATATATATATATATATATATATTATAATAATAAAGGTAAAATCACTTCAACCAAAATTCATTTAAAATATAATATTTCAAATGCTTTTTAATAATGATTGTAAAAATTTCAACATGTGTTACTTAATTGATTGCTTAATTAAAATATTAAAGTTTTGAAACTCCTAACTCTTAAACTTATATTATTTAATTTGTTAGCTAACTAATATATTTTTCCTACATAAAGATAACATTTTTTATGTTTGGTTATTCATATTTGTTTATGTAATTAGAAAACAAGGTATACATAGAATGACTACTACAATTTCACATAGGAATCGATACCACTAGAGAGGTATCTTGTCTTTAACCGGTGGTAGGAGATCCACATACCCTTTTTAATAATTTATATTAATGTTTAGTAATATCTATTTTATATTCCTATTCACCTAAATTTTTTAGGTACAAATTAAGGAAGAAGATTCTCGGCGCACGAACATAAAGTCAAACGTACGCCTTGCAAAATATGTAATTAAAATTAAATATCATATTTACTAATCAACTTATTTTAAAACTCTTGATGACATTTATATATAATGATATATTTTGTATGACTTCATTCTTAATTTCAATGTTTAATATTTGAAAGTTCATATATGAAACGTTGGATGTTTTGATGTAATATAAATAGTGTAATACAAAGTTTATTAGTTCAATATTGTATATTAATAGCTCATTCAAAACAACTTATTTCTTATTTTATCCAAAAAATATTATCGGACATAAGAAAAGTAGATTATATTAATATTATACAAAAACTTATAATATATATTGGATATTATAAAAGTAAAAGTAAATTTTATAGGGTATGGACTATATTAGATAGTATCAAAATATAATTTAATGGATTTTTATGTTATTTGATAATTCGGTTAATGCCCAAAACATGACTAAAAACGTGAATTTCAACATATTTCTATTTTTTCCCATAATTATTTTAACAACTTAAATGCATTCTTGCCCAACGCGCGAGGTTACTCCTATTACTATATTATAAAGGAATCATTTTTCCTTTCATTACATTCATTTTAAACTCCCATATATTTTTCCTTTCACCACAATCATTTGAAACTCCCAAGACTTTTTAATTTTTTCTAATAATAATTATAAATTGGTTAATAAGGTCAAATAAATATCAAACCTAAAGTTTAATCATATATAAACTTAATTTTAATATTAAAATAATATCTTTACTTCTACTGATAAAGTTATGTTTTTTAACTTTTAACATATTATACTTAATTTATTAGTTTTAATATAGTATTGGATGTAAACCATTATCATTTTAAAGATACAATTTTGGAACAATTTGTATAAAATACTTAAATTATTAATTTAAATATAACATTACAGGGTCAACTTAAATATAAATTTTGGTTTAACTTAAACAACCCAAAAAATATTTTGTAAATAGTTAAAAGTGATAAATTGTAGTGTCTTTCTAATAATGATTATAAGTTGGTTAATAAAATTAAATAAATATCAAACCTAAAGTGTAATCATAAATAAGCTAAATTTCAATTTTAAATAATATCCTTACTTCTACTTAAAGTTATGTCTTTAACTTTTAATATATTATACTTAATTTATTAGATTTAAAATGTTATTGTATGTAAACCATTATCAGTTTAAAGCTACAACTTTTGAACAGTTTGGACAAAATACTTAAATTATTAATTTAAATATAATATTATAGTATCAACTTAAATATAAATTTCAGTTTCACTTAAAAAAATAATAATATTTTGTAAATAGTTAAAAGTGATAAATTATAGTGATAAATGCAAAAAACTAAATTGTAATATAAATTTAACTAAAATATTTCCTAAAGATATTTTTATAATCGTTAAAAATTTTCAAATAAGTAGCTTAAAATAAATTGCAAAATAACAATAGTTAAATATAACTCTATATAAATGATTATACTGTTACCTTTAAAATTAAAAAAAATGTTTGATTTTTTAAAAAATTATAATGATAGAAATTAAAACATTAAACAAATCAATTTTAAAAAATTAATTAACAATAACAACAACTATAAATAACATTAAAACATATATTATATTTAATTTTATTCATGTGTAATTCACGGATAGAAGTCATTCAAAGGATTGACCAAACTATAATATTAAAATCTCATATTATATTTCTATTTATAAAATTATGGCTTTAATTTTTTAACACATTATAGTTAACATGTTAGTTTAAATATGTTGTCGTATGTGAGCAATTATCATTTTAAAATCAAAACATTTATATAATTTATGATTTGATGCAAAATAGTTAAATTATTAATTTCAATATAATATTAAACAATTAACTTAAATCAAAATTTCAAGTAAACTTGAAAAAAATCGAGAGACTGTTTTATAAATAGTTAAAGATTATAAATTATAGTGTTAAACCTAAATTGTAATTCTAAATTAACAAAAAAAAAAACCATGAAACTATTTTTTATAATCATTAACAAATTTCAAATAAATATCTTAAAGATAACTAACAATAAGAATAGTTAAATGTAATATCATATAAAAAACTATTTTCTTTAAAAACAAAAACAATGTTTTTTGTTTTAAATAACTACAATCATAGAAACTAACAATATTCATCAAATAAATTTTAAAAACGTTAAATTTCTGAAACCAAATTAAAATAATTAAGAGTTTCGAAATACGTTATTTTAAATTACTTACAACAACAATAATTAAAAATAAATTTGTATACAAAAACTATATTGTAGTCTTTAAAAACAAAAACAATGTTTGATGTTTTGAATAATTATAATGATAGAAATTAAAATCTTAAGCAAATAAACTTTTTAAAATTAACTAATCATAACAACAATTATAAATATCGTTAAATCAATATTATATTTATTTTTATTCATAAGTAACCTGTAGGTAGTCGTCGTTAAGACACTTCAGATTATATAATTTTAAAAGATATCTAAATTATCGTTTATACCAACTTATTATTTTGCCGCATGTAATTTTTGACACATGTCACATTCTTATTTATTTTGCCGCATGTAATTTTGTGGTTATTTCATATTAATTTTTATTCCACATGTCATTTTATGGGTTTTTTTTCATTTTATTTAATTGTAAATAGTATTTATATTCAATAATAAATGCATATCAATTTCATTAATGAACTTTCCTTCTAATTTCAAAATTACCAAATTAAAGATTCATTAATTTTCTTTATTTATTTATCTAAATCTAAATTATTTGTTTAAATTTAAAAGAGGAAAAAAAACACTTTAACTTTTATAATTTAATATTTTCTTACTTCTCTTATAAATTCATACTTTTCAAATGTTTATAATTTTATATTTAGTTTTTTTTAATAAACCCATATAATACATGAGTCTCACATGTAGTTTAATATGAATTAATTACGGTAGATTGCTTTATACAATATCTTCAAATTTAGTAAATAAACGAATTGAATATATTTTGATAAGTTAAAAACTAACTTGAAGATCGATTAGATCTTTAAAACAGGTAAAGTAATAAATCAGAAAACAATAGAAACACAAGAATGGATCAAATATGTCGAATGATTAATCAACAATCCTCAGAAGAGCTCGATAAAGAACTTCTACTGTAGAGGATTTAGGGTTTACAAGAACGATAAAGAAATCTGTAAAGCTATCGTAATGCTATCAATCGTATTCTTGATCGTTAACCTAATATGCATGTAAGCACATTATTATATACTAAACCCTATCAGCTCACGGTTGGACAGGCCCAAACCGGAGTTACAAAACTTGGACTATTAACCGAGCCCAATGACGCAACACAAAATAAATCTGCTACCCAACAATCTCCTTCTTTACGTCAAATTGGAGCGAGATCACTTTGTCTTCTTACTTGGGCCAGCAGCAGGAGTCTTCTTCTTTACAGTCTCAAACAGACGCGAGATAAGGGCAAGGATCGTCTGTTTGAATCGGATGTACCACTGAATCATGTCATCAAAGTATTTGATATCATCCGCTGTATTTTCTTTGCATCTGTGGATGATCCCCAGCACGTGCTCTAGACAAGTAGTGGTATAAAGATGTTTATCCGCTAAGGCAAAGAGACATTTCTGTCCTTCACTCCTAGTGAACATGACCGAGTTTCGCCTTGGGTCAATCTTTCCCATCTTCATCTGGTTTAGATCACTGGCCGAGCCAACAGGAGAGATCTTCGGTTTCTTCTTGAAGACAGTTGCAATCTCCTGATCCATCAGTGCGACCTCCATGATATAGCACACCAACATCCTCTTGAGATGGTCAATGATCGGACCATATTCAGCTTCATTAGTCAGAAGGATGTTGTGCAGAACGATCCAGTCATGGGGGTTGAGGTTCGGTAGATCTGCTAAAGAAATGACATGTTCGGTTTTTGCAGACCCTCTAATCACTTTGAGCCGAACGTTGATAAATCTCCCTTCAGTATATGGCTTCAGAACCCGAACGTTGATGATCTTCTGAGCGCTCCATGTTTGGTACTGAGGTTGAGCAGCCTTCAGATAGAACTCAATCAATTCCCGATCAACCTCCGGATGAGGATGAGGGACCTCGACAACGTTGGCGAAGGCGTGAAAGATGAACGCCTTTCGGGTTAAGGGCATGTCGAACTGAGAGTCGACAGAGTTGTAACAGTCAAAGGAGATTACCGGTTCAAGCCATAAGATGCTCGGAGTATCGATTGCCTCCTTTATCATCCTCTCTCAAGTCCAAGCAAGAAACAGAGTCTTCCTACTCTCGAGGAGGTCGTGGGCTTCTTTCTGTTTGCGTTCAACTTCTCTCGCCACACGAACATTGTCATCTTCAACATTGCGACGACTTTTGCGTTTAAGCAAGTCGGTAATGGTTTCTTGATCATCTTCCTCTTCTTCCTCAGCTATCTTCTTTCCTTTATCCTTCACACCCAAACCAGAGGCTTGACATGTAGGAGGAGGTTCGGTGGTGTGAGCAGATTTTGAGGAATGAGGTGGTTGCGATCCGGACTCCTTTTCTCCCCCTTGTTTCGGAGTGGACACGAAACTGGGTAGCCCTTCAATTTTACTTAGCAGATCCAGGGCAGGAGCGAGTTTCTCTGCAAGGGTACGCCTCACAGAATGGTTCAGGATCGGATCGTGTGCTTCCAGGATGTTGGATATAGCTGAGTGTACATCCGAAACACACGTCTTGATGACCTCCCGTTCGGATCGAAGAGCGTCAATTTGTTGCTGAGAGTTGGAAAGCTGAGCACTCTTGACCTTGAGGGCGGTGGTCTTCCTTGCTAGAACGTCCATCAACGAGTTTTCGGCGGCCAGATCCTCTTGAAGTTTAGAGAGGCGCTCGTCGATAGAGGCACGAAGGGCCGAGTTGTCGTCACTGATCGATTGGCGAAGGGTGGCAAATGACTTCAACTCCGTGGAGACAAACGTGGCCAACTGTTGAACAATTGGTTCGAACGTTGTCTTTGTAGCAATGGCACTCTCCTGCAAAGATTGTAACGGGGTAGAGGCGTCAGAGAATAGTTTATCAACTTTTTCGGTCGCTGCCTCACAAGCTTTCGTCGAGGCATCTATGGCGGCAGTGGCAGAAGCGACCGAATCATGCTGAGCCCTTGAGAAGGCATCAACAATCTTCTGAAGAGCGGCTTCAGAGAGAGATGATTGAGAATTGGAGGAGGAAGCAATGAGCAAGTCGACCTTCTCATGCAGCTCCTTAAGGTGCTTCTTTGTAACCGGAGCATCCTCATCATCGTCGCTTTGCACCTGAAACGGACTGTAATAGACCGAATCAAATGTCATGTTCTCCCCGCCAAGGAAAGGGTTATCTCCGTCAGAGGCATGACCGAGAGATGGTGGTGGTGGTGAAGCTGGAGGTGTAGTGGTTTGGGGAGGTTCAGGTTGAGTTTGAGCAGGGGTAGGTTCAGGTTGTGTTGGATTGGCGGTAGGTTCGGGTGGTTGTTGGGTTTCGGTTGTGTGTATGGGTTCGGATGCTGGCGGTGGTTCGGTTGCATCGGTATGAACCCCCGTATCAGATACGTTGGTTGTAACCTTTGCAGTAGCTGTTGTTGTTGCATCGGTGAAAATGGGTGGTGGTATAGTGAATGAGGTTTTGGGAATATGGGTAGTGGGGTTTATGGTGGGAATGGAAGTAGGAATTTGTTGAGTAGGAGAGGGAAGTGGAGAGGTATGGATTTGCATATCAGGGGTAGGTGATCTGGGTGGTGTGTTGCCCCTTGGAGGTGTGTTGCCTCTTGGAGAGTCGTCCGAATCCGAACTCTCACCCTCCAACTCACTTGAAGATGAAGCGATAATGAGCTTTCGCTTTGGTTGAGTCTTGCGCCTCTTCTGCTGCGGGGACTGAGTAGCTTTAGCAGCTTTCCTCTTTTTAGGAGAAGGGCCTTTAGCCCCTTTCGCCACTTGCTTCCCTTTATCTGCCTTTTTGCCTCTCGAAGCAGGCTTATCGGCATCATGAATGGACTTGAGCATCTCCGGCGTGAGATCCCTCGGACCAGACCTCTTGAACTCCTTGTAGGTCCGGATGATCCTGCTGTCAGCTGGAACATCAGCGTACATGGTCTCCGGGATGGAACCATTGAAAGGGAAATTCGATGCATCTGAGACGATAATCTTCGTGGTATGGAATGTACCAATCGAAGACATCGATGCGCCGGCAACAGTGGGGACATCGTTCTTATCCATCGCCCACTTAGTGATCAAGGTCCAAAACTTGGCATACGACACCTCAGAATGTCGTGAAGAAGAAGATAAACTCTGGATGAGCTGTTGCCAGAGAAAAAACCCATAGTCGACGTTGACACCGTTGTTGTTGGATTAATGTCTAAGTCCATAACTATAATTGGTAAGACTTGACCCGACCCGGCATGGTCCATTTGGGTTGCATGGCATCATGCACTTGGATAGACTATAATGAGAGAAATAAGACACTTATGGTTATTAATAAATTATAAGTTCTAGTATATTAATAATAAGAAAAATAGGATTATTTAATTAGTATTGATCAAGAATTAATCTAGGATTAATTAAGTGATCAAAAGAAGACTAATTAAATATATGGGTTGATTGTGTAAATCATCCATACTTGTATAGTGGGCTAATGCTCCATGGATAATCAAGTTGGGCTAAAACCCATAGGATGGTCCATGGATGCTCCATGGTGTATTTGTACCCATGGATCATGGAAATGAAAGGCCATGTCAATTAGGGTTATGGTGTAACCCTAACTATATAAGCATCTTATTTTTGACCAAAATCGGCCACTAGTGTGTGAAGTGAAAGGGCTAGCCGATTTCATGAGTTGTAGAATTCTCTCAAGTTATTCTAAGTGTTTTGGTGATTGTGATTCCATTTGAGGTGTCACACTTGGGGCACTAGGCACTCAAGCTTCATGAAGACTTTCTACATCAAAAAGGTATGTATTCTATCTTGTTACACTCATTGTTTTTGTATGCTAGATTAGGATAATACCTTGGAAGTTCTTATTTGCATGTATAATAGAGAAAAAAAAGATCCAAGGTATTTAGGGTTGCATGTACACTTAGGAGTGTTAGAATGCTCAAAACCCAACAGTGGTATCAAAGCCTAGGCTTGTTTTCTTGTTATACCTGCAATAGAAGCTGGAAAAAACGAATTTGTTGTTGTCTGATCATCAGACTCGACGAGTCCATCAGGAGACTCGGCGAGTCCATGCCTAAAAAGTGTTGAAATCGATCCAACTCGCCGAGTTGGTTCATGCACTCGACGAGTTGGACCCCCAGACAGCATAAACTCGACTTTTTTGGCTGGAATTGGACTAGGAACATTACCCAAAGATGTTTTGGACTTATAAACATGTTTTTGATGTGGTAATGTTCATGCTAATCCAATTTTAAAGATAATTGTCAATAGATTCATGTTTTGTATTAGTTTAAAGTGTTACTCTAATTACATGGAAAAGTTTGATTTGAATTATCTTGTTCTTATGAGTTGCTTAGATTAATAGAAAAGTTGAGTGAAATAGTTGGTTTCAATCCAAATTAATCTAAGAGTTGATTCTAAAATGTGTTTTTGTAACTTGTCCTCAAGTTATATGAAAAGTCACATTTAAGTTTCATAAAACTCATAAAAGTTGGCAATGGTTACAAAAGATGAAGAGTCTTGTCCTTAAGTTATGGAGGTTCAAGAGTCACTTCATTAATAAATAAATAAATAAAGTGTAACCTTAAATTAAATCCATAAGTTATAAAATAAAGAAAAGTTAATTCTTTTATTAGTTTAAAGTCTTCCATAACTTGTCCTCAAGTTATGGAACTTGAAGAGTTTTTGGATTAAAACTACTTTAACCACATAAGTTATGGAATTAATTAGTTTTGAAAGTTACAAAACTTGCCCTCAAGTTTTGGAATTTGTATCTCTTATGAATACTTTAATTCCAAGTTAGCCCTTAGAATTTTAAAGAGTTAAAATTCAACCCTTATACTTTATAATATTATAAGTTAATAATATATATATGTATAAGATTAAAGTCAGTCTTACCGCTAGTACGCCTCATTCACGAAGCCGGTCTATAAGGTGGGTATAAGGTTGTTGCCTATAAAATGGCAACTTAATGGGTGTCCACTCTCACCCACCGCTTGCTTGACCGGTGGAGGGTCGTTAGCCGAACGGGTTTGACAAGACTATAATTCTCCCTTCATTAAAAGTATTAATGATAAATACTAAGTAACTAAACTCTTAATAATACCCAATCTTAGTTACTTAGGAAAAATGTGAATAAGGTGCTAATCCATGAAATTACACTTTGCACTTTGTTTAAGTCGGTTAGTGGAGCGTGTGTGGTCAACCGGCACACTAACGCGTATTTAACAAGGTAGGCAAAGGGTAACTTAATGTTTATCATAGTATCGATGGAGCGTGTGTGGTTAACCGACACATCGATTAAGGGGTAAACACTTAAGGGTACCAAGTAATTTGCATGGTTACTTCACACCTTGTTTTGTGATCCTCGGCATCCCAGTCACAAAACCTGAAGGGCACACTCGAGATTGAAACATGCCTTTGAACAGTTCAATGAATCTCAAAGATCTAGGAGTTTCAAAACCAATTAAAACCTAATAATACATTTCGTTTATCTTGGCGGAAATTGGTGAATCGTCATTCACCTACCTTCAAATATTTTATAGCTTGGATTACGACATCCCTCTTCTAAGTTATAAAATAGTTTGTTGGGTCCTAGCCTTAATATTTCATATTGGGTGTCATATTAAGGACTTTAAAATCAACTATCTTGAATATCTCCCACAACATGTCTGGTTTAGACATTTATGATCTTCCCAAATATCTTGAAACAAGCTTTCCTAAATGAAGATGATGTCCCTTGGAAATCATACTTCTTTCTCCTCCTCCGATTATTAATTATTCTCCCTAACCCACAAGTTCTTGAAAAAGTTTAAGGTCACTCAAGCCCTATTGGCAAGGCAAGGTCTAGGTGTGATCACATCTTGGAGATGTAGTCACATATTGACAAGCTGGGAGAGTTGGGTGTCAAAGTCTTGAGAAAGTTGGTGGTTCAACTACTTTCTAAGTCACATAGTGAGTTCTTTTGGAACACCTATGAAATAGACTATGACAAGACCCTTAATGATCTTATCTATTTGTTAAGATCAACTTCCTTAAAACTTGATGGACAATGACAATAGTGACATAGGAAATCCCAGAAAGCATTCTCTTCCCAATGGAAAGGGATCGGCCATAGTCAACTCGGTTGACCAAATGGTAAAGAGAAAAGCTAAGTTTGTGATAGTCCAGTGTACCATTATCAAAGGGTCCATATGTTTATATTGCCAAAGATAGGGGCATTGGTTGCGAAGTTGCCAAATTTACCTAAGGATGTTAAAGTCAATAAGTTTGACTCTACTTCAAGTAAAGTCCACTATCTAACTCTGCTAAGTTTCTATTCTGAGATTCTTGATACATGATGTGACTGGGTCACATGGTGATGTTCTAAGAATCAAGGAAAAGTGAAGAAACTTAAAGAAAGAATATGCTGAATCTGATCGCATAGATGGATTTCTATCTTATAGTTTGAAGATCGGATTCTTGAGCTACTTCTTAGAAGTTATGAGATATTGCTTAGGAAGAGATAACAACAAGTTTTCATACGGATTGTAAGGATAAGTTTTTCCGCAAAGTTTTAAATAAAAGAAAAATTTTTGATTTTATTTATTTTAAAATATCCTTACAATGCCATTTGAGGAAAAATTGTTGCTTATAAGATTCCATTCATAGTAAGAGTGGAAATATGAAATTGATTCTTTCATTTGTGGTAATGTCTAAATTTACCAAATAAGGAAAGATTCTCATCACCCAAGTTTCAATTGGACCGGAACTTGGAATCATGCAAGTTGTATAGCATGATGAATGAGAACTTTCAAGTATTTAAAAAAATTAAGACTAATTACTTGTTCACATGGATGTGTGAGTCAAGTAAAGGACTAAGGGATCGAGTACACATTCTTGTGCACTGGTCAAGTCCACCACAAAAGATTGATAAGACTATTCGTCATAGTTTACTAAAGCTCAGTAAATATGATTATACTTACAAGCTTAAGTGTAACTCTGAGACATTGGAAAAGGTTCCAATGTATGGCAAGGCGAATAAGAAGAATCAAATTAGGCAGAAGGATAAAAGTTTCTCATATCTGAAAAGATGGGAGAGTACTTTAGTATCAGTTTTGTGATCATCTTAATGATTAAGAAACCATATCAAAATTAGTTCTCTAAGGAAAATCTTAGTGCATTCTTATGACTAAGAAGAGGAACTTGAATTGTTGAAGTGGTTAAATCAAGAAGATGAGTCATACTTCGTTCCTATACAAGTCTTAGAGTCATACTCTAAGATTGTAATTTGAGTGACATGTCTCAAAGAAGGTTTAAAACACTTGTCAAATGTAAGAGTAAAAGTTTTCTACTCTTGTACATTTGAATTTGGTAAGTTGTGATGTTTTGGATAAAACAAAGACCAACTTAGGCCAATTGTGTGAAGTGTTTGTCTTGATTAGAATCCACACTATCTCTTGGATATTTGACAAGGGAGTCTTATATGTCAAGAGGACAGTGAGAGTCTTAAAGGTCTTGAAAGTCTCAAGAACTAATCAAGAATAAAACCTGAAGTTCTTCACTAGCACACGACTTGAGGTTTATAACCTATCGTGTTGACATATTCTGTCCCCATTCCAGTTAAAGTTGGCTTTGCATATGAGTTCTTAGAGTTCTCAATGTGGTGCACAACAACTTGGAAGCAATGGCAGGCCCTTGAGCTGCCAGGTGGCAAGAAGTTAAGATTGAGTTCAGTCCATATGAGTTTAGATTTGTCATTATCCTTTTCCTGTGACTATGGTTTTGACAATTCACATGGATAAGAACACATACACCATTAAATCTAAGTGTCATAAGGTTTCTCTCCGATTCATGAAAATGATGGTGAGGAAACACTTTCACTAAGTAGATTTTAGCTAGATACCAATTGTGATATTTGCATTCTCAAAGTCGTTAGTGGAGCGTGTGTGGTTAACCGGCACACTAACCTGGACTTGCGAGAAATGGCAAAAAGGTCTAACCATTATGATTACGGCATCCATCTTCATAATTGTTTAGACACACAAGTGTGCTATCTAAGGAAAGGTATATGATTTTGATAAAGTTTTATCAAAACAATCTAGTATCAGAAATCTGAACTTTGGTAAGAAAGTCAATGAAGTATTGATTTCTAGAAGTCCAGCTGATTTCTGAGTACATGTCAAAGCTAGTGGGAGCATAAGTGTTATGCTAATAATCATCATGTTAGTGGGAGCATGATAATTATGATAAGTATTGCAAGTTAGCAATGTTAATTATAGAAAACAAAAGTTTCAATTGGGAAAGAGTTGTTTTGCTATAATTAAGGGAGAGGAAATTATACTTCATCTCAAATCTATAAGCTTAGATCGAGAGGTTTTAATCATTTAGTCAATGATATATATGAATTTCATGTTGGAATGGCTCAACATAAGGAAATTTTGTATATGAGTCCATTATTTGCGTTCTAAAATTCGATTATGATTACGGCATCCCTTTTCATAATCTGAATTATGAGAACTTGGCAAATTGAAATGGAAATGTTATAGCAAAAGACTGGCTTAGTCTTTATGTGAGACATCATGAAATCGTGTCCCATATGCTTCGGATATAGGATCGATTACATGTGCTATATTCATCATTTCTAAAATTTTCCAAATGCCTGGGGCATTAAGAAGCGAAAAGGTTTAGAACTGGATATGACTAAAAGGATTAAACAATTGTCGAGGACAATCTAAGGTTTACCAAAGATTGGGTGCTCAAGGACAGTTGGAAGTATAGTGATAATTTTGGAAGGACCATATTGACATAATCTGTAAGGAGGCAACTCTTGTTCAAAAGTGATAGTCAAAATGGAATTTGGAAATGTTTCAAAGTTAGAATTTTCAATCTGTTTAAGATTAGGAAACTTAATGCAAGAAAGATGTTTCCAAGGAGCTGATCTCCTTTGGAATACTCTATAATGTTTGTTGTCAAGTCTTTCTGACTTTGTGCATAATCATTACAAGAGGATCAATGCATATAAGTTTAGAATCTAACAGATTTCAGTAAATGACATGAATTTGGAGTTCGTGTATTTGCAGTAAGGATTTAGGAGTGTGAAAAAAGAATCATTGAAGTTATGTTCAATTGATCTAGTTCACAAAGTAAAGATCATAGACAAACATAGTATGCATACTTGGTGTATGGCATGACTAGTGTTTAGAAAAACATAGTGTACATGCTTGGAGCATGGGACAGCTATTGTTTTAAATTCAAGAATAAAGTTAATAGCTGAAACAGTATACAATGAATAATGTGTAATCATATGGTGATAAATAAAAGGTGTTTTATTTATGTTCATAGGTTTTGATACCATATTGGATTCAATTATTATTGTGTTTCATTTTGCATGTTTTGACTTCCCGAATAAACTAGGTTATTCTTCCGGAATGACTAAGTTATTCAAACCATCCACAGTCGGTCATATGTTGGAAGTAGATATTAATTAAGACTGTCATTGGTTGGCTTGTAGAGGTCTAAGGTGTTGGACAAAGGGCTACAACACTCATGAGTGCTCATAAGTTCTGAGTATTGGATTCAACCCGCGCTCATTGGAATCACTTCACGGATTTTATCACGAGTGATCATGAGACGATAATATCTTATATTCTTCAAACCTAGAGATATGAGTTGGTTGTACATTGATTGCACGAAAACGCATTTGGTAACTCGGTGCTATAAAACGTGCCTTTGTGTATGATTCAACAAGTAGTAGAACAAGCCATATGAGTCGAAGTTTATCCATTCCTTTTACCTTCGGGATAAAAGTGATATATGTGGGCCCCTCGATGCTTTGATGATGACAAATGGAAGTGCTCGGCCGGGCCAGGACTGATTTGATTTGTTCAATTAGTCAGTCGTCATAAATCGAAAATCGGGAAACAACAAATGGACAGAGAGAATGATTATAATCCATGTCTCAGTCCATATGATATCTAGAATGGAGGAATATATGATCCCTTATCTAATGGACAAGTCACTGACAAAGGTCAGAGTTCATCTACAAGGTCAGAGTTCGACAGAAGCTTTTGAGAGCTACGATTGCCAGTTGGTTCCTGAAGTCATACGCAATAATAGTTTTAGACTTATGTAACAACGTAAATTTTCAAACAAATTTTTCATTTCAAAATAAAGTATTTTCATTCAAACAAGGCATAAACATTCCAAGTGTCATGTCAAAATACAAATCATATGAATCCCAAGATCACCAAAACATCTATCAGTGTGTACAGATCACGCCGGCGCCTTCCCACGGTCCTCGCTAGTACCTGAAACACATACATAACAACTGTAAGCATAAATGCTTAGTGAGTTCCCCAAAATACAACTTACGCACATACGCCTTTCCAGGCCCTGACCTTCCGGTCCATGTGTCTCAGGGGACTTCCGTCCCTGCTGGGTAAACCTTCCGGTCCTACCCACGCCAACCTTACGGTCCAGATTACACGCCTTCCGGCCCATAACATAATGCCTTCCGGCCCACATAACATACATAGCACGCATAACAATTATCTTACCACATATAGCACATATATATCACATATCATATCCGACCTTCCGGTCACACAGTCAAACCCTTCCGGGTATGGTATAGTGAGAAGACTCACCTCGTGAATATCGAAAGTTAGCAAATCCCGAAGTCACTCGTGCTCGATCCGCCGAGCTACAATCCCCCTATAACATCATATGTCCCTAGTTAATACTTTATATCTCTAATGTTGACTATCCCTAAGAAGTCAACACAGGTCCACTCTGGTCAACGGTCAACGGTCAACTTTGACCGGACTCGGCGAGCGCTAGGGCGACTCGGCGAGTCTACACGTTCTCACCAATTCTCTAAGATTCCCTTTCTACACGTCGAGTATCTCCCCTGACTCGACGAGTTCCTCCTGGAAGAATCTCGGGGCCACCCCGACTCAACTCGCCGAGTCTGAAGAACACTCGGCGAGTCCCAGTTAATCTTCAAGCTACTCGCCGAGTCTGTTCATCGGACTCGGCGAGTCCATGCCATGCAACCGCTCAAACTGCTTTCTAAGGTCAGATCTGCTCTGACAATTCATAGGCCTGGCCTTCCTAGACTGGTTCATCACGTAAAGTCCTCATTTCGGTGCTCATAATACACCCCATGTCTCATAATTTACGTTTTGACCTAAGGCATAAGGATTCCAATCCAAAACCTCCATTGATTCCCGAAAAACTCCGGCATGGGACATTCTGGACTTCCAAGGGTCCCAATATAGGGTTCCAATCGTTTGGGGGACTAAAGAAACACTCAATCTAGCCACAAAAGGGTTCAATAAACCCTAAATCCATATACACATCAACATAGAAGGGAACAACTCGAAAATATTACCTGAATAACGTTGCTCTGTGTCCCCAACCCTCAGAATATGGCTTCTCCTGTTGTTCCCTTAACCAAGCCTCCTCCTTCTTGCAAAATAACACTTCCAAGGTCAATAATGGTCTTCTACCTTGCTCCAGATGCTCTCAATCGAATTAGGGTTTCACTCACAGGACTAGGGTGAACAATGACGGCCATAAGGCCCCTTATATATGTCCCAAACTTGAACGGTTAGGGTTTCGCTAAACAGCGCAGACTCGCCGAGTCCATATCCGGACTCGTCGAGTTCAGTTGCGAACCCGCGACCAGATCCGCGATCCTACTCGGCGAGTCTGAGCTCCAACTCGCCGAGTCCCCTCTTAAAACACCCAAAATCATAAATATAACAATACTTGGAATTCCGGGCTGTTACAACTCTCCCCCACTAGGACTAGACTTCGCCCTCGAAGTCTCACTCTGAAAATAGCTCCGGATGCTGCTCCCGCATCTCATGCTCCGGCTCCCAGGTCATTTCCGATCCCTTCCGGTGCTGCCACTGGACTAACACTAGAGGTATCTCCTTATTCCTCAGAACCTTGATCTTCCGATCTCTGATGGCCACTGGTCTCTCCTTATTCCTCAGAATCTAGGATTAATTAAGTGATCAAAAGAGGACTAATTAAATATATGGGTTGATTGTGTAAATCATCCATACTTGTATAGTGGGCTAATGCTCCATGGATAATCAAGTTGGGCTAAAACCCATAGGATGGTCCATGGATGCTCCATGGTGTATTTGTACCCATGGATCATGGAAATGAAAGGCCATGTCAATTAGGGTTATGGTGTAACCCTAACTATATAAGCATCTTATTCTTGACCAAAATCGGCCACTAGTGTGTGAAGTGAAAGGGCTAGCCGATTTCATGAGTTGTAGAATTCTCTCAAGTTATTCTAAGTGTTTTGGTGATTGTGATTCCATTTGAGGTGTCACACTTGGGGCACTAGGCACTCAAGCTTCATGAAGACTTTCTACATCAAAAAGGTATGTATTCTATCTTGTTACACTCATTGTTTTTGTATGCTAGATTAGGATAATACCTTGGAAGTTCTTATTTGCATGTATAATAGAGAAAACATAGATCCAAGGTATTTTAGGGTTGCATGTACACTTAGGAGTGTTAGAATGCTCAAAACCCAACAGTTGTAAACTCCATACAAAATGGACAGGAAGAGTCGACTGGAGCCATCTAAACCTGAGCTCCGTTCTGAAAGACCCTTGAAAAGTACAGTGAACATTCCATTCCATTGTGGCGGCAAACATGATTTCTTGAACTTAGCGACGGAAGTTTGCACCTCCGTGTACCCCATATTATAGAACATTTTGAAGAGGTGCCCCAACGGAATTGTCTCCGGATTAACCCTTGAAGGGTCAGCTGCAAACCCTAGCAATGAGCCAAATCGTTGCTTGGAAATAGAGGCTTTGTGATCAGAAACCTCGAAGAAAATCCTATCGACCGCTTTATCATAATGTGCAGTCACATAAATCTGCGATAAAAGCTCCATGGGCACTGATTCCACCCTTGAAAGTGCAGGTGCTATTGGTGAATACTTCAGGCACTCGATGATTGGGAACATGTAGGAGTCGTATGCCTGAGGGGTTAAATTGATTACCAAACACTGTTGAGGGCGAATGGGAAGGATGTGGGAAGTAGTGTGAACGGAGGATGATTCTGCCATTGTTGAAGTTGGGAAGAAGATGATGAACAGTAAGGGTTTCAGGGAATTTTTGCTCTCTTGGGAATTTTGATGCAGTAAAGAGGTAAATGGGAGAGGATGTCGTTTTTTATAGTGGGTTTAAGGAGAGAGAAAAATCTGCCCAAATCTTCCATCGAAATACCAAGAGTTTTTCGGAGTGACTGATGCGTGACAGTTGTGGAACCGATGATCACGCATGAGAGAGTGTGTCAGATTCCGAAGAACACGCCTCCCATCAAGCGCCGTTTTTGATAAACCGTTTCAAATTCACACACGCCTTTCTGTGTCAAAGAGGAACCGTTTCAAATTCGCACACGCGTCTGCGACGTCATTTGGAGATTGGACGTTTCAAATTAGCATGTGTTCCCTTTTTACCGCCGTTTGAAATCAAATCATTTAGACTCCGCCTGAGTCAGCAACCCTTCATCTTATCCCTGTAACGGCATCTTTTGAATAATACGCCCACGTGGATTAATTTTGACCACATCTTTATAATTAATCACCGATCCAAAGAAAAAGCCTGTAATTATTAATACCAGAATTTTGGAAAATCAAAGATTTTCGTGCTAAGGGTGTGAAAAGAAAAGAAATAAAGCAAATCTTTTTAGGAATAATTGTGATGTCAATAAAGACACGAAACAAATGATCCCGGGCACGAATCTCTTCCTTCAAAGTCAAGAGAGACCTTAAAGTGTTAGTATGGTTTCCCGTTGAATAACGATCAAACACTTATTACGAAGTGTTGAAAGGCTTCTTTTAATTAGGCTCCTAAGGGTGGCTTTAGCTTTGATTCAACAGTCCTAATCTTGAAATAAGATAGAAAGTGAACAAAGTACTTGTGAGACCGGTGTAGTCTGTTGAACAAGTAGGTAGGTAATGATTTTAAAGTGGCCTGGAAAATATAAAATCTCAAAAAAAATAAAACTGGATCCCAAGGGAAGAAATGTTATGGTGTTTAACAATTTCATAGGAATCACATAAAAGAAAAACTTGAGATTTCATGAGGATACGTCCGTCAATTCATTAGTGAAAACTTGAGCAAAGTAATTGTTCATCGTCAATTCAGATTTGGTATTGAATGTTGGGTTTCACTCAGCCCGTAGTGGCATGAAACTAAGATCATAAACACAGTTTTTGAGTAACCATAAACCTCAGTGGTGATTTCTGAGAGTCTCAAGGGTTACATTGATGAAACGAATTTAATGGAGAAATGTAATGGAGATGGTGTAAGAAAGAAAAGTACCTCTGCTATGAAAAGTAGGACCAAGCAGAAAACTCTTATCTCATGTGAGAAGAGAGTTAGGTAGCTCTCGATTAGAATAAATGTGATAGCCTAATTGGGAAGACAAGGTTTGTGTATACCAAGTCATTAAGGTTGTTATTCAGAATCTGATGAGGCTTTGGGCACATACAGCAGCATGCTTCTAGGGACACTTAACTAATCCATCAAATATTTCCCCATAAACGAACGAACACACATATAAAAATTAAAGACAAAAAGTAAATAAAGAAGAAAATATTTTTGGAGTTTTGATATAAAAAAATGATAAAAAAATAAGAAAAATAAGACTAAGAAAGAAAATAAAAGATTAAAAAAAAACTTTGGAAAAGAAAATAAAAACAAAAAAAACTTTGGAACCGAACCCGAGCGTTCGGTTGGTTTCGGTTTTGAAAAATTTTGAAAAACCGAACCCGAGCGTTCGGTTGGTTTCGGTTTTGAAAAATTTTGAAAAACCGAACCCGAACCTTCGGTTGATTTCGGTTTTGAAAAATTTTGAAAAACCAAGGAATTTAGACTTTCAAAAAGGAAATACTTTTGACAATAAGATAAATAACTTTGTACATGAAATTTACAACCTAGAAAGCTACCTTTGAAATGATGAGCGAGTACAGATGATTCAACCGAACCCGAACGTTCGGTCTATTTCGCTTCTGACGTTTCAGGTTGAGAGGTAGTTTGTGGTACTGACTCTGATTCCATCATACCTAGCCCTTGTAGAATTCTGTTGAATGACGCTTCAGGAAGAGCCTTGGTAAAGACATCAGCCAATTGATCAGTGGTTCTAACAAAGTGTACTTCAACTTTTCCATCTTCCACATGATCTTTGATGAAGTGATACCTCAGTGCTATGTGCTTGGTCTTGGAGTGTTGCACTGGGTTATGCAAGATCCTAATTGCACTTTCAGAGTCACAATATAGTGGGATCTTTTTCATATTGAGTCCATAGTCTCGGAGTTGACTCTGGATCCAAATCACTTGAGAGGTACAGGATGCAGCTGTAATGTATTCTGCTTCAGCTGTAGACAAAGACACGCACGTTTGTTTCTTTGATTGCCAGCAACCTCGAGTGGTGCTTTTCCTGTCTAATCCACAACCTCCAAGGTCTGCATCTGAGTAGGCTTGAACAAAGAAGCCCGAGTTGGATGGATACCATAGACCTAAGGAGGTAGTTCGCTTGAGATATCGTAGAATGTTCTTCACTGCACTCATATGAGGTTCGCGTGGGTTTGCCTGAAATCTAGCACAGTAACAAACTGAAAACATTATGTCAGGCCTGCTAGCAGTGAGATACATCAGTGAGCCTATCATCTGACGATAAAGCGTAATATCAACAGCCGGTTTGTCCAAGGATGGGGTGAGCTTGGTGCCGAACGCCATTGGAACTTTGACTTTTGAATCTCCCATCATGCCAAATTTTGCAAGGAGAGTCTTCGTGTAGGCTTCCTGATTAATAAAGATGCCTTCGGGTCCCTGTCTAATATTTAAACCAAGGAAAAAGTTAATAGGACCCATTGAGCTCATTTCAAATTTAGTCTCCATCAGCTTTCTGAAATCAGCCGTTAAGCTGGGATTCGTAGAGCCAAAGATGATATCATCGACGTAAATTTGAACGATCATAAGGTGGTTACCTTCCTTTTTACGAAAGAAGGTTGGGTCAACCGAACCTTGTTTGAATTTGGACATCTTTAAGAATTTAGTCAGCGTTTCATACCAGGCTCTCGGAGCTTGTTTCAGTCCATACACGGCTTTATCCAAAATATAACAATGATTAGGATATCTTTCATTTACGAAGCCAGGAGGTTGCTCCACGTACACTGTTTCTTCGAGTTCACCATTGAGAAATGCACATTTGACATCCATTTGGTAGACCTTAAAGTTTTTGTGGGCAGCATAGGCTAGAAATATTCTTATTGATTCCAGCCTAGCTACAGGAGCGAAAGTCTCTTCATAGTCAATGCCTTCCTCCTGACAGTATCCTTTCACTACCAGACGTGCTTTGTTCCTTATAACGTTCCCTTCCTTGTCCATTTTGTTCCTGAAGACCCATTTGAGACCAACAACTGAGGCATCTGGAGGAGTTGGAATAAGTCGCCAAACTTTGTTCCTTTCGAATTCATTTAGTTCGTCTTGCATAGCTTGAACCCAATCGGAGTGATCAAGAGCAGTGTTAACTGTCTTTGGTTCAACTTTTGATACGAATGAGTTAAACATGCAGAATTCGACTTTTGAAAACAAAGAAGTCTATTTTGCCTTGAGTTGTGATCGAGTCAGAACGTTTTCAGATACATCACCAACAACTTGAGAGACAGGATGATCTCTGGTCCATTTGGTGAGAGGAGGGTAGTTTGGATCAAAGGTTGGATCTAATTCAGCGTTTATCATTTCTTCTGGTTCGGACTGGCTTTCATAGTCGTAAGACGTATCAGCATGCTCCCCCTCGATAGATGATCTTATAGGAATGTCTTGAGAATCTTGAGCTTCAGTGGTTTCTTGTGGTGCTGAGCTTTCGGGCGTTGATGCACCTTCGGATGGTGAGGCACTTTCGGTTGGTGTGGTACTTTCGGCTGGCAAAGTGCTTTCGGGAGTAGTTTGAGACCTGAGCACCCCCTCAACTTGTGAGGCCGGCTGGGATGATGATAGTGGATTCTCCCCCTCGACTGAAGCATTGGGTGATGGAGGCTCGTCAGAACTTGATCCTCCTTCATTCATTCTCCTTGTAGCGTCTTCAACAATTTGCTTCATGTGATCTACCTTGTTGTCTGCTGCTCTGGCTTCAGAGAGAGTGGCCTTCTCTGGTTCATCAAACAGCTCCATGAACTTCTCGAATAGATTAGCGATCGAAGCTGTGACTTGGCCAGTTTGAGGAAAGATTTCTCCAGCTGTGTCTTTGTTGGCTTTTAGCTTTTTGACATAGCTATCATCAAAAGTCACGTAGTAAGTTTCTTCTATTTTCCTCGAATGCTTGTTTAATACCCTGTACGCTTTAGAAGTGAGAGAATAGCCCAGAAATATCCCTTCGTCGGCTTTGACATCGAACTTGTTGCGGTGTTCTTTAGAATTGAAGATAAAACACCGTGAACCGAACACATGGAAAAACTTCACATTTGGCTTCCTGTTGTTGATGATCTCATAAGGAGTGAGAGTGAAGCGCTTGTTGAGATATGACCTGTTCTGTGTAAAACAAGCAGCAGAAATTGCATCAGCCCCAAAAATAAAGAGGTAAGGAAGCGAAACTTAGCATGGTTCGGGCTGCTTCACATAAAGATCGGTTTCGTCTTTCGACAATTCCGTTCTGTTGAGGTGTGTAGGGAGCTGAGAAGTTGTGACTGATTCCCTTTTTCTGCCAGGAATTCTTCGAATTCTCTATTTTTGAACTCCAATCCATTGTCGCTCCTGATGTTGCGAACGACCTTCTTCAGCTGTACTTCAATCTGCTTGATGAACACTTTTAGCTTGTGAGTCGCTTCAGATTTAAGCTTCAGAAAGAACACCCATGTAAAACGCGAAAAGTTATCAACAATAACAAGAATATACTTGCTACCACCGATGCTTTCGATAGATGATGGACCACACAAATCAATATGAAGTAATTCTAGTGGTTCAACAACTTTAGTGTTTATTATAGATGGATGACTTTGACGACTCTGCTTCCCCATTTCACATGCAGCACACAAATGATCTCTATCGTACTTGAGCAATGGAAGACCTCGAACATGACCTCCATTAACAAGTTTGTTGATATCTTTAAAGTTGAGATGAGAGAGTCTTCGGTGCCACAGCCAACTTTCGTCAGATTGTGCTTTTGATAACAGGCAGATAGCTGGGTTTCCTTTGATGGGTTTGAGGTTTAGAGGAAACATTTCACCTTTACGCTCCGATTTGAGAATAACTCTTTTCGTTTTCTTCTCAATTATTTCAGAACCCTCATCGTCAAATGAGACTTTGAGACCGGTACCTCCAACAAGCTGAGATACACTGATGAGGTTGTGTTGTAATCCTTCCACATATGCAACCTTTTGTATAGTGAAATCACCGTTTGTAATCATTCCGTAGCCTTTTATGGTGCCGAAGGAGTTGTTCCCGAACTTCACGTTTCCACCATTTGAAAGAGACCTGTATTCCCTTAGCTCTTCCTTCCTTCCTGTCATGTGACGCGAGCAGCCACTATCAATGTACCATTCTTCGTCAAACTGCTCGTCACTGATAACCTGCAAAAATTAAGCAGATTTAGGAACCCAAAGTTTCTTGGGTCCTCGTGAACCTTTCACAGGAACAGGAATAGTAAGAGAGATGTCAACAAGGTATGTTCTTTTAATTAGTGTTGTTTCATCTTTCCTTTTGATGGTGAAAACTTTAATTTTATTGGGATTCGATGCTTTCAGTTTTGACTCTGGTTTAACCACTGAAACCTTCTGTTTTCCTTTTTGTTCAGCTGATGATTGAGATTTTTGAGAAGGAACAGAATGGAATTTAGAACGAGGTAGAGAAGAGTTAGAAGAGTTTGAAGAATTAGAAGAGTTAGAATGAGAGAGCTTAGATTGAGATGACTTCTTGGTTGAAGATTCTAGGTGACCCTTTTGCTTTTGATCATCAGTGGGACCGACCCTAGAGTTTTGATTTCTTTTGATTTCCGAACCGAACCTTTGCTTTCGGTTGATGTAGTTCTCTGAACCGAACCTCTGCTTTCGGTTGTTGTTGCTCTCTTGTGATTCAACAGGACTCTTATCTGACTTTAAGTTCCTATCTTGATGTGAGAAATAGGCATTCTGAGATTGCCAAAACTGTTTTCTTTCAGAGAGATTCTTCCTGTATCTCTGATTCCTTTGACGTTTTTGATCTCTCATCTGCTTCGGTTGATGATGGATGTTAGCTTTCGGTTTTTGTTTTTCTTTAGCTGGTTCACTCTGAACTGATGAAGTTTCATTTGGGGATGTGACTTCTTTTGCAGGAATTTCTTTTTCCTGAGGAATATCTTTCGTACCACTAGTACTTGGCACATCGAAGCTATCAGGTTTATTCAAAGGTTCTGGCACATATCTGCCTTTGCTTTTCCATGAAGTTCTTTCAGACAAACCTACCGTTTCATCAGCATTGTCAATGGGAGCTGACCAGAAGAATTCGTCACAGCCATCAGCATTGTCTTCGTTTACAATAGCTGTGAGTTCAGCAGTCTGATGTTTGGTTACGCCTGTGACCTTGTACACTTGATTTGGAGTGGTTCTTACTTTCTGATATACTACTGCCTTCTCTGCAAGAATCGGGGACTTTTGTTGGGACATACGAGCGAACTCCACTGAATTTTCTGAAATAAGATTCTTGTGGTTTTCGGGTTCACTCTTGACAAATTCTGAGCAGTCAACTGTATCCTCTATAGAAATTTCACTCATATTGTCGTCCTCATTAAGCTCAGATGCATTTTCAACATCAATTTTATTTTCTGAGCTCAAGTTGGCGTTTAAAGAGTCAAATTTTTGTATGGTTTCGGTTCTCAGTTTCAGTTTATCATTTTCATCCAAAAGGTTTTTAAGCATGTCCTTATGGTCCTTGGACTTAATAAAAGATTCGATTTTGTCCAGTCCATACATGTACGTCGGATTAACATCCTCAGATGAAATAACACTCTCACAATTATACGCTTCGGCATCAATTTCATCCTCCTTAAATTCAAGGAAGGGTAAAATCATGCGATGAATCTTTTGTCCTATTTCACAATCCAAATGAAGCTGAGTAATATTAGTGTAAAGACGTTTTGCAATCAAGCAAAAAACATTTCGCTGTTTCAAAAGCTTTAAATTGTCTCTTTGCAAATAAATGTTTTCATCTTTTATTTTGATTAATTCCGACTCCTTCAGTTCGATCCACATCCGTCGTTCCTCATTCTTCGAAGACACCCTGCTTAATTGGTCAGTTAGGTTAGAATTGGTGACTCGAGTTTGAGTTAGACTACTATCTAAATGAGAGATTCTTGAATTAACACTTTTTAATTCTTTTTCATATGAGCATTGTGAGACTTTAAAAGAGACAAAGACTGATTGTACCTTCTTGATCAGTTCATCAAGCTCGTTGAACTGCACGCTGAGCGGTTTGGCTGTAAAGCACAAGTTCTGTTGCTCCTTCGTGTCATCATTCCCACCATCAGTGTTGTATCCCCTCATCTGAGATACGTCAGACACCATCAAGCATCTTCCTCCACTGCTCTCTTCTTTCGCCACATGAGCCTTTCCATGAGTAGGCTTCCTCACTTCATCATCTTCAGAGTCGGTTGACCAGACCTCCACGCCACCGAACTCATCATCAGCTACCGAACCCTGCACAATTAACGCATTCATAGGAGGGTTAGCAGTAGATTTCTTCTTCCTGATTTCATCTAGCTTTTTCTGCAACAAAGCTTCTTCATCCTTTTCCTCATCCTTTTCCGCCATCTTTTTGAGGACGCAATCCTTTGCATAGTGGTTCTTTCCACCACAATAATAGCAGCTCACTCCCGAATCTCCTTCAGCCTTCGGTTCCTTCTTTGACTCTTCAGCCTTCGGTTCATTTTTGACCTTTTCAGAACTGTAACTCCCCTGCCAATTTCGGTTCTTGTTAGTGGGGAATCTCTTCTTGATGAACCTCTTGGGGTTTGACACCATCATAGCATAGTCCTCAGAAGTAAGGTCATAGTCATCCAAGTTGAGGTCTTCGTCCTCCATCACCGTTTTGCTTTTGGACAGGAGGGCCAATGAACCTAGGCTTGAAACCACATTTTTCTCCTGTAACACGATCTTTTCTTGAGATTTTAGTATGCCTACCAGTTTCGCCAAAGAATAGGATTTGAATTGCTCGTGCGCTTTAACTGTGGACACAACTGCTCTCCACTCATATCTGAGTCCGTTCAAAAACGTAACCTTCTGCTCAATAAGCTTCCTTTCAATGTCGTGTTTGATCATCTTGCTAAGAAGATGATTGAAGCGATCGAACGTTTGAGTCACTGTTTCTTCGGCTCCTTGCCTGAATTCACCAAACTCAGACAAGAGTAAGGTTTGAATGGAGTGTTCAAGATCTTCGTCTGTAGAGTACAATTCACGTAGCCTGTCCCATATCTCTTTTGCAGTCGTGCATGAACTCACCAGCCTAAAGGTATCGGATTGAAGAGCGAATCTGATCAATCTTAACGCTTTGATATTGCACTGAAATTTATCTTTTTCGTCTTGCACAATATCTTTAACGTCTTTCAGAAGATCATTATACTCCTTTTGAGTTTTAATAATCCTTGAAGTTGCTGAATGAGAAAAAGGTCCAGAAAAGATTGATTCCCAGATGAGGTATCCATTATCCTCACATCCTATAACATAATCTTCAAAGTGATGCGCCCAGACTTCATAATCATGGGTGTACAAGATGGGAATCTTCGTTGTTGATCCAATGCTGTTCGAAATATTAATGGGATTGGATTGCGACTCGTCCATAATTGATCGAATAACCTGTTCAAAGATCAGACTTGTAATATATCGAATTAGGGCAAAATAATAAATATCGAGATACGTCAATTATGAGATGACGGCTCAATAAATATCAATAAATGCGGAATAACCCTAATCGAAACTTTTTTCACAGAAAAGAAGTGTATCGATTACACAGCCTCCTGCTCTGATACCAATTGATAAGTTAAAAACTAACTTGAAGATCAATTAGATCTTTAAAACAGGTAAAGTAATAAATCAGAAAACAATACAAACACAAGAATGGATCAAAGATGTAGAATGATCAATCGACAATCCTCAGAAGAGCTCGATAAAGAACTTCTACTGTAGAGGATTTAGGGTTTACAAGAACGATAAAGAAATCTGTAAAGCTATCGTAATGCTATCAATCGTATTCTGGATCGTTAACCTAATATGCATGCAAGCACATTATTATATACTAAACCCTATCAGCTCACGGTTGGACAGGCCCAAACCGGAGTTACAAAACTTGGACTATTAACCGAGCCCAATGACGCAACACAAAATAAATCTGCTACCCAACATATTTGGTAGTAAATTATATCTATTCTAAATAAAAAAGTTGGGTGGCCACTTATTTTGCTTTTACTCCTTCTTCTTCTTTATTTTTTATTTATTTATTTATTTTTTTTTTGTCTATTTTTCATTTTAACTCTTCAATTATTTTTAATTTTTAGCAATTTAGGTACCCTTACTAAGTTTTTTTTTTGTTTTTACTCCTTTCAACTTTTCTTGTTTTTCATTTTCACTCTTTAATCATTTTTAGCTGTTGGCAATTTAAGTCCTCCTACTAAGTTTTTCTATTGTTATTATCCTCATACTTTAGTAAACAATATTTTCAACCCTTCATCTTTTAAAATATCATATTCACCCTTGTATTTGAACTTTAAAAAATGTTAATTTCATCCATTTTATTTTCTAAACTATTGTTTTATCTCCCATAATATGTATAATATGATTTTCTACAGTTATCACTCCTCTGATTTTTCTAACCCTTCATATGTGTCAGTATAAATTAGAGGTGGTCAATGTTTCAGCGTAAATTGTTTCGGCGTAAATTTAAAACTTTAGTTCGTTTATTTAAAAAAAAAATTAATGTACCTGTTGGGATATAAATTCGAGTTCGTCTACATTTAAATGTATTTTTTTTTAATTATGTGCTTATTTTTATACGTGTAAGCCGGATCACATATGATTTGTTTTTAATTATTTGAACTTTCATTCGTTAACTTAAAAAATATTACTTACTTATGCATGTCATATATAATACGGTTTTATTGTCTTTGTTTTACATGGTTTTGGCCTCAGACTATTGTGGTTTGTTGAATTAAGTCTTTCTAAATTCATGTCCCATATGTAACAATTTACTTCCTATTACTTCTCAAATATATTACCGCCGCCGCAACGCACAATGTGTAAAATCCTAGTTACAAACTACGATTTTGTTTGATAAGAAGCAAATGGGGTTGCCTTTGCCTCAAAGTTTTTCATTCAAAATTTCAAAATAAATAATATTTTGATTATCAAATTATTTCTAAACCAACTTTATCAACTTTATCATATACTATATTTTTTTAGGTCGACAAGTCATGGAAATAAATGAAATTAAATGTTAGATTAAAGGTATATTAGATTTGTCGGTTAAAAAAACTTATAACTTTATTATATTTTATATTAGTATAAGTATTTAAAATAATTTAAAAGATTATATTGTAACATGTTTTTGCAAAATGTTAACATAGTTAACAAATGCATTTTCAAAATAAGGTTATTTTATGATAGCTTATTTTTTGGTTTATCTTTATGGCCACAAGGTGTCGTACCACACTCACAACATTATTAAATGGCAACAAGGGGTCGGAGCTGTTTTCGTCATATACTTCCGTGCCAAATTAGCAACCACAGTGTGCGGTAGAGAGTGCACAAACCGATCTACGTATATATTTGTTTGGTAAGATCAAGAATTAAGGTTTTTTTTTTAAGTTTTTGAAACTGATGGTTTAACAAGTTTATTAAGTTTTATTAATTACGTATTATTTTATTTTATATATTCTAGTTGGTTTATCAGCTAATTGTCAAACGTTATTTTGTTCCAGCCAATAATAAAATTTTCAGCTAGCAACTAAATTTTAACTAGCTTTATTTACTTTTACAACAATAACATAAAATATAATATAAAATAAATAATATTAACTAAAACAATTTTCAATTTTAAATGATCATGTTATAATTATTATTCATTTGTAGGAAATTATATGTAATTACAAATATAGCTTTTTAATAAAATGATTAGTTAACCATGAAGCATTTAAATGCCTTTCACATGTTTTGAAATGATGGTCCACCGAATTTTTGATATTTTGCTTTTAAACAAAATACCTATTTTCTTGTATGGAGGAAAATGGGAACACCTTCAAAGAAATAATAAAAAGTGGGAGGGGCAGTTTGGGTATTTAGAGTCGTAGTTAAGAAGAGAGATCTGTTAACCGACAAACTTGGGAGGTCGGCAACTGTCCGCCTGTGAACGGGGAGAGACAAAAGCGGGAAAATTCCATCACCTTTTTTCTTAAATTTTAATTAAAGTACCCTATTTATTTATTTTAATCATTTCTAATTTCTTGAAATATATTTTATTATCTTCAATTATATTCAAGCAAAATGTAAGGTATACTTAATTTAGAAAAAGTTCGCTCATATTTGGTCTATATTCATTAATATGATTGACAATTAACTGAAGATAAAGACAATAACATGTATGTATTTTGCATTCGTTTGATTTTGGTGGTATTTAACTTCTAGAATTAAAAATAATTTTTTAATGATTTATACTTGTTAAAAACCAAGTAGGTTAGTTTTTATTATATAACAAAACCCAATTCAAAATACTTGAATTCTTTTTTTTTTCTACTAAGATTTTTATTTTTTTGAATTTGATAAACATTGGTAATATTTATTTAAAACATTAATTATACATCTTTGTTGTTTTTAAAAGAAACAACACAAGTTTATATCATTTTTTAACGGTTATATTAAAACAATGCGTAATTCGTTATGTACCCGCTCAATAATGTAACACAAAAAGTTCATTAGATAATATCATGCTCAACCGATTTAATGAGTAAACCGAATTAATTAATGTGTGATTCAAATTTTATAATTCAATAACATATAAATATAAAATCTAATAAAATTAAATAGGATGAAGTCATTTTAATCGGTTAATTGTATAATACACTTTAGAAATTCATGGCGAAAATGGAGATTGTGACACGACTATTCTTCATTATAAATGAGTCATATGTGTATTCAAATCAGTAGCAATGAAACAAAATCAAGGATTTTTGTTATATATCTTAATTAAAACAATATATTAGTAACTTACAATAATTTCTATTAAACCCATTCACAAAATCAAATATTATATGTATTTAAGATAAAATATCTAGTTGTTTTTTTTTTCTTTATATGTTTTTATAATAATCGGTTATACGTGTTCAAAAAAAAAAGTTAATTTACATTTAATGACAAAATACGTTAACTCTCATTTAATAATAAAATATATTAGTTTTCTTTAACACAGAATATTGCAAATAATTCATTAAATTATCAAAAACCAAAACAATGAACAAATAATAAAGCACAAAATATTTCATCTAAAATAATAAAAATCATCTAGTTTAAAAATGTCTTGTAATAATGAACATTTGTTTTGTGTGTATGTGTTTATTTTAGTAAAAGCGTTATAAATTAAATGACAAAATACGTTAGTTCTCATTTAATAACAACATATATTATTTTTCATTTAAGGAAAAATGTTGAAAGAACTCATTAAAATATATATAAAAAAAAAGTTACCACACCATAATGAAAAAAAGTTAAAAAACAAAATATTTCATCTAATATTATAAGAAACATATTGTTTAAAAAGTAAATCGTACATTCAACTCGTAAATAAATTATTTAATTGTTTTTTCAATAATTAAAAGCTTAAAATATTATTATAATGCTAAATATTAAATCAATAGATTTGATTTGTGATTCTTATTTAATAATATTATTATGTTATTCGATCCCTAGTTTGTGTTCATTTCAAAATATCCCCTTTTACCATTTACGCCTCTAAATCCAACCCCCCCTTTCTCAGTCGTTATCTTTCCTTTTACTCTGTCTGTGTTCAGATTTGGCAACAATTGCATCTGTTCTTGACTTTTACTCAAATCATGTGCAAATCTAAAGTTGCGAAACGAATGGATAATATTTGCATATTCGAAACCCTAAAAGATTTATTACTTCATTAAATTTTCGTTTCCAATGTTCGTTTGATGAAGCTTCCCTGTTCACCCTGGTACGTTTTCAGGCAAAACACCCAAAATTCATTCTTACTATTTCTTAGTTTTTTTAATTAATTGGGTGCTCGTGATTTGAAATTTGTTAGGTTTGTTTTCTTTCAATGTATATATTTTTGTTTTTTGCAGAAATTACAAAACCCCGTTTATGTTTTCTTTGTATTCTTCATTGAAGAGATTTCTGGCAATGGTTGAAGTATTTTTTTTATTTTTGGTTTTAGTTTGTGTAATTTACCGATCAAGTTTTTCCAAATTGGTTGTTGTTAAATTCATTTTTTGTTTTTAGTTCTCTTTTTGTAATTTACTGGATCAAATTTATGTAACTTCCTGTTTTGTGAGTTCATACATTTTTTTTTTTTAAATTATCATATTCATGTTTTTCCTTGATTTTTCTTAATATTTACTGCTACACCTGATCGCGAATTATCTGATGAGGTCTTGATGAATCTGAGTTACCGAGTTAACGGAAATGTAACTGCTGTCGTATGCTAATCATTTCAGGTTATCTGAAGTCAACAAAATCATATTTTTGTCAACGTAAATCATGGAAATTTCCGAAATTGAAGAGAATATGTTTGCGCTGGGTGAACCGAAGGTAAATCTTTCGTTATTCTTTTTAATTTAATTACAATATTTGATGATCTACTTGGTGTATTATTGATGGACTTATTCATTATTTGTTTAATTTCCTTCAATTCTGTCAATCTGCCGTAGTTTTCTCAAATATATTTTAAATATAATTTATTAATTTAATAAATTTGTTTTATTATAGCTACACGGAGGAATGTGTAAGACGCTCTCTTTGATCTACATCAAAGTGTTGACCGTTTTCCCTGAGTTAGAAGCATCACGTCCTCGAAGCACTTCAGGGATTCAAGCATTATGTTCTTTGCACATAGCATTAGAGAAAACAAAAACACTTCTTCAACACTGCACTGAATGTAGCAAAATTTACTTGGTACAAAATCTATCCTCTTTTCATCTTATATTACATTTACCTATTTACCCATTAAAAGTAATTAATTACACGATTTTTATTTATTCATTAACATTGTGTATATTTTACAGGCTATAACAGGAGACTCCGTTGTTTTAAAATTTGAGAAAGCAAGATCGTCTCTCGAGGATAGTCTTAGGAGGGTTGAAGATATAGTTCCACAAGCAATAGCTTCTCAGGTGTTAAAACATTTCTTTTTATAGTGTAAAAAATATATAATTAAAAAATTGTTATTATAGCGTGTCCCCTAAAATCTTATCATAAAAAAAGGGGTAGGCATGATAATGATAAAAGGTAAATCACAATGTCCCAAAATGACAAGGGTAAATTGGTCTTTTTATTGTAACAATGTCCCTAAGATCTAATATTTTATTTTATGGATTATCACCTCCTTACCGCTTGGACGGTTCAAAACACAAGGGTAAAAAGGTCTTTTTACCTCAAGAATGTCCCGAAATAAAAATTTCACACGGATTTTTGCATTATTTAAGTTGTATGAATAAAAAGTATGAAACATTATGATCTAATGATTAAATTTCTTGTCCCAGATTTCCGATATTTTAACCGAACTCGAAGGAATAGAGTTTTCACTGGATCCAATAGAAAAACAAATAGGCGATGAAATAATCGGATTACTTCAACAAGGTAAAAACTTCAACAACAATAGTGACAACAACGAGTTAGAAACATTCCATCAAGCCGCATCAAAACTCGGTATTACATCATCAAGAACTGCTCTTCGAGAAAGACGTGCATTAAAAAAACTTGTCGAAAAAGCAAGAATTGAAGAAGACAAAAGAAAAGAATCCATTGTTGCATATCTTTTACACCTCATGAGAAAATACTCAAAATTGTTCAGAAGTGATTTCTCAGATGACAATGACTCCCAGGGCTCTACCCCGTGTTCACCCACAATCGGTTCATTCGAGGGTTACAGTGGGTCCGGGTTTGAAAGACAGCTCTCGAAACTAAATTCATTTAATTTCAAACCTAATTTCCCGCGATCCGGGCAGGTCATGATGCCGCCCGAAGAATTACGCTGCCCGATTTCCTTACAACTTATGTACGATCCGGTTATTATCGCGTCCGGGCAGACGTACGAGAGAATTTGTATTGAAAAATGGTTTGGAGACGGGCACGATACCTGCCCGAAAACTCAACAACAATTAAGTCATCTCGGTTTGACTCCTAATTACTGTGTGAAAGGTTTGGTGGCAAGTTGGTGTGAGCAGAATGGAGTTATGGTTCCCGGAGGTCCGCCGGAGTCTCATGATCTGAACTACTGGCGGCTGTCGTTGTCGGAAAGTGAATCGGTGAATTCAAAGCCGCCGCCAGAGAGTGGCGGCGGTGGTGGTGGTGGTGGTTTGGTTAAGTGTAAGGGGATGAAGGTGGTGCCTTTTCCGGTGGAGGAGGATGAGGCGGCGGTTGTGGCGGAGATTGGCGGTGATGGGTTTGAGAGGTATGATGAGTTGTTGGCGGTGTTGCATGGTGAGGGGCATTTGAGGAAAAAGTGTAGGGTTGTGGAGGAAATAAGGAGGTTGTTGAAGGATGATGAAGAGGCGAGAATTTATATGGGTGCGAATGGTTTTGTTGAAGCTTTGTTGAGATTTTTGGAATCGGCTTTGAATGCGCAAAGTGAGTTTGCTCAAGAAAGTGGAGCCATGGCTCTGTTTAATCTTGCTGTCAATAATAATAGGTATGTATATGTTAGTATTTTGAAGAAAGGTTAAATGCAAGAAATAGTAATTTACTTTCATTAACAAATTGATAAAAGTACCTTGCTATTCTTGCATTTAACCTTAAAAAAAATAATAATAAACGGAAGTAGGTTGCTATTTGTTTCATTTAGTTGTTTTGACTACATATAATTAAAGTACATTGCAATTTATGATGCTTTATTTGTATTTCAGGAACAAAGAAATGATGTTAGCTAGTGGGATACTTCCATTATTGGCACAAATGATCGAAAGTTCAAAATCAATTGGAGCAGCCATAGCTATATACCTGAATCTTGCATGTTTCGATCAAGCAAAGCCCATAATAGGTTCAAGCGAAGCAGTTCCTTTCTTAATCGAAGTTCTTCAAGGAGATTTGGATTCCCAATGCAAAATTGACGCTCTTCATACTCTCTATCATCTCTCATCTTTCCACTCAAACGTTCCTCGACTCATATCGTCCGGCATCATCAACGCCCTGCAACCATTTCTCTCCGATTCGGATTCCCGATCGTGGACAGAGAGAGCCATAGCGGTTTTAATAAACCTAGCTGTGACCAATTCGGGTCGATCCGAGATTATAGAGGGTCCGGGTATGGTAAGTGGGTTATCGATGTTGTTGGATATGGGAGAACCGGAGGTGCAGGAGCAGGCGGCGGCGTTGCTGTTGATTTTGTGCACTGGAAGTGATAAGTGCAGTGAGATGGTGCTTCAGGAAGGGGTGATTCCTTCTTTGGTGTCGATTTCGGTTAATGGAACGATGAGAGGGAAACAAAAGGCGCAGAAATTGTTGATGGTTTTTAGGGAGATGCGGCAGAGGGATCCGCCGGTGGTGGTTCAGGGCGGTGGACAGGGTGGTGAAGAACGGAAAGTGTTGAGTAAATCGACGTCGAGGAGGAAGATGGGGAAAGCGTGGAGTTTTTGGCGGAAGAGCAAGAGTTTTTCGGTGTACCAATGTTGAATTCTTGATTCTCATGGGTCGAAATTGTAAAAAGGGTTTTTATTTTATTTTTGGTTTTTCCTTTTTTTCTGTAGGGGTTTTTGGTCTTTTACCACTAGAGGAATTGTACAGGCTCTTGTAATCAAAGAATTTTGTATCTTTATTAGACTTGTTTTTTAAGATATGTTTATGGTTAATGTGTAAAAAAGAGTAGAATATTTTAAAGGGTAAATGTCAGTGTACTGTGTACTCAAACCATGTTATATGTTTTTTGTTGTTTTTTTTTTTTTTTTGGCATTTTAACGGAACGAATTGTTAAATTATCGGTTAAATTAGTCTATTTACCTGTTTTAAAAGGTTATCCATACAAGTCGAAAATAAGTCAATGCCTCAACTCTGAGTCAAATCAATAGCCATGCCATTGAGATGGGTCGATGTGAAATATTTGGGCCCTAAGGGTTACCACTTACTATGGACTCTCTCTTGTTACATAAAAGGAGGACAAATTGGTTGAAACCCTAAATCTTCATTCCCCTTTTCCACTAAAAGATTCCGACAATTCAACAAACATCCCTTTCATGTGAATCACGATGGTTACCCTAACACCACAGTCACCCGAATCGGTATCGATAAATTCAAGGGATCATCTCAACTTTTACAATTTGCATACCATTTTTTTGTGAATGTGGAGCTCAGATTGCGGAACAAAAACTTGAAGTGAAGCGTCTGAAAGAAGAAATGGGTCAAGATTTAGTCATAAACAATGTGGGTCAACTGGCATTGAATTGTCGTTTAAAGCAGACGGAGAAGAAGTGGCACTATTTCACTGTGTTAATGGTCTGATGTTTGTCATATTTGGGTTTCTGGTGGCGAAGGTTGTTAATGTGTTGAAGAAGTGATTTGTTGGTCGTTGTGGTGTTTGTGTTGATCATGTAATTGTTGGGTCAAAAATATGGTTTATACTTACTTTTATAAGAAGATGTATTTTTTTGTAATATTTTATGAGCATACGGTCAGGTTTACGGTTAGTGAGTGTTTACGGCCGTTAACCCATTTACGGCCCATGTTTACTATATATAGGGTGAGGAGTGCATAATTGTATAAGAATAGAGGAGCTTAAGTGTGTGCATTTGAAGGTGTTCTAGAGAGAGAGAAAAGAGAGTGTGTGTTAGTGTGTGTGAATCTTGTATCCGGATCTTCATTCATATCAAACATACAAGATTCATCATCTTCTTATTCTCATTCTCTTCTATTTGATCTGACATCATCCGTTTGATTGGGATTCCCTATCATCAAACGGATCTGATTGATATACAAGCATATCAGGGACTTACTAGTGGTATCAGAGCTTGAATTGTATCAGTCAATTTTGTCAGATCTGGAGCTTATTTGATCTTATTTTTGAAGGATTCTTGCGTTTTGGATAGATCTCTGAAAATTACGGGGGAAGGAGGGGGTGTTCTTCGCATTTTTGATAAAAACGAGTTTTTGATCGAGTTTTGGATCAAAAAGGGGTGAAAACGCTGTTTTTCACGTAATTTGCGCGGAGTTTGCGGACGACGGTTTACGGATCGGCAACGCGACTTGGTCTACGGCTTGCAGCAACGTTCAACAAAAAATAGGAGGCGAATTGGGGGTGCCGGGGATCAAACACGGGTATCCTCCCTAATCAGTCCAGCGCCTTACCAACTGAGCTACCTTACCACACAATACTTCCTTCGCAAATTTATTTCAAAACCACTCCCTGTCGCACCCAGTTTCGAAATTTTGTCACTTTTAACCCCAAAAATTAAATTTCTTTTATTTTTAAATTCATTTTTCATCCAAAATATAAAATAATAATAATAATAATAATAATAATAATAATAATAATAATAATAATAATAATAATAATAATAATAATAATAAATTAATAAAAAAATAGTTTTTAATTTTTGACTTTTGACTTCAAAAATTGACTTTGACTTTCAAGTTTGACATTTGACTTTCTCGTTTAACTTTTAAAATTTCAAATTTAGCTTTTCGGTTTGACTTTTAAGTTTGACTTTTAAGGTTGACTTTTGAGGTTTATAATTAAAGGGCATTTTTTTTTAAAATTTAAGTTTGACTTTTAAATTTGTGCTTTTAATGGCTTTTGAGGTCTATGAGGGAAATGAAGACATGAAAGAGAGTCAGGATATGTTAAGACAAAAATTCAACATGTTCAGCTATATCCCTAGAGAAACCCTGGAAGCTCTGTTGCAGTGATTTACTACACTTACTACCAAGATGAATATAGCTGGGATCTTCTTAACTAAATCTGAGATAAACAAAAAGCTGCTGAATTCACTTCCGAAATCGTGGGATATGAACGTGGCTGTCATTAAGAAGACAAAAGATCTCAATCGTCTTAGTCTTGCTGCTGTAACTGAAGAACTTGACGCTTTGAAGTGTGAAAAAACAATGAGTTCTGCACACATCCCGGTCAATGAAGTTTCATGCTCTCAATCATGTGAAGTTACGATTAAAATTCTTCGTAAACATAATGATTTGCTAAAAAGGGAAGTCGATGACCTAAAATACGAAGGATATCAACTTAGGAAAGGACAGAAACCCCTGAAGGCTGAATTAGAAGCAAAAATCAAAGACTTTAGGAAGCTTCAGGAAGACTATAGCAATAAATGTGAAGATTATGACTATGTTAAGAGACAACTTGCTGAATTAACTGCTGAGCTTGACACATTAAAAGGCAAATTTGAAACTGCAGATTTTGATTTTAGAAAATTTGATGTGTCAAGCGAAGTGGTTGCAAACATGATAGACCATTGTCTGCAAAAAGGTCTATGATATGATATTGTTCCTCCACCTTTCAATCATAACTACACATTCATCCCTATGACACAGGAAGAAATTGACTGGGAGGCACATCTTTAATATGGCAAACCAGCTGGATTTGTGTCAGGAGGTATTCAGGTTGACAATACTAATGCTTCTACCTCATGTGCAGGTAAAGTAGTAGAAGATGAGAACAAGGAGAAAACCATTGAACAAACCAACATCTCCTTGAAATCTGAATCTATTGCTTCGAACTCAGCTGCTTTCTGATCAACCTGATGTTGAGAAATATAGGCCACCAATTCCAGTGAAATAGAGTGCCTGTTGTAACTGTGCTTGTGGGAACAATAAGAGACAAGGCAAGGATACGCCACCAGGGGCAAGAAGAAATAACTTCACAGTGAAGAAAAGACTTGTTTTCACTGTGGAACACCTGTACACATTGCCAGAAATTGTCCTAATCGCGCATACGTTCCCTACTGTGCACAAGGCTGGCAGAACGCGCAAAGAGGGAGATTTTCCAAAAGAAACCCTTCAAGGTCACATTCAGACAATGGTGACTGGAATGCACAGAAGGCCAAGAATCAAACCCACAAGGCCAAGAATCAAAATCCCAAGGGCAAGAAGGGAATACCGACCAAGAAGCCAAATCCAAGAGATGCTCCCGTGAAGCCAAAATCAAAGTCATCTCAACGGCCGACATCAAGATCAAAAGCAAGTACCGAGCCACCCATCAGATCGAAAAAGAAATGGGTTAAACCCAACTACAAATGAGTTCCAAAGGCTCACTCTCCCAAATCTCCTAATGTTTCTAATATTTCTACATCTTCTGTTTGTGATAAGCAGGATATGACATGGGAGAGAGTACCGTGCAAGGATGACAAAGGTCAACCCAATTTCAAAATGGACTGGGTTCCAAAGACCAACTGATCCCGCTCTGTGTCAGAGCAGCTATGGAGGTATATCATCAGACTTTGGTTTGTTGGTAGTGGCTGTTCCAGGCACATGATATGAGACATCTCTCAATTGTACAACATTCAGACCTTTGTTTGAGAGTATGTGTCCTTTTGCGGGAAAGGAGGAAAGGAAGAGATCACAAATGGGGTTTGTGCTTAATGACATGAAGAATTTTCGGATCTGTTCTGAGATTATGCGTGCTGTTCTTGGACCTTCTGGATGCAAATTCAATCGGTGACTTACGGTTTGAGTTTCCTTCTCTATACTCCTGAGTTTATTTTACTCTGATTCATTTTAAAGACAATTTTTCATTTTCTTAATAGTTTTTCGTTAGTAGTTATTATTGGGAAGTGATATCAAGAAAGTGATAACGGGCAGTCTAAAACCTGTGTAAAGGACTAAATCTGAATCGTCTAGACTCTGTGATCAATGTGCTGATAGGCACGAAGGATTTGAAAGTGTGGATTTAGTTAGGATTGTTTGAACTGACCATACGATGCTCAGGTAGATTTAGTAGTGAGGTAAACATGGGAACCTACAGGATACACTAAATTAATACGCATCTAGAATAGTGGTTTGACTTTTCCTTGATGTACGGACTTATGTCCTTAATTCTGGTTCTGATAGGGCGACTGGGGGGTTCTGATAAAGTAGGTCTGTAGGAAATTATTTTCTTGCTTTCTATCTGTCAGTCATATGTTGCTTCCTTTGCTGATTGGAACATATCTGACCTAGAATGTAACATATGCAACTTTATTTCTACACACCTTCTTATCTATGAAACTATTTCTATCTGTTAGCCATATGATGTCCCCTTTGCATGATCAGAAGATCCGACCTGGAACACAACATATGTAATATTCTATCTCTATAACCCTTTATCTCTGTTAGTCATATGTTATCCCCTCCGCGTGATTGAAAGAGATCCGACCTGGGACACAACATATGCATCTATCTCTAAATCTGACTTCCTCCTTAATAACCGTTTACTCACCTAAAGTAAGGAGTCCTTAGGAAGTTCTTGATAACCAGGGTATATCGGGAAGTGGGGAACACATTCTAGTGCAACTAAAATCGAACCATTTAGAGGTTGTCTGTAGATCTCGCTGCTTAATTTAAGTGGACAACAATACCCGTTGTCGTTGTCAGTTAAATGGTATATTTGGAAAATTTTGTCAATATCCTTCGTGTTTAAGTGGACCACAATACCGGCAATTGACCAGATCTATTCATGAAAGTGAAGGTACTGATAAACAAGTTCAGGCTGTCTCACAACTTTGATCCCAAATATTTTTCTTTTTGTTAAATTTGTTCATAGTTTTCCTCTATGCACAAATTTAGGGGGAGAATTAAAAAAAAAAAAAGAAATTCAAAAATCAAACAAAAATAAAAAAATTAAAAAAAAAATCAGAAAATTCAAATAAAAAAAATAGTGTTATATTCTATTTTATTTCTTGTTCAAGAAAATCAAAAATTGAAAAATATTTTTGTTTCTGTTTTATTTTTTTTTTTCAGAAAATATGAAAAACCCAAAAATATTGTGTGCTAAAATTTTCCTTTAGTTTTGTTTTGTCTTAAAAATGAATTCAGGTGTAGATGAAAATCATGAAGTTTGTATCGAAGATTTTTGAGCCAAAGCTTCATCCGTGATCATCGAAGAATTTTCATTCGAAGGAGAAAGAAATGAAGATTATTCTTTCAACATTCAATCTTTCAACCCCAGAAGCAAGGTGAAGTTGAAATTGAAGATTATGTGACGGATTGCATTGAAGCCTCCTCAATCATTCTGTTGCTATCTTAAACCTACTGAAGTGATCCAGTAGATTAGTTCTCTCTGATATTCTCTCTGAAGATTCTCAAGATGAAAGCGCTATCTTTCAAGAATCAGTACATCAATCATCCTCACCCAATGTGCGTTCAATGTCAAATTCTGAAGAAAAGCCCAACTGCTCAAGATGAGGTCATTCATTGAAGATTCATCAAGTTCATCTTGAAGTTGTGAAGAATTTGAAGATTAATGTTGAAGCCAAGCTCTCGATGAAGATTGACAAGAAAAGCCAACTATTTTTTAAGGGGGGGGGGGGTCTTGTTGGGTTAATTAAGAAAAGAAAGTTATAAACCAAGGGGGAGATTGTTGGGTCAAAAATATGGTTTATACTTTACTTTTCTAGGAAAATATATTTTTCTGTAATATTTTATGAGTTTACGGTCAGGTTTACGGTCAGTGGGTGTTTACGGCCGTAAACAGGTTTACGGCCGTAAACCCATTCACGGCCCATGTCTATTATATATAGGGTGAGGAGTGCATAATTGTATAAGAATAGAGGAGCTTAAGAGTGTGCATTTGATGGTGTTCTAGAGAGAGAGAAAAGAGAGTGTGTGTTTGTGTATGTGAATCTTATATCCGAATCTTCATTCATATCAATACCTATAAGATTCATCATCCTCTTTTTCTCCTTCTCTTCTATTTGATCTGACATCATCCGTATGATTGAGATTCCGCACCATCAGACGGATCTGATTGATATACAAGCAGATCAAGGACTTACAGTAATATTATGTTTGTTTTAGGTTTATGTGTTTCAGATATGTTGTTGTTCAGTTTAGTTGGTATTTTTGATGGTTATTTTGTAAAAGTGGATGAAGACTTGTGTATACACCGACAATTTTGGATAAACAATGTGTGTAATCCTCTTTTGTTAATGGAAAATATATTGTTATTATAATCTGACTATCTTATTTAATATAATTCTTTGGGTTGTTTAGTAGGGTTTAAAAATTAAAGCATGTTATCAATCTTTACTCATAGACTTCATACCAATTCTGAGCGGAAGCTTCGATATTATCATAAGTAGGAATCGAGTAACTCCCATTGTGTCTAGATCTGTACTACAATAACGTTGTAGGACTAAATCTACCCACAAGAAAACCATGGTCGTTTACGATAACAAGTCGGAAAAAAACCTAAAGTTTCCTTCCTACCCTAAAAAAAATCAAACGATGGATTGTCGTGAACTTCTCGGCTCACCATGATTTAAGCAACCTTGTGAAGGATTTAACCAAATGTAAAGGAATTTGATAAAATGTGAAGGACTTAATCAAATGTGAAGGATTTAATCAAATGTGAAGGAATTGATTAAATGTAAAGGACTTAATCAAATGTGGAAGTTTAGATGAAGACTTCTTCCCAAGAAATGAACGCTGGAATTCTAACAACAAAAGAATATATGTCGTCTACTACCAATGATTCAATCGGGAACTTCTTTATGGTAGCCCAACTGTCACAACTAGCATTTTTAGCTAGGAAATTTTGTTTTCATGTAAACATCAACTCTTGTAAGTCTTGTAATCTAAGTGAATATCATACTCTATGCTCAATCAAAAACATTCATTTGATTCAAAACTCTTGAGTGAAGTCCAAGACCTAACTTAACACATCTCAGATACTCAATTGTGGGTTTGAAACCCTAATAACCCGGTTCACCTCAGGATGGACTAGGATCCTCTTATTGGGCTTAATGGGCCAATAAACTCTCAAATTGATTACTTTGGGTCTAGGATCCCCATTTGGGCTTCAATTGGACCCACAATCATCAAATAATAGCATTTTGGTGGCCTAAAATGTCTCACTTTGTAATCATGGGCCATGATGGGCCGTAAACATATCTTCTTATTATAGTTGGGCCGAAAATTCTCAACTTGGGCCTCAAAATGTCAAATATGAGCTAGTATCACCCAAAGTTTTCCTCTTCTCTTTTCTTCTCCCTCATTCTCGGCCCAACTTCTAAAAAAAATAAAAAAATAACAAGATGATAATTAAGGTGTTTCCACCTAATTATTATTTAATGGATATTTAGGCATATTACACACCATATAACCATGTAATCCCATATCTCCATGCAACGTCAAATCACTCATCATCATCATCTTCGTCTTCTAGTCCTGGCCGAGAATCACAACACCACTCATATGTAAACACAAGAATACTCTCTAACACTCAAGAAACCTCTCCTTTCCTCTAAGATTTCGTGTGTGTTGATCCAAGAACACTTCATCCAAAAATCCACTCATTGGTAAGCTATTCTTTAAGCTTGATGATTAAATTCATTTTATGATAATCCTCACTCCTTAACACTTCATTTCATGATCCATGCTCTTAGAACTTCATAAATCTCAAAAATCTCTTCAAGGGAGCTTGTAAATCCGAAAACTCCTCTAATATTCATCAAAACCGAAATCTTCAAAGCAAAGTGAGTTCATACCCCCTATTTTCGGTTTTTACTATGTTTTAGGGGAGAATACAAGTTGTTTTGTGTAGATTTATGTGTATATGCATGATTTTGTGAGTTTTTCATGTTATATGTGTGAAAATGTGATATAAACTTCATGAACTTGAAGATCTACTAAAATGTGATGCTATTTGTAGAAACATAACACTCAATGTAACTTATTATGCAAGGAATGGTTTTAAAATACATCAAAGTTATTTAAAACTAAGAAAATTGCATAAGAGGGCCAAAAGTGGCAAAATAACCAAAAATGGGATATTTTTATGTAATTTACAGTTTTAGGGGTTCAAAAAGGACCAATTTTTCTAAAAATGGATATTTATGGCATTTGGAACTCTATAAGGACTAGAAATGTAAAATTTTCACAAATGGGCTATATTTGGGCTTTTCACGGCTATGGGCCAAAAATTGTAACTTTTTGGACTTTGTGGGCTTTAAGTGTCATTTTCAATATAGTTGTGCCAAAAATGTAAATTTTGCTAAGAAATACTAAAAATGTGAATTTGTTAGACTTGGGCCAAAAAGATAAAATTATTTATAAATGGGCCAAGAAAGCACATTTTCATAAAAATCAAGCCAAAAATGATATTTTTGACTAAAAAAAGTTAAAAGTGTTATTTTTACTAAAACTATCATTAAATGAAAGTTTTGTTCTTGAAAAGGGCCTAAAATGTCATTTTTACCAAAAATATGTGCAAAATTTCGGTTTTAGGACCAAAATTTTCTTTTTACAAGAAAAATGGATTTTTGATATCAATTTGGTAACCAACGAAACTTATACCACCAATGTAACAAACAACGGATAAGTTACGTCATTTTACCTTGGACAAAAATTTACAAAACAATAACAATCGGGTTAAACACGATACTCATATCCGTATTGGGGTATGGAAATACTGTACATGTTTAGTGGACCCCAGTTGTCCATTTACATGTATATTGGGCCCGAAATATACCTTTGCGTCCTTATTGGGCCTAAAAATATTGTACATGATAAATGGGTCTTAGTTGTTTTTTTTCATGTATGTTGGGCCCGAGGCATATATATATATATATATATATATATATATATATATATATATATATATATATATATATATATATATATATATATATATATATATATATATATAGGTTCTATGGAAAACAACAAACCCTAAAAAACCCTAAAAATCATAAAAATGCATAAAAAAAATACTTAGACATCACAAATATTTTTTTTGATTTTATATTATGAATTTTCGCAGCTTTTTCTTTATTTTTGCTAAATTTTGTTTTTGAAAAAACAAAAAAAAAACAAAAAAAAAATCTATTTTTTTTATTTTTTTCACCGATTTTGTAAATAAACCTGCGATTTTTAGGTAAAAAATGTCAAAAAAATATTTGTGATATCTAAGTATTTTTATGCATTTTTATGATTTTTAGGGTTTTTCTGTTTTCCATATAACCTTCTCTCTCTCTCTCTCTCTCTCTCTCTCTCTCTTTGTGTGTGTGTGTGCATATCTATATATATATATATATATATATATATATATATATATATATATATATATATTCTTATTCCTATTGAGCTTGTAAATAATTTACATGCTTAGTGGGCCTTAGTTGTCCATTTATGTGTTTATCTGGGCCTGGAAAATACTCTGTATGTTTTCTGTTCCGCGTAAATTTGATTAAGGATCTAGTGAGATGTGTTGGTTGACACCTATTGAGTGTACTATCGTTGCCTGTAGTTATAACTAGAGTCGCCTGGAGGGAGAACGAGAGTTTGTGTATAGATCTATACATGGGTGACACCCCACACCTGAGCTGTTTGCTACAGTTAGACTAGGCGAGTCTAGGGTGACAAAAATCCTTATTCTAATTCCGTCGGCATCCAAAAAATGCCAAGACAGGAGAAATTGTCATTATTAAGTATGGTTATAACGAATCACTTAGAGGAATTAATGTTTTAAAATTTACGGGAAACCATTCTCCTTGTTATTTGGATAACACGGTAATATACTAGCACTGGTACTTAATCTCAAGGATTGAGATACCAACATTCACATTTGCAGACAACATCGGGTTGTCTAAGGGATTTCTCTTATACTCTTGGTCATTGTTTTTATACTCTCCTTACATTTATCAAATGTTAACACACATGCATTAATACAAGATCGGACGCAAGCATATCAAACTGTTTTTCAAAAAGTATCAGATTTTCTGGTGTTTACAAAAATATACAAAACATTTTCTCAAACATAATTATGAACTCACCAACATTTTTATGTTGACCTTTTTTTTAAATTAACTTGTATTCTCGGGAAACCGTTGAGCAGGTTGTGTAGAATTCATGGATATCATGTTATGTTTTGTTTCATCATACATTGAATGTTTTGGCATGCAATATTGAAATACAATACTTGATGTAAACAATGACAATTGTAATATTACATGTGTGATGATGATGATGTTATGTTTCAATTATATACACTGTGATGATACTACAAGAATGAAGTCACCCAAGCCCCCAGATGTTTCCGCCGTCTGGTTCGGGGGTGTGATAGATTGGTATCAGAGCATTGTTTATAGTAAACTAGCATATCTAATCATACAGGATATGCAACTATAAATACATTGGGACTAAATAACTCTGAATAAAACAAAATAAAACACCTTTATATGCATTTTAGAGTAATAACACAATAAGAGCAGTAAAATTCTTTGTAGGAATTGAACATTGCTATTAAACCCAGGTAGTTATGTAGTCGTATTGGGGGTGAATATAGTCTGATCAACTATATTCGTTCAAAATACAACCCACATGTGTTCGGTAGTAATTGTGATGGCCAATGAATCAAAAACTTACCATCTAATTATCCAAACAGTTTCTAGAACCAAACTACACAAAAATTAAAATGCTATAGGAGTATTTGAAAATGATATCTATATATACACTTCTCACACACCTCTCACCCCTCAAGTTTCTCGTACATTCGAGATAACTGGATTCTATTTACCAGGAGACCCTTACTTCCCTAATCAGGGGAACGCAGGATGGCTTGACCCTGTAGAAGACCCTGAAGAGGACCATAAGGAGGAACAGGAAGTGGAAATTGAAGATGGACCCGCATAGCCAGTAGTGGATTTCGAGGAACAATAGCTCAGCGATAGCAACAATGGCAACTCGGACGTGGAGTCCGAAGTCATCAATCCACCTTACCCAGTAAGGGTGCCTGCATACCGATTAGACCCTGATGGTCCTACTCCTCCATGGGCTCATGGTATCTGGAGGTGGAGCAGGCACAGGGACAACGACCCCGATTTGGTATGGCCAGAAGGTTCTATGATCTAAATGATTGATATGTGTATTTTTATATATATTTTTATACATTATATCTTAATATTTTGGCCTTTATTATTCTCCTTTAGAACTAAAAAGTACTCATAATGCTTTGAATTATGATTTGCAGCTATTCGTTGTCGATAAAGCACGAAAGAAAAGACTGAAGCGGAAATCGGGCTTAGAAGCTAAAAGAAAGGAAAAATGCTGGAGAGCCGATTACGCCTCGCGTAATTCACAAGTACGCTAAGCGTAATGACCAAATTCAGATTACGCCCTGCGTAATATTAGTGTACGCCCCGCGTAATGGCTGACATCTGATAACTCCAATCGCGTAATAATCTTCACTACGCCCAGTGTATGTAAGTCGGTTACAAGGGTTATAAAAGTCGATTATCAGCTAACCAGAAGGGGGGATTCGACTTCCAACTTAATTTAGTCGATATTAAACTTCTATTAAGCCATTTTGAGGGTCTAGAAAGCGGCCGGAAGGCCGTTAAGCTAACGGGAGCGGAGATCGGAAGGGTTGGAGAGCGGATACATGTCGGTAATCATATGGGTTGTTAACGTGACCATGTTTAGCATTCCATTGTGTTACTATTCTGTATTTAGTTTCTGATTTGGGTGTAAAAACCTTTTACTTTGCGTTTTTGATTGAATGAAACTTTGATTATTAGACTAATTGCTATATTGAATTGTTTGTTTATGTTTAATTTATCTTGCCAAGCTTGTTAAAAAATCCTTACGTATTAATGATAATTATTTGCTGTTAATTGTTAAGTAAATTGAGTTGTATGAACATCTTCTTGATTGCTTGTCTCTTATGATTTTGATGACCATCGAGATTATAAGTCTAGGAATAACGAATGTGAAACTAGGATTAACTTGGGAATAAGTAAGTTAATGTGTAAGCCTTGTTAGATGACCATCAACAAGAGGTTAATTGATCGACAAATTTGATTAACTATATTTACAAGTCTTGCTTGATACGAGCTGAACACTAGGAAGCATGTTAGTTTAATCAACCGATCTCTGTTTGAATTGACTTGTTTGCTAAAGGATTAGTTATAGTGAACGCGAATCTAATCATTTTAGGAATCGGTGAACATGAACAAATGAATTTGTGTATGCAATTATCTATGTTTTTAAGGTGTAATTTATCTAAACCAAAGTACCTGAAGAGATTTGCTTTCCTGTTAGTTTATCAAAAGTTGTTAATTGATTGTTCGTTTGAGATTTATTAAACTATTTCTTTATTCTTTTCGTGTGACCTGTAACCTATAATCAAATATTTTAAATTAATTCACCACCGTTCCCTGTGATCGACACCCGACTTACCTAAGCTATATTGTAATCTGACTAGGTACACTGCCTATAAGTGCATAGTTAGTCTAAGTTTGTTAGGTTATAAATATTAAAATTAGTGGGTACTTTCGTGCACATCAAGTTTTTGGCGCCGTTGCCGGGGAACGGCTTGTCATTAATTTAGTTTATTTGATTATTCGTTATTTGTTTTTAGTTAGTTTTTATTTTTAGAGTTTATTTTCGATGATATCATTTCACTTGTCGGGAAGGTTCTTGTTGTTATTTTTGCAGGAATTTGGGATCATACATATTGTTTGACTTTACTTTTTGCATGGGTTTCGAGAATGCAAGCGATTAGGGAATTTTCGACCTGCTTAGCCTACTACTTTGTTGAATTGTCCAACTCAATCCATGAGGTGTAGTATAGCAAGGCGTATTGTGGTGGTTAAGTGGAAGACTGAGCTCTTGCTGTTCTTGACTAGTTAGGTCACTTCTTGTTCCGCTTTTAGTCAAAGGTGCAAAGAAAACAAAGGAAATATTCTAACGGGTCCCGAAAGTGGGTGTTTTCGCAAACCAGTTCTTGCATGCAAAGGTTTTTGATCAACCGTTGTTGTTTGATCTTGACAAAGATAAGTTATTATGACGTCTCAGTTTTTTTTATGTCACTCATCAGGAAGTCATCAGTTGCTGAAGCAATTAAAAAGAAAAATAATTAATAATAAGTCCCTAAATTAATTAGTTAAAAGAAAGGAATTTCAATTAAAGAAAAGGAAATACTTCATTACGCCCAGCGTAAGTTTAATTACGCCAAGCGTAATAAACCATTGATCGCGTATGGACTTTTCACGGAGTTGGGGTTACGCCCAGCGTAACTTCGTGTTACGCCCATCGTAAAGCGGCGACCATGTTTTATCATTTTACCCTTGACTTTTTTTGTTATTTTTCAAATTCCCTTCCTTCGCACACACAAACTGTGATGGCCAAGCTCTCCCAAAGATTTTTGATTGTTCTTTGTTTCTTGTCAAATTCGACACACAGGTATGTTTTTCGGGTACTCAATGGTTTGGATTTGTGTTTAAATTGATGGAATTAGCTGCATAGTACCTTTGTTTGAAATCTAGGGTTTATACATGTCTTGAATTGGGGGCCGATTTGACAATTGTATGTTTTGATTAGGGTTTGAATAGACCGATTTCCATCAATGGACTAAACCCTAGGACTTAATTTGTCCTTAATCCCGTGATAGACCCATCGATTTGAGCTCGGGGACGGACGCCTAGCGTACGCTCTTTTGACTTCGATTCTTGACTGCTTTTATGAAGTTTCCCTGTTAAATGTTTGTTAATCTTGAATAGACAAAGGGATTATAGGGGATTGATTCATAAGTCAAAGAGTGGTCCCATTTTTTTTACTGCCTTGGACCACGAGGTTATATATTTGATATGATCCCGTATGCTCGATATGCCCCCTTGTGTTTTCCCCTGCTATGTTTATTGCTTGCAGATTTGCTTAATTTGAAAATTTTGATATGGGTTATGACCTTAGAACAAGCAGGGGGACAGATTCATAAACCTGGATGTACGCCCAGCGTAAGCTGGATGTACGCCCAGCGTACAGATCAATATCCAGCACCATTTTTTTGGTTTAAAAAAATTGTTAATGCTGCTATATTTTGTTTGGCTTTGTGTCTATTTATGCAGGTTATGGCCCGAAGAACTCAAAGGACCAACCCACCCGAGGATGTGACCGATCATCGTTTCTTACAATTTCCGCAAACTCTGAACGATGCAACCCGGGCACGATATGCCACCAATCTGAGTTTACTTCTCACCAAGGAGATCGACATAGCACCATCATTCGACTGAGAATTGGCGACCCGGACTGGACTTGCTGCACTGATCCAGGATTTTTTGTAATACACGCACTCGAACGCGAGTGGAGTGGATTTGTTTGTATGTCAGGGATGGGCACGATTGTTCAGGATCCGGGAGCCTGTTTATCCGGAATTTTTGCTGGAGTTTTACGCTACAGTTTCTTATGATCCTAGGAAGGCACCCGATGATAGGACAACTTTTGCCTTCAGACTGGGGGGAGTGAGCTGGGAGTGCAGTGTCATAGAGCTTGCGACTCGAGTGGGTATATACACAACAGATGAGACGAGGAGTGTCCATTTCCCGACATTCCTTGCTGATTGTCTCACGGACCGGCCAAATGACTATAACGAGAACACTTTTTGGGCCGAGATTACAGGGGGAGTATATACGCCATCTACTGCACGGGGGAGGATGATTCGGTCTACTACATACAGACTGCTGCACCATTTGATTTTTATGTCTCTCACGCATCATAAGAACAGTGAGAGAGTGCCTTCGACAGACTTGTATTTACTATGGGCGCTTGTTACTCCAGGGAGGCACCTGAACCTTCCAGTTGCTTTAGCCGCATATTTGGGATGCAGGGCTAGGGGACTTCGGGAGGATAGCCCGATTTGTGGAGGGCATTTTATCACGCGATTAGCCCGATCATATCAATTGTTGACGCGTGAGATCACGAGATCGATGGTGTTCCATGATATAAGGCCGATGAGCCTTCAGTTGTTAGAGTCGATGCGTGTACTCGAGCGGGGCGGAGATGGTGTCTTGCGAGTACAAGCAGATGACGTGGCGGACGAGGAGGGTGCCGTCGAGCCACAACCGAGACGGGTCCAGCGGCGTAGACCTGCTCCTCGGGGAGCGCAACTTGGACCTGAGCTGGAGATTGATATGCGCTACCTAGCTCAGGGCATTGACCGTCTTGACATGAGGGTTCAGAACCTTGGTGAGTATGTTGCACATGTGGACCGGCAACAACAATGGTATGGGGATGTGTTGACCGCATTCTTTGCCCACCAGGGGTTTCAGTACTTGGTTCCCTACCCTCCATCATTCCAGCCACGACATGATGGGGCCGGTACTTCTGGGACACAACAACATGATGACGGAGATGATGAGTGATTTAGTTATCCTTTTTATTTTTATTGCTAGTATTAGTATTTTTTTATTTGGTATGTAATTAAACTTTAATTTAGGGTGTTTAACTTTTGTTTTCCATGTTGATGCTCTTTAGTTGTTTAGATCTTTGCAGAATTTTCGCCCTTAGAAAGCTGACAGTAAGTTCAGCAGCTAGGTCCGACTGTTGCTAGAGAGAGTCGTGTGAGAGTTCGAAGATTATAGTCAAGACCCACAATCCGTCATAAGTGTGGAGTGCATATTGATTTCGTGAGAGATTGTTGAGAAGATTGGCATTGTTATGATATTTTGACTCTTATGATATGGATGAGCTGTTCCCACACCATAGAGTTTTATTTCGACGCGAGGAAGAAGTATCATCCCGGCTGCCACGACATGGTTGACACTTTCCTATGTTGTGGGGGATTTTTCATCGCGAGAAGATGATGTCATTCTTGAAGAGACGACGTGGTTGACACTTTCCCACATCATGGTTATTACACATTGCATTTGTTTGCAATCTTGTGCACCACATTTTTTTTAAGTCGGCAGTCTTGATTTTATTTTTCGGCAAATTCTGAAGCAGCAGTTCCAGTTTTCAGTCTTTCAGCAATATGTGAAGCAACTTGTAGCAGCCCCATTCGATCTCGCCACAACTACCCAGGGGAGTCTGTTCCTTTTTCTCCTTTTTATGTTCTTAATTTGTTTTAGCATACAATGAGGGCATTGTATGAAATAAGTGTGGGGTAGGGGTCGGTAAAAGTAAATTAAAATTAAAAGAAAAATGAAATTGCTAGATTTAGAAAATTTAAAATTTTAAAAACTTGAAATAATAGTTTAATTTAGAAAAATCTAGTGATAATTTAAATTTTGCTAATATTGTATGAGATGATCCGATGAGAACTCAAATGTTTAGTTGAGCCAATATACGTTATGGTGAATTTGTGGCTTCCCTTATTTTAGTGAAATCATGGAACAAAAACATAACCCCGCCTGGTTTGAGGGTTGCAATATGTTTAGCAGCCTAAACCTGAAATGTATCCAGGAAAATTATTATCATTAACCAATAAAGGTTGAGGTTGAGCGCCTTTGCTTAAGCATGTAGGTCTTGAGTGAAAAAAGTGAGGTACATGTAAAAAAGAGAGAGAATTACGAGTAAAGTTTGAAGAATTTTGGAGCAAATAAAGTGAAGATCAAAAGATCAAAATTCCAAGAAATTCAAAAAGTTGAAGATACCAAAAATCAAATAAGGTGGTGAATTCGAAGAAATCAAAGATCAAATGTCAAAGAAGTGAAGAATTCCAAAAGAGCTCCATTGTGGTATCATAGATTGTAATTCTAGATTATGTATGCTTAGGATGCTCACCTAAAAATACCTTGAGGATAAGGAGGTTTTATGCAGATGGATTCGGAGGGTTGCATAAAATGAGCATTGTTCGGAAAAAGTGGGCGGGTGTTTATGAAGATTGTGAGTATTTAAAGTATGGGGGGTACTTTAGGAAAATTTTTAGACACAAATGCATGTGTTGCGGTATTGGCATAATGGCTGAGTTTTAAATGGATTGTTTAGTGCGATATTGGTAAAATAAAAGTAAATTTGCTTGGGGGCAAGCAAAGGCTAAGTGTGGGGTATTTTGATATGTGTATTTATATATATTTTTATACATTATATCTTAATATTTTGACCTTTATTATTCTCTTTTAGAACTAAAAAGTACTCATAATGCTTTGAATTATGATTTGCAGCTATTGTTGTCGATAAAGCACGAAAGAAAAGACTGAAGCGGAAATCGGGCTTAGAAGCTAAAAGAAAGAAAAAATGCTGGAGAGCCGATTACGCCCCGCGTAATTCACAAGTACGCTAAGCGTAATGACCAAATTCAGATTACGCCCAGCGTAATATTAGTGTACGCCCCGCGTAATGGCTTGCATCTGATAACTCCAATCGCATAATAATCTTCACTACGCCCAGCGTACGTAAGTCAGTTACAAGGGTTATAAAAGTCGATTATCAGCTAACCAGAAGGGGGGATTCGACTTCCAACTTAATTTAGTCGATATTAAACTTCTGTTAAGCCGTTTTGAGGGTCTAGAAGGCGGCCGGAAGGCCATTAAGCTAATGGGAGCAGAGATCGGAAGGGTTGGAGAGCGGATACATGTCGGTAATCATATGGGTTGTTAACGTGACCATGTTTAGCATTCCATTGTGTTACTATGCTGTATTTAGTTTCTGATTTGGGTGTAAAAACCTTTTACTTTGCGTTTTTGATTGAATGAAACTTTGATTATTAGACTAATTGCTATATTGAATTGTTTGTTTATGTTTAATTTATCTTGCCAAGCTTGTTAAAAAATCCTTACGTATTAATGATAATTATTTGCTGTTAATTGTTAAGTAAATTGAGTTGTATGAACATCTTCTTGATTGCTTGTCTCTTATGATTTTGATGACCATCGAGATTATAAGTCTAGGAATAACGAATGTGAAACTAGGATTAACTTGGGAATAAGTAAGTTAATGTGTAAGCCTTGTTAGATGACCATCAACAAGAGGTTAATTGATCGACAAATTTGATTAACTATATTTACAAGTCTTGCTTGATACGAGCTGAACACTCGGAAGCATGTTAGTTTAATCAACTGATCTCTGTTTGAATTGACTTGTTTACTAAAGGATTAGTTATAGTGAACGCGAATCTAATCATTTTAGGAATCGGTGAACATGAATAAATGAATTTGTGTATGCCATTATCTATGTTTTTAAGGTGTAATTTATCTAAACCAAAGTACCTGAAGAGATTTGCTTTCCTGTTAGTTTATCGAAAGTTGTTAATTGATTGTTCGTTTGAGATTTATTAAACTATTTCTTTATTCTTTTCGTGTGACCTGTAACCTATAATCAAATATTTTAAATTAATTCACTACCATTCCCTGTGATCGACACCCGACTTACCTAAGCTATACTGTAATCTGACTAGGTACACTGCCTATAAGTGCATAGTTAGTCTAAGTTTGTTAGGTTATAAATATTAAAATTAGTGGGTACTTTCGTGCACATCAATGGTGGACCAACCGATCGAGCGCTTCCGGTCATAGTGAGGCGTACACGAGATATTGGTAAGACACTACTGATCAGATGAATCAGATGCGAGTTGTGGTCGTTAGAGCAGAAAGAGAAACACATGAGGTAATCAGAGACTTCCAAATGAGATAGATAGCTTGGGAGGACCGATTACGAGACACTGAGTGACAGGTAGCTCATCTTCAGGGTGCATTCACTTCCTCATCACCACACCAGGCACTTCCCACAATGACTAGGTTTCGGATTCAACTACTACTACTATTAAGTGATTACACTACTCATGGAGTCATTACGCTGTCATATTTTATTTCTTTTCATGTATTGTATGCCTTAGAAAGGCAAACTTTCATGTATTAAAAGATTATTATTAATGAAAACGGCTATATATTTTTCTCGTGAAGTTGTTATATGCTTTGTTTTCATTTATTCATATTTCATGTTAGTGTATACACTCACTTACATGCACACAACAGAATCACCGACATTGTTCTATAATTAAGAAACCATGAAACTAGAATGCACCAAATACTCAACATCTTTCCATTCTATGACAGAAGTGTTGGATTAGTGTCTAAGACTGTAACCATATTTGGTAAGTACTTGACCCGATTGTACATGGTCCTTTTGGGTTGCCTTCACCAAAGCAACTTGACTGGAGAAATAATAGAGAAAGAGGTTATTATGGTTTATTAATATATTATAAGAATAATATATTAAAAGAGAAATCATATTATTTAATTAATATTAGTCATAAATTAATTAAGAATTAATTTGGTGACTAAAAGAGATTAATTGAACAAAGGGACTTAAACTGTCAAATGTGTGATAGTTGGATTTTTGGCTGGGAAACCCAGTGGGACAAAGGGATGAACGAAATTATGATGGGAGCCTATCATATTTTCGTCCATGGCCTTATTCTAGAAGGTTCCATGGGCTGCTTAATGTCTAAGCTGTCCATTAGGGTTTTGGAGGAAACCCTAGCTGCTTACAGTATAAATACGGCCCCTGGGCTACAAATGTAACATCCTAAGTTTAGAAGCAAGAAGTTGAAGGGTGCTATAAGAAAATAAAGGAAGGGACTCGTCGAGTAGGTCTCTTGACTCGCCGAGTCGAAGCGAGTGCCGGGCATGTAATTAAGTGGCCTGACTCACCGAGTCGGCGGCTGGACTCGACGATTCGGTGATGGATGAGCAAAAGCCCTAATCTTCAGGTTTGCACCCTATTTAAAGGACTTAATGTCCTCCCCTCAGCCCCCCTTAGCCCCCTTTGATATCCAGAAACCCTAATTTTGTTTGTGAGAAGCCTTGGAAGCAAATTGGAGTGATTTGTGAAGGGATCTTGAAGATCAAGAAGCTTGGATCAAGGAGACTTGAAGAGATCTGGATTATACTTCAGTGGGAGGTCATTTTGGAGGTAAGGAATCATTATCCTTGGCCTTCTCCTTTCTAGTTCCATTTTCATGGAGTTTTAGGGTTTGGTTGGAGAAATATTGATGAGATCTTGGTGCATGAATTAGATTTGGAGTTGAAACTCTAGATCTGAGTTCTATGTGGATCATTGATGCAGAAAGCCTTTCTAGTTGTTATGCAAAAGCCATTCCCCATGAGTTAAGTTCCTTACTAGCTTGGTTTTTTGAGTAATGCGGCATGCATCACGTAAAGGTAGCAACTTTATGTTGCTAATGGACTCTAGAGACCCAGATCTATTGTTTGGAGCAAAGGAGTAGCTCTGAATCTCACGATTTTGGACATGCACATATGAACTCGGCGAGTCTGGGAGATGACTCGGCGAGCTGGGCTAGGGTTTTAGGCTTGAGTCGTGTAGTAACTCGGCGAGTCGTATGATGATGAGATTGGACTCAGCGAGTTGAAGAACAACTCAACGAGTCTGATGAAGATTACTGTGGACTCGACGAGTCTGTTCTTGACTTGGCGAGTCACAAGCAGAACCTTCAACCTTTTCTAGTTAGGACTCAGAGAAGTGAGTTGAGTGGTGATTCAGCGAGTTGGTCAGGATGAGACTTGTCGATTGTTGAACTCGACGATTCATGGGGTGACTCGGCGAGTAGAGTCAATCGGAAGGTTGACTTTGACTGAGGACTTTGACTTTGACCTTTAGGGGTGTTATGTATTTTGGATATTTACAGGTGTTGGAGTTTGGAGCAGTGCTTCGGGCCAGTGCCTTCATGGTTCGGTTCGGTAGTTGTAAGGTGAGTTATCCTCACTATATCAATAGGGTCTAAGGCACCAAGACTGGCCCTTTTAGTTGTTATCATGGTTACAATATGCTACATGTGGTCATGATATGTTAGATTGGTATTCGGATAGACAGTATGTTGTCATGCTCTTATGATCCGTTATGTGACAACCCGAAATTTCCATTCTGGAACATTACCAAGTCAATAGAAGTTAGATCAGTGTAGTGAATTTCAGACTTTTTCGAGTAAGTTTGAGTATTTCAGGGTTTACATTTAAGGAAATATCAGGAGAGTGGATGCACATGGGTTTGTGCAACTCGGGTATTTCAAAACCTTATGATATTAGAGTTCATTTCTTGAATAAAAATATTTTCTGCCAAAAATCCCAGGACTATATATATGATTCGTAACCAAATTATTTCATTAGTTACATTTCCAACTAGAGAAAAGCCATTTTCTCTCTCACGGATCTTTGGGTTTTCATCCCAAATCGTGAGTACACTTCTCTAGTTGTCTTATAATGCTTATTATATGCTTAATAACATAGATTACATAGCAAAACAACTAGATTTAGGAGTTTACTCCCCAAGGTGTTCTTGGGCGGTAAACTCCCGAAATGATGCCTAGCCTTTTCCCCGTGTTATGCAACTACCTTAGGCTTGTATATGGGTGTATTTAAGACTAGAATTCATCAAAGAACACCAAGATTTAGGTGTTCACGGCCCAAGAAGTTCTTGGACCGTGAACTCCAAAAACAAAGGCCAAAGAGTGCCTAGTTCACTCCTAAAGCCTTGGACATTAGCCCCTATTTAATCCTAGTTAAATTGAGGACCTTAGAACATCAAAAACCCATCCCCATGAGAGATTATAGCCATAATCTCTAAGGGAAATGGTTCATGGGCCGTGAACATCAAGGAAGGGTACCAAAGTGTGCCTAATGCCTTCATTAGCCTTAGATAATTGTCTAGAACCTATCCTAAATGAGTATGGGACTTGAAAACATAAAAATACCCATTTCCATATGAGTTTACGGTAGTAAACTCAAAAGGAAATGACCTTAGGGCCGAAAACTCCTAAAAGGAGTGTCTTAATGCCCTAAACTAGTCCAAGGATTTAACCACCAAGTAGAACTTCTTCTAGAAATCAAGTAACACTTCAAAACACATAAAATCTTTAAGTTTGGGAGCTTACGGCCGTAAACTCAAGGGTTTACGACCGTAAACTCCTTGTGTGGGGTTTAATGAAGAGTAAACACATATATAAGGTCTTTTGGAACCCCAAACCCCTTTAGCCTTGTCCCACAACAACTTAGATGCAACCCTTAGGACTTATAACACTTATACAAAGTGTTTTCATGTTCTAGAGTGTCCTAACTTAATTTATTAGTTATTATTTGGCTAATTAGTTATATATATGTTCATTATATGATAACTAGGCTCGTGCGTGTGTACAAGTCTCCGTTTGCCACCTAGCACAGTATCCGACACTTCAATCCAATCCACTCACCACAAGTGAGTTCATACCCCTTTAATTAACCTTTGAAACACTTTTAAATGTTTTAAATGCTTTTATGGGGGGGGGGGGGGGGAATACAAGTTAAATATTTATGGTTATTACATCAATCACATGTGATTAATAACTACCAAACCAATGATTTTATTACTGTTCAAACTGTTTTACAAACTCTTTTACTTATCAAATACTTTTACTTAAACTTTGTTACACTTATTATAAATTGCATGCCCGTATATGTATAGTTATATAAGTAATGTTTAAAAGATTTAGGAAGGCTATCCACCTTGTTTCCTTTTCCCCGATTTGGATGTGGTCTGATAGGATATCGGGTACTCGTCCGAAGGTCGTTTAAATATTGATTATATATCATGTGTACATATATAGACATAAAAGTGCTTCCATATTCATGCGTACTAGTTACATCATTAGTAGGCTACCATCAGGGTAGCACAATATCATACTTATACTATTGCTAGATCAATGAGTCAGTTCATTCATGAGTCAATACTTATTACTATGAGAACATATACAACTATACTAGAAAGAGAACATATACAACTATACTAGAATGAGAACATATACAACTATACTAAGAAGGAGAACATATACAACTATACTAGAGGAAGAACATATACAACTATACTAGAAAGAGAACATATACAACTATACTAGAAAGAGAACATATACAACGATACTAGAACGAGTAACAATACATTACATATACATATATACATTGACAGAATTGTGATCCACTGTATCGGAGCATGCCTTAAATGTCATGGCCCGAGTTGTAGCCAGAGTCTCTTGGAGGGAGAGCGTGAGTTTGCGTATAGATCTATACTGGATTGACTATCCTACACCTTGCTGCTAGCTACAGCCGGACCTACAGTTCTGCGGGTGCCAAATGTCATTTCTTTTTACGACTTACATTTGTCGTTGTTTATCCAGTCGATAGTATGGTACAATTAATCACATGATACCTTAATATAAATCCGGTTTAAGGTAGTTAGTACAGCAGTAGTTCCTATAATACAACACTACAGTACTACATTAATTTACCCTTTATATACATTTAGTGATCATTTCACTTAAACAATAATGTACAAACTATATTTTGTTAATGATCGTTACACTTGGGAAATTACACACTTTTACAACAAACGAAATACGGAACAGTTAAGCCTTGGTAGAAGGCTACTTTAATAGAAAATATAGGTTTTTCTAGGAGATTCAAACTTTCTCAAACACTTACAAACATTTACATACCTTTTACAAACTCATACCTAAAACCATGTTCAAACGTTTTGATAACAAACACCGACACTAAAATACCTATGAACTCACCAGCTTAATGCTGATAAACTCTTTCAAAATAACTTGTATTCTCAGGTCGACAGTAGACAGGTACCAAGGCCATTTTTTGAGAAGATGGAGCGCATACAAGACTCATCTTATTATCTTGATTTACTTTTTAGTGTCTATAACTGTACATAACACTTGTATTAAAATTATATATTTAATGCAATGGATGATGTTGTTTGCTTATTTACTGTTATACTATGTTGTGATACTTTACATGACGTCCTCCGCCCCAGAACGTTTCCGCCGTTGTTGGTTTTGGGGTGTGACATGTTAGGATTGGTATGTTAGTGACCTGGTTAGGTCGGTGTTTTGGTTATTAGAGATTACTATGATCGATGATTTGTGAGATAGTTATATCTGTTATCTGTACGTGTACTATTTGATGTGCTTATTGATCTGTTTAGATCGGCGTCCTGGTAATTAGGACAATATTAAGTTATTGACCTGTTTTAGGCTGGTATCCTGGTTAGGATGCTGCTATGCTTTATGATCTGCTAGATCGATTTGTTTTTCTGTGGACTGTTATGTGATTACCCATTATATGCGCACATGATTATTTGTTTGATGTTTGTGTTGAGGCGGTCCTGCTTTGTGCTGAAGGCAAACATACCCTACTAGCAGTCCGGATAGATTGTAGGCCCGTATGGAGGTCCAGTCATACCGAAGGCTCGGGATAGATCCAGATAGACTAAGGACCTGGTGCGGGTGGTCCAGTTATACTCTAGACTTAGAGAGTGGACCAGGTGGACTGAAGGCCTGTTGAGGGCGGACCAGTCACATTGCAGACTTGAGAGGCATGGTTGTTCTGTATTGTGATATGATATGATATGATTATGGTTGTATGTGGTTGATATTTTGGGGGAAACTCACTAAGCTTTTGGGCTTACAGTTTTAGTTTATTGTTTCAGGTACATCAGAAGATCGTGGCAAGGCAAAGGCGTGATCGTACCGCTCCTCATATTTCATGATTTTGTGATTTGGTTCTGGGGATACTCTGATGTTTAAACTATTTTGAAAACAAGTTGTATAACTTAATGGTTTTTGAATGGCTTAAAATGTTTTAAATTGGCTTGAATTTTACGGGTGTTACGAGTTGGTATCATAGCCCTGGTTTGAGTGAATTGGAGGAACATTCACGTGACTCCAGTCTCTAATAAAGGAAAGGTTTTCAAAACGAATTCTAAAATGGTTTTCAAAATAAGTAAAAGAGGATGCGAAGCGTACGATCAGCTGGAGTCAGTAAGTAGACCCCAAAATACCATACTGTTATTTGATATTGCAATATGTTAGAACAACATGCTAGTACTAGGCTAGGGATCTTCAGGAATTATAACACCCCAAGTTCAGAAGTGCAAGTTCAGGGTTCTTAGTGTAAATAAGGAAGGTCGACTCGGCGAGTCGATGGGTAGACTCGGCGAGTCGAGTCGCGGTTCTGGTCACATGTTAAGTGACCAACTCAGCGGCTGGACTCGGCGAGTTGGTGCTGAAGGGAGAAAACCCTAATCCGAGGATTGTGCCCTATATAAAGCACATTATATCCCACCTTCAGCCTCTTTTCTACCCATTTGAGACCCATAAACCCTCATCTCGTGTGTGTGACTCCATTGATGAAGAATTAGAGCTTGGAAGAGAAAATTGGTGTAAGAAGCTTGGGGATTTGGAGACCATCATCAAGGGGCTTGGGTAGATCTGGAATCAACTTCTGTTTGGGCACATTTCAGGGGTAAGGAACCTCCTCCTTAAGCTATTTCATTATTGATTCATGAATGGTGGTTGATTTGGGATTCATTAGCTTGTTTGGGAGCTATCTCGAGTTTGAGGCTTAGATCTGAAGTTGCTACTTCAGATCTAGACGTGTGATGGCCCAAAAGGTCATAAAGTTCCTATCTAAGAGTTATTGGTGAAGCCCTTTGTCTTTAATCCTAGCCCTAGAAGTGTTTTGGGCTTATATCTCCTTGCTCTCACGTAAAGTTTGCAACTTTATGTGAGGTTTACGCTGTAGAAGAGTGGATATATGGATTGGAGTCCCTGCATGGATTGAAAAGCCTCTGTATGGAATGAAAACTGAAGAGGCTCGGCGAGTCACATGGGTGTGCTCGATGAGTTGTATGATTATGTGCATGGACTCGGCGAATTGGAAGAACAACTCGACGAGTCTGTTGAAGATTGCCTTGGACTCGATGAGTATGTTCTTGGACTCGGCGAGTCTGGTCGTGGAACCCTAGGCTTTCTGGTTAAGCCGTGTATCGGTGAGTTGAGGGACAACTCGGTGAGCTGAGCAAGATGGGACTCTAAGATTGTTGGACTCGACGAGTCTTGGGGCGACTCAGCGAGTTGATTCGTGGCATGGGAGTTTCTGAGCACAGGAACTCGACGAGTCAACGGGTTGACTCGGCGAGTAGGGTCAACCAGGAAGGTTGACTTTGACTGAGGACTTTGACTTGGACCAAGGGTTGACCAGTTTGACTTCCAAGGGTATTTTGGTAATTATTGGTGTTTATTGGATTTGTTCAATGGTGGAGTTCGTGCTGGTGGTCGGAGCTGCATGATCTTATTTCTTCAAATCGGCAGTTGCAGGTGAGTTATCCTCACTATATTAATAGGGTCTAAGGCACCAAGGCCGGCCCTTTTAGTTGTTATCATGGTTACAGTATGCTACATGTGGTTATGAGATGTTAGATCGGTATCCGGATAGACATTTTGTTGTCAGGCTCTTATGCTCCGTTAGGATTGGTATGTTAGTGACCTGGTTAGGTCGGTGTTTTGGTTATGAGAGATTACTATGATCGATGATCTGTGAGATAGTTATATCTGATATCTGTACGTGTAATGTTTGATGTTCTTATTGATCTGTTTAGATCGGCATCCTGGTAATTTGGACAGTATTATGTTAGTGACCTGGTTTAGGTCGGTATCTTGGTATATAGAATGATGCTATGTTAGGGACCTGGTTAAGGTCAGTATCCTGGTATATAGGATGATGCTATGTTAGGGACCTGGTTAAGGTCGGTATCCTGGTATATAGGATGATGATATATTAGGGACTTGGTTAAGGTCGGTATCCTGGTGTATAGGATGATGCTATGTTAGGGACCTGGTTAAGGTCAGTATCCTGGTATATAGGATGATGCTATGTTAGGGACCTGGTTAAGGTCGGTATCCTGGTATATAGGATGATGCTATGTTAGAGACTGGTTAAGGTTGGTATCCTGGTATATAGGATGATGCTATGTTAGGGACATGGTTAAGTTCGGTATCCTGGTATATAGGATGATGCCATGTTAGTGACCGGTTAGGTCGGTATCCTGGTTAGGATGTTGCTATGCTATGTGATCTGCTAGATCGGTTGATTAGTTGTGAATTGCTATATGATTATATCTTTATGTGCACATGGTTGTTGGACTGGGGTTGGGTTGAGGCGGGTCTTGCTTTGTGCTGTAGGCCAACATACCTAGGGTGGACGGGTTAGACCGAAGGCCCGACGAGCGGTCCGGATAGGCTAAAGGCCTCAAGAGGGCGGACCAGTCATGCCGAGGCTCGGAAAGTGGACCAGATAGACTGAAGGCCCAGTGCGGGCGGACCGGTCATACTGTAGACTCGTAGAGAGAGTGGATCGGGTGGACTGAAGGCCTGGTGCAGGCGGACCAGTCACACTGTAGATTCGATATGCATGACCGTTCTGTTTATGATATGATATGTGTATGGTATTGTGGTTGGTATTTTGGGGGTAACTCACTAAGCTTTCGGGCTTACAGTTTCAGTGTATTGTTTCAGGTACTTCAGGAGACCGTGGCAAGGCGAAGGCGTGATTGTACCGCTCCTCAGTTTTATGTTGATGTTTCTAGGATACTCTGATAATAAATGAACTGAAAACCTTTTTGTAATAACTTAATGAATATGAGTTGTTTTTGAAAAGTTGAAATTGGTTGTAAATTTCTGGATGTTACAAGTTGGTATCAGAGCCTTGGTTTGAGTGAATTTGAGGAACATTCATGTGAATCTAGTCTCAAATCAAGGAGAGTTTTCAAAGTGAAATTAAAATGGTTTTCAAAAATGAGTATGGGAGGATGTGGAGGTACAATCAGCCAGAGCCAATAAGTAGACCCCAAAATACCATACAAGTTATTTGATTATGTGATATGTTAGAACAGCATGCTAGTATTGGGCTAGGGATCTTCAGGAATTCGCATGATAGAATTTCCTGATTATATGATGCCTGCTAGCCTAGGGTTTCCTTGTATGAAATTGACATCATTACTGTAGTTATTTAGTGTATGCATCACGACCATATATAATTAAGATCTTATAGCCTGAGAATGTTTGATTTGGCCTTATGTTCTGTTCTTATTTGATTGGAGAGCTTAGGGTAGGATTGGGTATTCGAAAGTCTATGGGGTCCAGCGTTATGTATGGCTAACATACACTAGTGCTGCAGGGTTGGTGGAAGTTTCATGGATGGGTGGGTTGCGTGAGACCGGTAGGTCAGTTATGGGATTGTGGTGCTCCTCTAGGAGTGGGGATCGAGTGTTCATTATGTATATGTTATTGTTAGGGTGTTGTGGTGATACTTGATACAAATATGGGTAGGTGTGGAAGGTAGTATGGGCCTGTACTACTAAAAGCACAGGACCCATACGCGTATCAAGGAAGTCACAACCCCTAGGGTTTTGATGGGAGCTAGTTCTCAGGATTATTATGAGGAATGCCTATTATTCTTGTGGTGTATTTTCAGTATGGCGATTACGAGACGTCTCGGGGCAGGATCCAATTCGGGATCGGGATCAGGAGAGGGTGATCAAGGTGGATCGGTACCGCATGAGGTCATTGGTCCGATGAGTACGGACGAGTTGAATGCCAGGATTCGTGAGATCCTGCATGAGGAGATTGTTGCTATGTTTCGGGCTGAGTTTCCATATATGTTTGGGTCGATCAAGACCACCATGGTTGACTACTTTGATGAGCTCTATGCAACTCTTACAGAGGCAGCTGTCGCGGCAGCTACATCGGCTGTATCAGCGGCAGGGGGAGGAACCGGTCGAGGTTTTCAGTATCGGGACTTTGGTAATACGAAGCCCCTACTCTCGATGGAGTTCAGGACCCGGTCGTTGCTATGAGGTGGTTTTCATACGTGGAGGGTTGTCTCTTCACGTGTTCATGCCCTGCGGATAAGAGGGTGAGGTGTGCTCTGAACCTTTTGAGGCTCGGGGCGAAAGATTGGTGGAGGTTGACCACAGGATCTTAGTCGGATGTGCAGCGGGCTGCGATTTCTTGGAATCAGTTTCGGGAGATGTTCAGTACCCGTTATGTTCCACGAGTTGAGAGAGAGAGGTTGGCTCAGGAGTTCTTAGAGCTGAAGCAGGATTCGGATTCGGTGACGGAGATCACCAGGATGTTCACTGAGAGGGAGATGTTTTTCCCTGAGTTTGCTTCGGAGCAGGCTCAGATGTCCCGATATCTGAGCATGCTTAAGAGGGATATCAGGCAGTTTGTGTTTACGCAGAGATGCGAGACATTGCTGGAGTTGCAGGAGGCCGCTCGGCGGCGTGTGTTGGAGATTGAGTTGCAGTTGCGAGAGGGGAGGCAGGCCCCGGTGCAGTCGCAGCCGGCGCCGAAACGGTCCAAGACCGTTGATTTCAGGATGGGCGATCAGGGTAGCCACACTTGTGAGAAGTGTGGGAAGGGTCATACCGGAGTTGTAGGTCCGGTGGTGCGTGTCGCAAGTGTGGGAGAGAGGGGCATTATGCGAGGGATTGCCATCAGTCAACCCCGGTTCAGGATTTGAGGATTTGTTATCAGGCCACCAGGTTGGTCACTTGAGGGCCAACTGTCCACAGCTTGTTTCCAGATCGGTGCATGTTCCAGCACCGTCTTCTGTGAGGATTACTGGCGGGGGTCAGGGTGGAGAGGAACCTCCGAGGGCTCAGGGGCGTGCTTTTCAGCTCGCAGCAGAGGAGGTCAGAGCAGAGCCGAATGTAGTTGCGGGTATGTTTTCGTTTCGTTGTTGAGGCTCGGGGGTTTGCTTGAGGCAGGGATATGGGTCGTGGGAACTTCGGAAAGGAGTGGTGATCATGTTCAGCTAGGGTTTTGCAGCTGGAAGTGAAATGGTTAATTGATAAATTGGACCGTCGTTTTGTAGGGCAAGGATTGTGCCCTCTCAGTTTCCGAGCTCGAAAGAGTGAGCAGGCTTGTGACCCCAGGGTCAGGTGTATTCCAGCCCGGGGTCAGTTGGTTACAGGAATAGGCAACATTATTTCAGCGCCGACGAGCTCAGGACGGTCGGCGTGGCATAAGTGTTTGTGAGGTCCGGTTTTCCTTGGATCTCTTGTATCGGATGGAAAGGATTGATTATGAGATCTATTGCACTTTTAGGACTGTAGTCTATGTCTTGGGAGTGGTTTGTATCCCGGTTTAGGGCAGAGGTTGTTTCAACTGCTTCCGTTCAGCTGTGGGCATTTGAGTTGGTGAGTGAGTCAGGTTGTGAACCCTGAAGTGAATGATTTCTAAAGCCCGAAAGCGGGAAGCTTGTTTGGAACACCTTTGGAAAAAGGGTTTTATGTGGGAGGCCTGCGGATGGGGTCCCACAAAAGGGTTATTCATCATTGTCAGGATTCAGTGGTTAGCAACCATTAGTGATTGACGGACTAAAAGCACCAAGAGAAGTAGCTTGTTGCTGAGGTATTAGTTGGAGCATCTATATGGTGGTTTTCAGGAAGTGAATGTGGAGTCATTCACACATTAGTGGTTGTCAGTTTCACTGGGATTCAGGAAGTGATCATCTGGTTCTTAGAAGTGTGTGATGAGTCGGGTCTAGCTAGCAATGGAACACTAGTGGGAAAGAGTTGGTTGTCATCGGATAAATAGTTGGGAAGTGAGGAGGATTGAGAATCCTCCAATTTTCATGTATTATGAAGGCTTAGTTGAACCTAAGTAGGGGAGTGTTACCCCGAGATGATGAAGTGGGAAAGGTTTTGAAACGGGGATAAGTTTTAGAACCCGATAGGGAGAACAAATGCCCTATTTGGCTGCTTAGTTTGAGGGTTGTGTTGTTTAGGGGGTTCGGTAAAACTCCCCAGCATAAGAATACGTCTTTTGGATGCTTGATAGTAGAAGTTGGGGAACCAGGTTGGGGTCCTAGTCAAGAATCAAGTTGAGTTCGAGTTTTTGGTTGAGGGTGTGCTCGACTATGAGGGTTTTGGATTGATAGATTGAGGGTTTTGTTAGATGCCAGGGCTCAGCAGTGCATTCAGCACGGGAGTGCGGGGTATTTAGCGTGTATGGTAGACATGCGGGCCAGGGAATAGACCTCGGATTTCCGAGAAGGTGGACGATCGACTGAAGGTCTGGTAGGGCGGTCTAGTCATGCTGAAAACTCTGTTTATGTTTGTAGATCTATGTTCGGGTATTGAGTAGGCTGCTACGCTTTAACACTCAATAGGTCTATTCCATGTATTGAGCATGCTGCTAGAGTAGGCTGAGGACTCTAGTGTATCTTGGTTGATCGGAAGTTGTTATTAGTGGTTGGACGGAGTTCAAAGAATCTTGGTGATCTCATCAGTTCGGAGTGTCTTCGAGGTTTCATCTTCTTGGATCGGGTAATAATCCAGTTGGGGACAGAGAGTGGATCCGAATGGGTGTTTTAATTAAAATGTTGGATCCAACAATGTTTTAGCCGATAATGTGGTAATAGACACGTGGGGCAGGGAACAGACCATGGTTTTCAGAGATAGTGATTGATTGTTGTGAGGCCTAGTGTTAGGCCAGAATCTGAGTATATGGAATGGATCTAGAGTTTGGAGCCCCAAGAGGGCGAGAACAGTATGCATGGGAGAGATTCCTAGAAATAATGGTTCAGGGTGATGTACAAAAATTTTGAGCGGTCCAGATAGACTGAAGGCCGGTGGGCGTACCAGTCAGGCAGAAGGCTCGAAGAACGGTCCAGACAGGCTGAAGGCCCAAAAGGGCGGTCCAGACATGCTGAAGGTTCTAAGGGTGGTCCAGATAGGCTAAAGGATTGGTAAGGCGGTCCAGTCATGCTGAAGACCCTGTGTGTGTTAGTAGACCTGTTTGCGGAGAATGAGTGCGTATGTCGCCATGCGATAGCAATCGGTAAGGTCTGGCCCCAAGTATTGATTAGGATGATGAAGTTAGCTAAAGGCCGTGTGTGGGCCTTGTTAGTTGTGATCAGATTCAGAGCATATGGGAGTTAGAGAGTAGCAGTTTCTTTACATGGGTAGTGTAGAGTGGAGTTTTAGCATTGTGGCACTTGTTGGTGTGATAAGGGTTGTCAAGTAGACTTCGTTGAAGAATGGAGGAGAAAGGTATGTAGCTCCGGGAAGGAGTGTTGGTCATCTGAAAGGAAAGCAGTAGTGTAAATGGATGAACGAAAGTATTTCAATTATTGATAGTGATCACTGAGATTGTACCAGTTATGTGGAAGCACATCCGGGTGGGATGTCCGTTGAGGTTGTGGAATGGTTACCGCTGATGTTGAATCATAAGAGCTCGAAAGTGATGCAAGGGTAAATCCTTGGGCTCCAATTTATGGTTGTGGTCATGAGTTATGTATGTAGTGGTGTTCCATCCTGGGAATGACTGGACCCATCATTGGCGTGCCTGGTTTTCCGGCCTGAGGTTGTTTGGGCCAGGTACGATGTGTATATGCGTTATAGATGGGTATTTCATGAGAGTTGATCGGAAGCTGTGGAATGTCTATCATGTTGGCGCGGTAAGTGATTTGATCCAAGGAGGAAACAAGATGAGTTTCCATCGGTGCATTTTGATTGAAGTAGCACCAGTTGGGCAAGGGATAGCGAGTTAACACTGGGTCAGGACCCGGTGGTTTATAATGGTATCCAGTTTTCGCAAGCGGCGAATGAATGCGTAAGACGGGAATATGGTAGTGTTATCAGGTGGCACTTAGTTGATAAGTGTTATCATCAGAGAAAAAAAGTCGGTGACCGACTTGAAGCAGTTGTCAGGACCCTGCAGGAGAAGTGATGGACTATATAGCGATTCGATAGTAGAGTTTGAAGGAATCTGGGCCGGTGTGAGATCAGTGGATGCATTGTGGGAGTGTCATCCAGAATTGTGTGCTGCAGCAGGCTTCGAGGACGAAGCGTAATTTAAGTGGGGGAGAATTGTAACATCCCAAGTTTAGAAGCAAGAAGTTGAAGTGTGCTATAAGAAAATAAAGGAAGGGACTCGGCAAGTAGGTCTCTTGACTCACTGAGTCGAAGCGAGTGTTAGGCACGTGATTAAGTGGCCTGACTCGCCAAGTCGGCGGCTGGACTCGACGAGTCGGTGTTGGATGAGGAAAAGCCCTAATCTTTGGGTTTGCACCGTATTTAAAGGACTTAATGTCCTCCTCTCATCCCCCTTAGCCACCTTTGAGATCCAGAAACCCTAATTTCATTTGTGAGAAGCCTTGGAAGCAAATTGGAGTGATTTGTGAAGGGATCTTGAAGATCAAGAAGCTTGGATCAAGGAGACTTGAAGAGATCCGAATTATACTTTAGTGGGAGGTCATTTTGGAGGTAAGGAATCGTTATCCTTGGCCTTCTCCTTTCATAGTTCCATTTTCATGGAGTTTTAGGGTTTGGTTGGAGAAATATTGATGAGATCTTGGTGCATGAATTAGATTTGGAGTTGAAACTCCATATCTGAGTTCTATGTGTATCATTGATGCAGAAAGCCTTTCTAGTTGTTATGCAAAAGCCATTCCCTATGAGTTAAGTTCCTTTATAGCTTGGTTTTTTGAGTAATGGGGCATGAAGCACGTAAAGGTAGCAACTTTATGTTGCTAATGGACTCTAGAGACCCAGATCTATTGTTTAGAGAAAAGGAGTAGCTCTGAATCTCACGATTTTGGACATGCACGTATGAACTCGGCGAGTATGGGAGATGAATCGGCGAGTTGGGCCAGGGTTTTAGGCTTGATTCTCGTAGTAACTCGGCTAGTCACATAGGTGACTTGTCAAGTCGTATGATGATGAGATTGGACTCGGCGAGTTGAAGAAACTCAGCGAGTCTGATGAATATTACCGTGGACTCGGTGAGTCTGTTCTTGGACTCGACGAGTCACAAGCAGAACCTTCAACCTTTTCTGGTTAAGACTCAGAGTAGTGAGTTGAGTGGTGATTTAGAGAGTTGGTCAGTATGAGACTCAGAGATTGTTGAACTCGACGAGTCATGGGATGACTCGGCGAGTAGAGTCAGTTAGAAGACTGACTTTGACTGAGGACTTTGACTTTGACCTTCAGGGGTGTTATGTATTTTGGATATTTATGTCATGGTCCATTGAGGGCATCAGCTGTTGGAGTTTGGAGCAGTGCTTCGGGCCAGTGCCTTCATGGTTCGGTTCGGTAGTTGCAAGGTGAGTTATCCTCACTATATCAATAGGGTCTAAGGCACCAAGGCCGGCCCTTTTAGTTGTTATCATGGTTACAGTATGCTACATGTGGTTATGATATGTTAGATCGGTATTCGGATAGAGAGTATGTTGTCATGCTCTTATGATCCGTTAGGATTGGTATGTTAGTGACCTGGGTAGGTTGGTGTTTTGGTTATGAGAGATTACTATGATCGATGATCTGTGAGATAGTTATATCTGATATCTGTACGTGTACTGTTTGATGTGCTTATTGATTTGTTTAGATCGGCGTCCTGGTAATTAGGACAATATTATGTTAGTGACCTGGTTTAGTTCGGTATCCTGGTTAGGATGTTGCTATGCTTTATGATCTGCTAGATCGATTTGTTTGTCTATGGACTGTTATGTGATTACCTGTTATATGTGAACATGGTTATTTGCTTGGTTCATTAAATCCATGAAGGCTGTTGGAGCATTGGTTAGTCCAAACGACATAACCAAAAACTCGTAGTGTCCATATCGCATCATGAACGCAGTCTTCTCTGTATCCCGCTCTTTCACCTTCAGCTGATGATATCCTGACCTCAGATCAATCTTTGAAAAATAACTTGAGCCTTCAGCTGATCGAACAGATCATCAATCCTTGGCAACGGATATCTATTCTTTATTATTGCCTTATTCAGCTCTCTATAATCGATGCACATTGTCATGCTCCCGTCCTTCTGTTTTACAAATAACATCGGAGATGCCTAGGGAGATGAACAAGGTCTAATGAAACCTTTGTCCAATAACTCCGACAGTTACGTCATAAGCTCCTTCATCTCCGTTGGTGCTAATCGATAAGGTGCTTTTGCAATTGGCTTCGTTTCGGTTAGCAAGTCAATACGAAATTCTACTTTCCGATCAGGCGGTAATCCAGGAAGATCTTCAGGAAACACTTCCGGATAATCACACACCACCGGAATGCTCTGCACCTCCTTCTTCTCTTTCTTAGCATCAATTACGAATGCTGGATACAATGTACATTCTTTGGCCAAACACTTTCTGGCTTTCATCAATGAAATGATTCCAAAATTTACTCTACGTTTATCTCCATACACCATACACGACTCTTTCCTAGACGGGTTTACTTTGACTATCTTCTTCTTGCACAATATCTCAGCGTCATTGGCGCTAAGCCAATCCATTCCAAGCACGATGTCGAAACTGTTAAGTTCGATAGGCAATAATTCCTCGTGGAACTGATGGGTTTTGAGCAAAACATCATTCCTATGGTGTACATGCAAAACCTAATAGCTTTTGGATCTAGTTTGTCTAATGAACATGCAATTGAATATCCAAAGCTATAAACCCTAGATCTAGCATACAATTAATCATATTAACATAAGATTGGGGTTTTGATCTTACCTTGATTGTTATGTAGCGATAACAATCTCAAATCCTCCTTTGTAATGGCTTTAAAAAGCTTAGAGTCACAAGTGTCACTCCTCTAATGGCTCACAAACACCAAGAGCAAGAGGATGAAGAATGATAAGAGAGGAGACACCCAAAAACGTGTAGAAACCCTAAGGATTTAGTTGGCCACGGTTTTGGTGCCCTAGGGGTCCTTAAATAGTGAGGCTATTAGGGTTATCTAACAAGGAAACCCTAATTTGACTGCTTAGGCCCTAAGAAACCCATGGACTCCCTCCTTAGATGCCTAGGACGATTTCTAATGGGTTTCCCCATAGAATTCGTCCACTCCATCCTCTATGGAGTCCATTATCCCAATATTCAACTATCACACAATTGACAGTTCTAGTCCCCTTTATTTAATTAATGTCTTTTAGCCACAAAATTAGTTCTTATTAACTCTTGACTAATATTAATTAAACAATATGATTTCTCCTTTAATATATTATTCTCATAATATATTAATAAATCATAATTAATCCTCTCTCTCCATAATTCATCCTATCAAGTTGCTTTGGTGAAGGCAACCCAAAGGGACCATGCACCATCGGGTCAAGTACATACCAAAATAGTTATGGACTTAGACACTAATCCAACAGGAACTTATTCCCATTTAAATCAATGAATATGTTTCTCATGTGATGGCTAACAGGTATAAACGTGCCACTAGCAACTTCGACTAATAAGACATTATCTAGTCTATCAACAAGCAAAGCTAGTTTCTACCAAATTCATGCGATATAAAGGAGTATTGGCTCCAGAATCAAACAAAATTTGGGCAGGCAATTCGTTCACGAGAAAGGTACCTGAAGCGACATCAACTTCATCTTTCGTAGCTTCCAGTGTCATCTGGAATGCTCTCGCCTTCGGCTTTGGCAGAATGTTAGGTTTTGCTGCATCCTTCTTTTTCAGACAATCCCTCGAGATGTGCCCCTCCTCACCACACCCATAACAAACTTTCTTGGTGAGGTTGCATTCATTGGCATAATGCCATGGCTTTTGACATTTAAAGTATGTGACCACTTCTCCGTCACATTTCCCATGATGTTTCTTCTTACACTTGTTGCACCATTTTGCCTCGACTCTTCCTCCAGTTCCTCTCGAACCAGATTTCGAGAATTTACTTTTCTTGCTAGAACCTGAAGGTCCATCGAACTTCCTCTTTTCACCAACCTCTGACCTCTCCAGACCCTTCTCCCTGATTTGGGTCTCAACATTCTTAGCAGCCCAAATGGCAGCTTTCAAGGTCGTTGCTTGCTTAACCATTGGACCAAAGTCTGCTGGTAAACCGCGAGCAAATTTGTTGACCTTTGCTAGTTCAGTTGGAACTAGGTATGGAATAAGTTTCATCTTCTCTGTGAAACTTGGAGAGTATTTAGTAACGCTCATCCTTCCCTTCTTCAAATTCTGAAACTCGTTATTGATTTCTAGAAGCTTCTGCTCTGAGCAGTATTGTAATTTCAGCTGTTCCACAAAGTCTTCCCAAGACATCTTGCTAGCTTCTCCCTTGGGCATCGAGTCAGCTAGTAACTTCCACCAGCTTAGTACCCCATATTTTAATAGAGGGATCACAAGAGCGGTCTTTTGTCAGTTGCTGCACTCGCAACTTTCAAACATAGTCTCCATTTCGGAGATCCAATTAGTCAGTTCCACTGGCATCGGGCTTCCAGATAGACATGGTTGTTTGGATGCCATGAAATCCTTGTACTTGCACCCACGACCATCATTACCTCCATCTTGGTTGTTTTGCCTAACTATCGGTGGGTCGGCTTGACCGATAACCCCACTGAAGTTCCCTCCCACCGACTGCCCTCCATTTACTTCGTGCTCTTCAACTTGAGTTGATAGTTCTCAATGATTTTGCCTAAGCAGATGTCTCGTTTCTTCCATCTAACGATCCATCATCTGAATCATCAATTGTACCCCAACCATTGTCATTGGCTCAGGTGTTGCTGCTTAAACAGCTACTTGTTCAATCACAGGCGGTTGATTCCTGTTTTCGTTGACGTTTCCAACTCCACTTCTTATTCTTGCCATTCTTTATCTATACACCGAAAAAGGTGAATTTAGATCCTTATTCACGATAGATGTTCAAATCATCCTTATTACTCCAAACGATTACATGCTAGTTCTAATATCATAGACATACGCTTAGAATCCTAAACACATAAGTCTCCAGATCCGATTGACAACAAACCGTAGATCCGAACAAATAATATCATATATGGTAAACATATAACATTTAGCACATAAAAGCATTTAGGCAACTTTCCTAAAATAAACTAGTGCTCGTCACTAAAATACAAAAGACACCTAATCCACAATCTTTACTTAGCATTCTAAGTTTAAGTTTAGAAATCCTACAAATTCCTAGTTCGCTTAAACTAATGCTCTGATACCAACCGTGACATCCCCAAAATCTCGGCCAGAAAAGACTGGTTTCATTTATGCTTTTTAAATAATTTCAGATTAAATCCTTTTGATTTAAAAGAGTTGCGGAATTTGTCCCTAAAAACAAAATATGATAAAATAATATTTACCAAAGCATTTCATAAAGAAATGTATTTTCATTATATAATCAAAACTCGGGATGTCATGTTCTGATACAGACCAAAAAGCATAAACGACATATTACAAGCCATACAACAGTTATATACATGTATAGGCTTATAAACAAAATAACTTGATGATTCATCCATCTTATGCCCTCGCACCACTACCTGTAATACAAATAAACTGAGTGGGTCAGGCTTGGGAGCCTAGTGAGCATATAGGGTTTTTAACCCACAATAAATAATTATATTTAATTCAACAATCAACAATAACCCGATTACCCATTCCCGTTATCCTCACTTTACGTCCCTAAAACAACATCTATCTCAAGGGACCTAATCTATGATTTTCATCGGGATGAACATTACTACAAAGGGGTTTCCTCAACAACAAATGTCCTAAAGGCAACCGTGAGGGGGATAGAGTACACCGGTGAACATCAAGCCCACAATACCTATAGGTTATGAACTTGCCAGCGTTCCACAAGACTGTCTAGAAAGAGTCCGTGGTCGTCATCCATACTCCGCTAGATGACTAGATTAACAACAACAACGAGGCCTCTCATCAATTTATTTCATCACACACCAACTATCTACCCGTGTTCTACCCAACATATTAGTAGATAAAATATACATATTTTATACATAACTTAAAACTTGTATAGCATGTTCTTTCAATACTCATTCCAAATAACAGATGATACATATACACATAACAAGTATTTCATAGAGAATCATGTAGATCTATGTGTTAGAAGGTAACAATAATACACTCACATAAATCATATAATTAATACATTCAATCGACTACTTGTATAAAATCGTGTATTTGAAAGGGACTATGCACTCACTTGACCAGAAGATGATCGGGCAGCACTACGGCTCTAAATGTAGTATTCTTCGGTGAACTTAAATATCTTCACACACCGGGTTTCTCACAAGCAGAGCTTCGGCTCAGAAACTCTTTTCTTCTCGGGATCTTCGGGCTTCAGGACTCGCTTCGGGAGTCGGGATTAATACTGGGGTTCGGGGGGTAAAACTTGCCAAATAGAAGAAAGAAAAGGGTGGAAGAAAGGAAAATTAGCAACCATTTCGGCTGGGGGTCACATCGTATTTATAGGGGCTAAACCCTGGGTTACGCTGGGCGTAATCAAAGTTTACGTTGGGCATAATCCGCTGTCGACATGTACACTGGGCGTATCGGGTTGATAGGATTTATGCGTCACGAATTCGGGTATTATCCGAATAAATAATTTTTTTACAAATATTAATTATTTAAAAACTTCAGAAATTCATATCTTCCTCATACAAGCTCCATTTTCGTCGTTCTTTATATCCACACGTAGGTGAGACTATGCTCTAAGACTTTCAGTTAGAATCCGTAGGCTAATTTTGACTTTATTTTTATTATATTATTTTTAGTAGGCCGGGACAGGAAAACCCCGTTTAGAAAATCATAAATTCTTCATCCGACGTCCGTTTTCGTCTGTCTTTTTACCGTTGCACTACTATTAACAAGATCTTCGATTCTCGTTTAGATTGTTTTGGCTAAAAATCACTCGATCTCATATTCGAGTTTCGGACTGCATACCGCTAAGTCGAAATTTAGAAAAATCATAACTTCCTCATTCGAAGTTAGATTTAGACGTTCTTTTTATGCACGCTCTTGGTTTAACGAACTCTACGAATTTGGTTTAGATTGCTAAGGCTAAATGTCGCTCTATCATAAATTCACTATTTACCTTACGCAGTGTCGTATCTGTTCTGTCGCGAAACTTTGACATGTCATAACTTCTTCGTTATAACTCGGATTTCGGCATTCTTTATTGTAACGCCCGTAGATCCGGGTTAGTCACATTAGAGGCAATAAGTGTCGAAAATGACTTTTCGGCAAAATATTATTTAGAATAAATAATTTTAACCAAGTTGTAGTATATGTTACATGGTTTCCGTACATATAAAGACCGCCGAAATCCGAGTTATAACGAAGAAGTTATGACCCGTCGAAGTTTCGCGACGGAACCGACATGATAACGGGAAATGTAAATAGTGAATTTACGATAGAGCGAGATTTAGCCTTAGTGATGGAAACGAAGGTTGTAGAATACGTTAAACCGAGAGCGTCCATAAAAAGAATGCCCAAATCTGACTTCGTATGAGGAAGTTATGATTTTTTGAAGTTTCGGATTAGCAGTGTACAGCCCGAAATTCGAATAATAGATCGAGTGGTTTTTAGCCGACACGACCTAAACAAGAATCGAAGATCTCATTAAGAGTACATTAACAAGAAAAAGATGGGCGAAAACGGATGTCGGATGAAGAAGTTATGAGAATTTAACGGATCAATCCTGTCCCGGCCTGTTAATAATGTAACCTTTAAAATAAAGTCAAAATTAGCTGACAGATTCTAAACGAAAGTTGTAGAGTATGTTCCCGCCTTCGCGTGGATATAAAGAACGTCAAAAACTGAGCTCGTATGCGAAAGTTATGATTTTTAGAAGTCAGAAAGGAAAAATTGCGAAGCTGTTGCTAGATACGATGACGTGGCCAAATCTTAGCCGTCGCTTGCTGAGCACAGTCTCGCTTCGGATGAAGGACGCGTCACCCTCGCATTACGCCCAGCGGCCGAGCTCGGAACGCGCCACGTACGCGAACCCCTCCTCGGTCCAGCTTCGCCCACGTCGCCCCAGCAGATCATCGACACGTAGGTACTGCCTCGGATGTACGCGCTGCGTACTTCGGATCTACGCCCCACGTAGTGAAGACCCTCGCAACTATAAAAGGAGGCCGAGGCTGCCCGCATTTTCACACCAAAAATCACTTCTCTCTCTAGTTTCTTTCTCTCTCTAGGATCCCAAACCACCCCTAAACCCTAATGAAACCCCCTAGCTCCCGAAGGAAGCCCCGAGGCTCCCGGAGTCCCGAGAAAAAGGGTCTTTCGGTTTCGAAATGCTGCTCTGAGCAAAGCCCGGTTTTTCTTTAAAATCCGCCACAAGTGAGCTATGCTTACGCAATTTTTAATATAGCTTTCAAATAATTATAGTAATGTTATTATGTCCTTCAAATAATTATTTGGGCTATTATTATGAGTTATATAAGTATTGTTTAACGCTTATATAATTGTAATAATAGTTAGATTATTAATTTATCGTAGTTATCGTTAGACTAAACCCTAGTGGTATTGATACTAGGTTTATCGAAGGAAAATTGTTTTGAGAGTATCGAAGCGGTGTCCGAGTGCTTAGTCACCACCTTTCACGTGAGTGCATAGTTACTTTCATCTTACACATAGATATGAAGTATTTTGTATAAATTACGTGCTATGTGTGCATATTATCTGAGTACTTGCTGTCTATGCTAGATGAATGATTTTATACATGTTTTAAATGATTTAAACTGTATATGTATTTTATATCTACGATAATGTTGGGGTAAAACATGGGTAGATGTAATAGATGGAAAATGAGTTGAGAGGTGTTATAGACCATGAGCTGAGAGTGAGAGGTGGACGATGTGAGAAGCCTTTCCCAAATGATGGCCCCGTCATTTAGCAGAGTATGGATGACAATCACGGACTATTCTAGATAGTCCAGTGGAACACTAGCAGGCTCGCAACCTGTAGGTGTTGTGAACGACGTGTTCACCCGGTGTACTCTAAACCATGGCGTCCATGCAGACTTGGTGCCTAAACCTTGGTGATCATGCAAACTTGATGCCTAAACCTTGGTGATCATGCAGACTTGGTGCCTAAACCTTGGCGATCATGCAGACTTGATGCCTAAACCCTAGCGACTAGGTAGACTTAGTGCCCATTGTGTAAACCTTGGCGATCATGCAGACTTGATGCCTAAACCCTGGTGACTATGTCGACTTTGTGCCCGTTGTGTATACCATGGCAGTGATGGACTTCGTGCCGGTTCCTTAGGATGATCCTTAGGAATGAATGAACGTGGAATAACTAATTCTTAGGGTAGATCCTTAAGAATAAAGAAGATAATGGGGATGGGTAATTGGGTTGATTGTTTGTTTGTTTAAACATAATAATTATATTATTGTGGGTTGAAAACCCTATGTACTCACCAGGTTTCCTACCCTGACCCACTCAGTTTATTTGTATCACAGGTGTCGATATGAAGTTACATTACACTGAGAGATTTAAAAGAGATGTAGATCACTAGTAATAATGAATGTAAGTTCTGTTTATGCTTATGTTCTGTATTGACGATGACATCCAAAATGTTTTAAAATGAATAAAAATATTTTTCTTCGGAAATTTTTTGAAAGCGTATTGATCATGTTTTACTGGGAACAAATTCCACAACATTTTTATTCAAAGAGGTACTCTGATTTTTTTATAATGCATAAACATAATCGGTCTTTTCTGGCCGTGAAAATGGGGATGTCACAGTTGGTATCAGAGCATTAGTTTAATCGAACTAGGAATATGGATTTATTTCTAGACTTAAACTTAGAATGCTAAGCAATGATTGTGAGGTGGGTGTCTAATAGATTTAGGTAATACACCTGAATAGACACAAGCACTAGCTTATTTTAGGAATGATGTCTAAATTGCTTTTACGTGCTAAATGATTTGTTATGCTTTATGCTATAGTTTGACCTGATCTATGGTATGTTGCAGATCGGATCTGGAAACCTTATGTGTTTAGGATTCTAAACGTACGAATACGATATTAGAACTAGCATGTAAACATTTCGGAGTTATAAGGATGATTTAAATGTCTATCCTAAATAAAGATCTAGATTCACCTTATTCGGTGTATAGATCAAGATGGCAAGGACCCGTAGTGGAAATATAAACGCAAATGGAAATAGGAACCAACCCCCTCAACCTCCAGTAATACAACAGATACCTGTTGTCGAAGAAGTGGCACCTGAGCCAATAATGATGGCCGAAGTGCAAGCCATGATCTAGATGGTGTTGGATCGCCAAATGGAGGAAACAAGGCGTTTACTTCAATAGAACCGAGAAGAACTTACGATACCAATTGAACAGCCCGAGCTAAATGATGGGCAGTCAGAAGGAGGAAACTACAGTGGGACTTTTGGTCAAGCCAAACCACCGATAGTTAGGCGAAACCACCAGGATGGAGGAAATGACGAACGTGGATGCAAATACAAGGATTTCATTGCATCCAAACCACCGAGTCTATCCGGAAACCCGACGCCGGTGGAAGTCATGAACTGGATCTCCGAAATGGAGACAATGTTTGAGAGTTGCAAGTGTAGCAATAGACAGAAGACCGCTCTCGCGGTTCCTCTGTTAAAATCTGGAGTACTGAGCTGGTGGAAGCTACTAACTAATTCAATGCCTAAGGGAGAAGCTAGTAAGATGTCTTGGGAGGATTTTCTGGTGTAGCTGAAGAGGCAATACTACTCCGAGCAGGATCTTTTGGAGATCAACAATGAGTTCCATAATTTGAAGAAGGGAAGAATGAGTGTTACAGAATACGCTGCAAGATTTACGGAAAAGATGAAGCTGGTTCCTTACCTAGTCCCAACCGAACTCTCCAAGGTTAACAAGTTTGCCCATGGATTACCAGCAAACTTTGGTCTAATGGTCAAGCAAGCGACCACTTTGAAAGCCGCCATCTGGGCTGCCAGGAATGTTGATACCCTGATCAGGGAAAAGGGTCTGGAGAGAGCTGAAGTTGGCGAGAAAAAAGGAAGCATGAAGGATCTTCAAAATCCAACAAAGAAAGGAAATTCTCAAAGACTGAAGAAGGAGGAGGAGGTGAAGCCAAGTAGTGCGAGAAGTGTAAAAAGAAGCACTTTGGGAAATGTAGTGAGGAGGTGACTTGCTACAAATGTGGAAAGACAGGGCATTTCGCCAGCAAGTGTGCGTCCAACAAGAAGGCGTGTTATGGATGCAACAAAGAAGGGCATATTTCTAGGGACTGCCAGAAGAAAAACGAGGCAGCAAGACCAAACACACCACCAATGCCAATGGCATTCCACATGATCCTCGACGAAGCAGAAAACAACGCAAGGAATCGAGGATGATGAATTCATACTCAAAGATCGATACTCGAAGATCGAATTATGAAGTAACCAAGGTGATAGAATCATATGATGTAGCCTATTAGAGGCATAGTCTAGGGTGAACTTGAACACCTATGTAATAGTGTCGAGAAATAATAAAGCCCTCATTTTGTTATCTGATGTGTTAAACTGTTATGTGATTTTCCTATATGGTGACTTGGAAAACTGTGAGACAATACTTGGGATGAGTATGAGTAGGTGTGAAAGGTAGTAGATGCATATACTACCGAAAGCACAAGACTCACTCTTGGATCAGGGAAAGTCACAAGGTTACCAAGAAGCTAGTAATTGATACCGTTTTATTCAAGTATGTCGTTATCATCGTTTCAGTAATGACTACAAAGATTGTTGATATTCCTACCCTAATGGTCATATCGAATTGAGTCTGACTACGCTGAGTATGCTATGTGGCTTAGAAAATCAAGTTTGATGTAGCATCTGACTTAAGACGGAAGATTGGAATAAAAAGCGATCAGTAGAGGTATCACGAAAAGTTGCTTGTAGCTAGAAACGTTATCTTTTAAAATGTGATTATATCACATTAGAGCATGAAGGAAGGTATAGTCTGTTTTGGAATATAACCATAAGAGACCTGAGTCTAAACGTGTATCACATGATGGTAGGTCATAATTTGGAGTCTAACCTGAGATAGAAAGCAGGCCCACGATCGAGTACTGCTTACAGTCAATAAGTCTAAGAGATAGACTTGAAGGAATATAGAAGTTATAATTATTAGATAGGATGAAGAGATGACGTATGGAGTCATTATACGAGCCCTGTTTCGTTTATGATTCCGGGACATAATCATCCTAAGGGGGAGATAATTGTAATGCCCGTAGATCTGAGTTAGTCAAATTAGAGGCAATAAGTGTCGAAAATGACTTTTCGGCAAAATATTATTTAGAATAAATAATATTAACCCGTCAAAGTTTCGCGACGTAACCGGCACGATACCAGGAAACGTAAATAGTGAATTTACGATAGAGCAAGATTTAGCATTAGTGATCTAAATGAAAGTCGTAGAATACGTTAAACCGAGAGCGTCCATACAAAGAACGCCCAAATCTGACTTCGTATGAGGAAGTCATGATTTTTCGAAGTTTCGGATTAGCAGTGTACAACTCGAAATTCGAATAATAGATCGAGCAGTTTTTAGCCAACACGACCTAAATGAGAATTGAAGATCTCATTAAGAGTAGCATAACGAGAAAAAGATAGGCGAAAACGGATGTTGGATGAAGAAGTTATGAGAATTTAACGGACCAATCCTGTCCCGGCCTGTTAATAATGTAACCTTTAAAATAAATTCAAAATTAGCCGACAGAGTCTAAATGAAAGTTGTAGAGTACGTTCCCGCCTTCGCGTGGATATAAAGAACGTCAAAAACTGAGCTCGTATGCAAAAGTTATGATTTTTAGAAGTCAGAAAGGAAAAATTGCGAAGCTGTTGCTAGATACGATGACGTGGCCAAATCTCAGTCGTCGCTTGCTGAGCACGGTCTCGCTTCGGATGAAGGACGCGTCACCCTCGCATTACGCCCAGCGGCCGAGCTCGGAACGCACCGCGTACGCGAACCCCTCCTCAGTCCAACTTCGCCCACGTCGCCCCAACAGATCATCGACACGTAGGTACGACTTCGGATGTACGCGCTGCGTACTTCGGATCTACGCCCCACGTAGTGAAGACCCTCGCAACTATAAAAGGAGGCCGAGGCTGCCCGCATTTTCACACCAGAAATCACTTCTCTCTCTAGTTTCTTTCTCTCTCTAGGATCCCAAACCACCCCTAAACCCTATGTAAACCCCCTATCTCCCGAAGGAAGCCTCGAGGCTCCCGGAGTCCCGAGAAAAAGGGTCTTTCGGTTTCGAAATGCTGCTCCGAGCAAAGCCCGGTTTTTCTTTAAAATCCGCTATAAGTGAGTTACGCTTACGCAATTTTTAATATAGCTTTCAAATAATTATAGTAATGTTATTATGTCCTTAAAATAAATATTTGGGCTATTATTATGAGTTATATAAGTATCGTTTAACACTTATATAATAGTAATAATAGTCAGACTATTAATTTATCACGGTTATCGTTAGACTAAACCCTAATGGTATTGATACTAGGTTTATCGAAGGAAAATTGTTTTGAGAGTATCGAATCAGTGTCTGAGTGCTTAGTCACCACCTTTCACGTGAGTGCATAGTTACTTTCATCTTACACATAGATATGAAGTATTTTATATAAATTACGTGCTATGTGCGCATATTATCTGAGTACTTGCTGTCTATGCTAGATGAATGATTTTATACATGTTTTAAATGATTTATACGGTATATGTATTTTATATCTACGATAATGTTGGGGTAAAACATGAGTAGATGTAATAGATGGAAAATGAGTTAAGAGGTGTTATAGACCACGAGCTGAGGGTGAGAGGTGGACGATGTGAGAAGCCTTTCCCAAATGATGGCCCCGTCATTCAGAAGAGTATGGATGACAAGCACGGACTATTCTAGACAGTCCAGTGGAACACTAGCTGGCTCGCAACGTGTAGGTGTTGTGAACGACGTGTTCACCCAGTGTACTCTAAACCCTGGCGTCCATGCAGACTTGGTGCCTAAACCTTGTTGATCATGCAGACTTGATGCCTAAACCTTGGTGATCATACAGACTTGGTGCCTAAACCTTGGCGATCATGCAAGCTTGATGCCTAAAGCCTGGCGACTATGTAGACTTAGTCCCCATTGTGTAAACCTTGGCGATCATGCAGACTTGATGCCTAAACCCTGGCGACTATGTAGACTTAGTGCCTGTTGTGTAAACCATGGCAATGATGGACTTCGTGCCAATTCCTTAGGATGATCCTTAGGAATGAATGAATGAGGAATAGCTAATTCTTAGGGTAGATCCTTAAGAATAAAGCAGATAATAGGGATGGGTAATTGGGTTGATTGTTTGATTATTTAAACATAATAATTATATTATTGTGGGTTGAAAACCCTATGTACTCACCAGGTTTCCCAACCTGACCCACTTAGTTTATTGTTATCACAGGTGTCGATATGAAGTTAAATTACACTGAGAGATTTAAAAGAGATGTAGATCACTAGTGATAATGAATGTAAGTTTTGTTTATGCTTATGTTTCTTTATTGACGATGACATCCCAAATATTTTAAAATGAATAAAAATACTTTTCTTCGGAAATGCTTTGAAAGCGTATTTATCATGTTTTACTAGGAACAAATTCCGCAACATTTTTATTAAAAGAGGTACTCTGATTTTTTTTATAAAGCATAAACAAAATCGGTCTTTTCTTGCCGTGAAAATGGGGATGCAAGTCACATTTATATATTCAAAATCCGCGTCATGACCACTACGTCTTCATGTATCGATATAGGTCTTATCTAACATTTTATTTTATCGCTTATTTTTATTCTTAATTCAATTATGCCACACAATTACACATAAAACACATAATATTCAAATAATACATTCTTATTATTTCAAAATGAGTTACAAAGGTTAACTTAGATTATTACATCATCATTAATGCCTAACCCAGTAACATGGGCGTTACAAAAGCTTAATAGATTTAGAATGCATGAATAGGAAATACCAAGATCCCATTATTATTAATTAGAAGGCTCTGAAATGAATATAAACCCTCCTCATAAGGTCTGGAGTTTCTCAAACTCCCAAGATCCAAGACTATGGGACCAAAATGAACAAACTTTACTAAATAGCAAGATCTAAAGAAACATGCATCAAGTCTAGAGCTTTATACCTTCTGGAAGTTTCTTGCAAGGTGGAAGTTCCATATCTGTAGTTACGTGAAGCCTCAAAGATGATTCCAATACCTTCTTCCTTCGAGATCACAAAAACACACTCTCGAGCTCAAAAAGGCTCACACAAAGGACTAGGTTTTGCAAGGGATGATTTGGGAGATGGAGGATGATGAAGTAAAGGGGTTTGAAGGGATAAGGATGCTTAAATAGTGTTTAAACCCTAAAAATTAAGGTTGGCTCACCTATCACGTATGCTCAACGTACGCATGAGTATGCCCAGCGTACACACATGGGCACACGATCCTTTTAAATAAGCTACGCCATGCATACATCCCACGTACGTATGACGTAAGGACCAACCTTGCCACAATATTTACACATTAGGTCAAAAATGGAAATTACCTACTATTTGGGTGTTACATTTACCTAGTATGTGGCACACATCCTTACTATAAATAGAGTGTTATGGCTTCATTTGTTTATTACTTCGTTCTTCACTCCAACTTTCTCTAAAAACCCCTCAGCCTTCGAGTATGACCTTTCTGGGTTTTTTGAGACTTTAGCGAAGTTCTAAGGAAGTAGGTCGGGAAAATAGAAGTGCTTTGTATCGAAGCCCTGCCAGCAATCTTCTCGGTTTTTGCTAGGATCCATGTAAGTTAAGCTACACTTTAAGTGTACCTTATATTTATATTCATTGTCATTGTTATGGATATAAAAATAAGATTTATCAATAATTTCAGTTATAACGCTGATTATTCTACTTAAGGGAGAGGTGTCTAGAATGACCATGTTGGCTTGGTTGTTGGATTTCAGAAAGTTTATATGTCGAAATGGTCCTGCCTCCCAACTGTCTGGCCTGGCTGATCCTTATTTGATAGAACTCTCAACATTCATTAGGATTAGTGAATGATCTAACTTTCATTACCAGAATTTCATAAAGATTAATAGGTTGATGTATTATAGGTTAATACTTGTTCGGTGCATTATCCGCCAGTTTAGTCATAAGTAGAATCACCTAGATACCTATCAATATTCTGAATAGTTATCCAGGTGAGTTATCTCACTATATCATGTGGTAAAAAATATATTCATGTGTGTTAGGATAGAGTTAGTAGAGTAGAGCTAAGCCTAACACTCACCTAGTTGTTATAAATGTATATGTATCGTGGTATATGGTATCTTGGGGAACTCAGTAAGCCTAACATTTACCTAGTTGTTATAAATGTTTATCAGATATTTCATTGGTTTGTGAGAAGAGCAAAGGTTCGACTATGCACATCCGCATTCGCAACTTGTTTTCATTAAATGTTATTATATTTTGAAATATTAATAAGTACAAATGAAACATTTTTGTTTGAAAATCGGGACGTTACAACGAAGAACAAGTCTGGGATGCATAAAACACATTCCAGACTGGCTATAGGTTTTGAAATTTGATTTACGATCAACCTGAAACAAAAGAAAAACATTCAAGAATGTCTTAGGAATGTGATGAACTGTTCCGGAACACGAAGAACAAGTCAAAATGCGAAGAACAGGTCTGAAATGTTCATCACAATTCTTTTTGGAACACTATTTAACTTATGATTTACCTTAAAGTTAATTTGTTTATTTTTATTTGCAGCATGACAAGATAATTGAAGCATCAATTACACTATCTTGCAAACCTGCAACTGCTATAGATATTCTTGCAACATTCAAAGACAGAAGACCACACGATATTATGTTCTGAATGACCCGTTTTGGGAGATGGTTAGATATTCCTACAGAGGTAGAAGGGGATCCTTTACTTCTACATTACATGTTTTTCCATGAAGTTATGATAAAATCTCGAAGCAAAGTAGCGGAAATGATTTTTGAGATGGGGGGTACAAGGTGACTTTCAGGAAGAAATAATTATGTCTTCTCACCGGCTTTCACTTTGATGAATATTTTCCTGCCACTGTTTTTGGCACCGCCTTCCTATTCCATGTTTTTCCTATGGTTAAGAAGAATGCCTCTGTGAAATTAGAATAGGTGGTTCATATTTTTGATAATTCTCTTCATGACTTATCGTACAAGGATACGGTCTGTGTATGACTTCGATAAATGTTAGAGAAGAGTTTCAACAGGCGGTTGCCTCGCCAACCTATAACAGTGGAGATAAATGTTAGAGAAGAGTTTCAGTGACTTCGATAAATGTTGTTAACTTATAATTATCATTAATAATATTTTTTTGGCAAATTTAATTATGAGTTTTTTAATGCTGTGGATATCCATAGAAAGGATAATTTGGAATCAGTTGTACTGTCAACTATGCACTGTATTCGATAAGGTAAACAATCTGATACATCTAGTGCTACAAAAACCTAAAAAACCTCCAAAAATAGTGTACACCCTAAATGGATTTTCATACGCTTTTAAACTAAAATACATGATTAACAATTAAACTCGTTTATGTTAATATTCTAATACATGTTTTTTTTTTTTTTTTTTTTTTTCCAGAAATGGATTCTTGAGAGTTTTCATGTGAATAGTTTGTTTGGTAACTAACAACCGAATGTGATCCCTTTGGCTATTTGATGGTCGAAACTGAAGAAGATGCATGTAGATCAGTTCAATAAGTTTCTAATCATTGACGATATATGATTACATATATAATTATACTTTACACATATATTATAATTTACACATATTTATAAAGAAGTTAGAGATGACAACATATGAGAATCATGTTGAATGGTGGGCTTTTAGCTTGGCGTGGATTGAGCACGATGCTATTGCTACCACATATGTTTATAGGACACCTTTCTAACACTGTCACATCGAAACTCATGCATATTTATAACTTTACAATTTTTTAGCATGATAGTAAACTTATAAAGAAGTTGGAGCTGACAATAGAGGAGAATCATGCTAAACGGTGAACTTTTAGTTCAGTGTGGATTGAGTGCCTTGTTGTAGCTACCACAGAAGTTTATAAGGAACCTTTCTAACACCACCAACTCCAAACTCACTTAACATGAGCCTTGACAAAAGAGCACACGGTGAGATGTTACCAAAGATTAATACACATCTGACCCATGACCATCACCACAACCACCAACTAATAAGGACCAAATTATTATTCGGTTGCAAAATGTGGTTCATGAATCTCACAAGCATATTGCACAATTAGAATCTATGGTAGCCATGATTCTAAAAGTTATTAATACGGGTGTTGGAAAATATGTTGGTACTGTGAAGGGGGTGGAGGTACTTTGTTCATTATTTCACTCGCGTACATATTTTTATTTAACTTTATGATATACCTATAATAGTGCATCGTTTATAATTAAATGAACCGTATATCCACTTACCATGGATGATGTTGGTACCACATACAACAATAACTTATAGGACGATGAATATGGGTCAGGTACACATGAAAAACCATCGAACGATAAAACTAAACAAATGTTTGCATATAACCAGTCGTAGGATGTAAATGATATTCCTTGTGAGCAATACAAAACACCTACAACACCTCTTTGGTGATCGCATCGAGTAAAACATGTATCCGTAAAGCATAATTCCCCATGGATATAGATGAAGAAGAAAGGTTTTGCTCACAAACAACCAACACTATTAGACAGTTATATAGATCTTACCATTCATACTTAATATAAAGAAATGGATGCTTCATTATTGTTTTCACCCATTTATCATTGGTATATTGATGATTGAGTTTTGGGCGCGCTTATATGGTACAGTCTCTTGGGCTGGTTGGAATGTGATGTAAGTTATATCCACATGTGATCATTAATTAATACAAATATGGTAACAATACTAACTTTATTGTATACATGTGTTTATTAGCATCACATCATGATGCGAGTCTCATTGAAAACAGAGCGTAGACCAGATGATGCTTGATGGACATTTGTGTTGATAGTATTCAACACGGATGCATATGGTTGATGGATCTATTTATTGGACTTGGTCAGAGTGCGATACAGTATACTTGTGTTTCAATTAAATTACCTAAGTAATAGTCATTTATAATAAAATATTATTCGACAATTGGTTAATTCCAACTTTTTTTGCAACTTTACATCCTATAAATATACCGAATGCCCACTGGTTTTTGTGTGTTCCGGATTTCAAGAAATTGAAAATGACTATATATGATAGTTAGATAGTTATTGGAAGAGTGACCATTATTCAAAAGATCCATCTTGGTTTATAGATATGCGAGCCCATATCGAAAAATTCCTAGTGGGTATCAATTTTTGGGCTCCCAAACTCACTTATCTAATCCATATTGAGAGTTTCAAAATCACCCTTGAAAAGGGCACATGCACCATAACAGTCTAACAATAAAAGAGATTACATGGTGTTTTTGTGTTGGTTCATAGAGATGTTGATCACGGTGAAATCATTGATTATATAGGGTTCAACCGGAACCCATGTCATATCGCACGCGATTGACGGAAATAGTTTGGATTACGAAGAAAAAATAAGGATCCGCTTAAACATTGGGCTATTATTTAAAACATATTTAATCTTATGTAATTATTACTTTTGATAGCTTTCAAACACCATTTTTATTTTCAATATATATAGTTTATAATGTAAATAGTATATAAAACCATAAATATATTGCCATAAATAAACAAACAAAATTAACACACAACACATATACAACCATAAATAAACAAAAATAATTACCACACAAAACAAAAATGACCATAAATAAACAAACAAAATTAACACACAACACATATAAAACCATAAATAAACAAAAAATAATTACCACACAAAACAAAATTAACACACAAAAATATTAAAATTTCAAAACAAACTAATAAAAAAATTAACACTTGCGGAATACTTCTCTGGAATCCTAATCTAATATCCCGATCATCATCCCGGCATGCTTGGTCTAGACATACCGGTCATTTTACAAAAATTTAAAAATATTTTGATTTTTTTTCCAAAGGGTTCATTTATATATACGAGTTAGATTATTCGATTTCCATAACAATTATTACCTACTCATAAACATGAAATTCTTTTATCTTTATATATTTTCGATGTTTTTTTTTATTATTATTTTAACATGCACAAACTTATTGGTTTACACAAACTTTATATTTTTTTGGAAACGAAAAATGATTAAATGGAAGCCTCTACCCAATATTTCAGAGTAGATCCTAAAACGGGCAAACCCAGCCTCCAAGAGGATTTCTAGGAAAAAATCCCCAACACATGGGGCATATTGCAAGAGGCTTACAAATTGTGTTTTACCGGGTTTGAAACCCCGACCTGAAATCCACATGGGGATGTAAACCCTATGCATCAAGCGAGTAAAGAATATGATAATATTCATATATGTATCATAATATGTATCATTCTACATTCTACAATTAAATATGATAATCTCATAGATGTATCATAATAGCCATAAATGAATAAGGATTTTTTTGCATAACACTCTATAATTATGGTTAAAATTTAAACATGACTATAGAAAAGTATTCAGATCATTTAAACGAAATTACAACCAAAATCTCATCATTTTTACGAAAAATCAAAAATTAAAACAAACTAACACAAATGAAATTCGAAAATTTCTTAGAACTACCATTATGATTACGATTTCCATTACATGGTAAATTAGTCCTTTAATATCGACGACGTACCCGAGAGGGCACGTGGCGACATGTGCCAACCTGCTTCAAATAGTTCATAGATTGGATCTTCAGACTTGAGAATTTCTTCGTTATTAATTTCCGTTGTTGCAGAATATAAATCTCCATTACTATCTTCCATGTTATTCTTTTCTTTTTTCAGATCATCCTCATCGTTCTCTTCCGACCACTTCTCCACCATTTCCTCCTCCTCACTAAACTCGCAACTAAATTCGCAGGTCGTTTTTGATGAATCAACAACATCGTCTTCTTGGGAAGAGTTTTCTGGTTCGATTCTATAACCATGACACGTGATATCAATCACGATTTCCTTCTCATCTTTATGAAAAAACCTATCAAGAAAGGGTACACGTTGCATGATCTTTGGAACATCATGGTCCATGAAATCCTCAAACTTTGGAGGTAAAGATTCTGATGATCGTATGAATTCATCGATTTTGTCAAAGAAACGGGATGATGAAGGGAAAAGGGTTTCGATTAGATCTTCGAATACCAAGATATGATCATCAAAAAATGATAATAGTGTTAGCATTTGATGTTCGATTGCACACAAGATCTTCGCATTTTTTCCTTTTGGGTTTCTGAAAATGTGAAATCTTGTTGAAACTTTTTGCAGGAATGATAAGAGTAAGGTTCCGAGAGTGAATAATAATGGACGTCGGCGAGGAATCATTGTGGTTTCCGTCGGTGGCGGCTGGTGAATGGCTGATTGAAAGTTGTTGAAAGCTAAGAAATGTGTTCGGATAAAAATGGAAACGAGACCCATAAAATCACTATTTGATGAAACGAAGCCATTGATGAACGAAGGGTTTGGCTGTCGATAAAGACATTGGGGAAAACATTGGGTTGTTGCAAAAGTTTGTCTTGCACGAGTAGAAATGCGATCTGAATGTTAGGAAAATTAGGTGCCAATTGACAAGGGAAGGTGGAGGTGTTTTAGTTAGGATTCTAACCGATAGATTCGGACAATGTTAACGTTCCTTTCATATATGTAATTTATGCAATAAAAGTTATATTATTAAGCCTACTTTAGCCCATAATTCCACAGTTTTTCTATTCATCCACAATTTTTCTAAAAGAAAGACAATTATGCCCTCGTTAATATTTAGAATGTAAATTATGGTATATGTTAATATATTATATATTCAAAGTAATTAAAACATGATTAATAAAAACTAAATTAAAACTTTAAGAAAGAAAACAAAAATTTGGAGAGAATTTGATCATTTTAAAGTGTACTCAAATTCGTCTATCGTTTAAATTTACAATGATGCTATTTATACTAATAAAATCATTAAATATAATTAATGAGCTCTAACACATATTATACATATAATTAAATCTTAAAGGATTTAGCTACAGTGTTTTTTTAGCTGATGTAAAATTTTCGGTTAAGCTTTTAACTTTTATCAGCTTGCTCCTTTTTTTACCGGCCGACTTTCTTTTCACCTTTTTAGTGTTGGTTGGTTTTGACTTTCATGGAGTTGAGGCTTGAGGTTGCATGGTCATCGGCTCTTAACATTAATAAATGTAGTGTATATAGCAAGCAATTTGAAAAGAATGCGTAAATTCATGAGACACAAAAGAATCTGAGGCACCAGAATTAAATAAGATGTGAGTAGGTCTAGAGTTGACAAGAAATGTACCCGTCACAACATTCGGGTCCTCACATGCCTCCTCTGTGGTAATCTGAAATGCACGACCTTTAGCTTTTGGCACCTCCTCATTTTTAGTTGGAGTATTCTTTGGTTGTTGAACAGAAGTTTGACTTCCCGCCATTTGGCTAGTAAGAGTAGGGCAGTTACGTTTCATGTGGCCAGTAACACCACAAGCATAGCATGTAACATCCTTCATCAGGCAACTAGGCTTCATATGGCCCACTTCTCCACAACCATAACAGACCACCAATTCTTTTTCCATTCTGCATTGGCCCTGATGATTCCTTCCACATTTTAGGCATGATGGCGATTGAAGAGAAAAGGATTGTGACCTACCGCTAGGGGTGTTCGTTTGGATGGATCGGTTTGATCCGATCCAATCAAGTGAATCCAAATTGATTTCGGTTTTCAAAACATGGATCCGAATAGTCCAAACTAAATTCAAATCCGATCCGATCCAATTACAATTCGGTTGGATAGGTTTTTATAATTCGGTTTTCAAAAACCGAAACATTTTAAAACGACATATAATTATAATATTACCTCACTTTACACAAGAAGCAAAAATAAATTATTTAGTTGTAATTTGAAATTTATAAACAATTAATATGAAGATATATTATAATTAAATATTTTATAGATAAAAAACTTTTGAAAGAAAATGCATATTAATGTTTTTTTTATCGGGGTGAAACGTTTTGAACCTATTTGAAAAAATAAATTACAAAATAGATAAATAATAAATGTTTTATTCGGTTTTTTTGGACTATTCGGTTCTTATTTTATAAACCCAAATCAATCCGAAATCCAAAATAATAATTCGGTTTTGTTGAAAACCAATCCAAAAATCCGAATATCCGAACCAAATAGTCCAATCCAAATTGTCCAATTGGATAATTCGGTTTTATCCGAATAGTGAACGGTTCTACCTATTGCTGCCACGAAAGGCGCTCTAAGATTGCACCCTTGAATTAAAATCAGATCGAACAGGTCGAGCTAATGGAATAGAGGAAATAGGAGCAATTTGATTAATACGTGGATGTTTTGAAACATAAAGAGTGGCACCATGTATCTCTAAGTCGTGCTCGCACTTTCGGGCATACTCAACAGCTTTATCGAATGATAGAATATCCCGACTGATCACGAAATCACGGATTTCCATAAATAACTGAATTTTATCGTCTTCAGTTGGGATATACTTTGTAGCCAACCGTTCTCTTTGATTGAATTGAGTTTCATACTCATTCACGGTCATTCCTTCCTACTTGAGCTCGAGGAATTCTTTTTCCAATCTTCTCCTCATGTCTAGAGGACAATACTTTCCTAACAAACAAGTTATGAACATCTCCCAGGATAAATTCTCCTGGTCATACTCGTTGAGAGTCTCAAATGTTGCTTCCCACCAGACCAAGGCTTCACAAACGAACATTGTAGAAGCATAATTAGCCTTGTCTTCACTAATCACATGAGAAATACGAAATACTTTCTCTGTGTTTAGGATCCAAGTAAGAACATTATTAGGATTAAGGACTCCTGAAAACTCTGTAGCACCACTACTCTTGAAAGTTTTGAATGAGGGACGCTTCGCCTTCTCTCCCGAAGATTCTCCAATAGCTTTCTCTTTACCCTTATCACTAGCCTTCTTATGTTGTTCGAGAGTCTGTCGAATAACACCAGTAAGTTTATCCAATAGTTGCACCTCACGAGGGGATACTGGAGTTTCTCCTTCATCAGGATGAGAATCTCCACCCATCGCTGGTGTATGGCTACTCACTTGTTCAGTCATTGCTCTGAAATTTTTGAGTAACATAGCATTTTAGAATATTAGGATTTATTATAACGTAACACTTCACTTAAGTCATTCCTATGGTTTGTATCCATATACTTACAACGATTCAGTTCATATATTGAACTTCCAATATTTTAAGACTAAATGTCAATCCGTGGGATTTAGTTCACTTAAACTACTGCTTTGATACCATGATTGAAAGAACCCCTTTCATACTCGACACATTGTTACTCCAAAACGTGCTACATGCATATTCATAAACATATTATATTTTACATTGATGATCTTATTACAAAAGACTGGATACAAACCGACTAAGTTTTAATATATTACAAAACTACCAAGGATATTACAATTTTATACATACTTAAACTCAAATACAAACGTAATAGTATAAACTATTCTAAATCTTCCAACAGTATATGACTATACTGGATGCTTATTTCCTGCAATTGTTAAACACTGAGAGGGGTAAGCGGTGACGCTTAGTGAGTTCAATAATAGACACAATATAACGTTATGCGATATATATACATCAATATGGCAGAAGCAAAGAGGAACAAGGAATAACAAAGGCATATGTGAATCATGTGACAAGCTTTCCATATAAATCAATGATTTGATTCAAAGATATACAATCAATGAGACATAGCAATTTCAATACTTGATATACATCAATAAAGCTATGGCCCAAATGGAACAGAAGACATACAATTTCTGATTAACATTTTGGTAGATTTCAGGCTTTCAGCCCTATCTAACCTTCTGCCAATGCCATACGGGAAAATAACATAGAAAAGGACATAGCACATATAACACATAACATACAATTGTGAATTGTTCCTATATATTGAACTCACCGTGAAATAACCGGGGGTTAAAATAGTAATTTGGGCAGCACTTCGTTATAATAAATAAGTTTCTTCGATGAAAATCGGGAGCTTTATTGAAAACCATGCCTTGCGAGGGTTGAGCTTCAAACCGAAAAGATAAATTTGTCGGGGTCTTCGGGCACTTCGGAACGTTTTTCGGGTGTTGGGTATGATCACAGGGCTTTGGGGAAGTTGGAATTGCAAAAAAATAGGTTTAGGGGTAAAAAGTGTGAATTTTCTAACATTAGCCGGGAGGGTTCGCACCTCCCTATTTACAGTGCAAGGTTCGGCCGAAGAGAGAAGGAATTGGCACGTGGCTCACATGCGAGGGAGGTAGGTGGCGCACATCGGAAATAGGGCGAGACGCGTCGGATGCGAAGGTTGAACACGCATCGACTTCGGACGCCTCCACGGACGCTACATGCGTCGGATTCTCGTTAGGCCACACTTCGCACTCGTCATCTGGTCGGAACATGGGGCATGATCACAAGCAAGGGCGAGGTGGCCGAACCCTGGCCATGCAAATTTCCTCGGATTTTGTGATTTCTCGGATTTTGTGTCCCGAAATTCAAAAATCCATAAATTTCGCATACAAGCTTTGTTTTTGACATTCTTTATATGTACGCGTAGGCGAAATTATATTCTACAACTTTTGTTTAGACTCCGTCGGCTAATTTTGATTTTATTTTTAATATTATTATTTTTAATAGACCGGGACAGGAAAATCCTTTAAAAATTCATAACTTCTTCATCTGACGTCCGTTTTCGTCTGTCTTTTTACCGTTGTATTACTATTGAAGAGACCTTGGATTCTTGTTTAGGTTGCGTCAGCTAAAAATTACTCGATCTTTATTTCGAGTTTTTAGGTTGAATACTAGTATACTTAAACATAGAAAAATCATAACTTCCTCACACGTAGTCAGATTTTGACGTTATTTTTATGAAAGTTATCGGTTTAACGAATACTACAATTTTCATTTAGATCACTAAAGCTAAAAAGTAGTTTACTGAAAACTCACTTGTTACGCTAAATAGTGTTTGCCGGTTTTGTCGCCGATCTTCGATTGGTCATAACTTCTTCATTATAACTCGGATTTCGATGAGGTTTTCGCCTAAATGTTTCTAACGAGATTCTTTACAACTTTCAATAATAAAATTTTACTCATTTCCAATATTATATTTTCGTTAAATTTCAATATTTGACTTTTGATTGGAATCTCATAAGATTTCCAATATTTTTCGAGTTATTCTATACATAGTTTTACTTCAAATATCGTAAAAACTATCTTGTTAGAACTCAACGTTCAAAACCATATAATATTATTCATTTTAAGCTAATAAGCTTTACAACACACGATAATTAAACTAGGTTAATAACGTGTATGTTACACCTACCCACACTTATTTGTTCCTAGGAGGAAACTCACCTCGCACTACAGACGATCCCTGGCTGCTGGCTGCTTGCTGACAAATTCCTGAACTGACAACATCAAAATAAAACCCAATTAACCATTTGGGTTTCCAATGCATAACTCTAAAATCTCCACTTGGGGTAATAGGACCATTTTACCCTTAACCTAGCTTGGTCCAAGATTAAGGCCGAAACTCATACTGTGAAGGCCCAATAGTCAAATAATCAACCAAGGCCCAACTATGGCCCAATTTTCCAAATTGGACCCAAAACTTTATATGGTTTTACCCTAAGGCCCAACCATTTTTTCCAGTCAAAACATTTGGCATTCCAATGACCCAACATCTCATAATCATCGAGGCCTATTTATGGCCCATCTATGGCCCAATTTTCCAAATTGGGCCCAAGCCTTTCCAATGGGCCTTATCCTAAAGCACATCCAAATATTCTAGTCCATATACTTATTCTTAGATGGCCCATCAACAGTCCAAACATCTCGGCCCTACTCAAAACCCAACACAATTAGGGTTTTCACATGAAATGATGATTAGGGTTAATTAGAAACACTTAACCCATTAAGGACTTAATCCACTAAGTCAATCAATCTACTAGGTCCATAATACAGTGTAATTGGGTATAATTCATACTTCAAATCCAAAACTAACATCTTCCAAAATTAAGGTTTTCTAAACCCTAATTAGGGTTTCCAACCCAAACATAAGCCAACTAAATCCAATATTAAGTTTGTAAGTCTAATAGGGTTCCACTAAGCCGGGCACCACCCACTGCCACCTCGGACGGTGGTGGTCGGCGGCGGCATCTACCATTTTCAATGGTGGTGGTGGTGGTGGTTCCAGCCCAAAAATTGCATATACAACTTCACACCTATAAAGTACACACTCACACACAAACACACACACACACAACCACCCTTCATGGTGGATGATGGCGGCAGAAAACGGTGGCAGGGGACGGCAGCCACCACCTTGAGGTGGTGGTGGTGGATTTTCCGATCATATATTGCGCAAACAACTCCAAGACCACAATAAACAACATATAAATACTCAAACACATAACGTCCGACCACCCCCAAGCGAATAACATCGCCGAAATACCACAGAAATGGTGGCCAACGGGCAGCGACAACCACAACTGACATACCTGACGTCAAACCACCAAAAGGAACGAATGAGAGGAGAGAGAGAGAGAGAGAGAGAGAGAGAGAAAGAGAGAGAGAGAGAGATGGACAATAACATTACCAGAAGTCTCTCGGTAGCTCGCGATCCATGCTGTAGCAAAAACATCTATTCTTCGGCCTTCAGCGGTTATCCAGGTTTTTCACGACATCTCCGGCAGCGACGTTGTGGCGACGTTCATCGGCGAAGCGGCACGCAGACGGTGGAGTTCGACTCAACTAGCAGCGGTGGCCTAGGAGGCTCTCATGGTGGTGGCTAAAGTAGTGTATCCTAGGGTTAGGGTTAGACGGTGGGGGAAAGGACACCAGGTTGAAGTCTCGTGTTCCTTCAAACCTTTTTCCATTTTACCAAGATCAGCCCCTGCTCACCAGATCTTTTCAATTTAAACCCAAAACTTACCCTTTAGCCCCTACCTCCATAAAATCTTTTCAGTTTTAATCAACTATTTACCATTCAGCCCCTCTCTTCAAGATTCTATTTCAATTTAAATCCAGAATTTACCAAACAACCCTCAGCCTCCAAAATTCTTTACAAAATAATCCGGGAGTTACATTTTAACCCCCAAACTCTCAATTATGACTTTTTAACCCCCAAAACCAACGCCTTGCTAAATTATTACGCATTTTGGGCTACTATTCATTAATAAATTTTTATCTATTTATTTATTTAATAAACGGAATATTACAATTCTCCTCCACTTAAATTAGATTTTGTCCTCGAAATCATTCCTTACCACTCCCAACAATCCAACAACCTAAGCAACTAGACCATAACGCCAAGCATACCACAACCTTCACAAAGCAACTGAAACCAATCTTCACAGGGTTCTAAAACTCGAAGATGAACGAAATCGCTGCATCATGATCACATTTACTCAATCTGAAATCTACAGTCTCGAGATGGTATGACTCCTTAATAGACCACCCGTGCTGAGCTTTCCAAAGCTTAATCTTCCATGAATGACTGACCAATTGCACGCTTCTTGTTGGATTAATGTCTAAGTCCATAACTATAATTGGCAAGACTTGACCCGACCCGACATGGTCCATTTGGGTTGCATGGAATCATGCATTTGGATAGAATATAATGAGAGAAATAACACTTAAGGTTTGTTAATATCATGGTTGCAGAAATCGGGATTAATCAATGATTAATCGTGGATTAATCGTTTGGCGTTCTCCAACCGTCAAGGATTAGGGCGTTAATCGGAAATTTAGGATTAATCGGTTTTGGCGGGATTAATTGGCCTTGGCGGGATTAATCGGTCAACAAAAGTCAAAAAATTCGAAAAATAGTCAAAAAAAAAGTCGAAAAAAAGTCAAAAAAAGGTCAAAAAATTTAAAAATTCAAAAAACCAACTTTCTTTTTTTACTCCAAACTTTTCAAATTTTCAAAAATTCAAATATTATACCAAAATGTTCATATTTTCGTATTTCCAAATTTCCAAATTATAATTTTTCTTATTTTCTAATTTTGAAGTACTTGTTTTTCTTAAGATATATTAATATTTAATTAATTTTAATATTTTATTAATAATCTATGGTCCTCGATTAATCCTCGATTAATCTCTGCCAAGACCGATTAATCCCTTAACACCACTCGACCGTCGAGCTACCATCAAGCGATTTTTACAACCTTGGTTAATATATTATAAGTTCTAATATATTAATAAGATTATCTAATTAATATTGATCAAGAATTTATCTAGGATTAATTAAGTGATCAAAAGAAGACTAATTAAATATATGGGTTGATTGTGTAAATCATCCATACTTATATATTGGGTTAATGCTCCATGGATTGTCAAGCTGGGCTAAAACCCATAAGATGCTCCATGGATGCTCCATGGTGTATTTGTACCCATGGATCATGGAAATGAAAGGCCATGACAATTAGGGTTTACATGGTGTAACCCTAACTATATAATGATCTTATTCTTGGAGAAAATCTGTCACTATGTGTGAGAAAAAGGGCTAGCCGATTTTCATGAAGTATGGATTTCTCCCTAATCTATTCCAAGTGTATTTGGTGTTGTGTGAACCATTTGAGGTGTCACACTTGGGGCACTAGGCACTCAAGCTTCATGAAGACATTCTACATCAAAGAGGTATGTAATTCTAACTTGATATATTCATATGAATCAATGTAATTATGCTAGTTAGGATGAATACATTGGAAAGTTCATATTTGCATGTATAATAGAGAAAACATAGATCCAAGGTATTTAAGGTTGCATGTACACTTAGGAGTGTTAGAATGCTCAAAACCCAACAGTGGTATCAGAGCCTAGGCTTGTTTTCTTGTTACACTTGCAAAATTGGCTGAAAAATCGAGTTTTTATGCTGTCTGTTCAGCAGACTCGCCGAGTCCATGGAGGGACTCGACGAGTCCAAGGCAAAATGCATCCAACTCGCCGAGTTGGTTCGTTCACTTGACAAGTTGGACCCCCAGATAGCATATATTCGACCTTTTTGGCTAGAATTGGACTAGGAACATTACCCTAAGATGTTTTTGGACTTATAAACTTGTTTTTGATGTGGTAATGTTCATGCTAATCCAATTTCAAAGATAATTGTCAATAGATTCATGTTTTGTATTAGTTTAGTGATTAGGCTAATTTCATGAAAAAGTTTGATTTGAATTATCTTGTTCTTATAAGTTGCTTAGATTAATAGAAAAGTTAATTGATTATGTGTTTTCAATCCATTTTAATCTAAGAGTTGATTCTAAAATGTGTTTTTGTAACTTGTCCTCAAGTTATATGAAAAGACACATTTAAGTTTCATAAAACTCATAAAAGTTGGCAATGGTTACAAAAAATGAAGAGTCTTGTCCTCAAGTTATGGAGGTTCACGAGTCACTTCATTAAGTATTAAAACGTGTAACCTTAATTAATTCCATAAGTTACAAAATAAAGAAAAGTTACATTCTTTTATTAGTTTAAAGTCTTCCATAACTTGTCCTCAAGTTATGGAACTTGAAGAGTCTTTTAATTAAAAACTACTTTAAACACATAAGTTATGGAATTAATTAGTTTTGAATAGTTTCAAAACTTACCCTCAAGTTTTGGAATTTGAAAAGTTTTCACTTAAGAATACTTTAATTCCAAGTTAGCCCTTAGAATTTTAAAAGTTAAAATTCAACCCTTATACTTTATATTATAAGTTAATAATATTTATATATATATGTATAAGAGTAAAGTCAGTCTTACCGTTAGTAGGCCTCATTCACGAAGCCAGACTATAAGGGGGTATAAGGTTACTGCCTATAAAATGGTAGTTTAATGGGTGTCCACTCTCACCCACCGCTTCCTTGAGTGGCGGAGAGTCGTTAGCCAAATGGGTAGGACAAGGACTAGAATTCTCCCTTCATTAAAAGTATTAATGATAAATAATAAGTAACTAAACCTTTTATAAATGTCCATTCTTAGTTACGTAGGAAAATGTGAATAACGTGCTAATCCATGAAATTACACTTTACACTTTGTTTAAGTCGGTTAGTGGAGTGTGTGTGGTTAACCGGCACACTAAGTCGTATTTAACAAGGTAGGCAAAGGGTAACTTAATGTTTATCATAGTATCGGTGGAGCGCGTGTGGTTAACTGGGACATTGATTAAGGGGTAAATATTAAGGGTACCAAGTATATTTGCATGGTTACTTCACACCCTGTTTTGTGATCCTCGGCATCCCAGTCACAAAACCTGAAGGGCACACTCGAGATTGAAACATGCCATTGAATAGTTCAATGAATCTCAAAAGATCTAGGAGTTTCAAATCCAATTAAAACCTAATAATACATTTCGTTTATCTTGGTGGAAATTGGTGAATGCTCATTCACCTACCTTCAAATATTTTATAGCTTGGATTACGGAATCCCTCTTCTAAGTTATAAAATAGTTTGTAGGGTCCTAGCCTTAATATTTCATATTGGGTGTTATATTATGGACTTTAAATCAACCATCTTGAATATCTCCCAAAAGATGTCTGGTTTAGACATTTATGATCTTCCTAAATCTCTTGAAACAAGCTTTCCTAAATGAAGATGATGTCTCATGGAAATCATACTTCTTTCACCTCCTCCAATTATTCTCCCTAACCCACAAGTTCTTGAAAAGTTTAAGGTCACTCAAGCCCTATTGGCAAGCAAAGGTCTATGTGTGATCACATCTTAGAGATGTAGTCACATATTGACAAGCCGGGAGAGTTGGGTGTCAAAGTCTTGAGAAAGTTTGTGGCTCAACTACTTTCTAAGTCACATAGTGAGTTCTTTTGGGAATTTTATGAAACAGACTTTGAGAAGACCCTTAATGATATTATCTATTTGCTAAGATCAACTTCCTAAAACTTTATGGACATTGACAATGATGACATTGGATATCCAGTAAAGCTCTCTCCTCCCATTGGAAAGGGATCGTCCATTGTCAACTCGGTTGACCAAATGGTAAAGAGAGAGGCTAAGTCTGAGATAGTCTCATTATCAAGGGTCCATAAGTATCTATTGCAAAAGGAAGGGGCATTGGTTGCGAAGCTGCCAAACTTACCTAAGGATGTTAAAGTCAATAAGTTTGACTCTACTTCAGGTAAAGTCCACTATCTATCTCTGCTAAGTTTCTATTTTGAGATTCTTGATAAATGATGTGATTGGGTCACATGTTGATGTTTTAAGAATCAAAGAAAAGTGAAGAAACTTAGAGAAAGAATATGTTGAATCTGATCGCATAGATGGATTTCTATCGCATAGTTTGAAGATCGGGTTCTTGAGCTACTTCTTAGGAGTTATGATATATTGTTTAGGAATAGATAACAACAAAGTTTTCATGTGCTTTTGCACTGTAAGGATAGTTTTTCCGCAAAGCTTTTAAAATAAAAGGAAAAAAATTTTGATTTTATTTATTTTAAAAATATCCTTAAAATGGCATTTGTGGAAAAATTTTGTTGCTTATAAGATTCCATTAAGAGCAAGAGTGGAAATATGAATTTGATTCTTTCATTTGTGGTAGTGTCTAAATTTACCAAATAAGAAAACATTCTCATCACCCAAGTTTTAGTTGGATAGAGACTTGGAATCATGCAAGTTGTATAACATGATGAATGAGAACTTTCAAGCATTGGAAAAAATTAAGACTAACTACTTGTTCACATGGATGTGTGAGTCAAGTAAAGGACTAAGGGATCGAGTACAAATTCTTGTGCACTGATCAATCCCACCACAAATAATCGTTAAGATTATTCGTCATAATTTACTATAGCTCAGTAAATATGGTCATACTTACAAGCTTAAGTGTAATTCTGAGACATTGGAAAAGATTCTAATGTATGGCAGAGCGAATAAGAAGAATCAAATTAGGCAGAAGGATAAAAGTTTCTCAAATCTGAAAAGATGGAGAGTACTTTAGTATTATATTATATGATCATCTTAATGATTAAGAGACCTTATCACAATTCATCCTCTAAGTGCATTCTGATAGCTAAGAAGAGGAGCTATGAATTGTTGAAGTGGTAAAATCAAGAAGATGATTCATACCTCATTCCAAAACAATTCTTAGAGTTATACTCTAAGATTGTAACTAGAGTGACATGTCTTAAAGAAGGTTTAAAACACTTGTCAAATGTAAGAGTAAAAGTTTCTACTCTTGTACATTTGAAATTGGTAAGTTGTGATGTTTTGGATAAAACAAAGACCAATTAAGGCCAATTGTGTGAAGTGTTTGTCTTGATTAGAATCCACACTATCTCTTGAATATCTGACAAGGAAGTCTTATATGTCAATAGGACAGTGGAAGTCTTAAAGGTCTTGAAAGTCTTAAGAACTAATCAAGAATAAAACCTGAAGTTCTTCACTAGCACACGACGTGAGGTTTATAACCTATCGTGTTGACATACTTTATTTCTGTGCCCATTCCAGTTAAATTTGGCTTTGCATATGAGTTCTTAGAGTTCTCAATTGGTTGCACAACAACTTGGAAGCAATGGCAGGCCCTTGAGCTGCCAGGTGGCAAGAATTTAAGATTGCACAAGTTCAATCCATATGAGTTTGGATTTGTCATTATCCTTGCCTTGTGACTATGGTTTTGACAATTCACATGGATAAGAGCACATACACCATTAAATCTAAGTGTCATAAGGTTTCTCTCCGATTCATGAAAATGATGGTGAGGAAATACTTTCACTAAGTAGATTTTAGCTAGATAGAAATTGTGATATTTGCATTCTCAAAGTCGTTAGTGGAGCATGTGTGGTTAACCGGCACACTAACATGGACTTATGAGAAGTGGCAAAGGTCTAAACAATTGAGACTATGATTACGACATCCCTTTTCATAGTTCTTAAAATTGTTTAGACACATCTGTGAGCTATCTAAGATAAGGTGTATGATATTGATAAAGTTTTATCAAAGCAATCTAGTATCAGAAATCTGAACATTGGTAAGAAAGTCAATAAGTTATTGATTTCTAGAAGTCCAGCTGATTTCTGATTACATGTCAAAGCTAGTGGGAGCATAAGTGTTATGCTAATAATCATCATGTTAGTGGGAGCATGATAATTAAGATAAAGGTTGCAAGTTAGCAATGTTAATTATAGAAAACAAAAGGTTTCAATTGGGAAAAAGTTGTTTTGCTATAATTAAGGGAGAGGAAATTATACTTCATTTCAATTCTAAAAGCTTAGATTGAGATTTTAATCAAATTTAGTCAAGAATATATATAAATTTCATGTTGTAATGACTAAACATAAGGAAATTCTATATATGGGTCCATTATTTGCGTTCTAAAATTTGATTATGATTACGACATCCCTTTTTATAATCTAAATTATGAGAACTTGGCAAATTGAAATGGAAATATTATAGAAAAAGACTGGTTTAGCCTTTATGTGAGACATCATGAATCATGTCCCATATGCTTCGGACATAGGATCGATTACATGTGCTATATTCAACCTTTCTAAAATTTTCCAAATGCATGGGGCATTAAGAAGGGAAAAGGTCTAGAATTGGATATGACTAAAAGGATTAAACAATTGTCGAGGACAATCTAAGGTTTACCAAAGATTGGTTGCTCAAGGATAGTTGGAAGTATAGTGTTAATTCTGGAAGGACCATATTGACATAATCTGTAAGGAGGCAACTCTTGTTCAGAAGTGATAGTCAAAATGGAATATAGAAATGTATCAAAGTTAGAAATTATTCAATCTGTGTAAGATTAGGAAACTTAATGGATGAAGGATGTTTCCAAGGAGTTAATCTCCTTTGGAATGCTTTGTAATGTTTGTTGTCAAGTCTTTGCAACTTTGTGCATAATCATTATAAGAGGATCAATGCATATAAGTTTAGAATCTAACAGATTTTAGTAAATGGCATGAATTTGGAATTCTTGCATTTGCAGTAAGGATTTGGGGCTATGAAAAGAGTATCATTAGAGTTATGTTCAATTGATCTCATTCACAAAGTAAAGATCATAGACAAACAGAGTATGCATACTTGGTGTATGACATGACTAGTGTTTAGAAAACATAGTGTACATGCTTGGAGCATGGGACAGCCAGTGTTTTAAATTCAAGAATAAAGTTGATAGCTGAAACAGTATTCAATGAATATTGTGTAATCATATGGTGATAAATAAAAGGTGTTTTATTTATATTCATAAGTTCTGAGACCATATGGGATTCGATTATTATTATGTTTCACTTTGCATGTTTTGACTTCCAGAATAACTAGGTCATTGTAATGAATGACTAAGTTATTCAAACCATCCACAGTCGGTCATACGTTGGAAGTAGATATGAATCAAGACTGTCATGGGTTGGGCTTGTAGAGGTCTAAAATGTTGGACAAGGTGGTGCTACAACACTCATGAGTGCTCATAACTTCTGAGTATTGGATTCAAGTCGCGCTCATTGGAATCACTTCATAGATTTTATCATGAGTGATCATGAGACGATAATATCTTATATTCTTTAAACCTAGAGATATGATTTGTTACTATGAGTTGGTTATACATTGATTGCACGAAAACACATTGGTAACTCGATGTTGTAAAACGTGCCTTTGTGTATGATTCAACAAGTAGTAGAACAAGCTATATGAGTTGAAGTTTATCCATTCCTTTTACCTTTGGCATAAAAGTGATATCTGTGGGCCCCTCGATGATTTGGTGATGACAAACGTAAGTGATCGGTCGGGCCTGTACTAATTTCATTTGTTCAATTAATCAGTCGTCATAAATCGGAAATCGGGAAACAACAAATGGACAGAGAGAGTGATTATAATCCATGTCTCAGTCCATATGATATCTAGAATGGAGGAATATGTGATCCCTTATCTAATGGACAAGTCATCGATAAAGGTCAGATATCCTCGGCAAGGTCAGAGTTCGACAGAAGCTTTTGAGAGCTACGATTGTCAGTCGGTTCTTGAAGTCATACTTGCAATAATAGTTTTAGACTTATCCAAATGGGAGACTGTTGGATTAATGTCTAAGTTCATAACTATAATTGGTAAGACTTGACCCGACCCGACATGGTCCATTTGGGTTGCATGGCATCATGCATTTGGATAAACTATAATGAGAGAAATAACACTCAAGGTTTGTTAATATATTATAAGTTCTAATATATTAATAAGATTATTTAATTAGTATTGATCAAGAATTAATCTAGGATTAATTAAGTGATCAAAAGAAGACTAATTAAATATATGGGGTTGATTGTGTAAATCATCCATACTTATATAGTGGGCTAATGCTCCATGGATTGTCAAGTTGGGCTAAAACCCATAAGATGCTCCATGGTGTATTTGTACCCATGGATCATGGAAAGAAAGGCCATGACAATTAGGGTTTACATGGTGTAACCCTAACTATATAATGATCTTATTCTTGGAGAAAATTTGTCACTATGTGTGAGAAAAGGGCTAGCCGATTTTCATGAAGTGTGGATTTCTCTCTAATCTATTCCAAGTGTATTTGGTGTTGTGTGAACCATTTGAGGTGTCACAATTGAGGCACTAGGCACTCAAGCTTCATGAAGACATTCTACATCAAAGAGGTATGTAATTCTAACTTGATATATTCATATGAATCAATGTAATTATGCTAGTTAGGATGAATACCTTGGAAAGTTCATATTTGCATGTATAATAGAGAAAACATAGATCCAAGGTATTTAGGGTTGCATGTACACTTAGGAGTATTAGAATGCTCAAAACCCAATGCTTCTAGCCTTGATTATCTCGGTGCTACCATTAGGAAGAAAATCACTGATTATAATCAATTATAGAGCACTTATATTCGATAGAAGGCTTAGATAATCCTTCGAGTAGAAGATCCATCCCTATAACGGTTAGACTTAAACGAGAGCTGCAAAACAGGGTCAAACCAATTACTATGAGATTATTTAATCAAAATGAAAGTGACTTATCACTTCCTAATCAATCAGTTACTCTGTCTGTACTTACAACCCTAAAACACTAATACTGCCTAGACACCGAAACTGCCCGAAACACTGAACTACCTGAAACACTGAACCACCTGAATACTGAACTACCTGAAACATTGAAATGCCTGAAACAATATGTTGCCTCCTGGACGCTTTTCGAAATCCAGCGAGACCTTCCCGATCTCAATTCGTTTTCCAGTCACCTGGTTGCGGAGCGAAAAGGCTCTCACACAGTCGCCCCACACAACTTCCGAACAATATCCTCGTCTCTCTATAGTTGTCATCAGTTATCTTGCCACTATGGCTCTAACGACCTCCTAATCTAACCGATCGAATCCATGTGTCGAGTCCTGACATCACCAAATTTAAGGCTAAAAGTGATTGCTACAACTACACCCGCAGTCTCACAATACTCTAGCACTATCTACCAACCTTGTGAATGTTACGGCTACACCCATAAACTTACAACACTCTATCACTATCTGCTAACCTTGTAAATGCTACGGCTACACCTGCAGAATTACAACACTCTAACACTATCTGTCAACCTTGTGAATGCTACGGCTACACCTGTAGTCTTACAGAACTTTCCACACTATCTTAATTGTTGATTACCAATCTGAACACATCTGACGTCGAGCACACACACGATCTAACATCCCAACTAAACTCATGTCCTGACTAGAATCCCCAACCTTGTTCTTTAAGGCCTACTATCAAACATTCTGAGAATGCGGTCTCATCATTGCCATGTTTTCCGAACTTCTAACTCACACTATCCTCAATCCATACATCTGCTTGGACTGACTTCCTTCCTCACATGAATGTGAAAGTTATCCTAGTTTCAAAACTGCTCCTGTTTCTGAATCCCTTGACGATTCTCCCCTACTTATATTCAACAAAGTCTTCAAAATACATGAATATTGAAGAAATCCCAAGGATACTGATAACTCCAGACGTCGTGAAATGATACCGTACTCAAATCTTGGAGTCCAATTAACCGATGCTCAAAGCAAAACTTCAGTAATAGACCACTTCCCTTGGCGATCCCATGAGTCAACACTACTACAAAAGCACCCTTTTACGACACGCAATGTGTGTCGTAAAACGCTCAGACGATACGCAAATGCGTGTCAAGGAAGGCCCCATTATAACGAAAGACGACATGCTTTTGCGCATAGTCTATTTACGACATGCATTTACGATGCGCAGTTACGAAACACACTTATGACGCTCATTTACGACACACAATGCGTATCAAGGAAGGCCCTGTCCTAAAGGAAGACGACACACATTTGCGTGTTGTAACCTTACGACGTGCGTATAGGACACACATTGCGTATCACTAAAGCCCCTGTCATAAATGAAGATGACACGCATTTGCATGTCATAAACTTCAGCAACCATTTACGATATGCATTTACGACGCATCTTTATGATACTCATTTACGCATAATACAAAATAATGTTATACCAAAACAATCAATTTCATCCAATAACATCATGTCAAAAAAATTGTAATACAATGGTATTAAGGGAATCTGATTGTACATTGTTATTAAGAGGTTTTCCCTAACTATATAACCTAATATTACATTGTTATTAAGAATCACCTTGTTTCAGATATCATGTCAAAAAAATCCTTCATGTCAAAAAATTGGCCGTTGTCCACCAGGTGTAGATGGCAAGTAATGACTTGAACATTAGCTGAAACAAAAAAGCTTTTATTAATCACACAATCAACAACCTTTAGAAGTACATCAGAATGCATATATATATATATATATATATATATATATACACACACACACACACACACACACACTAAAAGATGTGATGTAATATGTACGATCCTGTAAAAAGAAAAATAGCAAAAAACAATTTAAGGAATAGATTGCCAATGAAAATGAATAATAAAGAAATGCCTCTTACCAGATGGTGGCCACTGGACAACTGGAACATCACTTGTAGATCAAGTCTCACTTGAAAAATAAAACAAATGTCAACAGAACATCACTTGTATACAGGAAGGTCAAAGAAAGTATATAGCTATTTTTCACAGTTAACCCAAAAATTTATAAAAAGTACATATCCTTAAAAACTTTAAATATTACTTCAATGTCCTTATAAAGTTTGAAATTACATATATATCATTCTAAAACTATATAATTCTCATATATATCCAAACATATATATTTTAATTTGGATTATGTCAATTTATTTCTTTATTATGCATCTTACTTTCATTTCTCTATTTTACAACTTCGTACCTTAAGTCTTTTTCTTATCAAGATATGGCACAATGCCGTAATAGGGAAGGAAATGAAAGATGCTATAATGGGACAAAAACTACTAGAGAGAGAGAGGGAGAGAGAAGGAATACATGTCAAAGGAGGATTTTCATGCTATAACAATTTGTAATGTTTTTTTGTTACTTTTGCTTGAAATGTTCTCTTCCCATGTGGATTATGGTACTCATTCAAATACACATTCTGTTTATCTGCAAATCAAAAAAAGTCAAAAGGTCAAATTAAAATGTTACTTGCTTGAAACCCATGTCATTTTGTCATCACCTTGTTGCAGTTGGGAACAAGTGTCCGGAGGGTTCTTATTCTTTCACTTATTTTATTCCCGCGCCTCTGCACAGAAGTGACAAAAAATGTCATCAGCTTATGCGGTCACCCCTTTAAAGCACCATTGTTATTGTGCCACGAAATTGTCATCATCACCTTGAATTTTTTTTAATTGGTAAATGATTTATAAAATAATACATAAAAACTAGGAGTTTATTTTTGCTAGATTTGAAAATACAATCCATTCCAATGCCCGGTTTTAATCAAACCATTTGTTTGTTTAGAAGAAACATTTATTTCGTCTTATCAACTCTTCAAGGATATGTATAACATTTAGTAGTCATATGCTCTAAAATATCCGTGGCCCTTATAGATAAAGAAACTTGACATAAAACTAGCTAGGGACTTAGTTGAGCTGCATCTATTAGATAAAATAGAAATAATATGATTTTTAAATTCCAACCCCAATAAGATTGTTATAGATTGTTATGACATGTAATCATCCTATACTAAAAGATTAAAAAACAATTACTTGAACAGATGCAGTACTAGAAAAAAAATTTGTCCTTAATCTTTATGCCTTATTCATAATCTTGAGAAAAAGCTTCTACTACTTCAGCAATGGTCTGGTACAACAAGATTTAGAGTAATACTTCTGTAAGAACTTGTCATTTAATCAGATAATTAACTTAAACTGTGTTTGGATTATTATGTTCCTTGAAGAAGTAACACTTGAGTAATAGATTAGGGTAAAATAATGTAACATCCCAAGTTCCAAAGCAGGAGATCGGGGGTGTAAAGTGTAAATGGAGGTTTAGACTCGGCGAGTCGAGTCGCGAGTGGATCGCATGAATAAGTGACCAGACTCGACGAGTCGGAGGCTAGACTCGGCGAGTCGGTGCTGGAATAAGAAACCCTAATTTTCAGGGTTTGCACCCTATTTAAAGAATGATATGCCTTCATTTCAGCCTCTATCTCCCCTGAGTGTTCCAGAGAAACCCTAAATCGTGAGAGGCTACATTGTTGAGAAGATTGAAGCTTGGAAGGAGAAATTTGTGAAGAGAAGTTGGAGGAAATTAAGGATAGCATCAAGAGGGCTTGTGGATCTGAAGTCTACATCAGTTTAGACTCGTCTTTGGGGTAAGAAGCCACTGCCTTAAGCCTTTTTTTCCTTATTGTCATCCATGGTGGTTGTTTTGGGGGTTTTTTAGCTTGGTTTGGATCCATTTCAGGTTTAGAGGTTTGATCTAAAGTTGCAACTTCAGATCTAGGTTGTATTGGAGCCATAAGGGCAGAAAGCATCAGTCTTTGGGCTTGTTTGAGAGTGCCTTTGGCCCAAAACCTTCTTGTAGCTTGGTTGGAGCTTGTTGAGCCTTGCATGCACGTAAAGTTGGAAACATTACATGTGAATCTGGCCCTAGGAGTCCAGATCTATGTATTGGAAGAAATGGAATGGCCTGTAATTGTCTGAATGAAGATGTCACGTGTGGACTTGGCGTGTTGGAAGAACAACTCGGCGAGTCTGTTGAAGATGGCCTTGGAATCGGCGAGTCTGTTCTTGGACTCGGCGAGTCTGGTCGTGGAACCCTAGCCCTTTTTGGTTAAGCTGTGTCTCGGTGAGTTGATGGACAACTCGGTGTGTTGAGCAGGATGAGACACGGAGATTTTTGGACTCGGCGAGTTGAGTCGTGATTGAGAGTGTCTGAGTATAGGGACTCGACGAGTTAACGGGTTGACTCGGCAAGTAGGGTCAACCAGTAAGGTTGACTTTGACTTGGACCAAGGGTTGACTAGTTTGACTTCCAAGGGTATTTCGGTAATTATTGGTATTTATTGGATTTGGTTAATTGGTAGTGTATAGTGGTGGAGTTCATGTCGGAGGTCGGAGCAGCGTGATCTTATCTCTTCAGTAATTTATAGCAGGTGAGTTATCCTCACTATATCGACAAGGTCTAAGCCACCAAGGCCGGCCCTTTATCGGATGGGAATCCGGGTAGTTGTTTGTTATGTTATTGCTTTGCTATGTCTGCATCATGGTAGTTAGGATGGTATATGTTAGAGACCTGGTTAAGGTCGGTATCCTGGTTAGGATGTTGCTATGTTATGTGATCTGTTAGATCGGTTGACTAGTCGTGAATTGCTATATGATTATATGTTTATGTGCACATGGTTGTTGGACTGGGGTTGGGTTGAGGCGGGTCCTGCTTTGTGTTGTAGGTCAACATACCCAGGGCGGACCGGTTAGACCGAAGGCCTAGTTAGCGGTCCGGATAGGCAGAAGGCCCCGAGAGGGCGGACCAGATGTGTCGAGGCTTGGGGAGTGGACCAGACAGACTGAAGGCTCGGTGCGGGCGGACAAGTCATACTGTAGACTCCAGTGGACCAGGTGGACTGAAGGCCCGGAGCAGGCGGACTAGTCATATTATAGACTCGGAGAGAGAGTGGACCGGGTGGGCTGAAGGCCTAGGGTAGGCGGACCAGTCACACCGTAGACTCGATATGCATGGTTGTTTTGTTTATGACATGATATGATATGTGTATGGTATTGTGGTTGGTATTTTGGGGGTAACTCACTAAGCTTTCGGGCTTACAGTTTCAGTGTATTGTTTCAGGTACTTTAGGAGACCGTGGCAAGGCGAAGGCTTGATCGTACCACTCCTCATGTTTATGATTTTTATGATATGGTTCTGGGAGATACTCTGATGTTTAACTATTTTGAAAAAAGTGTATGAACTTAATGGTTTTTAAATGAATTAAAATGTTTTAACTTAGCTCGAATTTTATGGGTGTTACAAGTTGGTATCAGAGCCTTGGTTTGAGTGAATTGGAGGAACATTCTTGTGAATCCAGTCTCAAATCAAGGAGGGATTTTCAAAATGGTTTTCAAAAGGTTTTTCGAAATAAGTAAAGGAGGACGCAGAGGGTATGATCAGCCGAAGCCAGTTAGTAGACCCCAAAATACCATTCAAGTTGTTTGATTATGTGATATGTTAGAACAACATGCTAGTACTAGGCTAGGGATCTTCAAGAATTGCATGATAGAATTGCCTGAATATATGATGCCTGCTAGCCTAGGTTTTCCTTTGTATGAAATTGACATCATTACTGTAGTTATTTAGTGTATGCATCATGGTTATACATAATTAAGATCTTATAGCCTGAGAATGTTTGATTTGGCCTTATGTTATGTTCTTGTATGATTGGGAGCTTAGGGTAGGATTGGATATTCGAAAGTCTATAGGGTCTAGCATTATGTATGACTAGCATACAATAGTGTTGCAGGGTTGGTGGAAGTTTCATGGATGGGAGGGTTGTGTGAGATCGGTGGTTCAGTTATGGGATACTGGTGCTCCTCTAGGAGTCGAGTGTTCGTTATGTATATGCTATTGTTAGGGTGTTTCGGTAATACTTGATACAAATATGGGTAGGTGTGGAAGGTAGTATGGGCCCGTACTACTGAAAGCACAGGACCCATGCGCGTATCAAGGAAGTCACAACCCCTAGGGTTTTGTTGGGAGCTAGTTCTTGGGATTATTATGAGGAATGCCTAATATTCTTGTCGTGTATTTTCAGTATGGCGATTACGAGACGTCTCGGGGCAGGATCCGGTTCGGGATCGGGATCAGGAGAGGGTGATCAGGATGGACCAGTATTACTCGAGGTCATTGGTCAGATGAGTACGGATGAGTTGGATGCTAGGATTCATGAGATCCTGCATGATGAGGTTGATGCTATGTTCCGGGCTGAGTTGCCGGAGATGTTTGGGTCGATCAAGACTGCCATGGTTGAGTACTTTGATGAGCGTTATGCAGCTCTTGCGGAGGCGGCTACCACGACAGCTACAACGACTGTACCAGCGGCAGGGGGAGGAACCAGTTGAGGTTTTCAGTATCGGGACTTCGATAATACGAACCCCCTACTTTCGATGGAGTTCAGGATCCGATCGTTGTTATGAGATGGTTGTCAGACGTGGAGGGTTGTTTCTTCACGTGTTCATGCCCTGCGGATCAGAGGTTGAGGTGTGCTCTAAACCTTTTAAGGCTCGGGGCAAAGGATTGGTGGAGGTTGACTACGGGATCGTATTCTGATGCGCAGCGGGCTGCGGTTACATGGGATCAGTTTAGAGAGATGTTCAGTACTCGATATGTTCCGAGGGTTAAGAGAGAGAGGTTGGCTCAAGAGTTCTTGGAGCTGAAGCAGGATTCAGAGTCGGTGACGGAGATCACCAGGATGTTCATTAAGAAGGCGATGTTTTGCCCTGAGTTTGCTTCAGAACAGGCCCAGATGTCCCGATATCTGAGTATGCTCAAGAGGGATATCAGGCAGTTTGTGTCTACGCAGAGGCGCGAGACCTTACTGGAGTTGCAGGAGGCCGCTCGGCGGCGTGAGTTGGAGATTGAGTTACAGTTGAGAGAGTAGAGGCAGGCCCCGGTGCAGTCGCAGCCGGCGCCGAAACGGTCCAAGACCATTGATTCTAGGTTGGACAATCAGAGCGGCCGCACTTGTGTGAAGTGCGGGAAGGGTCATACCGGAGTTTGTAAGTCCGGTGGTGCATGCTGCAAGTGTGGGAGAGTGGGGCATTATGCGAGGGATTGCCGTCAGTCAGCCCCAGTTCAGGATATGAGGATTTGTTATCAGTGCCATTAGGTTGGCCACATGAGGTCCAACTGTCCACAGCTAGTTTCCAAGCCAGTGCATGTTCCAACACCAGCCACCTTGAGGAGTACTGGCGGGGGGCAGGGTGGAACGGAGCCTCCTAGGGCTCAGGGGCGCGCTTTTCAGCTCACAGCAGAGGAGGTCAGGGAAGAGCCGGATGCGGTTGTGGGTATGTTTCCATTTTGTTATCTTGTTATTTTGTGATTATTATGGAGTATTGTATATCTGCTAGACTTGTTCGCATGATTCATAGTATTGTGTTTGTTCGTGTTTTCGTCTGGTTTATCATATGATTGAGGGTTTTGGTATTGGGAGTCGTAGTTGGTTAGCATCCAGGAGGATGGTTGGTGGGGAACTAGGCTTTTCGGTCTGGATGTCGGGTATAGTAATTGCGTTTTGAGAAGTGTTCAACGGAGAATCGAACTCCCTTAGAGTTCGTGATGTGCGATGCCGGGAAGTGATTTTGTGGTGGTTGCTCGTGTAGAGGGAATAAGTTCATGGATAAGGGGAACATGTGAGTAGGGTTATTTAAGTGATGCCGGCTGGGTCACCGGTGCTTGGAAGTCAGTGCTCTAAGTGGGGAGAATTGGAAAATTCTCAGGGGGATCGATAAGCGTTAGAGTTTGATTAGTTTTTTGGGATCCAAAAATGTTTCAGTCAGCCAAGATTGTGGGCTGGTATGAGTAAGTGACATACCGATGGGGCGGAGTACAGACTAAGGATTTTGGAAAAGAGTGATTGGTTGTTGTGAGGCCTAGGATTAGGCCGAGATCTGAGTATATGGAATAGAGTTAGAGTTCGGAACCCCTAGAGGGCTAGAACAGTATGTATGGGGGAGATTCCTAGGAGGAATAGTTCGGGATGATGTATGATAGTTTGAGTGGTCCAGACAGGTTGAAGGCCCTGGAGGGCGGTCCAGACATGCTCAAGGTTCTGAGAGTGGTCCAGATTGGCTGAAGGCCTGGAAAAGCGGTCCAGTCATGCTTAAGACTCTGTATGTGTTGTTAGATCTGTATGCGGAAAGTGATTTGAGTATGCTGCTATGCAGTAGCAAGCAGTGGGTCTGGTCCCAGGTATTGATCATGTTAGTGGAAGGCAGTGCATGGACCCGAGAGTCCTTACGATCAGATTCAGAGCATGTGCGATGCATGGAGTAGTGGTTACTCTACAAGGGATAGTGTAGAGTGGGGTGTGAGCACCGTGGCACTTGTCCGAAGTGGCATGGTTGGCAAGTAGATTTCCTTGGATAAGGAAAGGGAAAGGTATGTAACTCCGGGGGGGGGGGGGGGGGGGGGAGTGTTGGTTCACGGAAGTAAAAGCAGTAGTGCGAATGAATGATCGAGAGTATTTCACTTATGGTTGTTGAGCACTGTGATTGTGCCAGTGGTATAGAAGCACATCTAGATTGGGTGTCTGTTGAGGTTGCGGAAGAATTTCCAGTGGTATATAACCAGAGGAGTTCGGAAAGGATGCAAGGATGGAGCCTTGGATTTCCGGTATGGTTGTGATGAGGAGGTTATGTATGTAGCGGTAATTCATCCTGGGGATGTTTGGAGGTATCGTCAGTGTGTCGGGTTTTTCTAGCCCGAGGAGGTTAGTGCAGGTTCAACACGTGTATGTGATTGCAGAGGAGAGCTCATGGGAGTTGCTCATGAGATAAAGGATGTGTCATCCTGTCAGCATGGAAAGAAAAAGAGTTGGATTCGGAAAGGAAGCGGGATAAGTCCTAGAAGTGAATTCGATAAAGGATACGCTAGTCGAGGAAAGGGTTAGCGGCTTGGTACCAAGTCAGGACTCGGTGGTTCATGGTGATATCTAGTTTTGCAAGAGACAAGTGATTGTGTGGTTTGGAATGATGGAAGTATCAGCGGGTGATCATTGGTTGATAATTATGGTTGTTAGAGAAAGAAGCCGGTGGTCGGCTTGAAGCAGTTGTCATGACTCTGTAAGGAAAGAGTTGTTTTTTTAGGAATCCGATAGCAGTATTGGAGAAACTAGAGTCAGTGTGTGATTAGTGGCTGCGTTACGGGAGTGTTATCCGGAAGGGTGTGTTGCAGCAGGCTTCGAGGACGAAGCCTAATTTAAGTGGGGGAGAATTGTAACATCCCAATTTCCAAAGCAAGAGATCGGGGGGGGGGGGGGGGGGGGTGTAAAGTGTAAATGGAGTTTTGGACTCAGCGAGTTGGAAAGGTAACTCGGCGAGTCGAATCGCGAGTGGTTCGCGTGAATAAGTGACCAGACTCGACGAGTCGGTGCTGGAATAAGAAACCCTAATTTTCAGGGTTTGCACCCTATTTAAAGAATGATATGCCTTCATTTCAGCCCTTATTTGTTGAGGGTAGGTAACCACCCTACTGAACCCTGATCGCAAACGTTCCGCATAATGCACCTGAACTGATCTCGACTGTGAACCAAGATGACACTACATACTCCCAACCCGCAACTAAGGAAATGACCTTTAACTACCCACTAATAATCCTCGACATGAAAATAGCATATGAATTCTCTTGAAATATAGTTCAAACACAAAAAGAGAATAAACCTAGAGTTACACTTACTCAAACCCTTGGAACGAAAGACTCCATCATGTAGTTTTCCGCATGTGTTGCACTAAATCCTGCCCTGCTGGCCTCTCAAAAGCTTATCCGAAATCTTGGGTCTCTTCCCGAGACCCTCCAATATATGTAACTGATCTGGTTCCCTCTTACCATTGTGCTCCAAATCAATATCCCGTTCTCAGGCTCTAGAAGTCATATCATTCCTGGTCTTGCGGCCCGAGATACTCACGATCTCCATGACATCCTTCTGCAGTATGTCATGATACCTTACCTTCTTCATTTCCTCATTTGTTGCATACTACAGTACCAATTAATTTCTCCCGAGACTTGGTAGTGATCTCTGCCATAGTCTTTGTAGTATGGTTGAGATCTCCTGGGCAAACTCTACCTGGAATCCGGTCAAAAAGTCATCCCATGACATAGCACCGGCTGCATCATCACCCAACTCGCTACCAACCTCTTCACATCAATCACATGCCCTATCCTTCAGGAGGCAGGAAATAAGTCGGACCTTGTCCCTTTCGGGAAATGACTGGTATGAAAAGTGGTGGCGACATCTGCCAACCATCTACTGCTAGCTATGAGGTCCCTAGTCCTATGATAATCTGGAGCTTCACAAGATCTAAACTCCCGAATCCTCAACGTACGACTCTATCATGGCCGCTATCTTAGTGCGGAATGCACTCTGCCTCTCATCAAGAATCTCCAAAATGCCCTCCTTGACCATACCAAAGATTATAGGAGTCTGGCAAGTGATACTGTGCGTAATCTCAGATGGAATTAACTCCCCCATCTGATCATCGTGCTGCCCGGCTCCAGAGTCTGAGCCTGATGCCTCGCCGGTATAAGAACTGCCATATGGTCTACCACGTAGCGTCACCATACTCGGAAATATACCATAAGAATCATCAGATTACTCATCATAACTCGAGGGATCTCACACACTACCAGTTCCCTAGGTTCCTCTCAGCCTTCCTAGATTCGAGTACGGGTCCTCTGCTTTCAGTATTACGGGCCCATACTACCTTCCACATATATCCATACTTTCCTCAAGAACTTCCTTGACTCCACCAAGTCCCTTCTACTGCTACTATTGTTCTCATGCTAACCTCATCCTAGGCTTGCCCTAGGGTAATCACCGACCCACTCTTTACTATCAGCTACATAAGAAGTTCCTGCCATCTTCCCTTAACTAGCTCGCGAATACCATTACATATCACTAAGACTAGATAATTCTTCGAATGAGAGGTCCTACCCTACAATGGTTGGACTCAAACAAGAGCTGCAAAATAGAGCTAAACCTTACAGTCTAAAATTATTTAGTCTTCGCAATATGTAACTTAACATATCCGTTTACTAGTTAGTTATAGATAACTAGAACTCCTAAAAGTACAATGCAAGCAGCATTAGGGATGGCAAAAAAAATCCAAACCCGATGGGGAAACCCGATTCTTGAAGTTTTCAGGTTGGGTCGGGTCGCTGTTATTAGGTATCGGGTTCTTATCAGGTATATTTTTCGGGTTTGGGTCAGGAAGTGGGATGTGTCTGCCCCGACCCACCCACCCCGAATATATATATATATATATATATATATATATATATATATATATATATATATATATATATATATATATATATATATATATAATATTACACTTCAACCCCTGGAAGACTAAGGGGCTGTTTGATATTTCAATTACTAGGATTTTACTTTCAATTACAACAATGTTCTTTCAATATTTTCCTTATTAAGACATGGTAACTTGAAAACTATAACCATTTCTTATCTCAACCATCAAAGAATCAAACATGCATTACTTCACAAAAATGGCAGAATCAAACAACAATGTTCATATTGATAGAAAAATGTAACAGATCACATAAGCACCACATTTAATTCAATGTTTCTATCTTAATCGCTCTCTAATTTGTCTAAACAACATTATTTAAATTTAGATCATTTGTTGATGCTTCAGCACACCATCAATCCACAGAAAACCTACAAATCACAGAAGTAGTAACCAAATCGTAAACAAAACAATTACCAAATCTGAATCTAAACCTTCATTAGTTTATCTTGGCTATTGAATTAAAAAGAAAATAGAAAATAAAGACCCATAAATCAGAAATCCAAAATCGAAAACGATGAGAACGATGATAGCATGTGACTGGAAAAAAGAACAGCCATAGAAATGAACATTACGGCAAAGCATATAATTTCAAGCAAAGAATCTAATTTCTACCAACATCACCTCCATTCCAGAGAAAATAATTGAGTTTTAGGCGAAAAAAACTTACCAAGAGCAGTGTTTTTGACGAGGGACCCGGAGGGCTTCGCTTCTGGCGACGATTGTCGGAGGTGGAGACGGAGTCGATGCGGCACAGCAGTCGGAGCTCGAGGCAGAGAGGACATCGATGACTGCGATGGAGGGGAGGGACAAAGCTTCAGTAGATCGGGGATGAATGTTTTATGTTTGTGCGTCGACGAAAAAAAAACAGTGGAGGCGTGATATTGAGAAGCCTAGGGCACTTCCGTCCTTTTTTTCCAGATGCGCTTTGAAGTCTGAATTTTTAAGAGGTATTTTTAAATTCAGATGTGTTTTATAAGAGGTTACCAAACATACTATATCTAAATTTTTAAGATCTTACCTCTTAATTTTTTAATTAAGAGGTAAACAAACATGGCTTAACCCTAAAATTACTCGTTTATTCTTCTCTTCTACTCTTCTAGATTCTAGCCGGCATATTTCCTCTATACTCAAACTCAAATGAATATTCCAACAAAATCAAATTTTTAATTATGATTCGATCATCGCTGGATCGTTTTCATCATTGATTTTCATCGAAGTCGATCAATAGCAATCTATGAGTCTGCGATAGTGCAACGACCATCATCCAGTAAGAAGCGACCAACAAGCAGTGATGGACAGACGGAGCGACCCTTCTTTCTTTAATCGATCGATGGATATGCAATGCACAAGAAAAATCGAATCATAGATTAATATAGCTTTCTTTCTCTTCGATCGACTCCACGCACAAGAAACAATCACAGGTAATCGATCAATGATTTTCATTGAAGTCGATAATGGACCTCTTCTCATCTTTAATCAAGCACATCTTTCTTTCTCTTCAGTTTTTCTTGAAATTGATCATAGGTCTTATTGATAATTTGAGCTTGTTTGTATTGTTAATCTGATTTTGTGGTAATTTGTATTCTTGAAATCAATTTTTGATTTTCTGATTTCGAATTTGAGCTTATGTGAACTGTTAGAATCTGACTTTTTTGCTAATCTATGCTCTTGTGCTCTTGAAACTGATTTTTGATTTCCTTATTTAGAATTTTTGCTAATTTGAACTGTTGAATCTGATTTTTGTGCTGTTGAAATTGTTGAATTCAAACAGACAAAATCATGTTTAGAATATGTTTAGAATTCTTTAGAATTGTTGAATCTGATATTACATTGGTTGTTATTTTTCAGGAAATATGAATTCAACCAGTCAAAATCATGCTCCAACTGCAAGTAGTCAAGATGTGGGAGGTTCGGGTTCTAATCAACAAAATACTGATTTTGTGAATCAACAAGATGGGACAAATATTGATGATACAGTTTTTGATGAAGATGAAGATGAAGTTGTTGGTTCGAAAAGGGCAACACGTTCACCAGCATGGTTTCATTTTATAAAATTTAAATTGAATGGTGAAGTTAAAGCAAGATGTAAATATTGCTTTAGATAGCAAGAATGGCATAAAACATTTACTTGCACATTATAAGTGTTGTATACACAAACCTTTTACAGATATTCGCCAATCTATCTTGGTGAAAGAAAAAAAAGAAAGTAAATGGTACTACAACGCATGCTTCAAATTATACTTTTAATGATGATACTTCAAGGAGGGATTTGGCTGAAATGATTATTGTGTATGAGTATCCACTTTCAATTGGGGAGCATCATGGATTTACGAAGCTTGTGGGAGGTCTTCAACCTTTGTTTAAGGTTACTTGTCAAAACACCATCAAGGAAGACATCAAAAGAATTTATGATTACGAAAGGGATAAAACTATGAGTTTGTTATCAAAGAACAAAAGCAGAATTGCAGTTACTACTGATATGTGGACATCTAACCATAAAAAAAAGGTGTATGGCAATCACAACACATTTTGTAGATCAAAACTGGAACTTGCAACGCAGAATTATGAGGTATATTATACTTATTTAACTACAATTTATACATACTTATTATTTATATGTTAATATTAACATATATATATATATATATATATATATATATATATATATATATATATATATTCTTAAACAGGTTTGTTTACGTGCCTTGCCTGCATACATCTGATGCAATTATCAAGATATTATTAGAGAAACTTCCTCTAAAATCACTAATGATGAATGGTGATATGTTTCATATGCATTGTTGCGCACATATTCTCAATCTTATTGTCCAAGATGGCTTATCTCTCATTAAATTTGAGATTGAGAGAATCAGAGAGAGTGTTGCATTTTGGTCTGCATCACCAAAGAGGGAGCAAAATTTTGTGACAGCATCAGAATAGTTGGGAATACCATACTCCAAGAAGTTGATACTTGACTACAAGACGTGGTGGAACTCTACATTCTTGATGTTGAGTGTTGCTATAAGCTACAAAGAGGTTTTTGATCGGGTAAAGACAAGAGACCCAAAGTATACATGTTTTCCTACTAACCAGGATTAGGAGTTCGCTAGTGAGATTTGTGAAAGATTACAACTTTTTTATGAGGCGACTGTTATGTTCTCTGGTTCAAAGTATCCTACAGCTAATGTTTTTTTTCCTTTGATATGTGAGATTGGGTATTCTTTGCGTGAGTGGACGAAATCTCCTATTGATGAGATTAGGGAGATGGCTGACCAAATGGTTTCTAAGTTCAATAAGTATTGGTCTGTAATTCATGGGATAATGGGAATGGCAGCGATTTTAGATCCACGATATAAGTTAAAGTTTGTAGAGTTACTTTTGCTTGTGATTTATGGAGAAGAAAAGGCAAAGATTGAATTTCAAAATTTGGAGGGGTTTGTCAAAACTTTGTTTCAAGAGTACGAGTCAAGTAGTGCATCTAAAAAAAGGAAGAGTGAAGGTATTGTATTCTTCGTATTGTTTATATAATAAATAGAACATTATCTTAAATTATTAACATTTTTATACTAAACATTAGGTTCTTATTGTGGCTCAGTTCTCAGTTCATATTCATTTGGTTCTAGTATCTCTTCTGGTCATCGTGTTGGATTCAAAAAACTCTTATCGGATATTGCTTTTATTACTAGAGATGATGAGGAATAAGGAGGTATGAGTGAGTTGGATAACTACTTGAAGGAGAAATTATTGCCTAAAGACATGGAAATTGATTTGCTGGCGTGGTGGAAAAAAATGGGATTAAGTACCCCAACACTACAAAGGATAGCTAAAGATATATTAGTTATTCCTGTTTCCACTATTGCCTCAGAATCAGCTTTCAGCACTAGTGGAAGATTAGTAAGTCCTCATTGTAGTCGACTTCATCCAAAGACATTGGAGGCTTTAATGTGTGATCAAAGTTGGTTGTTGAATGAAATTCGAGGTAGTATACTATTTTATATTAATTATATGAAATTGTGAATCTTTTTTGCATATTAATAATATTAATTTTATACAACAACTTGTTCTGAAGAGACCGAGGCATATTGTTGTTCTGTTGAATTTGATTATAATGTGGAAGAGGTAAAACGACACTTCTAAAAATATTAATTTTATATAGTTTTCATGATTTGGTTTGATTTTGAGTTTGTTTAATATTTTGTAGGAAAAAACTAAAGAAAACGGGACAACAAGTTTGGATGATTTTGTTTGATTTGAGTTTGTTTTAATGTTAAGTGGTAATGTATTATTGTGATGAATTAGTTTTTCATGTTGTGTACTTGGGTGTTTTGGTTGGTTGGTTGATGTTACAATATTAGACTACTAGTAATTTCTATTTGGTTAAATGATTTAAGAACTTATTTGGTATTTTAAGTCTATGCAACGTCTTAATTTATCATTCTGTATTTACAGTTTTTCCTTCTTTTTTTTCTGCCATATTTTGGGTTTTAGGGTCGGGTTTTTAGGTAATTATCAGGTTTCGGGTTTAGGGTCGGGTTCGGGGAAAGTTTCAGCCCTGATGGGGTGTCCCGGTAAGAAACCTGTCAGGTATCGCCGTATCGGGTCGGGGTCGGGTACACATTTAGAAATTGGGTTCGGGTTTGGGAAACCATGCCCTGCCCCGAACCCGCCCCGTTGCCATTCCTAAGCAGCATTCGAGCATTGAGTAAACATAATCAAGCATATTCGACTCAGGCTATCATATCACTGACTAATCGGTACTAGCGTACAGTTCATAAAGCTCATAGACATATAACAGGCACATAAGGCATCCTTCCTAGATCCTCATACCTACTCTAGCATACAGTTCTCATAACATATCATAACATAAACTTGTATGAGTAATTTGCGAGTATTTACTTGAGCCCCGCTGATTACATGCACCACACCCTTTTCTCTTTTCAAAGTTCTTTTCCCTTTTCAAAATTCTTTTTATAAAAATGATTTTCTTTTGAAAATTTTCATACCAAGTCCTGAGTTTGAGCTCAGACACACCCGAGAGTGTGCCCGAATCCCTCAAACCAAGGCTCTGATACCAACTTGAAACATCCCAAAAATACAGTCCAAAAATTTCATTTTTATTTATTAAATAACCATAATTATCCAAATCATTTCATAAAAAAACATTAGTCATAGCACCAAAAATTGGGTATCTCATCGAAACTCATATCATATATATCAAAGTGAAAACATCCCAGGCTGAACAAATGGTGTGTACACTGCAATCGTCCCAAGCTCTTCCCCTTGCTACCCAAAGTACCTGAATCCAAAACTGAATATTATAAGCACGAAGCTTTGTGGGTCTCTCCAAACTACCACATACCATACACATAATCATGCTACTAAGAGATACGGGCCCCGCCCACACTCAAGGAGATATGGGCCCCACCCACACTCCACTAACTAAGAGATATAGGCCCCGCCCATACTCTGCTAACTAGGAGATACGGGCCCCGCCCACACTCAGCTAATCATGAGAGACGAGCCCCACCCACACTCAGCAAATTATGAGACACTGGTCCCGCCCATACGCAGCTAATCATGAGATATGGGCCCCGCCCATACTAAGCTAATCATGAGATACTGGCCCCGCCGACACTCAGCTAATCATGAGATACGGGCCCGCCACACTCAGCTAATCATGAGATACGGGCCCCGCTTACACTCAGCTAATCATGAGATACAGGCCCCGCCCACACTCGAATAATAATGAGATACGGGAAATGCCCACACTCACATATATAAACAAACACATACATGTACTATACTGACAACAAGTACACAACCTACCAACATACTAATAACCACACTCAAGTAATGGTGTGATACGAGCCCCGCCCACACTCAGCTAATGATAAGATACGGGCCCCGACCACACTCAAATAGTAATGAGATACCGGCTCCACCTACACTCACAAATATAAACAAACACATACAAGTATCACATAGACAACAAGTATAACAATCCAACAATATGATTGATATCTATACTCTGCTAATAATGAGATATGGGCCCCGCCCACACACCATGTTTCTATCAAGAAAATATAAACTACACAGGCCGTCATTGGTGCCTTAGACACGTTCAATCCAGAAGGAAACTCACCTCGCACTGCAGACGATCCCTGGCTGCTGGCTGACAAATTCCTGAACTGTCAACATCAAAATAAAACCCAATTAACCATTTGGGTTTCCAATGCATAATTCTAAAATCCCTACTTGGGGTAATAGGACCATTTTACCCCTAACCTAGCTTGGTCCAAGATTAAGGCGCAAACTCATACTCTGAAGGCCCAATAGTCAAATAATCATCCAAGGCCCAACTATGGCCCAATTTTCCAAATTGGTCCCAAACCTTTACATGGTCTTACCCTAAGGCCTAACCATTTGTTCTAGTCCAAACATTTGGCATTCCAATGGTCCAACATCTCATAATCATCGAGGCCCAGTTATGGCCCAATTTTCCAAATTGGGCCTAAGCCTTTCCAATGGGCCTTATGCTAAAGCCCATCCAAATATTATAGTCTATATACTAGGTCTTGGATGGCTCATCAACAGTCCAAACATCTAGGCCCAATATAAAAGGCCCAACTCAAAACCCAACACAATTAGGGGTTTCACATGAAATGACGATTAGGGTTAATTAGAAACACTAAACCCATTAAGGACTTAATCCATTAATTCCATCAATCTACTAGGTCCATAATACAGTGTAATTGGGCGTAATTCATACTTTAATCCACTACTCTAAACGCGGGTCCCGACAAATCCAAAATTAACATCTTCCAAAATTAAGGTTTTCTAAACCCTAATTAGGGTTTCTAACCCAAACACAGCCAGCCAAGTCCAAGATTAAGTTTTTAGGCCCATTAGAGTTCCACTAGGCCAGACACCACCCATTGCCACCTTGGGCGGTGGTTGGCGGCGGCAACTCACGACGGCAAGCGGCGGCAGCCACCATTTCCAATGGTGTTGGTGGTGGTTCCTGCCCAAAAATCACATATACAACTTCACACCCATAAAGTACACACTCACACACAAAAACACACACACACAACCACCCTTCATGGTGGCTGGTGGCGGCAGAAAACTATGGTAGGGGCGACAGCCACCACCTTGAGGTGGTGGTCGTGGGTTTTCCGGTCGTATATTGTGCAAACAACTCCAAGACCACAATAAACAACATCTAAATACTCAAACACATAACGTCCACCCACCCCTAAGCAACTGACGTCGCCGAAATACCACAAAAATGGCGGCCAACAGGCGGCGACAGCCACATGCGACATACCCGACGTCAAACCACCGAAAGGAACGAAGGAGAGGAGAAAGAGAAAGAGATGGCATATAACATTACCAGAAGCCTCTCGGTAGCTCGCGACCCAAGCTGCAGCGAACACGGCCATTCGTCGGCCTTCAGCGGTTATCGAGGTTGCTCACAACGTCTCCGGTGGAGTTCAACTCGACTGGCAGCGGTGGCCTAGGAGGCTCTCATGGTGTTGTCTGAAGTATTGTACCCCTAGGGTTAAGGTTACACGGTGGGGGGAAAGGACACCGGGTATAAGTCCCGTGTTCGTTCAAACCTTTGTCCATTTTACCAAGATCGGGCCATCCTCGCTAGATCTTTTCAATTTAAACCCAAAACATACCCTTTAGCCTCTACCTCCATAAAATCTTTTTAACTTTAATCCATTATTTACCATTCAACCCCTTTCTTCAAAATTTTATTTCAATTTAAATCAGAATTTACCAAACAACCTTGAACCTCCAAAATTCTTTACGAACTAATCCGAGAATTACATTTTAACCCCCAAACTCTCAATTATGAATTTTTTAACCCCTAAAACCAATGTCTTGCTAAATTATTCCGCATTTAGGGATACTATTCATTAATAAATTCTTATATATATATATATATATATATATATATATATATGTATATATATATATATATATATATATATATATATATATATATATATATATATATATATATATAATAAACGAAATGTTACACTATACTTCGGGGTCAACGGTACCAAGACCAACCCAGTGGTTTGTTAACCTAGTAGTTGTTGATATGCTAAGTATGGATTAGATATGCATGCTAGTTTGATATGCTAGTCTGTTAGATCTGTAAGACTACATGTGATACTGTCTGTTTATCTATATATATGATGTTATCTATTATATGTCGACATATTGTGTGGGTTGTGTTGAGGTTGTACTGCTCCATGTTGTGGCCAACAAACCCTGGAGCATGCTAGATATGAGATGAGGGCCAGGGAGGCCATGCTAGACTCATACTGAGGGCTCATGAGCAATCCAGATACAAGTTGAGGGCTGGGAAGGGCATGCCAGACTCGTAGTGAGAGCTTAGTGGTATTCAGTCCGATGAGTGATCAGGCCGGGGAGCACGCCAAACTTATGCTGTGGGGTCAGGGGTAATCCAGTTTGTTAGTTGTGGACCTATTACATGTTGTTATTATATTTGTGCTATTTGTTATGTACTTGTATTTTGGTGGAAACTCACTAAGCTTTGGACTTATAGTTTTGAATTATGTTTCAGGTACTTCAGAGGATCGTGGGAAGGCGAATGCATGGTCATGCACCTCCTCATGTTTTGTTTTATAATTTTGGGATTTCTCTGATGTTTAAACTTGTTTTGAAAACTACAATGTAAACAAATATGATTTTTCGTTGATTGAAAAAGTTTAAATTTTCATGAAATTTTTATGAGTGTTACAATCTTAAATTCCTTGTATGCTTGATTTTGTTAGGGTTTATATTTATTTTCTTAGTTTCCTGATTTAATTTCCGCTTTAATTATATGTGTGTATCGACATTTCTATGGGGGAAAAACAATATTAGCATTTACGATTATATCACCACTACTATTCCTTTTTTCTAAGAAAAAACAGAAAAAATTGGTATGGGAAGTAATCTTTTCCATCTTTAAATAAAGTCTCTTTCATAGACATTTTATATTTATTTGCTTTTATTCCTTAATTGATTGGTATGTATTATTTGGTGGATTTTTTTGATAAATTAGGTGCTTCTTTTCGTCTACTTCAAAAGATTATGTCTATGAAAGTTATGATGATATTACAGTTTGGAGAAATTAGATAATAATTTTCATTTATTTTATTTATAAACAATTTGGCGATTGGCATTGATCATCGGTGAAATAAGTTAATAGTCTTCATTATTTATTAGTAAATCTTTGGAGAATAACATTTTGATATAATGTCACAAGACTGCTAAGAACGAACAAAGAAGGAGAATAATGATTATTTCAAGAATAACAATTCTTTTTTTGCAAAAGATTTCAAGGACGACAAACCTGATGAAAACGAAACAAGAATAAAAAAAAAACTGTTTCAAGAATGTCAAAATGTTTTTTAAGATTTTTATTCTTTTGATGTATTTTACTTTTTAATTGTATTTTAAGTTCATTATCACAAAAATGTTAACATATTCTAAAGAATATCGTTTATATTAACATTTTACCATTAATATGATATACCGTGAAAATGATATGTCATTGTTCTCATTCTAAGAGAATGATTCAAAAATTTTATTAGTTTATTACTGACATTCTCATGGAATATCATTCTAGCAACATATCATTTTTGACAGGGTAAAATTGATTATATTAAAAATTACATTAGAATTGAAGCTTAATTAATTTAAAAAAAATCATATATATAAAATTTGGAGAATTAATAATTCTTTAAAATTCAAAATTTTCATTTTTTTAAATATCATTTAAATGACTAAACTACCCTTTCAATGAAATTTGAGAAATTATAAAGTATTTGTTACCCCCATTGTAATATAATATACCTTCACATCATAATCATTCATTATTTTCATATATTGGTACAAAATTGTCCTGACGACCACAAAATAGATGTTATTCACATTTTATATATATATATATATATATATATATATATATATATATATATATATATATATATAAATAAAAGGAGTAAAATGGTGTATTTAAAAGGACCTTGGATATACATCGTAATTTTTTTAATTATAAGCATGCATTTTTATAAAATTTGAAATGTTTGACAAAAAAAATACGAATTTAATCAAACCATAGGATCAAAACTATAATTTACTCTATATTTTATAATTATGTTTTTAACACGTAAATAGCAAGTTTAAGGACTTCTACTTAAAATAATAATAATAATAATAATAATAATAATAATAATAATAATAATAATAATAATAATAATAAAGATGTTTTAAATCAATACGTTGATTTTGTTGGGCTAAAACGATATTGACCCTAAAATATACTTTTTGGTAATGTCTTACAACTGACACACGTAACAAATATAAACCATACAACATAAGATTCACCAATCACCAATGAGAAAAAGCGATCAGATGGAATTTGATTCTCAGATCCCTCCACTTTTTGACATTCGAAAACAGATTCTTCATCCCAACAAGGCGCAGGTAAAATTCTCCATTTCATTTAAAAATTCGTAAATCATACTAATTAATAGCGTTTGAATTTCTTATATCAATGTCTAAACTGAGAAATTCTCCTTTCAGTAGCGATTTACGTCTGATAAGTATGTGATGTTCTATCTGATTTTTTTGCATGTGTGTGCAATTATATATTACGTTAAACAGATTTTTAAATTCTCCAATCAAAAAAAGATATATGAATAATTATTGGTGTGAAAACCGTTTTATGTACAGGTATACCTGGAGACGGAAGATGCTTGTTTCGCTCTGTTGTTCATGGTGCATGTTTGAGAGCAGGAACGCCAATTCCAAAGGAAAATGCTGCGAAGGAACTTGCTGATGATCTCAGATCCAAGGTACGTATTGAATAACTACAACTGATATTTAGTATTTATTTTCTTCAATTAAACAATTAACGTTATATTATGACTTAGAACTTTTCGAATCTCAAATCTAATTATTTTCAAGAATTTAAAAAAACTAAAGTTAGTTTTGAGATTCAAATTGATCTTATACGATTCTAAAAATTGTAACTTTACCTTTTGATCTAAAGCATAAGGATTAAGGAGTATTGTTATTTCTGATAGGTTGTGAAGGAGTTGATCAAGAGAAGGTCCGAAACTGAATGGTAAGACTGAAGCTCAATCTTCAATCCTAAAACAAGTGTAACTTTGATTAAACAGTAGCTTCTAATATCCAAAAAAAAAAAACTCGAGGTAAGGCAAAATAGATGAATCATGGACATATGGTTTTATGCTTTTTTTTTTTTAAATGATTATAATGTTGGGTGAGATTTTGAGAAATCAATTCAAATGTTCAATTTTTTTGGATATCTAACCTAATAAATGAAAATCAATTTTGTTCAATATCATGTTCTCATTCAATTTGATACATGTCATTTTCTAAGAGTTTTTGAATTATTTCTTTTCCACTTGTCATTTTCTTAAATTTTTTATTTTTCTTAAATTTAAAATTCACATTTTAATGAGATTTATAAATGTAAAGTAGATCATTCTATTAAATTTCATAATAAATGTTCTACAACCTTTATTATTTGCTTTATTTATTATATTCTTCGTATTTATGTAAAATTATTATTTTAAAAACTATGTAATGCTTATAATTTTATATTAAATTTTTTTATAAACTCGTGTAATACACAGGTCTCACACCTAATTTCTAATAAATACACTAACATGGATTTTCATCCAGGTTTCTTGAAGGTGATTTTGAGACTTATATCTCACATATGAAACGGTCACATGTGTGGGGAGGTGAACCGGAACTATTTATGTCTTCTCATGTCCTTAGGTATGTATCTATTTTTTATTTTGTCAAAAGTCAAAACCTTAATGCATGCTAGTTAGTGGTAGACTATTTCAAAATCTCTCATAAACTAAAAGTTATCTCATACCTAAAAGGATAACCCATAAATATATATAAAGCTAGTTGATATATAAAAAGCTAATTAAACTAACTGAAACAACTAACTGAAACAGGTAAAATAACATAAAAATATTGGTTTTTTTTATAATTAATTAGGTATATTTGACAGAATTTTTAAGAAGCTCAATAAGCTCCTTGAAATGTGTTGAAATGCTAACGTAAGAATATATATTTTTTTATAAACTACTTTTTAATTTGTCAAACCTAAATTGTGGCAGGTCAAACATAAGATAAACCACCAATTATATACTTTTTTGTAATTTTGTATTAAGTTTATAATATTGTATCCATTATTTATAGGGTGCCTATCAGAGTTCATATGATAGATAAAAACTCTAAGTCTGTAAAAGTAATAGCGGATTATGGACAAGAGTATGGGAAGGAAAATCCAATTAGTGTTCTTTATCATGATTACGGACACTATGATCTTTTGCATTGAAGGTAAAATTTAGCAAAACTTTGGGAATCGTTTTACAATGTTTTTTATTTTCTGTTTTTGTATTAACATTATCAAGAACAGGTAAATATGACCAAAAATTGTGTTTGCAGAATTGAATCAGATAACAAAAATTCCATTAAGAACAGCTAGAAATTATGAACTTAACGAAAGAAAGATATGTAAAGTGTTTGATTTTAATAAGGTTGGAGTTTCAACATATGTTAAACACAAACTTTTGTTTTCCATACTTATTTGTCTTAAAAATATACTAAGAAATGAATATTTTCCATATTGTACATTTCTACTCAATATGAATGGCTATTAATTAAATGAATTTAAGAACTAGGAATCATTTAATACTTAGATTTTACGAAATATATTTATTTATTCATGAAAAATGTAATTTTTTTTATTAAGTTCTTTGATTAAAATATGCAGATCAAATGTTCTCTTAATAGTTCTTAGTTTCTTAGCATTCTTTTCACGTTAATTATATAACTTGTTGGCATAAATAAAAATAAAGCCAGACATTGTTCCTTTATGGAAACAGATAGCAAGGTTCGGCATTGATTTTTTGAAGTTTATATGAAGAATATGAATGATTACTTTCTGGAAATATTGATTTGGTTAATCCAATGGTGAGAGTTTATGCAAACCCATTTTATTTTGACTTTTGATTTAACCTTTAAAACTTTTATTTTTGTGGAAACACATTTCAAATTTCTTAACTTCGTTTGAATAAGCTAATTGTAAATTATCATTTCCAAATCTGAACGATTATTATCAAATTAATATTTTGTATGTTATTGTAAAAAGAGACGAGCGATTGATTATGAAACCTATGGTCTTAAGCCACATAGTGAGTTTATGTGTTATTGAAACCTATCATCTACATGAAATGCAGTTGATTTGATATCAATTCCCTGTTATTTTCAGGCTTAATTATATCTGGCATACAAAATTTTATTTAGTTTCATTATATACAACTAAATATAGATATGCATTATGCAATTAATCGGATGACTGTGCATGATGGAAATTTATGCCCGAAGGCTTTTATTAGTTTGTATGCTAATTTCTTAAGTTTAATTTTTGCGAATTCAAACCCAAACGGGTTGTAATTTCAAATGGCAATGTATGGGTCTTCCATCTTCATGCGGCATAAGCTTACAATCGAATAAAGTTAGAGGTGACTATATTAACCAAAAAACCAAACCATAACAAAATAAATATATATAACTGAACCATTACTAAAAGATATGGTGAGATTTTTAATTTTGATTAATTCAATACATATGATTTGGTTATTGTTTTCATCTAAAATCGAATCACTATAAACCGAACAGAATTAATAATATTAATAATTTTTTTTAATATAATATACTATTAAATATATGGTATGTTATATTACGAAATTACGAAATTACAAGATAATTAAAAACACGACTACAAAAGAAATTAAACATGAACTAACAACTAAATTAAACATAAAATTACAAGAATAATAAAAGTTAAATGGTTCACATCACATTGAATCTTGATTGAGAATTTGAACACTTTCTCCTGTTATGACCAGGTTGATGACATAGTTCACATTTACGAGGTTCATCAGGATGGCAAACATCCATCTCGTTACGAAATCGATTTTCACGCCTCCGACCTCGACCGACAACACATTTTGAGTTATCTGCTTGAATACTCCAATTAGCCTCTAACTAATAATCAACATGAGGAAGTGGTGAAAACCCGTCATTATATTGTTGCTTGTATGTCACAGTTGTGTAAACATCATTGATAATGAAAAAAGGGTTATCCTCTCTAAAACGACAAACTGCAAGAGCATGTGAACAAGGGAATCTTTCCATCTGCCACTTACGACATGTGCATGTATGTTGATAATAATTGATAGTGTGGGTATTTCCTCTATTTTCATTTAATCGTAACTTGGTGACAATTCTATAGACACCTTCATTATAGTTGGACTCAGTTAAAGTATGACTTTGTGCAGAAGTGTCACGTTTACGAAAGAGATGCCACATACATGATGGTAGAGGTGTATTGCAATTCATTGCAGCATCACTATGTTTTCTAAAAAGTTGCACAACTCTATTGAATGTAAGATCAATACACGCCCTAATAGGTAGTTGTCTTGCTCCTCGTAGCGCATTATTCATACTCTCGGATATATTTGTCGTTAACGACCCCCATCGACGATTTTCATCATAAAAAAGACACCCTTGACTTTTATCAATTTGGTCTAAATACTGTCAGGCTTCAAGATTGATTGCTTTGATTTGTTTCTTATACTTCACAAACTTTCTTTTTTGTGTGGTGCTTCCAATATCCCAACAAAATGATTTAAGCCTCACGTTCTTGTACTTTTTCATGAGATTGCTTTTGATATGTCGAAGACAAAATCGATGGTATCTCAATGGCTCTTTCCATTCCTTTAGATTTTCCATTGCGTGAATTATTCCTTGATGTCGGTCTGAAATAACACACAATTGTCTGTCTTGAGCAACAAAATGTCTAAACTGATACAAAAACCAACTCCAATTGTGTGTAGTTTCCTCATCAACAATGGCATAAGAAACTGGTAATATATTATTGTTGGCATCTTTTGTAACAACAATAAGCATTTTACCCTTGTACGAACCTCTCAAATGACAAGCATGAATGGAAATAACAGGTCGGCATAGATGAAATGCATTAATTGCAGGTCCAAAAGCCCAAAAAATATACTTAAATGTTGCCACATGTGATGACCCATTTGGATTATGAAACCATTTCACGATGGTATTAGGATTTAAAGTTTGCAAAGTTGCAATGTACTTGGGTAACTCTGCCAAGTTACTTTCCCAAGTTCCATAAATGTTCTCTCTGGCTTTCCTCCTACCATGTCATGTCTTCCAATAAGAAACATCAACATTTAGAATATTTTTAATATCTGCCTGTATATGTTTCACTGGATAAGCAATATCTTTTTCAATTGAGTGGATGATATAGAAGGCTATAGTTGCAGAGTTTAGACTTCTGTTGTCATTGCCTCTACAAGATCTTAAACAATTGTATGCATCCACCTAACGTGTGATATTCCACATATGATGGTTTTTCTTTTTCATTGCACGAACATATCATGCACACTGCGGTGTATATGGGTCAGTATTAGAACTTCCTTCTTCACCGCCAAGATTTTTACACTTTGCTATCCAAAAACTACTTTTACTTTCACAAACCTTAAACTCTCTATTTTGCTTGATCGACCAAAGTCTTACTGCCTTTTTTTACTTGATTCTTATTTTCAAACAACATTCCTAACCTTATTTTGTTTTCAAATTCATTCCAAAAATCTAAATGAATTTTGTCTTGAATATCTACTATGTCATTGTCTCCTTCGTCTCTAGTATCGTTCATAAAGTTCATAATTTGATGGTTACTCACAATCGGAGTTTCATTCACATTATCGTCAGACTCATCCCCAACATCACTTAATGATTCACTAACACTATTTTCACTCAATTGGGAGTTGGGTTCATCAAATCCAAAGTCATTATCTGTCTCACATCTAGCACCATTAGGTAAAGGAAATTGTACCTCAGAGGGGTTGGTGACAAAATCAATAGGGTGAACTGGCTGTGATACTCCATAATTGTTAAGAAGATCTACTAGACTAGTATTTGCAAATCATATTATTTGTAACTGCAAAATAAACAATAAGATAAAATATATAAATTATCATATTATATATAATGTTTCACGTTAGATATCTGAAATTTAGACAAGAGTATGTACCTTACAATTTAGTTGTAAAGGAAGATTCGTGTATGAAGTCACAAACATGACTGAAGAATTAAAGAAGAAAAGTTGAGATTTCAAATTTGTGAGAACTATGATTTATGAAAATGATGATGGAAACTAAAATGGTGAATTCAATATATACATCAGAAAATGAATTAAACGTAAACAAAGTTATAATTATTTTTTTAACTTTTACTTACTTATTTTTAGATGAAAGTCACAATTCATGTTTTTACTTTTGCATGTGGATAGTGACAACTCAGGCATCTACTTTCCAGATAAAGAATAACAATTCAATGACTTTTTTTTCTACAAATAATTTGACATAAAAATTATATATATATATATATATATATATATATATATATATATATATATATATATATATATATATATATATATATAAGATTAAAAAGAAATATTTGATATTTACATAAATTCTGATTATGTAATTTGAATAATAAACTTATATATTATATATAAAGATTAAAATATAAACTTAAAAAATTAAAGATATAAAAATTAAATAATATATAAGTTGTAGTATTATTATGAAAGTTGAAAGAGCGAAAATGTAAAATTATATATTAATACGTTGTTTTTTTATGTGGTGCCACAAAAAAAACCTATTTTTGCAAATCAAATAAGAATCAATCCATTTTTACAAAGGGTTTTTATTTTCAACCCAGCTTTGCAAAAAAAAAAAACTCAGCACTCAAGACCTTTGGGATCAACTTGGAGAAATCTTTCAAAACAACATAGCCACAAGGGTTTTTTTACCTCGAGGAACAGTTTAATTCCACACGTTTGGCCTCCTTCTCTAATCTTAACGATTATTGTGATCGTCTAAAAAGTCTCTCGGGTCAATTGGCCAACGTAGGTAACCTTATCTCAGAAGTTAAAGTGGTTCTTCAATTAATGTATGGTCTCACAAAAGAATATGATATTGTTTCCAATCTAATCCAACAAACGGATCCTCTACCCTCGTTTAAAAAAGCATGCTCTCAACTTCTCCTTGAAGAAAAACGTCAAACCAACTAGTCGACTCATGCACCTCAAGCTCTGGTTACTCAAAAGGTATCATGCATATCCACCAACAACACATCCCAACTATCTAATCTCACAACCGGCAATAATGCATCTCGCGGTGGTGGTCGGGGAGACTATCGGGGATCCAACCGTAGACGAGGCGGTCGAGGACGTGACAGAGGTCGTGGGCGCCACACCAATACCTATCCATGGCCTTTTCCTTGGTATGAATCATCACATTAGGCTTCCCCACCTTAACCCTACCCAAAAGCAGCTCCAAGCCCACAAATAGGTCTTCTCGGCCCAACACCATGAGCCTAACAGCAAAAAAGTAGATCACAGGCTAACTATTCATCTGAGTACGGTCCACCTATGATCCCCTCCCAACTCGATGCAACTTTCCATACAATGCAAATACGTCCTCCAGACAATTCTTGGTACATGGACACTAGGTCTACTTCTCATCTTACTAACGACTGAAGTACTCTTTCCCACACCAACACATTAACTAAACCGCATTCTATTCTGATTGGTAATGGCACTAACATTCCTACTCGAGGTTAAGGCTGCATCGTTCTTTCAATTTCTAATCATTCTTACTCTCTCAAAAATGTCAATCATGTTCCTCAAATTATTAAAAAATTGGTCTTTGTTCGTAAATTTACTTGGGATAATTAGGTATCCGTTGAATTTGACCCTTTCGATTTCTTTGTGAATGATTTTATAAAAAGGAAGTTTCTCACATGCCACAATAGTATCGGTGATCTTTACCGATTCACTTCCACCTAAGACAAGTATTCCTCTGTCTCCTTCCATGCCACTTCAATAACAATTTATCACAACCGTTTGGTCACCCGAGGTTTCTGTTTTTCATTTACTTAAGTCTAGTTTACCAAATTCTAGTTTAAAGTTCAATAATTTGTGTAATGTTTGTTCTTTGGGAAAACGTTTTTGTCTTCCATTTTCTCTATCTCAAACAATTACTAGTGCTCTTTTTGATATTATACATGCCAATTTATGGAGTTCACCCCTTGAATCTAAACTTGGTCATAAATATTATTTAGTCTTGCTTGATGATTTCTCATACTTTCTTTGGACATATCATTTACAAACCAAATCTCAAGTATGTCCAATCTATCAGCAATTCTACACTCTAATACAAACACAATTTCAACGAACTATCAAAACAATCCAATACGGCAATAGTCGTAAATTCAATAACTCTATATTACACCAACTTTTCACTAACACAGGTACACAATTCCAATTTAGGTTTCCTTATACCTCATCCCAAAATGGTAAAGCTAAAAGAATCATTTGTACCATTAATAACATGGTTCGTAAAAACCTTCTTCATGTCTCTATTTCACCCTCCCATTGGCGTCATGCACTAGCCTTTACCGCCCACATGCTTAATATATTACCTTCTACCACCATTAATAACAAAACCCCCACCGAAATTTCAACCACTACCCCACACAAATTGGGTGCTTATGCTATCCTAACAAATCAGCCACTGCCCCAAACAAATTGGCATCTCGTTCCGTACCCTCCCTATTGTTGGATAAGGTGTCTAAGTCCATAACTATATTTGAGATGTACTTGACCCGACCCGACATGGTCCATTTGGGTTGCACTTCATCCGAACAATTGATGGATAGTCTTTTGAGAATAGTATGTTTATGAACGATTAATATATTATAAGTTCTAATATATTAATGTGAAATCATATTATTTAATTAGTATTGATCTAGAATTAATTTGGTGATCAAAAAGGTGACTAATTAAATATGGGCTCTTGTAATTATATAGTCTGGGCTATTGTTTATTTGGAATGGGCTAAGCTTGCATGGAAAATCGATGGATAGTCCATGGAGCTTTAATCCATGAATCTCATGGAAATGAAAGGTCATGGGTATTAGGGTTTACATGAATGTAACCCTAATCCACCACACTATATAAAGGAGTCATTGGCACTTGAAATTGCACTAGTTTGTGTGAGAACTAAAGAGTGGCCGATTTCTAGAAGTGATATACTAATCTCTCAAGTTTCCAAAGTTTGTGGTGATTTGTGACTTCCATTTGAGGCATCCACGTTATTGGTGTTAGGCTCTCAAACTCTAAGCAATCAACCACTACTAAAAGGTATGTAATTCTACTAATGTTTTATGATTCAAGTACCCCACAACATGCTAGTTAGGGTGTAAACCTTGGAAAATTATTATTTGCATGTATCTTAGAGAAAACATATATCCAAGGTTTCTAGGGTTGCATGTACACAATAGGAGTGTTAGAATGCTCAGAACCCTTCAGTGGTATCAGAGCCTAGGCTTGTTTTCTTGATACTTGATGCAAACTATTGAAAAAACTCAAGATTTATGCATTATGTTGAGTGAACTCGCCGAGTCCATGGGGGATTCGATGAGTCCATGTGTAAAATCATCCTACTCGTCGAGTAGGTTCGTGCACTCGACGAGTAAGATTCCCTGAATGCAGATTTTTGAGTTTGGCTGCTGGAAATGGACTATAAACATTACCCAAAACTGTTATGGTCTTATAAAACTTGTTTTATATGGTGTAATGGTTATGTTAATCCATTTACAATGGCTATTATCAAAATTTCAAGTTTTGTATGAGTAGTTTATGATTCTTGAAATTGTTGATATGAACATTCATGAACTTATGAGCTTAGAAGATCATTGGAATTGTTTTTTAGTTTAATTCTTGATCTTGATGTGTTTTAATGGAATCCATAATCTGTCCTCAAGTTATGGATAACCAAAAGTCATTCTTTTAAAGTTCATTAAAAAACACATAGGTTACATAAAATGAAAAGTCTCTCATTTTAATAAACCATTAACTCATAAGTTATGAAGTTGAAAAGTTTTAAAAGTTCCAAAACTTGCCCTCAAGTTTTGGAACATGTAAAGTCTCACACATTTTTTGAAAACTTTAGTTCCAACCCCTAGAATTTTAAACGTTAAAATTCAACCCTTATACTTTATAATATTATAATTTAATAATATATATATATATATATATATATATATATATATATATATATATATATATATATATAAGAACAAAATTCGTTTTACCGTTAGTAGACCTCATTCACGAAGCCGGTCTATAAGGGGGTATAAGGTTGTTGCCTATAAAATGGCAGTTTAATGGGTGTCCACTCTCACCCACCGCTTCCTTGATTGGTGGAGGGTCGTTAGCCGAACGGGTAGGACAATGACTTTAATCCTCATTAAAAGTATGATGATTGTAAAGTAACTAAATATTTTTATAAATTCTCAATCTTAGTTACTTTAGGAAAATATGAATAAGGTGCTAACCCATGAAATTACACTTTGCACTTTGCTTAAAGTCGTTAGTGGAGCATGTGTGGTTAACCGACACACTAACCTGGACTTTACAAGGTAGGCAAAGGGTGACTTAAGGTTTATCATAGGTCGGTGGAGCGCATGTTGTTAACCGGCACATCGATTGAGTGATAAACATTAAGGGTACCAAGTAATTTGCATGGTTACTTCACACCTTGTTTTGTGATCCTCGACATCCCAGTCACTAAACTTGAAGGGAACACTCGAGATTGAAACATGTCATTGAAAAGTTCAATGAATCTCAAAGAATCTAGGAGTTTCAAAACCAATTAAAACCTAATAATTTATTTCATTTTTCATTGTGGAAATTGGTGAATCGTCATTTACCTACCTTCAAATATTTTATAGCTTGGATTAAGACATCCCTCTTCTAAGTTATAAAATATTGTGTTGGGTCCTAGCCTTAATATTACATTTGGGTGTTTTATTAAGCACTATCTTTATATCTAATCTAAACTTGTCTTTCTTCTTTTTCAGATGTCTTCCAAAAATTTTTCTTCTGGCTCAAATCCTATCGGCTCCTTCTCTCTCATGAACCTTTGTGGGAGAGTCATCTTCATGTTGGATTAGTGTCTAAGTCCATAACTATTTTGGTATGTACTTGACCCGATGGTGCATGGTCCTTTTGGGTTGCCTTCACCAAAGCAACTTGATAGGATGAATTATGGAGAGAAAGGATTAAATATGATTTATTAATATATTATGAGAATAATATATTAAAGGAGAAATCATATTGTTTAATTAATATTAGTCAAGAATTAATAAGAATTAAGTTTGTGACTAAAAGAGATTAATTAAACTTAAGGGACTGGAATTGTAATTATAAGATAATTGCAATTAGGCTATGGATTGCCTTATATTATAAGGTGGGACGAATTCTATGGGGAAACCCATTAGAAATCGTCCAAGGCCTTTAAGGGAAGGAGTCCATGGGTTGCTTAGGGCTTAAGCATCCAAATTAGGGTTTCCTTGTTAGATAACCCTAATAGCCTCACTATTTAAGGAACCCTTATGCCCAAAAACGTGGACAAGCTTTCTTCTAGGGTTTCCACATGTTTTGGGTAGCCTCCTTCTCTTCTCCTCTTCATCCTCTTGCTCTTGGTGTTTGTGAACCATTAGAGGAGTGACATTTGTGACTCTAACTTTCTAAAGTCAATACAAGAAGGATTTGGGATTGTTATTGCTACATAACAATCAAGGTAATAACTTAAACCCATTCTTATGTTAATATGATTACTTGTATGCTAGAATTAGGGTTTATAGTCTTGGATAATTTGCATGTACAATAGAGAAACCTAGATCCAAGCATTAGGGTTTGTATGAGCACATAGGATGTTCTTATAGCTAAAACCCATCAGTGGTATCAGAGCCTTGATTGGTTTCTATTGTATTGATGCATTATGTAGCTGAAAATCGTATTCTGGCTTACTGTTCGACCTGACTCGGCGAGTCACTACTTGGACTCGGCGAGTCAGCCCTACTCGGCGAGTTCCAAAGAATGACTCAGCGAGTCGGAGCGTCAGACAGAGGAAATTTCGGATTTTGTTGCTGTTTTGCTTAAGGATTATTACCATATTCGTTTTAAACCTATAAAATACGATTTTTATTGTTTCTTAAAGAATATCCTTGCCAAAACACAAGATAATTACCAATTGATTAGATAATAACTTCCTTATATGATAAAGATTGGATTATTTGTATTAATTGGGTAACTTATTTTGCAAGAAATTGAAAATTAGGTCAAATATAGATAATGATGAAATTAATTGTTTAATTTATATTATTTGTTATTTGATCCTTGTGTTATGAAAAGTTTCAATTTTTCCCCTTTAGGTTTTATAGTTTAAATTTAAACTCAAAAGTTTAGTTTTGAAATTTAAATAGTTGAAACCCTAATGTTTTGAAAAACGTTTCAAAACTTGCCCTCAAGTTTTGGAGTTTAAATTTTGATTAAAAGTTTAATTTTGATGTGTATTTAAATTCTAAACCTTAATGTTTTGAAATGTTTCAAAAACTTGCCCTCAAGTTTTGGAATTTAAAAGTTGATTAAAAGTTTAATTTAGGAATGTTAAATTCTAAAACCCTAGTATTGTTTTGAAAAGTTCAAATCACACCCTTATGGTTTTATTAATTAATTAAGATGTATAATTAAAAGAGGTTTAATAAATTCATAAAGTTTTGGTTTAAAATTTAATTGAATTAAAAGTATAATTGTTAAATTTGACCACATAATATTCTAAAAGTGTAAAATACACCCTATACTATATATAACATTACAAGTCTAACATTATATATATATATATATATATATATATATATATATATATATATATATATATGTATGAGTAAAAGTCAGTCTTACCGTTAGTAGGCCTCATTCACGAAGCTGGTCTATAAGGGGTGTTTAAGGAAATTGCCTATAAAATGGCGATTGAATGGGTATCCACTCTTACCCACCGCACTCTTGACTAGTGGAGGGTCGTTAGCCGAACGGGTAGGATAGGACAAAACCTTCCATTATAAGTATAATGAAGTACAAAAGTAACTAACTGTTTTACAAATTCCCAATCTTAGTTACTTAAGCAAAAGTGAATTGATGGAATTCCATGAAATTACACTTTGTGCCCTTGCGAAGACGTTACTGGAGCGTGTGTGGTTAACCGGCACACTAAATGGTTCTAAGCAAAGGTAGCAAAGGGTGACTCAATGTTTTTCATAGTTTGGTGGAGCGTGTGTGGTTTACCGGCACATCGAATAGGTGACTGTAACATGTGAGGGCACCATGTAAGTTTGCATGGTTATTCACACCCGCTTTGTGATCCTCGGCATCCCAGTCACAAACTAGAGGGGCATATCGAGATTTAAACATGCCATTGAAAAGTTCAATGAATCTCAAAGGATCTAGGAGTTTCCATAGATTTAAAACTTAAATTTCTTTTTCATTTTTCATGGTGGAAATTAGTGAATCGTCATTCACTTACCTTCAAATATTCTGCAACTAGATTACGGCATCCCTTTTCTAGGTTGTAGCATATTGTGCTGGGTCCTAGCCTTAGTATCTCATTTGGGTGATTTACTAAGGACTCAATCAATCAACTAACTTGAATTCGTTTTCTCCCGTTTTGTAGATGTCAAAGTATGACAACTAGGGTCTTCCCAAATCCCGTGGAACAAGCATTCCACATGAAGATGATATTCCACGATTCGATTGAGGAACAAGAGATCATGCTTCACTTCCTCCACCTCCTCCAATTATTCTCCCTAACCCACAAGTTTGAAGACTTGAAAAGTTCAAGCTCACTCAAGCCCTTTTGGCAAGTAAACATAAAGAAGGAAAGTCGGTGTGTGCACACGTCCTAGGGATGAAGTCACACATTGATAGGTTAAGAATGTTGGGATCCGTTGTCTGTGGGGAGATGGCTGTTGATTGGGTTCTTCAGTCACTTCTTAACTCGTATAGTGAGTTCGTAAGAGAGTACTATATGATGAACTGTGACGTGACCCTTATAGATCTCACTTATATGCTTATTGCCGTTGAATCAACAATGATTTGGCGCAATGGAAAAGCAAAGTTGATTGGTGAATCTGCCTTCCAGACCTCTATGGATATAGACAATGGCAATGAAAGAGATGCTATGATCGAAAAGTTTGATCATAAGAGAAAGGCAATGTCTGAAGTAGTTCCATGTCCTATTCCAAAAGAGTCAATTTGCTTTTATTGCCAAGAGCAGGGGCATTGGAGACGAAGCTGCCCTATTTACCTAAGAGATCTAAAAGATGGGAGAGTCAAAACGTATGGCTCTGCTTTAGGTAAAATCCACTGACTAACTCTTTTAAGCTCATATTCTAGATTCTTAATACATAATGTGATAAGATCACAATTGATGTTTTGTAGGATCGAAGAAAAGAAAGGATGCTTAAAGGGAAGAAGTGAGCAGAATCTAACCGTAAAGGAATGGATTTCGATCGCATTTCTTGAAGATTAGATTCTTGAGCCACTACTTAGAGTTAGAATAAGATTGCTAAGGAAGATGTATTAGCATAGTTTTTCAAAGAATTGTATTGTAAGGACAAATTTTTCTACAATAAAATAAATTTTGATTTTATATTATTTATCCTTGCAATGGCGTGTATGAAAAATTGATGTTAGAATATTTCTATTATTAGCAATAATGAATTTGATTCTTAATTATGGAAATATCAAAAAATTTACCAAATAGGGAAAGTTTCTCATCACCCAAGTTTCAATTGGACAGAAACTTGGAATCATGCAACTTGGTTGCACGATGAATGAGAAATTTCATATTCGAAAATTAGACTAATTCTTTGACAAAGTGTCAAGTGAAGGACTAGGAGATCGAGTACACAAAGTTGTGTGTTGATCAAGTCCACCACAAGAATAATAAGGATATTCGTCATGATTTACTAAAGGTTTAGTAAATATGATTATACTTACAAGACTAAGTGTAATTCTGAATTGATTAAAGGGTTTAGATCAATAGCAGAACAAATAAGAAGAATCAAGTAGGCAGAAAGATAAAAGTTTCTCTATTATAAGAAGAAGGGAGAGTACCTTTTATTATGTTTTATGATATGTCTTAATGATTAAGAACCATATCTCAATTGATCCTCTAAGTGAGTCTTAGTACAATTGTATGTCTAAGAAGAGGAATCAAGAATTGAAGAAATGGTTAAATCAAGAAGTCGATCATACTCGTTCCAAAACAAGTCTTAGAGTTAAGATTGTGACATTGAGTGACAAGTATTAAGAAGGTTTATAGCGTTCATCAAATGTGGAAAGTTGTGATGTCTTGGATAAGACAAAGACCAACTAGGACCGATTTATGAAGTGTTTTGATAAAAACTACACTAACTCTTGAATATTTGTTTGTCAAGAAATGTTTATTGACAAGAGGATCTTATATGTCAAGGAGTCAGTGGGAGTCTTATTGGTCTTGAAAGGTTTCAAGAACAAATCAAAATAGACCTTATCATGTTGACATTATTTTGTTTCTGTGCCGTTCCAATTGAGTTAATTATGCATGTGAGTTCTATGAGTTCTCATTTGAACGCATAAAAGGCTGGCACCTTGATCAATGGAAAGTACATTGATAGGAAAGGGTGAACTGCTTAACTACTTGGAAGACATGGTGGTCAGCTGTGTTACCATAAGGCAAAGAAATCAAGATTAAGAAAGTTCGGTCCATATGAGTTTGAATTTGTCATAAACTTTGGTTTTAAAAAATTCACATGGATAGGAACACATACACCATTAAAATCTAAGTGTCATAAGATTCCCTCCTTCATGAAAATGACTGTGAGGAAATGCTTTCACTAATAGAGATTTTAAGAAGATGGTGATTGTGAAATTGTATTCTCGAATTCGATTATGGTTACGGTATCCCTTTCCATAATTCGAATTGTGAGATTTAGCAATTAGTATGTATTGTTTAGACACACATATGAGCTATCTATGGCAAAGGTGTATAAGTTTAAGAAGCCTTGATAAAAGATTATCAAAGCATTAGGTATTAGAAACATGAACTTAAGAAATTCAATAAGTATTGTTTTTCTGGAAGTTAAGATGGTTTTTAAATACATGTCAAAGCTAGTGGGAGCATAAGTGTTATGTTTATAATAATCATCATGATAGTGGGAGCATAAATGTTATGATTGTATGATTATTAAGGCAAGTATTGCAAGTTAGCAATATTAATTATAGAAAAACAAGAGTTACACCTTGCAAAGTCGTAAGGGTTGTAAAGTTGTTTTGCTATAATTAAGGCAGAGAATATTATGCTTCATTTCAAATCTAAAGGCTTAGGTTGTGGAATGTTAATAAATTTAGTCAAGGTTACATAGTGTGTTCTCAAAAATCGATTATGATTACGGCATTCCTCTTCATAGTTCGAATTTTGAGAACGTAGCACATAAAATATTATGGCAGAAGATTGATAAAGTATCGAATCTTCGTGTAAGACATTATGCATCGTGTCCCATACACTTCGGGTATAGGATTGATTGCAAATGCTATAATATTTGACCATTCTAAAATTTTCCAAATGTCTAGCGCATTTAGAGGGAAAAAGAACAAGAATCGGTTTTGACTAAGATAATTAAACAACTATCTAAGGACAATCCAAAGTTCGCCTAGGATTGGTCGCTTGTGAGTAGTTGGAAGTATAGTATTGGATGAACCATATCGACATTATTATGTATAGATAAGATTCTATTGAGAATGAGTTGTCATATGGTAAGTATGGAAACTTTTCCATATTAGGAATTAAATATTGAAAATCTATGTCTAGATTGGAAACTTTTATGCAAAAGGATGTTCAAAGGAATGTACTTTAAGTGAGAGACATCATATCTAAGGAATTGTATTGTAACAATCTCCGATAGAGGACTTTGTAATTTCATTGGCAATAGTTATTGTGACTTTAGTGCAGTGACATTACAAAAGGATCGTTGCATAAAATGTTAGAATCTAACATATTCCATAAGTGGCAAGAATTTGATATTCTTTCACTTGTGAAAAGGATTCGGAGTTGTGAAATGAGTGTGATTGGAAATGTGTTCAATGTGATCTATTTCACAAAGAAAGAACCATAGGTAAACATTGTGTGCATGCTAGGAGCATGGGACAAGTGTAGTAATAATTCGAGTAAGAAGTTGATTACCCGAAACAACAAATAATGAGTAATCGATATGGTGATAAATAAAAGGTGTTTTATTTATGCTCAAAGGTTTGAGGCCACATGGGATTAGTATTATCCTTGTGTTTCACTTTGCATGTTTTGACTTCCTGAATAATTTAATTGGTTGAGAACATTCGAATTATTCGAACGGGCTAGGGCTAATTTGATTTATTCAATTAGTCAGTCGTCATAAATTGGAAGTCGAGAAATAGTACATAGAGAATGATTAGAAATCATGTCTCATACGATATCTAGAATGGAGGAATATATGATCCCTTATCTAAAGGACACGCGTATCTGATAGGATTAAAGTTGACAGCGGCTTTGGAAAGCTACGATTGCAGATCAGGATCTGAAGTCATACGCATAATAGTTATTAGACTTATCCAAGTGGGAGACTGTTGGATTAGTGTCTAAGTCCATAACTATTTTGGTATGTACTTGACCCGATGGTGCATGGTCCTTTTGGGTTGCCTTCACCAAAGCAACTTGATAGGATGAATTATGGAGAGAAAGGATTAAATATGATTTATTAATATATTATGAGAATAATATATTAAAGGAGAAATCATATTTTTTAATTAATATTAGTCAAAAATTAATAAGAATTAAGTTTGTGACTAAAAGAGATTAATTAAACTTAAGGCACTGGAATTGTAATTATAAGATAATTGCAATTGGGCTATGGATTGCCTTATATTATAAGGTGGGACAAATTCTATGGGAAAACCCATTAGAAATCGTCCAAGGCCTTTAAGGAAAGGAGTCCATGGGTTGCTTAGGGCTTAAGCATCCAAATTAGGGTTTCCTTGTTAGATAACCCTAATAGCCTCACTATTTAAGGAACCCTTATGCCCAAAAACGTGGACAAGATTCCTTCTAGGGTTTCCACATGTTTTGGGCAGCCTCCTTCTCTTCTCCTCTTCATCCTCTTGCTCTTGGTGTTTGTGAACTATTAGAGGAGTGACATGTGTGACTCTAAGCTTTCTAAAGTCAATACAAGAAGGATTTGGGATTGTTATTGCTACATAACAATCAAGGTAATAGCTTAAACCCATTCTTATGTTAATATGATTAGTTGTATGCTAGAATTAGGGTTTATAGTATTGGATAATTTGCATGTACAATAGAGAAACCTAGATCCAAGTATTAGGGTTTGTATGAGCACATAGGATGTTCTTATAGCTAAAACCCATCACTTCAATGGTTCCAACTTTCTAGATTGGATCCAGAACATCAGGATGGTCACTCGTTACGAGGACAAGGAATATGTCCTCGAAAAGAAGCTTAAGGGACTTGATGAGTCATCTACTACTCCTGAGGAGATCGCTGAATTCCGGACTCATGAGAGAGATGTCACTAAAGTGGCATGTATCATGTTGGCCTCAATGACAGTCGAGCTCCAAAATTCGTATGACGACTATTACCCTTTGGAGATACATCAGGACTTGATGGACCAATACCATCAAAGTGCTCGTCAAGAGAGGTATGACATCATTTCTTCCATGATAACAACCCGGATGAAGGATGGTGAACCCATCACGGGCCACTTACAAAAAATTCAAAGGTATGTGGACCGTTTGTTGAAGCTAAATGTGAACTTCCCGAAGGAGTTGGAAATTCACATCATTTTGCACTCCTTACCTTCTTGTTTTGATCAATTCCGAATGACATACCACATGAACAATGAGGAAGTTACACTCAGCAAACTTCAAGGACTCTTGAAGACCGCCGAAAGTGGTCTTAAGGGTAAATCGGTTGTTACCACTCCTACTCCTACCGCAGCCCCTGTCTTGGCAATCAGTCATGGCAAAGGGAAGAAGAGGAAGATCCCCTCGAAGGGTACCAATGGAAAGTCCCTTGAAGGCTCCTCTTCAACTGGAACCAAGAAAGGTTTTGTCACTCCTTCTGCCAACCCTAAAGAGGCTAAATGCTTCTACTGCCATGAAAAGTCGCAATGGAAGCGAAACTACCCAAAGTAACTGCAAGATGTTAAGGATGGGAAAGTGAAACCCATCCATGCAGGTATTTACAATATATTGTCTAATAATTCACCCCATTCTAAATCTTGGGTCCTTGATATAAGTTATGGAATTCACATATGTTCTGATTTGCGGGGACTTAGAAGAAGTGAGAATGTGGAGCATGGGAAGATAAACATGATCATGGGGAATAGGAATGCTTCACATGTCACCAAGATTAGAGTTTATTCTTTGTTGCTAAGTAGTGGGTTAGTGCTAGATTTGAATAAATGTTGTTACTCGTCTGAAATGGCAAGAAATATTATTTCCTTTCATGGTTTTTACAAACAAGGGTTTACCTTTTCTTTTGATAATGAATGTGGTGGTATTAATGCTTTCTTTAATAATGTTCTTTATTTTAAAGCATTACCTTGTGATGGTGTATATGAAACTGTGTTGGTTGTTGATAACCTAGGAAATAATGTGTTGTGTATTGATTCTTCCAATAGCTTGGATAAAGCATCATTATGGCATTGTCATCTTGGACATGTAAGCAAGAAACGCATAGGCCAACTCCAAAAGGATTGAGTCTTGGAGTCATTCGACCTAAAGTTGGATGATAGTTGTGAATCTTGTTTGCTTGGTAAAATGACAAAGTCACCCTTCACTGGTACTTGTGCTAGGGGTGAAGGTCTGTTGGATATCATACATACTGATGTATGTGGACCCTTCAGAACCGCCATAAGGGATGCTAACCGCTTCTATGTGACTTTTACTGATGATTATAGTAGATATAGATATGTCTACTTAATCAAGAATAAGTCGAAAACCATTGAAAAGTTCAAAGAGTTTAAATAGGAAGTGGAGAATCAATTGGGCAGGAACATTAAGATGCTTCGATCCGATCGAGGAGGTGAGTATCTTAGTACAAAGTTCCTCGATTATCTTAAGGAATGTGGGATTGTCTCACAATTGACACCTTCCAAGACACCACAACTTAATGGTGTGGCTGAGAGGCGTAATCAAACCTTATTGAATATGGTTCGTTCCATGATGAGTCGAGCTTCGCTACCAATCACATTTTTGGGGTATGCCTTAGAGACTGCCGCCCATATCCTTAATATGGTCCCTGGCAAGAAGGTTTCCAAAACACCTCATGAGATGTGTACTGGAAAAATTCCCAATCTATACCACGTCAAGATTTGGGGTTGCGAGGCTTTCGTGAGGCGCGAGACTCACGATAAGCTCGAACCTCAAAGTGAAAGGTGTATTTTCACTGACTACCCACATAAATCATTTGGTTACCTCTTCTACATACCTAGTGATAATATGGTCTTTGTGGCAAGGAGATGGGTCTTTCGCGAGAGAGAATTCATGAACCAAGGAAACAGTGTGTAATGCCCCGATCCTCAGGTATTAATTAATTAAGAATTTATGGATGAAGCTCTACTCAACGAGTTGGTTGACCTACTCGTCGAGTAGCAGCGGGGTGAGAACATGTGTTTAGTGACCTACTCGGCGAGTCCACTATTGGGACTCGGCGAGTAGGAGCTGGCAGATGAAACCCTAAATCCCGGGGTTTGCACCCCTATTTAAAGGAGCCTCAGCCTCCTTTGGCCCTCCTTACAGTCTTTGAGAGCCCTTGAAACCCTAATTCGTGTGTGTGTGCCTTGGTGTGGGTTTGAAGCTTGGAAAAGAGGATCTTGGAGGAAGGAAGCTAAGAGTACAAAGGAAATTGAAGCAAGAAAGGAGTGGGAAGCGGGTTTTGCCTCAGCTATCATCGTTTGAAGGTATCAAAGTACCATTCTTACTTCCTTTTCTTCCCTTTTGTTGAGTTCTAGGGCTTTTTATGGATTTTCAAGTTTGGATGTTGAGCTATGGGCTAGATGTGAAGTTGTAACTTCAGATATGGACCCTCCTTGGATGCTAGCGTCATAAAGTTGTTGTTTTGGTTGTGGTTGAAGTCCCTCTTGGACTAGAAGCTCCATTAAGAACTTAAAATGGACATTTGGAGCCTTTATAACCATGCATGCACGTAAGGTTTGCAACTTTACGTGGTAAGCATGCCCTAGAAGCTTGGATCTGTGATTTGGAGCCGCTGCATGGCTCAAAACAAGTCTGTATGGAAAGAGGACTGGGTGGACTCGACGAGTCGCAAGAATGAACTCGGCGAGTCACATGAAGATGGTCATTGAACTCGACGAGTTGGATGAACAACTCGGCGAGTCCGATGAAGATCACCATAAAACTCGACGAGTTGAAGAACAACTCGGCGAGTTAGATGGCTTTTCCTTAGGATATGCACGTGCGTGTACCCATCGAGTGGCAAGGAGGAAACTCGACAGGTGGCCCTGAGGATTGATCAGGATTTGAAGGAACTCGACGAGTCACTCCGATGACTCGGCGAGTTGGAATGTGTTCCATGGACTCGGCGAGTTGAGGTCAACATGGACTGTTGACCTTGACTAAGGATTTTGACCTTGATCAGGAATCACTAAGAGGTTATGGGGTGTCTCATAAGAGTGAGAACTTATGAGTATATTGTGATATGGTTATAGGTGGTGGAGCCGATGTCAAGTGATCCGATAGTTGGAGTTTGCATTTCGAATCAACATCTGCAAGGTGAGTAATCCTCACTATATCGATAGGGTCTATGGCACCAAGGCCGAACCTTTATGATTTACATCATGGTTTAGGATGGTTACTTTGTTATTTCCATTTTAGATTTCATCCTCGTTTAGGATGGGTGTTATGTTATTGCTATGTTAGAATTCATCCTGTTTAGGATGGTTGTTATGCTAGAGATCGGTTAGATCGGTTGTCATGGTATGCTACATATGATTCTGATCTGTTAGATCGAAATCAAGACAGATAGTATGTTATGCTTTTATTATCCGTAAGGATTGGTATGTTAGTGACCTGTTAGGTCGATGCTCTAATTACGAGTGAAACTCTATGATTGATGGTAAATGAGATAGATATATTTGCTATGTGTATGTGTCAGTATATGATAGTATGCGTACATGGTTAGTTGCTTGTTTGTTGGGTTAAGGCGGTCCTGCTTTGTGCTGAAGGCCATCACACCCTCTGAGCGGTCCGGGGAGACTGCAGGCCCACGCGGCAGACCAGTCATGCCGAAGGCTCGAGATAGATTCAGATAGACTATAGGCCCAGTAGGGCGGACTAGTCAGACCAATGGCCTAGTATGTATGATGTTTGATTGATCGTTATGGCTATGGTTTCTGCTAGTGTGGTATTGGTATTTTGGGGGTAGCTCACTAAGCCCTCGGGCTTACAGTTTTTAGTTTATTGTTTCAGGTACTTCAGGAGAGCGAGGGAAGGCAAAGGCATGACCGTACCGCTCCTCATCCTTATGATCTGTTTTGGGACACTGTGATGATAAAAGAATTAGAAATGTTTTGTAAAAACGGTTACTATTTGACTCTTTTGTTAGTGTTAAAAGTTTAAATTTAGCGTAAATTTTATGGATGTTACAAGTTGGTATCAGAGCCTTGATTTGAGTGAATTGGAGGAACACTCGTGTGAATCCAGTCTCAAATCAAGGAGATTTTCGGAAAATAAGTTTTAAAATGGTTTTCAAAATAAAGGATGGAGGATGCAAAGGGTACGATCAGTCGTGGCTTGTAAGTAAGCCCCAAAATACCATACAATTATTTGATATTCTGATATGTTAGAACAGCATGCTAGTGCTAGGCTAGGTATTTTCAGGAGCCGCATGATAGATTGACCTGATTGTATGATACCTATTAGCCTAGGGTTTCTTGTATATGGGATTGACATCATAACTGTAGATGTTTAGTGTATGCATCATGGTTGTGGGTAGTCAAGATCTTATAGCCTGAGAATGTCCGATTCGACCTTAGTGTAGGATCGGATATTCAAAAGTCTATCGGGTCCAGCGCTACGTGCAACCAGTGTACACTAGCACTGCAGGAGATGATGGAAGTTTCATGGATGTGTGAGTGGTGCGGAACTGCAGGATCAGTTGCTAGTTAGGCGATGTCCCATGTTAGTTAGGGTTGAGCGCATATTAAGTTAAATATAGTTTAGGGCGTTGTGGTGATACTTGAGAAAAATATGGGTAGGTGTGGAAGGTAGTAGGGGCCCATACTACTGAAAGCACAGGACCGATACGCGTATCAAGGAAGTCACAACCCATAGGGATTGAGGGTAATTGGTCTTCCGTCATTATATGAATTGTCTGAGTCATTGGGTGTGTTTGCAGTATGGTGGTGACGAGATGTGTTGCTTCGGGATCCGGATCCGGATCAGGATCAGGGTCAGGAGACGGAGGATTGGAGGTGCCGGTAGCACCTGAGCCTGTGGTTCAGATAGGGACTGAGGAGTTGGAAGCCTGGATTCGGGAGATCATGCACGACGAGATTGCTGTTGTGTTCCGAGCGCAGCTGCTAGAGATGTTTAGGTCGATTAAGACCGCGATGGTCGAGTATTTTGATGAGCGGTATGCCGCTCTAGCAGAGACTGCTACCGCTGCAGCCACTTCGGCTGTAACTGCTGCAAGGGTTGGAGGAGGAGGAGCCGGTAGGGCTTTCTAGTACCGGGACTTCGACAATACAAAGCCCCCGACATTTGATGGTACACAGGATGCTATTCGGGCGATGAGGTGGTTATCTTGACGTGGAGGGATGTTTCTTCACGTGTTCATGCCCTGCTGACCAGAAGGTCAGGTGTGCCCTGAACCTGCTGAGACTTGGGGCGAAGGACTGGTGCAGGCTGACGACTGGGTTGTATACTGATGATCAGAGGGCTGCTATTACCTGGGAGCAGTTTCGGGATATGTTTCGTACCTGCTACGTTCCGCGCGTGGAACGGGAGCGGCTTGGTCAGGAGTTTTTGACCTTGAGACAGGATGGGGAGTCAGTGATGGAGATTACCCGAATGTTCACGGAGAGGGCTATGTTTTTCCCGGAGTTTGCATCAGAGCAGTCTCAGATGACCCGTTATCTGAGTGTGCTTAAGACGGATATGCGACAGTTTGTGGCTACACAGCGTTGCGATACCCTTCTGGATCTTCAGGAAGCCGCACGGCGGCGTGAGTTGGAGATAGAGCTGCAGCTGAAGGAGCAACGTTAGGCACCGACACAGTCTCAGCCGGCGCCTAAGCAGTCTAAAACTGCTGATACACGGTCTGGGGGTCATCAGAACCGCACTTGTGGAAAGTGTGGCAAGGATCATTCAGGGGTTTGTCGAGCAGGAGGTGGGTGCCACAAATGTGGCAAGGAGGGGCACTATTCCAAGGACTGTCGTTAGTTCGCCCCTCCAGCAGATATGAGGATTTTCTTCCATTGTCATCAGGTTGGTCATGTGAAGACCAACTGTCTGCAGCTCGCCGCCAAGCCGGCGCAGGGTGTCGCGCCAGCTACTGTGAGGATTGGAGATGGGAGGCCGGTCAAGATGGAGCCTCCGAAGGCTCAGGGTCGCGCCTTCTAGCTCACGGCCGAGGAGGCCAAGGCAGCACCGGATGTGGTTGCTGGTATGTTTCTATTCTCTATCTTAGTTATTGTATTTGTACTATGCTTATTTGTTGTGCCCATGATCAGGTACGTTTTTAGTAAATTCTTTGCCTGCTTTGGTTTTATTTGACTCGGGGGCGAGTCGGTCATTCGTATCTCAGACCTTCTCTAGAGGGTTTAGTGTGCTGATAGATGATCTTGAGTGTCCGTTGTGAGTTTCGATCGCCAACGAGCACAGAGTTTCTGCTTCTTCGGTCTACCGAGGATGCGAGTTGGAGATTTTCGGGGTGTCTTTCCTGATAGATTTGATTCCTATCCCCATGGGGGATGTATGCGTGATTGTAGGAATGGATTGGCTTAGCCATTTTGGCGCCATGATCGACTGTGAGGGACAGCGGGTAGTGGTTCGAACCCCAAGTGAGTGAGAACTGGTAGTATATGGTGAGGGCACCAGGTCGGGATCAGGGTTTTGTTCGGCGGCCAGGGCTCGATAGTATATTCAGCACGGGTGTGCCGGTTATTTGGCGTATGTGGTAGTGTAAAAAATTATCAAATAAGGAAAGATTCTCATCACCCAAGTTTCAATTGGATAGAAACTTGGAATCGTGCAACTTGTATTGTGTGATGAATGAGAACCTTCATATTTGGGAAATTTAGACTAATTCCTTTTTTACATATAGATGTGAGTCAAGTGAAGGACTAAGAAATCTGGTACACAAAGTTATGCACTGGTCAAGTCCACCACAAAGAACGATAAGACTCTTTGTCATGATTAACTAAAAGATTATTAAATATGGTTATACTTACAAGATTAAGTGTAATTCTAAATCATTGGAAAAGTTTCAATGTATGGAAGAATGAATAAGAAGAATCAATTAGGCAGAAAGATAAAAGTTTCTCCAGTCTAAAAAGAAGGGAGAGTATTTGAGTATCATGATTTATGATCGTATTAATGATTATGAAGCCATATCACATTTGATCCTCTAAGGACACCTTAGTGCACTAGTATGTCTAAGAAGAGGAATCAGAAATGGTTTGAATGGTTAAATCAAAAGGTGAATCATACTTCGTTCCAAAATCGAGTCTTAGAGTTAAACTCCAATATTGTGACTTGAGTGACACATCTTAAGAAGGTTTATAACACACTCATCAAATGTGGATTAGAAAATGTCTTATTATTCCTGCACATTTGAAATTGGTAAGTTGTGATGTCTTGGATAAGACAAGACCAACTAGGACCAATTGTGTGAAGTGTTAGGTCTTGATAAGAACCCACACTAAATCTTGGATATTTTTTTGTCAAGGAATGTTTCTTGACAAGAGAATCTTATATGTCAAGAGGTCAGTGAGAGTCTTAATGGTCTTGCATAGCTTCAGGAACTAATCAAGGATGAACCTATTGTCTATCACTAGCACACGACTTGAGGTTTATAACCTATCGTATTGACATATTCTTGTTTCTATGCCATTCCAATTGAGTTGACTATGCATGTGAGTTATGTGAGTTCTCATTTGAATGCATAAAGGTAAAGCACCTTAGTAAATGAAAGTTCATTAATCTATATGGGTGAGCTGCTCAACTACTTGGAAGACATGGTAGGCCCTTGTGCTGCCAAATGGCAAGAAATAAATATTGAACAAGTTCAGTCCATATGAGTTTGGATTTGTCATAAACATTGTCTTGTGATAATGGTTATGACAAATTCACATGGATAGGAACACATACACCATAAAATCTAAGTGGTAAGGTTTCTCTCCGCTTCGTGAAAATGATTGTGAGGAATTGCTTTCACTAAGAAGATTTTAAGGAGATAACAATTGTGATATTTGCATTCTCAAATTCGATTATGATTACGAAGTCCCTCTTCATAATTCGAATTGTGAGAAGTGGCAAATAATTTGAACATTTAAGACTTACTGTTGTATGTTCTAAAATTGTTTAGACACACATATGAGCTTTCTAATAAAAGGTCTATGAGCTTAAAGCTTATCGAAGCATCTCGTATTAGATCAAGAAATTTTAATCAAATTTAGTCAAAGGACATATATGAATGTTATGTTTAAAAGGTTCAAAATAAGGGAATTCTATATATGGCAATATTATAGCAAGAAAGTGGTAAAGTATCATGTATTTATGTAGGACATTATGTATCGTATCCCATACACTTCGGGTATAGGATCGATTGCATATGCTATAATATTCGACCGTTCTGATTTTCCAAAAGCCTAGGGCATTAAGAGGGAAAAATGACTAGAACCATATATGACTAAAATAATTAAACAACTATTAAGGACGATCTAAGGTTCGCTAAGGACTGGTCGCTTGTGGGCAGTTGGAAGTAAAGTATTGGATGGGCCGTATCGACATTATTATGAAGAGATATGATTCTATTAAGAATGAGTTGTCATATGGCAAATATGGAAATGTTTATAATAGGAGTTGGATATTAAGAATCTATGTAGATTAGAAACTTTTATGCAAGAAGGATGTTCAAAGGAATGCACTTTGAATGTGAGACTTCATATCTATGGAGTTGTCCTGTAACAATCTCCAATAGAGCGCTTTATAATTTCATTGGCAAAGTCTTGGTGACTTTGGTGCTTTGGAATTACAAAAGGATCGTTGCATAAAATGTTAAAATCTAATATATTCTAATAGTGGCAAGAATTTGGTATTCTTACAATTATAATAAGGATTATGAATTGTGAAATGAGTGTCATTGGAAGTGTGTTCAATTGATCTATTTCACAAAGTTAGGACCGTAGGTAAACATAGTATGCATGCTTGGAGCATGGGGTACCTATTGTTTCAATTGAAGTATTAAGTTGATTATCCGAAACATTATACAATGAATAATGCGTAATCAATATGGTGATTAAATAAAAGGTGTTTTGTTTATACTCAAAAGTTTTGAGACCATATTGGATTCGATTATTCTTGTGTTTCACTTTGTATATTTTGACTTCCCGAATAATAATATTATTCAAACATCCGCAGTCAATCATACTTTGGAAGTAGGTAATGAGGTAAGACTGTCATGAATCTGACTATAGATTGTCTAAAGCGTTTAGACATAGCACAAGTTTGCTGCAGTGTTCATGAGTACTCCTGAAATAAGATTTGAGTATTGGATTAAACCCACGCTTATGTGAATCATTCATCGATTTTATCACGAGTGATTGTGAGATGATAATAACTTATATTCTTGAAATGGAGAGATACGAGTTGTCGTTTATGAGTCGGTTGCACACTGATAATACGTAAATGCATCAGTAACTTGATGTTATAAAATGCATTGTTGTGTGTGATTTGATGAGTAAATAGTACAAGCATGTGAGTCGAAGTTTATACGTTCCTTTTACCCTAAGAGGATAAAAGCGATATTTGTGGGCCCCTCGATGATTTCGTGATGACACCCTAAAGCGCTTGGCCAAGCCTGGACTGATTTGATCTGTTCAATTAGTCAGTCGTCATAAATCGAAAATCGTGAAACAACAGATGAACACAGAGAATGATTATAATCCATGTCTCAGTTCATATGATATCTTGAGAATGGAGTAATATATAATCCCTTATCTAAAGGGCATCTTGTTGATCAGATTAGAGTTCGACAACAGCTTTTGAAAGCTACGATTGCTAATCAGGTTCTGAAATCCTTCTTGCAATAATAGTTATTAGACTTATCCAAGTGGAAGACTATTGGATTAGGTTTCTAAGCCCATAACTATTTTTGGTATGTACTTGACCTGATTATGAGCATGGTCCTTTTGGGTTGCCTTCACTCGTGCAACTTGATAGGATGACAAGAGGAGAGATAGTAGAATTTATTATATCAATAATAAATTAGTACTCAAAATGGTTTTATTAATATATTACAAGATTAATATATTATATGGAAATCATATTATTTAATTAGTATTAATCAGAAATTAGTTTGGAATTAATTTGGTGATCAAAAGAGACTGATTAAATAATTGGGGACTGATATTTCAATTATCAAATAATTGTAATTTGGGTTGTGGACTCCTTTTAGAAGGGATGGACAAATTCTATGGGAATCCCATAAGGAATTCGTCCAAGGGGCCTTCTAGAATAGTTCCATGGATTGCTTAGGGCCTAAGCAGTCATTTTAGGATTTCCATCTAAAACCCTAGCAGCCACAAATATAAATAGACCCCATTATTGAGGATTTTCGTCCAAGGCTTTAAGAAACCCTAGAGTGGTCAAAATCCTCCTCTCTCCTAAGTCATCTTCTTGCATTGAGTGCTTGTGACTCCATTAGAGATGCAACACTTGAGACACTAGGCTTTCAAAAGTCAAGATCAAGAAGAATTGTTCTTATTATTGCTACATAACAAGAGAGGTAAAGATTCTAATCCTAATCATATGTGATTTTCAAAATATATATGCTAGTTATAGGGTTATTGCTTTGTTATTCAATGTTGTATGTTCAAATTAGAAAAACCTAGATCCAAAGCAATTAGGTTTGCATATACACCATAGGAATGGTGTTATGTTCATAACCCAACAAGAGATGTGTGAGTGTTTTTCAAAAGGATTGCATACATTTGAGGTTTGGAAAATAAGGGTCTTTATATATTTTATAATTCTAGTTTAAAAACATATGATATCATGGTTATTACATGCATATAATAAACCATGGTATCAATTTTCAAAAGAAAATCACTTTTAAAGGTTCTATATAAAAGCCTAGTTTATATATAATTTGATGCAATTCAATTTTAATAACCAGTATTAATTTTGAGTGCATTTGAACCTTATATACCTTTAATAAAACTTAATTTTATTACTTATATATTTGGAGTTTGTATAAGTTATAAAAATCACAATTTTAAAACTTATAATGAAGTATATCAAAATTTGACGTTATTAACGATTTTATAAAACCTAGTTTTATTTTAAAATAATAAATTGTTACATTTTATGTCCAATTTTGAAAACCCAAACTCCATGTGATGTTTATTTTGTCCAAAATTATTTTAACATGTAAAAAACTAATTTATCAACCACACATAATAATTGCATAAAATAAACAACACAGAACATGCATAAAAAAAATATGTGTATAAACCTAGCCAACTAATGACATTTTTTGTGAGCCAACACAAAAGATGCCAAGTCCATTCCTAAAGGGACATTTAAGGGGACCAAAAATCTTCTTGTAATGTTGTTGTAGAAGCTCCCACTTAAGTAAACATCCATTGTTTGCAAAAGATTGGAAAAACTTTTTGAAGGTTAAAATTCAGCAAATGTCGCTAAAACTCCAACAACCCTTTGTAAACAACATTAGTGACACTTTTCAGAAAATGTCACAGAAAATCCTGCACACCTTTTAGACTAGAAAATTGCTCTTTTGTGTTCAAAAAATGCTTCCAACTTCATTTCTTGTTACATTTTTGTAAAAATAAATTATTTCTAAAAACTAAAATATTACATTACAAAAATAAACAAGAAAACTAATCTATTTAATTTATTACATACCATATGAATAAATAAATTGTTACAACCATTTTACAAAACAACACAACAAACACAATGGTCATTGGCTAGTTTATGCACATCATATATATCAATATACACATAAAACAACATTTTTTTTCTAAGACAAATTTAAATGACAAAAGATACATGAAACTTTTGTCACATAAAATAACAAATATAAAGTTGTCATAGAAAATATGTATGAACTTATTTTTATACAAAAACATGTTATTCATATTCTCCAAAAAATAAGATTTCCAAAAATAAAAATAAAAATAAAAATAAAAAACTAACCAAACTTGCAAGGTGGCTCTGATACCAATTGTTGGGTTTTAGTTCAAAAATAGTTTCATAAACTTGAAAAATATGGCAACGGAAGACTTTAATTTTTGAAATAACATAAACATTTTATACCTACCAACTGTCTTCTTGCAAGTTATAGAAAGGTTAAAACACCAGCCATAGAAAGGATGAAGAAATATCAACCTTTATGGTTCTTTGGATCCTCTTGGGAGGCTTGGAAGTTGATGAAGAATGTGAAACCTTTGAGACACCAACAATGACTCAACTTGATGTGGATGATAGTCCATAAACTCATAAAACCTTAAGCTTTAAGTTCAGAACCAATATGAAATTAAATAAGGCATGAAGATGCAAGTGTTCTTCAAGTTTTTTAACCAAAAACTAGAGAGAATGAGAGAGAGAAGGAACAAGTTTCGGTCTTTGCATCAAGGAAAAGAATGAATCACTAGCCAAAATGCAAGACCCCTATTTATATGCATAAAGTGAAAGTATTAACCATTAGGTCTTAACACCTTAAGCACATATGTCCCCAAAAGCAAACTTGTCTCCCCATGCTTTTAAGACATGCCATACTTTTCTCTAAAATAATCAAAATCCCAAGCCTTTTATAAGTTATAACGTTTGCTTTTTGGCTAAATGACAAAAGTCTTTCTAGTCCAAAATAATTTACATGACTTATAGATCATACCATATGATATATTATGTTACTTGCTAATGAAAATTATTATTTCCATGAAATAAATAATTTCCAAATTAATTATAAGAGTTTTATTGAATATTTATTAAAATCAATTTCTAATAAATAATCAATTATATCAAGTTATTGTTAGTGTGACCCATTAGTATCATATGTTAATTAGCAATATCACTTTAATATGATTCTCGATCATACTAGACCTTTCATCATAAGCATCACAATCAATAAAAAAAAATAGTTCTCTCCACGATTCGTAGTTGAATTGCTCCAAATTTAGAACCAACGGGATGTGATACTTTATGTTTGTGATACTACACACTTTAAGCGGTGTAAGTGGGAGCAACGATAGATGAAGCGTTGAGATGTTACAGAAAACCGATAATGAGTTGATTAGGGTTCTGCCATGAGATACAGTGGCGAGTCGGAAGAGAGATAATAGATGTGGAGGGACATAATAGAAAATAAGAGATATTAGGAAAATACTAAGGGAAACTCTGATACCATATTAACCTATGATATGCATAGCCTTTCAAATGAGTACAAACAAAGTTTATATACAAAGTTTATCTAAGATATTAGAGGGCCAAAATCTATACATGGGTTTTATATACAAATACAAACATATACATATACACTGATAGTTCTATATAAACATGTGGTTGTCTTTTGGTAGAGACCAAATCACCATTATCCAATTTTGTTTAGATCTCATGTCTTTCTTTCTTACTTGAGTTCATCATTTATATGATTGTCTTATTAAACACATGTTGCTTCGGTCATCGTGGCAACACGAGTCATTACTTTATCCCATTTACATAATTCATTTTCATTAGTCCGCATAGTCCTTATTCATACAGTTTCGAGAGGTTTGTAGCATGTATTTATACTTCATACTTTACTCGGATTTTCTATGTTAGTTAGTACATACCCATCATATTTCTTTAATATCTGGTCATTCTTCATCTTATGGTAGACATAATATAGACATAATATATAGTGGTAAACAATTTAGATTAGATATAACAAATCTCATTCAATAAGGAATATTACTTAAATACAAGGCACATTACTTATATGTAATTATTACACTTAATAGGCACATGATTCCCTTGTGATCCATTTTCAAGGAGAAGGTTTCTTTAATGTTAAAGGATGTTTATGTCGAGTAAAGTGTGTCAAATCATATGCCAAGTCTTTTAAAAAGTTAAAAATATAATGATTTCAATAAAAAAAAATAACATAAAAATCTAAAAATTCAACATCTTTTCTAGCAATTTGTCTTAAATATTTACCTGTATTGGTGTAGTGTAAAGTAAATTGGGAAAAATAATACTTGGTGATTAAAACCTTTTATAGAAATGAGTGAGAGAGAATAACAAGGTTCTAAATAACGTAAGGCGTGACTTAACGACAATGTCAAGCCTCAAGCTTTTCTGAGCCTTGGCGAGCCACGTCGTTTGTAAGACGTGATATAAGGCGGTAATTTTGTATATAATTAATATTTTTATATGTATTTTCAAATATTATTCATTTTTATACACATATATGAGTTAAGAAGGCGTTTTGGTAAAGCTTGGCGGCAGGTACAAGCCTTGGAGCCATGACACGCCACCACGGAGCCACGATGGAGCCACGATGAGATTTTTAGAAACTTGGAAAATAGAGAAGTAAGCTAGGAACCCTTTTTCTAACCAGAAGCCTATCCATCGGCATGCTCAACAGACCATGATTTCCATTTGTCCATATTCTCTGCTGATCACCTTCCTTCGAAATATTATTCAATCCTCCCTCCTTCATCCATGGCGGATTCCACCTTCTTGTTTCCAACGCAAACGTTACAATATTTGGATAATAAATCACGACGGTATCCTAAATACAAATTTCAACGCATTTATTTTGAATTTGAAAAACATGCACCTCTTCTTTCGTCTTCTTCTACAAATCTCTATGCAAACACATGCCAAAATCACACATTTCGATAGTTTATTGCCGCAAACCTTACTGTACTACTATCAATTTCTACTTCGCTGATTCTCACTGTCTATCTACTACATTTAACATTTAATTAATGCTTCAAGATTTCTGCAATCCCAACTTCAGTTTCTCTCTCTTTCTAAATTTTAACACCGGCATCGTTTATCCCTCTCCATTAATGCGTTTGCACACTGAGATGTTATACATGTATGAAAGCGTATTCATAGATCTGGCAAGTTTTGATTTGGGTTCACTAGTCCTGTTGCAGCAGAGACAATGATACGAAAACTGGGTTTAGGGTTTGGGGGCGATTGATGATATTGTGTTACTGACATGGGCTGCAGACCTTCCAAAGTTGACGATTTGCCATTGGTGATACATTATAGAGAGAGAGGAAGAGATTGATCAAGTCCACCGTGGATTACCGGTACGATTTGTCTTCTTCGCATTTGGCTTACTTTCATTCTCTTAGAGACATCGATTTTGCACTTTCTCGATTTGTTGATAAACAGCTTGTAATCCCCTCGCCCTCTCCATCCTCCCCGGTGCTCACATTTCCATCTGACTAACGTAAGGCTAACAACAATGGCTCCATGTCTTCTGGTTCGATTTCTCATATTCATTCCATTGATGGTGGAAATGGGGATTCTGAATCTGAATTGAGTTCGTCTCTATTTATGTTGTTCCGAAGTCGCATTGATTGTATGACAGACTAGTACTTATATATATATATATATATATATATATATATATATATAATGTTATTTTGCAGTGGTATTATCCAAGATTCTGTATCCTTTAGCATCTTCAGAGCATCCAATACACAATCTATAAGATCGTTATATATATATATATATATATATATATATATATATATATATATATATATATATATATATATATATATATATATATAATGTTATTTTGTAGTGGTATTATCCAAGATTCTGTATCCTTTAGCATCTTCAGAGCATCCAATACACAATCTGTAAGATCGTGTTCTCGGGTAACAAAATTAGCAGGATCTTATAATGTGGATGCAGTTCCCAATGATAGGTCCATCAACCTTTCTTCTACTTTGGGGAAGCTATATGTATGGGAAAAGAAGTTATACAAGGAAGTAAAGGTAATATCTTCGTCATTACTATTGCTCCTTGTTATAATAGGATGGATGATGTTCAATATACGCATAACATTGTCCTTTCCATTTTTTTTCTTATTAGGACATTCTACTTTGAAAAATCTACCCAATTATAGAAATTTTTTTCGCATTAGTATAATGTTTTAATAGGACTACATGAAAGTAGAATGCTATAATAAATAAACAAATATTTGAAAGTAAAGTATGTTGCCTTTAACACGATATATAATATAGGAATGTAGTTTCATTTATTTGTTTATTATATCATCTTACATTCATGTAGCCTTATTACAACATTATATTTTCAATATTTTTCTTAATAAGGAATTGTTCTTTGGAAAAGGGTTAAGGTTGAAATTAGCCCTCCCGTTATAGTTTAAACTTTTTTTTGGAGGTCCGAGGACATGAATAAACTGTCTGCCTTGATATTACTAGGTACTTTATGAAATTTAGAATCTACATCAATTTACTAAATGCAAGAAAAAGCGATGTACTTTCTTATATTTGTGTATAAATAATAGCATCATACTTTCAATTCTTTCTATCACTCACGGCTCACCTCATTTTTTCTTTTCTTATTAAGGCATATATATATATATATATATATATATATATATATATATATATATATATATATATATATATATATAGAATTGTGCTTTCAAATATTATCTTACTAATATGAAAAATCTATCCGGTTAGAGGGAGTGAAAATTGCTTTGTTACTGTATAATGATGGGTAGATTTCTCAAAGTACAATGGTGTAATAGGAAGAAACGAACATAGACTGCCATTATACTTCAGTATGCCTATTTTAATTTTTAGCTGAATATATGTATCTTTGTTACTGTATAATAATTCTAGGGAGCTAAACCCTAAATCTAAAAGAAACCGAAAAAAAAAAACAAAAAAAAAAAAAAAACATTTTTTCCTTTTGTACAAAAGGGAAACATTCCAAGCTAACCAGGATTTTTGTATCATTATCATCTTAATAGTTAAATGCAAGCCAAAGCAACTTAATTTCTTGTTTTGTTTTACTTTTATAGCATCCAACTGTCATTTATGTCTATCACATGTCATCATTGTATTTTTCATATTTTTTCTTATTAAGGCATAGTTTATAGTGCTATGAAAAATCTACTTAATTATACTAGAATTTTACTTTCATCTTTTTTTTTTGACATTATTCTTGGAAAATTTTACCCCATTATAGCACTGAAAAATTAGGTAATTTTGTTGCAAATTGCAATAGAATTAGAAGAAAAAAATAGGATGCTCTAGTCTATAATAACTGATACATGAGGTGGGTTTAGGATGAAGAGAGGCTAAGGGTGATGTACGAGAAAATGTACAAAGCTATACATGGGTGGGTTTGCATCTAATTAGAGGCAGTTGATGGAGAGACAAGATGATATGCAAAGGATTATGGTGAAAAATGAGTATCATGCAAAGGATTTGACCGGAATCCGGAACTGTAACACCGTAAAAATTTAAACAATATTTCACTTTTTAAAAACCATATAATATCATGCATATTCACTTTTCAAAACATTGTATCAACATTATCTCAATACAAAACCCCAAGATCAAAACATATAAACTCCGCGGGTGTGTGTGTGTACGAATCATGTCGGCGCCTTCCCGCGATCATCACTGGTACCTGAAACACATAACACACACCACTGTAAGCATAATTGCTTAGTGAGTTCCCCAAAATACCACTCTAACACATATTAACCACTCGAGGCTATAACTCTGTTGACCCTCTGGTCAATGTATCTTAGTGGGACCCTCCAGCCCCAACTCTCTATGGACCCTCTGGCCTTAACTCTATGGACCCACTGGTCCTACTCTGTAAACTCTAAATCATGCATATCACATATCACAATAAATCGCCACACATAAATAATCATGCAAATACACTGGCACATAACTCTATAATACACTGTCACATAACTCTATTACCACACTAGCTAAAGTATAGTGAGAAGACTCACCTCAGCTGTTTCGGTAAATCTCTGACTCGGTAGAAATACGATCTAGCCTCCGCCTAATCACATAAAGTAAATACTCTCATAAATATAACTCTCGGAACTAGACTCAACCCTCTCTTGGCACCCTCAGAAGGGTAAAAGACCATTTGACCCCTCCCTTGGCTCAAAGGCCCCATTGTTGACTAAACCCTAAAAGTCAACAAAAGTCAACGGTCAAACTTTGACCCGAATCGTCGAGTGCACTTGGGCGACTCGGCGAGTCTACACGTGTCCACTGTCTCTCTAGTCTCGCTTGGCACGTCGAGTCTTTCCCCTTGCTCGATGAGTTACACCTGGCATGAATCGCGGGGCCACCCCGACTCAACTCGCCGAGTCTCAAGATCAACTCGGCGAGTTCCGCCTTGAACTCCAGTCCTCTATCCCCCCTCTGACTCACCGACTCATTCCCCCAACTCGGTAGTTACTTACTGAGTGATTTACGGGAAACCCTAACCTTACTCGTCGAGTCTGCCCTTGGACTCAGCGAGTTCATGCCATGCACAAACTCAATTGACCTCTTGAGGTTAGATCTGTTCCTTTGGTCCATAGATCTGACCTTCCCAAGCCTGATAATCACGTAAAGCTCGAATCTTGACACTCATATGACGACTAGGAGGTTTTACTTGGTGATTTAGCCCCAAAAACAACATCCTAAGCTCATTACCTCCATAGCTCAACATAAAGCAAGCTGGAATAAGCTCTTTAGACCACTATGGGTCCAGATCTGAAGTCTCAATATGAATAGGGGCCATATTCTCACAATTCATTCCAATAAAGGACATAAAAACTCTACATCTATGGATTCCTTCAACAAAACAGATAAAGAGGCAATATAATACCTCAAAGATGAAGTCTTTTGCTCAAAATCCCTAGATGCACAACCTCCTTGGTCTCCTCTAAGCTGGAAACACCTCCTTCTTGAAAGAATCAACCACAAAGATCAAGAAATGGCTCCTTTCCTCTCACAACCGCTCTAGCTCTTTTAGTGTTTCTCTCTGTGGTTTGGTAACCATAAATGACGGCCCTAAGGGCCTTTAAATAGGTCCCAAATCCCGGGAAATTAGGGTTTCATTAAACAGCGCGGACTCGCCGAGTCCATTCATGGACTCGTCGAGTCCGGTCATTAATCCGGATGAGAATTTGCGACCCTACTCGGTGAGTCTAAGCACCAACTCGTCGAGTCCCTCCACAAATTCCAAAATAAATGAATAAAATAATATACCTGGGAATCTGGATGTTACAATTCTCCCCTACTAGAATCAGACTTCGTCCTCAAAGTCTCATTCTACAAACAACTCTAGATGCTGCTCACGCATCTCTCGCTCCGGCTCCCAAGTCAACTCTGACCCTTTCCGATGTTGCCACTAGACCTGCACCAAAGGCACTTCCTTGTTCCTCAGACCCTTGATCTTTCGATCCCTAATCACCACTGGTCTCTCAACATAGTTCAGGCTCACATCCACCTGAATATCCTCTAATGGTACCACTGCCGACTCGTCGGCTATACACTTTCTCAGTTGTGACACGTGGAAGGTGTCATGTATCTGACCCAACTCTGCAGGTAGCTCCAAACGGTAGGCTATCCTGCCTACTCTCACGATTACCCTGAAAGGTCCAATATATCGGGGCCCCATCTTGCCCCTCTTCCTAAATCGGATCACTCATTTCCAAGGAGAGACCTTCAGGAGCACGAAGTCGCCGACCTGAAATTCGAGCTCGAACCGGTGCCTGTCCGCATAACTCTTCTGGCGACTTTGAGCGGTCAACAACCTCTGTCTGACCTGCTATATTTGCTCTGTTGTCTGAAGCATGATCTCCGTACTATCCATCACACGTTACCCTACCTCTCCCCAGCAAATGGTGGTCCGACACCTCCTCCCATACAATAGCTCAAAGGGTGGCATACCAATGCTCGAATGATAGATGTTGTAGGAAAAATATGACAAGGGAAAATACGTGTCCCAACTCCCGCCGAAATCCAACACACATGCCCGGAGCATGTCCTCGAGCGTCTGAATCGTCCGCTCACTCTGCCCGTCAGTCTGTGGGTGGTATGCGGTACTAAGATGCAGCCTCGTACCCAATTCCTCATGAAATTTCTTCCAGAATCTGGAAGTGAAACGCACATCTCGATCTGATACAATCGAGATCGGCACTCCATGCCGCAATACCACCTCCCTCACGTACATTTCTGCCAACCTCTCAGCGGAGGAGCTCTCACTGATAGCAAGGAAATGAGCGCTCTTCGTCAACATGTCTACAATCACCCGAATTGCATCGACGCCCCTCGCAGTCCTCGGCAATTTGGTGATAAAATCCATGGTAATATGTTGCCACTTCCACTCGGGAATCTCTAATGGCTGCAGCTTACCATGTGGACGCTGGTGCTCGGCCTTAACCCTGCGATAGGTCAAGAATCTCTCTACAAACCACGCGACATCTCTCTTCTTATAGGGCCACCAATATTCTCTCTTTAGGTCCAAATACATGTTAGTGGCCCCTGGATGGATCGAGAACCTCGATCGATGCGCCTCCTCCATCAAAATGGTACGCGTTCCGCCCACAAACGGTAACGAACTCCCGGCTATCGGTAACGAACTCCGATACATGCCCGATAACCCTTTCTCTCTTACGGTTCTATGGTCTCCAGGCCTCATCCTGGGCCCCACGAATGGTGTCCAACACCAGAGTCATCACTGTCAATCTCATGTAAACGTCTCGCATCGGGACGCTCTCCGCCCTACAGCTCAGGGCATTGGCTACCATGTTAGCCTTACCCGGGTGGTACAGGATCTCGCAATCATAATCCTTTACCACATCCAACCACCTCCTATGTCGCATATTCAGGTTGGGCTAATCCATCAAGTACTTCAGGCTCTTGTGATCTGTGTATATGGTACATTGGACCCCATACAGATAGTGACGCCAGATTTTGAGGGCGAACACTACTACCCCCAACTCTAGATCGTGGGTGGGATACCTCATCTCATGAGGCTTCAGCTGCCTCGATGCGTATGCTATCACATGCCCCCTCTACATAAGCACCGCTCCAAACCCTGATATCGACGCGTCACAATACACCACGAAATCCTCCATTCCCTCTGGAAGGGCTAACACCGGGGCTTCGCGTAGTCTCTGGCAAAGTGTCTCGAAGGAGGCCTGCTGCTCTATACCCCATGAAAAAGCAACACCCTTCTTAGTCAACTTGGTGAGTGGCACGGCGATCTTGGAGAAATCCCTGATAAACCTCCGGTAATATCCTGCCAATCCTAGGAAACTCCTAATCTCCGTAGGTGACCTCGGCACCTCCCAACTCATCACCGCCTCGATCTTGGCCGGATCGACCAATATCCCTTTTTGGTTAACGAGGTGCCCTAGGAACTGGACCTCTCGTAACCAGAAATCACGCTTGGAGAATTTGGCATAAAGCCTCTCCGATCTAAAAACCCCGAGGATTTCTCTCAAATGCTCCTCATGCTGCTCTCTAGATCTCGAATACACCAATATGTCGTCGATGAACACGATCACCGAGCAATCCAACATCGGTCTGCACATTCTGTTCATGAGGTCCATGAACACCGCCGGTGCATTGGTGAGTCCGAAAGGCATCACTACGAACTCGTAATGCCCGTAACGAGTCCTGAACGTTGTCTTTTGGATATCCTCATATCGCACCCTCACCTGATGATATCTAGACCTCAAATCGATCTTGGAGAACCAAGATGTTCCCTGTAACTGATCGAACAAATCGTCGATCCTCGGCAACGGGTAACGGTTCTTGACCGTCAGCTTGTTCAACTCCCTGTAATCAATGCACATCCGGTGTGAACCATCCTTTTTCTTAACAAAAAGGATAGGTGCTCCCCATGGAGAACTGCTCGGCCGAATAAACCCCTTCCCCAGCAGCTCCTAAAGCTATGAGGATAACTCATGCATCTCTGGAGGCGCAAGGCGATAGGGCGCCTTGGCGATAGGCGCAGCCCCCGGAACCAAATCGATACTGAACTCAAGTTGCCTCTCAGGAGGCACACCCGGTAACTCCTCCGGAAATACATCCGGGAACTCACGCACTATCGGAACCTCATCAACTGACCTCAGTCTCTCTGAATCAACCCTCGTATCCATCACATACGCTACAAATCCCTTACAGCCCTACTTTAGACTCTGTCTCGCTCTAGCGGCTGAACAAAATGCCGACCCAGAACATGTACCCTCGCCATACACCGTAAGAACTCCCCCACTAGGGTCTCGTATGGTCACCAGCTGTCTCTCGCAGTCGATAACCGCTCCAAATTTGCTCAACCAGTCCATGCCCACGATGACACAGACATCTCCCATCGCAATAGGAACTAAATCTATCGGAAACTCAACGCCAAAAATCTCGAGTACACACCCTCGGATCACCTCGGTGGCATACACCGCTCTCTCGTCAGCTACGGAAACTCTCAGAGGCCGACTCAATACCTCTCGACTAATACTGATGTGTTGACTAAAAGTCAAAGATATAAAAGACCGAATCGCACCCGAGTCAAATAACACCAAGGCAGGTACAGAACTCACAAGAAAAGTACCTACGCATATCATAATATAAGCACAATATCTCAACATACAAGTAAATACATGAAAGAATACATACTAGCCATGACATCGGGCGCTGCGTGGACCTCCTCCGCAGTTAACTGGAAGGCTCTCCCTCATGCCTTCGGTGCCTCAACCTTCGTGGGCCGACTATCCGTAGCTCTCACTGCAGCAGGGGCAGATCCCTGAGATGCTCCCTGTGCTGTCCCTCGCAACTGTGGACACTCTGTCTTCTAGTTTCCGGTCTGGTTGCAGTGAAAACATACTGCAGACCACTTGGGCCAATCCATGGCCATATGCCCCTCCTTGCCACATTTGTAGCAAGACCCTACTCTACACACCCCATCGTGACCCTTGTCGCACTTGCCACAAGTGCGGCCCTTCTGACTCCCAGATCTCGAATCAGCGGGCTTGGCCCGCTTGGCTGTCGGCTAAGACTGTGCCGGTCGTCGATCTCTCCCCTGAGTCCCAGCCTCCTCCCTAGCCTGGGTCTCCACCTCTATCTCCCTCTTCCGGGCATTTGCCTGAAGCTCAGCAAATGTCCGGTACATCGAGTTCGCCACGAACTCTCATATATCTCTCCTCAAAATGCTCAGATAACGGCTCATACGTGCCTGTTCGGAGGACACGTGCTCTGGGCAGAACATCGCCCGCTCATGGAACATCCTCGTAATCATTGTAACAGACTCGGTACCCTGCTTGAGGGTCAGAAACTCATGGGCCAAACGCTCCTTCTCCATCTGGGGAACGTACTCCTCTCGGAACATAGCAGTGAACCTCTCTCAGGTCACTGCAGCAAGCTCAGCAGGCGAGTAGTGTGCCGTCACAAACTTCCACCAGTCCTTCGTTCCCAAGCGAAGCTGGTTCAACGTGAACCGGACTCTCAGATGCTCTGGAGATGAGCAAGTAAAGAAACACCCCTCGATGTCTGAAATCCACCTCATCGCTGCAATCGGATCCTGGGTCCTATCAAACTCCAGTGGTTTTGTGTTGCTTAACTCCCGGAACAGCAACGCATCACCACCCTGCGGCCTAGCCACAGCCATGGTTGCAGTGGCCACAGCAACCACAGCCTCAAAAAGAGTAGCGTATCTCTCGTCAAATGTCTTTATCAGTGTAGACCCGAACATCTCTGGTATCTCTGCCCTGATGGCCGCAGCCACCTCCTCATGAATGATCCTACGGATCTCCTCATCACTAGTACTGCTGCTCCCTGGTGTGTGGCGCGTCCCAACCATGATCTCCTTCTGAAACATGACATAAGAATATTAGAGACTCGCTCAAGTATACCTACACTCGATGACTCCACCCTACTTGTTCCTTAGTACTCTAAGGATTCTTACTTGGTCTGCGCACTGACCCGGTGTCTTCAGTAGTACGGGCCCAATACTACCATCCACACCGCATCAACATCCATCCCAAGTCCTCCTCCCAGAGTTCCAAATCCCAAGTACTCTACTCTCTTTAACTATATGCTACTCACTAGCAGATCTCTCATAAGCTCCTCGCTGCTATCTAAACACTCTCAAGCATTCCTAGCAGCAAAACTCCTAGACTAAGGCATCGTATATCAGGCCACTCTATTCCTAATAAGAATACCTAGTCTACTCTATCATGCAAAACATAACTCATCATATAGCATAGCATAACATATCTTATAACTGAGGGTATTTTGGGAAATCACCATTCGGGGGCTGGCTGACCGTACACACGGCTCTGCTCTGTTTGTCTCAAAACTCTTTTTACCCTTTAAAAAAATTGTTTTGTTATCAAAATTTTCTCAAATCCTCAGTTTGAGTTCAGATACGCCCGAAGATGCATCCGAATCCCTCAAACCACGGCTCTAATACCAACTTGTAACACCGTAAAAATTTAAACAATTTTTCACTTTTTAAAAACCATATAATATCATGCACATTCACTTTTCAAAACATTGTATCAACATTATCTCAATACAAAACCCCAAGATCAAAACATATAAACTATGCGGGTGTGTGTGTACGAATCATGTCGGCGCCTTCCCGCGATCATCACTGGTACATGAAACACATAACACATAACACTGTAAGCATAATTTCTTAGTGAGTTCCCTAAAATACCACTCTAACACATATTAACCACTCGAGGCTATAACTCTGTTGACCCTCTAGTCAATGTGTCTCAGTGGGACCCTCCAGCCTCAACTCTCTATGGGCCCTCTGGCCTTAACTCTATGGACCCGAAGGTCCTAACTCTATGGACCCACTGGTCATACTCTGTAAACTCTAAATCATGCATATCACATATCACAATAAATCACCACACATAAATAATCATGCAAATACATTGGCATATAACTCTATAACACAATGTCACATAACTTTGTTACCACACTAGGTAAAGTATAGTGAGAAGACTCACCTCAGATGTTTCGGTAAATCTCTGACACGGTAGAAATACGATCTAGTCTCCGCCTAATCACATAAAGTAAATACTCTCATAAATATAACTCTCGGAACTAGACTCAACCCTCTCTTGGCACCCCTCCCTTGGCTCAAAGGCCCCATTGTTGACTAAACCCTAAAAGTCAACAAAAGTCAACGGTCAAACTTTGACCCGACTCGTCAAGTGCACTTGGGCGACTCGGCGAGTCTACACGTGACCACTATCTCTCTAGTCTCGCTTGGCACGTCGAGTCTTTCCCCTTGCTCAATGAGTTACACCTAGCATGAATCGCGGGGCCACCCCGAGTCAACCCACCGAGTCTCAAGATCAACTCGGCGAGTTTTGCCTTGAACTCCAGTCCTCTATCCCCCCCCCCCTGACTCACCGAGTCATTCCCCCAACTCGGCAGTTACTCACTGAGTGATTTATGGAAACCCTAACCCTACTCGCCGAGTCTGCCCTTGGACTCGGCAAGTTCATGCCATGCACAAACTCAATTGACCTCCTGAGGTTAGATCTGTTCCTTTGGTCCATAGATCTGACCTTCCCAAGCCTGATAATCACGTAAAGCTCGGATCTTGATACTCATATGACGACTAGGAGGTTTTACTTGGTGATTTAGCCCCAAAAACAACATCCTAAGCTCATTACCTCCATAGCTCAACATAAAGCAAGCTGGAATAAGCTCTTTAGACCACTATGGGTCCAGATCTGAAGTCTCAATATGAATAGGGGCCATATTCTCACAATTCATTTCAATAAAGGACATAAAAACTCTTCATCCATGGATTCCTTCAACAAAACAGATAAAGGGGCGATATAATACCTCAAAGATGAAGTCTTTTGCTCAAAATCCCCAGATGCACAACCTCCTTGATCTCCTCTAAGCTGGAAACACCTCCTTCTTGCAAGAATCAACCACAAAGATCAAGAAATGGCTCCTTTCCTCTCACAACCGCTCTAGCTCTTTTAGGGTTTCTCTCTGGGGTTTGGTAGCCGCAAATGATGACCCTAGGGGCCTTTAAATAGGTCCCAAACCCGGGAAATTAGGGTTTCATTAAACAGCACGGACTCGCCGAGTCCACTCATGGACTCGTCGAGTCCGGTTATTAATCCGGATGAGAATTCGCGACCCTACTCGGCGAGTCTAATCACCAACTCACCGAGTCCCTCCACAAATTCCAAAATAAATGAATAAAATAATATACCTGGGAATCCGGATGTTACAGAAACAAGATTGGCCGCGGGTTGCCGGAAAAGACAAACGGGCCGATGGTTCTGTCGGAAAGTGGGGTGGTGGAGGAGGAGGAATGGGCGAGGCATAAGGAGGCTATGAAGTTGCAAATTGTATTTTCAATTGTTTTCTTTATTAAGGATTGTATTTTGAAAAATCTACTGAATTATTGCTATATACAACCAACTTATTTCGTATCATGACGTTATAATTTAAAGAATCTTACCAACTATAGTAGTCAAAATTATTTTGTATTTCGGTTAGGGCTGTTAAATCAGACAATTATGAAGTAGTTTTTTTGTCTCGCACGGAACACAATGCCATGTTCCTTTTACTAACATGATGCAATTATTTTATTTACATCACTTAATCATACAAAACATTACATACACGAAAAAGATAAATAACACATGTTAATATTGTGTCAAATCTGTGTCGAGTTTTGAACATAAACACAACAGTACCTCGTTTTGTTTACACTAAATACGAAAACAAATTTCAATTTCAATTTGTTGCCTTGTCATTGATTGACACCCCTAAATTGGTACATTACAAGCTATAACTAGGTAAAATTTTCCATGCACAATGTTGTAAAAGGAACAAATGCATGCAAGATGTTACAATAAACAAATCATTAAAAGTATGTGGCTATGTCTTGAATCTAACCCTAAAAAGCATAAAACTCCCATCACCTTCACTTTTTTTTGTACTTTCAGTCAACCAAACAAAGGTTGCCAACAAACGATGGAGGGTTCGGTATCTTTTGTCCATGGAGGGCCAATTGTCGACACTCTTTTACCAATGGAGGGTGTGGAAAACTATTGTATGGGAATTTCATCTTTTTGATTGTTTCGTTAAAGATATTTAGTGTTTAGGGTTCAAGGCTTTTATTTGCGTCTAGATCTCTTGTGATTCGTCCCCTTTCGTGCAAAGCTTGACGTTTTAACAACTCGAACATCACCATGCTTAATATGTTTTCTTTTTGTAGCATAAACTGAATCACCATCAACACCCACACGAAGCCGATGACTTTTAGGCCTTAGTGATCTTCTAAAATGGTTTCTTTTATGGTCTCTTGACAACAATCTCCTTCGACCATTGTTCCTATATGAAAAACTTGTTTCCATGTCTGTTTCTTCATCGCTTCCATTAATACTCATGTCACCCATTTCAATGTCTCTCCTGCGTCTTCTCCTTTTACCCTTGGCATTACACAACATTTGACACAGAAATTCGCATCCTTGTTCCCAGGCCGAGAAAAATGACCAGATGCATGCCCGTACAAGTTTCCATAACATATGAAAAATGCAGTGATATATTCCAATCTTGTATAGAAAGTAGAAGAATAGTAAAACTGCAAGCATATTGATGAACAAGTAAAGGGTTAAATGCTATTCAATGTTTCACCTTTTTCCTAGTTTATAAAACAAAGTGGTGAATGGAGCATAAGATCGATGTGAAAAATCCATCATCTTTCTTCATATTTGGCAAAATATGAAGAAACCCACCGACGAAAACCAGAAGTGAAACCGCACACAATTTGATTAGATGTTGAATGCAGAAATTTTCGATGTAACAAACCAAATCCCATGTTGGACCACACAAAGAGCTGTCAGTAATTGTAAATTAACCACAAAAATCAGTCACCAATTGATAAAACTGAATTTAGAATGATAAATATCATCAAAGAAAGATATATATATATATATATATATATATATATATATATATATATATATATATATATATATATATATATATATATATATATATATATATATATATATATGTTTCACTAAAAGAAACTGCATGAAAGAACATAAAACAGAAAGATGTTAAAGAAAGATGATGGATATTTACTTGCAAGACTTGCCGGAAAGAAAATCGAGTGGAGCACCAAATATACTTCCAACTACATGACCGACTCCAGAAAATAATGCCCCGATTGGATTCCACATGATGAATTTCCCCGTGTACGTCTTCAAGATTTTGATTTTGGGAAATGGAGAAAAATGTGAGGAAGGAGATTAAAAAATTGTTTTTGGCGGTTAATGAATTGGGTTAAAATTAATGCCATCATCACAAAATCCTAGAACATTATAACTCTTAAGACTTAAATACCTCTGTTTTAACAATAAAATATCAATTGAAGTTGAATTGTCGGATAAAAATGCAAGAAAAATAACAGTGTATCAGTAATATTATTGTAAAACCTCAGAGAAACAAGTTTTTGCAAAAACTTAAAAAACACTGCCTAGTGGTACCCTACTGAAAAAGTAGCACAAAGAAGTAAGTCAATAACAAATTAATACTTCTGCACAAAATTAAAAACAAGTAAGAAAACAGAGTATTAAGTAAAAGTCAAAGTAAATTATCATTTTTTAGATTAAATGGAGGGTTTTGGTTGATTAGGTTAGAGCTTAGAAACCTGATTAAAAGGCCCAGATACATTTTTTTAGATTTATTCTTTTAGTTTTGTTTCTCTTATTCCCATTTTTAACACCAATCGTGGAATCAATTCAACAATTGTAGACATATAATATATGTATTAGAAACAAGAGTCACCAACAGCATGGTATTATTATAAGTTAAGAATGAATAATCAATATTGAAAATAATCAAGAATTAAGAATCACCAAAAACCATGAAATCAAATTCCATACCGATTGAAATTTACAGAAAAATAGAGTAGCGAGAGAGAGAGAGAGAGATAGCAGCGAGTTTTACAGAGAGACATACCGATTGGAAGGACGATATCGGACAAAGTGACGCTGCCTTGGTATGCTCCCCGAATCACCGACGGATCTGTAAAAAATATGCGAACACAAATGAAATTCGTCAACGAGAACTTTAAACTAACCCTAAAATACAAATTTACTACTATTTCCTAATACAAAGAAGTTCATCACACAAATGAGAGAAGGGAGGGAGAAAACGCACCAATCTATGAGAGTTGAAGATCTGGTGATGTTAAGGCGCGAAGAAATGGAATAATCGATTATTTGACCATTTGGAGTTTAGGAAATTCCCAGATTGGTCCCTCAACTATGGTATTAGTTTAAAGGGGGCTTAAACTACAAGAGTATCACAAAGTGACCAATCTCTTAAATTTGGTTAAGCTTAAAAAATAAGTTTTTTTAACGTATTATCATATTAGTGGTATAAGTTAAAATGAGTGTTTGGATAGATTATTTTTTTTAAAAATAGTTGATAGTGGTGTGGAAACGGGATAAGTCATTTTTGATAAATTACTACCTCCAAACTTATCAAAACTCCTTATAACTTATAGCTGTCCAACATCTCTATAAACCTTTTGTTTTTGTTATTTTACCAAAACACTAAAATTGGTTTTTCAACTTATAGCATTTTGACACCAGATAAATTAATCCAACCATTTAAAAAAAAATCGTTTTAACATTGCTATAAGCTAATAAGTTATAAGTTAAAAAGTTAAAAGCATTTTAAATAAGCTTAGCCAAACACTCTCTAAATGGATATTGATATTCTGGAAAATTAACAAAATAACCAACGAGTCTGAAACGAGTTTCGAATTTAATGGACCATATTTAATGCAATTTGGGCTTTACACCAAAACATAAGATATATCAGAATTATTGTCGAAGTAAAAAATGTCGCTAGATCATGACGATATTGAGACTTTATATGTTAGTTTTAGCTTCATTTACTTGTTTTTGTGTTTTTTTATCGAGTAACAACTTAATAAACACAATCTGAATGTTAAAATAGTGTCCGGAATACAATGAACTTGTCTAAAATGAATTGGTATTTCATATCCAAAACCTTATAAAGTTACTTAATGTTTCATTAGTCACCTTATAATGTAACGTCTGTGTTTCCAGTTAGATTATTCATATAATTATGTGCTTATGTGTTTTATAGGATGTTTTATGAAAATTACAACAGTATTAGTAATAAAATAAATAAGCTTAAAATATGGATCGAAAATAAAAGATTAATTATAACAAATAATCTTAATTTAGTTGTAGTATACGTTAAGAGGATTTCAGAGATATAAGGAGCGTCCAAATTCGACTTCATATGAAGAATTTATGCTTCTTCGAAGTTTCGTGATTAAATCGGTATGTCTCCACGTATCATAAAAGGTAAATTTTTTATAAATTACTTTTTAGCCTAAGTAATCTAAATGAAAGTCATAGTAGTTATTAAACCGAGAGCGTGCATATAGAGAACATCTAAATATGACTTCGTGAGATAAAGTTATAATTTTTCTAGCTTTCGGCATAGTTCTATTCAACTCAAAAATCGAATTTTAGATCGGTCAACTTTTAGCCAAAATAATATAAACGAAATTTGAAGATATCGTTAATAGGAGTCCAACGATATAAAGTCTGTCAAAAACGGACACCGGATAAAAGAATTATGCTTTTTATACGGGCTTTAACAGTCTAAGTCTGTGTGAAATATATAAAGTCAAGATTAGTCGATGGAATCTAAACGAAAGTTGTAGGTCTCATCGAGAATTTTCTGGGGATATAAAGAACGTTAAAAAAGAGTTCGTATGAAAAAGTTACATAATTTTAAAAATCTGAACACCGGTATACGTGCGCCTCAGGAGCACGGCGCGCCAGACAAGACCACGCTGCTCCACTCACTTTTTGCCATGTGTCAGGCCAACATTTTGCCACATCACTATGTCTCGACCAAGAGCACGGAGAGCCACTATGGTGCACGACACATATTCCAAGAAATCGCCCTATAAATAGCATCTCATTCATTCTTCAATCGTTACACCATTTCAATCGATTTCTCTCTAAAATATTTGGCATTTAGCCTATTTAGCCTATTTGGCATTTACACCATTTCAATCGATTTCTCTCTAAAATCGTTACACCCCAAAACCGAGAACGGCGGAATATGTTCTGGGGTGGAGGACGTCATGTACAGTATCATAACAATGCATAATAGTAAAAACAAGCAACAACATCTATTGCATTAATATAGTAATTGTAATACAAGCGTGTTCTGTACAGTTTGTTAGACACCAAAAAGTATAATCAAAATAAAGAGGAGTCTTGCATGTGCTCCGTCTTCTCAAAAGTTGCACCTATACCTGTCTACTGATGACCTGAGAATACAAGTTATTTTGAAAACGAGTATCAGCATCAAGCTGGTGAGTTCATAAGCATTTAGTGTCATTGCTTGTATCAAAGTGTCTTTAATCGCGTACTGTAAAAGTTGTTATCAAGTTTGAAAATAGTGTGAATCTCTAGAAAATCCTATATTTTCCAGTAAAAGTAGTCTTCTGCCAAGACTTGGTTACTTGTAGGTTTGATCCTTAGAGTGTGTAAAAGTTTTCCCAATTAGACTCTCATTTATAAAATATAGTTTTGGACTTCATTTATACAAAGTAAATGGGAAGATAATGTATTATTCCAGCAGTGTTATTGCCGGCTGAATGGTAAATAAACTGCATACTCTAGGTAGTGATAAGTATATAATACACCTCGGGGAGTCTGTTTTACCTTTATTTCTTAATTTGTTAATTTAGGGATCCGAATGTGAATTCATATGAAACCATGCGGATAGGCGATCGAATGTCCAATGACCCCTCAGGTCACACGTAGTGTGGTAACATTTTGTCATCCCTGGGCCTAGTCGGCTCGGACTGTAGCTAACAGTCGGGATATGAGAGTGTCTTTCCTGTATAGATCTATACACGTAGTGACCGCTCTCCCTCCAGGAGACTATGGTTACACAGCGAAGGTGCAGTGAAGTGCCGTATAGAGGAATAGTGTGTCACATTCTGTTTTAGTATATTCTCTTGTATTAATGTATAATGTACTTCTCGATATCATGTATTTAGTATTCTCTTTTATAGTATATAGCATTCTTCTTATATAGTACTTAACATGTAGAGACTCATAATAGTACTAATTATGGTAAGTATCATAGTAATGGTAGTAAGGAGTGGTAAACCTTAACTATACCTATTATAGTTAAATAGCATGTTGTAGTCTATCTTTGATACACAATAGTATTGACTTGAGTGATGAAGGGTCTGATAAATGGTTTGGGCTAGGCTTTCTATGTGATTTGTTTGGTTATGAGTTTGTAATAGTACTTTTGAGTTATTTAGAGTCGTTTGCTGTTTTGTCATGTTCACGACTGTAAACACGTTTACGGCCGTAATCTCCGTTTGCTATCTAGACGAGTATATAAGGGCTAGGAGTTGGTCATTTAATGGTTGGATGCCAGTCAGTTTATGGCTAGTGTTTGAGTTGTACCAGACGGTTATTTGATATAAACGTGTGCAAGCTCAATTCTTATTCATCTTATTGTTATTCTCGATTTGTGATTGTTTGAGTGCTAGTAATAGATCCAGATCCGGACCTAACAATTGGTATCAGAGCAGAAACTGGTATCAAAAAGTCATTCAATCGAGATTTTGAGTGTTTAAGCTGCCATTCTCATTGTTCGAGCATTAGTTTCTACGTTCTAGGCTTTGAAGGGACGAATTTCATCTTAAAATCGTGTTTTAAAGGATGTTTGTGAGTTTACTGCCCAACCATAAACTTAGCTTACGGCCGTAAAAGGAGAAATTCATCAACCGTAAACGCTTAAAACTCAAGAACCGTAATCAGTATCGGAGAACAGTAAACCCATAAACTGTAAACTCAGAAACTGTGAACATAAACCGTAAACCCAGTTTACGGTTGCAAATTCATCAACCGTAAACTATGTTTACTGTTGTAATCAGCTTAATTTTTAAACTGTAAACCTCTTTGGAACTGTTAAATTACTTTAATTTCAAATGGATTCTCAAAATCAAACTCATTTTCAAGAACTTGGTGTTGTTATGGGCACTACTACACGTATTCCAAGGTTAATGTATGCTAAAGGTTTTCCCGAGTGGAAGTACAGAATAGAGAAATACATTAAAATGAAAGATTTCAAGATCTGGAGAAGCATTCTTAGAGATCCTGTCAGAGTCACTATGACAGTTGGAGGTCAATTGATTGACAAAGCTATTGAAAACTACACTGATGAAGAATTTGAATTGGTTTAGGAACAGGAAAGAGCATTAGCCGCTTTAACCATGGCATTATCTCTTGATATTGCTCAAGGTTTTCGTGAGTACACTTCAGCTAAAGCTCTATGTGAAGCTCTTATTGAGGTCTATGAGGGCAATGAAGATATGAAGGAAATTCGGTAGGACATGCTGAGACAGAAATTCAACACGTTCAACTACATTCCAGGAGAGACTCTTGAAGCTCAATTACAAAGGTTCACTGCTCTAACAACTGACATGAACATTTCAAGGATTTTCTTGACCAAGTCAGAAATCAACAAGAAACTTCTGAATGCTCTTCCTAGATCATGGATATGAATGTTGCTGTGATTAAGAAAACCAAGGATTTGAATCGCCTCATCAAACCCTATGACATTGATGACAAACAAAGAGAAATCAACCATGTGAATTCATACTCTACTGCAAATCTTGTAGTTTCATCCAACAATGCTCTATCATCTTTCATGACTCCCTCAGGTCATGCTTTCGCAGTTCAACAACCTCAGATTCAAACCTTTAATGCTGCACCATCCATCCCTCACCATTAAACTTCAAATGTGCCATTTGTCATTCCACAAACCATTTCTGCTCCCAATGTGTCAGCTAAAGCCTCGTTCAAACACCAAAGAATCTGATGAAAATCTGGCTCTAGCCACTGGGCTAGTTAACTGTTACAATGCCTTTGTAGCTAGAGATCTTCCACCTCAGCTATCATTTGCTGATTTGGACCAGATACATCCTGAAGATGTAGAGGAAATGGACATCACATGGCAAATTGTCATGGCTGTTTTCAGAGCCAAACAATTCGCCAAGAAGACCGGGAAAAACAATTGGGCCATGAATGCTGACAAGAAGGTGGGATTCAATAAAAGCATGCTGAGATGTTTCAACTGCCACGAGCCAGGTCATTTTGCTCGTGATTGCCCGAAGCCAGATCGTAGAATCAACAACAATAAGCAGATGGTTGCAGTGGGAAACAATCGTGCAGGAGCTACAGCTAATGGAGAAAAAACTATGGTTGCTCAATCATTTGACTGGGAGGACCAAATTCAAGCCTTGAATATCTCAGGGCCAGAAAATGCTCACCTAGCTCAAATTGGTGATATTGCTTCAAAGAATAATGATGCTGATCCCAAAGCAGAGATGATGGAACTACAGCTTGCCCTAATGGTATCTACCTCTTCCGAGCCCAAGAAAAGCGAGGTAAATCTACCTTCTTGTTCTTTTGCTTGTAAAGAATATGTTAAACTTCTCCGTGATGAAATTCAAGTCTTACGTAGGCAAGTAGAGGACCTTAAATATGAGGGTTATCAACTTAGGAAAGGACAAAAACCCCTTAAGGCCCAACTACAAGCTAAAATAAAAGACTTTAGAAGAATTCAATCAGAATACAGTGAAAAATGTGAGCTTTATGACTATATTAAGAGACAACTTGATGATGTAACCAAAGAACTTGACGCTTTGAAAATTAAGAGTGAAAAAACAGATGTTAGTTTCAAAAATTATACTGCGTCAAGTAAGACAGGCGAGTCCTTATATGAAACCCAATTAAAATTCAAAGAAAATCAAAACAAGGGTCTAGGGTATGATAGTGTTCCTCCACCTTTCAATCATAACTATACATCCATCCCTATGACACAGGACGAAATTGACAGGGAGCCACATCTTCGATATGGCAAACCAGCTGGTTTTGTTTCAAGAGGTTTTATTAACGTTGAAAGAACTAATGTTTCTATTTCCTCTGCAGATCAACCATTAGATCAGGCAAAGAGTGAAGTTGGAGAATCTGTTTCTGTTTTTAAATCTGATATCTTTGTTATGAACAATTTTGATTGTGTTTCTTATGTTAAGACTGAAAATGTTTCTTGTGTTGGCTCATCATCTGATACTGTTGAATTTAATTTTTTCGATATGTTTGATGAATTGTTTGGTAATTCTGGTGCTTGTGATACTAATGAAGATTCATCAACTCCACAAGTCAAAACGACTGAGGCACCTTCACTTATCTCACAATCTATTTCGCATGCATGTTCTTCTGAGAAGAGTAAGAGTGTTTGTAAAGAAAATAAATCTGAAAAATGCAATACAAGTTCAAATAATAAACAAATATGTTTTAACTGTGGTGTTAGTGGTCATATAGCTAGGAATTGTCAAAATAGGATCTTTGTGAATTACTTGTCACCAAGAGGAGAGAATGAATCTCGGGGAAGGTCTTTAATTAGAAATTCCTTAAGATCTCACTCTCAAAATGATGATTGGAAAGGTGATAGAGGCAGAAAAATGACTGTTTTACAAAAAAATAATAAGGTTTTTACTAACAAAACTCACAACCGTTTGCCAAAACCGAACAAGGTTGCGCCAAGATCGGTCTCATCAAAAGGCAGCTCTGGATCTTCAACCTCCTCTGGTGGAAAATCCAAAGACTCAAGGCAAACCTTTAAGAAACCAATTTCAAAACCAACTGATAATTTTGTAAAACCTAAATATCAATGGAAGCCCAAATCCCTTTCTAATTCATGATTGAAATCCTCTGAAGAAAGTACGAATGAAGATCCAAATTTGAAAATACTGCAAAATGATTCAAAGAAACCAAAAGGGAAGCCCAGGATAGTGATGACCTGGGTTCCTAAGTCTAAATGATTCCGCTCATTTTGCAGGGACAGTTGCGGGGGAATGTCGTTCGTCCTTGGTACGTCGACAGCGGCTGTTCCCGGCATATGACTGGAGACATCTCCCAAGTTAGCGAAATTCAATCTTTTAATGGGGTTATGTTTCCTTTGCGGGCAGAGATGGTGGAAAGATCACACAGCGTGGAACTGTTACGAATGGAGTGCTGAGCTTCGAAAATGTCAACTATGCTCCCGAGTTAAAGCACAGCTTGTTGAGTGTTTCCCAAATATGCGACAAAGGCTACTCTACCCATTTTACTGATAAAGAGTGTATGATTCTCAAGCCAGGCATTGTCATCTTAGAAGAATGGATTATAGTCAAATCTTAACGGGATGGGAATGCTTACATTATTGATATGAACAGTAACCTACCTGAACAATTCACTTGTCTATTCTCAAAGGTCTCCGAACACAACGCAATGATGTGGCATCGAAGACTCGGTCATGTTAACGCGAAAAACCTGAATCGTCTTGTGAAAAATGACATGGTCTGAGGCCTTCCTGTCAGAGACTTTATCACATTTGAAAAGTGTGTTTCCTGTGCTCAAGGAAAACATCATCGGAAACCACATCTGCCCAAGCAAATCAACTCAATTAGTCAAGTGCTCGAACTACTGCATATGGACTTATATGGTCCGGTCAACATCCTGAGCATCAACAGAAGCTCGTACTGTCTAGTTGTGATTGATTATTTCTCTCGGTTTACGTGGGTCTTCTTCTTATCCAACAAAGTGGGGGTTGCTGATCTGATAAAGAAGTTCATTGTGATGATTGAGAAGCAAACCAATAAACAAGTGAAGGCGCTTCATACCGACAATGGAACTGAGTTCAAGAATGCAGTTCTTGATCATTTTTGTGCAGAAAAGGGAATAGTGCGTCAATATAGCTCTGCTCACACGCCTCAACAAAATGGTGCTGTTGAAAGGAGAAATAGAACATTGAAAGACGCCGCAAGGACAATGCTTTGTGATTCCAAACTTCCTGTTTTCTATTGGGTCGAGGCGATTAACACTACTTGCTATGTGCAGAATCGTGTTCTAATCAACAAAGCGCAAATGAAGACCCCGTACGAAATTCTCTATGGACACAAGCCTTCCGTTAGCCATTTCCGCGTATTTGGCTGTCCTTGTACCCTTCTTTACTTGGATTCCAACCCTAAATTCAACGCCAAAGCCGATGATTGTTACTTCGTGGGGTATGCTGCGCGCACCGCGTATAGGGTTTACAACAAAAGGACTAAGCAGATCGTTGAATCCTATGACGTGCACTGGCTGGAGGAGAATGAAACAGACGCTCGAGTGGGTCCCGACTGGTTATTTGATTACACATCGCTATTCAGATCTTTCAATGTGTCTTCAGATAATTCAAGTAGATCTCCTTCTAGTTTGAAGAATGTTTTTGAAGACGAAGACGAAGATGAAGAGGTTGTCTACAGACCTCCAACGATTGAGGGGGAGTCCTCTGCTCCATTTGAGGGGGAGTCCTCTGCTCCATCTGAGGGGGAGTCTTCTACACAACCAACTAGTCCATCGTCTAAGGCTCCGACTGGAACTCCTAAAGCTGATGCTACACCTCTTACACCTGTCGAGAGAGAGAGTTCATGTCTAGAGATGCTTCCGCTGTCAATCCAACATTTATGGAACTCCTCTTTCCTGAAGAAATTGCAAATGAGTTCGTAGCAGAGTCATCTAATAGGATTCAATCAGCAGATGATGGAGGTTTAAACATTCACACTCTTCCTGTTTCTTTCAATGATATCAGCCAAGACATACCTTCCAGAATTCAAAGCGATCATCCGATCGAAAATGTCATTGGCCAGCTGGGTGATGGAGTTAAAACCAGAAGTCAGAGTGGAGACGTAAATCAATGTCTTTACTCTTGCTTTATATCTCAAATAGAGCCCAAAAACGTTGAAATGGCTTTGAATGAACCCAACTGGGTAGATGCGATGCATGAAGAGCTAAATCAGTTTGAAAAGCTCGGGGTTTGGAAATTGGTTGAGTTACCAAAGGGCAAACGGTCTCTTGACACGCGTTGGGTCTATCGTAATAAGCAAGATGATTCTGGTGTAATCGTACACAATAAAGCAAGGTTGATGGTTTGCGGGTTTCGACAAGTCAAGGGTCTTGATTATACTGAGGTGTATGTTCCCATGGCTCATCTGGAAGCTATTCGAATCTTTCTCGCATATGCTTCTTACAAGAATTTCACGGTCTACCAAATGGATGTCAAGACTGCCTTCATGTATGGCAAGGTGAAGGAAGAAATTTACGTTGATCAACCCCCTGGGTTTGCTAACTCAAAGTTCCCTAATCATGTCCACAAGTTGGACAAGGCATTGTATGGGTTACATCAAGCTCCTCGAGCGTGGTATGCGACTCTAACAAAGCACTTGCTCGAGCACGGCTACTCTCGCGACACTATTGATCAAACTTTATTCATCAAGCATGTGGGTGATGATCAGATATTGGTTCAGATCTATGTTGACGGCATCATCTTCGGGTCCACGTGTCCAAAGCTTTGCAAAGAATTTGAAGGCGTGATGAAGAAGCGATTTGAGATGAGTTCTTTAGGTGAAATGACCATGTTTCTGGGGCTTCAGGTCAAACAGAATTCAACCGGAATCCTGCTACACCAAGCAAAGTATGTTGAAGATATTCTTGAGGAGTTTGGATTTTCAGACGCAAAGCCTGCATCGACTCCCATGGCTGAAAGACCCCTGCTGACTCCAGATATTGATGGTGAATCCGTAGATCAAACTCACTATAGATCGATGATCGGTTCCTTGATGTATCTCACTGCAAGTCGTCCCGACATCATGTTTGTAGTGTGTCAATGCGCTCGCTATCAGCCCAATCCTAAACTTTCACATCTTATTGTTGTCAAAAGGATTTTTCGGTGTATCAAAGGAAGCCCAAAACTGGGTCTTTGGTATCCGAAAAATTCTGAATTAGATTTATATGCTTTTGCTGACAGTAATTATGGAGGCTATGAGCTTGACAGGAAATCAACATCAGGAGGGTGTCAGTTCCTTGGTGATAGACTGGTGTCGTGGCAATGCAAGAAACAACATACGGTATCTACTTCTACAGCAGAAGCGGAATACGTTGTTGCATCGACGTGCTGCTCTCAAGTTATCTCGATCCAACATCAGTTGTTGGACTACGGTTTGAACTATCTAGAAACCCCAATTCACTGTGATAATGAGGCTGCTATTCAAATCACAAAAAATCTTGTCCAACATTCCAAAACCAAGCACATTGACATCAAAATTCATTTCATCGGAGATTGTTATGAGCGTTCGCTCATCCGGCTCGAACAGGTTCCCACTGCTAATAATGTGGCGGATCTGTTCACAAAGTCGTTTAACAAAGCTCGATTTGATGTGCTTGTAGGATTTTTGAAAATGATTCGTTTTGAGGATTAATTTTTGTTTTAGGATAGTTTAAATTTGCGCATTTACTTTCGTTTCTCTTATATGCACAAATTTAGGGGGAGAAATAAAAAAACAAACAAAAAAATTAGAAAAATTAGAAAATCCAAAAACATTAGAAAATCAGAAAATCCAAAAATATGTTGGTTATGATATGTGGTTGAGGGAGATGTTCTAGGAAGTGATATTATCAATTGATAACAGGCAATCTGAGTCTGCGTAACGTACCCAAAGTTGAAGGGTCTATGCTCTGGTTTGATGTGTCGGTAGGCACGAAAGATTCTAAATGGACTTGACTAGGCAGAGTTGAACTTAAGAAAGTCTTAGTCTTGACAAATTTTGACCTGGTTAGATCCGTTCAGCCTGACAATACGACGCTCGGATAGGTTGAGCAGGGAGATATATATGGGAATCCACTCGTCACATTAAATGAACTCGTACTTGGAACCGTAGTTTAACTTTTCCTCGATGTGCGGATTCTGTCCTTAATTCCGGTTGGATGGGGCGACTGGTAAATTCCGCTAAATTAGGTCTGTAGAAAATCGTTTTCTTTCTGTCTGTCTGTTAGTCATATGTTGTCTCCTTTGCGTGACTTACAATCCGACCTAGTACACAACATATGCAACTCTATTTCTCTGCATGTTTTATATATATATATATATATATATATATATATATATATATATATATATATATATATATATATATATATATATGAAATTCCTCTTATTTGTTAGCCATATGATGTCTCATTTGCGTGACTTCCAATCCGACCTGGTACACAGCATATGCAACCTTCTACTTATCAACCCCTCTGAAATAATAAGTAATAGCAATCTGAATTCGTTCTCTCTCTGAATGATGGTCTGCTCACCCGGTGTAAGGAGTACTCTGGAAGTCCTTGATGGCTGGGGCATATCAGGAAGCGGGAAACACGTTCCAGTACAATTAAAATTGAACACTCAAAGATTGTCTATAGATCTCGCTGCTCAATTTAGGTGGACAACAATATCCCTAGTCGTCGCCAGATGAATGGTCCTTAAGGTATAGTATCTAAGGAATTAGGATCAGATATAATATCTAGGATCTTAGGATCACTTTGTCTTACAATTATTAGTATGTCCTAAAATTGTCACAATTTTTTGTGTTTAAGTGGATCACAATACCGACGATCGACCAGACAAAGATGTGAATATGAAAGGTACCGACAAGCGGATAAAGATTGTCTAACAACTTTGATTCCAGTATCACAAGATGAAGTCAAAAATTTACTTATGCGTATTATTTTGGTTTAAAAATTCTTTTATTTTATTTTTGAGGTTATCTTTATTTTTCTTTATTTTTTTATTATTCATAAGTGTCAATTTTTTCTTAAATTTTTTAAATTAGGATAATTTTTATTTTTTACTTTTACTTTAAATAATCCTCAAAAAGTTTTATTTTTGAAATTCTCTTTGGGAATTGGACTGATAATCTAACTGTGTAAGGGAAGTCGAAAAGTCAAGTGGTATATAAGGAAGAGTTTACTCCTGTAAACTCTTTTACCGCCTCCTCTCTTCAGAACCGTAAACTGCCCCCCTCTCAAATCCTCGAAAATCGAGTGTTATATTTCTTGAAATCGGTTAGTCCACATTGAAGGTAAGACAAATCCGACCCTGGAATTGTATTTTGTTGTTCGAATCGAGCGCAAATTGAAGGAGTAATTGAGTTTAAAGTTCATCGAAGTTTACGGTTTCGGGATATTCATGGACCGTAAACTCCTCTTGTGACCTTACGACCGTAAACGGCCTTTAGCCTTACGACCATAAACTCGGTTTGGCCTTACGACCGTAAACCCTGTTTACGGTCGGTTGACCAAGTTTGACCGTAAACTGTCTTTGACCTTGTTTGACCATAAACTCTTGCTGATTTATTATTAGTGCTCTTATTTAGCCAATATCAATTTGCAAAAATTAAGAAAACCTTGAGCTTTTTTTTCAAATATTTTGTTTTCTTACTTGGCTCGTTTAATGCAGATAAATGGTGTATCTTAAAGTTGTTGAGATGCATAACCTTGGCATCGTATTGGATGATCCACCGGTGGCCCACAAAGACTTTATGTCAATGATGTACCGTCTATGAGAATGCTGCCTGGTTCACGCTATCACGGGGAATCCTGTTATCTATGAGAACCTTATTCAAGAATTTTGGAGATCAGCCAAGGTGTCAGAGATGAATAAAGAGCTGATTATTGAAGCAGTGGTGCAAAATTGCAAGATCAGAATTTCAGAGCAATATATCAGAGACACCTTGTTAATCATTGATGAACCTGATTATCCCACTGAAGCTGAAGCTGAAGAAATACCACGAATCCTTGACAGGATGGGATACGAGGGTTCTTATCCTCCAACTATGAAGAAGCTTCTGCCTCCCTACTGGCGTTTCTTGACTCATGTGTTCATCAGCTGCATGCAGGAAGGAGATCAGGAGCAGATGAGATCTCTATTAGAAATACAGGAGCAATCGTTTCCTTGGCCGCAGGTAACAATTTCAATTTCTCGAAGTATGTCTTTGATGAATTCCTGGTGAACATTGGCACCATGACTCGGGAAAATAGAGACGCGTTTTTGATGTATCCCAGATTTATTCAAGTTTTCATTGATGACCAATTCCCCGATATGGTCAAAGATGGTGATAAGATGGACACAAAATCCTTGGGCCCTCACACTGTTGGCCTTATCAAACAGAATCGAAAGGGCAAGGTCGTGTTTCAAGGTCTTCATCCTCTGGTGAAGTTCGGACAGTTTGCAGAGATTAATGAGTCTTCTGAATCTCATGGAACTTTTGAGAAAACTCTATCTGATCCGACTTCATCTGAAAGAGTGTCTTCTAAATTCATCATCACTGTCTCAAATCATGAAGATAACGAGACTCCAGATCTAAAAGCTCAAGTCGATGGCGAACACGAATTACAATCTGTTCAAGTACAGAGTAATTACAACAAGGGAACGGGAAACGATGATAAGGGGTTTGAGGATGTTGATCTCACGAGATTTGATAAGGATGATATCCCATTGAATTTTGGTAGCAATGATGATTATATGACCGGAGTAAACCTCGAAAACTTGCTCGACAATGTCAATGAAGTTATTCATGTGACAACTGAGACAAGGGAAGAAGAAGACGTTTTCGTAGTTGCACCTCCTGTTTCCAATCCAGAGGCGGAAATAACAACTCCTATGGTGACAATATCAGGGATTCCTCCCCTTGATACTGTTTTACCTACATTTGTGCCAATGGAAGATGATCTCACCGCCACACAAGCCACTCCTCCTCCAAACAAGCGACGCAGACTCGTTCTGAGACTAGCAACTCAGAGTACGACGACTCAAAGTGCTACAGCTCCGCCGACAATCACGCCTGTTATAGTCTCTGCTGAACCTATAAATGATGGTCCCAGCTCTGTGTTTGAGACTGGTGGTTCCTCATTTCAACAAGAATCTTCTCCTCCTAGGCCAGATCACGATGATGCCACAACTAATCTAGTCAGGCTATTGGCAGAAGAACAATTCTCTATGCCACCATCTCGTGGCAAAGGAATTTTCATTGGAGGTGATGACTCTAGAGAAGATACCCCTTCACTCCATGGACTCCAAAGTCAGATTGATGTTCTTAATTGAAAGAATGTTGAACTTGATCAAAGGAATATAGAGCTAGTCATCAAGGTCGCAGACCTTCAATCTGAAAATACAGAGCTCAGTATCCAAGTGGCTGAGCTTCGCGAAGAAAATGTTCTAAAGCCTAAGCAAATTGCTGACCTTCAGACAAAATATGGTCACTTGGCTGCCAACTTCCTGGAGTTACAAAAGAAACTTGAAGACAAATTCGGTGATGAATTTAAGTCAAATGTTGAAGAACCATATGTCGATCCCCCCATTCCAGACGCTCCTAGTGTTGATGCTCCTACTACCTCTCAACCGTTTAGATCTCCCATCATTGTGGATCGCTTTGAAGTGGAACCTGAACAAGCTCCAAGGGCAGGTGCTTCAAAGAGTTCCAAGAAGAAGAAAAAGAAGAAGGAGGCTGTTACCAAGGATGACAAAGGCAAATGGCTTTTCAAAAGAAGTGTAGATCATAAGGCACCTTGGGATCAGCCACGAATTACTCTTACCGATCTTAGCACTCAAACTTTTAGGGATGTCTATGGTGATAGGTCATGAATCGTGTCGTGGGGATTCCATGACACGCAAAACATGTTTTATGGTGAGAAGGAAGAGCGGGAATAAGGAACTATACAAGGATGCTCATGATTTTCACTCTTTTACTAAAGTTGACCTTATTGAGCTATCCAAAGCTCCCTTTTCAAATCCATCAGGAAATCCTAAAGCCAGTCAGTTCAAATCTTTCTTGGAAGATCAAGTGGCCAAGGGGTTTCCGTCAATGAAGACTGCAGAGTCTGTTGTCAAGGTTCACTCCAAGGTATTTGATACCTCGACAAAACAGCCAATTGCATCAGTGATGTGTCCTGCTACGGCTCAGGTTAAGCAAGTCTTTTTTCTTCAAAATTACCCTGATGGTTCTCTTGCATCCATGCTTTATTGGATGTATGATGAAGCCACGGATGTTGCGGTCATCAAGATAAAGGAAAATTGCATCTGTCTCTATGAGAAAAGGGTCTTGCTTCAATTTCACAAATGGAACATACATCATCTTGCTACTAAACAGATTGTGGTGGCTGAATCAATATTTGAGCCCGCTGCGAAAGAATATACGGCGATGGTGGCTCAAATTATTGAGAAGAAGATGTGGAATGGAGCGATGGGGAGATCTGATGTGTTGGTCGTCGACAAGGACTGAGTTCATGCTAGCACCAAACCAAGGGGGAGATTGAAGGGTCTGATAAATGGTTTGGGCTAGGCTTTCTATGTGATTTGTTTGGTTATGAGTCTGTAATAATACTTTTGAGTTATTTAGAGTCGTTTACTGTTTTGTCATGTTCACGACTGTAAACACGTTTACGGCCGTAATCTTCGTTTGCTGTCTAGATGAGTATATAAGGGCTAGGAGTTGGTCATTTAATGGTTGGATGCCAGTCAGTTTATGGCTAGTGTTTGAGTTGTACCAGAAGGTTATTTGATATAAACGTGTGCAAGCTCAACTCTTATTCATCTTATTGTTATTCTCGATTTGTGATTGTTTGATTACTAGTAATAGATCCAGATTCGGACCTAACAAGTCAAGACATTCATATCCAACACAAATATATACAATATATAACTAAGAATTCAATGACAGTCGGACAGATAACAATATACCCTAAGACCACAATCAAACAAGAACAGGAAATAAGGCGTGCTATCGGTCCTAAGTCCTTCAAGTCTTACTTATATAAATATATTGGTGTAGATATATTTTGGGAACATAAGAAGTTTAAAAGAGTTTGGAAATAGTTTTTATAACAATTTAAAATGAAAAATGAGTTTGATAAACATTTGAAGCAGTTTTGATGACGTAACGGTTAAAAGTATAGAAATCCTTTTTGATTGCAAGTTACAAATCACATGTGATTGAATACTATAAATTGTGGGATTCAACTGGTATTACCCCCCCCCCCCCCCCCCCCATAAAAGCATTTCAAAACATTTGAAAGGTTAATTAAGGGGTATGAACTCACCAACTTTATGTCGATACTCGTTTTCAAAATAACATGTATTCTCAGGTCATCAGTAGACAGGTACAGGTGCAGCTTTTGAGAAGACGGAGCACATGCAAGACTCCTCTTTATTTTGATTATACTTTTTGGTGTCTAACAAACTGTACAGAACAAGCTTGTATTACAATTACTATGTAAATGCAATGGATGTTGTTGCTTGTTTTTACTATTATGCATTGTTATGATACTGTACATGACGTCCTCCGCCCCAGAACGTATTCCGCCGTTCTCGGTTTTGGGGTGTGACAGATTGGTATCAGAGCATTGTTTATAGTGAATCAAGTATATCAACCCATAAAAGATATACGAACTATAAACACATCGGGATTAAAACACTCTGACCAAGAATATATACTTTTAAATAATAAAATATTTAACTAAGTATATATATATATATATATATATATATATATATATATATATATATATATACATCCATTAATACAAAGGATCAGTATCATACTAGAATAGAACAAAAGTATTAAGATTGTTGAACATCACAATTAAGCTTAGAGACATATAGTCAAATCTGGGTGAATGTAGCCTGATCAACCACGTTTTCCTAGGAGTGACTAGCATGTGCCTAAGAATGGTTGTGGTGTTGCAACAAGTCTAAAAACTTACCCACACTACCACAAGAACGTTAGAACAAGAATACTATAGGAGTATTCTACAATTCTGTGATTTACATATGTGAGAACTAAAAGGGTCGTTGCGTGTAGGACAATAGTTGCTAAGTGGATACCCTATGGTTACATGAAATAAAGGCGCTATAGACTTAGAATCTGTGATCTTTGCTTTATTTCCTGTTCCTTGTTTGGTTGTGGATTTAGAGTTATGATCACTTATTCGAAGGCCTATCCTGTCTCGATTACATGTAATTGGTATGCATTATGCAGGTATTGTGTCACACCCCCGAACCAGACAGCGGAAACGTCCGAGGGCTGTTGTGACTCAATTGAATACCATCACAATGAATATACATGAATCATAACATCATTCGTCACCATGCATTGAAATATTACAACTATCAGTGTTTACATTCAGTATATTGTTTTTACACATTACAATTCCAAAACATAAACTGTTCGATATTAGTTAAACAAAACATCATGATATCACTGGGTACATTTTCTTCGATTTACCTGTTACCTGAGAATACAAGTATTTTGGAAAAACGTCAACATATGAAATGTTGGTGAGTTCATAAGTAATGTTTGAAAAGTAATGATGTGTATCATTTTGAAAACCACCAAAAAATCCGATATTTTCTGAAAAGATTACGGTAAGTAAGAAAAAGTGTGAAGATCCGTAAGTATGCTTGTTTATTTCTATAAGTGTGAATAATTGTTAGACTTGGTAATGCATCACATAGGTGTAAGTGTTGAAATCCCTAGGAAAACCCGATGTTTTCCTAATTCTTTAAATTACGTGTTTTATATATTGTTATGCCGTTGCGACGTATGTATTCGATAATTCCAGGTGACATTGGATTAATTATGGGTCGTGAGTTGTTATAATCACGCATTAATGAAAATGACTAGGTTACAACTATACAAACGATCCCTTAGGCGTCGTCCGTACTACCCACTTAATCCAACCACCCTAACTTCTCATAGCCCCACAACCTAGGAGAAAAGAGGGTGTGAAGCCCCCGTTATTTCCATGAGTCGTTCAAGGCTATCGTGAATGCGAAAGGCCCTTGGCCCGACTCGCATTTGACTTCACTAGCAGTACCAAAGGACCCTTGGGGCCCAACATCACAAAAGCTATTGAAAGTCCTTTTACACGAAGTTAGGTCGTATAAGACCCAACAACATGTAAGCGCATTTCCTTTGGGCTAGCTAGGCCCAACAAGCACGATTTGAAAGTTTCTAGCCCAAAGATGGTGTATCGACGTCTGGTGAATTCCCACGTGTGTATTGACTTCCCGTAAATTTCCGCATGTGTATTGAAGTATCATCGTTTATTGATTTTTGATTCGTTATTGATTCGAGACCGAATCAATTCGTTTGGTAAGGATTTTTGGTGTTGAAGGTGTATTACGTTTCTCCGGTAGTCATGGTAATCATATTTTATCTTAAAGGATTTATTGTTTTAAACATTAGAATTTTTCTTTTTGAAGCCCCTTCTTGGATAAATTTACACTTTTAACCCTTCATATAAAAGAATTTCCATTTTAGTCCTTAAACCATTTTTCTTGACACTTTAGTATCAAAACTTGTTGAAAAGATATTTTTCAGCCCAAATTTACTTGAAAAACAGTTTTAGTCCCTCAAAATGAAATTTTCTCGGTTTAAACCTCTATTTTCGCAATTTTTACAATTTTGACCCGATATGGAAATTTTTTGCATCTTTGGTCCCTTTTAAATTTGAAAAGCATTTTTAACCCTTGATATGAACTTGGTACACTAGTAGTCCCCTGTTTTATAGAAATGTGCAGTTTCAGCCCCTCCAAATTAAAAATCTCGCAATTTGGGCTTTATTGGGCCGAAAAGTTGATTTTTGGCCCATTATGTTTAAAAATTCACATTTTAACCCTTCAAAAGAGTAAATTTTCAGAAAATACATTTTAGAAACTGTTTTGACTCGTCTCAACCTTCAGAATTTGTATTTTGTCGTTTTGGGCCCTTTAGCTTTGTATTTCAGCATTTTGAGCCCAAAAATGGGTTTTAAGCCCAAAGATGTTCATATTAACCAACTTGGTTATTTTTCTAGAATTGATTTGTGTGAAATAATATAAGTTATACTTATTTCATTCAACATATTGTAGATCTCGGTTTCTAAGTTCTTTTTGACTAGTACCAACACCACAATCACATAAAAACATATATATATATATATATATATATATATATATATATATATATATAAGCATAGAAATCACACAAAGCATACATATACTCATAGATCTACACATTTGCTTGTAATCTCCCCCACAAAACTTATAAAAACCGAAAAATAGGGGGTATGAAGCTCACCTTGAGTTGTGGTTTTGATTTGAAGAAGAAAAGGAAGAAAGTGAGGTGATTTTTGGCCCTAGCAACACCTTGATGAAGATCTCGAATTTGAGATGATTCTAAGATGCAAGATCATGATTTCATATGAGTTAAGAAGAGATTTTTGTATAGGACAAGGAGTCTAGAGTGTGGATTCAAGCATCAACTTACCTAGATGATGATTTTTGTGAAGAATCCTCCTTGCAAAGTCCTTGAATCTCGAAAATATGGAGGAGGTATGGGAGAGTTTTCTTGAGAGAAAAGTGAGTGTGATGTGTGTGTGTGTGCTTGAACTCGACCGAGAGCAAGAGAGAGAGGGAGAAAAGGAAGTGCTTGCATGGGAAGATGAGATTGCATGGATGTTTGAAGTGCAAAAGCCTAGATATCCTTCATACAATAATGAGGTGGTAAGCAAAGTCAACCCCCTTTCCTCTTGGGTTTATGGTTTGGGCCGAGAGATAGGGAAGAGAGATGGGGTTTTGGGCCTTTTATGTTTAAGTCCATAATATGGAGTCCAAGTTAATGGTTTTTGTCCCATTGGCCCTTTTAGAGAAATTTACGGCCCAAATAAATATGAATATGATTCTTATGGCCCTTTAGGGCTAATTAGGTTAGTTATGACCCAATGAGGTTCATTAAGGTGTCTTATTTCATTCTAGGCCCAATATGGCCCAAAATGTTAAAATGAATGAGAGTGGGTCCAATTAGAGCCCATTTAAGAGTTCTAAGCCCAAGGTAGCCAAATTGGAAGCTTATTGGTCCTTTGGGCCCAATAAAGAAGTCCTAGTCCAAAATGGACTTAAACAAGAACTCCTAGGGTTTCCAATTGTTTAACGACTATTTGTAGTGCTTGTATGGTGTATTTGATTGCAATTTTGTTGTCATAAAGTAAGCATCATACATGCTCTTATGTTTTTGGATTCATAATTTGACTTAAGTGTTGTAGTTACAAGGCTCAAAAATTCCTGATTGTGACATCATCCCCCCGTTAGAGGGAATTTCGTCCCGAAATTCTTTTGAAAGCTAGATTTGAGAATGCTAGAATAGGTGAGGGTATTTTTGCTTCATTTGATCTTCGCGTTCCCACGTGAATTCTGGCCCACGCTTCGCGTTCCACCGTACTTTCACGATCGGGATGCGACTTTGTTTAGTACGCTTCACCTCCCTGTCCATAATTTCAACTGGTTCTTCAACGAACAGGAGATTCTCGTTGATTTCAATCTCGTCATGGGGAATAACGAGTGTTTCATCTGATAGGCACCTCTTTAGGTTAGAGACATGGAACACGGGGCGTACACTATTTAGCTCCGCGGGTAGTTGCAGTTTGTACGCCACTGGACCTATTCGGGCGACGATCTCGAAAGGTCCAATGTATCGTGGGTTCAGTTTTCCCCGTTTTCCGAAACGAATGACTCCTTTCCAAGGTGAAACTTTTAACAGCACTCGATCCCCGACCTGAAACTCTAAGGGCTTTCGCCGTTTATCAGCGTAACTCTTTTGTCGGTCGCGCGATGCTTGTAATCGAGCTCTGATTTGAACTATCTTTTCCGTGGTTTCACGAATGATTGCCGGTCCCGTTAACGCCTTGTCCGATGCGAGTGCTTTTGCTAGCTGGGACAGCCCACCTCAGCCCAACATAACGGTGATCTACACTTATGCCCGTATAGTGCTTTGAAAGGAGCGACCTTGATGCTCGAATGGTAACTGTTGTTATACGAGAATTCGACTAAAGGTAAGTGGGTATCCCAAGACTTCCCAAAGTCTATCACACATGCGCGAAGCATGTCTTCGAGCTTCTGGATGGTTCGTTCGCTTAGACCGTCTGTTTGTGGGTGATAAGCGGTGCTCATGTTGAGATGGGTTCCAAGTGCTTTCTGGAGTGATTGCCAAAAACGTGAAGTGAACCTACTGTCTCTATCCGAGATAATAGACACTGGTACTCCATGGAGTCTCACAATTTCTCGAATGTATAATCGTGTCAGTCTTTCCATCTTGTAGGATTCTTTTATTGGCAGGAAATGAGCAGATTTCGTCAGTCGGTCGACTATTACCCATATGGTGTCTAGTCCATCTGGCGTCTTAGGTAGTTTGGTCACAAAATCCATAGAAATCCCTTCCCATTTCCAATCGGGAATTACCGGTTGCTGTAATAACCCCGAGGGCTTCTGGTACTCCACCTTTACTTTGGCACAAGTAAGGCATTTGCTGACATAGATGGCAATTTCTGCCTTCATGTTAGGCCACCAATATTGTCGTTTGATATCCAAGTACATCTTGTCCGAACCGGGATGGATGGAGTATTGCGTTTTGTGAGCTTCTTTCATGACTACCTCCCTAATTCCTCTGAGTTTAGGGACCCAAATACGGTTCATGAAATAGTATACTCCGTCCTCTTTTACCTCTAGATTCTTCTCCATTCCGCGTAATGCTTCGCTTGCTCTGTTTTCTGTCTTCATGGCCTCTAACTGGGCTTCACCAATCTGAGTGGTTAGGTGAGATTGGATGATTATGGAGAGAGTTTTCGCACGACGATTAGAGTACTCTTTCCGGCTCAATGCATCAGCTACCACGTTGGCCTTGCCCTGGTGGTACTTGATTTCACACTCGTAATCGTTTAATAATTCAACCCATCTTCGTTGCCTCATATTCAGCTCTTTCTGATTCAAGATGTGCTGAAGACTTTTGTGGTCCGTGAAGATGGTGCACTTCGTACCATAAAGGTAATGCCTCCAAATCTTCAGAGCAAAGACCACTGCTCCCAATTCCAGATCATGGGTTGTATAATTTACTTCGTGTGTCTTTAGTTGGCGGGATGCATAAGCTATCACCCTTCCACGCTACATGAGAACGCAACCTAAGCCCTAATTTGATGCGTCACAGTAGACCACGAAATCTTCCGTTCCCTCCGGTAGAGATAGTATCGGGGCACTACAGAGGGCTTGCTTCAGGGTTCGGAATGCAACTTCTTGTTTGTCTGTCCATTTGAATGGTACGCCCTTTTGTGTAAGTGAGGTAAGTGGCTTGGCGATCTTAGAGAAGTTTTGAATGAACCTCCTATAGTAGCCTGCTAGGCCTAAGAATTGACGAATTTCCGTGGGTGTTGTCGGAACTGCCCATCCTTCGACGGCTTTAACCTTGGAAGGATCCACATGAATTCCTTCTTAACTAACAACATGACCCAGGAAGTTCACACTACGGAGCCAGAACTCACACTTGGAGAGTTTTGTGTACAGCTTTTTTGATCGCAGAGTTTCTAGAATTTGTCAGAGATGTTGGCCATGCTCTTCCTCGCTTCGGGAATAGACGAGAATGTCGTCAATGAAGACGATGACAAAGTTGTCAAGGAATGGTCGACATATTCGGTTCATCAGATCCATAAATGCGGCAAGGGCATTTGTTAGTCCAAAGGGCATTACGACAAACTCGTAATGTCCGTAACGAGCTCGGAAAGTTGTTTTGGGAATATCTTCCTCTCGAACCTTAAGCTAATGGTACCCGGACCGTAGATCTATTTTAGAAAAGTAACTAGCCCCTTGGAGCTGGTCAAATAGATCATCGATTCGTGGGAGTGGATAGCGATTTTTGACGGTGAGTTTGTTTAACTCTCTGTAATCGATGCACATCCTAAAAGATCCGTCCTTCTTTTTGACAAAGAGGACCGGAGCTCCCCATGGCGAGTAACTAGGTCAGATGAATCCCTTGACCAGGAGTTCGCTGAGTTGACTGGACAATTCCTGCATTTCAGCAGGAGCTAGCCGGTAGGGCGATTTAGCGAGAGGGGTTGCTCCTGGAACGAGGTCAATTCGGAACTCAACTTGTCTCTCTGGGGGTACTCCAGGAAGATCTTCAGGAAATACGTCTGAAAATTCACGTGCTACTGGGATATCTTGAATGTTAGTCTCTTCCTTGGTTTTATCCACTATGTGAGCCAGAAATGTCAAATCTCTCTTTCGTAGATGTTTCTGTGCTTTGACGCACGAGATAAGACGAAGGTTCGTCCTTAGTTTGTCTCCGTAAATAACTAGGGTTTCGTGATTAGGAAGGCGAAGACGAATGGCCTTCTCGTGACACATAATTTCAGCATGGTAGAGGCTTAACCAGTCCATGCCAATAATCACATCGAAACTCCTAATGGACACAAGCATTAAGTCTATTCAAAAGATGTGTTGGTTCAGGGTTAGGGTACATCCGATGTAGATTTCCCCCGTGGATTCGGTTTTCCCATTGGCCATTTCCACCGTAAAGGTTTCATTGAGCTTCTGGGGTCATTGTTCTAGATAGTGTTTAAACTTATTGCTCACAAAGCTTTGCTCCGCTCCGGTATCAAATAGGATGCATGCATAAGTGTGGTTTAGGGGAAACGTACTGGTAACAACAGCGGGATCCTGAATTGCCTCCCCCTGACCCATGGATAGCACCCTTCTCGTTCCTCCATTTCCGGGATTGTTGTTGTTAGGGCAATCGCGACGAAAATGCCCAGTCCTTCCCCACCCGAAGCAGGTGGGGCTAGGTCCGGCATTGTTGCCGCCAACATTGATGTTGTTGTTGTTGCAGTTGTTGTTGTTGTTGCTTCCCTGTTGTTGATTCTGAGGAGGGTAAGTCCTGCAGTACCTTGCCGTGTGCCCCTTACGATTTCAACTGGTGCACTGCAACTCCTTACATTCTCCATTGTGATGGAAACCACATTTGTTGCACTTGGGAAGATTACCGGAATAAGGTCTAGAAGCATTTGGAGCAGCTGAGGCTGGAGCATGTGGTGTAGCTAGAACTTGCACGGTGGTAGCATTAACTGCTACTGTCTGCTGCTTCTTGGAAGTCTCAGAGCCTTGACGCCCCTTCCTTTTGTTGTTCTTCCCTTTCTTGCCATCACTTTCCTTCTTGGCCTCAGTCTCCGCTGGCTTCTCACCCTTCTTTTTGTTGTGGTCATACAGCTTCTTCGCCAATCTCTTAGCACTGTCGAAAGTTTCGGGATTTGCAGCTATCACGTTTCCTTGGATTGGAGAGGTTAGTCCCCAGATGAATCGCTCGATCTTCTTTCCTTCCGAGGTGATATGCCCGGACATAACAGAGATAGTTCACTAAATCTTGATATGTAGGCATCGATATCCGCATTCCGCACAGTGAGGTTCCACAGCTCTTGCTCCATTTTCTGAATCTCACCTCCTGGGCAGTATTTAGCCATCAGCATTTCTTTCATTTCTGCCCACGACATGGAGTTGGCTACAGGGAGTGTCATGGCTTCCACGTGTCCGTTCCACCAAGTGAGCGCTTGATCAACAAAAGTGCATGCTGCAAACTTCACCTTCATTTCCTCAGGACAGTCGCATATCTCGAATACCGATTCCACCTTCTCGATCCATCGCTTCAGAGTGATCACCCCTCCAGTGTCGTTAAGGGTTCGTGGTTTGGCGTTTGTGAAGTCCTTGTAGGTACATGTTTTGGTGGGTCCTTGATTCATTCCGTTGTTCGAACTCCCGGCCCCTTGCCCGTTGACTCCTACATTGTTCCCTTGATGAATTTGTGCCATTGCTGCGGTGACCGCAGTAGATACCACTGCCTGGAATGCGGTTGAGTCAACTTCGGGTGGGGTTGGTCCAGGGTTTCCGTGAGTAGGTCGGTAAGGCATCTTTCTGTCATGAAACGGAAAGATGTTGAGTGTACGTGGTTTCCGTGAGGTTGTGATCCTACTGACTAGGTGTATGGTACGAACTTAAGTACTTCTACCATTTAGCATACAATCATAGATTCACAACACATAGCAATTTGTAATGTCATAACAAAACACGTAAAAGTTTACTAATATTATCCGCATTTGATACATGAAAATTTTGCTCGTGAGAGCATACATGAGTGATACTAGTTCGACAGCATAATGGCTCTATGAGTAGTGTAGTCACTTAAACATAGAGTCGAGGTACATAGCATAGTTCCTAATGACCTAGTAAGATAAGTCTATCTCTAGTCGCGATGATCTGTGCCCGGGGGTGGTGCCGAGGATGTGGATGCTCCCTGAAGACGAGCCACCTGTCGTTCTGCGTCCTGGAGTCGAGACTCCCACCTCACCTGCCTCATGTGGAACTCTCGAAGGACGTCACATGTCTCCTGTTCTGCACGCTCGACCCTAGTCCACAACTGGCGTACCTGGTCGACAGTGCTCTGAGCAAGGTCGTCAGTGTTCCGTAACCGTCTCACCATGACTGGAAGGGCTCGATCTGCCGGTCCTTCGTCCCTCAGGTTAAAGAACTCGCATGACATGTTGTACGGGGGTCGCTGTCCCTGCTGTCTGCTCCATCTCCAAAGATCAATACCCCAGGGAGGTGTAGGACCTGTGGGGCCCACCCGGTAAGCAGGCACCCTGATCGGGTAAGGGGGGTTGATGACCTCGGACTCTGCGTCCGAATCACCCCTTCATTGCCATCGAGTTCCTCCTCAAATTTTCCTTCATCTTCTTCCTCCTCCTATTCCTCTTCCGGTTCGGCAGGCTCGCCCTCGACTCCTGCCTCCGGTTCCCCGTCAGATTCCTCTTCGGGGTCTTCCTCAGGCTCCTCGTCTAACCATCCGTTATTTCCATGGTTAGGGAAGTAAGGATCTCCGGGGTGATGGAAACCAGCCATGCTGTCTGCGAGAGTGTGTAAATATGCTAACATTATTCCTAGGATGCTACAACTATTGTATAGACTAAGCAGGCGTTCTCCTCTTGGTGCTAAAGAGGTACATTTTTAGGTTTCCTAGTTATCGCGATCTCATCAGAACATGTGTTAGTTATACCTTGGAGGGAATGTAGTTGATCAGGCTACATCCACTTCTTGATACCACTAAGAACAATCCTGAATTAACCGGGATACTAGCATTATCTTGTTTGGTTCGGCGTTATGTTCTTATTCCTAATGCAAGCAAGGGTGTTTTATTGTTGTGTTTTACTTGTTTTGTTCAGAGTTGTGTTAGTCCCTCTTTTGGTTTATAGTTGCATATGAATGTGTGGCTAGATATGCTAGTTCACTATAAATAGAGCTCTGATACCAACATGTCACACCCCCGAACCAGACGGCGGAAACGTCCGAGGGCTGTTGTGACTCAATTGAATACCATCACAATGAATATACATGAATCATAACATCATTCGTCACCATGCATTGAAATATTACAACCATCAGTGTTTACATTCAGTACATTGTTTTTACACATTACAATTCCAAAACATAAACTGTTTGATATTAGTTAAACAAAACATCATGATATCACTGGGTACATTTTCTTCAATTTACCTGTTACCTGAGAATACAAGTATTTTGGAAAAACGTCAACATATGAAATATTGGTGAATTCATAATTAATGTTTGAAATGTAATGATGTGTATCATTTTGAAAACCACCAAAAAATCCGATATTTTCTGAAAAGATTACTGTAAGTAAGAAAAAGTGTGAAGATTCGTAAGTATGCTTGTTTATTTCTATAAGTATGAATAATTGTTAGACTTGGTAATGCATCACATAGGTGTAAGTGTTGAAATCCCTAGGAAAACCCGATGTTTTCCTAATTCTTTAAATTACGTGTTTTATATATTGTTATGCCGTTGCGACGTATGTATTCGATAATTCCAGGTGACATTGGATTAATTATGGGTCGTGAGTTGTTATAATCACGCATTAATGAAAACGACTAGGTTACAACTATACAAACGATCCCTTAGGCGTCGTCCGTACTACCCACTTAATCCAACCACCCTGACTTCTCATAGCCCCACAACCTAGGAGAAAAGAGGGTGCGAAGCCCTCGTTATTTCCATGAGTCGTTCAAGGCTATCGTGAATGTGAAAGGCCCTTGGCCCGACTCACATTTGACTTCACTAGCAGTACCAAAGGACCCTTGGGGCCCAACAGCACAAAAGCTATTGAAAGTCCTTTTACACGGAGTTAGGTCGTATAAGACCCAACAACATGTAAGTGCGTTTCCTTCGGGCCTAAAGATCATGTCATTGGGCTAGCTAGGCCCAACAAGCACGATTTGAAACTTTCGGGCCCAAAGATGGTGTATCGACGTCTGGTGAATTCCCACGTGTGTATTGACTTCCCGTAAATTTCCGCGTGTGTATTGAAGTATCATTGTTTATTGATTTTTGATTCGTTATTGATTCGAGACCAAATCAATTCGTTTGGTAACGATTTTTGGTGTTGAAGGTGTATTACGTTTCGCCGGTAGTCATGGTACTCGTATTTTATCTTAAAGGATTTATTGTTTTAAACATTAGAATTTTTCTTTTTGAAGCCCCTTCTTGGATAAATTTACACTTTTAACCCTTCATATAAAAGAATTTCCATTTTAGTCCTTAAACCATTTTTCTTGACACTTTAGTATCAAAACTTGTTGAAAAGATATTTTTCAGCCCAAATTTACTTGAAAAACAGTTTTAGTCCCTCAAAATGAATTTTCTCGGTTGAAACCTCTATTTTCGCAATTTTTACAATTTTGACCCAATATGGAAAATTTTTGCATCTTTGGTCCCTTTTAAATTTGAAAAGCATTTTTAACCCTTGATATGAACTTGGTACACTAGTAGTCCCCTGTTTTATAGAAATGTGCAGTTTCAGCCCCTCCAAATTAAAAATCTCGCAATTTGGGGTTTATTGGGCCGAAAAGTTCATTTTTGGCCCATTATGTTTAAAAATTCACATTTTAACCCTTCAAAAGAGTAAATTTTCAGAAAATACATTTTAGAAACTGTTTTGACTCGTCTCAACCTTCAGAATTTGTATTTTGTCATTTTGGGCCCTTTAGTTTTGTATTTTCAGCATTTTGAGCCCAAAAATGGGTTTTAAGCCCAAAGATGTTCATATTAACCAACTTGGTTATTTTTCTAGAATTGATTTGTGTGAAATAATATAATTTATACTTATTTCATTCAACATATTGTAGATCTCGGTTTCTAAGTTGTTTTTGACTAGTACCAACACCATAATCACATAAAAACATATATATATATATATATATATATATATATATATATATATATATATATAAGCATAGAAATCACACAAAGCATACATATACTCATAGATCTACACATTTGCTTGTATTCTCCCCCACAAAACTTATAAAAACCGAAAAATAGGGGGTATGAAGCTCACCTTGAGTTGTGGTTTCGATCTGAAGAAGAAAAGGAAGAAGGTGAGGTGATTTTCGGCCCTAGCAACACCATAATGAAGATCTCGAATTTGAGGTGATTCTAAGATGCAAGATCATGATTTCATATGAGTTAAGAAGAGATTTTTGTATAGGACAAGGAGTCTAGAGTGTGGATTCAAGCATCAACTTACCTAGATGATGATTTTTGTGAAGAATCCTCCTTGCAAAGTCCTTGAATCTCGAAAATATGGAGGAGGTATGGGAGAGTTTTCTTGAGAGAAAAGTGAGTGAAATGTGTATGTGTGTGTGTGCTTGAACTCGACCGAGAGCAAGAGAGAGAGGGAGAAAAGGAAGTGCTTGCATGGGAAGATGAGATTGCATGGATGTTTGAAGTGCAAAAGCCTAGATATCCTTCATACAATAATGAGGTGGCAAGCAAAGTCAACCCCCTTTCCTCTTGGGTTTATGGTTTGGGCTGAGAGATAGGGAAGAGAGATGGGGTTTTGGGCCTTGTATGTTTAAGTCCATAATATGGAGTCCAAGTTAATGGTTTTTGTCCCATTGGCCCTTTTAGAGAAATTTACGGCCCAAATAAATATGAATATGATTCTTATGGCCCTTTAGGGCTAATTAGGTTAGTTATGACCCAATGAGGTTCATTAAGGTGTCTTATTTCATTCTAGGCCCAATATGGCCCAAAATGTTAAAATGAATGAGAGTGGGTCCAATTAGAGCCCATTTAAGAGTTCTAAGCCCAAGGTAGCCAAATTGGAAGCTTATTGGTCCTTTGGGCCCAATAAAGAAGTCCTAGTCCAAAATGGACTTAAACAAGAACTCCTAGGGTTTCCAATTGTTTAACGACTATTTGTAGTGCTTGTATGGTGTATTTGATTGCAATTTTGTTGTCATAAAGTAAGCATCATACATGCTCTTATGTTTTTGGATTCATAATTTGACTTAAGTGTTGTAGTTACAAGGCACAAAAATTCCTGATTGTGACATATTGGGTCGACTAACAGTGATCATCTTATAAGTATCTTAGATTAGTACGTCTATTAACTCTTCTTTCCCCATTCTCACGTAGATAGCATGGCTGGTTTCCACCTTCCCGGCGATCCGTACTATCCAAACCAAGGAAATGGGGGATGGCTCGATGAGGAGCCAGAAGATGATCACCCGGTCCCTTTGGATGATCACCGTGCTGAGGGCTTTTCGGATAGCTCCGACTCCGAACCAGAAGTCAACAACCTGCCCCCAGTAGCTCCAAACTCTAACCCCCGTCTGACATTTCAAGGTCCTACTCCCGTGGGGGCAATAACCTTGAACCAATGGAGCGATGAACAAGGTCAGCCTTTACCTTTCAACGGAGACCGAAGCTTCTACAACTTAAGCAAGGGAGGTTCAGCGGACCGAGTCTTGCCCATCATGGTCCGTAGGATTGCCAGGAACGTCGAGCAAGGTCATGCAGCTATCGGCAGAGTTGTGGAAATTGATGCCAACTCTAACCTTAACACTGTCCGTATCCGCTAGCTGGAAGAAGCCATGGTTAGGACTAGGAAGACCAATGAGGGTCTGCAGTAACAACTAGCTGCATCCCGAGCCGAAGTCAGGGAACTCCAAGCGCGTCAGAGAGCACAGGAATGACATCTTCAAGAAGTTGTACGCCAACTGGCTGATCTTAGGGTTCGCCCAAGGGATACCCGTCGTCAGTAGGATATGTCAGCTTATCTCCCTCTTTTGTTTAAGGAATAGTCTTTTCTTTCCTATGCTCGGTAGAGCACTTGTCTGTAAACATTTCTAACTCTGAAAGTACTTTATCTAGACTCCTAGACTGCCAACGTTTTCCCTTTATGGTTTGATGTAAGACCTAATGTTTGGTCACTTTTCCCGAACTCATATTATATCATTAATACCAGTAATATTGGCAGTTACCTACTCTGTTACTATGACTCTATCTGATAGTTGGACTATGCGGATTTAGTCCATGAAACGCTCTCATCATGTTTGCAATTGATTCTTACTGTTGTCATCATCTCTATAAATTTTCAGTAAAAGATGCCTCCCCGTAAGCGCCCGAATAGAGGCAGACCTGCGACGCAAACTCCACTTCCACCACCTCCTCCTCCGCAGTTCGATCCGGTGATGTTTCAGACAGCTATAACCGCAGCTATAGCCCAAATGAATTATGGCGATGCAAGTGGAGCCGGAATGCGCACCAACTCTAGGCATGGTGAAATCCACCCACGTGCACAGGGGTGCACCTATAAGGATTTCATGAGCTGCAAACCAACATTCTTCAATGGAACTGGAGGGATCATTGCACTGTCCCAATGGATCAAAAGAACCAAAGCCATCTTCGAAATGTGCTCGTGCCCCGAGGAAAGCAAAATCAAGTTCGCTGCTGCTACCTTCACTGAAAGGGCTCTGACATGGTGGAATGGGCATGCCAATTCACTCTCTTTGGTGACATCCAACGTCATGGGTTGGGACACACTGAAGGACCATCTGAGAAGGGAGTATTGTCCTAGGGGTGAAGTCCAGAAACTCGAGGAGGAACTCTGGAACCTCAAAATGAAGGGGACCGACATGGTGGCTTATACGACCAGGTTCTGCGACCTGGTAGCTATGTGCCCTAACATGATCCCCTCTGAAAGCAAGAAAATTGAACGATACATCTGGGGTTTAGTGCCCCCGTATCGAGGGAACGTTCTAGCATCACACCCTATGACCTTTGACAGCGCCAAGGAATTGGCCCACAAGTTGATTGATCATGAAGTTCCTTCCACTCCATCAACAACAACAGCAATTGCCACTGCACCGACCAAGAAATATGACAATAAGAGGAAGTGGTGGGACCGAAAGAAAGGCAAGTCAACTCAATCCTCCTCCAAGAACCAACAAACTGTGACTGTCCATGCCGCCACTACTCCTGCTACCCCTGTACCAGCAAAATCATATGCTGGAAACCTGCCCAGGTGCCCAAAGTGCTCCTTCCACCATAACGGCCCCTGCCGTGAATTGCACTGCACTAATTGCGACCGGAAGGGCCATACCGCCCGGTTTTACAGATCTCAACCCAAACCCATTTCTCAGGTCCCCGGGTCGGGAGTAAGTCAGGCCTGTTATGGCTGTGGCGAGGTAGGGCATTTCAAGAAAAACTGCTCGAAAGTTGGGAATGCGGGAGGAACAGGGAGACTACTTGCTATTGGCCACAATGAAGCTGTAGCAGACCCCACAGTAGTCACAGGTACGTTCCTTCTCGATAACTCTTATGCTTGTATCCTATTCGATAGTGGGACAGAAAGAAGCTTCGTAAACCAAAACTTTAAACACTTACTTAAACAATCCCCGCAACCATTAGAAGAAACCTTCGTCGTAGAAATGGCTAACGGAAAGACAGAGAATTCTAACAAAATTTACATAGGTTGTACCCTCACGCTAGATAATCATTTGTTCCCAATCGACCTTATACCAGTACCAATCAAGAGTTTCGATGTCATCGTGGGAATGGACTGGTTGAGTCTCCATCATGCTGATATCCGGTGTTTCGACAAAGCAATCCGTCTAAATCTACCGAATAACGAAACCTTATTAATCTACGGAGACAAACCCAATACGAGTCTTCGTATCATCTCAAGTATTCAAGCCCAGAAGTACATGCGTAAAGAATATCGTGCATTCCTTGCACACGTTGTCGACACGAGCCAGAAAATGAAAGATCTAAAAGACTACCCTGTAGTATGCGACTTCCCCGACGTCTTTCCAGAGGAGCTGCTAGGTTTACCTCCCCAATGTCAGGTCGAGTTCAGAATCCACTTAATTCCAGGAGCTACCCCCGTAACCAAATCGCCTTATCGTCTGGCGCCTGCTGAGATGCAAGAACTGTCCAGTCAACTTAACGAGCTGCTTAGCAAGGGCTTCATAAGACCAAGTTTCTCACCCTGGGGAGAACCGGTCTTGTTCGTAAAGAAGAAGACGGATCGTTCCGTATGTGCATCGACTATAGAGAACTTAACAAGCTGACGGTCAAGAATCGATACCCTCTTTCTCGTATAGACGACCTTTTCGACCAACTGCAAGGGGCGAGTTACTTTTCCAAGATTGATCTTAGGTCCGGGTATCACCAGTTACGAGTGCTTAAGGAGGATGTTCTGAAAACAGCCTTCCAAACTCGTTACGGACACTACGAGTTCGTAGTGACGCTGTTCGGACTGACCAACGCGCCCGCAGTATTTATGGATTTAATGAATAGGGTGTTCCGTCCTTACTTGGATCAGTTCGTCATCATCTTCATTCATGACATACTTGTCTACTCTCGAAGTAAGGAGGAGCATAGCGATCATCTACGACAAGTCCTGGAAACCTTACGATCCGAGAAGTTATACACGAAGTTCTCTAAGTGCGAATTTTGGATCCGAAGAGTCGAATTCTTAAGGCACGTGGTTAGCGAAGAAGGGATCCACGTGGACCCATCCAAGATTAAAGCTATTGAGAACTGGTCAGCACCGAAGACGCCTACAGAAATTCGTCAATTTCTAGGCCTCACTGGCTACTACCGTAGATTCATACAGAACTTCTCACGAATCGCGAAACCCCTTACAACATTGACCCAGAAAGGCGTGGCTTTTGACTGGGGAGAGAAACAAGAGAAGTCATTTCAAACCCTGAAATGAGCCTTATGCACTGCGCCGATACTATCCCTCCCTGAAGGGACAAAAGATTTTGTGGTATACTGCGATGCGTCCAATCAGGGGCTCGGTTGTGTCCTGATGCAACGAGGTAAGGTCATCACCTATGCCTCGAGACAGCTGAAGGCACATGAAGTTAACTATACCACACACGACCTCGAATTAGGAGCGGTTGTATTCGATCTAAAGCTCTGGAGACACTACCTGTATGGTAGGAAGAGCACGATATACACTGACCACAAAAGCCTCCAACACATACTCAACCAGAAGGAGCTCAATATGAGACAACGACGGTGGGTCGAGCTACTCAATGATTACGACTGCGAGATTCGTTATCACCCGGGAAAAGCCAATGTAGTAGCAGACGCCCTAAGTCGAAAGGAATATTCTGGTCGAGGAGTCAAGTCATTAACAATGACTATCCATTCGCATCTATCCGCACAGATTAAGGAGGTTCAGCTCGAAGCCTTGAAACCTGAAAATGTAGCGGGGGAATCCCTGCAAGGAATGGATAAGAACTTAGAAGTCAAGGGTGACGGAGCCTTATATTTCATGGATCGAATCTGGACACCGTGACACGGTGGTTTCAGAAACTTGGTCATGAAGGAAGCCCACAACACTCGATATTCCATTCACCCATGTTCGGATAAGATGTATCTGGATCTCAAGAAATCATATTGGTGGCCTAACATGAAAGCAGAGATTGCTACCTTCGTGAGTAAATGCCTTACTTGCGCAAAGTTCAAGGTTGAATACCAGAAGCCATCAGGTCTACTACAGCAACCGGAGATACCTGAATGGAAGTGGGAGCGGATCACTATGGATTTCATAACCAAGCTACCCAAGACAACGGGTGGACTGGATACCATATGGGTCATCGTTGATAGATTGACCAAGTCCGCGCACTTCCTACCCATCAAGGAAACAGATAAGATGGAGAAACTCACAAGAACGTACATTAGAGAGATCGCACGACTGCATGGTGTCCCTATATCCATTATCTCCGATAGGGATAGTAGGTTTACTTCGAGATTTTGGCAATCTCTATAAAACGCCTTAGGAACGAGGTTGGACATGAGTACAGCCTACCATCCGCAGACCGACGGACAAAGTGAGAGGACTATCCAAACCCTGGAAGATATGTTGCGAGCCTGTGTGATCGACTTTAGTAAGGCATGGGATACCCACTTACCCCTTGTCGAGTTTTCCTACAGCAACAGTTACCACACGAGCATCAAGGCAGCTCCATTCGAAGCCCTCTACAGCCGAAAGTGCAGATCCCCTCTGTGCTGGGCTGAAGTGGGTGACACTTAGTTAGCTAAAGGACACGTTCCAAACAGCGCTCTCACGGGTCCGGAGATCATTCGAGAAACGACCGAGAAGATCGTACAGATTCGTGAACGATTAAACGCCGCTAGAGATCGACAGAAAAGCTACGCAGACAAACGAAGAAAACCCTTGGAGTTCCAGGTGGGAGACCGAGTCCTTTTGAAAGTCTCACCTTGGAAGGGCACGATACGCTTTGGAAAGCGTGGAAAGCTAAATCCAAGATACATAGGGCCTTTCGAGATTCTCGCTAGAATCAGCCCCGTAGCTTACAAACTCAATCCACCCCGTGAGCTCAGTAACATACACCCTACCTTCCACGTCTCGAACTTGAAAAAGTGCCTATCCGACGAGACTCTTGTTATTCCACTCGATGAGATCGAGATCAACGAGAGCCTTAACTTCGTGGAAGAACCTATGGAGATTATGGACCGAGAGGTCAAACGAACGAAGCAAATTCGCATCCCAATTGTTAACGTTCACTGGAATGCCAAGCGAGGACTGGAGTTCACTTGGGAGTGCGAGGATCAAATGAAACTTAAATATCCTCATCTCTTTGCTTAGTTGTGTTGTAATAACTTAGCTACTCGAATCCTAAATTTCGGGACGAAATTCCCTCTAACGTGTAACATCGTAAAAATTAAAACAATTTTTCGCATTTTCAAACACATTTTTACAAACTCATTCATTCATAAAATGTCATGATATCATGTCTTTGTTTCACAAAATATCTCCCAAGATCAAAATACATAAAATCCCATGTGTGTGTACGAATCAAGCCGGCGCCTTCCCGCGGTCATCACTGGTACCTGAAACACATAACACATAACACTGTAAGCATACGCTTAGTGAGTTCCCCAAAATACCACTCAAACACATAATAGCCACTCGAGGCTGTAACTCTATCGACCCTCTGGTCAATGTGTCTCAGTGGGGCCCTCCAGCCCCAACTCTCTGTGGGCCCTCTGGCCCTAACTCTAGGGACCCGAAAGTCCCAACTCTGTAACTCTGAATCATGCATATCACATATCACAATAAATCACAACACATAAATAACATGCAAATACACTGGCATATAACTCTATAGTACTCTGTCACATAACTCTACTACCACACTAGGTAAAGTATAGTGAGAAGACTCACCTCAGGCGTCTCGGTAAATCTTTGACTCGATGGAAAAATATTGCCTAGCCTCCGCCTATTCACATAAATAAATACTCTTATAAATATAACTCTCGAGACTAGACTCAACCTACCATTGGCACCCTCAGAAAGGTAAAAGACTATTGTACCCTCCCCTCTTGTCACAGGGACTCCATTGATGACCTAACCCTAAAAGTCAACAAAAGTCAACGGTCCCACTTTGACCCTACTCGCCGAGTGCACCCTGGTGACTCGGCGAGTTTTCACATGTCCTTTAACTCTTTGTCCCGCTTGACACGCCGAGTCCCTCCCTATACTCGACGATTCATCCCAAACATGAATCGCGGGGCCACCCCGACTCAACTCGCCGAGTCTCAAGAACAACTCGGCGAGTATCACCTTGAACTCCAGTCCTCTAACTCCCTCCTGACTCACTGAGTCATCCCCCAACTCGGCAAGTCTACTCACTGAACAATTTATGTGAAACCCCAACCCTACTCGCCGAGTCTTAAGAACAACTCGGCGATTTCATGCCATGCACAAACTCTACTGACCTCCTGAGGTCAGATCTGTTTCCCCAAACCATAGATCTAGCCTCCCCAAGCATGAATGTCACGTAAAGTTTGAAACTTGATGCTTGTACAACCACAACAAGGCATCAAAAGGAGATTTAGTCCCAAAAATGGCAACCTAAGTCCAATAACCCCAAACTGATCCATAAAGCTCCAAGGGTTAAGATCTCTGGACATCTTTGAGTCCAGATCCAAGGCACAAACTCGAAGAAGGACCATTTGCTCCACATAATCACTCTCCAAGGGGTTAGAAAACCCTAACTCTAAAGACCAACACCAAAACTGAAGGAGGTTCGAACTATTACCTCAAAATGAAGTCTTTGAACTCTGGAACTGCTTGAATCACACCTCCTCTTTGCTCTTGTCACCTTCTTCTTGCTAAACCAAAGGTACAAGGATCAAAAAGTGATTTCTTCTCCCTCACAACGATTTAGCTCACTTAGGGTTCTCTCAAGGGACTGGTAGCCGCAATGGGAGGCTATAAGTGCCCTTAAATAGGCTCCAAACCCGGGGGATTAGGGTTTCCTTAAACAGCGTGGACTCGCTGAGTCCACTAATGGACTCGCCGAGTCCGGATGTGAACCTGGATGAACATCCGCGACCCTACTCGACGAGTCTTGGCTCCAACTCGCCGAGTTCCTCCACAAATTCCAAAATAAATAAATAAAATAATATACCTGGGAATTCAGGATGTTACATAACGGGGGGATGATGTGACAACCCGAAATTTTTATTTGTATAATTTCCACAGTCAAACACTTCAAATAATATTCAAAAACATTTTAGTATATTTTTGGCCGGATTTAAACCCGTTTGGTGCTTTATTTTATTTTTCGTCAAACAATTTAATAAAAAGAAGTGACATAATTAGCGACACGTAACAAACCGAACAACCCGACACCTTAGCAAGGTGTTTACGGCCAAACATGGGTTTTTGGGCCGTAAACACCCTCTTTACCCAAGACTCGTACATATAGTATGAGTTTACACTTTATGTCCTCATTTCCCACTCCCCACCTCAAGAACACAAGGTTTTCTCTCAAGTATCATGGTACATTTCTTCCAAATCTGCCAAAAATATAAGTTTCCCTCCTAGATTCTTTCATAAAAACACTTAATCTAGTGTTTTTACACCTTCTCATCTATGTATTTCCGATTTTTACTTAGATCTTCAAAGGATCTTCAAATCACCAAGAACACATTTGTGTTTTTAGGTCCTAAAACACCTCTACAAGCCTCCTAGAAGTAATTATACTCTTCCTAACTATTTGTTTAGTTAGTGTGCTTGTTAAATCCATGGAATGAACCTCAAAAACCTCAAGAACACATGTTTACAGTTTGGGAATCTCCCAAAACCGTAAACACCTTAAAGAGTGTTTTGGTGTCCCTAACTCCTTCCTTAGCATGTTTAATGGACTAGAAACTTGTATGAATGAGCTTAGGACCACAAAACACGAAAGAAATGATGTGCCCAAGGGTTTATGGTCGTAAACCCTAGTGTTTACGACCGTAAACTCCCAAGGAGTGGTCCAAGGACCGCAAACTCCAAGGGAGTACCCTTTTGAACCCTAATCACTTCTCAAGCCTTTGATTTGACCTTAGAACCCTTCCTAGTGATACAAGAGACCTTTAAACACACAAACTCACAATTCCCATGAGTTTACAGCCGTAAACTCATGGGGGAAATGGTCTCCCAACCGTAAACTCATATTAGGGTGACCATTTGAAGTGTAAACTCCATAGTGAGGCCATACACTCTTTAGAAGTAACCCCTAGCACTCCTTACACTTGAAGCAAAGTGTTTTCATGCATTAGAGGGTCCTTACTTACTTAATTGGTGATAAGATAACTAATTAGACATCATTATGTGTCACTACATGTTTCATAGGATCCGTGGGTGTGTTCAAGTCCTCACTTGACACGTAGCATCCTACCTGGCACCCCATCCACTCCACTCACTGCAGGTAAGTTCATACCCCTTAATTAACCTTTCAAATGTTTTTAAATGCTTTTATGGGGGGGAATAACAGTTGAATCCCACAATTTATAGTATTCAATCACATGTGATTTGTAACTTGCAATCAAAAAGGATTTCTATACTTTTAACCGTTACGTCATCAAAACTGCTTCAAATGTTTATCAAACTCATTTTTCATGTTAAATTGTTATAAAAACTATTTCCAAACTCTTTTAAACTTCTTATGTTCCCAAAATATATCTACACCAATATATTTATATACGTAAGACTTGAAGGACTTAGGACTGATAGCATGCCTTATATCCTGTTCTTGTTTGATTGTGGTCTTAGAGTATATTGTTATCTGTCCGAATGTCGTTGAATTCTTAGTTATATATTGTATATATTTGTGTTGGATATGAATGTCTTCACTCAGTTCAATACTATTGCGTATCAAAGATAGACTACAACATGCTATTTAACTATATTAGGTATAGTTAAGGTTTACCGCTCCTTACTACCGTTACTATGATACTTACCATAGTTAGTACTATTACGAGTCTCTACATGTTAAGTACTATATAAGAAGAATGCTATATACTATACAAGAGAATACTAAATACATGATACCGAGAAGTACATTATACATTAATACAAGAGAATATACTAAAACAGAATGTGACACACTATTCCTCTATACGGCACTTCACTGCGCCTTCGCCATGTAACCATAGTCTCCTGGAGGAAGAGCGGGCACTACGTGTATAGATCTATATAGGAAAGACACTCTCATATCCCGACTGTTAGCTACAGTCTGAGCCGACTAGGCCCAGGGATGACAAAATGTTACCACACTACGTGTGACCTGGGGGGGTCATTGGACATTCAGTCGCCTATCCGCATGGTTACATATGAATTCACATTCGGATCCCTAAATTAACAAATTAAGAAATAAAGGTAAAGCAGACTCCCCGAGGTGTATTATATACTTATCACTACCTAGAGTCTGCAGTTTATTTACCATTCAGCCGGAAGTAACACTGCTGGAATAATACATTATCTTCCCATTTACTTTGTATAAATGAAGTCCAAAACTATATTTTATAAATGAGAGTCTAATTGGGAAAAATTTACACACTCTAAGGATCAAAGCTACAAGTAACCAAGTCTTGGCAGAAGACTACTTTTACTGGAAAATATAGGATTTTCTAGAGATTCACACTATTTTCAAACTTGATAACAACTTTTACAGTACGCGATTAAAAACACTTTGATACAAGCAATGACACTAAATGCTTATGAACTCACCAGTTTTATGCTGATACTCGTTTCAAAATAATTTGTATTCTCAGGTCATCAATAGACAGGTACAGGTGCAACTTTTGAGAAGACGGAGCACATTCAAGACTCCTATTTATTTTGATTATACTTTTTGGTGTCTAACAAACTGTACAGAACACGCTTGTATTACAATTACTATATTAATGCAATGGATGTTGTTGCTTGTTTTTACTATTATGCATTGTTATGATACTGTACATGACGTCCTCCACCCCAGAACGTATTCCGCCGTTCTCAGTTTTGGGGTGTGATACCCTGCGATGCCCCTAAGTACTTATCTGAGTACTAGCCTTCGTGTAGAAGATACCGAGACAGTATTTTGCCCGCTTAGATCCCGATTCTCATCAATAGCCCTCTGTTTACTCCGCTTCCGTATAATTTATAATTATAGTTATAAGTCGTAACTAGGAACTTATAAGTAAGATTAATCGACTATTCCAAGTCATTATACGAGAGAGATGTCAAGTAATTATAGTTATAAGTCATAACTAGGAACTTATAAGTAAGATTAATCGACTATTCTAACAGTCTCCCACTTGGATAAGTCTAATAACTATAATTGCCAATGCAACTTCAAAATCCTATTAGCAATCGTAGCTCTCAAAAGCCGTTGTCGAGCTCTGACCCAGTCAGTGACGCGTCCTTTAGATAAGGGATTGTATAATCCTCTGCTCTACAATATATTGTGTGGACAAAGACATGGAATAAAGTCATACTCATTGTCCAACAGTTTGTTTCCCGATTTCTGATTTGTTTGACATAGAACTTAATTGAACACATCAATTGAGTCCTAACCGGTCCCGACACATAAGCCAAAACAAAATCATCGAGGGGCCTTTAATCCTCTTAGGATAAAAGGAACAGATAAACTTCGGCTTATATGCTTGTACTAACTACTCGTTAAATCATGCACAACAATAAGTTTTATAACATCAAGTTACTAATGTGTTTTTCATACCATCAATGCACAACCAAATCGTAGTCAACAACTCATATATCTTGGTTTGAAGACTATATGATATTATCGTCTCACAATCACTTGTGATAAATTCCATGAAGTGATTCATGTGAGCGTGAGTTTAATCCAATACTCAAATCTTATTTCAAGAGCACTCATGAATGTTGTAGCAAAATTTTGTTATGTCTAACACCTTAGACAATCTACAAGCCAATTCATGACAGTCTAGCCTCATAACCTACTACCAAAGTATGATCGACTTTGGATAATTTGAATAATCTTATTATTCCAGAAGTCAAAACATGCAAAAGTGAAACAATAGTAAACAATTGACACAAGATAGTAACTTTACTTATAAATAAAATAAATTTTATTCAATCATCAAATGTTAATTACATTTTAGCTATTACAAGTTTCTAAATATTTATCTAATCACTCACTAAAACTAATATCGTCCTTCAGCCCGATACTCTTAGCATGCTGCAAGTGCTTAACCCTAAGTCCCTTCATAAGGGGATCTGATGGGTTATCCTCTGACGATACCCTATTTACTACGAGGATTCCTTTTTCTACTCGATGTCTTATGAAGTTGTATTTTCTGTCGATATGCTTGGATCTTCAATGATCTCTCGGTTCCTTGGTTAAGGCGACTACTCCTTCATTATCGCGGAAAATCTACACAGGCCCCTTTATGGATGGTACAACTCCAAGGTCTCCGATGAAGTTTTTCAACCATATCACCTCCTTCGATGCTTCGCTCGCTGCTATGTACTTTGATTCGCACGTTGAATCAGCTACAGTCTCCTTGGAACTTTTCCATGTTACTGCTCCTCCATTTAGGGTAAACCCCAGCCCGACTGAGAGTGCAAATTATCTCTGTCGATCTGAAAACCGGCATCACAATACCCTGTCACTCTCAAGTCCTCACTCCCACTGAGGGTAAGGACCCAGTCCTTAGTCCTCCGCAAGTACTTAAGAATGTTCTTTACTGCAGTACAGTGAGCTCTACCAGGGTTCCCTTGATATCAACTAACCATGCTCAAAGCAAAATCCACATTAGGGCAAGTACACGTCATAGCGTACATGATTGATCCAACAGCGGATGCATATGGTACTTGACTCATATCCGCTGTCTTTTCATCAATTCTCGGACTTTGAGCCTTGCTCAGTTTAGTATTGCTCTGGATAGGTAAGTCACCTTTGTTGGAATTCTCCATGTTGAAACGTTTCAACACCTTATCCAAGTAGGTATTCTGACTAAGTCATATTAGTCTTTTACTCTTGTTTCTCAATATCCTTATCCCTAGAATGTAAGCAGCTTCCCCAAGGTCCTTCATAGCAAAACACTTCCCAAGCCAGGACTTCACCTCATGCAAGGTTGGGATGTCGTTTCCTATGAGCAGTATGTCATCTACATACAATACCAGAAAGCTAACTATATTCCCACTAGATTTAACATATATACAGGACTCATCATCACTTCTCGAAAATCCAAACTCTTTGAATTTCTCATCAAAACAAATATTCCATATACGAGATGCTTGTTTTAATCCATAGATAGATTTCTCAAGTTTACACACTCTATTAGGGTACTTTGCATTGACAAATCCCTCTGACAGACACACAATTTGATTAGATGTTGAATGTAGAAATTTTCCCATGTTGGACCGCACAAACAGCTGTCAGTAATTGTAAATTAACCACAAAAATCAGTCACCAATTGATAAAACTGAATTTAGAAGGATAAATATCATCAAAGAAAGATACATGCATGGTGCGAATATATATGTGTTTCACTAAAAGAAACTGCATCAAAGAACATAAACCAGAAATATGTTAAAGAAAGATGATGGATTTTTATTTGCAAGACTTGCCGGAAAG